>NC_062571.1:38122047-39403714 GCF_022837055.1 Prionailurus viverrinus | reverse complement strand
AACTATGGGAGTGGTCATGGAGAGTGAAGATCTTTGGATCACATATCACCACCCTGCAGAGAGCGGGCACCCTCGAAGAGACACTAAGTAGATGGAATGACTCAGATAGTGGATGCCGTGATGTCAGTTAGCCTCTGTCACTGACCGTCCTCAAGCTGGCACGAATGGACTCATGAATAGGGAAACCACGGGGGCAAGGATAGAGGCTACGTGTGGCACCAATAGCATGGGATGTCTGTTTATCGAGGATACTCGTATTGTCCAATGCCTACCCTGCCAGCCGCAAAGACTAATGCTGATACACCAACATGGCACCATCCTTCAAGAAGACCAACGGGTCACTTGATGGCGAGTTGATTGTATTGGTCCCCCTTTCATTCTGGAAGGGGAAATGATTCATTTTGGTCGGAATTGGCATAAATTCTAGATGTAGGTTTACTCTTCCCACCTGCTGGATCTCAGCTTGTACTGTACATATCTGGTGGCTTATGGATCCCATATAACATTGAATCACATGATTCAAGAGAATTACTTTGCAGCCACGGAAATATGACAGTGGGTGGCAGACCTTAGGATCCTTTGGGTTTATCACATACTGCATCCCCAGACACTGCCACCTGAGAGAGTGAAGGAATAACCTTTGAAAGTGCTGCTCAGGCACCAGTTTGGAGATGATGCCTGTGAGCCTGGGATACCCTGCAGGGTACAGCATGTACCCTAAGTCGATGACCACTTAATGATGCTATGTTCCTAGTAGAGAGAATGAATGGGTGTGGTGACCAAGAAGTAAAAACAGGAGTGTCTCTACTTACCGTAATTCCCAGGGACCCGCTTGAGGAATCTGTGCTTCCTGTCTCCACACCACTAGGCTCTGTGGACCTAGAAATCCTGGTTTCCAGAGGGGAAATGTCTCCACTAGGGGACAGAGGAAGTCACATTAAACTTTAGGCTGTGGTGTCACCCGGTCTCTTGGGGCTGCTTATTTAAGTTGAAAGACTGGTAAATAAGGGACAAAGTCGCTACCCTAGCAGGGTTAAGGAAATTTGATCATTGGGAGGAAGTAGAGATGTTGCTGAACCAAACAAAGGGCAGGAAAGAGTATGCTTGGCCTCAAGACACTGGGGAGTCTCTTGTTCTTTCCTGCCCAAGTTTGATGGTAAACTGAGAACCACAATAGCCTATAATGCAAGTCCCCGTAACACAGAGAGGCCTGAGAAGGGGATGGCAACCGGAGATTCAGACCTTCAGGGGTGAGAGTCTGGTTCATGAAACCAGATGATCCACAGAGTGAGCATAGGTGCTAGATGCTGGTGAAGGGAATCTAGAATAGGTAGCCCGGGAAGGAGGTTATGAGTACCACCTGCAGCCATGATGTCTACAGTGGGTCTCACTCAACTTCCTCTTGTCCAAGTTTTCCCAGGAAAAGAGACAACCAGAATGCAGGAGACAGGATAAGTTGCTCCAAGAAGCTGTGATATAAAACGGGTGGCTGTGTGTATTGCAAGGGGTGGACTGTAGTGGGTGGTGTGACGCTACAGTGCCTGGAGCCTGCTCTAGGACTGAGCACTCACTCCCAGCTGCCAGGAGTGCTGTTTCCCAAGTCCTTCCTCAGGAACTGCCCTTGGCCAAAAGGAGCTACCCTGCCTCCCGTGTGGGAGCAGCCCACATCCAATGGTTGGTTGATATGGGGTACAGAGGTTCATTCCCAGTTCAGAAACTCTGAAGGGCCATGCCAGCACCGGAGGCTTTGCCGGGGCTTTCACTGCAACCACAACACGGTTCTCCCTCCGCCCAAAGATGCTTGCCCCACTCCCTCACAGGTGTGGTTCCTGGCAGCACTCCCTACTAAACTCCCTATACAGAAATCTCCATCTTAGAGTCTGTTTCCTGGTGAATTGCTATTACACATGATTTTAAGATCTCTGATGTCTGCTTTCTGGTCATGTTGTAGATTATCAGTATGTCTCTTGACCAATGGTTTCTAAAATAGAAACTGAACTCTGACTTTTCCCAGTAAGTTAGGAGATTGTCACCTCCTTTACCATAGACCCTATACATTTATTAATGTGGCCCACTTTAGCAATAACATTTTTACAGCCAGGCCACACTGTTGAGTTTTCTAAACCCACTCTTGGTTAGAACTCCACATCTTTTCCAAGCCTTGTGACTGTTAAATCTTGTGTCCCTCATTAAGCATGTGCAGTCAGCTTTTGGGGGATCAAGCACAGGACTTGGATTCTTCTTTTCAGTTCCATCTGGTTGGCCACCACTTATCATTCCTACCTGTTGAAAGATTTTTGGATCAGAACTTCATTTGATTCATTTATCTTTCCTTTCAAATTCATGTCAGACTCAAATTTGATAAGCTGGCCTTCCATGTCCTTATTCAGGCTGTTAATGAAAATGCTCATCAGGATGCCCCAGGCCTTCCCGGGGGTTGGCTGTCTTCTTCCTGGAGTGGGACAGAGTGCTCGGTCATGTCAGAGGACAACACATCTCTTTTCTTCTCTGCTGTGAGCTTTGTGAGAAGCTCATTATCACCACTGCCAACAGGTATTGGCCCTCTCCTCACGGTCCCACCCCTGCCACCAGCCCTGTGAGCTCTCTGCCTTTGTTAGCCTTCAGGAGCAGCTAAATAACTGGCCCAAGGTCACATGGCTCTTAAGGGGCAGAGCCCGGATTCATACCTGGTGCGGGGCAAAGCCATCGACCTATGCTAACCCGACTGTTTCCCCAACACTCCTCTGACAGTCTCCGTGGCTCCAGGAGGTTCAGTGACTTGCCCCAAGTCACACAGCTAGTGACAGAATGAAGCCCGAACGAGAAACCGCCAGTGTCTTCATAGGAGAATGTCGGCCTCTCTGTCCCAGTTTACAGAGGAGCCCGCGGAAGCCCAGAAGAGGGACGATGACGTTGCAAGTCACGTTGTAAGCTGCAGTCCTCACAACAATTCTGCATGCTCTGCAGACCGCATTGTCACCTGTCACCCTTGCTCTGCTAGAGCGGGAGTCACTTATTAGCTGTCGTATTTACCGATTTACTGTTGTGTCCCCAACTCCCCTAACTCTGCCTGGCACAAAGTGGGTGCTCAATCTGTTATTTATTCACCAAAACCTGGGGTTATGATCTCTGTGGTTCCAGTCAGGGACCTGGCGCCCCTGAAACAATGTCACCCGTGATGTGCAGAGGGCCCACGGTACCTGGCATTTTGCCCGATGCGTCGTGACCGCACAGTTATTACCTGTGAATCAGCTGGTGCTTTTCGGGATGTCCGTCGTCTCCCTGGAGCCGTCAGCTTTCCTCTGTTCTTTGCTGAAATCACGGCCTGAGCATTGCCCAGGCAGGAATGTCCAGGGGACACCCGCAATGATCTCTGTCTCTTCCGCCACCCACACGGCGTTTGGTCTGGGGCTGGGCACCAGACAGCTGACGGCTGAGGGGTCTTGCAGCGTCGTGCCAGGAACAGCTGGCATTTTTGCTGTGCAGGTTGTGCTGTCGTGGGATTCATTTCTGTCTCCTATCTCCCTTGCCTTTTTTTTTTTTCTTCCCGACAGAGAAATAGGAACATCCTGTTCTCATGCAACACTAAGAATCTGTCTCAACAAGCCCCTCCGTGAGTTAGCGGTAAATATTGCGAGAAACCCGCCAAGGTTTTAATTGTGCGTGGCCATCAGGTCCGTAGGGAGCTGGCTCCTTTGGAGACCTCCCTGGAGAGCACTGCAGAGGGGCAGCAGTGGGGGGTGTGGGGTACGCTCCTGGGGCCTTGAAGGGCCTGAATTCTAAGCCATTTCTTGATTTCAGGACAGACGGAATATTTAGCATAACAAAGCATTTTTTAAAAAAATATTAGTCATTAACCAAAATTCCCTGGGCAAGAAGACATTTGGAATGGTCACATTGCCGTTTCTTTCCTGTGCCTCTGGACTCAGAGGTGTTGGTCAAACTCATTACCACGTGGTCAGTCAAGAGACCATCCATCCTTGGCTTCCCGTGGCAATCACGTGTCCTGACAGTCCCACACTGGGAGCTGTGCTCACCCACCCTGGGGTTTCTACTCAGCGAAGACCCAGTAACTCGAGCGGTCCCCAAACATCCTCCCTACCGTAGAAACATCTTTTGGCTCTGCCTGGCATGTTCCTCCATTTTTGTCTTCTACGGGGCCATTTCTTCTTGGAGGCCTGTTAGGATGGCCCTTGCATCTCAGAAGTGGCCTCTCCTGCTAACTCGCAATGATTTTTTAAAAGTGCATGCGTTAGACTTGTCAAGAATTAGGATGGGAGGCCACCTGGAGACCAGCTAGTCTTTCCCGTCCTGTTATAGGGCAGGAAACTTAGGTACAGGCAGGCACAGGGCCCTGTCCGAGATGACACAGCTAGTAAACGGCAGAGCAGGGATTCAAGGCCAGGCAGGCAGGCAGGCGCCCGGCCCCCACTCTGGACCACTGCCTTTTGCTGCCTCTCCAGCGCAGGTCCAGAGAAGTCATTTGCCCGGGTCATCCGGCAGCTGGAAAGCCAAATGAGAACACTGTATTAGTTGGCTAAGGCTGCTGTAACAAAATACCGCAGAACATAAACAGAAGTCTATTCTTTCCAGAAGAGGCCAGAAGTCCAAGAGCAAGGTGTGGGCCAGGCTGGCTCCTCCCGAAGCTGTGAGGGAGAATCTGCTCCACGCCGTCCCGATAGCTTGTGGTGGTGGGCCAGCCACCTTTGACGCTTCTTGGCTTGCGAACGCATCACCCGAGTCTCTGTCTTCCTCTTCGCGTGGAGTTCTCCATGTGCCCGTGTGTCTTCTGTATCTAAGTCCCCCTCTCTTTTCAAGTGTATTTATTTATTTTCAGAGAGAGAGAGCAGGGGAGGGACGGAGAAGGAGAGAGAATCCCAAGTGCAGAGCCCGATGCAGGGCTCGAACTCACGAACTGTGAGATCACGACCTGAGCCGAAATCAAGTCGGAAGCTTAACGGACTGAGCCCCCCAGGAGCCCCATAAAAGTTCCCCTTTTAAAAAGGACACCGGGTATTTTGGATCAGGGGCCTGCCTACTCTTAATTATATCCACAGTGACTCTTTTTCCAAATAGGGTCACATTCTCAGGTGTTTGGACCTGAGACTCAACATATAAATCTGGGGGGGACACAATTCAACTCCCAACAAACTCTGATCTTCTAACCCTTGGTCATCCTCTTGTGAACCTGAACAATTTTTAATTTGACAAAATCATAATCAAACCGAATAAAATATGGGTTCTTGGCAGCCTGGGAAGAACTATTCCAACTTTAAGTGATTGGATACTGTGGCACCCTGACTCTAAACCGCCTCTACGTAAATTGGTTGTGCCTGGGGCTCACGCTCACCGGGACAGACAACTGCAGCGTTTCGAAGGGGACAGATAGCAGAAGAATCCAGAGGTGAGGAGGGTTAGGAGCGGAGGCTCGATGTCTGACATGTTTATTCAAGGGGTTTATTTGTATTTTCCATCTCCGTGCCAGATGTCAGCTCCATAAGGGCAGAACTGGAACTATTTGGTGCACATCAGTAGCAACGGCACAGGGCTGCTCGGAGGCCCCGTCTCCCGCTCAGGAATGCAGGGTCATAACTGCCCGGCCATCCCGATGCCTGCTTTGTGCATTGCAGACTTGTTTCCTTAACTGAACGGTAAGCCCTTCGACAGAAGAGACCCCCTCGTCCAAGTGCCTATCTCAGAATCCCAGTTGGAAGGCACTTGGCCCTGGGGTAGATCTGATCGTGACCCGTAGCTCCAACCTCTTTCCCCGCGACCGAAATCTCAGCAAAGCCGCAACGTAGCCTCCGCGCAATGCGATGGCTGTGGTAGCACAGGGCTTCCCCGTGGCCTCTGGCCCGCCATCCTCTGCTCCCCCTGCCGCGCACCCCTACCCATTTCTCCTTGTGTAATTAAAGGGAAAATGTTCTGCATTCATTTACTTTATACTTTATCAAATAAGGGAGAGATGAATTAAGAGGTCCATATTTCTATTTCAAGGTTCATGTGCTTTCACAAACTGCGCAAGTAGTGCTCTTAAAACCTGCCTCGTCAGCAGGAAGTGTCTGCTCGAAACTCGCCATCTCCCCCCCCCCCTTCCTGTTTATATCCCCAGTGCAACTTCTAAATAGACGTGATGGGTAGGACTTTTGCATAGACAATTGTGAAATAATGCTCAGAGCCGCCAGCATTCTCCAGTCTCTCTGTCCCTTTCTCTCTCTCTCTCTCTCATATTGTTCAAGGATCTTTCTGGAGAGACGGATGCCAGGCTCTTGGCTCAACTCACGTGATGGCAACAGACATTGATTCAGTACCTGGGGCTGTAGTGGGCACCACTGGAGAAATGAAAATGTTCGTATCTTAAATTTCTGTAGTACTTTCTAGTTAAGCTAGTTCTACATTCAAAACGGCCTTGCGTCCTTTCAAAACCCTCTGCCATGGATATTATTATTACTAGCTTTGCCAATCTGTGCGGGGTGGGGGGGGGTGGAACTAAAGCTGGGAGAAATTAAATAACAAGGGTCCTTCGCATTCAGCGGGTCAAGGACCCCCTGGTAGCCTGGTGAAGTCTATGCAATCCAGCTCAGAATACATTTTTAAATGCGTCAAACAAAATGCCTGGGTTCATAAGGGCAACTAATGATATTGAAATGCAGTTTTCCAAACATTTTAAAAGTCTGATATAGCAATTTATGTGCCTCTTTATCGAGGCATTAAATAACAAGATTCTAGGGCGCCCGAGCGGCTCAGTCAGTTAAGTGTCATGATCTCACGGTCCATGGGTTCGAGCCCCGCGTCGGGCTCTGTGCTGACAGCTCGGAGCCTGGAGCCCGCTTCCGATTCTGTGTCTCCCTCTCTCTCTGCTCCTCCCCTGCTCATGCTCTGTCTCTGTCTGTCTCTCTCTCAAGAAATAAATAAACATTAACAATTTTTTTAATTTAAATTTAGACAACTAGATTTTAATAACTATTGCAGCTTTAAGGTAATGACTTGCATATATCAAGAATCAGCAAACTATCATCTGGATCATCACTTGTTTTTGTAAATAAAGTTTTATTTGAACTCAGCCCCACCCTTTCAAGGTTCTCTTGCCCAAGACTGCTTTAGAGCGACAAGAGCAGAGCGGTAGTTGTAACAGAGAAAGAACGGCCTATCATGCCTGAAATATTTACTCTCTGGACATTTACAGAAAAAGTTTGTTGACCCCTGTTGTCTTCAATATTTTGAAACATCTGCAACAACTTTAATGGAACAGGCAGAGACCTGTGATTTCTACCGGTGACAAAAATCTCAGATATTGCAAATACTACTGTGGCTTGTTGCCTCCATTTGTAACCGAAGCGTGTCATTTTTTCCATCCAAGTTCATGGACCCCCAGAAGTGTATTCATGATGCTGATAGGGGTAGAATTCCAACCCAAGTTGGTCTGTTTCAGAAACCAGCATTTGTCCTGCAACCCTTGATGTCTGGTACTTGAGAAATCTCACAGCCTAGTGGAACACACATACACACACACACACACCCTTCTAGGCAGACAGTCCCTGCCTAGTGCTATCATGAGGAGATAAGTGCCATGGAATTCGTGGGGAGGCAGTGATGTCCAATCCCTTAACCTTCTGAAGTCCTTGATCAATGCAAAGCCACCACATACGGCTGGCACCTGGCCCAAAGGGTGAAGTGAACTCTAGCTCAGCTACCAAGCCTGCTTGTGTTGGAGGCTGGGATGCCTTTCTAAAAGCTTCACAATTGGGACACATGCGTGGCTCAGTCAGTTAAGCATCTGACTCTTGATTTTGGCTCAGGTTATGATCTCATGGCTTGTGCGTTTAAGCCCCATGTCAAACTCTGTGCTGACAACATGGAGACTGCTTGAGATTCTTTCCCTCTCTCTCTCTCTCTCTCCTCTCTCTCTCTGCCACTTCCTCTCTCGCTCTCTCTCTGAAAATAAACTTAAAAAAACGAAAAGTTTCACAAAAATAAATAAATAAATAAAATTCTCGCAAAATGCTCTGTGGGCTAGGGAAAGTCTGGGTATGTCTTCTCTTCAGCAACGTGGATGAGCCTATATTTGGACTTAGACTTGATGGGTACTTACTGATGTATGGTCTGTCCCTCAAACATTTACAGGGGCATTGATGGATTGACTCCCGGATAGGTAATAAGAAACAGGAAGACCATTATCACACGGAGGGATTATAAAGACTGCACTCTGCAAACTTCCCATTCACTCATTTGTTCATTCACATCTTCCCTCCTAAAAATGTTCATTAATTACCTGCTATATGCCAGCCTCTTATTTAGGCCTCTTATTTCAGGGAGATATATATATACACACACATACACACACACACACACACACACACACACACATATATATATATATATATATATATATATGTATATATACACACACACATACAAGCCATAGGAAGCTTAGTTCAGCTTTGTGATTTCCTAGCAAGGTTACCTTGGGGAACTTCTATTCTCTGATTTCTATTAGTCTATCTATAAAATGGGAATCGTAAATATACCTGACACCCACCTGACAGATTTGAGGTGCGTCCAAGGAGACAACAGATGGAAAGATTGTTGGGGAGAAAATGTTTAAAGATCAAAAGGAAGGAGAGATCTCTGCAGTTCCTGTGGGTTGGGCTTGTTCATAGATGAAGTGGCCTTGAGTAAGCCTTGAAAGATGGACAGGATCTGAAGAGGCCGGAGGTTAGCTGAACCTGATAGGAGACACCAAAATGGCACCGTAAGTGCGGGCTGGGAGGCTGGGCAGGAGCTGCGTAATCCAGCGGCTTCCCTGAGGAATGTGACACTCAGCACACTCCCTGCTGAGATTTTAGAGCCAGCCAGGAGGCACTGTTAGAGAATGTGTTTTTTATCATCATCATCCTCATCACCATTATTATCATTATTAATAATATGATATTTGGAGCATTTATGCACATTAATTTTAAACAAGCATGTGCTGTGGCAAGATTTGATGCTGCTACCAATAAGCAGTCATAACGTGGGTCTTTAATTTACATAAAATCATTTATGCTAATTTAATTAGTCCTTTGTTTACAGCTGAGGCTCACTCACCACTGGGCTGCGAGATGCGCTCGACTGCAGCACACTGAGGAGCTGGAAGCCAGGCACACGCATCCATTTTGCAGGGATGCTCTTCCCGCACAGAGGGAAGAGTCGCCTGCTTTTTGGGGGGAGGGCACATTCAGATGCAACAGTTCTTATTCACAACTTATCCCCAGTAGGGGATTGTGCTGGGTGCTGTCCTATTTTGAAGTGATTTGTCCTGACAGTCGCCTTGTGCAGAAGATCAGAGAAGTCTCACGTCTGACCCAATATCACACAGCTACCAAGTGGCAAGACAGATACTAAACCCAGCTGCGTCCGTCTCTAGTTCTCAGCCTCTTTCTATATCTTTACGAGTGTAGACATTAAATAAGAAGAACTAACATGGCTTGGCCCATGGTACATACTCACGTACTCTGTAAACGCCGGTTGAATGAATGAATGAATGAATGAATAGCGTTGTTCCCGTTTCAAGGGTTTTCAGGTGCATTTTCACCCTGACACCTTGTAGCAGCCCTGACAGACGGGTCTGGCCAGCTCCATTTTGCAGAAGAAGCTGAATAGGCGGGGTGACGGAGAGGGCACTCCTCTTTGAACTCCGAGTTCTACATCCTCCTGCTGATTGTGTCACTGATTTATGCCCTGACCTTGGCCCGACCTTGACCCTGGTCAAAGTGCTTCCCTCACCCCAGTTCCTCCATTGCCCCATTTGCAAGACAGCAAGAAGGATCCCTTGTCCTTCTAATCTGACGGGCAGAAATAAAAAAATGAGTCTGTGGAGGGGACCGTGCAGGGTGCCTGGAAATTATAAGGTGGTATTTGTCAGACTTGCCTTGGGAAACCTTGAAAAATTGAATGGAAACCACTGGGCTCATTCATCTCCTTTTAACAGCCCCGTGTCATCCAGCCTGGTCTTTTCCATTCCTGCTCTGTCCAGTCCTGACAACATAATTTAGTTCCAGGGAACTTGAATAGAACAGAGTGGACTGATATTTCCACGCACTCGGGCCTTGATTAATACCGTCAGGGCAGCTGCCTGTGAGGATGAGGAACCAGAGAGGATGATGCTTCACAGCACCCCCACCTCCCGTGCTCACTGCCTCTCCCCTGCCTCGTCCTGCAGGTCGCCCTCTCCCCTCCCTCCTCCCGCCCAGACTCCATGCCGAGGCCCTTCCCTGGCGTATTTGTCCTTCCTGCTGTTCAGCCATCCGTTCTGCAAACATACCGTTTGCCACGGTCAGGCAGTGGGGACGGAGAGTGAAGTAAGGAGCAGCCCCGTCCTTCAAGAATTCAATCGTGGGAAAATGAAAACCAATGGCCACTCAGGCAAAAAACGGCTTAAGGGATGAAGCGGGCGTTAGACCAGGGACGGAGTGGCTACGGGGGCAGCCGGAGGAGGTGCGGAGGGCTTCACAAAGGAGACCGTGTCAAAGGAGGCGTTTGGGGATTCGTGAGGTCTCCCCGGGCGGAGGTGTATGGACAGAGGCAGGGAGGGCAGGGAGATTTCTGGCAGTGGCTGCCGCGTAAGCAAACTCACAAGGGCATGAGATGCCTGACTGTGTGGGGATGGGAAGCGGTCTGGGTGGCCCTGCTGTGAATGGGGTGCTGAGGTGGAGGCAGGGTCCGGAGCAGGGACTGCAACGGGCAGATGTTGATACCTTTGCCTCAGTTCTGGTTCCACTGACATGCCTTTCTTTGGGAATGCACCCAAGTCCGCACGGGGAGATGATGAAAAGGGCACTGAAGGAGAAGGGAGTAGGGGGTTGGAGAACAGATATGGGGAAATTCCATCCGCCTCCCGTCTCAGTAAGAGTGGGAGTAAACCCCAACCACGGGCGGGGAGGAGGAACAGGGAGCAGGGAGAAGGTGCAGGGCGGGCATTTCTTTTCATCTGTGTGAACAGGGGCAAGAAACGGCTCCACTCTGGCAGTCCCGGCTCCTCTTTTTTGTGGACTTTCTTCAAAGTAGGCGGCTACCCAGAGCTACCTTGACACTGCTAACCACACCCAGGCCTCCTTCCCAATATTCTGCACAGGGGCGTCCTTAACCCATCGCAGAGGAGGCAGGATTACCTCGTCGTGAATGTATCCCTGTCCCTACCCAGCAACACCTGCACTGATGGCCTCTTTCCATGGATATCAAGATTTATGGTTCCTCAAAATCAAATATTGACCTTGGCTTTGTGTCCATCAATATATGACCTTTCAAGTCAATGAACCTGGATATGCGAGTCAATGGTTACTTATTATATCCCCTGCCCTGAAATGGAAATCTCGGACCCCCCAGCGCACGGATTGGGCCATAGTCGCGATCTTGTTTATTGCTCCCTGCACTTGGCGTCTGTGATTGAAGAGTCCTTGAACAAGCTGCAGAGTTCCCAGGAAGCCCGCATGCTCTCTCTCTCATCACATCAGAAGCCACTCAGGGCAGACTTGCAATCCCATGCACTTGCCTCCTTCCCTCACGGGGAAATATTTTAGTCTGGTAACTTCTCATCCCAGGAGGCTGGAGATCGTCCCAGGCCACTGGGAAGAATGGTGTCTCTCTCCCCATCTCTCTAATGCCAAGAGGACACGGATGCCTTCACTGGGCCAGTTGAAGGACTGCGTGCTGAAGATAAGTTGCCCATCTCTGAAGTCCTGTTGCACAACCTCTGAGAGTCTAAGAGGAGGAAGAGTGAGGATTAAGTCCCAGCCCCTTGAGTGAGTCTTTCCTTCCTAGCTGGGTGGCTTTGGGTAGGTTCTTTCTGTTCATTCTTTCTGGGCCTCAGTTTCCCCCGATGCAACAAGTAACAAGGGTTGCTGTACAGAGTCAGTGACACAATCTGGGTAAGGTGTTTGATCCATGCCTGGCAGAGAATCAGCACTCGTAGATATCGCTAGGGCACAGCTACTGCTTTTTGCTTTTCCAACCACACGGAAGACAGTCCTTCCTGTCCCACTCCACCTTGAGTCCGAGTGGACCAAGTTCCGGGTTCAGGCTAATGGAATCTGAGCAGAAGTGACATGTGTCACTTCTGAACTAGGTCGTGAAAGCCAGTGCTCCATTCTCCAACCTTCCCTGCGGCCATGGTGACTGAGTGGGTCACATGCTGCAGACGGGGCAGCTTTGGACGGCGGAGGACCTGTCAACCGGGTGGGTGAGGCCCTACGTGGTGGTCACCCCCCCCCCCCGCAGACCTGCCGGGATCTGCGATGGGTCCTGTGTGAGGAAGAAACAAATCTTTGTTGTGTTAAAAGCCCCTGAGATTTGGGAGCTACTTGTGGTTGTGCTGCAACACAGCTCAGACCCTCCTGGCCGGCGGGGTTCTCAATAAATATTAATGATCATGAGGGGGAGGACTGGTACGATGCTAGACAAGTAGAAGACCCCGACACCCTGCCTTCCTCAGCAGCAGACCCTTGACTATGACAGTCAGACCCTTAAACAAGACAGTCTTGTTCAAACCCATCTTGGCTGAGGATTCTTCCCTGATCCTCTGCCTTGGTCAGAAGACTCGACTCCTGCCTTCCCTGGGCCTTTGTCCCTGTAGCCCCACTCTCCTCCCGAGACTCTACCTGGAGCTTTTTACACGAGCAAATGGCCATTTTATTGATGCCTAAGTCAATTTACTTGATGCGGGGGGCGGGGGTGGGGGGAGAAAACATGGCCCTGAGTGCCAAGAATCCTGGGTTCAAATGTCGGTTTGGCGTCTGCCTTTTCCTGAGCTCCTGCCCAAGCTGGGAAGGACCTACCCTGCCACCCATGACACCTAGTTACTCAGGGCAGTGACCCTAGACGCCTCCTCCCCTGGCCTAGGGGCTCCTCAAGGGCAGGGAGCTGCCTGGAGCCTCCATGCAGAGCACGATGTGTGCTTCACAAATATAGACAGACTTAAGGAGGATGCTAGAAAGGAAAGCTTGTCGCGGCTCCCATGGCCACAGAGACTGTCTTCCAACAGCTGTTTCTGGGGGGCCCGGTGTTTATCTGGGGGTGGCTGGCAGGAGTGGATGGCCCTGTACCCACCCAAGGCGACCCCAGGGCACGTCTGGGGGAGCCCAGAGCTGCGAGGCACATACTGGGAGCACCACTTTCCTGCTCTCAGCTCTTCATCCTGCAGAACGGGGCTGCGGAGGCCTGAAGTCATCCTGGTTGCTGTGGGGACAGGACCTCAGCTCTGTCGCCCTCGAACCCTCTTGGGTTATTGCTCGTCAAAGCATTCAAGTGAACTCTGTCTTAGGTCACTTTCCAGTGTGCTGGGTCCCTCTCTCCATGGAAGAGGCGATTCCCCTGAGTGGGCTCTAAAGACAGTGTCGCAGGAGGGGCGTGGAGGCCTTAGCCTAGGGGCCTGACAGGTCACATTGCCCGGGCTTAGGTCCTGGGTCCAGCATTTATTAGCTTTGCGGCCTTACTTAGGTGACAAGTTAACCTCTTCGAGCCTCGGTGTCTTCCTCATCTGTTCAAAGGGGATACAAATAGAAACCACACGCGGGCCCACTGTGGGCATCCACATCTGTGGGCATCCGACGAGATGGCACGGGGGAAGTACTTAGGGCGGCGGCTGGCACACAGTCGGGCCTGCGGGATGCCTCCTGCCTGCCTGCCCGCCCACTGCGAGCCCACTGAGTTCGAACGGATTCTGTGTAGGGCAGCTACCAAATCAACCGTCTTCAGTTACCCTCCAGAAAGAGCCATAATAGGCAGGAAAAAGCATCCCTGAAACACAGAAAGCAGAACAGAAACTACCTCTTTGCCCGGCCAGCCCACCTCTAGGTCCCAGCGGAATGATCACCTCCTCAGAGGAGCCCTCCCTGCCTGCCTCGGACGGCTGCATGGGGATGTTCCCTGCTCTCCACACCACGCTGCTCTTCCTCAGGTAGGACCGATCTCCACTGCAACTGAATAATGATTATGAATTGTCATTCATCCGCTCAATATCTGTCCTCCCCTGTGGAGACGACGGACCACGTCTGCTTTGGTCTCACCAGTGCTGAGCACAGTGCTTGGCACATAGTAGGGTTTCAGTAGATATTTGTTGACTGACTGATGGATTGATTCCAGGCCTCGTTGCCTAGATTGCCGCCATATGGTGGGTTTGGAACTGGGGAAGCCATACGCGTGGGGCCAGCCTTATATATGCATGGCTTGCAGGCTGCCTTGTCCCTAGAAGACCTCTTGAAACCATCCCGGAACAAAAATCCTTATGAGCTCTAAGTGGGACCCAGAGAGGGTGAGGAATTTGCCTACAGTCACCCAGCTGGCTAGCTGCCAACCACAGCTTGAACCCGGTTCTGAGTGACTCTAAAAACCCTTTTCTTCCCTTTTTTATCACCGCACTTCGGTAGATTTCCCAACTTCAGGGACTGTCAGAATACCTTGGGATGTTTGCAAAAATACAGATTCCTGGGCTTCGTCCTCAATGCTTCTAATGTCGTCGGTCTGGGGGCAGGGTTGGCCCCAAGGCAGGCAGGAGCCCCAGGCCAAGACTGCCTGTTTGTCTGTTTGTTTGTTTGTTTGTTTGTTTCGCGGGTGAGGCAAAACACTTCGAGTCCCTCCAAAATCACGTGAGCACCATTCTGCTGGCTCAATCTCACGTGATCTTATGAAAGAAATACTTTGCTGGTCCCTGGGAGCAACTCACTGGCTAGGCTGCCTACCTGCTACAGAGGTCCAACCACGGGGCCCTGGGATGATCCCAAGGATTTCAGTCCTTGGAGGTCTTTAGGACATCTGGTCAACCCTTGGAGGCTGTGGGGTCAAGGCAGAAGTGGTACATAGTGTCTGCGAAAGAGGAAGAGATGGGAATCGGGATTCACACAGGACCAGGTCCAATATTGGGATTCCTCACCTTGATGGCGCTGGGAGCCCAGCCAGGCCTGGGCACAAGGAAGGTCCTCTAAAGCAGAGAGCTCCCAGAGGTGGGGGCCACATGGCAGGCAAGTCTGTCTGGAGGAGACCTGAGAACCTGAATTTACATCGGCACCCCAGGGGATTCTGATACAGGGGTACCTGAGGTCATACTTTGAGAAACCCTGCTCGAGGAGCCTAGGGTCCACTCAAGATAGGAAGAGCTTCTGAAAGCCAAAACCGGCCAGGGGTAGAGGGGGCTGCCCGTGTCGCCAGTGAGCTCCAGTGTAGGCTATGGGCCTGTGGGCGCTCTGACCAACCTGGTGGCTGTCACCCCCAGGTCTCCCTAACAGGAGGGGGT
This sequence comes from Prionailurus viverrinus, assembly GCF_022837055.1. Classification (NCBI taxonomy): domain Eukaryota; kingdom Metazoa; phylum Chordata; class Mammalia; order Carnivora; family Felidae; genus Prionailurus; species Prionailurus viverrinus. The sequence goes on along the minus strand of NC_062571.1, from coordinate 39,388,449 downwards.
GGCGGGCGTTAGATGGTGACTCTGCCTCCCGAGGGGCCTTCTGATCAGACGGGTCCTGGGTAGGCTCCTAATTTGTCTCCTCCTTGCAGTGCCAGTATCAGCTTTCTGATGCAGAGGGACCCCGGTAATGAGTTTCTATTAAAAGAGCTGAATCTCAGCTCTCGGAACTCAATGTTCAGAATAAACAATGGGGCAGAATCCTATTAAAAAAGGCTTCCAACATGGACAAATTAAGCCCTTGGGAATGCCTTACAAAGAATACATTTTTCCAGTGTCGAACCAAGATCAATAGAGAAAAACAAATAATTTCAAGTGGGAGTCATCATAATGATACCCAGGTACAGGCAGGGGTTGGGTGCGTTATTTTGGCCTGAGGACACCCCGGCGAAGATAATGAGGGAGAAGAGGAGGGGAGCTCATAATGGGCGTGAGGGGTGTCTGGGTCTCCTGGGCGGCTGAGCGAGGAGGATGTCGCGTCTCATTTGTCTCTGTCGAGACTCCCTCCTTCTCTAGGGGATGGTTAAGCCCACAGTGCTGCCCACCGAGGGCTTTTCAAGCCTGGAGGGGGGCGGGGTGGGAGACCTTGGCTTTGTTCACCGGGGGAGAGATCTTATCTGTGCACATGCCTGGCAGGGAAGCTGTGTCTGTCTCACCCCGAGCAGAGTGGAGATCCTCAGACATCTACGCAGATGCCTGAATTGTCACCACCCAGAACTTACCCCCTGGTTTGCTCTCTCCACTTGTGACTGCTCTGTGAATATCCCTCTTGCAATATCCAATTTTGTTCCCCAAGCCGTGCAAACGCTTACCCATCTTGCCAGGCTGATCTCGAGTCCCTCCTCTGCATGAGACCTTTCCTGAATGCTTCCCTCCTTGCCTAGATTCCTAGCAATCTAAATAATATCCTTGAACGTTCAACATATGCAAGGTAGACTCTTGGCCTGGCATATCTCTACCCCTCCCTCCCCCTTGGAGTCTGTCCTAGTGCTGTGACTATCCTGTTGACCTGTCAGGTCAGTGCTTCTTCCTCCTTCTAGGGACCCCTGGTTCAGTCCAGCTCACCCCACACTCACTGGGCAGTGCTCCGTGGTAGTTTCCACGCTGGGCTCTGGGAGACTCAGCACTGAGCAAGACACAGGTTGGGGGCCCTTGAAGGTAGGGACTTACCCAACGTTCTGGTGTGGCTCATCTGCCTCCAGGAACGAACGAGGAAATAGGATCCCGAGGAAGAGGGCAGTGTGGTCAGGGACAAACAGACGGTGGGAGATGGACAGACTGGGAATCCAGTTCTGCTGTCTGGAAAGGTCTTATTTCTTCGCTGTGTGAAGCACCTTCCACCTGCTCTCGCTCTCCATATGAAGGCACCTAAGCTACATAGTAGAACCCCTAAGGTGGGTACTGTATTCCCCCCCCCCACCTTTTACAGGTGAGGGAATTGAGGAACAGTGAAAGTTAAATAATCAGTTCAAGGGTTTCAGGTGGCCAGTCTTCTGCTCCTAGCCAAATCTCTTTCCTCTGCATTGCCCAGGGAGGATTGTGGAGGGTAGGATATGGTACAGGCAGACCTGGGCAGAGGACAGGGTCCCGTGGAAGCCCAGGGGGCCTGGGCTGCAGTGGAAAGCAGGAAGAAGGAGAGCCCTGAACTGCTCACGTTCCTGGCTGGCTCAGCACACGCGCCTGCTGTCTGGTACATAGAGCCGGTCGGGGCTGCTCGTCTGTAGTTCTCCTGCATTCAGTGGAGATTGCCATTGCACATTGGCCTGCCAATAAAGGCCCTGAGAAGTTCTGCAGCAACCTTACTTTTTCCATTGACAACGGATGCCCACTGTTGCCGCCTCAGAATGCCTTTTACCATCCAGCACCCCTCCTCTGGGCCAGCTCACTTTCAGGCAACACGGCCGTGAGGCCGGGCACCAGCCAGCTAAAGTGAGGAGCGGGTGACAGCGATGTGCAATGTACAGCGGCAGAATCAAGGAGGTGGATTTTTCTGGACGCCGAGGGAGGGCGCGATTTTGGGGGTGAGGAGGAGGTCAGCAGTGTAAATGCCTCGGATGCCAAGGAGGGTGAGGTCTGAGACAGCCCCTTGTCCCTGAGGGTGAGGAAGGAAAAGTCTAGGATATAAATCACATGCAGGCACCCCCTGGTTGGAGGTGGTTGCTCGCGGGGGTACAAATGAGGGGGGTGGCTTTGGCAGGGGGGCGTGGCTTATCTATTAAACTTCAGAATGCACGTACCTTATGATGCAACAATCCCACTATTATCTACCCAAGAGAAACACTCACACATGGGCTCGTGGACGCCTGTTCAAGGACCTTTGTTAAAGCCTTGTTACACAGAGCCAGAAACGGAAACAGCCTTAATGCCCATCAACAGGAGAAGGGCGAAGGCCTTATGGCCTTGTCTGTATCTCAGCCGTTAGCAAGACACCTATGTAATGATACAGGAAGATCATCAGGAGAGTATTGGATGAACAAAGCAAGGTGCAGAAGGTACACACAACGTGATACTCCCTAACTAAAAAATACACACACCTGTACACGTGCACACGCACACACAACCACATAGGCACACACGATGCGCACGTGTGCACACGTAGACCCACAGGCACACGCACACGCACGCATATCCGCACAGGCACTCACTGGCAGAACGCCGTAGCATTGGCTGTTAAGCCAGCCATCTCTACATTTGGCACCTCTCTGAATTCTGGTCCCGCCGCTTACTAGACTGGTAACCTTGGGCGAATAAACTAACCTTTCTATACCTCAGTTTGCTCACCTGTAAAATATGGCTAATTCTATTTCGGCCTCAAGAAATGATTGCGTGGAATAAACGATTCACTGAGTAAGCACGAGCAAAGTACTTGCCTGAGTGCCTAGGTGGGAAGGGGTAAGCGAGTTGTTGCTGTGACCGTATTTCCCCTACTCTAATGCACACGTATTTTTCACATCTTACACCAGCAATCAAGATGCAGTTTACAACGGATAGATCTTAACATGTTTCACTGGCAAATTTTTTTTTTCCTTCTTGGTAGCCCGTGAAATAATGGCACATCTTACAATTGGCGAGATCGTAGGCGCTACGAAATAGAATGTTATCTCCAGGAGGTATTTAGGAGGGCCACATACTCTTGTACAGAAGCATGGCCAGTAACTCTGGGACAGGCGTACCCAGCACATACCAGTGGTTCCCTCTGGGGAGCATGCTGGAGAGGGGGATGTCAGAAGGCCTGTGGCCTTATCGGGACTGCCTTGGTGTTTTACAAGCAGCGCGGACTCGTGTTTACATGTGGTTTCACTTAGCCTTGCTTGGCTGCGGCCGGGAGACACTAACACTGGTTAACTTAAGCAAAAAGGAATTTATTGGCAGGATGTCGGGAGCTCACAGAAGTGACAGGAGCCCAGAGAAGCAGACCCGGGGGGGGGGGGATGGGGTGGCCCAGGCCTCTCCCAAGGGCCCGAATTAGGAACCACAGCCACAGCCACCACCTGGTAGAGGGGAATATCTGGGTACCATGCCACCACGGCTGAGATGCGTGACCTCCAACCTTCTTCTCTGTCCCTGGGCCCGGTGGCTTTTGTCATTCTTTTCTGTTGCCCATCATGTGATGACCCCTTCCTTCCTAGACTTGGAAAATTCCCTACCTTCAAAGTCTTGGGGGGAAGCAACAGAGTCAGCCTCCCACTGCGGATCTGTGCGGTCCCAGCATCCTTTGCAGCTAGGGCCCGGGTGCGTGCCCGGGTTGGTCAGCTGCCAAGCCCCTCTCCCATAGATTGAGCTAGGAACGAGCCAGGTCATGAAACAGGGGCCAAGCGCATCTCTGCTGGCAGCGGGAGATTGGGGGCAGCAAATGTAGCAGCAAAGTCCCCTTGCAGGGCACTGCTGTAAGAATGGCACCACCTGTGCCCCCTGCGTGGCCCCCTGCGCTCGGTGATGCAGCCTCGGTGTCCTCATCGGACTAGCTTCGTGAGGACGCTTCGGCTGAGGTCAGCTGTGGCCTGGCCTCTTTGCCTATCCCTGTGCCTGTTCCTGGCACTCCCGGCCCATCTGTGGACTACCTCACCCCTTTTCGAGTAAACCCACGCCCCCCACCTCGCCCTACTGCTTTGATCTGACCAAGCTGAATTCTGTTGTCAGCAACCAATAAGCCTGGCTGACGCTCTGCGTCGCTCACTCCAGATGCAAAGTCCCAGAAGAGCCCTCGGGACACGTGCTTACTCCCTGGAGTGGGCCGGGAGACACGAGGAGCTGGCTTTTGTAATGGGAGGCAGCAGCCCCGAATTCCCCTCCACCGAGACCACACACAGTGGGGAAGAGGCACATTCCAGAAGGAAATCAAGGTGCTGCTAATGAGGGAATGTGGAGGGGGGCAGCAAAATATGACAGTTGCACACTATTGGCTGTTTAATCAAGATAGTGCATGCCCTGCTTGGAGGAAACCGAGTCATTCATTCATTCATCCATCCATCCATCCATTCATTCATTCAACAAACAGACCGTAAGCCAACTATGTGCAGATACAGTCAGGTATTGGGGACATGACGTTGACAGCCCTTCAGGAACCTAGGTCTGGTGTTGGTACCAGGTAAGTAAAGAGGGACAGGCAGTGGGCCCAGTGTCATAACACCAGATGGCCCAGGCACTCGGCCTACGAAAGGGGCGGTCAGAGAAGTCTCCACAGAGGAGATGGTAAATGGCCTGGGCCTTGAGGGAGAGGCAGGAGGGGCAGCAATAGCTCGGCTGACAAGGTCAGGGGTGCAGAGGAAGGGGGCGGGGGCGGAGCATGTGCACAGGCTCAGGATTATGAAGGGGCACACCCCCCCCATGCTCTGAGAAAAGGGAAAGCTCCAGGGAGCTGAGGGTGAAACACGGGGAGGCAGGAGGGCAGAAGTGGTAGATGAGTCTGAAGGTCAGGTTAGAGCCAGCAGGCAAGAGTCTTGAATGTCAGATGGAGATAAGCCAGCAAAAGTGTTTTAAATGGGAGAGACAGGTCATTAGATCCATCTTTGAGAAAGGTGATTTGGGTGGGCAAATGAAGGGCGCTTTGGGGGAGGCAGGAGAGGAGGGAACAGTGCAAGAAGAAAGGACAGGCACCGGTCCAACCTTGGCCTTGGTTGTGGAGAGGCAAGACCCTAGAGCATTAGGCACCCCAGCTACCACTCTGGGCTCTGCTTTTGGCTCGCTGGGTACCTAGACATGCCAGTCGTGTGGCCCTGACATCTTTGGGGAACCGACTCATCCCGGTTTGCCCTCAATGTTCTCCATCATAATATGCCATGTTGAAACCCCTCATTCCCAGATAGACTGCGTGGCCGTTACCTGACATCCAAGGATCTATGAGTCTAACGTCCGGGCTCTGCTTGAAGAGATAGGACGTTAGCGTGGAATGGTCTTGGAGGTGGGGTGGCAGGTCATGGCCCAAGGTCTCAGGTGGGGTAGGAATGAGATGGCCTGAGGCCTCGGTGTCTGCAGAGGGGCCACTTCCTGTTGGAGCTGGGCCTGGAGCGGGGCCTTGGCAGCTGGAGAGGGCTTGGGGAGGGAAGCTGAGCTCCAGGAGGGGAGGGGAGACCAGCAAAGGTGGGGGGATCCTGTCATCCTGTAAATTGCGGGGGCCGCCGATCCAGGAGTAGGGTTTGCTTTTGCAACGGTGTCATGTAATATCCAAAGAACATCTGCCTAGGTGGACATTAATTTATTTTTCTCAATCAACACTTTTTCCAGAAAGAGAAAACCCAAGGGTGGTGCAGTGGCTGCATGAAGCTAGCAGTGTCTGACCTTCCTCCTGTTCCACCATCTTTGGCGTGTGGGGTCAAGTCTGTGCTCCTCGAGGTCAAGGAAATGGCAAGGGGGAGGGGGCGGTGTCTAAAGAAGGGAAACAAGCTTTCCAGACGTCCCTTTTCAGATACCTGCTGCTCTCATTGACCATATCTGTCTCAGGGTATCCCCCAGTTGAAAGAGGCCCGGGAAATGTTGTGCTTTAGCTGATTTGAACGTATCCGGGGAATAAATAAAAGGGGGAGTCTCCCTGGCTCCCTGCCTCACGACCCCAGTCCCGATGCCAGGGCCCCTCGGGGTCATTGCTCCCACTGCAGCATGGTCGGTACCCCAGAGTACAGCTGCCGGGACCCTTCCTCATTTTTCCTCCTGACAAGGCCAGATGGCAGGCGGCAAGGCCCCATCTCCTGGCAAGTTCTAGGGGACCTTGACCCCTCCCTCCTGGAAATCTGCATCGCCCTGCTGATGGGCTTCCTGTGGCCTGGAGCCCAGCCTCACTCCAAATGTGATTTTCCCTTCCTCCTCCAGAGCACAGGCCAGAGCGAGCGGGCCCATCTGCTTCTATTTCACTCCACGTTACTCATCAGGATGTGTTTGCCAGCAGTTATTTGATGTTCAGGAAGAATTCCGAGGCTTTTGAAAAGAAGTGAATAAAATCTTTAATCCCCCAGAGTCGTGAAATTGCGTTTTGCGGAGGAGACGGTGGGGGCCCACGGAGGTCCAGCGACGTTGCCTGATGCAGGTGGCTGGGACCCCGGCTCGCCCTCATGCCACTCACTCCCTCTGCATCCCAGGCCTCAACTGGATCTCCTGGAACCCACTCTGAGCCTCTCCAGATCCTCTCAGGATGCCCGAATTTGGGAACAGAAGAAGGCTGCGGCGGGGGATCCCTGACCTGTCTCTTGCTCTCCAGCCAAAAAAGCTTTTAGGGAGAGCTCCTCCCTACTCACAGCCTTGTCTGAGCCCCACAGCCTCCCTGACGAGAAAGTGTGAGCTCCAGAGGGAATAGGGCTGAGCCCGGGACTCAGGCTCTCATGTTCTCGGCTGTGATGGCAGCCAGCAAGGGCGGGACAGGGCCTCTCTCGTGGTCTTGGGAAGACATATTCCAGATCTGCTAGGGCTTGGTGGTAACGAGGCAAGGGGACGCAGGCTCTCTCCTGCCTTCCGAGCTGTTTGGGTAAATGACAGAGACCCCCGGATGTTCGGATGTCCAGAAGGCAGGGGGAAACCAGCCTACTGAGCCAGGGCTTACCTGCAGGCTGACGGTCCAACTCTATCCCAGCATCACCATCTCTGGAACCCACCTGCCTCCTGCCTCAGCACAGAGGTGACACTTGCCTCTTCCCTCGATGCCTTAGGGCAGGCTGGGATTTTCCAGAGAAGTTTCAGTGAAAAAGCAAATTGATGTTTCCTGGCAAGTGCTAGATCTTTAGGTTCTTTTGGGCACGTGGCCAACGAAGCCCCCCCCCCACCGCCCCTCCACTGCATTTAAATATCTGCTGAATGAATGAACCGGTGCATGAAGGACTGCGCCTGGGGCAGATGGAGACCATACCCCCACTCACCCCTCGTTCCTGATCATGCCCACACTCTGGTCAAGCCCGCAGAGCAAGTCCGTGCGTGGTAGGGTGTGGGCCCCCACCACAGCTCTGTGGCTCTCCCTGCTCACACGCGGGGACTGTTGAGGGCTGGTCCCCCCCGCTGCCGTCACATCGCAAACCCTGCAATTCACAGGGAATCTCTCCTTCAGCATCACTCCTGACAGCTTACAAGTCCGACTATTAAACATTGATCACTCAAAATTTAACATACCGTCTTCCCTTTGATATCCTCAACTGCTCTCTGCATAAGACAACAAGCCGCTTTCTGCAGCTCAGCATGAGAGAGGACTTCAAAGGTGCCTTTCCCACTCACTGGCTCCCAGCAGCTCTGGCATTCAGCAGGCAAAGCTGCCAAGTGGAACAGGTAGGCTATCTCCCACCAGCCTCACTTTTGGGGCTCAGAGTAGTGGGGGGACCTCCTGGATTCGGGTCCCGGATTCCGTCTCAGGGGTGATTTGGGGGGGGGCAGAGTTTGGATTCAGGGGCATAACAATGAAGCCCCTTGACACGGTTAACCGAGGCTGGCGGTGGGAGTGGCCGGCCCCTAGCAGGTAAGCAGATGGCTTCTCTGAAGAGAAGCTCGGTTAAGCCACACAGTGCAAGCATGTTTGTAGGAAAGATGCTTCCGTGGCTTCATTAAACGTGTGATTTTGAACTCTTGAGAAGGTATCCACTTGCCGAGGCACAGCTAACGGGCCGATCACAAGTTATGACCACCCTTTCACTTACCCAGGCTCCCGGGGGGGGGGGGGGGCTGCATTTTGTTAAAACTGTGTTAATTAGTGATCATTGGTAACACACTACATCAAGCGGGAGTTGGGCAAAGTGATTGACCTGTGTTATTCGCAAGATCCCCACCTTGACCTGTAGGGTGGGTTCTCTCATTGGGCTCTATTGACAGGGGAGAATCTCGCAGGTACAGAGGGCACACGTCAGAGGGAGGAAATGGCAGACCTGGAACTTAAAACGACGTCAGTCTGACACTAAGGTCCAAGCTCTTGCCTCCGTCCACCAGTCGTACTGACCTTGTGTAAAGACGCCTGTGACCTTGTGTGAAAGATACTGACCTTGTGTAAATTGCGTACCCGTGATCACCTGACCTTAGTAAACTGCATTCAGATCCTATGAGGGAAATGCGGATGTTTCTCCACAGATGGGATTTATATACCCCCACACGGCTGGAGAACATGGAGCCTGACCCCCTGCAGGCTCCCCTGTTTGCTCCTGGAACCCGCCTGCAGGACCGGGGTCTCGGGACCCTGCAGTTTGCATCAGCTCACGGCACAGGCGCTCTCCCGTCCCCAGCCCTGGAGAACGGATCATGGCGCTCCTCTCCGCCAAACCCTGATGTGGCCTCAGCCCTTCCTAACATCTGCCTCCAAGCTACTGGGTTTTACACGGAACTCGCTGCCGTCCCTGTGCTGGGGAGTTTTCACAGATGGAAAGGAAGCGCACTGCGGTGGAACAGACCCTCACAGTGGGGAGATTTGGAGCCTCTCTCTCCTCCCAGCAAACCTGCCACCATATCCCGGGTGAAGCACTGGGCTGGAGAGGCTGGTGCTGGGAGACCAGAGTGGGCAGTGACTGGGCCCTCTTCCCCACCGGGGTCGCTCAGGGAACGCTCCCCTTCGAGAGAAGGCAGAGGGGCAGAACGGGGCCGTCCCATTCAGCCTCTGCAGGGCCCATGGCAGCCCAGGATGGGCGGCCAGGACTTCTCCCAGCAGCCTACTCGACACCTCGGGGAAACTGCTGACTCCCCCGGAAGTTGTGGGGTTGGGCTCCAGAGCTTGATACTTTCAAGCTCTGAGGTGTCACTTGCACTTGTCACGCACAGCAGAGACTTTCTTTCCTGGAGAGGAGCTCTCATGACGAGGGGGTTCAGCCTTGCAGCTTGCAAACCTCTAGCGTGGCGAGTCCAGCAGCCCTGATGCAGAGATCTGTTCGGTGGCACCTCTCCTCCTGTGGGCATCAGACCGTGTCCTCCATCTCCTCCTCAGAGCCACCCCTGGGCCCTCCCCATGTTCCTTGTTGAACACGCGGTTTGTCATCCTTGCGGGCTTTCTTTACTTTAGAGTCTGGAGAGTCATGGTAATGAGATAGGAGAGGAACTGATGTTGAGGTTGGATGAGAACATGCGTCATCTCCCTCCCTTGATTTGGGGTCATTTAATGATCATTTCCCAAACTCAGTGCTTTGTTTAGAAAATGAGGTCAATGCTGTGTAATTCACAGTCTCTAGAAGGGTTGAATGAAACGGCCATTGGTAACGTGCCGGGCATGGTATACAGCGGGTGCTCAATAATGTCAATGGAAAAGAGAGCAGCTTCTAGATGTGGGGGGGGGGCAGGACCAATAACCCAATAACAGCTGGTGAATAGTGTGTCGGTGAAGGGTCCGGCTGGGGCTGGGGGTAGAGCTCTGTAGCTGTAAAGAGAGGAATCTTTAGGCTTGAGAAGTTCCCATGCCTGTTCTGAATTCTCCAGCCCTGAGCTCACTGTTGCCTGTGAACGCCAGCATCCCCAGGGCCGCTGAACCGAGGAAGAATCCGTCACCTTTGTTCCAACAGCCCCGAGAGATAGATCACCTTTAAGTACCCCATCCTGCCACGCAGCCTCTTAACAGAGCCCGAGCAAAGCCATTAGACTGTGGGGTTCAACTCTCGATTTGACCCCAAGAGATGTAACAAATTAACCCATTATCCTCCATTAATGGCCTTGGATGGCTTCATCTGTCATAATGAGCTGCTACTTTGGAGACGTGAGACCTGGAAACAGGACCCTGGTGGGTGTGGCAGGATCCTGTTTCCAAGCCTGCCTCCCATGGAATTCTCCAGGAACGTGTGAGGGAGGGAACGTCAGGGCTGACCGTCCCTGGTACCGTGCCAGGTGCTTTATGTCACCGCATTCAATGCCCACGGCCAGCCTGTGAACTAGATAGCATTATGTCCATTTAGCAATGAAGGGACTTTTGAAGAAGACATCACTGGCCGGAGTCACATTGTCGGGGCTGAAACCCGTTGGTGTTTGCTACTGGCAGGTGTTATAAGCAAAACACTTTGCGTGTGATGCTTCGTATCACGATCGGGTGTAAGGATCGTCCCCGTTGTTGTGATGAGGAAACCGGATCTCAGGTCGCCTAAGGGGCTGGTTCCCAGTCACATGTGCAGTTTGTGATGGAGTTGGGTTTGGAGCCCTGATCTGTCCATTGTCAGAGGTCCAAAGGCTAATCACTGCATTGGGCTTCTTCAAATTAATCCATTTATCCATCATTTATCCAGCAAACTGTATTAGGCACATGTAAGGACAAGGCTCTGCTTTGGAGCCTCAGGGGGGGTGGTTACAGCGGTGGCCAGGCTAGAGTCCCTCCCCTGAGGAGTCTTACCCATGCTTCCACCCTCAGCTGGACCTTCTCTGCCCTCTATCGGGAGGCATTCTGGGTCCCCCGAGTCTCTTGTTTCTGTGTCAGCGTGTCCTCCACTGGTTCCGTGCTCGGCCACTCCGTGGGCATTCCCTGTCCTTCAGCAGAATTGATGGCCAGAACTAGGATAGATTGGGCTATGACAGTAAGTGACCTCAAAATCTAGCTGATGGCAAGAAGGCATTTCCTTCTAGTGATATATATGCAAACACGGTAGGCGAGGGAGGTCGACTCCTCAAAGCCACCTAGATATTCAGGCTGAAGCCAGCCCGCTGTGGCACCTGCTTCCCCTGCCACTGAGCCCCCCATGCAGGGAAGGTGATGGAAACCAGGCGCTGACTTTGGAAGTCCTGCCTGGGAGTGACACCTGTCACCTTGGGGCATATCTCATTGGCCAAGGCAAGGCACTTGGCCTGCCTGCATCTAAAGCGGGCTGGGGTGCAATCCCGCCATGAGCCTAGGAGAAGAGGAGAGCTGGAACATTCATGAGCAGCCCGTGACCACCATGACAGATAGCCATAATAAACACAACGACCCCCAAGCAAGGTGGTTCCATTCTTGCTGTGGAAGAATTCTGAGCCCAAGAACCTCTGTCTCTTTGTTCAAAAGTCTTGGAGGTGTGTTAGAGACATATTAGCTCCCAAATGAAACTTCCTATTTTGTTGAATCACACTTGACAAATGTTTATTGAAAGCCCTCTACGTGCCAGGCGCTCCTAAGCACGTAGGACACACCAGGGAATCAAACAGGCAGAAATCCGTGTCCTCGGGGAGCTTGCCTAAGAGGGAAACAGACATTGAGCAGGAGAACTGGCAGAGAGCAGAAAATGCAGTGACTTTATCTACATGTGATTCAGTATGACCAGAAGCATCTGCCATGCCCTCGAGCTCCTCACGTGTATGTCTGCACGTGTGGGAACTTCTCCCCAGACCTTGTGGCTTTAGTCTTTGCCCTTATTTTAGATGGGAACATGGCTGGGTTTCTTTGCATTCAGCAGGAGTCACAGGACATGGGTTCTCTTACCCCGCCCCCAAGCACCTGTCATCTTCTCTCCACTTCCATTGGTTTGTTCCCTCACTCACCCACACAGCCATTTTCGGGGCTTGAACTACCTTCCTGCGGGGGGACCGCCCCTCGTCATAGCAGGATATGAAGTTGCACCTGCATCCCACAGTAGATATAATTTATACATAACGATGCAATATTTGACTGCAGGTGCCTTCTTGACATAAGACGTTAGTAGATGACATTATGGGGGACGTTTTATGTGTCAGGCATGGTCCTAGGTACCCACGTATTAGGACTTGTCTGTATTCCCATCTTAGAGAGGCAGCGTCTCAGGCTCACGCAGCCTAGGCGTCCTGCCCAGGTCACGTGGTGCCGGAGCACAGAGGAGGGCAAGGGCAGCCCAAGCCTGTCCCAGCCTTTGTTCTTTGTCTCCGGACAGAGCCACCTCCCAGTTTGGGGAACGAATTAAATACTCACTTGGAGCTAGCAGTGTTCTTTTCTTAATTTGGAGTGTGTGTGTGTGTGTTTCCATATCCCTAAGATTTTCATAGACTTTAGGGTGCCAAGTGGCTAAAAGAGCCCTGCTTACTCATTAAACAGACCTCTATCACAAGGGGAGCAGGCACCCTCATCGAGGGCTCCGGGGAGGAGTGAGGAAGGTGCCACCTCATGGAGGACAGTTTGGGGACAGTGGTCTCTAGAGTGAAGCACATGTACTTTTGAACCCCACGATTCCACCTCTAGAACAGATCGACCTTCCCATGTACTCCGAGGCATGAGTCCTGGCTCGCTCTAGCACTGTTTACACGATGAGCGTCATTAAGGACCGGAAACTGCCACATGCTCAATTGGAGGAGCCTGTTTAAATGAAGGATGAGCATGTGCGCACTGGAATGCCACACACGCGTTCTGATGGGTGACCGTGCAGGGCTCGAGCAGGGAGCAGTAGATGCCCAGGGTTTGTGGGTGCACCCTTTTGGATCAAAGCACGTGTGCGCATATATCACAAATGAATGGCTGTATGGATCCAGGGTATTTCTGGGGCTATTATTATATGCCTAGTACTCCAGTCCATACTCTGTAAATTAACTTATTTTATCCGCACAAATACGGCACAGGTTCCCATTTCACAGATGACAAAACTGAGGCATGGTGAGGTTAAGCGACCTACCCAAGGTCACTTAGCTGGTAAATGGTGAAGGGAACATTTTCATCTGGAAAGTCTGGCTCAAGAGCTTGAGCTCTTCCCTGCCATGCAAATATGCTCCTGAGAAAGGCCTGGACCTTCTCCACCCTCCAATCTCGGAAGGGACCTTCCTCTCTTCCAGCCACAGCCCTTCACCAGGCCCTTCCCACTCTCTCCCGCCTTCATACCTCCCTCTCTGCCAGTCCCTCTACCTCTGCTTATAACGGAACCAAATTCTCCTGTAGTCTAGAAAGCTTTTGAGTGGCAGAGACAATTCTGTGTATTCAAGGAGCCACTTTTTTTTTTCCAGGACACCTGATTAGAGCATATTCCCAGACCCCATGCAGTTGTAGGTCTAATTCTCACCGACGGAAAATGAGCAGAAGTGAGATACCACCTCTGCTGGGAGATAGTTACGAGCAAGTAGGCAAGCCTTCACCCAGCACCTTCTCCTGTTCATGCAGTTGGACGCTAAGGTCTCCGAGATGGAATTGCAAGGTGGGTGCAGCGTGGGTCACTGAGTCACTACTTGTAAAAGGACCGTGCAGGACAGCCACCAGGATTGTCATCAGACTATGAAAGGAACGCAGTGTACCTCTGCTGGGATAAGCCACTGAGATACGGGGTTCCTCTACTGCATTAGCTAGCATTGGTTATTCTCTCCTTAGAGCCGAAGTCTCATCCCCATCTGCTCTTTTTACTACTAAATTGCTCTAGAAGATACAGACCCCAGAGACACACACATGGGCGCTGCCCATCCTTCATCGTTCGGGGGACTGTCACAACTTTTCTGGGCTCGCTCATCCACAGTGACCTCCAATGGGCCCAGCCACTGGCCTCTCTGCTCGAGGCCCTTCCGATTTTTCTGGACTTTTGGGACTCTGTATCCTGTGTTATTTAGACACTGGCCTCTCCTCAACTTCTCCCTCCTCGGGAGCACGTTCTCAGTGGCGAATCCCCATCAAGAGGTATGGACTTAGAGTCAGATGGTCCTCACCCAAATCCTGAACAAGTCACACTACCTTTTATCTAAGCCTTGGTCTGTCCCTCTTCATCGGGGCACCAAGAACTAGGTCTCAGGGCTGCCGCGAAGGAGAATGAGACCTCAAATAATGAGCCCATCACAAGACATGGCAAATGAACATTTTCTTCTTCTCATTTCTTTTTCCTTCTTTCTTTCTTTATTTCTTTCTTTCTCTTTCTTTCTTCTTTCTTTCTTTCTTTCTTTCTTTCTTTCTTTCTAGCTTTCTGCCATATATATCTATCCAATACATATAAATGGTATGAGTTTTCTTCTGTCTCTTTCTCTTCTACTCTGAAGAACTTTAACTATTCCCATAATTTTATGCATGTCTGTGCAAGAAATGACCAAAAGAATATCTGTAGCTTGACATGTTTCCCTGGCCCCAGAGCTGTATCTCAAATGGCCCACTATACACACAATTAATTAATCAATATACCCTGCTAATTTATTGAGAACCGAATATGGACAAGACCCTGTGCTTGACAGACAAGATGGCTGCCCAGTGGGGCTTACAGTCTAGGGAGGAAGGTGGATGTTAGGGAAATAATCTCACAAATACATGTAAACTTGGGATTATGACAGGTGTTTTAAAGGGGAGGTACATGACCCCTTTGACATCTGATGAATGATGTTTTGACTTAGTGAGGATGTTTCTTATGCAGATAAAGGTTTAATTGAATTCAGATGGATGATTTGAAGTGAATTAGGTTGAAGTGGGAGGGGGGAGAGCTAACAACATGAACAGACATCTCATGTCACCGGGGGGTGTGGCAGGAAGGAGGTGGTGAGAAGAGAAATGGAAGGGAACATGGTTGTGATCAGGGTGGAGAAGTACAGAAAAGACTGCTCTTTGTCCCCCAAGATATAGTTTCCTCTTCATTTCTCACTAGAGAGCCTTTTATTTCAACTGGGCCCAAGAGAGTCTGGAATAAAGACTACATTTCCCAGCCTCCCTTGCAGCTAGCCATGGGCATGTAGATAAGCTCCAGTCAATGGAATGTACTACATGCACCTTTTGGGAAATGTTCTTAAAGGTGATGTTCTTTGTCTGTTACTCCTTCCATCTGGGTGAAGCTCAAATATCATGTCCGCAGCCCGAGCTGCCATCGTAGACCACGCTGTAGAATCATGTATTGGGGATGGCAGAATGACAAAAGAGAAGTCTGGGTCTCTGACGACCAAGGACCTGCATTTCTTGCCCGGACGACCATTTGTCTCTTCGTGTTGATGAGAGAAAGACATTTCTGTCATATTCAAGTGACAGCTATTTGGGAGTTTCTACCACTCACAGCTGAGCACCACCCTAACTCATAGAGACAGGCAGGAGCCAGACCATGCAGGACTTTGAAGGCCACTTTAAGGACTTTGCCTTTCTCCTAAGACAGTGGTAAGCAGTAACTGAAGAGGCTGGGAAGCCGTGCTTAGTTGCTAGCACGACCCCAAAGCAATTCTGTTTCTATACGTATGCATCCGCTCAAGTCTTTCAACAGGCACGGACTGATTATCTACTACAAGTCAGGCACTGCTACCGGTCCTGGAGGAATTAAAAACAAACATGACACATCCTGCCTTTGAATCAGAGGCAGTCTAATGAGAATTATAGACCTATAAATAATGGTTACTGTTCAATCAACATTTATGGAGTGCTAATGTGGTGTCCAGTAATGGCATGGGCATGGGCACCTGGCCAGTCAGGACAGGCACTGACATGACCAACAGCAAGGCCTCCCTACTCTATCAAAGTTGAGTGTGCCCAGCTGGGCACCTGACGTATCAGACATGGCATTGGGCCATGGGAACTGCAACAACCAAGGAGATAATGATGTATTTTCTAGGAGTTCACAATCTTCTACTCTACAGGGAAGGAAAGGGCCATGAAAATTCTAGAAATGAAGTTCCATGGATCCTGTGATAGGTGTAGAAGAGTGAAGTGAGAGGTAGAATGGTCAGTGGTATGGGAGGGCTCAAGGGAGTCTGCCCAGAGGAGCTAACTCTTGAGCTACCCAAGTACCCCTGTTGCAAAGGATGAATAGTAGTTACAACATAGCAAGGTTTGGGGCATTAGGAGCATGAGGAAAATGCCCTGAGAGCACCGAGGATGACATAACTCATTCAGTCCATGTGTGTATGTGTGTATGTGTGTGTGTGTGTGTGTGCAGGTACACGTGTGTGCATGTATGTGCCCAAATGCACAAGTACATATTTTTACAAAGGTGAGGAGGAATTAAGAGAAGTTTTCACAGAGGAAGTGGATATTGAGCAGAGTTTTGAAGGAAAAGTAAGAGCCCCCCCCCCCACCAAGTTGGACAAGGCAGAGCAGAGTTCTAAGACAACAGAGACTGCATCTAAAAGGCCATAGAACATGAAAAAGCATAGAGAATTGGAGGGGCTTCCAAGAAGTTTGAGGTGGTGAGTCCGAGGGCCAAGGTGAGACATGGCTTGAGGTGAGCTTCGACAGGAAAGGAGGCCATGATGTGAATCTTCCAGTTTTCAGACCCAGAGCTCTCAGCTGTGTTTTGTTGGTAAGGAAGAGCCAGGGAGAACTTTCCACAGAAGAGAAACATGGTCAGCTCTACGCTCAAGAAGAAAAATTAATTGGAACAAATTCCTAAAGTGTCCTTCTGAAGAGGCTGGGTTAAAAAACTGATGGTGCATCATTCAGTGGAACTTCAAGTAGAGATTAAGAACAACGAGGGGTGCTCATATGATACCATTTCCAAGATAAATCATTGAGGTTAAAACAATCAAGGTGTGCATGGCGTTTGTAGTATGGTTCTATCTGTCCAGAAGATGTGTGTGAATGTGCATGCATGGAGGGGTCTGTCTATCTAGGCTTTATGGAAGGAAAGCAATCCTGTAAAGATACACACAAAATTTCTTAACAGCGTCGCTTCTGTGGAGGGGAATTTAAGGGGAGTTGTAAGGGAGACTTTTCACTGTAAACCTTTTGTACTGATTGAATATTTTTTACCTTGTGCATGCATTATTTTTCCAAGATATTAAATAAATATGTATTAAAAAATTTATTCTCCCTGAAACGTGAGTGATGGATTGAAAAGAGGAGAGACTTGGGATAGAGCGAGCCCTCCCCCATCTCCATTTTCCTGATTAATGGCCACACCATCCGTCCAGTTATTCAGTCTCAGACCTTGAAGGCCTCTTCAGCTCCTCCCAAGTGTAATCACTTATCAAGTCCTGCCTGTTCTACCCCAGAAATCTCTCTCCCCTCAGCCCCAGAATAGACAGAGAGATCGATGGGACAGAACTGCAAGCCCAGAGACAGACTGGAGTATGTATAAATATTTAGTATGTGATAACGGTGACATTTCAAATCCTTGTGGAAAGGACGGATTATTCAATAAATGATGTTGGAAAAAAATTAACTCTGATCCTTAGCTCCGTGATAAACTAAAATAAATTTCTGGTGAATTAAAGATATGTATATAAAAATAAAGTCACAAAGGCACTAGAAGAAAATGTAGGTCAGTCCTTTTAGAAGCTGGGACCAGAGAGAGTCTTTCTAAGGAAGATGTTGAAAGAAAATGGTACAGAGACTAGTTCGGTAGGTCAGACTATGTAAGATTCCTCCTGTTATATGCTAACAACATACGAAAAAAATCAGAGGCAAATGTAAAACTGGAAAAATACTTCCACAACCACAGCATATTAAGTGTTAAGAAGCTTAGTTTATGAAGAAAGCTTGCAAAACAATGAGAAAAAGACGAACACTCTAACAGGCAAACGTGATAAGTAATTAACAGAAGAGAAAGCCAAATGGTCAGTAAACATATGAAAGACTGTTTGATGTTGTTGTTTAAAAAAAAAAATGATGCACATTAAAAGAGCAGTAAAATGCCACATTTCACCAAATACTTTTAATTAAAAGATAATTCCCTATAGTTGTCAGGGTTCTGGAAAACAGTCTTGCACTCTGCGGAACGGAGCATAAATCGGGTCAAAGACCATGATGCAATCTACAAGTATATATCAATGTCCTCAAGAATGGACATATTGTTGACTCACTGACCTCACTGGAAGCGACCGTATGTAAATATGTGTCCTGAGGACATAATTCAGAATACGACAATGGTGTTTATCACAGTGCACAGATAACTTCAGGAATTTGGGAAACAAAACCCCCAAATCACCTTAACCCTGAAACTCTTAAAGAAAGATGATGAAATACATCAAAGAATGTGTAAACAACATAATGTGACCAGTAAGAGTATGTTGGTTGAACATTACATCTGTACTCAAGATGTTGATGATGTAGCAAAGTTGAACGATTTTCTATAAAAGACAGTGTGTCCAGCATAATCCCTGTTATTTTTATACAAACATCATGCACAGATGAAAAGGTATAGATGAAGTTTAACACTTCCAATGGTACCTGCTTCTGGGTGGAAAAATTATGCGTGATTCTTCTTTTCTTTTTTTTTTTTTTTAATGTTTGTTTATTTTTGAGAGGGACCGAGAGTTGAAGTGGGGGAAGGGCAGAGAGAGAGGGAGACACAGAATCCGAAGCAGACTCTAGGCTCCGAGCTGTCAGCACAGAGCCTGATGCGGGGCTTGAACTCATGAACCGCGAGATCATGACCTGAGCTGAAGTCAGAGGTTTAACCAACTGAGCCACCCAGGCACCCTGATGATTCTTTTCTTGGAAAACCACTTTACTTAAAATTAAAAAAAAAAATCTATATCTATTACTGACAAAACAATGAAAGGAACTTAAAATATACCTGCTCTTTGTCCCAGAAAGTATAGAAATTCATTACAAAGGCATTATTAGGGACACGAGAACGGATGATGGGACAAAGGTATTCACCAGGGCATTACAAATAATGATGAAAATTGGAAACAACCTGAATGTCTGAAACCAGGGAATATTTAAGTAAATGCCGGTTGGATGCAATGGAATGCTATGTATTCACAAAAATTGAGTTACAGAAGAATATTTATTAAACCAGAAACAAAATTCATAAAAGTAAGCAAACCAGGCTAAGCTATACACAAAATGATACATCCCTGTTCGAAAGAAGCAGAACGTATTAGGAAATTTTATGCTAAAACAGTAGTAAGGTTATTTCTGGGAGGCTGAGTTTCAGGTAAGGTCTTTTGTTTGACATTCTTACATGGTGTTAAGCATTTTGTTATTCAGTTTCACACGTATACAGGTTTTATTTTTTAAATTTGGGGAATTGTTAAAACAGCATAGATAAAATTCAAATGACAAAACTAGGGTAGTATTATAACATACGCGATTTCCATTGTGTTTTAATATACTTAATCTACGAACAGCTCTTAAAGGCAAGGGGGAAAATATGAACATCTCAATAAAAAAATTCGTACGGAGGGGTGCCTGGGTGGCTCAGTCGGCTAAGCATCCGACTTTGGCTCAGGTCATGATCTCATGGTCCGGGAGTTCGAGCCCCGCATCGGCCTCTATGCTGACAGCTCAGAGCCTGGGGGCCACTTCAGATTCTGTGTCTCAGTCTCTCTCTGCCCCTCCCCCACTTGTGCTCTGTTTCTCTCTGTGTCTCAAAAATAAATAAATCTAAAAAAAAAAGATTTGCATGGAAAATATATATAAAAAGAGGAACGTAAAGGGAATGTAACTCAAACAGAGATGGGAATTTCTGCTCTTCCAAGTGGAATTTGTTCCTCAAACAGTGATCATACTCAGTATGGCTATTGGGTGGTGACATTGCCCATCTCATACAAGGATGCTCGCCGCGTAAATTGTTCGACTCTCTGGAGAGCAGTTTGGCAGATACATTGAGAACCTTGAAAGTATTATTTCTTTGTGACCCAGGAGTTCAATTTCCAGGAACATATCCTGAGGAAGCAATCATGAATATGCAAAAAAAAAAATTGTAGACAGTCTTGCCCTTTTGCAGTCTTCCTTACAATGATGAAAACTTGGACACAACCCAAAACAGTCAACAATGAAGGGTTGGCTTGATTGCCAGTCACACCACAGGCCTACATTTCAATGTGTGCAATTTCGAAATCCACAAAGCTCTTTGAGCTGACAGGTTTGTGCAAGTTTGCTTCAAGTTCATTGGTGACAGAAATCTGACCTGGACTGAATAGAAGGAGAATTTTTGTTTGTTACAGACACTATTTATCTCAGTGGGATTGTTCAAATGTTTTCAGACTCACATAGTGCATTTGGTTCCAGGCTGCTGTTGACGTTCAACTGTAGGTGCTTCATAATGTATCATTTTTGCCTGGTCTTAACTTTCTCAAGTCCAAATAATAATGTTTCCTGAAACATCTGGCCTCAAGGATTCCAGACATTATCCATATGATATAATTCTGCGACATCACTTAAGCTCATGCTCCCATGGAACATGGTTGGATATTTTGCTTAATCAAGCTTTTTTTCTTATCGTGAAAACCAAAAAGTAAAACCCAATGGGATATAAAATTATGCATATTATAATATGATTTGTTTTTCTGAAAAGTGAATGTCTACAGATTCTTTTAATAAACTAAAGAGATTTGAAAGGATATATCAAAAATTTTAGCTAGTGCTTATCTCTAGATGGTGAAATTATGGGCAATTTTAATTTTCTCCTATACATTTTTATGTTCTCCAAATTCTCTATAATGAATCTATATTATCTCTAACAAATAAATGTATTTTAAAAATCTAAACTAAATCTGGATGATTTTATATTACCTAAAAACTGAAGTACAAACTTTAAAATAAAATATCAAAGACACAGAGCCAGGATTCAGACGTAGTTCTTCTGAATCGGACTCCTCTGTTCTTTCCCCTCTAATGTGCTACATCTATACTGGTCTTTTCTTTTTCAAGGCGGGGAGGGGCAGAGGGAGAAGAAGAGAGAGAATCTTAAGCAGACTCCATGCCTGGCACTCCTGATGCTGGACTTGAACTCATGAACCGTGAGATCATGATCTGAGCTGAAATCAAGAATCAGATGCTCAACCCACTGAGCTACCCCAGGTGCCTCTACATCAGTTTTTATTAAAGAAGGTCCAGTAGAACTTTAATAAACTCTGCGTGCAAACAGATTTCTGTGGACAAACACATATTGAAAAATGCAATATACAGGACTTTACTAAAGAACGTCTGGGGGCCTTCTAGAGTCTAAGATGTAATATGTTTCCACCAGAGGGTTTGGTATGCTGAATTCCTCCAATATACTTGGCCACATGTCTTTTCTATTTTATGTTATTTGTATTTTAGTTTTATGCTATCTTGTGGAAAATCTTCTAGAACATCTTGAGAATGTGCTTCCCATAAAACACTTTGGAAATGCTAATCTAATGGAAAACTTTATCCTTAGACTCAGGAAAAATATACAAGAACTGTCTCCAGAGAGGTGACAGTGTCCTGGGGGAATGCTGAGCCTTCCTAGTTATCAACTGTTCCCTTTTAAGAATGATCTTCACAGATATGCGACCAGCCTTGCTTCTTGAACAAAGATTTTCATCCATCTGGGCATCCATCTTGACCTGAGGTGATGTGCAGAGAGCGATGGCCTGTTGCATGGATACCGATGGGAGTCCGTAGAGGTGAGAAACCTAAGCTCTCAGACATAATTCTCTGAGTCCTCTCTTAGGGACCTTGGAACTTCTCACCCTCTGTGAAGGGACTTGGCAGATGGGGAGATGGGGAGTTTTGTGAAGTAAGCCCTAGCCTGGGAGGCAGCAGCAAAGCCAAAAGAGGACTTATTTATGTGAACATTCAGTGTAACCTCTGTCTCCTTGCTTCTCTCTGTGTCTCAATCACCTCACATAAAATGAAGGGGTTGGTTAGGGCAGAAGAGCAACCTTGTTTCATCTTACTTGCCAACCTTCACCAATCAGTAGATGCTTCCTAGAGTCTCAAGTCTGCATCCCAGCTCAGTGAGAAAGAATGCTGTGATCGATTACTAATGTCTGCCCTGGGCAAAGAAGGGAAGAGTGGCATCACTTCTGCCCTTTGCCATCTCAGAATTTAGAAATATCTAAGTACTCTTGAAGACCTGGGGTGCTTTAGGTTGGACACAACTCCCAAATCTAGCTCTTGGTTCATAAACGCTGGTAGTCTTTTGCCTCACTTCCTCTTTTTTTTTTTTTTTTTTTTTATTCCTTTTCATCCATGGCAATTCCAGACTCTTGGCTCTTGGTTTCTGCAATCGCAAAGTAATGGTTTTCTATGGCAATCTTCTTATACTCCCTTTCTTTCACCCTCTTGCCAAAGAGGAATCTGTTTTTACTAAAAGAGAAAAAAGAAAAAAAATACATATGTAAAAATCACACATCCTCACCATGTGCAAAAATCATGTGTTTGGCAGCAAGAACATCTTTCTGAGGCCAAATGGCATTTTTCTTTTCTTGCAAAACGAGCAAAAAAAAAAAACCCCAAAAACCCTTACTTTCCCAGCAGCTGGCATTGAATTATTGGCCCTTGTCGGTTGCTTCCTCTAAGGAGCCTCTTGTCCTGGAAATTCATGATGTGGGGAGACCAACAAGTCCTGGGGAATCTGGTTGCAACTGCCTCTCCTGCTTTGCAAAGGGACTGAAGCACACAAGACCATGTCTGGCAGAATCATCATCATGAGTATGAGAGGGAGAGTGGGACAGAAGACAGATAGATAGATAGATAAGAGTGTCTGTAACAGCTCCAACCCTTACCAGCCATGTAATCTTGGACAGCATTCTTAACTTCTCTGAGCCTCGGACTCCTCAAAAAAAAAAAAAAACAAAAAAAAAGATACCCTAGTCCCCATATCCCTGGATTCAATGGGTCACCATATGTGAGGATATCCCAGAGAACAAAACAAATAAAAGTCCCTGCCCCCGGGGAGCTGATATTTTGATAGGGAGGGGCAGGCTAAGAGGAGATGGTAGGGAGTAATGGATACTGAACTGTCAATTACATATTAATATCAAATGGCGCTAAATACCCCGCAGAAACTCCATCTGGGCAGGGGAATATGACATGACAGGGTTGGGATGCCATTTCAGGTAAGATGTCCCGAGAAGGAGCCACTAAGATCCATCTGGGCAGAACAGGAATTGGTGAGGTGCCACATGTCTACCTGGCCTCTTCCTGGGGGATTAGGGCTCCAGGCAAAGGGAACAGCACCAGAAAAGTCCTTAGGCAGAAATGTGCCTAGTGTGTCGGTAACATCGAGGAAGCCCCTGTGTCTGGGATGGAGTGGGCGAGGCAGAGAGGAGCAGGAGGTGAAAACAGAAAGGTGTGAGATGGTGAGGGACAAGCCAGGTAAGGCTTTGTGAGGGTTTAGGCTTTTCTCTGAACAGCATAGGGAGGTACGGAAGCTTGTTACACCAAAGAGAGACGTGATCTCATTTACAATTTAACAGGGACACTTGCTGCTGTGTTGAGTAAAGACAGGCAGTGTGAGAGGCAAGAGTGGAAGCGGGAGACCCCTTAGGAAGAGGTTGCTCTGCTCCAGGGGCGTGATGGTGGCTTGGACCAGGAAGCAGCAGAGTGGCTGGTGGGAAGGAGAGGCGTCTGGGAATATTTTGAAAGCCCAGCTGACCAGATTGCCGTGGGACATGGCAGAACAACATGCGTGAGAAAAGTGTCAGCCCGTAGGAAGAATGTGGGGTGAGGTGGCTCACCCAACGGCGTCTTCATTCACCCAAGCATTTCACCAGGTTCCCTTGCCAAGCACAGTGGGAACGGGAAGGAGACGGCAGGGTGAGGTGCTGGTGCTTCAGGAAAGCAGGACAGAGAGAAGGGAATTGTGCTTCCCAAACTGAAACAACGTCTTGCCAAGGATCACCTTGGAGGAGTCTAGATGGTGGAGGGAATTCTAGAGCTCACATTAGAGCCGCTTTAGGGAGAACATCTGAGTTGGAACTAAGCGGTGGAACCGGATCCTTAAGAAGTTTGTAGAGGGGGTTCCCTGGGGGGGCTCAGTCAGTTACACGGCCGACTCTTGATTTCCACTCAGGTCATGATCTCATAGTTCGTGGGATCGAGTCCTGCATCGGGCTCTGCACTGACAGCTCAGTGGAGCCGGCTTGGGGTTCTCTCCCTCTCCCTCTCACTGCCCTCCCCTACTCTCTCTCTGTCTCAAAATAAATACATAAACATAAAAAAAAAAAAAAGAAGTTTGTAGGGGACGAACTGCTGTACGCATCCTCATGACAGGCCGAGCATGGCGCCATGGGCAGTAAGTGGCTCGCACTGCGTCCCACCGTCCTCGCAGTCTGCGGCCCTGGGGTCCCCACGTGGTGAGCCACGGTGTGCTCCCCCAGCTGAACTTGGCTGGTGCTGAAGACGGTCCTGAGGAGGAGCCGTGGGGCAGAGGACATGAGGAGGCTCTGGCCCAGGACTGGCAGGTCCACAAGGGGACAGATGTGTGATAGAGTCCTTGTCGTGAGGGTGCCTGAGCACTGATGCAGCCGACGTGTCAGAGGGGCTGGGTGGCGGGGGAGGGTGGAACAGAAGCAGCTTTCCCAGGCTGAGTAAGGCGGTGTGGGCAGGTACACAGACATTGTTTCAAATTTTTTTTTTCATTTTTTTAAAATATTTATTTTTGAGAGAGACAGAGAGACACAGAGCGTGAACAGGGGAGGGGCAGAGAGAGAGGGAGACACAGAATCGAGGCAGGCTCCAGGCTCTGAGCTGTCAGCACTGAGCCTGACGTGGGGCTCGAACTCACCAACTGTGAGATCATGACCTGAGCCGAAGTCGGTCACATCACCTACTGAGCCACCCAGATGCCCCTGTTTCATATTTTTAAAAATTTTTTAATTTTCATAATTATTCTTTTACCTTCATAATTATTTTAATGTTTTAGAAAAAGACACATTTCTCTTTGATGATGATGATACGAAATGCATTTAAAACGCATTTCCGGAAGCTTAAAATGACATTGACTTGATGGAAATGAATCAGGCGGCAACAGCCAGCAGGTAAAGGCTAGAAGCTGGGTACAGCAAGCCCCGGGGGCCGTACAGGATGACTGAGGTTTGGGAGACGGTATGTTCGAGGGCTCCGGTGTCCACTGTGTGGTCATGAGAGGAAGTTATTTGTGCTGGACGCTGGAGAAACAGCCAGCGTTGGCAAGGTCCTGGATGGCGTCTGTTGTCACAGCTGAAAATTCCCTGGGCATGGGGGATCGTACATGTCAAAGGACATTTTTTTTTCTCCTTCTCAGACGTTTCCGTCTCTTGTAAGAATAGGAACACGGGGCGCGGGATGAGGGAGACAAAGCTGGGGACCTTCTGTTTGCATGAGAACCCAGAGGCCACCCTGTAGTCGTCCATTTTTGACTTGCTCTCAAGGCTTCCTTTCTCCCCAGACCTGGGAAGAGGTGGCTTTGCTCACCCCTTCCCCAGCCCCTGGCCACCCATCTCTATGGGACGTCTTCCTGCCCATAGAACTTGTAAAACACAGACCTTTAGAAAGCAATTAAATAGGGGGCCAGTTCCCCACTATTGGGGCATTCTTGTTGGAAGAAGAACTCCTAGGGGCGGGGACCGTGTGGGGAGGGAGAAAGAAAAGAAACAGGTCTCCTCGGGGCGCCTGGGTGGCGCAGTCGGTTAAGCGTCCAACTTCAGCCAGGTCACGATCTCACGGTCCGTGAGTTCGAGCCCCGCGTCGGGCTCTGGGCTGATGGCTCAGAGCCTGGAGCCTGTTTCCGATTCTGTGTCTCCCTCTCTCTCTGGCCCTCCCCCGTTCATGCTCTGTCTCTCTCTGTCCCAAAAATAAATAAACGTTGAAAAAAAAAAAAAAAAAAAAAGAAACAGGTCTCCAGAGTCAGAGTGACTGGGTTGGAAGCCTTAACTGTAACATTGTTAACATGCGTGTCCCTTGTCTGTAATTTTGAGCTTCGGTTTCTTGATCTGTAAAATGGGCCGGACAATGCTTGCCTCGCAGGGCTGTAGTGAAGCATGAAGAGGGTCAGCCATGAAAACCCAGCACCAGAGTTCGGGGTGCTCGATGCAGTCACGGCCTCCCGTGTCGGGCACCCCTCCCCCCACACCAGGCTGGGGAGCCAGTGCTCCTTGCTGGAGGGAACATCTCTCCTCTTCTCCAGGACGTGCTGTGTGTCCCGTTGTCTGGGGACATCTGTGCGTGTCTCCCATCAGCTGTGTGGCATCAGCCTGGTCTCCTTCCCTCTCGGGGCCTTAATGTTCTCCCCGAGCAAGGGACGGGTGTCCTCACAAGCTCCCATGGCGCCAGGGTGCAGAGGGTGGCCCGAGCAGGTAGTCCGGCTCAGGGCAGAGGCTCTCGCCCTTTCTCAAGGCCTCCTTGGCCCAGGTGACCTGCCGGGTGGATCGCACTCTGGCAACGGGGTAACCTGGGTCAGTAGGTCAGAAGTTAATCATTTCCTCAAAACACAAGCAAACACACTCCATTTCCGCATTCACCAGTTGCCTACACCGGGCAATGAAATCACGCATCCAAGACAAAGCTCAGGGGCACGTTTCCTGATGTGGATTGACCCCAATTACCCGGGTGACCTTGGGCAGTCGCTTTGTCCACCGTGGCCTCGGCTGGCTCATCTGTAAAATGCGAGTTTGGGATTTAAGGGTAGTTACACAAAGGGCATTGCTCCCGGATGGATTCAAAGGCTGGAAAAGTGGTGTGGGACCGGGCTACCTCCTCTCTGCTTCTCCCCTTCGGGCACAGTCTTCATACTCGCTTTCTCCAGAACTCCCACACTTGGGGCTTTCTGGCTCCTTGGCTTTGCAGGGACTTCCTGTTCTGCCCTCCAGCTCGGATCCTTGAAATCCAAACGATCCCAGATTCTCCCCAGGCCCGCCACCCTCCCCTCGGGAAGAGCATCCTCTATGCTGTGTCTTGCTCACCTGGCCCCTCTGTCCTCTGCCTGTGGGTAATAGTGAAAGTCTACCCAGTGCGCAACACAGATAATCAAAGGACGCAGAGCCGGGGTGGGGCTGACAGCCCTCGGCTTCCACCAGATCGTGCGCTTCCTTAGCGCGTCTTCCCGCGTCTTCCCCAGCACGTGGTGCCAGGTGCGGACCGAGAAGGGCGCACGGATTGCTTGCCAGGCCGAGTGCTGTTGAGGTCCATGCTGAGCTGGGCATCCTGGGAAGGTTTTTGTCTAGTGGGTGTGTAGACACATGGGAACCCGATTCCAGAAATAACAGGACACGGCACGTCTAGGGGAATGTGATTGAACATCAGCCCTCACATCAAGCTATATTCATAGCCAAGAACAGACAAACCAGATCACCTCTAATGGAGAAGCAGCGACTAGCCGTGGCTGTGCCCTGGCCCCACCTGTTAGGATTTCACTGGCCTCACTTTTCCCAGGGTGGAATGAACAGGTGCCGTCCCTACGTCCGCGTCCCCCTGTCATTTGCCAGCACTGTGGGCCTCCGTGTCCTCCCCAGCCACCGCTGTACCTGCTCAGGACAGATGCTGCTTCTGGATAACATATATCTGTCCTGGGCTTGCTTCTCCGTCTGACCCCAACTGTCCGCCTCGGCTTTCCTGAGCCTGGCCAGGTGCAAAGCCCACGACCTCTGTTTTCCCACCTGGTTCCCTCCACCAGCCCAGGGGCTCCAGTTTCCGGAAGACGAATCCTGTGTTCATCCCCACAGGTAGGTCTCCACAGTATCCTGTCCCCAGGGTGAGCAGCAGAGGAAAAAAAAAAAAAGTTAAATGTTATAAAGCAAGACAAAAAGTCTTGCCGGAAAGTTTGCTTTCTCTCTCTGCCTCCTGGGGTTGGGATAAGGGGAGGTGGGTGGGGGCGCTGGCTACAAAAAGTGCCACCACAGCTACCTAGGGGCCCAGCCTGCCTTCTGTCCCTCGTTCTGCCTCTTTAAGAGAACCCTGGGGCCAAGATTTATTGGCTGCGGGGGCCCTGCTGCGTGTGTGGCTTCAGTGTTTACAGGCCTGGGGAAGGCTGAGGTCTCCCTTCCCAGGCTGCACAGTGGTGGTGAGCTGGAGTTTAGGCAAAGAACGGCTGCCATCCACGGTGGCATTTGCAGCAGGACGCAGCGTGCAGCCAGGAGGAGCAAGCAGCCTTGCACTTGCAAATCCCACCCTGTTAGGTTCAGACAGGGAACTGGGAGGGGGGGGGGGTGGAGAGGAGAGGGGCTGTGCTTTTGGAGTGCCTGGGCGCCCCTGCCGGGACCTGGCAGGCGGGTCAGAGCTGTCGACGCTGGGTGTACAGGCGCCGGGTACAGCTGAGAGGAAGCTGGGAAGGCGGGAGGGGCTGATGGGAGCCGGGACCGGGGTGACAGCTCGAGCCAAAGTAAGCCACAAAACACACAATGCAGATGAAGAAAGGGGGACAGAGGGACTGCCCCCCTGCATGCTGGGCATGCCCAGTGGCAGACAATGTGTCCTTGGCCCGGTGTTCATTTGTTCATCTGCGAAGCGGGAAGAATGCCATCCGCCTCTCAGGGTTTTGTGGGCATTAAATAAATTGATGCAAAAGACTTGGCATAGTTGGTCCTCCATAGTGGCTGTTAGTTTTGTTTTATTTTATTTTACTTTGTTTTATTTTATTTTATTTTATTTTATTTTATTTTATTTTATTTTATTTGTTAAATGTTTATTTACTTTAGAAAGAGACAGAGAGAGCAG
This sequence comes from Prionailurus viverrinus, assembly GCF_022837055.1. NCBI lineage: Eukaryota > Metazoa > Chordata > Mammalia > Carnivora > Felidae > Prionailurus > Prionailurus viverrinus. Next base: position 39,359,882 of record NC_062571.1, on the reverse strand, counting down.
GGGAGGGGCAGAGAGAGAGGGAAACAGAGAATGCCGGCCGGCTCCATGCTGTCAGCACAGAGCCCGAAGTGGGGCTCGAACCCACAAACCATGAGATCATGACCTGAGCTGCAATCAAGAGTAGACCCTTAACTGACTGAGCCACCCAGGCTCCCCTCTCGCGGCTGTTATTTTTACCACCGCCTCTGATTCTAATTGTTCTGGAAACAAACTTACACGGCTTTGCTAGCCGTGTGGTCCTGTGGGCTGAAGGCTGGCTCTCAAATCTCAGTCTTGTTCCTGCTGACACAGGGCGGCCAGGCACATGGCTCTGGGTTGGGGACACACCTGCTAGGCACGCCCCCCCCCCCAACCTGCTGCCTCACCTTCGTGTTCCAAGCCCCACTCACCTTGAAGAAACAAGAGCTGATGTTCACTGAATACTTGCTATGAATCAGGAGCCGAGCCAAGCATGTGACCTGCCTCATCACTCTTTAATTTATTATTCGGAACCTTTGATTGTGGAAATGTTCGAAGGCAATCAGAAACAGACAGGGTGGTAATGAAGCCCGGGCCCTCACCCAGCTTCCCTAATGACTGAACATCCATCCCTCCTGGCTCTCTTTTCTTCCTCTTCCTCCTCTTCCGTCTTCTCTGTTTCTTTCCTTCCCTTGCTGCTGGAACGTCCAAAGCAAGTCCTAGACATAGTGTCATGTCACCTGTAAATAAATACCTCAGTGTGTGTGGCTACTGGATATAAAATTTAAAAGAAAGAAAGAAAGAAAGAAAGAGAAGGAGCTGTTATCATAGCTACAAGCGTAAACAATAATTCTTAATATCATCTAATGTTCAGTCTGTGCATCATCTCATTGAATCCTCAAAATAACTATTTGGAATTAAAAATATAATTGTTCCCACCTTTCAGATGAGAAAGGGAGTGAATGCGACATTGAGTGGCTTGTGCTCAGTCACCCAACCCGGCTCAGCCCCCACTCCTGGGGCCAGTGCTGGTGGGTGCCCGAGGGAGGCAACGTCCAGAGCCTGAGCCCTTGCTCTGTCATCCCTGGGCCCCTTGTCACCCAGCAGGCACCTGCTCGTGCAGGTCAGCCCCTGCCCAAGCCCCTTTGACTCCCAGCGTTGCATCGACCTTGGCTTTCTCGCTGCATAAAAGGGCGGCCACAGAGCACCCACCTCCGACTCTCGTTTAGTTCTTTATGCCTTTGACAAATATTTATTCTGTGGCTGTCTTGCTCCAGTGCTGTTGGTGGTGCTTGGGATCCAGCGAGTCACAGACGAAAAGTCTTAGCCAACACAGACCTGACAGTGTATATGCTCTTGTTACTCAAAGTGCGGTCCAAGGACCGGCAGCTTCAGCATCCCCCAGGAGCCGAACAGAAATACACCTCTGTCCTGGTGCTGCTGAACTGGAGTCTGTATTTTAACAAGGTCCATAAGACTCATTACTGTGCACGGAGAAGTTTGAGAAGCCTCGCATTGGGCCACCGTTCTTACTCCCAGCTACACATGAAAATCCTCTGGGGAGCTTTAAAAAATACCAGGCCTGGGACCCACCCAGAACCATTAAATCAGAACCGCTGGTGATGTTTACAAGTTCTCTGTGCAGATGGGATTGAGCACACCAGCCCACGTTGATTGTTTGGAAAATAAATGAGCTCACTGTCTAGCAGAGTGCCTAGGACACAGTAGGTGCTAAACTAACGATCTGTTTCTCCCCTTGCCATCTCATCCTTTGTCCCTAGAATACCCTCCAACTCCTTTGGGTGGCTTATCACCTTTGCTGGTCCAAAGACATTCTTCGGCTTCGTGAGTTCCCGACCTGGGTGGTGCTTTTAGTTTGAGAACCCCAGAAATGTAAACTTGGGAACTTTTCATGGGAATCAGGCTGCAGGAAAGACACGAGCTTCTCCCCCTCATGACCTGGTTTGCTGAGCTGGGCTGAGAGCTGCAAACAAAAATAAATAAATAACCGAAGGCTCGGCCACATGTGCAAAGAGCTTTCTTTCACCACAGCTGAGTCCCAGTGCAGACGTGACCTCATCCCACTCTCCCGCCAGGTGACGCAGCTCCGGGCAGGTGCCACCAGCCTCTGTGGCTCACCAGGCAGAGGCACCCGTTTGAGTCACTGGGCATGCAGGAAAGGCGTCTGACCGTGGACACCGGCGCAGAGCAGTGGCTGGCCCTGCTGTCCTGAGTCACAGGAATGTTGTCCTGGGGTGGTGGCCTTGGCAGAGTCTCAGGGTGGTGGGGGTGAGCTGGTGTAAGGTTCCTGAAGGCCACCAGGACACTGCTCATGGGGCTGTTTGCAGGCCTGTGAATGAGCCACAGCCCCGGGGGGAGGCTGGAGAAGGGTCAGAGGCCCTTCTCTGAGAGCCGTAGGGATCAGGTCTGCTGGAGAAGGGGAGGGAGGAGGAAGACAGGGGTAAGAGCTATGAGCTGTCTCTTGGGAGGCCAGCACTTCCTGCTGGATCTCCATCACCCAGTCCACTGATTTGATAGAAAGCACAATTCCTGCACCAGCTAAATGGGGAGACTGAGGCCTAGACGCGGAGAGATGCTTCCCAGGGCCATGCAGGCTGGTCTGGAGACACCAAGGCCTGTGCTCTCTCTAGATATGAGTGGACAAGCTTAGGGAGAGAGGACCCAAACGCTGCACGGGGCATGTCTGGGGATGCCATGACATGTCCTCCTGACCCTGGACCTTGGCCGTTCCAGGCTGGGGAGAAATGAGGCCAGCAGGAAAAGCGTGGGAAGGAAACTCAGGCAAAGCTGGCTCTGGTCCTACGTTTGGTGCTTACGGGGGACTTTGGGTGAGTCACCTCACCTCCCCGTGTCTCTGCTTTTCTCATCTATCCCCTGGGGTACGACCTCCGACCTCACAGCGTGGCTTTGAGGAGTGACTGAGTAAGAACGAGGGTTTGTGAAGAGCTTCCAGGGTTACTGCCTGGGCAACTGGTCGAAGGGTAGTAAATAGCATGCACACACGCCCTCCCTCCCCACGGTTGAGCCCGCAGCAGACATCACCAATCGATCGCCGCACTTCCTCCCCCTGGATAGGAACCTGTCTCAGAGCTCCTCTCAGGCCAGAGTGCTCCAGGCAGCCGCTTCCAACCTAGCAGAGCTTGTAAGTGACATGAAATCTGCCTTCCGTCCTTACACTGTAGGCTGAGAAGCTGCTGTTCCAGAGTCCGGCACCTCCAGAAAAAGCCAGAGCTTGAGTGAAAAATGCAGCAGGAAATCAGGACGGGGGTGGGAGAGGCGATCCAGCTGGTGTAAAGGGCTCTTAGTACCAAATGGGCCGTGGGCAGTGTGTGCAGCACGTAAGAGCCCCTGGCAGTGGGCAGGGTGTGGAGAGCACAGTCACAGGGAGCAGACACCAGGAGAGGGGCCCCCCTGGGCTGAGCCAATGCCTTGGATCAGGGAACTGCCTCTGCATCTCATTCCACGGGCGTGAAGTCTCTGTGGGGTCTCCACTGTACATTGAGGGAAACTGAGGCTGGGAGAGGCTCCAGTCAAAAGTATATGAAGCTGATATGGGCACCCAAGTTTGCCAGTTGCAAAAGCCCGCCTTCTGCATGCCGCCGTTCGGAACGTACGGCCTGTTTCCTTGGGCCACTGGCCACAGTACGGCTGTGCCTGGGGGCGACCTGTTCTGGCCTTGGCACTCGGGAGCAGGAAGGCTGGGTCCTGCCATGTGCAGCGTGCGAGGTAAGCAGACTGAGGCGGTCTGCCTGAAGTCGTTTCTCTGCTTTTCCAGTCCCCGAGGCGTTTGAGTTTGTGAACCTCAGACCAGGGGACGGAACACTGGGTGAGAATCCCTCTCGGCCACGCTCTTTTATGGTGTAACCCCAGGCAGCGCTGCCCTTTTCTGGGTCTCAGTTTACTCATTTATGACCGAGAGCCTTGGGACAAGTCTGCAATATGCCAGCACTGCACCACCACCCCCTCCCCGCCCCCTGCCACGGGGGGCTAGTTGAAAGGGCTGCGTCCCAGGCCGCTGGGCTAGAACCTGCACTGCCCCAGGGCCCAGGTCATCCACATGCTCACGGAGGGAGGAGAACCATCGAGCTTGCGAGTCCTAGGGTCCCCTGCACAGTCAACAACCGAGCATCCTGAAAATCACACAGTCAGCACCTGAGGCCGGGCCGAAGCCCATGCCTGCAGCTCAGGCTGCCTGTTCCAGCCAAGAAGGCTGAGGTGGGAGGGCCGGGCATGAAGGCCCTTGTCGGGATGGAAGGGAGATCCCTTGTAAGTGTGGCTGTGCGCAGGCCCACAGTGGCCAGGAGAGCCCAGCCCGCCAGGCAGCCGCATGGAGCTCCCAGTCTGGGGCAGGAGGCCAGGCACAATGACACACAGAAGCAACTGGGGACAGCCACCTGGGTGTGAGGAGGGAGGGGACAGAAGCTGCCCGAGGCCAGAGGAGGGTGTGGTCAGGATGGGCCTGGGGCTGGAGGCTAAGCATTTCTCTCCACTGGGGTGCCGGTGACCCCAAGACCTGGTAGGGGGTATCTCAGGCCCCGTGGTGGAGCAGCGGGGGCCACAATTAAATTTAAGTGCTCATCCATTACCCGCCCCAAAAGCACCAGCATTTTCCATCCCTTTTATGGATTTCTGAGGAATGATAAAATGCAGCTGTTTGGGCTCCTGAGCCAATGAAATAATGCAAGGTGGCCTGAGTCCCCTCCAGGGAAATCAGCCGCTTATTTATTCCTTTTGACTCGAAGACTTGTATCCATGTTTCATAATAAACCTGCCTCTTCATCGCCCCGGCCCTCACCTCAAACCACTTGCCAGTGACTTCTTTGTAGATCTCTAAACACCTTCTGGCGATGTGATCTCGGTTGATATTTTGCTTCACTTTCCTCCTCTGAAAAAAATACGGGTTCCCTAACGCCTGTGCCGTGCAGGGCCCTTGGCACAGTTAGATGAGACACTGTAGCCCCTGGCCTAGAAGAACGCCTGGCATACAGTCGGCGCTCAACGATGCCACTTGCCTGCCCATTTGCTGCCTTGTAGATCTCCTGGAGGGTGCGGGATTCACATAAAGCAAGCTGCCTGCTGCTGTTCTCGTTCTAGCTACTTCCTTAACCACGAAAACAGCCTCGGCCTTCGTAGGCACGGATTGCCCAGATCCACGCGGTGGAGAGCCTCGCCGTAGCCTGGAGACAGGAAGGGCCAGCCTTTGCAATTCCAGCACACGGCTGACGCCCAGAGAGCCGGGAGGCCTCCCCAGGCCCACTCTGCAAGAGCAGATGTAGCGCAAGGGCCAGGAAATAGGACTTTGCCGCCACCCCACTCACGTCCCGGGGAGAGCCTGGCTTCGGAACGCTTGCTCCGTTTCTTGCTTGGTTTCTGCCTCCTGAGCTGGCTGGACATCTTCGTTTCACCAGGGTCTACCCTTCAGTGTCGGAAAGTGACGAAGCCTTGAGCCCTCAGGAAGGCAGGAGGCACCTTTCCTTCTTCCTCCGTATTTCCTGACAGCCTGGCCGCCCACCCCGGGCCCCCTCGTAAGCCAGCGTGCACGGGGCGTGATGGGCTTTCTGTGTCCGCAGGTGTTTCAGCTTTCCCAGAGACCGTGTGGGGGGCCCGCTGCCAGGTGTGCTAGGGGACCTCTAACCCAGACAATCCTGGGGGCTCTGTTATTTGTCATCATCAACCGCTCAGGTCGACGGCTATTGTTGAGTTTCTAGAACTACAGCTGCCATGAAGTGAGCCGGATTACGTTCCTTCACCCGATATGCCCAAGTCCTGACACACCCAGTACCCGGGAAGGTGAACCGTTTCTTCATTTGGCAAACAGGCCTTTGCTGATGTAATTAAGGATCGGGACGAGAGAGCGTTCTGGATTGTGGGTGGGCCTCACAAGGAGACGGAGATCTGAGACACAGATACACACAGGGGAAAGCTGTGTGAAGGCAGAAGGGAGGACTGGAGGGATGTGTCTACGGGCCAGGGAACGCCAAGCATTGCCAGCAACCGCCAGAGGCTGGAAGAGGCCAGGAGGGATCCTCCCTGGGGCCTCGAGAGGGAGCAAGGTGCCACCAACACCCTGATGTCAGACCTCTGGCCTTCGGGACTGTTCTAAGCCAACTTGTGGTATGTGTTACAACGGCCCTAGAAAACGAATACACCACATAAAGAATGAAATGTTTAGAATGGACTGTCCGTGTGTTTGAGATGTTTCCAGGACGGGTGACGAGGCCTCCAGCGGTCGGAGGCCCCTGAGGGGCTGTATGATGGTGGCTCTGGGGCCGAGAGGCCAGCAGGCAGCCATGGGCGACACTGCGGGGGGTGGCCTGTGCTTGGCTTCAAAGGCTGCTGAGCATCGGCGGGGTCCGGGGCACCTGGGCTGGTGTCGGGGTCTTCGCGTGCCGTGCCTGTGTGGGGTATGCGACGCGTCAGAGCAGACGGCAGAGAGAGAAGCTGGCAGGGAATCATGGGAAATCGAGTCCCCCAGCTTCCTTACTGACCTTAAGGGCCTTGGGGGCCCTCTGCTCATCCAGGGCAGGTATTGTGGAGATCCCTGTGTTCTAGGCAGTGGTGGGAAATATAGCCAAACCATGCCCTGTCTCTTGCTGTCTACAGGGAGACAGGAGTCCAGGAGGTGGACAACCCCAGCCTGAGGGGCGAAGGTCACAGAAGCTCATAGGAAAAACTACAAGCGTGATGTGGCCACATCAGACTGGAGGGTGGGGGACCAGGACAGAGCACCGAGCGGGAAGAGGCGAGGGCATGGTGGGGAGCAGGGGAGAGGGGACTCGGCTGGAGGATGAAACAATGCTTTGTGACCAAATGGGAGGAAGGGAGAGGGCAGGGGGTGGGGTGTGACTCAGGCTACTGAGCCAGAGGACTCATGGGCAGCGTGAGGGAACTGCTTCTCTGTGGTGGGGCTGAAGGCAGGGTTTGGCCTGCAAGGGCCCTTCCCTGACTGGGCAGAGGAACAGATACACACCCCCCCCCGACCCCCGCAACACACACATGAACTCATCTCCCGACTGTGTCTCTCCTACCCCTTACTCTTCTTCTTTGTCTGTAGTCTGTTTCCTACTAATAGGGAGGGCACGACCCAGCCCTAGCCCTAGGGTGGAGAAGGAGGGACAGGAGCCGAAGCCCGAGTCCCAGCAAGAGCCACACCTCTGCAAAGGCAAAGGGCAGAGATGGATGGCTGTACAGACAAGCGACAAGGACACACAGACAGCAGGGACTCACCCACTGACGTACCACGAATCGGAGAGACACAGAGACTCCAGTCACACCATGATGTAGACCCAGAAAGATACTCAGGTACACACACACACACACACACACACACAAAGGCACACAGATGCCTAGCCAGATCGACACAGGCAGAGCCACGGAGACAAAGAGGCTTTGAGCGAGGCCAGCCCGCCTCCAGAACCCAGACATCCCAGCTTTGCAGTCCCCCTAGGAACCCTCTGAACCGCCAGGAGAAATTCCTGGGATATTAGCTAAATTTCAGACACAAACATTCCGGTCTCCCTCTCCAGATGTAATGCTCCTGAAAGCCTGCACAGCCCTCCCTCGGCTCGCCCCCACGGCCCCCGCTCCCTGACTCAGAGGAATGCTGCCTGTCGGCTCAAGGAAGGGGGTAGTTCGGGAGAGGTGGAAGGTCCACACCAGGCAGGGAGCACAAGGCCACACTGGTGGGGCTGTCTGTATACTGCGGTGGGGGGGAGGGGGGGATCGTGACAGATGAGGTGGTCAGGCAGAGCCTAGGAGCTCCCTTGTGGCAGGGTGGGGCTCCGCCCAAAGCTGGGGCTGACCAGGCCCCAGAGAGGCATGGAGAAGTCTCTAGACTGAAGTCAGAACTCTGACTTAGAGCTCAGCTCTACACCAGAAGGCTTGGCTCATCATGGGGATGCCTTGCAAAGGTCTTGCTCATCTCCCCACAGACGCACTGGCCACTTCTCCACTCCAAGAACATGCCAGGTCCTTCCCACCTGAGGGCCTTTGCACGCACTGGTCCCTTCACCTGGAGCTCTTCCTGTGACTCAGCCTCCATCTCGGCATAAGTGTCACTTTCTCAGAGAGGTGTCCCCCTTACCGACGTAAGCCTCTTCTTACTTCCGTTTCAAACACCTGGTTCTTCTCCTTCATGGCCCTGATCTCAGTTTGTAGCTGTTGCTTTACCTGCATGGCTTCTATTCAAGCCCTCCCCTGGGCTAGATCGGAAGCCTCTCGAGGATGGACCTCATGTCTGTTAGAGCTTAATACAGAGCACGTGCTCAGCAAATACAGGTCCTGTCTCCCGGGCCAACCACGCCATTTGAAAAGCCTTCAGCCTCAGTCTCCGTATCTACAAAATGGGTTGAAGCTGCCTTTCTCTCACAAGATTCCTGTGGGAAGAAAACGAGATGATGAATGCAAAAGCGTTTTGGCAAACGCCTCCTCGCCTCGAGTAAGGGCTGCATGGCCTTCCTTCTTACACCAACCCCCCCCCCCCCCGCCACGCAACCCAGATCTAGACACAGACAGGCTCTGTAAACATGTATCCAGAAGTGCTTGCCTCCTACGAAGTATGCTTTCAGAGGTGCTGTGAAGCATCCTAACTCTTTGCTGATGCCTGGAATCCACGGTTCTTATCACAGATCCGTGTCAACTCAGAACCCGTGAGAATCATCCATCACTCGCCATTAAAGTAGAGAGGTGGCCAGGCAGCCCTTTCCCGGAGACACAAACAGCCTGGAAATCTGGGTGCTCTGCATCCAAATCAGCCTCACCACCGTGCGCCCCAGCAACTGGGACACCAGGGGCACAGCAGGGCACCAGCTCTGCGGGACATCCCAGGACAAGCCAGATTTCCCGCTCTCTACCTACCAAGCCACTCCATCTGGTTCTTCCGTCCTGGTTTCCCGCAAGGATGGCAGCCAACAGCTTTGCCTCCTGCGAGGTGGCTGACCGTGGACAAGTCGTATGACATCTCTGAGCTCCAGCTGTCCCGTGTCCCCCCCCCCCCCCCGCCCCAACCCCAACCGGCTTAGGGTTTCGCCGTGAAAAAAAAGTGGCTCAGCATATGCACAGGTCCCCGACAGTGCTCCTGGCACACAGTAGTCACTCAGGAACTTGCAACTGCAAGCTGCAAATGATGATGATGATGTTGGTGTTGGCAGTGAAGTCAGAGTCCCCAGATGAGGACAGCACGTGACTCTGTTGCCCTCAGCGGAAGCTGCTGGGTCTGAGATATGGGTCTGCCTGCCTCCCACCCAGACAATGCCTGCTTTGCAAGAGGCAGCTCGTTATGCCGGAGATATATGTCCTGTCGTAAAGTGTTTAATATTTTAGCTCCTAATTGCGTTACCAGAGACAGACAGCCGTTTATCCTCATCACTCTCCCATCGCGATCTTCGGCAGGACCCGCTGGGCCTCTCCAGGTGTTTCCTTGCCCCCTCTTCTGAGAATCTGGGGCGGCTCTATGGGCACCCACAGGCTGTTCAGTGTGGTCAGCGGTGAGTGGTGCCAGCAGGAGGGGCCTGGCTCGGCACCGTGGGGGGTTCAAGATGACCCTCCCCTCCTCCTCTCCGCCTGCAGCCCTCTTGTTTGTGAAGCACCGTGCCAGCCGTCCTCACCTTCTCACAGCAGTCCTGCAAGACAAGAACTGTTATCGTTGATCCCAAGATACAGAGGAGGAAACCGAGGCCAGGAGAGGTCGTGAATTTCATTCATTCATTCATTCATTCATTCATTCGTTCATTCATTCCCTCGGCCATCCTTTTTTGGTAGGAGCAGCACAGGGAAGGTCCCAGGGACATTGGAATGAACAACACAGCCCCACTCCCAGGGACCCACAACCTTTTGCCTCAATAATACAGGTGCCCTTGGCAAGTCTCTGCACCCCCTCCCCCAGGTAGTGCTTACAGCCAACAAAGCTCTCATTCTAAAACAGACCCGAACCCTAGGTCCAGAGCCCTTAGATGAAGTACTCTCAGTTTAAGGCCCCAGAAGCTTTCTGTTCAGACTCTTGTCTGACCCAGCCCCCACCCCTATCCCTCACCACGCGCGGCCCCGTGGAACCTCATGCTTACCACTTGCCCCAGACACATGTGACAGCCCCGCTCACTGTCCACCTGGTGGCCGTTCCTCCCCCTTCCATCAGCTCGTCTTCCCTGCTCCTGGAGCCCTGATGCTGGCGGTGGTAGGCAGAGACACTAGCAAAGCCCCTCCACAGCCCCCGTGTAAACTGATCACGGGAATCCTAATCCCCTTCCCCAGACACTTCCCCGGTCTCCCTCACAACCGGGGTGACCAGTGCATGACAAAGTGAGTGAGAACAGGGGATTGTTCCGGACTGAATGGTTGCTCCCCCCTCATTCATATGTTGAATCCTAACCTCCAAGGTGATGGAGTTAGGAGGTAGGGCCTCTGGGGGATGATTAGGTCACGAGGGCTCACCTGGGAATGGAATCAGGGCCCTTATACAAGAGACCCCAGAGAGCTCTCCCTCCCTCTGTCTGCCACGTGAGACTACGAGAAGCTGACAGCCTCCAGCTGCCTCCCTCCGGAACCCAATCTTGCTGGCACCGTGTCCTCAGACTTCCATCCCCCAGAGCTGTGAGAAATGGATGCCCACAGTCCTCGGCCACACGGTCACTGATACTTTGTGAGAGCAGCCCGGACAGACGAAGCTTGGAGTGCCTGCAGGGGAGCTTCAGGGCAGAAAGTAAGTAGGGGGATTCTCTGGAGTCTGGCCGTCCCCTTCCTCCTGCCTTGAGCATCTTTGTGGGCAGGTGAGGTATCTGGCAGGGTAGGAGCCACGTTTGGATCATGCGAGAGAACACATGAAGGGCAAAAAGCCTGGACACGGAGAAAGGCTGGGAAATGTGGGTCAGGCCTGGGTCCCTGCCAAGGGCACGGCTGGGGCTCTGTATGACGACCCTGGGGCCGTGCTGCTGTGCTGTGCTCTTCTTGGGAAGAGACGACACCCCTGCCCACTGATACCACTACCCTCTGGGACCTGCTTGCTCCTACTGGAGGTGTTCTGACCGACCTCTTCCGAGCTGGCCTCTTCCAACCCCCTGCCTGGATCGCCCATTCCCTTTGCTTTTGTTTTGACCCCGGTTTCTTTCCTGTTTTTTCTTTTTTCGCTTTCAATTTAGAGACAGAGTGGGTGAGAGTGGGTGAGAGGGGCAGAGAAAGAGAGAGAGGGAATCTCAAGCAGGCTCCATGCGCTTTGCACAGCCTGGCACAGGGCTCGATTCCCACCGCCCTGGGATCGTGACCTGAGTCAAGATCAAGAGTTGGACGCTCAACCAGCTGAGCCACCCAGGTGCCCCCTGCTTCTCATTTGTTAACACCTGACTCAAGAACCTCTTTCTGAGTTTCTCTTACTTCCCCCCGCCGGCCCTGACCACAGGGCTGAGTGCCCACTCATCCGGGCACCCACCGCACATGGCTCATACCCCTTTCATGCTGCCTTCACACACTGATTTAGGACCATTTCTTTTCCTCATCGGTCTGTGGACACCGTGGGAGGTCCCAGCCCAAGAAGGTGTTCAGTCCAAGCTTAAGTGACGAGGACCTGCTACAGGGTCCTGTGTCACTGAATTCTTCCAGAGACCTTGGGGACCCACCGTGATGCTCACCTCCATTTGCAAGTGAGGAAACTGAAGGCAGAGAGGGGCAGAGATACCTCGGAGTGAGCTCTGGGTATGCTAGAGGGAAGCCGTTGTCCACAGCGTCTATGGGTCTCACCCGCCGGCCGCCCTGCCTGGACCACGGCCCCCGTGAGCCATCTTCCTGCCGTGGCGGGCACCGCCTGCATCACAGGGCGGTGGGTGGCACAGCCAGGTGCCGGGCCCCGGGGCGGAGAACAGACCTCGCTTGTCCTGGCATAGCCGCCGGGGAAGGGTTCAGGGGCCATTCTCTGTAGGCAGCTGGGGCTGGGGCCCATCAAAAAATAAGCCCCGAGCCGGGCCTGCCGGGGGATGAAGTCATGTGGAAAAACACTCAAGTCAGAACAAAACTGTCTTTCTGCAAATGACTTCATCACGTTGCCAGAAGGCTCGGATCACTCCACCTCTCACCTCTTCCAGCCCGCCCACGGGAGCGGGGAAGACCAGTTCCTCGGGTCCTGTTACATCACTTAGCGAAAGTAAATGCTGCAGAGACTCACCCAGGAGGTGCTGGGGAGCTGACGGGTCCGTCTTCCGCCACAGCCGGGGCTTCCTCTCACCCGGCAGGCTGGGAAGGCTTTGCGGGCAGGCCAGAGCCTCTCTGCCTCTGTGCTCCCCGTGCTCAGCTCAGAGCCCAGCAAACATAACACAACGTAACACCCACTTCCTGCATGCATGTGTCCCCGCATTCTACAAATACTAACGGAACAGCTCTTCTCCCTCTGCAGGCATCGTGCTGGCACTGGGATTGTGCTTGCAGAAAGAGGAAAGGAGGCGGGAAGGAAGGAAGGAGAGGAGGAGGGAAGGAGCGAGCTCCGCACAGGAGCGATAGAGCCCAATGGAGCAGGACAGTCCCCGAGAGAGGTGTAAAACGGGCTGGGTACTGTTTCTCATTCCAGCAACGCATTTCTGTTCAGCGGGGTTTTCTCGGGCACAGTCCCCATTCCTGGAAGCTTGGTGGCACCTGGGGATCTAGGCAAGCCATTCCGGCACCGGGGTGCTGGTAATCTCGCACAGGACGTGGACGATGTCAGCGACTCGAGTTATGTGCCGTAACGGACAGGGTGATGTGGGGCACGCTGGAGAAAGTGTGGGGGAGGGGGGCTGGCCAAGGAGGAGCTCTTTGGAGGACGAACACACCAGGCTGTTGAGAAGGGGTGGAAGGGCGGCCTATTCTCCATGTTGGAGCACAGGTGCACAAAGTACGTGACAATAGGTGGTGCTGGTGAGGCAGGCTGGGAGCCAGGCTACGGGTGGAGTGGGTTTCCCTGGGAAGGGAACGAGGGGCCATCGAAGGGCTGGAGAGTAGAGGGTCCAGTTTATGTGTGCATTTCAGAAATGCCGCTCTGGACTGGAGGCAGGAGGGGTGTGCCAGAGAGAGCTACCAGGAGGCCCCTGGAGTGCTTCCGGGTGGTCCCACGGGGGACACCAGCTGGAGGAGAGGGGTGGCAACAGGTTTGGGAAGAGGGGGCAAGAGAGATAGAGATGCCCACTGTTCAAGGGTCTTGGAGACCACCCGGATGGGGGAAAAGTGGAGGCTACCGATGTTCTGGTCTCTTAGGCTATCAGTTAAAATTTGCGTTCTAGGGGCATCTGGGCGACTCAATCGGTTAAGCGTCTGATTCTTGATTTCAGCTCAGGTCACAATCTCACAGTTCATGAGTTTGGGCCCCACATTGGGTTCTCTGTTGACAGTGCAGAGCCTGCTTGGGATTCTCTGTCTCCCCCTCTCCCTCTCTCCAATAAATAAATAAACATTAAAAAAAATTTTTATTCATTCTAATGTTATGGCAGAGAAACTCAAAACAACAGCTAGGCAGTCCCAGGCTGGTGTGCTGGCTCCACAATTGTCAGAGATCCAGTCTCCTTCCATCTTGTTGCTTGGCCATTTTCAGGCCCCAGCCTTGATCACGTGGCCCAGAATTGCTGCTCTGAATCCCGCAATCACAACTGAGTCCAGTGGTAGGGGGGAAACAAGGAAGTGAGGTGCACTCACTCTTTCCAGAGATAGGACTCAGAAATCTGCTCACATTCCATCGGCTGAACTTAGAGACAAGACCATACACGGCTGTAAGGGACACTGAAAGTTGCTGGCTGCCACGTGCTCCCCTCAAAAACCCTTCCTTTGTTGGGGTGCTCCTGGGTGGCTTAATTGGTTAAGCGATCGACCTCGGCTCGGGTCATGATCTCACGGTTCGTGAGTTCGGGACCCGCGTCGGGCTCTGTGCTGACAGCTCGGAGCCCGGAGCCTGCTTCTGATTCTGTGTCTCCCTCTCTCTCTGCCCCTCCCCCGCTCACGCTCTGTCTCTCTCTGTCTCTCAAAAATAAATAAACACTGAAAAAAAGAAAACAAAACAAAACAAGCCCTCCTTTGCGGAAGAAGGAGACTATGTATCCATGAAGGGACAACGGATAATGTTGTGTATGCCCTTTGACTCTCTGAGTTTGATATTTCATATTTGCAAAATCCATTCTGTGAAGAGTCCCACTTATTCCTAAACAAATAGATGTTAAATATGATCAACTCTCTGCCAACGGCGTGCGGTGTCTTCCTGGACAAGTCGAGTCCTCCTACTTGGCTCTGGTCTCGCCAACCATTGAAGGAGATACTGGAAAATATTCCTCACAGGAACCCGATAGGGCTAGCCGAGTGGGCTTTAGGGGTCTCCGAATCCTGTATATTTTCATGCTTGATTTGGGGCACACGTTTTTCTTGGGAGAGCATCTATGGCTTTCAACAGATTGATGAAGGGGGTTGTGACCCTAAAAAGTGGAGAAACAGACTCAAAGAACTACCGAGGGCCCTCCACACCCGTATCGTCTGGCTCCTTTGTACTCACCCTGCAGTGGACACTTGGAAAGGAGTCCAGGGAAAAGCAAAAGGCAATTGAGGGACTCCGGGGAGGTTGGAGAGTGGGCTCCAGCCCCATCCGGGCAGTGCGGGCATAGGTGTGGGTGTGGTCCACCACCCCCAGGGCTTCCCCTCCAGTCCTTGGCCTGGCTGCGCTGGGATTTGGCTGGGTGCGCCTGGCACACGCCGCCTAACGCCTCCCACGCGGTCCCCAAAGCTCCCAGCCAGGAGCCAGTTAGGATTTCAGAGGCACAAGTGAGCTGCTGTGTTTGGCCTGCCAGGTGAAAAGAACAGAGCCCGCATTAACGAGACGCTCCTCTCCTGGTATCGCCTTTCCCTTCTCAGGCGGTGTCTCGGACCGGCAGCAGACCTGTCTCTCCGGAGCCAGGGATTTGATATTGTCGTGAATGGAGGTTTTCATCCCCCACCAGGCGTCTGCCCTCCATGGCGCCTGCCGCTGGTGCCAGGCTTGGCATGTGAGCCCCAGCCGCGGCAGCCGTGGGTGGACGGGAGGAACTGGGCTCTGAGGGTCCCCACCCACTCAGACCTGGGGCAGGGCGAAGAGGCATCCGCCCCACCCCACCCCCACCCCCATGGGAAGGAGCGAGGAGATGGGCGCGGTCCCGGCTGGGTGCGATGGGCCCCGACGACGTACTGCCTGGACGGTGGGAATCTCTTGACAGCCCGCTGCTGAGCCAGACTCGTAACAGCAGAACCACCACCATCCATAGTCGGGATGGTATAGAATAAGGTCAGAAAGAAGGATTTTATCACAGGGGAAGGGGAGAGGGGAGAGGCATCGTGGCACCCAAAACACTTAGAGCAGGGAGGGATGGGCACCTCGGAGCACGCGAAGGCGGGGAAGGGGAGGGGGCGGACGGTGGAGGGGCCGCCCCTGGGCACCACCAGGGAGATGGCTCAGGGAGAAACGAACTGGGGGGGAAGCTCAGGCCTGGGCTGCAGGGGAAGCCCCAGCTCGGGGTTCTGGCAGCTGGAACGTGGCACCTTCACCACAGGAGAGCTGGACCGGTAGGAGAGGTCAGGGCCGGGTGACAGGGTGTGCTCCTGCGGTGGCCGGGGAGCTGGAGACGGGCCTGACGTCCTGACGGAGCCGGTCTGCCCTGCTCGTCTGTCTGCAGGCCCTCGGGCCTCTTCACTCAACGCAGGCGGGGGACTTCGTGGCCGCAGCCTTTGACTGTAGGTGTGGGACCAAGGAAGGTGGCCAAAGGAAAACACAGGGCAAGGAGGGAAGGGCTATGCTTTCAAAGAATTGCACACAGAGACCTGCCCCTGGCTGCAAAGCCCCCGCCTGTCTGTCTGTTCTCTGGTCGAGGCCCGGGAAGTCAGAGCAAGTCTTAGAGACACCGCTGCACTGGGGGCAGCTCAACAGCACAGTGGTTTGTCAAGCATCCATGCGGTGCTGGGTCCTGGAACGGGTGTGGTGGAGACAGAGACAGGACAGAAGGAAACAACCCTCCCCCGGCCCTGCGAGAACTCACAGTCTGGTCAGGGTGGGGTCTGTATCTAAGAGTTTCCTGGAAGTCGGGCTCTCTGCTCCCTTCCGGAGGCCTGACGGGCATGTCTCGAAGACTGTCCTCGCGGCATTCCTGGGAGGGAGGCAGAATCCGTCACCGCGGGGAACAGAGGCTCAGAGACACTAAGCAACCTGTCTGGGACCACACAGCTGGGAGGCGTGCGAGTGAATTTTATTTACCGTTCCAACTGAACACAAAGCCGGTGGGCAGACCTGCGCTCTTCCCCGTGGGAGGTGGTCCAAGGATATGGGAAGTGGCTTGAAACACCGGAGGTTAGAGCTGGTCACAGACCTTCCAGTGGATGTTCGCCGAAGTGCACGTCACCCAATAATTCCCAGTGGGGGAGACAGAGGGAGGAGAGGAACTCCTAAACTCAAAGGCCACCCCACCCGCTGGACAAGGTACCGGGCTCTGAGGAGCGTCTGGGGGTGAAGAGATCAGTCCCCGTCCTCCGGGAACTCACGGAACAGTAGGAAAGAGACGGCAAATGTGTTTAGACCACAGGCATTGAGCCAGACACATCTCTGTCCCTTCTGAGCAGCGTGACCTAAGGTGAGGACCGGAACGTCTCAGAACCTCAGCTTTCTTCTCTCTAGAACACAGACAGGAGTACCTGATTTATTGCACGGTTGTGGCAATTACATCAAATGGTGTGTGCTAAGCACAGGGCTCCACACAAAGGAGGAGCTCACTCGTAATTACAGTTATGGTTCTTATCACCATCCCTGACAGAGCTGAACAACAATGAGGAGCAGTTAAGTTGAGGAACCCCAGGAGAGACCCAGATGAAGCGTGCCCGGGATTCACAGGGCGGGGAGAGGGCAGGGGAGGTGGGAAAGATGCAGGAAGGCTTCCTGTTTGGTTCTCGCTATCGTGTTGACTTTTAGAATCGTCTTCTCTGAAGCCTCTTCCGCCTCACTCGTGCTGAGTCTCCGGGACAGGCAGTCAGCACCCAGCGACTCTCCGTGCGACGGCTGGATCGCTGTGCCGTGCGTCTGGCTGCAGTTTCGGAAGCCTCCAGCCAGGCCGCCTCTCTGCCCCTTCCCAGGAGCGCCGGCTCGGAGAGCTTCTGCGGGGCAGTCATAGCCGATGATGGCCGGGCAGCCCCTGCCTCACATGACCCAGCCCTGGCTCCCGGAGCGGGGTGCGGGGGCGTCCCGGGTCCTGAGCTTTGTGGAGAGGGCAACCTGCAGAGCTCCTGCCACCGCCTGAGTCGGCGGGGAAGATGGAGAGAGCAACAGAGGTGAGTCCAGAGGCCCAGATTAGCACCTGCCACCTGCAGATGGCCAGGCTATCCACCCCCCCCAGGGTGTGTCCGAGCCCTTTGCCCCTGGCCTTTCCAGGGTCTGCAGTGGAGGGTGCTAGTTCACCCCTAGGTCAGCCAATCCTCCACCAATGAGGTGAGAGTTGGCCGAACCTCAGTTCCTCGGTGGGCTGGTGCCCAGCCCTCGGTGGGCAGACAGACTGCAGTGGCACCAGCCACAGACAAAACCTGTTCATCAATGCATTGTTCACCGGCTCCCGTTGACTCAATGAGCTGTTTCCCGGGCTCCCCACAGTGCTCCTGGACTGGGATCACCTTCCAGATAAGCTACTTGCTCCCAGGTCCTTGTCTGGGGGTCTACTTCTTGGGAGCACGTGGCTGGACCCCCCCCCACACCGGGCTGAGTGCCAGGGAGGGCCCCAAGGCTGGGGTAATGCTGTCTCCGTGCACTGTGGTTTCCAGCACGGCTGGCCTTCCCCTGACTTGTTGCCTCACCTCATTCCCAGAGCGTGGGGCGAAGTCAGACCCCTCTGCTTGCCGTTCTGGGTGACACCGTGACCTTCTGTTGCCCCACATCTTCCTCGATGGCAGGAGGAGGCATTTGGGGGATTGGAACGAAACAGCTTTGGGCTGGCTCCAGGAGGAGCCCCTCGAGCCTCCCGTCAAATGGGTGTGCCCGCTGTCCGGTCAGAGGGAGCGCTGTCAGGGGACGCGGCGAGAAAGGCTGAGTCATCGGTTCCTCGTGACACTAACGAGCAGCCTCTGCGGGGCCTCCCGGGGCCTCGTCGCAGGGGTGTGTTACTTTCTGGGGCTCCAGCATCAGAGCTTCGGTCTCTGCCTCCCCGGAGCGCGTCACGCTCCGGCTTCCCACGGCAAGGCTGCCCAGCGCCGTGGCAAAAGCGAGGTAGTAAAACATCCATCTGCCGAGGCTGGAGAACGGAAGGTACGGGGCCCTCCGGGAGAAGCGGAGCCCTGAACTGAAGACACGCGCAGACCCAGCCGGGCAAAAGCACTTGCCCGACCGGCAGACATTTCCGGCACACCTAGGAGCAACGCGGCCTCACACGTACACAAAAGCACACGCCTCAATACCCACATGTACGCACACGTGCCCCCACCATCCACCCAGGCGGCTCGCAAGCCTGTGCCAAGGCCGTGTCCATGTGATGGTGGGAGCACACACGCGTGTGCTGCACGGCCCGATGAACCCGTACTGTATGCGTGCACCTGCACGTGTTTCGAGTCCCCCACCATGGTAATGAAAAGGGACATCTTCTTAGCTGGTGTACTAGGGGCAGAAGAGCCTATCCCCCAGCCCTGACTCTTGAACGACAGTTGCCCGTCTGGCTGTCCCGAGGACGCTCGGCTCTGTGAGGCAGAAAACCAACGCGGTGCCAGGGCAAGTGTGACTCAGGGGTGAGTTACACAACGCCATCCTGCCTGTCTCCTTCTGCCCGGGGCGGGGGGGAGGACGAGGAAAGCCCGCAAATGTGAAAGCCAAAAGGGTTGTCACTCTTCCGGAAGCTTCCTTCTTATCACGTCGCTTGTCCAGGCTAGTGGAGGCCGAGGCTCCCTGAGGGGAGCATGAAGAGCCACTGCACTGTCACAGACACGACTGTGTGCTCTGTGACAGGAGCACCTTCCGTCAGGGGGGCAGCCACGGAGTGTCACCTCCCACTGACCCGCTGCTGCCCGGCTGGCCCACTGCCCAGGGCTTCAGCATACCTCGTGAAGAGAGCAGGTTGGCCCCTGGGCTTGTAAGGCGGGCACGTATGTTGGCCTATGTCTGCAAAGGTAATCCTGCCTTCGGATTGTTCTACAAGCTCTGACTTAGCAGCTCACAATTAGAGGAACGATGGCAGACATAAGGTTTTTGAAGCCACTCCAGTTCATAGACCTCCCGAGGGAATGACAACATCCCAGTTCCCTGGGATGCCGTGTCTTTCCAGAGATCTATTCTGCAAACATCCACCGAGACCTAGGGCCTGGGGTGACACAGCTGGCTGCCCTCAGGAACTCATGATCCACGAGGCAAGTAGACAAGGGCCAAGAGACTATTGCGATTTTCTCTTGGAGGAGGTGACTCTGAGTCTGGAAGGTTAAGAAGTTGGGGCCAAGAGAGAGGTATGTGTGTGAGTGGGTGGGAGGAGGGGGAGGGTGTGTGGGATGGAAGGATGGAGAGGAGCGAGAATTCAATTCTGAGGAGAAAAGCAGCCTTCACCAAAAAAAGTTTTCTACACAGGCAATTGCAGACCAGGGGCTGGCAAAGTACAACTCACCGGGCCAATCCGGTGCATTCCCTGTTTTTGTAAATAAAGCTTTATTGGCACGCAGCCACGGCCGTTCACCTATGGATCACCTGTGGCTGCCTTTGAGCTACAGTGGCAGAGTTTAGTCACAGCATGACCTCTGAACCCTAAACTATTTACTATCTGACCCTTTCTAAAAAAAATCACCACCTCCTGTTCCAGATCTGTCCATTTATTCTGGCACCCATGGTAGAATTCTTTTTTTTTTTTTAACTAAATTTTTTAATGTTTATTTTTTAAAGAGGGACAGAATGAGAGGAGAGGAGGGACAGAGAGAGAGGGAGACAGAATCCGAAGCAGGCTCCAGGCTCTGAGCTGTCAGCACAGACCCTGACGCGGGGCTGGAACTCATGAAGTGAGAGATCACGAGCTGAGCCGAAGTCGGACGCTTAACGGATGGAGCCACCATTGTAGAATGCTTGAAACCAACCACATCTAGAACCCACAGCGTTAGAGTCCAGCGTGGTGTTCCAGAACTCCTGTAAGAGTGACGTTTGTATAGGATCTACAAGTTTACAGTGAGCTTTTGCATCAATTACCCTATTTAATCCTCCAACAAGCCTGTGTGAGGTTAAGGGTAATTTTATCCCAATTTTGCAGATGAAAAAACTAAGACAAAGGGAAACGAAAAGACTTGCTAAAGACCACATGGCTGGGAGACGCCGAGTCCCAGGCAGCCTGGTTCCAACATTCCGTGCTCTTTCTACCACATTGACCTGCAGGGGCTTCTCTGACACAACATGCCGCCCCTGAGCTGCCCTCCCTGCCAGTCCATTTCCCTCCTGTCCCGCCGAAAATCCCTGCTGCCTCCGGGGACGCCTTTTGTGCATTGTGCTGTCTTCGTGGGAGAGAGGGTTGGGAAGAGAATCGAATTTCCTTTCCGTATCTGTTTGCCGCTTCCCGGTGCACCCTGGGATGTTAACAAACAGTGACAGATGAGCCTCAATTGACCGGCGTGTGTGGAGAACCACTGGACCAGGTAATTCCCATCCACCTCCTCAGAACTCCATCCAGGAGGGGGCCCGGGGCGGCAGGGGTGGCCCTGCCCCCGGGGCCCGGTGGGTGCCGAGCTGTGAGGGACCCGGCTGTGCTCCCAGGAGGGGTGGGCACCCTGGGCGACCCCTTCAGAGCCCAGGGCTTGCAGTGCCCTTGCTCATTTGTTTCCACGGGAGCTGCTCTTAATGAAATTACATTCCATTTATTAAGTACAAGGACCTACAACGTGGCTGTGTTGTATCAGGCGAATTCTGAAGACCCACCCTTACCACACACACATGCACACACACACACACACACACACAGGTTCCCTGCAGCTCTGTGCTGCAGCTGACTGGAGCCCTTGCATGCTGTGGGTAACACATTTAGCTCGATAAAATATAATATACGACGGGATCATATTTAACAAGGAAAACAGGGCCCGAATGGACAGAGGAGCAGTGTGGCTGGGTTGCCATGGAAACCTCTGGTTCGGAATTTCCTGACTCCTAAGAGATTACATTTTCAACCTTAATGCTGTATTAACATAAGCTTTGGCACTTAATGTCTCTGTTTTTCACCTCCCCTCTCTCCCTTGCTCACAGGCAAAAAAAAAAAAAAAAAAAAAAAAAAAGCTTCCAGGATGAGCCAGGGAGGAGGAGGGGAGAGGCTTCACTTCAGGAAAGCTCGAACAGGCTCCAGTCCAGAGCTGCCACCGCACCCGGACGAGGCGCTCCGCAGCTTTCGGAGAGCATCACATCCATTAGCCGCCACGACCTGCAGACGGGCCCGCGCGGCCCCGTGCGGGCCACCTGCCAAATGCCTCTTGCCTCCGTCCCTTCTTCCCTCTCGCACTGCCACTGACCTTTTCATCCCTCCCGGGCCTGTTGCGATAGCTTCTCACTGCCTCCCTGCTTCCAGCCCATGTCCTCCTGTCCCCTCTTGCTGCCTGCGTGATCTTTCTGCACCCCACTTTGTTCACCTTGCCGTTGGCATCGTAGCCTCCCGTGGCCCCGCCAGGTACCGACTGAAGTCCCAACTCCTGCGTATCCAAGGATTAAGGCCTCTCTCTACAAGCCCCTTGCCAGCATTTCCCACCACACCCCCCCACCCTCCAGGCCCGAGGAAGCCATGATGTGCTTTCTGAATACACCAAGCACTTTCAGGGGCCATGCGTCTGCTCGTGCCATGAGCTCAACCCTGGCCTTTCCCATCCTGCTGACCAAGTTATATCTTCCGTTAAGATCTTATTCAGCATCACCTACTTCAGAGACCCTCTGCCCACCTGGCTGCCATCGGCCGTGGCACTTGCACTGAAGGCTCGTATGTTCCCTACCAACTGATGATCCCCCTTAGGCCTTCACACACCTGCCTCCTCTGCCATGTTGGGAGCCCAAGGGTCATGCCTCCTCACCGCCATATCCTCCTCCCTCCCAGAATGGTTCTGGCACCTCCTAGGTGCTCAGGTGGCATTGGAGAAGTGGAGCTTACCGGCGAGAACTCTGAGGCTCAGAGAGGTCAAGGTGAGGCAGACATCACTTGTCTGATGGCCCAGTTGGGATCTCTCTCCTATCGCCACTCCCCCCTGCCTCTCCGCTCGCTCTGGGGCCTCAGCCTCACCTACAACCCACAAACCACTACTCATGTCTTGGTTTGCAGAGCTACACATGTCTTTTCTCTGTCAAACCCTTTCTTCCTTCTCCATGTCTTCTCCACCAGCTGCCCAACAGCCTTGGACTAGCAGGGCCACCGGAAAGCCGAATCTGGGACACAGACCCTTTGATCCATAGAAAGACTCATGACTCTTCTTTCTGGTGACACTTACCCCTCTTCTAAAAAATGAGCTTCTCAAGGTTGCCAGGAATAGCCGTGCATGCAAGCAAGCTCATGCCTTGGTGTCTCAAGGTCAGGATCCAGGGAGGCAGAGTGAAGGCCAGCATCTATCTTCACCACTGCGAGCAGTGACTGGCCGCTCCCACCCCCGCCAAATTCTGTCCACCTGGAACCTCAGAATGGAGCATCACTTGGTGTAAGAATCTTTGTAGATGTAATTAGTTGAAGGGTCTTGAAATGAGCTCCTCCTGGATTAGGGTGGGCCCTAAACCAACGGCAGGTGTCCTTGCAAGAGACAGGAAGTAGGCACGCGGAGATCCAGGCGAGAAGGCGATGGGAGGATCCCCAGGAGGTGGACGTGGAGGTTGGCGCGATGGGTCTACAAGCCGGGGAACACTAGGGAACGCTGGATGCACGGTCAGCAGAAGCTAAGACAGCGGCCTGGAACGGAACGTGTCTCAGAGCCTGCAGAGGGGACCAATCCTGTGACACCCGCTCTCTGGCCTCTGACACTGAGAATAAATTGCTTTTGTTTTAAGCCACCCACTTTGTAGTCCTTTGTTACCTAAGCTGCCCTAGGGGATGGAAACCACCAGGCAGTGTGGCAGGGAAAGCCCCAGAAGGACACAGGGAATGAGGGCGCGGGC
Organism: Prionailurus viverrinus; assembly: GCF_022837055.1. Lineage (NCBI taxonomy): Eukaryota > Metazoa > Chordata > Mammalia > Carnivora > Felidae > Prionailurus > Prionailurus viverrinus. The sequence continues at coordinate 39,336,841 of NC_062571.1, read as the reverse complement.
AGGGGTGCTCATCACGTGTGAGCTCCCCCTCTGCAACTCACCCTGGCACCTCGAGGCTCTTTTTTTTCTGTTGACGTCCAGCTGCCTTCGCCCTGCCCCAGTCCCCTCTCCTCCCCGTGTGTCCGTTTTCAGGCTCTCACCTGTGGGTCCCATGTGCCTGAAAGTCTGCAGTTTCAGATGTCCCCCGTGTCCATCTGTTGGTGGTCTTACCACTTCCCTTACACCTGCCCACCAGCCAACTCTCTCGCCACAGTTAGCCTCTCTAAGAGAGGTGATCTGATCATGGTTAACCGCCATCATCCCCAAAGGACAAAGCTTTCACTCCAGCCGGGAGTGGAGGTCCACAGGCAGTAGACTTTGGCCCTGCTCATCCTGGTCAAGGTCTGCCAGGTCCGGACAGCCGTGGCCAGGGAGGCAGGCCATGTGTTCCAGCAATGGGAAGACAGGACAGATGAGCAGAGACAATCCCAGACTGACACCTGCCCCGAGACTGAGCTTCCTGCAGGATCGAATACTAGGCAGTAGGAAGGGAGAAGGAAAAAGGAAGAAGCACTTCTTAAAGAGCGAGAAGAAAAGCACCATCAGCGGAAGCTTTTGAAAAGCCAAAATTGCAACCCACTTACCTCCTTCGCCAGAGGACAGCTGCCTTTGTCGAGCTGCTCAGAAGCGCCCGCAGCTCTGGGTCAGCTTGACAGCCACTGGGGACGGCAGGGGTGGGCCCAGAGAGGCTGGGTGGGAGGGGCAGGCTGCCAGGGCCTCGGCTGAGCTGGGCGCCTCTGCAAACGGGTGTGTGCAGAGGGCAGGGGACAATGGCTCCGATGCATCAGGCTGCTTTTGCCGTAATCCCACTCCCTGAATGCCTCCTGTGCGCCACACCATGCTAGCGACACTGTCCAGACTCCCTCTCATTCACTGTCCCCAGGCCCTGGGGCGTGCGCGTCAGCGTAGGGCCCGTTGTACAAGTCAGGGAACGCAGGTGCGAATGCCCAACGTCACACGACAAGGAAGTGATGGAGTCAGGATTCAAACTCGGTGGATCCTGGGGTGCAGGCACGTTACAGGGAGAACTGAGGACCTTTGATTATGGGATTCAGATCAGGTAATAGTTTGGTTACCAGTGCTAAATTTCCTAATTTTGATAACCACACCGTGACGTGTAGGAGGTCCCATTCTTAAGAAATACACACGGCAGAGTTTCCGAGTAATCGGAAGCAACGTCCCCAGCTCGCTCTCAAATAGCTCAGGAAAATAATAGAGTGAATTATAAAGTGAATGAGACAAAATCTAGCAATTGGGGAATCAGAGGAAGGGTGTGCAGGGGACCCTTGACTATTCTCGTACTCTGTACATGGGAAACCGCACGAAAATTAAAACGATAAAAAAAGAAAACTTTAAAGTCCTAGCTCTTTTTATTTTTTTTTAAAAGCAGCTCGGGGCGCCTGGGTGGCGCAGTCGGTTAAGCGTCCGACTTCAGCCAGGTCACGATCTCGCGGTCCGTGAGTTCGAGCCCCGCGTCGGGCTCTGGGCTGACGGCTCAGAGCCTGGAGCCTGTTTCCGATTCTGTGTCTCCCTCTCTCTCTGCCCCTCCCCCGTTCATGCTCTGTCTCTCTCTGTCCCAAAAATAAATAAAAATAAAAAAAAATTAAAAAAAAAAAGCAGCTCAACGAAGTATAATTTGCCCAATGAACGCCACGTATTTGAAGTGTATGCTGTAATAACTTTTGACATATGTATGTACCCATAAAGTCATCACCACTGTCAAGAGAGTGAACATACCCATCACGCCCGAAAGTCACCTCCTGCCCCTTCACAACGGTTCCCTATCACCCCTTCCCGATCCCCCAGCCCCGGCCTTCTGTTGCTTTAGATTAACTTGCATTTCCTAGAATTTCGTATAAATGGCATCATACAGTAGGCACTGTTTTTAGCCTCTTCTTTCACTTAGTATAATTATTTTGAGATTCATCCATACTATCGCACGCTCTGCTTGTTCATTCCTTTTCACAGCCGAGTAGTATTCCATTGAATGGATATACCACAGTTTGTCTATCCGTTCCCCTGCTGATGGATATGTGGGTTGTTCCCAATCCTTGGAAATTATGAATAAAGCTGCTAGGAAGATTTGTGTTCAGGCCTTTTTATGGGCGTTATGCTTTCATTTCAACCGAGTGACTGGATCGTACATTAGTGTGTAGTAAGTTTATTAATGAAGACACTGCTCAACAATTTTCCCAAGTGGCTGTACCACCGGCGGCGGGCACGGATTCTGGCATCGCCACATCCTTGCTTCGGTGTTGAGGCACTGTCAGCCTCTTGGGTCAGACCCATCTAGCGGAGGCTAGTGGTCTCCCATTGTAGCTTTCGTTTGCCTTGTCCTGGTGACCAGGGGTGTTGATTTTGTCACTATGCCCTTCCGTCTCCAGCTTCTCTGGGCGAAGGGGAACACGCGGCAAGCCTGAGAAGCTTAGTTGCTGCCGCCCCGCAGGCCAAGGGTGGTCAGGCAAGTCCCCAAAGGAGAGCGTGGAAATGGATGGGCTCAGGTGGAAGCCTAGAGCCCCAGCGTAGAGCGGGGTCCTTGCCAACACGGGTATCAGTCCAGTGGCTCCGACTGGCAGAGGCTTCCTTTCAGAGCACCCCCAGCTCAGCAGCCCAACCTGGGCCTTTTCACAGGTGATCAGCAAACACGATATGGCGGGTCCTAAGCCTCAGCCTCCATTCATTTACTCAACAACCATCAAGTGCCTCTCAAGTGCCGATGCCGTGACCGGCGTAAGTGTTCGACAGGCTTTGCTTGCTGCGTAGGTTGTACGGCAACTTTCAGAGTAAAAGGCCGAGTACCCAGGGATGATGTTCAAGGCCTTTCTTGATCGAGTTCCTAAATCTAGGTTCTCCTAACACATCCTTCCACCCGGCCTGGGCTCCGAGCAAACGCCCGGTGTCCCAGACTTGCCAGCTCCTTCCCGCCTCTCGGCCTTAACCTTCTCTCACGCTCGTCTCCCCTGGCTGATGGAGAACTTCTCAGCCCGCTGAAGCGCCAAGCCTCCCTCGCGGCCTTCCTCCTCCTCACAGGCAGAATTTCCTGGGGCCAGCGCCGTCCACGCTTAGAATCCCATATGCGGTTTGGCGGGGCTGTGGGCTCCTGAAGGGCAGGATGCGATCGTACGCGCCCGCCTTAGCCCTCGAGGCTCCTGCTCAGCTAGTCACCGCCGGCCGAGTCTGACTTCTACACCACTCCCTCCCTTTCTGCACTTGGGGGCTAGGAGGTCGTGCCGCCCCCACACACATACACCCACCACATGTGGTTCACAAATCACTCCAAATGCCAGAGGTGACACCCGCTACGTTCTGGAAAGTTAAGTCCCTGTGCCACCTTGCCCACCATTACCTGGAACAGCCATTATCGTCGTGCGAACACACGGCCCGGGAGTTTAAACACTATAACCAATTAGCTTCTCGGGGTGCGTCATCTTAAACACGCCAAGCTCAACGAGATTTGAGCTGGTCTAGAAGCTTTCTTTCCTTCCTTCCTTCCTTTTTTTTCCCCCTCTGGTTCAGGCAGCACTTACCCGTCTGTTCTTCCACAACAGAGCCATTCCCACTAGAAATGCCACGAAACCTTTCAAATAAAATATTTAACGTGTGGATCTAGTAATTCTATGTTGGGAGTAATGAAACCTTTATTTAGATCCTACCTTTTATTAAACCTCAGGGTTCTCTTTTGGTCTCTAATGACATTACGTTGCGTCAGAATTAGACAGATTTTTTTTTTTTTTTTTTACAGGGGGCTGTATTATTTGTTGTGACTCGGTAATGCTAATGTTTAAATTTTGAGTCCTTTTTACTGCTGATTAAACCTCTAAAGACTACAGCAGAATTTCCGCTTCACTGCTAGAAGAAAAGAAAACAGCTCGGTTTGTATTGAGGAGATCACTTGAAGAATGTGCGGGAAGGTTGCTGCATTTATGAATAAAGCGAGGCATTATCATTTTTAATAGGAATTAAACAGCTAGAGGGAGAAGTCGGGCAATGCTGTGATCAGTGCAAAGGAAAACAATCTAACAATTTTAATTAACTGTATTTTAATAGCTTTAGTTATAATTGAATAATTTAAATACCAAGGGAAACAGTTAAATCTCCTAAAAGCCTTTTTTTATTTACATTTTAACTACAGTTCACGGTGAAGAGATGACAGAACGTGTGCTGGGGGGAAATCGCCGGAATGACTCCAGCAGCCGGGCAAGCCTGGAAGAGGCAGGATGGAACCTTGAGTGATCGTGGGCCAGAGGCTCACAGGCCCCACCGCCTTGGGCAGAGATGGCCTCCCGGAAGGACCGGTGGGGGGGGGGGGGGGTGGGCAGAAACAGGCAGCGAGGAGTTCCCTGCCCACCCAGGACCTGCAGCACATCTGGTGTCACGACCCTTCCAGATAGTGGGGCCTGGAGTGAGTCTCGGTATTCACTCAACATTCAAACGGTATTTATTGCAAGCCTGCAATAGTAACCACCATGGCAGTGCTAAAACAGCCAACACGTATGGAAGGCTTCCTGAATATTTGGGGCTGGAGATCATGGTGAGAGAGAGAGGGAGAGAGAGAGAGAGAGAGAGAGAGAGAGAGAAGGTCCCTATCCTCCTGGAGAGATAGACAATAAACAAGGAAGCTACCAAATAAACAAAATAAGTATAAATTATGATAAGAGGCCTATAGCAAAATACAGTAAAATAGAACACGTAAAAAAGGATGCTAAAACAGATGATAATGGGGGGGGTGATTTTAGATAAAATGGGTCCTTCCCTGGAGTTGATATTTATGTCAAGACTTTTTGAGAAGTAGGGGATGGGGGCTGGTTATTGAAGCCTGAGGCAGCTAGAGCTTTCCTGCCAGAGAAGCGGCATGTGCAAAGGCCCTGGGGTGGAAAAAATTTTGGTAGCATTTTGGAGCGATTGAGAGAAACTAGCAGGGGCTAGCCACAGGGAGGTAGGAAGATGGTGCATGGTGGGGCGAAGAACCTACGAGGGCACACAGGCTTCCGGGCAGCCATCGGAAGGTTTTAAGCAGTTGAACGATGCAATTGGATTAGTGACTCCGAAAGATCTTACTGGGGGCACCTGGGTGGCTCAGTCGGTCAAGCATCTGACTTCGCTCAGGTCGTGATCTCGCAGCTTGTGAGTTCAAGCCCCACATCGGGCTCTGTGCTGATGGCTCGGGGCCTGGAGCCTGCTTCGGATTCTGTGTCTCCCTCTCTCTCTGCCCCTCCCCTGTTCGTACTCTGTCTGTCTCTCTCTCAGAAATAAATGAACATTTAAAAATTTCAAAAAAGATCTTGCTGCTGTTTTCCTAAGCCTTGTGCTGGGGTATGACCTCCTCCGTCCCTCGCTCCTGTCAGGCACTATCACCCTTCCCTGGATGATAGTGGAAATGACAGCTCCCAAATTCCACCCCATCCCCTGCCCCGTGGCTGTAGCCCTGCCCCTTCCTTGGCCAGCCTCCGTGTCAGAATTCCTAACACCCTGGTTCCTATACATACCCCACCTGGGAGCTGGCCTTTGTTCCTCATCCCTTGCGGACGGGGGACCGGTTTGTACACTGAGCAGACTTCTCCCACCCCCCGCCAACCTCCAAACCGTGAAGTGGTGACCTCCCCGGCTCCAGGTACGGAGGCCCCTGCCACTGCTGTGGCATGGCCACTGCTTGGCCGGGGCCACCAAAGCCCACGGGTCGCTGTGTGTTCACCAACCGCTTCCCCTTGGAAGACCAGCCGCTGCCCTCCAGGTGCCTCTCCCTCCCTTCCCACCAGCCTACCGAGAACGCCCCCTCGTGCCTTACCGCCAAGCCCTTCTGCAGCATGAGACCCTCCATCGGGGCTAATGAGGAACGCCGGGAGGGGAAAACGTCTGCCTCTGCGAGCACTGGGCGCCGGGAGATGGGAAGACGCACTCTGGGGGGAGCAGCTGGGGTCACGGCAGACGCTGCTGATGGACGGCGTTTGGATGGCCATCCCCTTCCATTAGACACTGGGCACCCCTGAGGCTCCAGGCTGCTCCGCGATGCCCGGCGTCCTCTCCTGCTGGGGGAAGGCCAGGCTGGTGCGCTAATGGGGCCCCCATCCCGCTCGGAGAACAGCAGGGGAAAGCCGCTGGCGGCACCTTCCATTTCTCCCTCCCTGGGACCTCACCGGCTTCTCAGAGGGCTCCACGCGGGAGGGACCAGCTCAGACCCCCAGGTTTACGCAGCAGGCTGTGCTGACAGGGCGGGGCTTCGAGCTTCTTCACGAAACGATGCAGGGCGTGCTCCTCCCACAGGGGATGTGGGGCAGCCGTGCGGGGTGATGACAAGATCCGTGACACCGAGTCCAGAAGCCTCGAGCATAATGGCGAGAACGCAGTGCACGTGCGCCGAGGGTCACCTGTGCTGCGATGCTCTAATGTGCCCTGTGACGCGGCCCTTGAGGTGAGTCCTATCACCCCTGCCTTCGCAGAGAGGAAACCAACAGCGGAAAGTGTGGCCGTGTGCCCAAGTCGCCCAGCTAGCGTGTGACGGGGGTGGAGGACCTGCCCGGCCGCGCCCCTGTGCTTAACCACTGCGCTGTCGACTCGCCCCGATGCCAACCCGGCCGGCTGCTCGCCGACCCGTGTCACCGAGCAGAGTCACCCGTGCCGTGCCCTCGCTTGTTCGCCCCGAGAACGGTCACCAAGGGCCTCTTCCGTGCCTCTCATCGATCTCATTCACAGACGAAGAAACTGATGCGGGGAGACACCAGACCCTGCAGGAGTGCCTACAATTATTCGTGTTCTCCAACTCAGGCCAGTGGTCCCACAGAGCTCGGTTTCTCCCCGACAGTTCAGCTGCAGCGGCTGTGGGTGCATCTCCTCCTCATTCGTAGCAGGGCTGCGGCAAGGTCCAGGAGAGGCAGCCGGCAAGGTGGAGAAGGGGTAGAGTTCCTTTAGGGGTAAGGGTGCGGAGAAAACAACTATTGAGAGTCCAGTCCAAAGCCCGGAGAAGAAGGACCTGGTTGGGGGCAGAGGTGAGGAGCGTCTCGAGTGCCCCTTCCTGCCTGCAGAAGCCACACGGTCGAGGGGAGCCCCGGTGCGTGTCCTGCTGGGGACAGCCCAGGCTCTCTTTGTCCCACGTGTCTGAAGTACAAGGCTGAACACGGGGCTTGATCACGTCCTGCTCCAGCCCCCCCATGCAAGGCTTGCCCTTTGGAGCAGCCCGTGGCCTGCACTAAGGGAAATGGGAGGTGGAAAGGGGAGGGCCGGCCTGGGCAGAGGGGCCGGGAGGAGAGGGAGGCTGGGATCCGCGTGTGGCAAGGCTACGCGGGAGGGGTCGCAGTGTGGGACTCCCACGATCTCTCCTGAGAATGCATGTCTCCCTTGCAGGACCAAAGGCCTTTCTCCTCCAGCTGCCGGGAAGGTTGTCAGCTAAGAACACTCCAACGTCAGCCCTCTTTAGGAATCAGCTTGGCTAAAGAGAGCTGCGCCGTGGAGGTCACACCCCTTCCCTGGGGCAACCCACCTTCACTGAACAGCTACCCTGGAGGCAGAGGAGCCCAGGCCATTTGCCTCAACTCAAAACCGCTCTGAAGAGCCACCCGCTTTCTGGGTTCCGCACGGGGCCAGCTGAGGCTCTACTGTGACTACATCACTGCCCCGTTTCTCCCTCGGCTCCTTGTTCCTTTCTTCGCTTCTCCTGCAGGTGTCACTCACAAGAACCTCCCCTGAGTAACCTCCCCGACGAATCTCCAGCTCAGAGCCTGCTTCCCAAAGAGCCCAGCCTGTAATTTCGCTCTCACTTGGTAAATCCGCATCTAGTTTCTGTTACGGACCAGACACCGTCAGGCACTGGGGACAGGTCCCCATAGGAAACATCTTGGGCTCCCGTCTGGCCAAGGAGCCAGACAGGGAAGCACAGCTGTGTGCTGAAGTGTGGCGGGGCCGTCACAGGGGTTTGTTCCTGGAAGGCCTTGAGCCACGGCCGCTTGTTTTTCCCCGGGTGCATTCCCAGCGTCCTAGAATCAACAGGTAGGACGGGGTTAGCCCCTGCTTCGGAGGCTGGACTCCCCAGTTAGTCAGGCCTTCTGGCCTTGCACACCTTCAGTGACGAGGTGTTCCTGTGGTCCTGAGCAGCTCGGCAGGAAGGGAACATGCTGATCAAGAGACCACCCCTCCCTTTCTGTAGCTGCCTCCACTCTGGTCTTATGTTCACCCTTGGGCCTCCAGGAAACGTCCATTTTGGGGGTGCTGAGTGGATCTGGGAATCCTTGACCAGGTGAGGAGGTGAGTCACTGAGAGAAGCCCGGAGCACATAGCAGGGGTGGGCAGAGGGTCTCCACACCACGCGGGTCTGCAGAGAAGGGGGTCTTCTGCTGGTGGGTGTGGGCCCTTCTAGGAGGCGTCTCCTGCCTGAGCCCCAGCTTCCCCTCCAGCCTTGGGCTGTGTTCTCACACTCAGAATAAGTGCTCTCAGGATAAAGTGTAACCTGGGAAATGCTGCGGGACTTCTCAGTGCCTGCATGGCTCCAGGGTCCACGGGAGACCCCTGCAAGAGCAGGATGGAGCCCGCCGTATCCGCCAAGGCTGCCGCTGCTGCTTTTTCTTCTTCAGGACATCTCTCAGGGTGAACATTTTAGAGGACGTGCTTTGAAAAACAAAATGCTGCTTTCAGAAATTTCCAGAGCTGTCCCTGTTCTTGCTCCAAAGGGAAAGAGGAGTTCTATCCTGGTGGAGGCTTGCAGCAGAATGAGGGAGGCAGTCAGTTGTGTCTGGGGGAGGAGGAGAGGGGGGCCGGCGGGCAGGGGTGGGAGGCAGGGCCCCTCTCCTCTCACCTTCCCCGGAGTTGAGGCCGTCGGCGTGGGGCTGTCTGGCAGGCCAGGGCAAGAAGCCTGGGGAGGCTTGGGTGGCATCCATGCGTCCCCGCCTCTGACAAATGCCATGCTACAGGCTGACAAAACAAATGCGCGTGTGCAGCAGGCTGTCCTTACTCTCTGCCAGCTCAGGTGCTCAGTCACCAGGCACTGGCTCCCATCCTCCCTGACATCTGAATTACGGCGAGGCGGGAGCCAGGGCCCGGCCAGCTCCGGAGCGGGGAAATGATAAACAGATGTCGGAGGACAAAGGGGCAGAATGTGCTGGAAAGGGCTGTGGTACCTCAGGCCCGCTTGCAAGAGCCCTTCCCCCTGGGGGACGAAGAGGGCAGCGAGGCCACAACAAAGAGAACCCGGTGGCAGAGGGGTTAAGGCCATGGGCTTTGAAGTCCCACAGGCCCCGGGCACGAATCCCGGCCCTGTCACTTGTGTGCCGTGTGACCTCGGACAAGTTATTTAACCTCGTGTGTCAAGCGGGGAAAAGAATAGTCCCTTACTCAGACCGTGGCTTTGGCGGATCAAATGAGACGATGCACAAAAAGGACTTAGCGTAGCACCTGGCATGCAACACGTCACAAGTGGTAGCTGTTGATGCTTCTGCTGCCGCTGGGGGAATAGGTCCTGCAACACGAACGTCGACTTGTCCAGCGAGTACGGGCTGTGCCAGGCACGAACCCAGACGGCCCCTGGTCCCGGCCTTAAAGAGCTGGCAGGCAGGGAGAGGCCGTGCTGAGGAGTCACTGTTGGCCACAGAGTGTCATCCAGACCCAAGACGCTCTGTGCTGTGCCTAGAATGAGAAGGCTGTGAGAAGCAGGCTGTTGGGGCCTGGCGTTGTCATCAGCCAGTGACAGTAGATGTCTTGCCTCATGGTGCCTCTGCCAGACGGGCTCTTGCTCAGCCTTCAAAGCCCAGCCCGAGTGGCCCTTTCTCCAAGCTGACTTTCCCACGAGGCCAGGGCCCTCCTGGCACTCGGTGCACACCTTGGCTGTGGCACTTGCCAAGCTCCAGTGGTGTAAATGTTCACTCCTTAAGCGACACATATCCCTTTTTGGACTGGAAGGTCTGCGAGGGCAGGAAATATTTGGAGAGCCATCCAGAGTGATGCTTAGGGGTATGGGTTCTGGAACCAATCACACGTGAGTTGGAATTCCTGGAGGCACCGGATTTTGTGAGCTGAGGTGAACTCATTAACATCTCTAAGCTCCGATCCCTCTATCTCTCAAGCTGAGAGAAACAGAGCCAAAGAAAGGGACACCGGCACGGAGCCTGATGCACAGGGGTCACTCGGGGACATCCGCTTGCACCTCCGTATTTCTGTCTTTGTGCCTACCTAGTCTTGCCCATCAGTCGGCTCATCGTGGGTGCCCTACGTATGGTTATCGGTTGGACAAAATCAGTCGTCCGTTCCAGGACTCGGGATAAACATCTGTCAGCTTCAGATCTACTCGGTGCACCCAAAGCAGCTCTGAAGCAGTCCAAACCCACCCCTTCCATTTACGTGCGGGGAAACCGAGACCCGTGCACTTTGGCGGGGGCAGTTCGTGCAACCAAATCTTCCTGGGCGAGCTGGAATGTTCTTTCGGTTAGTTCCGCGGCGCACGGATTCTCAATGGCTCGTTTCTTTCCCATCCGAACCGTTTTTGTGTAGAGGAAATATCAAGGTGTATGATGTCAATGCAGTTAAGTCATCCAGCCAGCTGTGTAAACATCTGGAAATAGTAGAGACACAGCCCCAGAGCGAAAGCAGGGATAGCCGCGTCCAGACGTCTCGGGGAGGCTTCTAAACTGTAACCTGCGAGGAACCAGTCAGAAGAGGCAGGGTTCTGGTTCAGAAATCCGAGTATGTGTGCTTCCCTCTTCAGGCACGGAGTCATGGAGGGCCTCAGAGGACAAGAGGGCCACTGTGCCTGGTCCGTGTGACTCTGGAAAGTGGATGTGAGGTTTAGGAAAATCCTGCTAATGACATGTTAGCAGCAGCTGGAAACAACTTGTCAGATTCACAAGGACCTGCCTCTTCTCAGCCTTTCCCCACAGCAGGGAGTGGCCGTGGCCGTGCCCTGACTCCAGATCCCCAAGACAGAAGGGGTGGGTTTGGATGTTAGGACTTTTGGGGCTTCAGGTAAGGATCCCTGATCTGCTTTTTTCTTAGAAGGGACTATTTACAAGACAGAGACCCAGTGGGGAAGGCTCTGCATGAGCTTCTGGGCCATTGCTTGATGGGGATGGGTGGGTGAGGGAATTGAAGTCCAGAGAGGGGGCTGCATGGCCAAGGTTACACAGCAAGGCAGGGAAAGACTCAGAGCTAGAAGCCAAGCTTCCTGATTCCAAATCCATGCTGATTTCTCCAGAACCTAACTGCCCTTTCTCATTATTTAAAATTATTTTAATAGTGCTTATTGTTTCTTTTTGATACCTAATTACAAAAGATACATGGTAAGAGTGTAGAAAACACTCAGAAGCGCAAAATAAATGTGTTAACAGAATTTCCAGCAGGAGCTAATCATTGGTTCTTATTCTCTTATTCTCTCTCTCTACATCTCTCTCTCTCTCTCTCTCTCTCTCTTTCTCTCTCTCTCTCTCTCTCTCTCACACACACACACACACACACACGCGGTATTCAGCTCCTTTGGTAAACTTTTTTTCTTTTCTCTACAATCCCTTGTCTGTGGTTTTCTGGGACCAGATGTAATTTGCATGAAGAGAAGGCAAGGCAAAGAGGGACCTATCCTGTTCATCCCTCATGAACTAAGGGGTCTCCTCTGAATCTCACTTTCCTCATCTGCAAAATGGGTTACCTTACGTACCCTAGGGTGAATCCAATTAGAGCAAGGGTGAGCAAAGGCCTCACAAAAAGAAAGCACCTTATTCAAAGACTGAGTGAATGATGATGCCAATGGCAGGTGCTTGGGAGGCCAGCCGGGTCTCACTTTGTGGCTCAGGGTACGCCACTCAGGGTTTCCATCTCCCCCCTCCGCACCCCCGCCCCCGCCAACAAAGTCCAGTTCTAGCTCTCAGGCCAGCCCTTCTCCCTCCAACCAGTGGCACCTGACTCTACTCAATGGCAGCCCCCAAGATGAGGCCCTTGTTCCAGTTGTTCCAGAACCCTCTGTGGATGGATGGACAGGCTGGGCAGGCACCAGAGGTGGCCATGGTTGAGGACAGCCCTATGAGGGACACAGGCAGCCCCCACCCCCCCAGCTGTCCTTCCTTGGGCTGGACCCCAAAAGCTGTCACGCTCAAGGCTCAGATCCACGATCCCAAACACTTTGAGCCCATAAACTCTGTCCCAGGCACCACACCGGCAATTTCTCCTACAGGCTCTCATGCTCTCTTTGTCCTGAGCAGGAGGGATGTGCATACCTATCTCACAGATGAGGGAGTCAAGGCCTTCGGCCCTCCAGGCGACCCTCGTCACGGGAATGTTAGCACGGGAAAAGAGCGAGGTTGCTGAGTAGAACTCCGGGTGCTGGGTCTTGTGCTTTTGCTGTTTGGGGGCTGCCGGGACTGTGGAGGGCCTGTCTCCCTCAACCCCGTTGCAGGTACTGGGGAACTACAACCGGCCTCGACTGCCATCTGCCTGTCCTTCCCGTGTGCCCAGGCAGGACACAGATGGATGACATGCGGTCACAGCCGAGAGACCAGGCGCAGAGGGGGAGGCTGGCGCACACCGGCTGAGCACTAAGGTGACCGAGTCCCTGGATTCCACGGGTGTCCTCCCTGGGTGTCCCCTGCCCGGGGCTGCAGATTGGGAAGCTGAGGTAGGCACCTGAGACCAGGAAGCGTGGCCTCCCTGGGGGGGAGGCGAGCGCCCTGGCGGGTGCCGACCACATCTCATTAATGGTCTCTGCTGGGTCTGCACTTCAAGGGCCAGGGGCCCATGGGTGCCGGCCCGCTGAGAGGGGAGCTCCTCCCACAGAGTCCCCTTGTTTTAGGGACAGCCTTCCCCCCGGATGTCAGACACCCTCGTTTCAGCCTCACCCCTCACACGCTGGAGAGCTTGGACGGATGTCCTAACCTTCTCTGCACCCCACGAATAAGGCCCACTTTGCCCCCCTTCCTCGGGAACAAAGGAAGGATCGTTAAAAACTGTTCAAAACCGGAAGCCCAGCCTGATTTTACAGGGTTTCACGACGGGGCAGGCAGGGAACGGCCGCTGGCCAGAACGGCAGGGGACCTAGGAGCCAAGGGGGAGGAATCCAGCAGTGAGCCCCCTTCAGCGGGTGGCCTCTTGGCTTCAGTTCACAGAAAACCAGAACGGGCACCATCAAGGAGCCGGGTCCAAACCTGGGCCTGCCACTCCATGGCTCCCGACATGCAGCCCCCCACCGCTCACGTCTTCAGTGCTCCATCTGCGGCTTGGGGCACACTCACTGTCCCCTGGGCTCCCTGGCCCTGCCCCGCAGACCTGGCAGCCTGGGCTTGGGGAGTGGGTGAGTCACTGCCTCCCCGGGACCGCCGCACGGTGTCCTTGTCCCCCTGGCAAGTGCCTTTGGACTTGGCCGGACTGCCACGGGCTGTGGCTGGGGAGCTCTGCAGGGGGCAGGGGCCCGGGACCCACCCTCGGTGGAAGCTTCTGAACTCTCCTGCGTGCCCAGGGTGGCCCAGGCCTTGTTATCTTCTCTGTCAGAAAGCAGCTGGTTCTGAGCACCCAGGGCTCCAGGGCGCCAGCGGAATCCCAGCCCGGTCCCTTTAATGGGTCTTGTCAAGCAGTCCCTGATCTGGCAGTGATAAGGAGCCTCGGCTGCCGGAGACAGCAGCCCAGAACCAGCCAAGAGCTCCTATCTCGCGTCCTCGCGAGGAATCACTGGAGTTCAGTGGCTTCCATTTATCAGGCAGATGTAATCTCTCCGAAGAGCTGCCTCGAGCTCCTCTTCCTGACGCTCCCTGAGATAACTGCTTCCCCAGGAGGTGAAGGGGCATTTCCTTCCCCAGGAAGAGATGCCATCCGCACGCAGGTTTGCACAAAGGCCACTTACTGCTGGCAGCAGGGTTTGCCGGTTGCTCTCGACGGCATCCATTCTCCCTCTTCTCCTTAATAACAACGTGTATTCAGGCTAGCAGTGTCTCCAGCTGACGGACTATTCGTTCCAGCCTTCCCCGGTGTTAGAGGGGTTCTGGCCAATGAGATACCGTTGGATGGCAGCTTTGGGAAGTCTCTTAAAAGGGCTGGGGCGGACTCTACTCTTTCCTTTTCTGCTTCCTGCCACCTGGAATGGTGATATAATGGCTGGAACCTCAGCGCCTATTTTAGGCCTTGAGGTGACCTGTACCATAGAAGCCATGTGCTAGAATGGTAGGGCAGGAACGTTGGAGATTTGGTCCTTCACCCTTTTGAAACACTATACCAGACTCAGACCGCCTGCCTGCAGACTTGTGTACGGAATAGATGATAAACTTCATTTCGCTGAAGCCACTGTTACGGATTTTCTATTACATACCGCTAACTCTAATCCTAGCAGACACACTTTGACTCCAGAGTCTGACAACACCACACTGTTTTATTCATTCACAGATTCCTTGATATTTTTCCAGTCACGCAGCAAACATTCTCTGTGTTAGGCTATATGCTGGGGGGTGAGAGCCTACAGCCAGCTTCTGCTTCCTAAGAGCCCCCGATCCAGGTTAAGAGTCAGATGTGATCCTCCTCGGCTCAGTAGCCTTCCATGGCTCCCCCTTGCCTTGGTCATGGCACCCTGCAGAGCCTCCCGCCCCTCCCCTCCACACCCTTCTTCCTCTTCGGGAGTACTACTTGATGGCTGGGAGTGAGAGCAAGGGCTGTGGAGTCAACCGCTCTCCGGCTGAGCTCTGATGCTGTCTTTCACTAGCTGCATGGCCTTGGGGCATGCTCCTCAAAAGTGCTCACCTGTCTCCTCGTCTGTAAAGCAGAGATAAGTCACCCTCTGCCCAGACTCCAGAGAATTCCAAGAAATACGTGGGTACAGCACATAGCACAGTTCTCAATAACACATAATGTTTTTGTTATCACGTTTCATTTAACTCACCCTTCCGGTTGGTAATGACTCTTTGTGAAGCAGGTGCTTTGTGCCATGTACCGCATCCTTCCCAGTGACCGCTCCTCCCCTCTCTCTCTAAAGGGCCATCTCCCCTCCTTGCGTGATGCCTGGGCTCTTGGAACCCGGAGCCCAGCTGCCCCAGGGGATCTTCCCAATGCTCACCAATACTGAGGTCGGTGCCCCTCTTGGCCAGCCTATTCCTGCTTACCCTCACTTCATGGGCATGGGTGCTGAGGTCCATGGGAGTCAAGGCCATGCCCTTGTTTGTTTCTTTCTTTCCAGAAGTAACTGGTACTTACACAATGCTTTCTGACTGAACAGATAGATGGATGGGTGGATGGATAGAAGAGTAAGTGTACTAAAAGGCTGGCCACAGTCATCAAGGTAAGGACTTTAATAGAAGAATATAGCGGGGCGCCTGGGTGGCTCAGTCGGTTAAGCACCCGACTTCGGCTCGGGTCCCGATCTCGCAGTTCATGAGTTTGAGCCCCGCATCGGGCTCTGTGCTGACAACTCGGAGCCTGGAGCCTGCTTTGGATTCTGTGTCTCCTTCTCTCTCTATCCTTCCCCCATGCATCTCTCTCTCTCTCTCTCTCTCTCACTCTCTCTCCCTCAAAAATAAATAAACATTAAAAAAATTTTAAAAAATAGGTGAACATACAAAGTACCATGGGAGAAAGAGGGTATCTAACTTGCCCAGGTAGGAGAGAGGGGAGGGAGAGGACATTTGTGCTGAGTGTTGCTGGGTAGGTGTCTCCGGGGTGGTTGTGGGTCTCTAGGGTAGGCACCTGTATAAGTTCATACAGTGAGTGGGGTGACCTGGTTTTGTTGCACTGATCCCAAGTGCCGGGCACTTTTCATCATGCCTAAAACCTTCCTTTCTTGCAGTGGAGAAAAGTGGGTCCCAATGTCCCTTCTTGAGACTCGAACCCGTAGGGCTAAATCATGCCTAAACCGTTCCCCTTAGACAAAAAAAAAAAATCACGAAACTTCGTCATGGAGAGGCCAAAGGCTAGTCTGAGGACCACCATGGAGGAGGGGGGAACCAACCTGAAAACGCCCCCACATCCTGGAGTCAGAAACACACCATCTCTGAACCCAACGACCAGGCAGAGACGGTAGTTCAATCCTCTGCTGTAGCGTAGAAAACAGGGCTAGGAGTGGTCAAGTCACTTCCTCCCAATCCCCCAGCTGGTGGGTGCTGGGCCAGACCCTGGAACTTCAGAACTGCTTCAGAAAAGCACCCCTTGTTCAAGTTTCCATGCTGCCAAGGGCATTGCAGGGGCAGCCCAAGAGCCTAAGGCTCGCCCGAGAGCCTTAGCTGGATGAGAGAATGTCCTGGGGGTCGAACAGGTGAGGCGGCTAGCGGGCTGTGACAAGGAAAAACAAGGCCCGAATCGGTGAGTGTCAGAGGAAGGATCTGAATAGTTCCATGCATTCATCCATTCCCTCACTCACTTACTCATCGATCGTTCATTCATTCAAACATATTTATTGAGGCATATCTGTCATAGGCACTGGATGCTGAAGGGAACGACGCAGGCAGCATCTACATATCATGGAGTTTGTTTGCAGAGTGGGGAGATGGAAAACAGCAGGATCGGCCAAATGACTACAGGTGGAGAGCAGCGCCATGGCAGAGACAGAATAGAGCGTAGGGCACAATGGCTAAATGTAGATGGCACCAGGGGACGCCCATGGGGGAGGTGATACGGCTGACCTGAGACCGGAACACAAGGAGTTGGCTGTGAGAAGGTTCGGGGGAAGAATTCCAGGCAGAGGGCCGAGAGGAGGGAATGGTGTCAGAGGTGGGCACTCACGATCCAGGAGCGTGGGACTCAGAGCTGCTTTAGAGCGAGCCCCTGTCCCCCGGCACGGAGCTCTGGGAGAGGCCGGCCGCGAGCGTGTGGCTGAGCCATGGACGTCTGAGTGGGGCTTCCTACTTCCTTCACCCTGGCAGCCAAAGTTTGGGACCAATATTTGCTCAGCTGTGCACAGGAAGAGAGGAACTTGGCAGGCTCGGTGCGGGCAGACCCTGGCTCAAACCACCCACCTTGCAGAGGCTGTTCTATCTCCTAGAACTCTTTCTCCTTCTTTCCTTTATAATAGGGCGCCTACTTCTTACCTGGGCACCTGGCCATTCAAATGAAAGGCCGCATCCCCCGGCTTCCCCTTGATGCTTAACTGAGATCTTGTCAATGAGATGTAAATGGAAGTATGGTGTGGCCCCTTCCAGGACCTTCCTGAAAAGACAGTGGGCTCGGGCCCTTTGCTTCTTCTTCAAACACGCCATTCTCTCCTCCTTTCCTGTGAGCTGATGGCCGGGCCCTCTGGCTGGTGCCGTACCAGCCTTCTCGGATCCTAGGAGTGGAGGCCATGCATGGTAGGGTGACAAGACAGAGGAGCCTTGTTGGAAAGAAACCCCAGCAGGAGCTCCAGACTTCCCACATTCCAACATTCCGAGACCACTTCCATTTCCCTGACTCCTCCGAGCCCCTGCTCAGAACCCTCTCCTTACCCCTCAGTGTCCCTGTAAACTGTCCAATCCCCTCTGTGCAAATCCAAGCTCAGTTCAGCTCCTGCTAGAATCTTCTCCCTGTTGCAGTGGTTAGTACTGATTAAGTCCGTCCCGACGCCATGAACCAGCGTCCGGCTTTGCTCATCTCGGAGAGTAGCAGGCGGAGGCTATAGGAACATGGGTGTGTTTGTGGGCGCTGGGACCCCGGGGCCGTGGCTCTGAACACCCAAGTGAGCGTTGGTGTGGCCGCCTGGGCCACAGCTGGGGATGGGGCTGGAGCGGGGGGGGGGGGGGGGGGCGTGGCGGGGTTTGGCTGGCATAGGTGCCCTGGTACCCAGATACCCAAACACCCCGAAGACGGGTTTTCTAAGAAAGCCTCGCATGCTTTCATCAGACCACGTGCCCTCACGTCGTCACTCTTGGAATGTGAAAGTCTCGACTGCTGGATGGGTGTCCCCCCGCTACCAGCGGAGAGGTTTCCGGAGCCTGGGAGGACAAATGGCCGGGCCCATGCGGCTTCCTTCCTGCCGAGGGCATGACCCCATCCTGCTGGCTCCTGCTGGCTCTGCCTGCTCTAGCGAAACTCCCGCTCTGGCTCTGCTTTTCTTTACCTTGCTGTAAATGTCAGAAATGTCAGTTTCATAAAGTCAAGTGGAAGTCTTTTTTGACCTCTTGAGCTGGAAGGCAGCCTCAGGGTTTAACCCTCCAGATCTGGGTTTTATTGCCCTGATGGCCCCATGGTGGAATTTCCACGGCCGTTCTGAACCTCCCAAATCCAGTGCGCCCCGTTCCGCCGGATGCTTGGGCGTCCCCGAGCACGCTCCTGCTCCCGGCTGCTGCGTGTACCCCGCGTCTGTCACGTCCCTTGTGCTGAATGATTAAATACGCTTCGTTCATGAACAGGAACACGCCCCTGCCAGCTCCACCACGGTCGTGGAAGCACTGGGCACACCACATGCGGCAGGGTTTTATCTTTTCCCCCACTGGCTGGTAGGCTTCCTCCTGCCTCCCCTTCTCTTCCCCTGGGTCCTGCCCTCCTGCCGTTCAGCCCTCGCCGCGCCAGAGGAGGTGGAGTGGAGAGAGGAGCATCTCTCCCGGCCTCTCCCCACTAGTCGCCAGCAGCACCCTCCTGCCCTAGCTGTGACCAAAAATGTCTCCAGACTTTGCCATATAGCCCCTTCGTGCAAAACCACGCCCAGCCGAGAGCCCCTGATCTGGGCCGAGAGCCGTGTGTGAGGGGGCCGAAGGAGGCCCTTGGGGCCCTCTGCCTGCACCTGCAGACTGTCTCCGTCGCTTATTTGCCATGCGCCCGTAGGCAGGTGACCTCACCTCTCTGTGCCTCGGTTCCTTCACCTGGACCTGGGGAGACACGAGGAGCTCCCTCCGTGAGCTTTTGTGACGGGGCATGGCTCCTGGTTAGCACGGTGGCAGGTTAGGCCACAGCAGGAAGGCTGTGCCTGTGTTCTCGTCTCCACCGCCCCTCTGTGCCCCCAGAATGAAGTCCCCCGGCTGGTGTTCAAGGTCTTCATGTCAGCACTTGCCCACTCATCCAGTGGCACCTCTCACAGCTCTCCTCCCCCGAGGGAGTCACTCTTAGTTCATGGAAGGCACCCTGTTCTCTCCTACAGCTATGGCTTTGCTCGTGGTTCAGCCCCCTCGGTCAGGAATGGGGACCCCTGCTCATCTCCTTCTTCACTTAGCCACTACTCCTGCTCAGGATTCAGGAGTTACTTCCTCCCAGACTTCTCCCTGCCCTCCCTCTCTTGACTTGTCCCACCCCTCCCCAGTCTCAGTCCCCTCAACTGGCTTGCATGCAGGTATTGTATTTGGGGAATGATCGCGGGGTGAGCAGACAGCCTAGAGTGGAACGGGAAGGGAGGGGCCAGTCCATGACCCTGTCATTGAGCTGGCTGTAGCTGCTAGCTGCTAGCAACTGGGGCCACTCCAAGGGACCTTCGGGACCATGGCTGTGAAGTTTGTACCCTAGATAGTGGAGAGCAGCTCAGATCCCTCACTGGTCCTTTTGGCTCAGGGAGCGTTGACCCCTTACCCCTCCTCCTCACTCACCACCCTCTACTATACTGCCATTCTCCATTTGTCTGTCTTGCCCCCTGGGAGATTGACTCTTGTGAGCAGAAGCTATTCTTTGCTATATACCCAGATCCTCTAGAGTGGCTGGAAGAAACTAGATTTTTAAGTAGATGCTAGTTGAATGAATGAAGGCATGAGTGAGTGAACGAGTGACTGAATGAGTCAGAGGTAGGCCTGGAACCCAATGCTCTTACCACTGGGGCCATGATGAGGCCACTGTCTCCTGTGCAGCATGAACGTGTCCCAGTGCCATTAGCCTGAAAATGAGCCGGGTCTGGAGGGTGAGGTTTGCCGAGTGGGGTGACCTTAATGTCTGGGACCTTAATGTCTGGGGTGACCTTAATGTGCTCCAGAGCACAGCCACTGCCCCGGGCCACAACCGACCTTTGCAAAGCATGGCCTCAGTGCAGACTTAAAACAGCCTGCTGTAGGCTGCACATTGGATGCTCAGCTTTAGCTCTGTCTCTGCAGGGGCCACAGGTCCTGAGAGCAGATCGGACAGCACCGTCATCAGCAAGCTGGAGAGATGCTCAGCTGCAGAAGGGTGGCTGAGACCTGAGCCCCAAGAAGGGACTTCAGTGCCCGGGGCAGTGTCCAGAGACACCAGCTCTTAAGACTCAAAACTTTAGGGGTGACAGGAGCCTTTGCAAACACCCATTTTATAGACACGGGGACAGAGGCTCTGCCTGAACCTCCCAGAACCAGGGTTGGGGCCCATAGTGCCTGCTCTTGTCTGCCACATACACTGTACATCGTGGGGCCAAGGGCCGTTCTTAAAAAGGTTTGCATGCTGTTTTGGTTTGCGCTCCCCCGAAAGCAGATGCTGATTCAAGGACCGGGGTGCCAGTGGTTTATCTGGGAGGTGACCTCGGGAAGCAGGGACGGATGAGCAGGGAGAGTAAGGTGGACAGGTGCTTTAGTGGGGTCACTGGTGGAGGGTCCAGTTTCACCAAGACTTGGGAGAAGCCCAGAGGATGCCTCTGAGCTGTCTGAGGGAAGGCTGAGAAGCAGGCGTATCTCTTCACGGGCCCTGGCCCCACTGATGGGAGGCTTGCCACCGGGGATGGCAGCTCTCTCTTCTTGTCTCTGTGCAGGCTGAGTGATCTCTGTCCCTCTCTCCGGCACGGTCAGGGACCACTCAGGAGGCTGAAATCAAAGGTGGGTCAATGGGATGTGAGGTCACACCCCTGAAACGTCTGCTGGGTACCCAGCGTCAGGTGCCAGTCTCTTGCCCACACGAGGATGTTTACTAGAGTGTCTCCTGTTGGACCCAGTGGGTTGTTCTGGATTCCTTGCCTGACCCTTGGCAATCTGGCATTACGACTCTGGAAACTGGGTAGTTTATTGGGTACCAGATGGGAGACATGCGTCAACACGAGAAGGGAGATGGACAGGAAGCAGCCAATCAGGGCAATGGTGCCGTCAGGGATGCCCGATGAGGAGATGTCTTTGCTCTGTGCTGCCATCTTGCTAATCGACACAGAGGGTTATTTTCCCTTTTGAATTTCACGGCTCCTCTGGAAGGGAGCTTGGCGGGGCTCGGTCAAGGGGAAATAGGAGGACATAAGAAGGCAGAATGGCAAGCCACTTGTGTGACGTGAGAATCAACTGGAGGAATTTACTCCACAATTGGTGACTTTGTGAATTCTCAGCAATTCCTCCAAGAGAGAAAGTTGGAGGAAGCAACCTTTGAGAATTGTACCCCTATGATGCCTGGAGGCTATGCTGGGCGCTTTGCAAACAGGAACACATTTCGTCATTGCCACACTCCTGGGTGGTGACTTCTGTTATCCTTGTTCAGTAAATGGTCCAGAGAGGTTAAGCAAGATGTTCAAGAGTAATCTGTAAGAGGCTATCTGCAATACGCGGTGGGATCCTTTTGAGGCCCAGGTGCCACTGACGTTGGGGTCAAGCACTTCTGAAGAGAACCAGGCTCTAGAACATGAAAATGGGGCTGCACGTACTGCGGGTTCACTGTTTGCGCACCCTGGGTCCCCCAGTTTACAGATAGAATCTAGATTCCTCCTCGCAAGTCCTCTATAAGGTGGCTGCCGTGGTCCCCATTTCACAGGTGAAAACACAGGATTCAAAGAGACACAAGATGCAGGCAGTGTGCATTGTTTCCAAGATCAACCTCTCTGTTCTGTGCCTCTTGTGTGATCTAAGTCTAATTTTCAAAAACCTCTCTCTCTCGCTCTCTCGCTCTCTCTCTTTTTTTCTTCTTCCAGGAAACCACTTGAAAGCTTTGTTGCCCTTGCCGCAAAGTGTTCCAGGTCAGCTCACATTCTAGAAGCGTCTGTGACCGAGGGTATTTTAAGAGTGGTGAGCCAGGCAGGGAAATTTGGAGAGCAGCCAGCTCCCTGATAAGTGTCTTCTGTGGGGGGGGGGGGGGGTGGCTGATAGAGAGGATGAAGATTTTTCTTTCTTTCTTTAGAGGGAGCATCCGTGCTTCTGAAACGACAAACTCAGGGTGAGAACAGGAGAAAAATTAACAACAAAAGCCCGTCCCCCGTGTGGGTGTGCTCTGATCCAAGAGCGGTTTCCCAAACACCAGCTGCCCTGGGCTGGTGAGATCTGGTCTTCCTCCTCCTAGCCCCCCTGTCTACTCACTGCCCCCAAATGATTGCAGACTTGGGTTGCTCTGGGAGGCAGCACGTCTTTTTTATTCTGGCTGCTTTGCGATTTTTTCTTTATTTCTTTTTTTCCAGCATCTGGATGATGATGTATTGTCATTCGGTTTCCTTTGTGTTTCTTTTCCGTGGAGTTTGTTGAGTTTTTCAGGGTCTGTGGGCTTATAAATTTTTATCAGATTTAAAAACGTCCAGCCACTGTTTTTGCCAAGTACTTTTCTGCCTCCCTCCCTTTTACGTTCGTGCTTGGCTCTTTGGTACTGTCCCGTAGCTGACTGAGGCTCTGCTGAGCCTTCGGGATCTGTGTTTCATGTGGGTAACTTCGTTTGCTAAGCCTTCAAACTCGCTGATCTTTTCCCTTCCGGTATCTGATCCACTGCTGATCCCATGCAGTGAAATATTCATCTCGGATGCCGTATTTCTTTTTAATCCCTGGTCTGTATGTCCTCTTCCTTATCTTCCACTCCCCTTCGCCTTGAGTCCCTATTTTCCTTTAAGTGCTTTAACATGACAGTTGTTCCCACATCCTCGTCTGCTAGTTCCAGAGTTTCTGCTGTATCTCATGTCTTCCTATTGACAGGTGTTTCTGCCTTACGATCTGCTTCTCTTTGCTCCATGGTGTGTCTGGTAATTTTTAGCGGCTGACGGACACGGTGAATTTTCTGTTGATTATCTGGATTTTGTTGTCTTCCTCTGAAGGAAGTTAGATTTTTGTCCAGGAAGGCATTTAGGCTCCTTGTGCATTATTTGATCACTTGCAGCCTGTTTCTGAGATTTGCTAGGGCTGGGCTGGAGCAGCTTTCATACTCTAGGGCTGGAATATTTATACTCATATTTATACTCTAGGGCCCCTCTGAGGCCCCACCAAATGCCCAGGTGACCAGTGAGGACTCACCTTTCTTGTCATCCGTGTTCAGACATCTCGCCACCCTGTGTAAGTGCTGGGAATTGTCCGGCTTACAACTTCCCAGTGACTGTTTGCCTGATTTTTTGGAGTTTCGTGCTATGTGAGCAAAGCCCCACACTCATCAAAGACCCAAACGGCCTCCTCCGCAGATTCCTGCAACTCTTTTTCTTTGTTCCAGAAACACGTGCTGTGACTTCTAGCCATTTCAGCTTTCCCAAACTCCCGTTTCTACCCTTTCGACCCAGCACGACTTTCGACCCAGACTCCCCCACCTTTCTCATGCCCGCTGTCTAGAGCTTGCCTCCAGGCAGAAAGCCGGGGTGACCACAACAGAAGACTGGGTTCATTGCAGGGTCCCCCCATTCTGTTGCTCTTCTCTCAAGGATCACAATCCTGTGCTGCCTTGCGCCCCATGTTTGGAAAGAACTGTTTCCTACCTTTGCTCCATTTTCCTACTTGTTCACAGCAGGAGGATACGTCCAGTCGGTAATATTCCATCCCGGCCCAGTTTCAGGAGTTTGATGATATTCCTTTTGGCTGGGAATAGTCCTGTTGGGCTCTCCTATCCTGCTCCCCACTCTTCCCCCCAGCGACTCCAAATGTGCTGCCTCGTAGGAGAGCCCTTTTTGTGGATAGTTCCCATGATGGGTGGGTTCGGCCCAGCCTGAGCTAGAACCTGCACGGTCAGGAGAAGTTAGAGCAAGGACAGCTCACAACTTGGGCAGCGTCTTGCAACAGACAATGCACTTTCCCTTTTTCTAAAATTATTTTCCCAAAAACTTGGCAGGGCGATGAAGACACAGATGCGGAGAGATGCTCAGGACCTGCTCAAGTCAGCGACAGGATCGCCTGACTTCAGAACCTACCCTTTGGGATTTGCCACCAGCAGCCCTTACAAATCCGGGTACTGGTTCTCCATCCCATTCCCCTGGGGTGGGTGATGGAAAGATGCTGGCAATTTCTTCTTCTATTTTGCAGCTACATGGACCTCACTCTACTTGCAGAACCTGGAAACCTCTACTTGTTGCGACATTGTAACTTCCGGGGGCAAACAGTGCTGCTCGCTCAGCTGGAATGGTATGACTCTGGCTGGGGATTGAGCGGTGGGATCCCGGGCTCACTGGGGGAAGAAAGCCTGGGACAGGCGAGCCCGGGGAAGAGCAATGATAGAGCCCCCAGCAGACCTGGCGTCCAGTGGGACTTGCCCTCCGAAGGGCACTGGCTCAGGCATCATGTCACCCAGGTGGCCTTGAGGATCCAATACTGCCCTGGGACTTATGGGGAGGACCAGAGAGCTGGCTGCCTGGGGCGTGGCCCTAAGCAGAGGGGATTTTTTTTTTTTTTAACGTTTTTTTTTTTTTTTTTTTTTTTTTGAGACAGAGAGAGACAGCATGAACGGGGGAGGGTCAGAGAGAGAGGGAGACACAGAATCTGAAACAGGCTCCAGGCTCTGAGCAGTCAGCACAGAGCCCGATGCGGGGCTCGAATTCACGACTGTGAGATCGTGACCTGAGCCGAAGTCGGACGCTTAACCGACTGAGCCACCCAGGCATCCCAGCAGAGGGGATTTTTTTATTAAAGGCAGAACATTCTATTTATCGAGCACCCACTCTGTGCAAAGAACTACAAGGAACATTATCTCATGTAACTCTCACTGTGTTCTCTGTGGGGAAATTCTTGAATATTACGAAGGTAGTACATGCTGATTGAGAGGGGAAAGCAGAGACACTCAAGAATTAAAACAAATTACCTTTGGTTCTATCACTCAGATAACAACTTATCAATTTGCCGTATGCCCTTTCAGAAACTTCAAAAGGTAGCTTTGTTGGAGTATAATTTACATACCATAAAAGTCACTGATTTTAAGTGTAAGGTTGGATATGTTTTAGTAAATTTTTACAGCTGGGAACTTACCGCCAGAATCCAGTTTAGAACATTTCTATCACTCCCCAAAGGCACACTCTGTTCCCACCCAGCCCCAGGCAAGCACTCATCTGCTGTCTCTTTTCTAGACGCGGCAGGTAATTGGGATCACGTGATACATAGTCTTTTGTGTCTGCTGTCTGACCTCTTTCACTTAGCAGAACGCTTTTGAGAGATTTAAAAGCTTTGCTTTGGAATGCTTTTTGGGGGGTTGCTCCCCCCCCACCAGGCATTCATTTCTTTTTTGTTGTTACATAGTATTCCTTTGTGTAAATGCACCCCGTTCATTTATCTCTTTACTAGTTGATGGACATTTGAGTTGCTTCCAGTTGCAAGCTATTACAAATGTTGCTCTGAACCACCTTGGTGAGCCTCTGCATGAACATGTTTTCATTTCACCTGGGTAGATCTCCAGGAGCATAACTGTTGGTCTGTGGTGTAGGTTTCACTTGATG
Organism: Prionailurus viverrinus; assembly: GCF_022837055.1. NCBI lineage: Eukaryota > Metazoa > Chordata > Mammalia > Carnivora > Felidae > Prionailurus > Prionailurus viverrinus. The sequence continues at coordinate 39,311,442 of NC_062571.1, read as the reverse complement.
AGGCAACTGTCAGGCTATTTTCCAAAGTGGTTGTACCACTTGTATTCTGAAAGCAATGCGAGAAGGTTCCAGTTCCTCCACAGTTTTGCAACATTTGGCATCCTGGGTCCTTTTGTCGATAGCCATTCCAGAGGGTGGGTCCCGATAGCTCATTTTGACTTTAGTTTGCATTTCCTTAATACTAATGATGGTGAGCCTGTTTTCATGTGCTAATTGGCCATTTACATATCTTCTCTGGGGAGAGGCCTGTTCCAATATTTTGTCTATTTTTTATCTGGGCTGTTTACCTTCTTATTGAGTTGTAAAAGTGTTTGGTCTTTGTTCTGTATACACATCCTTTGTCAGATATACGACCTACATATATATTTTTCCTGTCTGTGGGTTCGTCTTTCCGTTTTCTCAGTTGGTGTTTTTTGAAGAACAAAAGCGTTTTTGTTTTGATGAAATCCTGTTCAGCAATTTTTCTTTTCAGAAATTTTTATGTGAATATATTTTAATAGGACTGTAAAGGTGCAATCATGTTTTCTCTTATTATTTTTATCTTGATAAATTATGCTAATAGATTTTAAACCTTCCATTCCCAGATTATACCCTACCTAATCAAAGTGCATTATCCTTTTAACATCCTCCTGAGATTTGATACATATACATACTTCATTTTGAATCTTTACATGTAAATTCCCTGTGATATTATCCTGTCGATCTCTTTTTTGTATATTATCTTTGCCAAACGTGGTATTCTAGCTTATAAAATGAATTGGTAGTGTTTCATCTTTTTTTTTTTTTTAACATCTGAAATAGTTTACATAGCTTGGTAATGATCTATTCCTTGAAATTATGAGAAAAAACAAACAAACAAACAGTGACACTTGCATGTCTGAGAGCTGCCTTGAATGACCATCTCTCCTGAGTGGGGCTTATCTTTGCTTTGGGAAGATGTCTCCTCCATCGCAGACCTCATGTGGGATTTGTGTATTTGTTTCCAGAGGGAGAGACACTCCTGGGCGTTTATACAAAGCTATTTAATGTGCCTGATCTCGAGGACTCAGCAGACGGGAGCTTCCTTCCCAGCAGGCCATTGCTAGTGGTCTATAGTGGAAAGGAACAGCCCAAGGGTTATTTCTTCAGAGATGGCCACTCTGGCCAGCTCGGTTCCCTTAGCCTCAACTGCACTCCTGGGGGTAATGTTACTCCCCTATAAAACTACCACCTTCTTACTAGATCTCCAGATGGGAAACCAAGAAATATAAGGAGTTTGCTTCTATTTGAGTCTGTTGCTTTTTTTTTAACGAAAATGCAAATTGGGGCACCCTGGTGGCTCAGTTGGTTAAGTGTCTGACTTCGGCTCAGGTCATGATCTCGCAGTTTGTGAGTTCGAGCCCCTCCTCAGGCTCTGTGCTGACAGCTCAGAGTCTGGAACCTGCTTTGGATTCTGTGTCTCCCTTGCTCTCTGCCCCTCCCTCCCTCTCTCTCTCTCTCTCTCTCAAAAATAAACATTAAAAGAATTTTTTAATTAAAAAAAGACAAAGATACAAATTGTTTAAAAGTATAATTTATTAACTTTTCCCCCAGTTTTTTTCCAGGATGTTGCTCTGATAAAATTTTCACCTTTAAAGTTAATTTTGGCCATTTCGGTCCTCATAGAAAATCGTGCATTTGCTCTTGCCTTTGAAATCGTTTAGACAGTTGATACATAAATTCTTATATTGGTCTAATAAGGTCTTTCATACAATGCCAACGGTCACTTTCCCTCCCCCACTCTGAATTTTGAGTATTGTTTCATCTTTCTTATTTTTGTAATTAGACAAACTGGCTGTTTTCCTATTTTGACGCTTTTCTCATTCTCCACTCTCCCCACCCCCACCCCTGGTTTCGATCATCTCATTTAGTTTCTAAGACAGGAAAGTTCATAAATTTTTTGATGCCAATTTCTGGAAGCCAGGGCAACCCATTCAAGGAATTGTCATTTTATAGATGAAGCAGCCCGGTTACAGAAATTTCACAGGACCAGGAAAATGGCAGAGCTGGGGTTGAACACGAGGCCAGCCCTCTGCCTCCAGATCTCAGCTCTCAGCCCCAACGAGTGACACGGGTGCTGGGAGGTGCCACCAGGAAACAGCCAGCAGTGGGGTCCAGAGGGCGATGACCACCCGCCTCAGAGGGGTATAGGCAAGCCTGAAGCCTTGCCTCTACCCTGCGTGATCTCTGTGACGTCCCAGCCCTTCTCTGTGAGGTCGAGGGGCCACACCTGCTAAGTCGCTAAGCCTCACATTCGGACACTGAGGCCCAGAAGCCTCAGGCCACACTCTTCCACTGCTGTCTAGGATATGAAGGGGGGTGTGACGGGGTGTGTGTAGAGGTGTGTAAGAAAGAAGAAGGCCGGGTGGCCAAGTTGGTTAAGTGTCCAACTTCAGCTCAGGTCACGATCTCATGATTCATGGGTTTGAGCTCCGCGTCAGGCTCTGGGCCGACAGCGTGGAGCCTGCTTGGGATTCTCTCCCCCCACCCCCACCCAACCCTCTCTCTGCTCCTCCCTGACTCGCGCTTTCTCTCTCTCAAGATAAACAAATAAATTTTTTTTAGAAAAAGAGGAAGGCGGAAGGCCAAGCGTATGTTGCTCCCCAACAGCACTGCCCCGAGAAGAGAGGTTGACCAAATATTTGGCAAGACTAAATATTACGGTCTCTGGAAATAAGTGTTGTGAAAAGGAGGGAGAGAGGTATGCTCCAAGCTCTGCCATAGTCTGCGCCCGTTACCCCCCTTCCCAAGCTCCCTTCCAACAAACAAGCACTTATTCCAGGCTCAAATGCAAAGCTACTAAACGCTGCCGTGTGTCCTAAGTTTTTTGACACACAGGTAAGTACACAAACAGTCTGGTCACTGCAGAATTCTGCCCCCTATTGTGAATTAATGAGTAGTAGTCTTTGGACATCTAAGTGAGGCGCAAGGACCTCCCGGAATTCACAGCCAGAGAATCCCCAAGGCTTTAACGCCACCTCCTCCATGAAGCTGTCTCAGATTTCCCAGATGGAGTAGGGCTGTCTCCTTAGGCCTTCTGGGGCCACTTGGTTTCGCCGCTCTATCAGCTGTCCTCGGGAGTCTGCCTTGCATTCATTATCAAGAAACCACTGTGCTATGGGACAGGCTACAGGTGCATAGATCAGTCTTGATCCTTGCTGTCCTGGAGCCTGGAGCCTGGAGCCTGGTGGCAGAGAGAAAACGTGACTCTCTGTTTCAGTCACTCTGTGATTGGTGCTCTGAAGGAAAGAAGTCAAACAGGAGCCTGTTGAGGTGACCGGGATGGCCCAGAGGATGAGAAGAACCAGCCGTGTGCACAGTGGTGGGGAGACTGAGCTGGGCAGCGTTCCTGGGGCAGGAGCCCAATGGCCAGAGTGGCTGTTGCGCAGTGAGGGGGAAGGGACGGCGAGATGATCAGGGAGGGAGAGGCCCACCTGCAGCGCCACCCCCCTGGCCCCCTGGCTCACCCAGTGCCTTCTCTGTTGGCACGGCCCTGCCACCCCCGAGATTTATCGGGTATCCTTCTCCAGCTTGAGAGCACAAGATCTGGGTCCGAGTCATTTCCAGGTCCCCAACCAGGAACACGGGGTCCGGCCTTGAATCAGACCACAACTGACCAATGAACAGAGTTGGGGTAAGCATCTGCCTTGGCAAGATGATAAATACGGGCATTATTTGCCAACCAGAGCAGGTGCGATTTCAGGCCCAGCCAGAACCCAGCAGATAAACCTGCCCGCTGCCTGTGCCTCCGTGGGTGGCATATTCCCCATTCCTCCCAAGAGCAGCTCTGCCTTCCCGCTTGCATCCCAGGGTCCCCCTGCAGCCTCTGATCCAGTGAGAACGTGCCCTGAGTGTGGGCACCTTATTCGTGTTCGAAGGAGAAGCTTCCAGACCAGCTCATCCTTTCCTTGGCCCTGTTATGCCCAGAATTCGTGATCCCCAAAGACCACCAGGGAGCCGAGTCTGATGCAAAAGCAAAAGAGCCTTTATTCGAGTCAGTTCGAGCCCAATCCCCTACCTGCACCGACGCAGCGGTGAGATGCCGGGGAGAGAGAGTGAGTTTCAAAAGGACAAAGGTTTTATTGGGGGTCTAGGGGCAGTTGGTAAGGTAATGGCTGTGGCCTCAGCCGATTGGCTGGGAAAAGGTCGCGGCCTCAGCCGATTGGCTGGGGAAGGGTCGTGGCCTCGGCCGATTGGCTGGGGAAGGGTCTGAGTCCTGTGACGCAGGTCGCGGGTTGTGTTTTGATCGGGAAGTTTGAACGGGTGAGCCGGAGGTTACTCAAGGGCAGGAGGCGTGGTCTGAGGTTTCTGCGATTTTCCCGGAAAGGGGGCATGTGGGGGACATAGTCACTCAAGGTGGAGGACACAGAACAAGATGGAGTCGGCCGGCGTAGGTCCGCCCTTTCAGCCCCATTTAGACCTTTCCACCCTGGCTCCTTGAAGACTGCCAACTGGCAGTGCCTCACCTCTTGCCTCTTCCCTGGCAGCTGCGTGGAGACACCTGCTCGCAGGAGACTGGTGGAGAAACGTCCCTGCCACGAGCATCCAGCCTTCGAGGTGTGCGGGGAAGTGTGTAATTGACGGGCAGCCCGACCGAGGCCCTCCTGTGGGACCAAATTGTAATCGGCTGCGGCACTTGGTCACAACAGGGATTCCTTTTACATCCTAGTTCGGCTGCGAACCTGGCAAGCAGGTCCCCGCGGTTATTAAGAAGCCTCCTGACTTCAGCAGGTCGCCTTGGGTCAGTGCAGCGGCATACATTCTGGCTGCTGGGCTCGGAGTGAGTATCAGGCTGAGATCAGGGCTCTCACGTCCTTGAGGAGTAGATGACCGAGTGCTTGGTCCCTCGTGTACTTGGGCAGGTGGGTGGGAGAAGCCGTCTCTCCTAAGGCAAGAGCAGGAGAGGGCGTGCGCTCCAAAATGTGAAAATGTGATACGACTCCTTTCACGATGAATTATTCACACGCCAGGATGAATTAATAATCTGAGCTGTGAATTAATTTTATTGGGTTTCCAGAAAGGTGACCATTTCAGAGGCAGGAAGGAGGTGCTCCTGTGCTCTACCCCCCGGCCCCCAACCCAAATCATTAAGGGTGTGAGCACACAGGCTCACCCAAAGCAAATCAGTCAGAAAGTGCCTTTTTTTTTTCTGTGTTGGAAGGTGACTCACGGACTTTACCCACAATTCCTTTTTGACCTTAGTAAGAAATTACAATACCCCTAATTGCCCCCGAGTCTTCCCCTGTGGCCAGAGTAAAAATTTTCAAATTAAATGCCTTCTCTTCTTCCCTGAGGTTGGCGAAGACAACCTTGTAGACACAAATCCCTTTACACTTGGACATGGAGAAAAGAATCAAGATGGATGGCCCCAGCCCCCCCAGCCTGCTGCACACCTGCCTGCCCCCGCTCCCACTGCCTCGCCTCCTCCCTCCTGGCTGGTTCCTTGACAAGTTCATCGCTGTGTTCACCAGAAAGCGATCAGCGGAGTCTTGCTTCTGGAGAAGTTAAATGCGGGCCGACAATTCCTCAGGGGTTCACGGGATGAAAGGCTGCAAAAGAGGGTTTGGAAGCGCTTCACAGAGGGACCCACGTCTACACATACATCAAGAGAACTGTTGTTTGGGGAAAACAAGTTGTATTGGAGGCTTTGGGAATTGCATAGAGGTTTCGCAAGAACTCAGAGGAGCAAATAAGAAATAAAAGACACAGCCAACGTTTATTGAGTGCGTGCTATGCGGTGGGCTTCGTGTTGAGCCTTTTCAAGTCACTTTTTCGTTGTATTCTCCACACCTTAGAGGACTGTCTCCTGTCGTTAACCCGCAGAGGTCAGGTGATCCTCCTGAGGTCGCCGAATGAGTAGCAGAGCCAAGACTCAAACTCAAGCCTGCCAGGACCCGGTAGGCCATGACTTTCATCTGTGTGCATGTCACAGGGGACGGGAGAGAGGAAAGGAGCACAGGCACACACGTCCACGGGGCAGCAGCGATAGCGACACAGGACGACAGAGCCAGGAGCTCTGGACTCCCATCCAAACCCCGTCACCAGCAACCTGGGACCCTGCAAATGCCTCTTTGCTGCTCTGGGCCTCAGTCTTCTCTCCGGTGAGATGGCGGGTTCGAAGGGGAAGCCCCCTCGGGCCCAAGTTTGTAATGCTCTCCTCTTCCTGGTCCATAGGTGAGAAAACTTCATGGCCAATCTGGCCCAACCCGTCACAGGGACCTTGAAGCCCCTCTGCAACGTGCCCAGGGACTCCAGGCCCTGCTCGCAAGATGGAAACGGACGAGGCCCAAGGCTGCTTGCACATACTTACCGAGTGAAAGTAATATCTTGAGCGTGACTTCCCTGAGTCTTTGCCACGGGCCCCCCGCTAGCAGCGGCCCAAGCTCCTCTTCGGTGCTGAATTTCCCTCACTGGTGCCGCCAGTGAGCCTTCCAACGGCCAGACACGTGACTCTCTCTGTCCGGGGGGGACAGGGGGAATCCGGGAAGACTTGACTCAATTTGATGGAAAGCAACTTCCTTCTAGCAGTAAGAAGTTAGAGGAAGATCAGAGCCGGGTAAAACAGACAGCAAGCAGTACGGGGGCCGGTAGGCCTGCTCTGAGCACTGCTGACACTTACCGGCTGTGTGTGGCTCCAGACAAAACCCCTTATGTCCACACATCTTGGTTTTCTTCTCTGGGTAAAGAGATGCAGACATTCGGCCCGTTGAGATCAAAGCGCCAGACGGGAAGGGGGTGTGTGTGCTCAGGGCTGCCTACTACTCCATTATTTCTGGAAGAATAACCGAGATAATGAGGTGACGGGACGGCAGGAGGGGAGGGGGGGTGAGCCCAGCGCTGCCTCTGACCACAGCGTGGAATGTGGCGCGGCCTCCCAAAAAGCCGCGTGTCAGTTCACCTGGAGGGGCTCCTGAGTCCACAGAGAAGCGTATACAACATGATCCAATGTTACAAAAGCAAGAGTAACGAGAAGGTATACTACTATATGATGATGCGGGCACCGAGGGAGGTGTGCGGGGGATGCACTTCAGATTACGAGCAGGAGTTGCTCGGAGTCTGGGGATGCACTGCAAGGTGAGGTCAAGAGGAGGGTAAAAAGCAGAGAGGTGGGGAGGGGAGATGATAAGCAAAAGGGGGAAAAAGCGAGTTAGGATACCCGCAGCAAATGAGGACTTGGCTGTGGCATTGGCATGCAAATGCATTGCGCAAAAAGTGGATAAAAGAACGTTCAGTGAAATGTGACTCCCCTAGAAAGAACGCTGATTAATTCCTGTCTCAGAGGGTGCTTCTGAGGCTCAGGTGACGTCATCGCGTGCCAGGATGAGAGAACCGTCAGAAGTCGCATCTCAAGAGGAGCTCCGAGACTCGAGTTCTGTTCTGCCAGCCCCCCGGGCGGGCGTTCTGCCTTTTGCAGCCACCTCACTACGTAATCACGAACCAGCCGTAGTCCAGAGACCGACTTGTTGAACACGGAACGTTGATTACTGCTCATTCTCTCAGGCTAAGAGCAGGAATCAAAACAGATGACAGTCCCCTCACTTTGGGTGGGAGAGGTTCACCCAGTCAAGCACGAGTGCTGTAATCATGATGTCAAAGCAGCAATCACGTTTCAGTTTAAAAATAACGGGAAATGCCCACTTGAACTAAGTATGCGAGGCGCGCGAGGCTAGCGGGTGGTACCAGTGGATGATATTTGACATTAACCCGTGGCCGGACACGTGAACCCGTGTTCATGAGAGCCAGGAGACAGCTGGCTCCGTGCAGGGGGATCACTCCACGCGAAGCGTTTTGCATGCATTATCTCAACTAATACTGCCAGGAGCCCCACTTAAGTTCCTTACTTTACAGATCCGGAAACCGGGGGTCAGTGAGGTGAGGCGACTTGCTCAAGGTTCCATGGCTGGGGTACGGCAGGACCAGGATTAAAATCCGGGGCAGCTCGACTCCGGGACCCACACTTTTAATCCTACACTACCATAGTACGGCTCGGGGCTGGGAGATTTTTCAGGCTTTATTCATCTCGTGTGCTGTGTGTGTCCATAGTAATCGAACACAGTTTTCCAAGCCACGAGTGGTGGCTTAATTACGGTGTGCTCTTCATATTGTTGAAATGTGACATCCCTCAGCGTATTCATCTGCAATGGGAGATGACTCACAGGTGTAATTTATGTGTCCTTTGGTGTGTTATTAACGTGTGCTCTCAATGGAGGTTTAATTTTGGAAGTGGCTTTCGAGATCATGGTGGAGGCTTGACAGATAATTAGAACAACACCCCTCGAAATGAGAAGCGCCCTGCTGTTCTCGCAAAGGTCACCGGTGACCCCCGAGACCCCAACCCGGTGGCCTGGTCTCAACCTGCTCCCTCCTCCGCTTTGCTGCACGTGGGACACTGTTTCTGTCCCCTCCCCGTTGTTATCGCTTCTTCTCCCACCGTGGGTCCGTGGTGGACAGCTTCTTGATGAGTTGAAAATAGAGACTAATACACCTTCTGAAGTTTTTTTCTTCAGGCTGAGCTTCTGTAATTCCTTGTGTCATTGGGATGCTGTCTGAGGATATTCAAGGTTGTCAGCTGCCCTCGTAAATCTTGGGGCTGAGAACTGAACACGAGACTCAGGCAAGATGTGACTAGGGAAGCCCTGGAGATCAGACTTTAACCTTCTCTGTCCCACACACTCTACTTCTGTTAATGCAACCCCAAAGAGCTTCTTGCCAGTAAGAGTGCTGCACAGTGCTGATGCTGGCTGAGCGGCTGCCGAACAAAACTTCTCTCTTTTCTCCGGCTGCTCCCCAGACAGGGCTCTGTCACTCTACACTTACACAATAGAGGTACCTTAGCGCCACTGCAGAAGCTTCCTCTCCGCATTATGGTTTTTGTGCCTTGTGAGCTTTGTTGCATCCCCATGGCCCACTGAGAGCTTTTGGATTAGAATTCTCCCATCCACCTCATTTGTCATCCTCCACCCTCCCCCCCCCCCCACCACCCGGTTCAGTGGCATCCACAGACTTGATAAGAAGCTTTCTATGCCTTCATTCAAGTATTCACAAAATTTGTTTTAACAGGAGAGAGCCAAGGACAAAGCCTTATCTCAGGCCCCTGGAGAGCTCCTTAAGTGACAAGCTGAACAGGAATGAATTAATCAGCAAGCTCTGGGCATGGTTCTTGAAGTGGTTACAAGTCCACCTTCCTCACTGTATTATTACCCTAGCTAGAGTTTTTCACGTTGCCCAAGAGGATATCATAAAAACTTTATTATATAGTGTGCCCAATTGCACTGTCCTGATCTACCTAATGATTGCAAACACTCCCCCAAAAAAGGAAAGAAGGAAGGCGGGAAGGCAGGGAAGGAGGGATGGAGGGAGGGAGGGAGGAAAAAGAAATCAGATTGCTTTGCTAGGATTCATTTTAAAAGGGACATGCTGTTTGTTAGGAATCAACTTGAACTCCTAGACCGCCTTTCCTGACAACCATCCCTTTCGTTGCTACATTGTTTAGGAACAGCCTCCGCCTTGGGCCTTTAAGCGTTTCCTTCATGTTAGTTTTGAAAATGGAAACAGCGTTGCTCATTTTCATTCATGCCTCCAATGTTTTCAGAACCCTGCTCTCTGTCTGGCACCGGGCTAGCATCCAGGGCCCAAAGTGTGGGAAACCCAACGACCTGCATCAAGGCCCTCGGTGCCTTCACTTCGCCCAGATTTGACAACTCCTTCAATATCTCCGGCCACGGATGAGTGACCCCCATGTTCAAGTACTCTTTTTGCCCAATGCCCAGAAGTCCGGAAGTACTTGAGAACTGTCACGTGGGCTCTTCCTCTCTCCCCCGAACCCTGAGGTTTCCCCTTCAGGCCAAAGCACATGGTCTCTTAGCTGGAAGGACAAAGGTCTGTTCCCATCACCACGGCTGTGTTATCTTACTGGGTCCGGGGAACTTAATTTCTTCCTCATCCTTCGTGCTCGGGGTATGACTTTGAAAGTTCGTTTCCCCCCATCTCACTCTGCTCTGGGCTGGCGGCCCTTCAGACCCTGGAGCATCACGACTACTTGACTTCCAGCAACTGAGAACCAAAGGCAAACCAGCTTCACACAACACGGAATGTATCAGCTCAAGCAGTTGAACGGTCTGAGGACAGGCGAGGCTTCGGGAATTGTCGTGTTCAGGGGTTCAAGCAACATCATTAGCACCTCGTCAGTGTCTCTGTCTCTCTCACAGTGCCCGTGGCTTTGTTCTCAGAGGGCATCTTTGGCCTCTGAGCAGCTCAACTTTCTCATCACTGCTGTAGAATACGAAAAGAGAAGTATCCTTCTGGAGCATGTAATTAAAGGCCTGGGGTGAGCAGCGATTGGAGCCTGGGCTGTGTTCACACGCCCACCCTGACCAATCACCATCGCAAGATAGTGCTGTGCTCAGACTGGCCAGGAAAAGCCCTACGTTAGAGCTCGAGTTAGAGGCAGCTCCGCCTGACCCAGAAACTGAGCGCGGGCAGATGTCCAGAGGAACGTGTGGGAATGTGGGTAAGGGGCTCCGTACCATTGGAAGAAAGGGAGATAAATGCTGAAATGTTAAAAAAAAAAAATGCCTGGAAGAGTTCCTCATTTGCTCTCAAGATACGCGGCACAAAGAACCTGCTCGATAAACCTTGGTTGAATGACTTGAAAAACCCTGGCCTCACTTGTGTTCTTGCGTGTCCATCTTTCTCTGAGGTCCTCACCAGTGGGAGGTTGATGCTTGTGGTTGTCTACGTAGGAACTCTTCTCCCTTGGGGCACCTGGGTGGCTCAGTCAGTTAAGCGTCCGACTTCGGCTCACGTCAGCATCTCACGGTTTGTGAGTTCGAGCCCCGCATCGGGCCCTGTGCTGACAGCTTGGAGCCTGGAGCCTGTTTCAGATTCTGTGGCTTCGGCTCTCTCTGCCCCTCCCCTGCTTGTGTTCTGTCTCTATCTCTCTCTCAAAAATAAATAAAAACATTACAAAAAAAACCTATTCTTCCTTTTTCCCTCGTAAATAAAACCTGATCTGGTTCAGGTCCTCGTGCCTCAGGGAGGACAATGTTTGAGGCAAAGGCTGATTGATCCAGGTAGTGGTTTTTCAGACTTCTCCATGTTCAGAAACACCCTGAGAGCTCCTTACATCTCAGATTGCTGGCGAGTGTAAGCACTATGTCTTAAGAATCATGTTCTAGAAAGGTCACTCCAGAATGCAGGCTAGAGTTTGAGAAACCCTGCTCCAGAAAAAGAGAGAGAGAGAGATAGAATAGATGACAGAAAAGCCCAGATTGCATGGTGTTGGTATGCCTATCAAAGAAAAACATTTATATTTTTTAAAAAATTTTTAATGTTTATTTTTGAGGGAGAGAGACAGGCATGAGTGGGAGAGGGGCAGAGAGAGAGGGAGACACAGGCTCCAGGCTCCGAGCTGTCAGCACAGAGCCCGATGTGGGACCTGAACCCACGAACCGTGAAATCATGACCTGAGCCGAAGTCGGATGCTTAACCAACTGAGCCACCCAGGCACCCCTAGCCTCCATCCCACATTTATAAAATAAAATCCAGCCCTCCCTGTCTGGGCTTTCCTGGCCACAGCTTGTGTTCCAGCCCCAGCCCCACTCCCTGGCATGAATTTTCTCCCTAGCCATGTGGAACCATGATCTTTCATGGACTTACGCCTCTTCTAGAGCTCTCGCCCGCCTCATCCATCCACCCATTCTCCAAGGTAAGTCTGTCCTGTGAGGCCTGCCCCAACTCCCCTCCTCCCTCCTGGGAAGCCTTTAAATATGCAAACACCTATCAGAGCACCACATGTGTCTCCCTGCCCCGCACCGTTTCTGGAGGGCACATGCCAGTTTCCTCTCTCGATGGTCCCATACCCAGGACTAGGCTGGCCCATACCGAAGATTAGTTGAATGGATGAAGTTCCAGGGGCAGAAAGAACATCTGTCATCTGTGTGCCCCTTACCCGACTGAGCACAGAAGGGCCTGTACAAACAATGGCTAAAGAGAAGCATCTGGATGGCGACTGCACACCTAATGTGCCAGGAAGCACAGAGCCAGGAACTCCAATGTAAGCACCAGACAAAATAATGTTTGGTCCTAGCTCTGCCCGGTGGCCGGTTGTGTGACCCAGGCTTGCTCAGCCTCCCTGTCCTCATCTGTAAAATGGGAGTATTGGTAGCATCAAAATTATTGTTTTTAAGAGACTATGAGTTTAGGCACCTCGTGTACTAGGTATCTGCTTGCCCCATAGTAAGGTTCCGTAAATGCCAACCTTTAATATTATTTTCTGACCATCATTCAAATGTTGCAACCGGACAGGTGCACCTGCTTGGTCAATTGGGGTTTTTCAGCGGCCTTGGTTTTCGGAGGGAATCCCGCACAGGATCATAAGGGGCTCGTATAGCCTGGTCCAAGGTTATCGAAGCTGTCTGACAACAGCCAGGAGGACACGAATTCACCAAGAAATCATCACGCGAGCCCAGACTTGTGCTAGGACGATCTCTGTGTGTGCTGGGGACAAGCAGGCGACAATTCACCGGAAACGAAGACACGGTTTTTTGGAAGCATCCTCCCCACTTACCTGCCTGTGTGGCAAACTCTTCATCTCCCAAATGTGATCCAGGCGGTCTTTGTCCGGAAGCCATCCCTGTGCCTTAAAGGGTCACTCGGCTTGGATGTCACCTCTCTCTCTTGTTCTTCCCCCTCTTTTAGCCCTGCTCCTGATGCGCGATGCTCAGTGGTTGGCGCATCTGTCTGTAGCAAGAGCCCGGACGCTTTTTGAGCCTAGCCCAGTGCATGGTGCAAAGCGGAAAGGGGAGGCAAAGTTGGTGGTCTCCCTCCTTCTCCGGGGAGCTTTCAGTCTCTTTGAGGGAGCCTCGCTGACCCACAAAATGACCACAGTGAGCTTTAAGTGGGCGATGCTTCCATCAATCCCGTCATCACGCTTTGTGGACTATGGAGGAGGCCTGGGTGGTCAGAAGGGTTGGACAGTCACAGGATGAATGGATTTATGGCAGCACGGGGGACGGGAGGACAGCCAGGAAGAGACCGCCTGGGAGAAAGGGACCCACAGGGTAGTGAGGGCTCAGCCTTCTGCATTTAATGAGGCTGCCCCAGGCTCTGTCCCGCAGCCCCAGGGTAATCAAGGCAGCTGATCCTGTGACACTCCTTCCCCGACATGGACAGGGCCCCAGTCGCCGTTGGGAATTCGTTGATTCAAGCGCTGGTCTGCCATTCACTGGCTGGGTAGCCTTGGTCTGCGTCTGATTGCCAGTTTTCTTGTGATTTCTGTCCTACATCGTTTGTTGGCAGTTTGGTGAGGATCAAAGGTGGTGTCTGAGGGCAGTTCCTGTAAACGGTAGCACAGTAGATAAATTTAAGGCATTCTGAGAGCTGTGGCTTGGGTATATTACCTCTCCATCCTACAGGTATGGAGAGGAAGGGAGGGGCGCGCAGAGCGAGGAGACACCGGGACTGAGTTTCTTACCGTGGCAGATCGGAGTCGCATACCCACCCCGCACACTCTACCTTGTTCTGTACTGCAGTCGCTAATGCTTTGGGGTTACCCGAAATGCCAGAAGCCAGTACCACCGTAGAAGCCAAGAAAAGGAAACAGAACAGCCGGCCATTTCTTCTTTCTTGTTAACTCAACAATCTCATGATCGGCTGTGTGCTTTTGGAAAAGAGATCACGGAGGCCAATCCCCGCATCAGCGATCCTGATGTTTCTATCAAAGGAATCATTTGAAACGGGGTTTTTCAGTTTACTTCAGCAGAACCATGCCAGCGCTCTTGACGATGGAAGGTGTCCATGCTATGCGTTGGGACGTGGACACGTTTTCAACGCAGCAAAGGCATAGGCTTGTATTACGACCTGGCGCCTCCTGCAGCTTCAAGGTTTCTGCTTGGTTGGCATCGGCTTCCCCCGAAAAGAGTGGGAACCTACGCAGACCCAAACTTAATAAGGATTGAATGGAGTCCAGGCCAGTTTCCATGGTGGTAAGGTGATACCACACCCACAAGCCACAAAACCCGAGTCTGAGGGAAAAACGAGGCTCTTTTTGCCCATTGTGCCTCTTATTCGTTTCTTTCCAGCCTCCTTTCTTTCCCACACACCAGGGTGGTTAAAGACACAGTGTCATTTGTACAGATCAGGCTCCCTTCTTGTAAGTTTCCATTTAAACATTCTTTTGTAGCTGACACCTATTAATAATTTAAAATGCCTGCTCTTTTGAACAATGATCAAAATTAAGCTATTACCCACAGGGGGATATTTACATACAGTTAGTCAGCAGCTGTTTAACAGCCCCTTTTCACTCAAGATTTCTTGCGACCCTCACATATCATTTGTAAGCAGAAGAGTATTTGGTTATTGTATGATTTTTTTTTTTCTTTCTGCATGGTTGATAAACGGCCACTGGGAATCACTTAGGAAGTAAATAAGGTAATTCTTTGTGATTTCTGCAGGCTGCTGAAGTTACAGGAGAAGGGCAATTAATTTTAGATCCCTCTACATGCAATTTACTAATAAGCTACAGAAGGCAGAAACATGTAATTAGTAATTACTATAGTATGTAGTGATGGGGTGCTTACCCCGTCAGTGTATGGGCTTCTAATCCAGTGGCAGAAAATGCTTTGAGCTTAGTGCACCCAAGCAAGCCCTATTATATTTGGAGGCAGTTATGATGATAAACTGAACGGCCATTTATTGATGGAGACTGCTGAGGGGACACCAAGCATTGGTACGTTCAGTCTTTTCACCTGACCCCCACCACCACGACCAGGTTCTTAGGAAATTTGCCTCCTTGACTCCATTTTTGAGCCAGACTCAAAAACTGTTGAGGGGCTTCCTGAGATCACACGTTAACGAGTGGTGGACTCAGACCCAAATCCCGAGTCTCAGGTCCAAGCCCATCCCTGTCAATCATACCAGGGCATCGCCCAGCCGTGCTGCCGGAGAAACGATGCCACCCCACAGGGCTCGGACGCAGACGGGACTCAGGACCTGAGGGTGCATTTTTATGGCAGGGTTGGGGGCTGGGAAGAGAAGAGAGCAGAAAAGCAGATTGGAAACAAGTGCCTCCTTTTGAGAAGTAGACACTGGCCACTTGATGTGTATTATCTTATTTATAATGGCCAGGGATTATTTGTACCCATTTTTATAGCAGAGAGAATCAAGGGTTAATGGTTTTATGCCACTTGGTCAAGATCACTTAGTGGTAAGTGGCAGAGCTGGAACGTGACCCTGGGTGAGTCTGACTTCAGTGACAACTGTCTCTCCCTCATACCAAGTAGTTATTCTGGTGCATGTGACTCCTTATTGTCGCAAACCGAGTGTATCTGCATCAGATATCTCTAAAAGGGTATTTGGGGGCAAAGGAGGAGGGCCTACAGAGGGTAAGACCTTAAAGCTGAGTGCTTTCACACAGTAATCTCAGTTTTAGAAATTTATCCTGAATAGAGAAGAAAATCCAAAAACTGCAGACACGAGTTTATGCACAGAGATGTTAGCTGTAATGCCAGAACCTGGGGAAAGAATTCAAACACCGACTAATGCAACAGTAGACAGGTAAGTTATGGTTGTGGGCAGCTGACAGAGTATTAGGCAATTCAAAAATAATATTAATGAAGAGTTTTCAATATCATAGGAAAAGCCTTAAAACCTAATGGAGAGTGAGGCAAAATAGAAAATTACGTGTACGGTAAGAACTTACTTTTGTACAGCAATATTTACAGAAAGAGACACACAGAAAGCTTGTGTGTGGTAAGTTAAGGGGTGACTTTATTTTTTTATTAAATAACAGCTTAATTAAGATACAATTCAGATACCAAAAAATGTACCCTTTTAATATGTGACATATGTTGGTCTTAGTGTGTTCAAAGAATCTTACAACCATTACCATCATCTAATTTAATTTGTTTATTTGTTTATTTATTTTAAGTAGGCTCCACGCCCAGCATTGAGCCCAACATAGGGCTTAAACTCATGACCCTGAGATCAAGACCTGAGCTGAGATCAAGAGTTGGATGTTTAACCCCCTGAGCCACCCAGCCATGCCTGAACTAATTTTAGAAAATTTTCACCAACCCATCAATCACTCCCATGACTCCCAAACCCCCGGCCCCTGGCAAACACTAACATATTTTCTGTCTCTATAAATTTGCCTATGCTGGACATTTCCGAAAAGTGGAATCATACAATAAGTGGCCCTTTGTTCCTGGCTTCTTTCTATCCCACCAGCAATGACTGAGGATTCCAACTTGTCCACGTCATCGCGAACAACTGTCACGATCTTTCTTTTTTATTTAAATTATGCTCATGGTTTTCCTTTCTATTTCCTAATGACTAGCCATGTTGATCATTTGTGTGTGTGTGTGTGTGTGTGTGTGTGTGTGTGTGTATCTTCTTTGGAGAAAGGTCTGTTGACATTCTTTGCCCGTTTTTAAAATAAGTTGTCTTTTTTTTATTTACCTATGAGTTCTTTATATATTCTGGATGCTAGTCTTTTGTCAAATATACGACTTGCAAAAAATTTCTCCCATTTTATAGGTTGCCTTCTTCCTTTCTTGATGATATTGTTGACAACATGAAAATGTTGAGTTTTAAGACAGTCTAAACTATCTGTTGCTGCTGCCTCGAGGCCATGCAGATTTACTCATATGTTTTCTTCTAAGAGTTTTACAGTTTTCGATCTTACATGGAGTTCTACAGTTCATTTGTATATGGTGTGACATAAGAGTCCCCCTTCATTCTTTTGCATGTGGACACCCGTTGTTCTAGAATCATTTGTTAAAACAGCTATCCTTTCCTCACTGAATTGTCTTGGCTTCCCTGTCAAAACTCAGTTGATCACAAATGTAAGAATTTCATGTATGGACTCTCAGTTCTATCCCATCGATCTTGTTATGTGTCCTGATGCAAGCACCGCCGTGTCCTAATCCCTGGAGTTTGTAAGACATTTTGGAACTGGGAAGTGAGGGTGCTCCGCCTTCGTTCTTCTTCCTCAAGATCATGTTGTCTATTTTGGGTCCCTTGCGATTCCGTGTGCATTTTAGGATTGGCTTGTCAATTTCTACAGAAAAGGCAGCGGGGATTTTGCTAGGGATTGTGTTGAATCCATAAATCTGTTTATCGGAGGTTGCCACCCTGTTGACCAAGTCTTATGGCTTTTTCTGAGGTGTGAATGGACGCCATTTTGCCTGACAAGAGCAGTGCGGCTCCACGGAACGCTAAGGCAGGCTTGGAAATTACATCCATATAGAGACGACCTATAAAGGCAAGACGGCTGCTCCCCTGAGGCCAGTTCTTGGCCACTCCATATACTATGCGGCTTCTATTACTTAGGCCAGCGAGGCTTTAAATACCTCCGGGTACCCCTCCTCCACTTCCTGTGGAATACTATTTCACAGTCCAATAGATCTTCCTACAGGGAATTACCCCTGTTACTTAGCCCACATTTCCTCTTGCGTTTTCGTCCATTGCTTCCCTAAAACCACACCATTCCAGACTGGTTTGCCTACTTGGGATTTCCATGTTTCGCAGCCTCAGAGGCCATATTCTTTCCCAGTTGTTGGGTAAATTCTGGGTTTTGCAGATGAAGGCTCTCAAAGGAAGGTCTTAGAGTGACGGCTAATACCAGGGCCCCTTAGGTCATGAAGCCAAGGGCAAATGCGGCCAATCCAAAGACAAGGAATCCGAGGTCCTCCTCAACAAGAACTTGAGAGTCCTTTCTGCACTTGGGGGAAGAATGGCTCAATTCTCTGGGCTCCCTTTTTTGTTGTACAGATCTGGGGCTGTAGCTGTCCCAGGGTCCTCCCCGTGCCCCACTGAGAAGGACAGGGTGTTGGCTGACAGCCCATAGAGTGCCTCCTTGGCAACTTACAGGACAGCTGGACCCCACAGCCAAAGGGGGCTCACTCATCGTTCCAGAGGGAAACTGGAGACACTATATGGAGACTCAGTGGAGACAGGGGAGTCAGAAAGGACAAGGACATGGAAGAAACTGTGTCCTGAGTGCTTTGCCTGCATCGTGCCCTTGATCTTGAACGAGCCCACCCAGACTGAGGGTGCTGATAGGAAGAGTGCAATGCAAGGACGTGTCACCAGCCTGGGACACGCAGTCGACAAGGAAGCAGGGCAGGGGCTCACACCCATATTGGGTTTTCTCCAAAACCCACGCTCTTTCTGGAGCATACTGGGCCTCAGTTTCCTCATCTATGGAATGGAGCTAATGCAATATCACCGAGCTGCTGAGAGAACTGATTAGGAGAATCTAGGTGAAAAAAATCAGGCTCAATAAATGTTATATTGCTTCTTGCCTCTCTTCCCCCTGGATGGCTGATCAGGGCCATTTCTCCAAGTAATTTAGCAAGGCGACTGTCTGCAGTTCCTCTCCTCCCAGCCTCTGCCCTGCACTGATAAGTTTTATTAGCAAAGAGGGAAGGGATTTTCTGTGACCAAATTTCTTCTGGGCTTTCCAGGAGAAATTGATGGAGCTGGCTGGCTCCTTGGCCGGCACTGCATCCTGATGGGATTGCTTGGCCTATGCGGGGACTGAATGCTACAGAAACCTTTCTAGCCCAGGGAGGGAGGGCCGGGCAATGTTATTCTTCTGAAGGGGAAAATCATCATTTGGCTTCTTGGGTTTATGTACCCTGGGCGCCAGGGAAGCAGCTGGAATTTGCCTGGAAACCACAGCGCTGTCTGTTTGGTTCTCAATAGGCGACTGGGGACAAGGCTGCATTTGACAGTCGGTCACCTGCCTTTCTGTTCTGCATAATAAAAACCAATTCTCAGGGCACCTCAGTGGCTCAGCTGAGCTAGGGTCTGCTGTTCAGTTTCCTGAGAACATGAATGTGTGTGTGTGTGTGTGTGTGTGTGTGTGTAAGCATGCGTGCAGTGCATGTATATTGTGTCTATGTGAATGTATACATGTATACATGTGGATAAGTAAGCATGTATGTGTGTGGGGAGTATATGTATGTGCCTGTGTGTATGTATGTGTACGTGTGTGGGACATACGTGCACATTTGTGTGTGTGTTTAAGGCACAAGTATGTGTTGTGTAGGTGCGAGTGTATTTATCTGAAGGTAGTTGTGTGTGTGTGTGTGTGTGTGTGTGTGTGTATTTGTTTCTGCCTCTCTTGGGTGCTAGGTGGGGTCCCAGAGACTCCCTGAGGATTTAAAGCTTTGGGGGTGTAGAGACACATCTGTGGATGCCCCACCTAATCAGTGACCTCAATCTACCTTGGAAAGTGGCAGAGTGCGATGGGAGTCCCGCCTGAACTGTGCGTTGGCTCTGTGTGCCCCACTGGATGCCCCAGATGAGAATTCCTGTTTTCCCACCCCTGCTCTCTGCAAGGGTAACTCTTACTACCTTATGCTGCCCCCCACTTCCTCCCAGATGCCCTCCGATTCTGCCTCCCATTCCACTCCTGGGTTGAGCCCCTGTCTCTGAGCTTTCGCTTACGCCAGCGCCAAAGATTCCACCCCGAACTGGCACAGCATTCTGTCTACACGTTTGCTCCCCACTCTGGACTGTTAGCACCCTGAGAGCAGAGTTGTTTCTGCTACGTATCCCAGGGTCTAGTATTACAAGCCACCTCTTAGACACTCAATGGATGACGTAGAATGAGCCAATGGATGAACAAATGTTCTGTGTCTCAGCGTTCTCATCTGTAAATTGCAGGTAAAAACAACTTTACATGGTTCCTGGGAGGATCGCCTGGGATGAACTCTCCGGAAGCATGCTTGAAAGTGTCAAGGGTTCACACAGCGATGAAGCCTTCTGGGGTCTGGGGCATCCCAGCAGTTGAATGGGACAACAGGCAGCAGGCATGATAGAAGGGGAGCAGGCTTTGGAGGAAGAAGGTTCTGGTTCAAATTCTGGGTCTGCCAGTCAGTGCCCGGCTGATGCTGGATGAGCCCCTTTGCTCTCAGCCCTCTTCTCCTCAACTGTAGGAGAGTCATTGGCACTTTCCTTATAGGCATAAAGGCAAGCTTTTACACAGTGCAGAGCATGTGGAAGCATTTAATAAAAGTTGGTTAAGCAGAGGAATATGCCCAGGGACATGGCCACTGACGCAGAGATGGCATGTTGACAAAGAAGTACCAGGAACCTTGGCAGGATAAGTGTGCGCTACAGAAGCAGAGCCTGGAAGGGGGTTTGGAGAATCAGGGATCTGGAAAAGCAGGAGGGAAGGTATCTTGGATGGGCAGGCTAGAGAGTGAGCGCATGAGCAGACGACAAAAGTGGCAGTGTGATTTCGGAGTCTATGTTAGTTTTCTGTTGCCGTGTTTTCAAACTAATAGAATCTCAACGACTTACAACAACATCCATTTTTATACATTTCATACATTGTATACATTTTGTAGATCAAGTGTCTGCACACAACTTAACTGGGTTCTCCGCTCAGAATCTCAGGCTGAAATCAAGATGTCATCTGGGCTGTGTTCTCATCTGGAGGCTCTACTGGAGAAGGATCTGTTCCCTCGGGTCGTTGGAAGAATTTTCCTTGCAACTCTGGAAATGATGTTGCCATTTTCTTGTTGGCCGCTGGCCGGGGCTCCCACTCAGCCCCCAGAAGGTGCCATTAGGTTCCAGTCACACGTTCCTCTCATAAAACAGCTTACTCCTTTCTTCTGGCTCACTTCATCTTCAGGAAGGGCCAGGTCTTTCTCATAAGCACTTTTGCCTGATTAAGTCAGGCCCACCCAAGATAATCTCCCCTTTGATTAACCAAAGGCCAACTGGTTTGGGACTTCAGCTACATCTGCAAAATGTTTTCACCTTTACAAACATAGCCTAACTGTGACAGTGACATCCCATCACACCCACAGGCCCCACCCACACTCAAAGTAAGGAGATTACACAGGGTCTGTACACTGGGGTGGGGGAGTGGTTATCTTATAACCCCACCAGAGGTGGTTATCTTACGCCCACCAGAGAGTTATCAGCCATATCATCTGGCTGTGCCTTGAGGCTTCAATTCTGTAAAGAAACAACTTTGCCGTCTCCTATCTCCAGAACTGACAAAAATGGCTGTGGAGGTGGTTACAGGACCCTGTTGGCTTAGACAGTCCTGGTTTATGCCTGTGTTTCTGGTACGATTATTAACATATCCCTTTTCACTCTCACAAGTGACCCAGCCTGGAGGAATGCAAATTGTCATTTGGGCTAAAGGAAGGAGCTTCTCTCCAGAGTTTTCCAGGCTGTCCTGAAAGACAGAGATGGAGGTATGCCTGTAAGCTATTATCATGGATAACATGAGTGAAAGTGCTCAGCAACAGACAGACCACAAAAGGAAAAGTTAAAGGAAATGGGCGTGTGCCGAGGTCTTGCTTAAACACCAAGGGATTTTGATAAGGTGTCTTATGGAGTTCCCATCACAGTCCTATGAGAAAAACAGCTTCCTCCCAAGTGTGTGGCTGAGAAAACGGAGACTCAGAAAGTGGCATCCATCAGTCTAGGGTCTCACCACCCTGAAAGGGGCATTTGACCTTCCTGGACCTCGCCTCAAGTTTATTGCACCTGCCCTGTCTGGCTGCCTCCCCGGTAACTCACCCTGGGCCCTACCCCTTATGGTCATCTATTTCTTTTCATGGTGACTTTTTTGTTTTTTTGTTTTTTTTTTTTTTAACCACGGAGAGACACCCAGGTACAAGGCTAAATTCCGAGATGTAATAAGCTCAAACCTTGGGTGCTGGGATCTGTTCTTCTATGGGGATGATCAACCAACTGCTCTCAGGCGCTGGCTTTTATCCTGAAGATGAAGTAACCAGACTCTCCCTCCCCTCGAATGGAGCTTGGATATCAGCTCCAAAGGAGCAAAAGCTACGTCTTCATCACTGCAGCCCCGATGTCTAGCGATGCACTAGTATATACTGCGTGGTACTCACTAAATATTTGTTCAAAGGATGAGTGAATAAAGCCTGGACTCAAGGGAAACTCAACTTTAATATCAAAGCCAACTTCTCTCTCTGAAAATGCATTCCAACAAAGAATCAACAGTGCCCAACGGTTCTACCTGTCTGGCTAAACCTTCCCTTCTTAAGGCCCAACGTCAGAAGACTGAAACAATACGCATTTTTAATTAACGTCTGAGACTGTCAATTTACTCGAGCTCTCCAAGGCTGAAAACAAATTAACCGGTCAATGACCACTTCAATCAACTCACGGGCGACTGGCGTGAGAGATTCGCATGGTGTTCCCAACAGCACACGGTGAGCTGGCTTTGCACTGACTCGGGAGCCTTCACAATTGGTGTGACAAAGTCTCAGTCGAGCCAGGAGGTCTGCCACCTGATGGGAGACATTTTGCATGGGATGAAATAATGGTGCTGATCACCTGCCTCCCTCCTGTGTCCTCATAGGTAGTCCTGATCACAGGTGATGCCAAGGAGAGCAAAGGTTCTCCCCTGCTGAAAGGGGATGGTGGGGCGTCTGATGGCATTTGTCGCAAAATGATTAATCAGGCTGCTCCAATCTGTGAGTCAGAACTTCTCAGGGAGAGAAATCTGCCTTGCATGGAATTATCTCGAACTCTGACGCCAGTGCAGATAAACTCTTCAGAAAGCAGAAGCAGCCCCTGGGAAGGCAGGCCTCTTCGAGCCGGGACACAGACTTTGTGCGATGAAAGTGGCTGCACGGGAAAGATGAAGAGAGAGAGAGAGAGAGAGAGAGAGAGAGAGAAAGGCTACGGGGTTAATACTACTAGCTCCCAGGGGTCGGGGAAGCCCACGGAAAGGGCACTGTATTTTTCCCGTCAAGACTATTTTATGTAATGGTTATGGGTGACGCATAACCATTGGAGTCTCCTGGACCCAGGTTTGCCATCATTCCTACCATTTAGTCTCTGTGTGACCTGGGTGAGTGGCAAATGCTTTGAGCTTTGGTGTAGTCATTCATTAAAGAGGGAAAACGATTACTACCCCATCTCTCAGGGGTTTTGTGGAAGGGCAGACTACGAGAAGATGGCCCCATCTCATCGTGGGCTTTCGATGAATGATAGGGTCTCTCCCCATCATGCAAACCCAAACAATGCTAACAGAAGGTGGATGTAGTCTGACAAAGACCACTTTTAAATTATGAATATGTTTGGAGGAAAAGGCTTCCAAATACAAATGCAAATGAACTCAAACACTGAGGGGGTTCTTTTTACCATAAATAATAGAACTACAAAAAAATTCAGAAACCCAGGACCTGTGGGGCTGCCCTGCCCACGGGGACTGGTACCTTCTAGCCTTGTGGCCACGGGCTCTCGGACCTGTGTCTGCAAATGTAAGCGAGCCAGCCTTCTCTCTTTAGCAGAGCCAAACTGGTGTGCAGTCAGACGCGGGGCTTTTGCTCTAGACAACCATACCCGGTTCCAAAGAAGAGGTGACAGTCAGAATAGGTTCAGGTATCCTGGTTGGATTCCCAGCTTCCGGCTTGAAATCTTTTCCCTCCTGTCTTCCAGCCCCTCCCTTCTTGGGCAGATGCTGTTTTATTCCATTTATGACCCTCTGAGCTTCTTGAACTTACCTTCCATCCCTCTATTTGACCTTACATCGGCCCTTTGGAATGCTACTATCCCAATTCTTTTGAGACCTCCACCTACTCCATTCAACTAGAGGAATCAAATAATCAAGGCGTTGTGTCTCCCCGGGAAAAGGATGCTGACTTTTTCATTGATCACAGGTCAGCACCTTCTCTTTCTTCAGCATACGGATGAAGTAATGGTCCAAAACCAAGGGAACCTGGAGAGACAGCAGGATCTGCGGAACGCAAGATTTCTCCTTACCCTGGAATATGCATAGCTGAGCCACCCAGAAGCCTGCCAAGCAACTGAGTATTTTTTAATCATTAGTACTCTCTTCCAAGGGGGGGGGGGGGAAGAGTCATTTGTAGCCTGGCAACAGAGATCTGAATGTTCTTCCTTCATGCCAAGCCGTAAACATGGCTTCTGCTAAATCCAGTGATGCTAAAAGGCCAGGGACCAGGACAAATTAGGGTGGTGTTATTGATGGCTGTAGACACTGGTGGTGTGAACAGGCCTGTAGGGAGTGTCCCAGAAACTGGCACATGACCAACGGGCATTCAGTAGAAACCCGAAAGCTCATTGGAAAATCTCATATTAATGGGCAAGGAGCTGCTACCAGCCCCAAGGCCCCATTTCCTGCACTAGTCAGTGATGAGGTTCAGGAGGCCACGGTTGGGCCAGAGCACGCCGTGGAGAAGGGTTGTGGCTTGAGTCTTCACAAGGAGCTGCATGCTCGGTCCCTCGGCTTCTGCCCAGGAGCCCATCCTCTCCCTCATGGGGCACCACTCCTGGTCACTGACGCCACCTCCCACCTGGCCCCCAAGCTTTCTTGCCCTGATCCAGGCACAAATCCTTTGCCTCAGCGTGCCACAGTGGGCTTGAATATCTCCAAGAAAAGTGTTCTTGGAGTGAAGGAAGAAACAGACCAGAAGCAATCAGTCAGGTGAACATACGCCCCAGCATCTAGCATCATCTTAGAGAGGCTGTATGGCGGAACGGTTAAGAATGCGGCACTGGGGACAGACGCCCTGCAAGCAAATCCTAATCACCAACAGAGTAGCCACGGGCAAGTGACTTACCTCAGAACCTCAGCTTCCTCCGTCATGAAACGGAGACAGAAGTAATTCCCATAAAAGAGGAATTTACGTGAAGCGCTTAGAACAGGGCCTGGCAATAGGAAGTAAGTGCTAAAGGATGTTACCTATTACTGGCAGCATTATTGTTACTATGGCTAGTTTTGAAATATTTAAGCGTGGGCAAGTGAGCCTATTTCCATGATTTTCTCCTTTCAAGAATCTTGTCGGGTTTAAGTGAGATTATGCGTTGAACTCGTTTAGTTCCGGGCACAAAGTTGGTCTTTAGTCAATGCTTATCTGTTGGTTCCCTCTCTGGGCTAAGCCTGCAAGGCATGGCGTTATGCCTGCCTTGTAAACCACGGTAACCACCCCCCCCCCCAACAAGTCGGGCACATAGCAGGTGCTCAGGAGGACACACGGAGTCTAATCATATCCCCATAAGTTACTGACTCATCACAAATGGAAAAAAGGAATCTTATAATAAAGACAGCTAGCAGACACCAACATCAAAGCATATGTGACCAACAGCAGGACAGATCTGTGTTATGTTCCCCTTGGTACGATGTGCTGAGAGGGAAGCAAGAGAACTGCCTTGGGATTTCCCGCCAGAAACGGGAAGCCTGGGCCTCACCCTGAGAAAATATCAGAGGAGCCCAACGGAGGGACAGTCCACAAAACAACTGCCCTGTCTGCAGAAATATCAAGGTCAAGAAGTAAAAAGGAAGCCGGAGGAACTGTTCTAGATCAAAGGAGTCGAAAACAAACAAACAAACAAACAAACAACAACAAAAAAAACACATGACAACTGAATGTAGTGCGTGAGCCTGGACTGGATCCAAGACTGGGAAAAACATGAATATAAATGGCATTATTGGCACAACGGATGAAATTGGGATATAGGCTGTAGATTAGATAATACTGTTATATTAATGTTACGTTTCCTGATTTGTATCACTGTCCTGTGGTTTGATAGGAGACTGTCCTTAGTCTTCAGAAACATACACTGAAATATTTAAGAACAAAGGGGCAGGAGGTCTCAGATTCTCAAATGGTTCCTAGAAATTTTATGTTTTATTATACATAGAGAAAGGCATGGCTATAAAGCTCTCTATCTGTAGATCACTATCTATCTATCTATCCACCGAAACCATCCTCAGTATTACTCAGCCTCAAGGAGACCCATTCTCTTGACTTCTTCTCAGTTTCGCCTGTTTGGGGACTTTCTGTAGATGGGATCACTTAGTGTATACTCTTTGGGGTCTTACTTCTTGGCTCTATAGTGTAATTCTGAGATTCACCTGTACCATGTATAGGAATGGTCTGTTCCTTTTCACGGCTGAATAGAATTCCATTGCGTGCCATATATATTTTTTATATATCCATTCTCCTATAGGTGTCCATTTGGGTTTTTCTCTCTTTTTAGCTATTACAAATACTGTTGTGGTGAACAGTCTAGCACACGACTTTTGGCGACCATATGTAAGTATTTATGTTGTGTTTATTCACAGAGTGGAGTTGACTTATAAGCCCTGTGTATGTTCCATTGTAATAGAACCTGACAGCTTTCCATGTTGCCTGAAGCACTTTGCACTTTTACCAGCCGCGTATGAAAGTTCCAGTTGCGGGGCGCCTGGGTGGCTTGGTCGGTTAAGCGTCCGACTTCAGCTCAGGTCATGATCTCACGGTCCGTGAGTTCGAGCCCCGCGTCGGGCTCTGGGCTGACGGCTCAGAGCCTGGAGCCTGTTTCGGATTCTGTGTCTCCCTCTCTCTCTGCTCCTCCCCTGTTCATGCTCTGTCTCTCTCTGTCTCAAAAATAAATAAACGTTAAAAAAAATTACAAAAAAAAAAAAGAAAGTTCCAGTTGCTTCACACCCTTGTCAACACTTAGTATCGTCAGCCCTTTGGAGTTTAGCCATTCAAAAAGGTGGCATCTCGGGGGTTTGACCTACATGTCTCAAATAGCCATTGAAGTTAGTTCCCTTATGTGTATTGTACATGTCAATATACTCTTTTGTTAAGTGGTTATTTAAATCTTTTGCCCATTTTCTGGTAGGCTATCATTTTTTTGTTCATTTGAAAGATTATTTCAGATATTCTGGCTAAAAGTCTTTTGTTATATACACTTATCAATATTTTCTGCT
Organism: Prionailurus viverrinus; assembly: GCF_022837055.1. Lineage (NCBI taxonomy): Eukaryota > Metazoa > Chordata > Mammalia > Carnivora > Felidae > Prionailurus > Prionailurus viverrinus. Next base: position 39,284,702 of record NC_062571.1, on the reverse strand, counting down.
CTGTGGCTTGCCTTTTTATTGCCTTCATAGTATCTTTTGTGAGTATAAGTTTTCATTAAGACCAAGTTATCAAAAGTTTCAGAAATGTATATTCTTTTTTTAATGTTTATTTATTTATTTTGAGAGAGAGCATGTGAGCGGGGCAGGGGCAGAGAGAGAAGGAGACAGAGGATCCCAAGCAGGCTCCGTGCTGTCAGTGCAGAGCCCACCTCAGGTCTCGAACTCAGGAACCATGAGATCGTGACTCGAGTTGAAATCAAGAATCAGACACTTAACCTACTGAGCCACCCAGATGCCCCTCTGGAATTGTATATTCTCACTTTTTACTCTTTTAAAGCATTAAACTGAGGACATTGTGAAAAACAAAATTGGAAAGGTCCCAACTCGGTCCCAATGGGAAGAGTCCTAGCTAAGAGGTCTCAGGTCAAACCAGAGGGCCTCCTTAGGACCCCAGGAATGTGTGTGGTCTGGGGGAGTGAGGTGTTTGGGGGCACTGGTGGAGAAAGTCACACTTCCTCCTCCAGGCAGCACATAAAATCCGGAACTCAGAAGTGCAGCCTTCTGTTCCCCTTAGCTCCTGCCCCCGGGGTTGGAGGGCCATTCTTCCCAGGGTCAGGCACAGTCCCACCCAGAAGGAGGTTTCAGCATGGAGACAGATCAGACCTGGGGACGGTATCGCAGTTTGTGTCATAGGATCAACTGTAGAGGTGGGTGTTGAGCAGCTCAGGGGGTCCAGGGGGTGAGGAATCACTCCACTCCCAGGGGGTGGGCGAGAGGAGTAAATCAGTTAAGAGTTCACGGAGGAAGGGATTGTTGTAATGGGTCGTGATGGATGTATAGGAGCCTGCCAGACAAACGAGGAGCAGGAAAACATTCTAGTATAGACAAGCACCCAGGGGCCAGGAAAAGCTGTAACACTTGGGAAAACGTTAGGATGCAGAATAGGGGGTGAGATAGGGAACAGCCAAGGGCCTCAAGTTCCCCATCTGCAAAAGGGCTGTTTGAATCAGCCCATCTGCCTGCTCACACGATTGTTCATCTTTCATTGCTTGGTATGATAGATGTGGAGATGATTTAGATGTAAATAAGCCCCGCCTTTGAAGAGGAGAAAGGGGAGAACACAGCTAAGAGCTTGGAGAGTTGGGGAGCTCAAATCCTGGCAAGCTACATGGAGGAGGTGGCCTTGGAACTAGGCCTTGAGGATCCTACCATCTTCTCAGCTGTGAAGGATGCATCATCCCTCCTGCAGGTCACTGGGAAATTCTGAGCGGGTCCTTCAGTGTGGCAGTGAGGGCTGGGGACTCTCCTCCCAGTGCAGAGTCCCTGTTTGAGGACCCAATGGGAGAAGAGTGGAAGCGGGTAAGTTAAGGGAGCCAACGTGCCCCTCAGAGAGGCCACTCAGGCTGCTTGCCTCCTCCCACGGACTACGTGGCCCTCTTTATGTGGCGTCTGGAAGGAGCTGCATTAGTCAATCAAAAAGTGTGCGTAAAATTCTAGCTGGTCCACGAAGACCCTGCTTAGCAGAGATGTTCTGATGCGTCTCTGGGCCCTGAGCAGGAAGCCTGCACACAGGTCAGCGAGCATGAGCCCTGTCCAGGGCTGTCAAATACCAGTTTTTCTGCAAGATCTTGTCCCTGCCCCAGGGGCCCGCACGTACCACAGACACGAGCATGTACCACATCTCCACTGCCTTCCTCCTCCAGCTTTACACGACTCAAGCTTGAAACTGGAGACAGAATGAAAAACTAGAATCTTTGATCTCCTCTAACTCCTGAAGACCTGGACTTTTTTTTTTTTTTTTTTTTTTTTTTTATGTTTTCGTTACCCTTTAAACAAATAATTTTCAGATGCACAGCCTACGTCACTGCATTTTTCGGTCTCTGTCTCCGGTTTCCCGCCGGGGAGCGGAGACAGGATTTGGGCCTGTGGGTGTTGCAGTCGTGTCCTGGAGCTGGCTCCTTCAGGTCTGCCAGAACGCTTCGGTTTCTCAATTCCGTATTCAACAATGTCAGATGGGGAGCTTGAAATCAGCCACGGCAGAAGGGTTTACACCACAGAGATCGGCAAGCGCTCCAAATCCAGCTTCTCTCACTTTGGCAGGTGGGGGGGGTGGGGTGGGGGGTGGCTGGTTGTTTAATGTGTATATACAAACACACCACTGGGACAGGTAGCTGGGTTGTCACCTGCCTCACCAGCCGCGGAAGGCCCACTTCTCACGCTCTCGTCTGTTGCCATTACAGATGTTATGTGTTGAGCACAGCCTGGCATGATGTGGCCTGCACCCACGGTCTGTCCTCCGCAGGGGTGAAATATGCAGAGAGAGAGAGAGTCGGGGGTGACTGGTCCTGTTAAAGCACGCTCCCCCAAATACTCCCGAGTTGACTGGGAGCTCCAGACAGACCGTAAGACAGCATCACACCAAGGTTTTTCAAATATCTGTTTAGCGGCGGTTAGAGACGAGGCGGAACTCTGCCGGGAAGGAGGGTGCGGGGTAGGGAAGGTGGAGCCTGCCTTAGTTTCTCCTTTCTTGCTCTGCACGTGCTCTGCACTTACACAACCCACTTAGCAGCCGGAAGTCCTGCAGCCAGCGCTGTGCTCACCCCCCCTGCAGAAGGCAGGGTGGTGAGGAGAGGTGAGTACCGTGGCAGGGGCGGGGAGGAAATAAGTGTCCCTCTACCTTTTTGGGTTCTTGGCTGAGACATCACCCCCCCACCCCCGACAATGAAAGAGAGATTAATGGGAAAAGAGAAAATTTAATTTCATTCTATACAAATTACCCTGAAAGACATGACACCCAGGGAAGTGACCAGAGCAGGCAGCTTTTCTACCATTTAGACAAAGAAACAATGAGTTTGTGACGACTTGACAAGACAAAGAAGTTTGGGCCTGGGTAGCAAATTAATGACGAAGTCACAGCGTTTGTTTACGCAGCCTGGCTGGCCCTGAAGTCCCCAGCTCTGGGGACAAGGATTCTTCTCCCCCTCCACGTGCAGGGAGGGCACCCTTCCCACGGAGAATTTATTTTCTGCTTTCAGAGGGACAGAGAGCGGTCGAGAATATCCTTCCTGCATTGCTGTTTCTTAGGTAATTTCAATACCCAATAATCAATATGCCAGAGTGGCACATTTGGGGGCCTTGAACCCCATTAATACCCAGTCCTGCTTTGGCGGGGCGGGGGGGGGGGGTCTCTCCACCCCCACCTCTCACTGTTCACAGTTGCTCACAGGGTGTTCCCGATCGCAGGTGCCGGCCCCAGGGTGGAGTCCTGGTCAAAGAGAAAGACTTTCTGTCTTACTGTATTTCCAGGGATGTGTTAGGGCTCTGCACAAGTTGGCACCCTGTTCTGTTGTCCAGCTGGCCTGCCCTTTAAACCACCCCTGCAAACCTGGGACAGCTAGACTGACCGACCCCTCGGAGTACGGGGCCTGAGGATCGGGCAGCTGGGTGTGCCAGGCCCTGGGCCAGCAGCTAGGTGCTTAATTGATAATTAGCTCCCCTACACCCTTCCTCTTCGTCCACATGGATTATAGACTGCAAGAAGGAACTGACGAGATGACGCTATATTCTTCTCTGGGCTGTGCTGGAGGAAAATTGTGTCAGGCATAGCTTTGGTGCCACTGCCCCAAAAAACAAGTGCAGACAAGTCTCTGTTTCTGGGGATCACAGGGCCTGTGCAGCTGGGCAAAGGAAGCATCCCTTGGGACACCCCGGGGCTCTGTTCTCAGTCCGGGGGAGCAGGTCTGTGGGAAGCCACCAGAGAGCCATAAAGGCAGGGAAAACAGCTGCAGATTCCTTGAAAGCCTCCACCTTCAGCCAGTGCTCTACCGGCAAGGTAAGTAAGGTCTGGCCCAAGTTCAGAGTGGAAAGTCCAGGCAGGTTCCAGGGCTCGAGGGCTTGAGGGCGGCACCCGGCAGGGTAGAAGGTAGGTGAGCAAGAATGCGGAGCAGAGAACCGCGAGCACCGGGGCACATGCTTTGAGGAATGGGAACGTTCACTGGGGGATCAGCACTTTCTCTACGTTCTTTTTTCTAATCCTCAATGAGCCCACTTTACAGATGAGACTGCTGAGCTGGGGTCCATGTCTTCTCTGATACCACCTCTGCTCTCTGTGATGGAAACTCAAGTCTACCAACCTTTTCCGCTGCTCTCAAGACTGACAGACCACCGGCGGGGCACTCCCTCGGCCCCGGAATAAAAACCGGACCCTGAGCCCAAACCTAGACTAATCCATGTGTAGTAAAAGTGAATGTGAACAGGGCCAGCTCCTTTGTCCCTCACCTCACACATCTAAATTGATGCAGACAGGGACCACACCCACATCTTTCATTATTTAACCAGAGCTTAAGTAGCAGTAACGGTGCCCCGCCGGGCTCAGAGGAGAAATCCACAGTCCCTGCTCCCCAAAGAGTCCATGTGTGCAAGAGCGTGCTCACACGGTCCGGGCCGGCGGCTGGAAAGCACAGAGAGGGTGGGAGGGATGCGGGGGCAGCCCAAGGGGGCGGCTGAGCTCAGAACCAACCGGCTCCGGGCTCCAAACTGGAGCGCTGTCACTAGCGTGTTGAACCGCCCCGCAGCCCCAGCCCGTGTGCCAAGCTGGGTACCGGCATCTTGGTGGAAAGGAAAGCACAGCGTGGGCTGCTCATCAAACCTGCCCTCCAGGGTACACTTGACCTCAGGGAGGGCCAGCCTCGGCCCTCGTGCCCGGCTGCCTCGGGGCCGCGCAGCTCTCTTGCTCCCACCTCCCCGCCGAAGCTGGCACCCCCGGCTGGCAGCGGCTCTAGAACTGGAAATCCCAGGTGGATCCGGGATCTGCAGCCGGAAGAGAAACCGTTCTCGGGGCGTTCCCTAGCAACCGGAGCGGCTCGCCCCGCAGCCTGCAGTCCCCCAGCTGACGCCCTTCCGGCAGGCAGCCGTTTGCACCCAGGCGAGGCGAGGCGAGGCGTTGGGGTTTAGGTGCTCCCTGCTCCGGGACGCTTCCTAATGTCCCTTCAATGATCCACGCAGCCATTTGCTTATAAAATCTCCCTCCCTCCTCCCCACCCCACCCCCTGCCCTTCCACCAGCGTTTAGGGCGGCGAACCCCCTGCGGCAGACTCACGAACAGAACCCAGGGTGGCTTGTCGAACAAAACCCTCGTTCCACGGTGGCAGCAGCGTGGGGGCGACCCCCCCTTGCGGTGATGCTGCCCCCCTTGCGTGGGCGGTGCTGGGTGTGGGGCGCGGGAGGCGATGGACGGGATCCAGAGACAGAAGCAAAACAAGCCCAGCGCCAGGCAGAGGTGGAGGGGAAGGGGTTGGAGGGGGAAGAAGGGGATGAGGGGGAAGAGGAGGGGAGACAGGGGTGCAGGGGGAGGAGGGGACGGGGAGGAGGGAAAGGAGCAGGAAGGAAGGGGGACGCAGGGGAGAAGGGGAAGGAGAGGGGAGGCCGCTTCATTTATTTATTATGATGCCAGTTGTAGTGCGGGTCTCATGTGCAGAGAGCAGACTGTATTTTATGTTTTAATCCTCCAAGCTGTGTGTGTGGGCTGGGGATAATTACATTGAAAAATGTGTATAATATGCAGAAGGTTCTTTTTGTGGGGAATGGGAATGCTCCAGTGGAATATCTTCCTCATGGCAACCAATGCCTTTTCCATAAGCAGCCCGGGCGGTGCCAGTAATTGGGAGCACGGTGGAAGCCTGGGGCCGCCCCCCCGCCCCAAGTCCTCTCTTTTAGGGGGGGGGCGGCTTCGGCATTGAGAAACAGAGCCCGGCCTCCCCTCACCCCGCCTGCCCACCAGCCTCGTGGATGACAGGCAGGGTACAAATGGGAGTCCTGATTGCTTTCTGGGCGCAGCCTTGGGGCAGCCGCGGAAGAATGCGGGAGGGAGGTGACGGGCAGGCTGCTAGGAGACAGAGCAGGACCGTGCGCGCGCACGCGTTCACCCTCATACACCCCGCCGCACACTGTGCGCATGTGCTTCTGCACAGACTCACTCATCCACACACACAATATGGGCACACGTGCGCACACACACCCACAGCCAGCCCTCCACGCTTCCGCCTATTCACACACACACACACACACACACACACACTCTTCCATACCCAAACGTGTGCGCCCATACACTCCCACGTCCACACCTTTCAGACACGCATGCACAGTCAATAGTGCTCACATGCAGTCACCCGCACGCATGCACGCACGCATGCACAGTCACACACACGCACACACAATGGTGCAAACACCTGCACGCTCGCATGCAGTCTCACAAACACACACGTGCGCACTCCAATGGCCACAAGCCCACTCATGCCTGCATATGCATTTACACAAGCTCACCACTCTTACCCACCCCCCATACACGGGTACATGCACACCTTCCCTCTCACACACACACACAAACACGGACATGCCCAGCTGCCCTGGTGAGGCAGACCAGTGGGAAGTAGGATCAGAAATATTGCCAGTGACATTTTTATTTGGAATTAAAAAGAAAAGAAACAAGAAAAGACATTGACATCTGCCTTGCCTAAAAGGCCACAAAAAAAATATCCTCAACCCTGACATTCTAAATGTTTGTTTTTTAGTACACATGCTTTAGTGACTGCACCACTCACTTAATTTGAGCCACATGGTGAGTTTGCAAACTTTCCTTTGGCTCACGTCGACTGCTGATTTGATGCCTGTTTACCCAGAAACTCCAGATCCAGTGGAAAAAAATACCCCAACCTACAGAGGCACCATTAGCCGCTCTTCCCACGTGGGCCAGCGTCTCATGGAAGGAAATCCACGGGGGCAGGCAGCAGCGTGGTCCCCGGAAAGTCCAGCTGGGCTGAATAGGACTCCAGGCTCCCTTGAGACGCAGCTGGTTGTTTTGAAGGAAATTGAATTTCTTGGTACATTAGAGGGTGCGCTAATGAGCACTATGGTGGGCTGAAGGGCTGGGCGTGGGCTCCGACCTGGCCGTCAGCTGGGTCAGCTTCCACTCTTGCCTCCGGGACCCCTGGAACTTCCTTTCCCCGCCCCCCCTCTCCTGCTCTCATGGCCAGACCCACATGATGCCTCCCGCATCCTGGCACTGCTCCTGCTCCTGTCCAGGCCTTCGGGCTCTCAGAGGTCCCCGGGCCTCTGCAAAGCCTAGAAGATTTGGCTCCTGGCAGCTGCTCCGAGTTGCTTCCTGTTGCGTTTCCCTGTGTCCACTCTGCCCTAGCCCTGGGGGCCACCCTCAAATGCTGCGGGACACCCCCATTGCAGGGCCTCGCTTTTGTTCCTTTCGCTCTCTGGAAAGTTCTCCACCCAGACAGACGCACCGCTCACCGTCCACCTTGCTCACTCATTCCTGCAACGTCATCTGCATGAGGCCATGCCTGACCACCTGTTGGAGGTAGCATTTCCCCTCCCCCTCAAGTTCCAGTCCCCCACATCCTTGCTCCCCCTTTCCCTGATTTCTCGGAAAGCCCTCGCCACCTGCCACACTAAGTGTTAGTAGACAGTGAGCATTCTGAAGGCACTTAGGGTGGCCGTTCGGTCACTGCTATACCTTCCTCACCCAACACAGGAGCAGGTACTTAGCTGATCCATAACCGTCTGTTGGACACGTAAATTATTTTTCCAGCCACCGGTTCCCACCCAGCCTCCCCAGCCCATCAGGGCCTGCTCAGGGTCCATCTTAGGCTGGAAAAAGGGGCTGAACTTCTCTTTCTCAGTACAGGCATACCTCGTTTTATTGCACTTCACAGATACCCCCCCCCCATTTTTTTCTTTAACGAATTGAGGGTTTGCGGTCACCCTGCCTCAAGAAGTCCACTGATGTCATTTTTCCAACAGCATTAGTTCGCTTCACGTCTCTGTGTCACGTTTCGGTCATTCTCGCTGTATTTCAAACTTTTTCATTATTATTACATTTGTTACAGTGATCTGCGATCAGTTGCTCTTGGACGTGACTCTCGTAAGTATTTGGGGGCGTCAACGAGCGGCACCCACGTAAGACAGCGAATTTAATAAATGTGTGTGTTCTGACTGCTCCATTGACTGGCCGTTCCCCCGTCTCTCTCCCTCTCCTCAGGTCTCCCTGTTCCCTGAGACACAACAATATTGAAATCAGGCCAATTAATAACCCTACAGTGACCCCTAAGTGTTCAAAGGGAAAGGAAGGGCCCATCAATGTGGCAAACTCCATTGCCGTCTTATTTTAAGAAACCGTCCTGGCCTTCAGCAACCACCACCCTGATCAGTCTCGGCCATCCACATGGGGGCAAGACCCTCCACCAGCAAATAGATTACACCTAGCTGAAACTCAAAAGATGGTTAGCATTTTTATTTTTATATTAAGGCACATACATTGTTTTTTTTTTCTAGACATAATGCTATTGGACACTAAACAGACTATAATATAGTGTAAATGTAGTTTTTGTATGCAGAGGGAAACCAAAACGTTCATTTGACCCACTTTATGGTGATATTTGCTTCATTGTGATGGTCTGGAACTGAACCCACAATATCTCTGAGGTGTGCCTGTGTCCCAAACCTGTATTCAGGGTTCTCGCTGCATGTGCAGATTGCACACACAGATTTCTTTTTATTGAACATATAGTGAGACTTTTCCATGTGTTTATAAGTATTTTCTTTGTATGATCAGATTTGCTAGCCACAAAAGTGCAACAAAGTAGGTACTATTATTATACCCACTGCACAGATGAGCAAACTGAGGCTCAGAGAGGTGAAACAACGTGCCCAGGTCACACAGCCTGGGCTTTTTGTGCTAACCTCACCACCACCACTATTCATACTGGTGAGCAGTGATGTCTGTTCCTTTGCCGGCACCTGGGTCCCCACCATAGATCTAGGCCATGTCTGAAGTGTGAGTCACAAGCAAAAATGTTCTGCTCATCAGCCAAGCCAGCACTGTCACATCTGAGAACAAGGGAGAGGATGTGTTCCCGCTGCAGAGTGGGTTTCTCTTTGAGGGTCTTTAATCTGGCCTTTCCAGGCCATGTGACCTGGGCATATTTCTTTACCCTTGGAGCCTCTGTGTCCGTATCTCTGAAATGGGTATGACACCAGCCACCAGGGTAATCATGAAATAACACAGCTGATGTGTATAGAAGAACCCGAGTAAAGGTTAAACGTGTCCCAGCCTCCCAATAATCTTTCTGTCTATAATTTATGAATTCCTGACTCAGGGAAGTCTGTGTCACCACTTGATGCTTATGTCACGGCCGGAGATCACTTTCGCTTTATTGGGCGGCCGCTCTGCCCTGCGGACCCGCCCCTGTTAGCGGGCAGCTAAGAGTCCCACACCTTTCCCTAGAGCACAGCTCCTGCCCTTGAGGCGGCTGTGGGGGTCTGTATGCCAAGACAGGATTCCATCAGCATCCCCAAAGAGGGGTGTGCGGAAGGCTGTGACACAAAGCCTCTTTAGAGGGGCTGGGTCCGGGACTCAATCCGGGTCAGGATGGGAGAGAAGAGAGGGAGCAGCGGGGCGGCTTGCCTGGGGGGCTAGGAAAGCCCCCCCCCACCCCCCCACCCCCCCCCCACCCCCGCATAGGGAAGAGGCTCAGGGCCCAACATGCAAGCCGGTGGGAGGTGTGGAGCCTTCGCAGCCCCGATCCTAGGGAAGGTTCCATGCCGCAGCCTCTCAGCCACTGCGGAGCAAACAAAGCCAGAGGTGCTGCTGCAGACATTGCACGCGGCTGGGAAACAGGGGCCGTCTGTACCTTTCAATGCTCTCATCTCATTAATCTTGTACCTCTGCAGTCTTTCTGAAGAGCGCACTCACGGAGGCTCATTCATTACGGCTCTAATAACAGCGGCAGGCATTAAAGCACAGGGCTGCGGAGGAACTGGCCTCTGCAGCTGCAGAAAGCCAATACCTTTTTAAATACATTTACACAGCAATAAATAAAAGCGGTCTCAGTTTACCTCTTTATTAAACTCTATTTGCTCGTCGGAGTTAAGGGCCGCATTTGTGTCTCGCTATTCAAATTTATTCGTGCGCGTCTCCTAGGCTGGCCGCATTTATTCCATAACGCGGTAATGGTGGCTGAAGCTTAACGGGGTCTTTCATCACCGAGCAGCCCCCATTAAGGGCCCTGCTCCAGGCTCCTGGGTTCAATTTGACCACCACGAAGACCACCCCCATTATCCAGAAGGGAAAACGAAGGCAGAGGCCTGGCGTGCCTTGATTAGGCTCTCCCAGCAACCAGCCAGCTGATGATCGCAGGCTGATGAGGCCGGAGTCCCCACGCTCAGGTCCGGAAAGATGGTCCCCTAAAGGGGTTTCTGCGTCTTACGCCAACCCCCGCCCCCCAAGACTGTCTTGGAGATTCACAGAGTCAAGGCTCTGAGAAAGCACGCAACCTGCTCAAACTGATTTTGACTTTGGGTCTTTTCTCTCTCTCTCTCTCTCTCTCTCTCTCAACACCTGGTCATATTCCAAGAAATCAACTTGATATGTCTGTGGAATGTGCGGGATTTACCAGTCTGGAAGGTTTCCCCGTTTCGAGATATCTTGACAGTCCCCATCAAGAACAATTTCTTGCCTCCATAAGCATTTCCTGCTGCCCCTACCACAGGCCTTTGTCTTCTGTGAGAATCTTGCAGTCTCTGAAAAGGACCCCAGTGGATGGGTGAGCACATTCACTAGCAATAAACTTCTATCCTGAAGCTCATAGGATCCTCCAGCCCTCGGAGCGCAGTACCTCAAGTTCTCAGACTCAGGCCAAAGCAAATGGGCACAAGGGTGCTTGCTGATGAGGACCAGAAGACCCAGGTGGGGTGGGGCTCCCTGGGCAGGTGCAGAAAACAGCGTTTGGCAGCAACAGGATGAGGAGAGCCCTAGAAAGTCACTTGAAGGTGCCTGAATGTATGGACTTGGCCTCCTATGGGGTGAGTGGCATCTTACCCCTCACCCCCAGCACCCCTGCCACACCACGATGTCCTGCAATGAATGTGCTGCCCCTCAGCTCAGCTAGGGACTTCTTACCTTCCATGTTCCCTGAAGTGGCTCACCCATACCGACTGTGGGTGATGCACCGGGAATGTGTTGTTACCTCCAATGAGACGGTGGACCCACAGAGGCAGCAGGACTATGGTCCCCATTTCATGGATGGAGAAAGTAGGCACAGAGAGGTTGTACCCCTGGCCCCAGCTCACACAGCTGGTCGGGATTCCGGCTCAGGGAATCTGTTCCCATTCCTAACCTCTGCACCGCTGCCCCGCCGGAAGAAGTGTCAGGAAACATCTCAGCACCCACAGCCTCCTAGAGGTGCTGAGGGATCCCTGTGTTAGAGCGCTGAAGGGCCCCCAAGGTCCTGCAGTCAGTTCAAAGCTCCAAGTTACCTTTAATACTGGAGTCCCCTTTCCCCAGGATTTTCTACTGCTTCCTTCCCCTTCCCAGCTACCCTACCCCTTTAACACCCCCAGGAGCACCTGGCCTGGGCACAGCAGAATGAACAATGATCAGGAGGCCAGCAGGAGAGGACTCGGATTTAAGATATGCCCATCTCTAGCTGTAGACCTTGGGCAGGCCACCTCACCTCTCAGAGCCTGTGGGAGTCAGACCACGAATCCACACCTTGGAGGTTCTTCTGAGCCTGCGGCCAGGATTTCTTTGCAAAGAAAGAGCGCAGGCGGTGGTCTCAGGCCGGCCTTTCCCCTGGCTTGCTGACTTACAGGCTGTGCCTTTGCAGGCAAGCCACCTCACCCTCCTGGGTCTCAATTCCTGCGTTCGGTAAAAGGTGAAAGAATGCACACCTCATACGCCATAGGCATGGCATCGTTGCAGGGAAGGGACACCCAGGAAACGTCCTAATAGAAAGTGCACAGTAAATGCTGATTTAGGTTCCTTCCTCATCTGAGCTTGGATAGATGGGTCGGCAGCCGGGGCAGGGGAGGGAATCTGTTCTTTTAAGTTCAAGGGAAGATGCGAACAGCATACCCATTTAATGAGAGCATTGGGACACTGACATAGTCAGGGCATGCCAAGCGAGAGGACAAGAGTGCTGACCACCAGCCAGCTGCATGGCAAGCGGTGGGGGTGTCCTTCTCACTTGTCTCCCCTTCGCCCATTTGGAGCAGTAGCTCGGGCAGACACTACTCATTAGCTGGCCCGATACTCGCGTTCAATCCCCTTTTCCCTTCTCTGCTGGAAATCAAAGCATTGACTTTGCCAGTGGCCCTTGCAGTTAAGAGAGGCCACAGGATGAAGTTTGGCCAATGAAGCATAAATTTAAAATGTTTACATCTTCAGAGTGAGCAGTTAGCTTCTGCCAAAGATTTTGTGGGGGAGGAGGATACAGCCGCCATCTTGATTGTGGTGATAGTTTCATGTGGATACGTTCCTCAAAACTGATCATATTGTACATGTTACATACCCGCGTACTGTTTGTTGGGTCAACCATACCTCAAGAAAGCCGTTTTAAAAACTCTACCAGGGGTTCTGGAAAAGGGAGGATTTCCCAACCAAAGGGACGTTCATGGGAGACCCTTCTGCTCTCCCCCCCCCTCCTCCTACTTTGAATGCAGATTTGATGCCCGGAGGCCAGGCTGGCCATCTGATAACCAGGAATGCCATGTATGTTGGAAGGCCAAGAGAGTTCCTGAGAGCTTGACTCTGAACCTGTCCAGAGACACCTTTTATCATATGAGGAAAATAAACCCTTGTAAGTGAGGTTAGGGGTTTCTTGCCACCCAAAACTTTCTTAACTATATGTAGGTGTTCAACCAATATTTGTTGAATAAAAGCATTAAGGATCGGATAAACCAATGATCGGAGAGGGTTGTATGATGTTTTGGGCCTGGGATTAGAGCTGGCCCTGGAGGACTGGGGAGGATTTGGTGAGGAAAGGAAGGCACAGGGAGAGGTTCGAGGCCGGGAGAACCACAGGAGCACAAGGCAGGCACAGAGAAGGGGACGCACAAGACCCCCTCTTCCCAGATAAGCCCCGCTCTGAGGCACAGGCAGCTTGGCCCCTCCCTCCATTGTGGTTAGTAAGCCATCCCATATTTTGCTTTCCTCCCACATTACTTTTTTTTTTCAGTGGCAGAAAATTATAGCTGACAAGTGGCAATTGATCTCTTCACATTATTTTGAAGCAATTATATTGAAATGGGAAACAATGCTTCCAGGAAAGAGCCCGATAACAGAGTTGAACACAAAGCTCCCTCCAAGACAGATAGGGGAGGCCAATTTGCACTGCGTAGAAACTGACCAAATTTCCTTCCCCTGAAATTACTGTTAATTATTGCCTGAAAATCTTCAAAGATAACTTCTGCTTCAACCCAAGGGGCAGAAGACAGGCCAGAGTCAGGCAGGTGCCCTCAGGAGGGGCTGCCTAGCCTGGGGCTGTTGGGATTGCCCCAAGGGACCCTCAAACCCTCACATACCAAGGGGGACTGTGTGGACCCAAGTCTGGGCACACAAGAACAGCTTCTACGGAGAGCAGAATGCTACAATTCCCCAAACACAGAGCAGCCGAGGACCCCTTTACAAAGCAGATTTCCACAAGCCCCCAGTATTAACTTCTATTTGAACGTTGCCTGAATCTATACAAACCAAAGGTGGGCATAAACTTCCTCTGCTTATAGCTTATACGTGATGGCAAACAAAAGCCCTGCTGCAGATTTAAAGATAAGCCATGAAACCAGCAGAAGTGAATTAACAACATCAAGTTCGCATGCTGCCTTTCTCGTCCTGGATTTGCACTGAGACCAGCACATGCGGATGCCTGCCGCAGCATAGCCGAGTCCCGTGAGATTTCCGTGGCCCTACTGTGTGCCGTGTGATGGGGCTCCACCACCTCTCGCCACTGGCACCTCCGCGACGTGCCCGCTCGCACAGCATGGGCGGGTGCCATTTGGCCCCCACCTGCCTGTGATCTGTCCTCATTAGTCTGCAGCGATTACTATGGTTCAATCACGATTGTAACACACTTAGGTCATCTACAAGTGTAAGGGGGCACTTTGGGGAACGCATTCATCTATATCAGTGGTTCTCAACCTTAGCTACACATGGGAGTCATTCAGGGAGGCTTTAGAAATCCTAATGGTCAGGGCGCATCTCAGACCAATTCAGGCAGAAGCTTTCTAAACGCTCCCCAGGTAATGACAACCAACGATCTACATCAGGTTCTCAAACTTGACCGCGCATCAGAACCACGTGCAGAACTTGCTAAAAACTCGGATTGCGGGTCTCCCCACCCCCAACTGGAGTTTCTGTTTCTGTAGGTCTGGGTTCGGGCTGAGCAACCAGTACGTGTAACTAGTTTCCCAGACGACGCTGATGCTGCTGGTCTGGGCCCACGTGTCGAAAACCTACAAGTTCAATTCTCTGAAGAAGCTTATGTTCATTTGTTCTGCGTTATCCCAGAAATGAAAACCTTTGCACCAAAATATCATGAGTCCCAAAGAACTCATCGGAGAACCCCAATTGGAGAAATGGCCATGTAGCGGACCCAGGATTAGACTTGGGGCTCAAAGCCCACCTCTTCTCCTGTACTACCTTCTCGGCTGAATCATTTGCCTTTCTGAGTCTGTCTATGACTTGGTGAGAGGGGCACGGTGACCATCTCAGAGAGTGGCTTAGAGGTTCAGCACCGCTAATCATTAGGGACTGCGCATCGAAACCCCAGCGCGATGCCACCTCATGCCCATGAGGAGGGATACTAAAAACGAGACAAAACCAAAACACAGAAAATAACAACTGTGGGCAAGGATGTGGAGAAATGGGAATCCATGTGCTCTGTGGGCGGGAATGTACAATGGTACAGCTGCTATGGAAAACAGTATGGTAGTTCCTCGGGTGATTAAAACTAGAATTACCATACGATGTAGCAATTTTACTTCTGGATGTACACCCAAAAAGGGTTGAAAGCAGGATCTCGCGGAGGTATTTGTACACCTGCATTCATAGCACTATTATTCACAGTTGCCTAAAGGTAGAGGCACCTGAGTGCCCATCAGTGGATGAATGGATAAGCCAAATGTGGTCTATACATATCATGGAATATTATTCAGCCTTAAGAGGGAAGGAAATTCTGACACACGTTACAGTGTGAATGAAGCTCAAGGACATTAAGTTCAGGGAAATAAACCAGACGCATGAGACAAATACTGGATGATTCCAGTTATATGAGGTGCCTAAGGAAGTCAAATTCATAGACAGAAAGTAGAATGATGGTTGCCAGGGGCTGGGAAAGGGGGTGCTTGGAGGGTCGGGTGAGAGGTGGTGCACAGGAATCAGGCTTTGTTAGGCGCGGGGGAGGGGAACACTTGGGTTTTGGTCCCAGCTCTGTGACTTGATGGCTGTGTGACCTTGGTCAAGGTGCTTATCTGCACTGTAAGGATGAGAAAAGGGCTAATAACAGCTGGCAGGCTTGTTTTGGGGCTCACGTGTATATCGAAGCACTTTTTAACCTGCAGAGCACTAAATGGCTTCTTTTGTAAATTAAACCATATTTCAAAGGCGGTAGGGACACTTGCGAAACAGTTTCCAAAAGCCACACACGTCCGTCTCTTCTGTCCACGTCTGGGGTGGGCTTTCCTAAAAGGGACCCTTCCCGGAAGTTTGTTGAGAAGTCTCTTGTGTTTGCAAAGCTGAAAAAAACGATCTGAATCCCAAAGATGGAGGCTGGTGGGTGGTCCGTACGAGGGCACATATTCAATCTCCCGGCATTTCCTGTCAGGGAAACCATTGGAACCAGTTCCCCTGCATTATCTGCCCATACGCAACCAATGCTCAGTGCCATGAATGAATGCTAGAATGAATGAAACAGATAAAGGGTTTTAAAGCCATCCCGGCATAGCGCAGTTAACGCAGAGCTCAAAAACTTGCTGACGCTTCAACATCTGTAACACAGCAAAGGGGAGCGTGTTTTATGAGGAAACCAAGAAGGATCTCGGCAAACCAAGTAATTGAGTAACATGACAGCAGATGAATTTCATTTAAGGGAACAATTTTAAGTGTTCGCACAAGCTGATGGATTTTGAATTAGTTGTAACCTTTGGGAAAAAAAAAAAAAAGGTCTCAGTGTCGCTTTAGACAACTCAATGAAGGGGTCCGAACCCAGTGGCAGACTTCACAATGAAGACGTTCAGTCTGACTGGGGAGGGGGAAAAGGAGATGGAAATTGTTTTAATGTCTGCAGGAGAAGTCCACCGAGAGACGGGCCAGGATCATCTGCCTCCAACGAGACCTGGCCCCCAAGCCAGGAGGGAACAGAGTCAACAGTGGAGGTCCAATAGCTTTCTCTTTTTTTTTTTTTTTTTTTTTTTTGGAAAACTGAAAGATAGCAGCTGGGAACAGAATGAGGGGAGTTCAAATTAGGAGCTCGCATTTATCTTACTCCATTTGGCAGAAGCCAACAGTCAGTCAGAATGAAAAGCCCAAAATTTAAGGCAGAAAGAAGGAAATTGCTTTTTCTGGGCCACGTCTAATTAACCCTTGGAGCCACGCAGCAATTCTGTTTTTATGGTGACTTCTCGCTTAGGAAGACTCAAAAATAAAGATTAAATATGGGGTGTTCGTGAGTGGTTATTCTCACCAGGATGTAACTTGCAGGGGTCATCAATCCTCGTGCCCCAAGGAGCGACTGGGGCCAACCGAACATCTTGGTTCCTGTCGTGTCCTACATGTAGGTTGAGATGCACTAAGAGGAGTTTGTCTTCGGGAGTTTCTGCCTATGGTTAGAGTGGAAGAGCGGACGTGAAATATCAGCTGTATCCTTATTGCCGCCCGTTCTTCAGGGCAAGTGAGAGTTTCCTTTGTCGGATGTATCCTGGCGTTGACCCTGACCCGCTCCCCCCCACCCCCCACCACCCAAACAAGACTTTGTAAATAGACATACGCTTTCTGGAGGTCATCTCTCTCTCTCTCTCTCTCTCATTCTCCTGAGGTTCGGGGAAGGATTTCTTATATTGTCGGAAAAGCTATTTGAAGAAAAAAAAAGAAAGAAAGAGAAAGACGTGAAAAGAAAGAAATCCTTAGCCCACAGGTGATCAATTACTCTGGGCAAAACCCATTTGAACGTCGTTTCAAATAACCTGCAGGGCTGGTTTGAATGCTTAAGCAGGAATGACAGCCCAGCTTCCAGGTGAAGGATCTGCTTTGGCTCCTAGTATAAATAGCTGCATTAACACCACAGGCAGAGAACAACGCAATCTCCACCTTGAATATGCTAAGTGTCCTCATTATTCAAAAGGCACGAAACTGGCCAGGTGCTCTGTTTAAACGAACAGACACTGTTGAAGCCAGCTGCACGAGTCAACGACAGGCACTCCTCAGTTGAACCAGAGTGGTTTTACAGGATGTCTAATTTCTGGAGGTGAGAAAGCCAGGAACTGCGTATGAGGCCTACGTGACAAAGTAATGTCTGAGGCCTCCTCGACGTGTAGGATTGCGGGATTTTTGGAACCTTCCGGGTGTGCACAGACCACGCCTCAGAGAGCGGCCTCTGCTGGTGAGGTGTGGTATTGCAGCCCAGCTGAAGTAGACCGTGATCGGAGCCAGCATGTTCCGAAAGTGCTTCTTAGAATAGCAAATGTTTCTGCGAGAATCCGTGGTTGGGGGTGAAGAGAGAAGTACAGGCTCAAATGGCAATTATGTAACAATTCTCAAATGAAAGCTATGCTAAGGTCTGTGGAGCTCTGAAAAGATAGCTAACCATAAATAGCACTTCATGGCTCAACTACCAACTCGCCTGCACACCAGAGGGAGAAGCTGGCGCAAACCCTTTCTTTACAAAACGTCTTCGATTCAGTATTTTGAGATATGCACCTAACTTTGTCACGGAAGCCAATGGAAAAGTGATTTATTTAGTTATCTCTTCACCGCCAATTAAAAAAAAAAAAGGTTTTCTATGCATGTGACGGTCACACTCGGGGCATCCTGAGTTTTGGGGTACATATAGTTGGTCCCCAGAGAGCAAAGGCTTATTTGCCGAGATGGTTTAAAGCCTCGAGTCAGAAGGCTGAGGTGTGATGCATAGAAACAGCGCATCCGAGTCAGAAGGGCCCCAGGAGGCCCTCTTACCAGTTCCCCCAGTCTATAGATGGAGCAACGGAAGCCCAAACAGAGGTGCTTACGTTCCGAGGGCCATTTGGCAAAAGGCTGATCCATTCATGAACAGAATCAAGGCTTACCGCTACCTGCTCAGGGCTCCTTAACATTTGATAGCCTGGATCCCGGATTTTGCAGCGAAGTTCCCATTTACATAGGCTGTTCCCCTCATCCCTCCAGAATACGATTTTATACTGGGAATTCCAACAATTCTTCACCAAACTCTATGTCTCAGCCTGTCTCTCCCCTCAGGAAACGGTCCTGACTTTTGATTCAGGGGTTCCGGTCACGGTCACAGCACACCCCTCTACTTGTATTAACCGGATGACCGTCTCTATGGTAAGGTATGCCTGGAAGGTTAACCACACAAGAGCATGAGAACGAGGAGCCCAGCCGGGGCCACCCCGAACCCCCTTCCTACAGGGGCAGCAGCGCCTGCCGCCCAGCCCCCAGCGCCTCTTGCAGGCGAGGAGAACCTCTGTGCCCTTCAAGAGACAATTAGAGTCATCTTAAAGAAAGCTGAATTAGAGAGAATGAGCCTCCATGGATTCAAGAGCTTCTTCCCTCCCAACGTCCCTTATGTTCCTCATAATGGATCCTTTCTTTAAACATTACACCCCTCAATTAGCTCATAATTGCTGTCCGTGCCATATGAATTATGCATCGTGCAATGCAAATCCAGGTTCCCTGGCACTGGACAAATCACAAGCTGTTGAAGAAGCTGGAGTAATTACCAAAACAATCCCAGGAGACCTGGACAAAATGAACATTATCTGGTCGCCAGGCCGTTCTTCCGCCCCTGCCTTTCCCACCTGCAGTCCCGACCCACCCCCTCCCCACGCGGCTTTAGTACGTAGCTGCTGGGGGTCTGAGCGTGCAACATGTGCCAAGGATGTGCTAACACGCCTGAACATTTTTATTCCTTGCAATCCCGTGAGGCGGAGGCTCCAATTTTCTATATCATACAACTTAGCTTAAAATACCCTCTCCTTCTGGACTTTCTGGGTTTCACAGGCTGGGGCGTGGGTGAGGTTCCCCTTTGTGACATACGTCGAAAAGAGAGCTCATTTAAGTAAGTGACCGGTGTCATGACAAAGGATGGCTTAAAGCTATGAAAAAGGACAAAGAAGGCTCTTTGGAAGCACTCATCACTACCCGTCAAATTACATTTATTGAGACTACTTTTTAAGAACCTCTAAGGAAGGGTTAATATATATATATATATATATATATATATGTGTGTGTGTGTGTGTGTGTGTGTGTATTTCATGTATATACGAAAGCATTAAAATTGCACTTCCTCCCATACATTCATAACTTTGGAGGGTAACACATCACTGCCACTATACCTGTATCCAGGCCGTCTCCACCAGATCTGTCCAGCTTTTGATTTCCAAAGCATCTGCAATAAACCAAATTATTCTGTGGAAGTTCCTTCAGCTTAAGGAGGTGAGTGTTTGTCTTCAGTTTCAAGACATTTGCTAGATAAATGCATGGCCCTCTCTTCTTGGCCCCGCCCGCCTTGCGTGGAAGCAATGCGGAACTGAAGGCTGCTTGGAGCTTTTGATGTTCACTCATCTTCACGATCACTGGTTCCTTCTTTTCACGTTTATTTCGGGCCTGTTACTCGCCAGCATAGGCACTGTGAGCTAGGCACTGGTGTTGCCGGAGATCGGTCAGACGCCATTTCTACTTTTCAGTAGCTCGTGCCCTGCCAGAGGCCGCCAGAGTCTGAAATGGTTGCACGGGCTCGGGGCTCAACCCTGTGAAGGACAAAAGACTTGGAGGCAGACAGGCCGGCAGCACCACTTGCTAATTTCAGGATCATCATCCTGCTCAGTCTCCTCATCTGCAAAATGGGAGTAAGGAAGAGAATTAACCTGTAGTGTTGTAATTCTCCTTAAGTAGTGCTTTGGAGCCCACTTACACTTTTCAACGGGCATGCTCTTAGAGTTTTTACTTAAAAAAAACAAAAAACAAAAAACAAGCAGACACCGTTTTGAAATTAATGCTGACATAGAATGGGTTGCTGGAGGGACACCCAGAGAGACTCCTTTTTCATCTAGCTCTCTGTCCAAGGACAATTCACCTATCTTGTCTGGTGGCTACTTTCTTCATCGGACAAAAGAGGAGGTTGAACAAATGGCCTTTAAGGCAGCTTTGATGTTTAAAAGTCAATGATTTTATTTATAGGTAACAAATCACAAACCCCTCTGGGGGTCCTCCCTTCCACGGGAAATATGATTGGGGTCAAGCCCGACGGGGTGGCTGGAGGGTGGGTCGTGGTGGCTGTGACAGGTGGGCGTTACCTAGCGGTTTGTGAGTGATGTAGCCCGAGAGTGGTGGCAGGGAGCCAAGGTCGGGAGGTGAGAGACACCAGACAGGCATCAAACCCGAATAGTGAGATAGTTTCAATAGAAAAGCGACATCAAAGTTGAAAGCAGAGGAACTCAAGGGATTGATGCCGGGCCCAGGCAGAGGAGGCCTACTTCCTGGCACAGAAATGCGTCCATTCAGTCCACTCACCTGACAAATGTTTCTTTAGCTCCTACTGTTTGCCGGTTGTGCTGGGTGTAAGTAAGAAAGGCCCGGGCCCCTACCCTCGTGAGGTTTGCAGTCTCGTGAGAGGAGCAGACCTTGAGAGAAGAACCGCTTGAATATGTCATTAGCAGCCCTGATGGCTGCTCTCATAGAGTGGCATAGGTGCTCATGGAAGCAGAAAAAGCAGACCAGATCAGCCTGTAGTCAGGGAAGCCCTCCTGGAGGAAGTGTCATTTAGTGCTATAGAGGGCACAGAGGAACTAACTAGATGAAATTGAGGGAACACCTTCCATAAATGGCAGACACTGTGGACATGCCATGGTGTTCCCCACTTAAAGGGGGCAGAGGAGGGATTCCTTAAAGGGCTGGTCAAAACATCTATCAATGGGTTTAAATATAAAAGTAGAGAACGCATCAAAATATTTCTAGTATCTAAGTTTCAAAAACCACCGCACCAGTATCTGGTGCTTTTGGAAGAGCTCAGATTTGAGTTCAGGTTCCTGCTTTTCACGAGTGAACTCTCTTGGGGCTTTAAGAGCTGGGGGTGTTTTGTTCTTCCAGGCAGACCCTGAGCCTGGGCCCCGGTTAGCCTGAAATGGACTCTCTCCTCCCACTCCCACTCCCTGCCCATGATCCTTCCTGAGATAGAGCTACCGACCCACAGAGAAAAGACTAGAAGACAGGAAATGAAGAAAATGAGGATTCACAAATTTTACAATTATTGTAGCGCTTCTAAAGTGTGTTCAATAGCAATGTAGTTTCACCAAATGTTAGTAAACGTTATGCGGGGAGAAAAAAGGGTCCGGAATCCTGTACATCCAGGAAATAGATTAAATAGTTGTGCAAACCTTTATTGCAGGACTTATCAGAGTCTTCAAGATTATAATGTACATTATAAATCTTTAATTGGGGCTAAAGTTGGGAATATTTTCCTAACATAGTTGACCATAAAACATGCTTTACCCGGAATATTTTTTGGGGTGTATTGTGCTTCACACTGCATCTTGGTAAATGCTGTTTAAATAAGTATCTCAAATTTAGGGTTTAAGAGTGAAATAGATTGCAGAGACCACTTCATCCAAATCTCCCACTTAACGCAGGAATTTGGGTAAAAGTCGCTGATCTCCCTTAACATTATAATATATGCATTTCTCTTATACTATGGACATGCATCCTGTTAAGTTGTAGGAGGAAAAAAAAATGCCATAAAGGAGCAAGGAAATCCCTGCGTGGCACCAAGTAACTTTGGGACGGTCACTGCCTGGACTTCAACTTCGTTATGTACTGAATGAAAATGATGCACCCTTGCCCTGTTGAAGAGTCAGTGCGGTAGGCAAAGCACCTGGCACAGAGGAGGAGCTCAGGTATCAGCCCTCCCTCGCCCCACCCCGAGAGAGAAGCATCCTGCTTTATTGCAAATATTCTATATGCGATATGCAGACATTCAAGGCATTTTTCATCATGCTGGGTTTTATCCCGGTCCCTAAGGGAACACGCTAACGTAGAGTAAAATGCTCTGTTCAGTTCTGCTGGCTCAGACGATTCCTTGTCCTCCAAGGAAGTGCCTCCACTTCACAACTTCGTGTTAAACTTCACTAAAGACAAATACTCTGGAGTTTATCAACCTTTATAGGAACCAATGCTTCAGAATGAGAACAACTTCAAAGTTTGGCTCCCTTACATTCTGGAAAGTTAGAAACAGAGCCACAAGAGGAAGTGACTGGCCCGAGGTCACTGCATGATCTAGAAGCAATCGCAGCTCCAGTTAAGCTAATGATGTCTAGCCCGGGGCCTTTTCTCCAAATCAGCAACTCTTCACTTATTTAGTTGGAAACCGAAGACCCAGAATGCCGAACTGTTTGCTCTGGGGTTCTCTTTACCTCTGCAAAGCCGGAAAACTCAGAGGAATTTTTGTTTCCTGAGGTGGGAAGATGCGGTTGTTGAAAAGAGAGAGAAAGAGAAAAAAAAGAAAACCTTCAGCTCTTTCTTAGCATTTGATGCTTCGTGCCAAACAGAGGATTCAGCAGGTTTTAGCTGGGCTGGAGCTAGAGTCCAAGCTGGGCCCACAGCCCTCTCTCCTCAACCAGTTGGGAGGGAGGAGAAAACGCTCAACCCCAAGAGAGAGCCTCGTTCCTGATGCGCACACCGTGGAGCAGGTGCGGGACCGCAGCCCCGACAGTTAGGCAAATCAGTTGTGCCGGTTTTAAAAACAAAAACAAAGGTAAACTGAATATCGCTGAACATAGCATTTTACGCAACCTGAGTGTAAACAGCGAGAGTGTTGACTCGCGCTCTCTGCTTTCTTTCTGGTACCCATCCAGGTGGTGGCTTGGGTGGCGCTACCGATGGAACAGTGACAGGTGTGGAGCTTGGGGGTCGGGCTCTAATTCTGCTCCTTCCACTCACTGACTGGTGACCCTGGACGAGGCACGCTCACTCCTTCCTGCCTGGTGCGTTGTCTGTCCTCTGGAGATAACTGCTTACAATCCTTTCTGTAAGAATTAAATGAAAGACTGAAATCAGACACCCGAGACCCTATTGCTACTCCAGAGCAAGTACTCAGTACTGCAGGAGTAAGATCCCCCTTTGCTCTCCCAGGTCCCCCCCTCCAGGGGCCCCTTCAGCCCAGCTTTTGTGACAGGCACCCTCAGAAAGAGTCCCTACAAAGTGCTCACCACGCAGCAAGGAAACGCACGGCAGGCCTTTGCCATTCGCCAGGATGTTGTATTTCTTTATTCTCGGCTCACATCAGAGACCTGGGTTTGGGCTCCTGCGCCCCTGAGCTGATGAAGGGATTCTGTGGGTGATAGTCTGGTCCTGCCGGAGCAAAACAGGAGAATCTGCCAGGGGAGGAGGAAGCACAGCAGACAGATCCCGAAACCGATTTTAATAGGAAGGCCCGCTGGCAGTTCATGCCAACAGGTATGTCCCCTGGTTGGTCCGAGGTGGGTCCAAGCTCCCAAGGTGGCTTGAGCTTTTGGGCAGGGCCCAAACAGGCTAGGGCAGGGGGTGCCCAGCAAAGGGGAAAAAGGCCTCCAGAGATCCAAAATCAGACTAATCTTGACGTGCTTGTTCTAGCTGGATCCCAGCCCATTAAAGGATCATGGGGAGGCCCTGGCTCCCTCCCTGGAAAGAGGACCGGAAGGTACCATAGAAGGTAACCGGGCTGAGTCTTGTCTGAGAGATCAAGTGGTTCTGGAATCACCCAGAGAATGCTCCTAGAAGGTTTTCTTCCCACGTGGAAAGTAAAGTCCTAAATCCAAGGGATACCCTGGCCCAGACAACAGAGTGGACTTGAGGTGGGCCGGGGACATCACCCGGCCATCTCTGATGTTACAGAGGAACAGGAAACTGAGGCAGGGGAAATGTGCAGGAGGAGGAAAATTTGTAGCGAGCCAGCAGCTGGTTCTGGAAGCTAAGTTCCCGGCCCTGAGGGCCACCTAGGAAAGCCAAGCTCCCGACCCTGGGGAAGATCTCTCAGTCCGGATGGCAAGCGTCACCACACGGGTGGTGTTCAGAGCATGAGGCGTACAGGAGGCATACATCGCCCTCCTCGGCAAGCGGGTTCCAAAGCTCGTTTGTAAAGCCGAAGGCTCGCAGAGGAAGCCCTGCCCTCACGTTTCTCTCCTGGAACAGCCCCTGCCCAACCACTCCCGACCAGATCCTCCTGGGTCCCCGGAGCCGTGAGCATCATCCCACCCATGATGAAGACATGTGAGTTCCCCTAAAACTTGCACATAAGTTTGCTTCTCTTGACCGGAACAATGACAGGAGCTATTACCTGTCCAAATGTCTCCCAGGGAGTGTGTTGGCAAAGTGGCCCCGGGGAGGGGGGGGCGGTGGGACACGGGGTGTGGAATTGGCAGTGGAGGTGGGAGGAGATGTTTAACCAGAGAAATGCACCCGTTCATCTTTGCAGACATTTACTGAGCGCCTACTATGTGCCAGCCCTGGATGCTCGCCATCCCAGCCATGTAATCAGTGCTACGCGCGGGTACGGCCGTCTTTCTGAATGTCAGCCACCCAATCCTCGGCTTTGTGCTAGGTCTCTTTCTTCTTCACTCTCTTTCTTTCTTTCTTAAGCCACCAACAAAACTCTGACCTCTCCCCGCACACACAATGCAGGCAGTCACTCATGCATTAACAACCACCGGGCCCCAAAGGTCGTTTCTATGACAACCCCGGGGTCCTTAATGACCCTGGCAGGCCAATGATTTTGTTTTGTTTGAGAGTGAAGGAATAATAAGTCAGGCCGGCTCGCTCGGGCGCTCGCCCCCTCCCCCGCGCCCCCTCCGCCAGCCGCGCTGATATACTGTTCATTATCTTGCTGCTACATCAGCCCCAGAGACAGGGCGGCAGCCAGCAATGAAAGACAGGAGCCCGGCTGCAGACAAAGAGCCGTAAAGGACCAGAGTGTGCCCTGCGTCCGGGGCCGCCCGGGCTTCATTAATTCCATCGCCGGCCAGGGAGTGGGAACAAGGGCCCTGGGGTCCCCGGCTCCCGGACTCTGAGCCACAGTGCAGAGCCCAGTAGGGAGGTGTCTCTGTCCAGGAGGTGCACCGGCTGGCGGCAGGCAGTGCCACTCCCAGTGGCGAGACCTATCATTTTAATGATGTGATGAACAAGGCAATTAACGCGCAGCCCCACCAGCTTCCATGTGATCCCCAGTAACTTCGGAGGCTGGGCCCGGGCGCCCAGACAAAGGAGGGCCGCGTGGCCTCCCAGCTGATTCCTCCTGTCCACGGACTCCGGCTGGGGCCTTGCCTCTCTAGGTTCTCCTGAGGGCTTCTCTGGCTCTGCCCTGAGAAACTTCCTGGGGAGGAAGCTTTCATTGTCTTCTCATCTTGGGGCACACCGGCCTCCAGCTTGTCACATTAATTTTCAAATGTGATGTTTGGCAGCATGGGATTTTGCTAGCAGACGCTTGGAATTATTTTTGTTGTGTGTGCACGGCTGAAATCCCCCAGAATAAGTCATTATCCTGTAAGAAAAAAAAAAAAAAATCGGCTCCTAGTGGCTGCCTGGTGGCCCAATCAGCTGACTCATTTTCCACGCTTTCCCTCAAGTAATTAGCGTTTTCATTTTTCCCAACCTGCCTATTAGATAAACTCCGGGATCTCATTCTGTGGAAGCACATTTTTGTGAGTTGACTTGCCCCAGCTTCTCCCCCAAGAAACAAAAGGAGGGGTCCCGGAGAAAGGCACAATAATGTGTGATTTAGGTCCACGTTCTCCCCAGACTGCTTCTTAATCAAAGAGGTGGCCAAGAAGGGCAGCGTGTCGTTGTTGGTGGGGGGGGGGGGGGGGCGCCGCCACGCCCTGAGGGTGAACTCCAGCCTCTAATGTTGGTCTCCCACTTGATGCGCGCCAAGTTCCCTGATCATCCTGGGTCAACCCCAGGACGGTTACTGAACCCCTCGCAGAGCTCACCAATCCACAGGTGCGGAAACAAGACGCTGCTGGCTACGGGAAGAGCGCCTCCCGTCTCCTAGCCCTCTCTGGCCTCAGTTTCCCCTCTGTCGAAGGAGATGTTCTAGATCAGGAATGGAAAATTCTAGGGCCTCACAGGCCAGCAGCCGGCGTCGATGATGATAGAGGTGAGGCGCGGCTGGGCAGACTAGAGGGTGCACGTCCTGCAAACTCGGGCAGTGGTGCCCAGCTCCGGAATCCACTGCCCCGTGGGAGTATAGACCCAGGATGGCCAGAGATCCCAAGGTTTCTCCAGAGAAGACAGGGCCTGGATTTTTTTTTTTTTTTCCAAAGTGAAATCTTCAGATTTTGAGACAGAGAGAGACAGAGCATGAACGGGGGAGGGGCAGAGAGAGAGGGACACACAGAATCGGAAACAGGCTCCAGGCTCTGAGCCATCAGCCCAGAGCCTGACGCGGGGCTCAAACTCACAGACCGCAAGTTCGTGACCTGGCTGAAGTCGGACGCTTTAACCGACTGCGCCACCCAGGCGCCCCTGAAATCTTCAGATTTTAAAACGTGTTCAACTAAGTCTAATATTTGAGGACCTTGTGCCGATCAGAGAAAACACACGTGCATATACTGTGTGGTCCCAGGGCTCTCGGTTTGCATCTGCTCTACACTTTTGCAGCTCCAAGTGTGGGCAGACGACCAGGCACGTCAGCATTACCTAGAGGCTCACTGGAAATAAAGACTCTCAGTCCTCCCTCCAGAACCCTTGCCTCATAAGCCCGTGATCCACAGGCCCTCGAATGTTCGCGGGTCTGCCAGGTCTTTGCAATCTGCTCTCTGGCTTTCCTTACCTGGGACGTTCTCCAGCACCTTCCCTGAATTCAGGTTTGCTCTTTGTGCCTCCCATGCACACCTTTGTCACATCCCAGGAAGGAGAATGGCCCACTGAGGCCAACGTGTGTAGGCTCACCCGAGGGGCCCTGGACTCATCTGGTCCAAACTTTTCCCTAGGGCCATGGGGCGGGGGCTGGGGGTGGGGTGTGGAAGAGTTAAGCCATCCAGGGCAGATGGCTGTTTATCCTATCCTCCAGGAGCTGGGGCCGTTCAGTCCCATACTAAAGGTGTACTTTCTCAGTCCTCCTTTGCTAGAATGTACATCTGTTGACACAACTGACCGCTATTCTTTCCTTAATTTCCCTTCTCAGAAGGTCTTGATCTGACGTCATCCTGGTTTGTATCCACTTCCTCCAAAGACTTCCGGTCTACCCTTGTGTTTCTTTCCTTCTCTAGCACTCAAAATGCGGACCGTCCCGGGTCTCTGCGATCTGCTGCGGCCTCCACGACAGTGTTCTTCTGAGCCCTCAGACCTCTGACTCTGCTTCTCAACTTTGATCTCTCTGAGGGGTAGTGGCATTTTTCCAACTGCCTGGTGGCACCAGGCTCAAACGACCTAGAAGGGAAGCACGATGTTTGCTCCAAAGCTCATCCTGCTCTTGGTTGCACAACTAATTTCAGTGGCTTCTTCGCTCAGGCTCTAATCTGGGGATCAGCTTGGCATAACCTAAAGAGCCCGGAGGCCTGTGCCCTGATGTAAACCATGCAGCTTAAATTTTCTCATCCCCAACGTGAAGTGCTTCTAGGAGGTACCTGCTCTAGAAACTGACAGGTCAGCAAAATGATTTTATGAACGTACTTTGTTTGCAACTCACAGTTATCATTCATATGTTTCTCACCCTCCTTCCATCCATATCCAACAGCTGCATGATTCGGTGTATGCCACCTCCTGGATCTCGCTCACTCACCTCTCTCCACCGTCACCCCAGGCTGTGCCCTCATTCACTCTCACCTGCAATGCTGCAGGAATGTCTAGGTGTGAGCGTTTCGGAGACCTCCAGACTAGTCTGCCCAAGGCACAGTGCTGAGTGAAACTCCTCTCGTGTGGAATCGAGAATGCATCCTCCGTGCTTCCTACAGGAAGCCCACAGTCTTCATCCTGCCTTTCAGAGCCCTACACAGCTCGACCCCGTGTGTCCCACACTCTTCGGTATGACGCACGCCAGAATCTCCAGACAAATGGAAGATGTGTGTTTTCCTACCGCTGGGCTTCCTGTAGCTGGAATGGTCTTTGACGATCAATTTCACCTAAATCTAAGTGCCTCCTAAGTGTTTGAAGCTCAGCTCAAGGTCACCTCCCCTGCGACTCAGCAATTCTCTCCTCTCCTCCCTAGTTCAATGCCACTGTGCTCTTGCCCCTTATAGAGGAACATGATGGGCATTATCTTAGTCGGCTCGGGCTGTCGGGACATAATACCATAGGCTGGTTGCCCCGCGACAACAGAAACTTATCTTCTCATGGTTTGGGAGGAGCAAAGTCCAAGATCAAGGTTCTTTCTAGCTTGTAGATGGCTACCCTCTTGCTGTGTTCTTGTATGGTCTTTCCTCACTTCAGGCTTTTGGAAAGAGAGACAGAGAGATGGAGACAGGGTGGGGGTGCTCCCTGGTGTCTCTTTTTAGAAGGACACTAGTCCTGTAGGATCAGAGCCCCACCATTATGATTTAATTTAACCTTAATGACTTCCTTAGAGGCCCCATTTCCAAACACAGCCGCACGGGGGGTAGGGCTCCCCATACAAATTTTGCAAGGACACGGACATTCAGTCCATGACAGGTCCCTTGCCTCGGTTGTGTGTGCATCTCACTTCCTCATCTAAGCCCCAAAGTTCCAGAGACAGGCCTGTGTCTTGCGTGTTTAATGGTAGGTAATGATTCCATCAGTGTAATAGGTGCTCAGCAAACATGTGCTGGTTGCGCCTGTAAACAAGGTCTCCATCACCACCAAGTCATTGACCCAAAAGTCACCTGAATGGCTCTGGGGCTTTGTAATTCAGTGTCTTTGCCCACACGCTGCCCTCCACCTAGATCTTCCCCTTCCCTCCGCCTGCAATGCAGGAATTCGCTCATCCATCACTTTTTTAGAAACTCTGCCCGATTCCACCAAGTAGATCAAGGGCTTCTCCCCAACCTGGTGACTACCTACCTGCCTATCTTTACGGCATAGTGATGCCCATTTTGTTCATATGCCTGTGTCCCCAGGTGAGGTTCTTGGGACAACGACTGGAACTCCTCATTTTCACGTACCCAGGACCTGGCATATTGCTTGACAGCCAGTAATAGCACAGTTAAATGTTTGTTGAAAGAAGAAATGAATAAAAACAGGAACATTAGGAAAAGTTTTCCTGATCATTCCTATAAACTTCCTGAAATTGCCTTTTGAAAGCAAAACTATGATACCATCTCGGACAACCCCTTCACATGACCGTTCACAGGATATTCTGATTTCAGATCCCATGTCAATGAAAAAAAACATGATTAGTGTACAGAGAAGGTGAAAGAAGGGAAATTGGAGATCTGCATTAAGTCCGAAAAGAAAACTCCTCGATAATTGTAGCGTCTTGCCATTCATGAGAAGTAGGTTAGAAAACCGTCACAAATAGTCAGTTTCACTTATCCCCGGACCGCATGCAGTCTCCATCCAGGAGAACACAGGTAAATGGATGGTCTGTAACAGGTCTGATAACAGTCACATCAGGTCTGTAACAATTCTGATAACAGTCACAATAAATGGTAATATAGCACTGAGCCACGCATTCTGCTAAGTATCAGAACATGTTCCCATTCAACGCTCCCTACAATCCTGAAAGGTCAGAATTATTATTATTCCCATTTTATAGTTAGAGAACCTGAGAATCAAAGAAATCAGGTAAGTTTCCCAAGGACATGAAGCTTGTGAATAGTTAGTGTAGTCAGTCATCCAGTTTGCCCAGGATGTGGGACTTCCAGTGCTAAAATCAGAGAGGTCCCCACAAAGCAGGATGAGTTGGCCATCTTATGACTGATACGTATAGGGTTTGACACGAGCATCTGATGTCGGAACTTCAGCTGGTAAACGCTTCTCAATACCTGCTTGGCAAAGTTTCCAGCTACCTTATTTATGAGCTAAGATAAAATTTTCGAAATGGCGAGTTCAAAAGTACTATTAGGCATCATACGGTGTAGGAGTTTATCTTCCAAGATGGGCAGCTCCCTGAGGACAGGAGCTCTCACTTATGTCTCTCCCGTCATCTCACGATCCCAACATTAGACTTTGCACACGGTGTATGCTCAGGAAGGGCTTCTTCAGTGTGAAGTTCTTCTCCGGTCACCAGGAGTGGCAAAATGCAGCCCATCCTTAGCTGGTCACTGGGGTCCTTGAGCGCCGTACCCATTTCAGTTCTCCCTCTTCTTCCCCCCCCCGCACACACCCAAATGGCTGCCTTTCCCCCCATGATGCATCCAGGTTTCTCAGCTTGTCTGCCGCACTAGAGAATGTGTGCCCCAGAGCACGTTCGGTGGCTTGCTCTGCCTTTCCTTCCTTAACACTGCCCTGTCGTGCTCTTGGAAGTCGTAGGTCCCCTGTTTGCCTTCCTGGGATTCCTGTCCTGGGGAATTACTTACTTGGCACACCCATGCTGGGAGTCAGACATCCAACTGCAATTGCCAATAAGCCTGCAGTCCATTGCACTGTCTTTGCATTTCCCCTAATTTAGGACTTTGTGAAGGATCAATCAGTGTGGCAGAGATCCCCGGTTGTCACCCAGTATCCATTTTCCTTTCTCCCCTGGGAATAAAACATTTACCAGGGTGCGTGGCTGCCCTCATCAAGGCCAGTCTCTCTTGCATGGCCATGTGACTAAATCCTGGCCACTGGGGTGTGAGTGGCAGTGTCCCATAATATCTCCCAAGACCTTTGCTGATGAGAGCTGGTATTCTCCATCATTTTCTGTCTCCTGGAACATCAATTCCACCTTAGATTATGAGGGCAGAGACCACACTACGAGGATGGCAAGGTGGTGATCTAGAAGTTTCCTGGGCGCCTGATCCCATGGGGCCCTATGTGGGCCCTTGATCTGCCTACCCAGATTTCTATATTAAAAATAAACAAGTTTCTATCTTATTGAAGCCACTACTATTATTTTGCTTTTTGTTTAGTTACAGTTTTAACCCCAAGTAAAATAGTTGCGATGATTCAAGTCGCTGCCTGACATGAAGGATGTGTCGCCTTATGCTCAATTACACCTGCAAAACACAGAGCCACCACTCAGCTTTGGTGTTCACGCCGTGGAGATGGAAAAACAAAAGCCCTCAGGGGGCCATGGGATCGTCTGCGTACCCCTCGCTGTCCTGTGGTTCCTGTTGCTCTGTGTTGGAATGGCCATGCCCAGGGTTTTATTCCGGCTTCAGCTGACTCTGCCAAATTTCTGAGGAGCGACTTCTCCCTCTGCGCACCTGTGTGCCCTCCGTTGCACTTCTGGTCTACATCACAGCCAAAGAAAAGATTTTTGTAGGTCCTGATTCTCGATGTTTTTAAATGAAGAAACTTCCAGAATAAATATAACATGAAAAGAGCTCCCCAAGGTGCTACGGTAGAAAAACAAAACAAAACAAAACAAAAAAACCGCACAGCTGCCCCCCTCCCCCAACCGATAATGGACTAGAGGCTTCCGTGCCAAGTCCGCCCGAGTGACCAAAGCTCTCGACGATGGCCTGGCCTAAGGTAGCGTAGGGTACTCGGCAAAGTTAGCTGACTCTGAGTCATGGCTTGGAGCCCAAGTATGAGGTCCTCTCTCATTTCAGCTCTCTTGGGCACATGCTGTCTCTTACCCTTTATAATATAAAGCTTATATTAGCTTTAACCAGCAGTTTGTTATGTAAAATGTTCCACATGACAGCTCAGCTTTGCCCTAATTCCCCCATTTCCTGCAACCTCTCAAAGATCTTTCTTAATGTCCTTGCTCTGTAATCCATTAATTTCTATTTTATGAGTAGAGACTTCCCTTGATATTTCTTGGCTACTCCCCGTTTTTTTCTTCTTCTCGGTCTTTTTTCCCCCTCCTCTTGACATCCTTTCTCATCAGGCGCTTCTCCACATTGGATACAAATCTCCCCTGTTTTAGGTCAGGCCTCTTGCCCAATATTTCATCCTGCATACAAAGAGAAAATAAACGGTCAAGACAGCCTTCTCAGAAACAAAAGCATAAAAGGTTTTCTTTGTGCAGTTCAGGGGTAAGACCTATCTCAAAATGCCCATTTCACCCTCTTGGATCTTTTTCCTTTCCTTTTCTTCTCTGAGCTCCGTTACCTCTGTGCTCCTCTCTTCCAGCACTGACGACACATATCTAATATAATAAGGCACTCGCTTCCCCTCCGCTGCCACGCTATGAGATCCCTGAAACCAGGGATCATATCTTTTACTTTTTTTGCATGGGGCCAAACAGCCGCATGCACATAGAAGGTTCTGCACAAATGTTAAAAGATTGGATGCTGTAAATCCCTCAGCTGTCTTTGTTTTAAATCATTTTCCAATCACGCATTAGGGAGTTGCTGGATATCCTCAAAATTACCTGATGAATGGGGCTTCATCAAAAGTCAAAAGTTCTGCTTTTTGAAAGGTACTGTTAAGAACGTGAAGGAATAAGCCGCAGACCAACAGAATGTAAAGGTCTTGTATCTGAATATTTAAATAATTTCAAAAATCGGTAATAGCCAAGTAACCCAATAAGTAAGTGGCAGAATATTTGAATACGTTAAGAAGATATATGGAGAGAAAATAAGCACATGAAAAGGTGCTCTTCCTCATTAACATTGGGGAAGTGCTCATTAAAACCATAAGGAGATACCATTCTCTATTAAAGTGGCTGAAACTAAAAAGATTGATCATTCCAAGTGTTGATGATAAGAAGGAGCCAGAATATACACATTGCTGGTGGCCGTGTAAAATGGCACAACCACTTTGGAAAATAGTTTGAAGGTGTCTTAAAAAGTTAAACATGCACCCACCATATGCCCCAGCCATTCAATCCTCAGTATTTACCCAAAGACACCCAAAGACCTATGAATGAATCTTCAGGGCAGCTTGCTTTGCAGTAGACCAACACCGGAAACAACTCAGATGTTGGTTAACAGATCAATGGATAAAAAAACTGTGGTATGCCCATGCAGTGGAATACAACACAGCAATAAAAAGGAACGGATGTTTGATACGGAGTACAACATGGACAAATCCTAACACAATTTTGCAGGGTGAAAGAAGCCAGACAAAAAGTGTGTACTCTATGATTCAATTTACGTAAAATCCTAGGAGATACAAACTAATCTATAGCCACAGAAAACACACGAGTGATTGTTTAGGACTGGGGCAAGAGGGTCAGGGAGGGGCTGCAATGAAGCAAGGGGAAACTTTGAAGGGATGACTGGACATGCGCACGATCTTGATGGTTTTATAGGTGTACGTATTTGTCCAAACGTATCCAACGGATACTTTAAATATGTGCAGTTTCTCACCGCAAAAAAGAATGGTAACTATGTGACAGGACGGAGGTGGTAGCCGAGAGGACCGTGGTCATCATTTTGCAGTGTATAAATGTATCAAATCAATATGCTGTACACTTTAAACTTACCCAATGTTACGTGTCAATTATTTCCACGATAAAGCCGGAAATAAATAAGCGCGGTTTATTATATTGTTTATACGCAGTTGTGTATGATAATTATTGTCTGTGTATTTGTGTATTGCTTATTACTGTTTATTGCTTATTTATACCTCAGAAAGCCGGATAGGCAGAGACAGATGAAAGATAGATAGGTAGGCAAATAGATGCCTTTGATTACTACCCACCATCCTTTGAATCGCTTTTGTTTTCCTCAAAAACTAGTCTATCCACTTGTTTCCACATAAAATAAAGGTACCACTCACAGAGCTTGAGTCAAGGGACAGATGTGGCCTTTTGTGAAACTGGATGAAAGTTTTCTTGACTTTGCTATTAAAACGAGTATGTCTGGGAAGATGTGAGACTGTCGTATTATTGACAACTATTTCTCACTTTTTTCCTCGAGTACCTTGTCGTCAGCCTCAATTAGGAGCAGTGAAGTGGGAGGAACTTACAGCCCTGGCTCATTTTGAGACTCTAGGCATTAGCACTCAATGCATGAATGATCCTGCTAAACAGGGCTGGCTCTGAGGTCCCAGCCTGGGCCAACGGAAACTACCCAGAGGAAGGAGAGTTCCCTCTATGACTTGTTGCACTCCCCCCTTTTCAGTGCCAGGACACAGAGATGAATTTGCCCCAGCTCCCCCCTTTCGTGCTGGGGGTGGCTGTGGGGGTCAGCCCTTCACCTGGCCGGCCCTAACACAATGGGCTGAGTCCTGCCAGAGAGGCACGAACAAGTGCACAGGGAGCCCAGGACAGCAGTGGTGGTTTCCCCCTCAGACGTCAGTGAAGACAGCTTCTGCAGCGAGCACCGAGGGTGAGTAGAGCTGACCCAGGAGAGGGGCATGTGCGTTTCAGCTAGAGCAAACAGCATGGAGGTAGCAAACAGTGCAATGATGAACCCCGGTGAGCAGTTGGTGGGGGGGGGGGGTGGCTATAAAGAGAATGGATGGACTATGGAGCACGGCTCCGGGCTAATGAGGGGAGGTCCCTCAGCTGCTAAGCGGGAGGAGCCCTTCCCACCGGGCCACACTGCCACGACCCGCTCAAGGCGACCTAGGGGCTGCTTCTCTCCTTACTGGGATTGCCCAACCGGGGGACTGTGCCAACAAGCAGTGACGGCAGCCTCAGAAGGCAGAAGGAACTCTACTTGGAAGGAGGAGAGCTTGCAAAGGAAACACGCGAGCAAGTGTGAAAAGCTGAAGCCCCTCATCGGGCTCTCAGATCCCGTGCCTCCCTCTCTCTGCCCCTCCCCTGCTCACGTTCTGTGTCTCTCTGTCTCAAAAAGAAAGAAACATAAAAAATGAAGAGTTTTTCAGCCTCAAATGGGCTGAGGTAAGAAACCCTGACACACAGTAAGGCCCTATTAACCAGAAGGTGAGAAACAGCTGTTGTAAAGCCCATGCTGCCACCCCAGAGAACACAGGAGATGGTTCTTCCTTCAGGGGGCCTTGGACACATAATTATTGTGGAAGGAAAAAAAAAAAAAGCCAGAAGATAAGAGCGCTGAGGATTTAGCAGAAGTGACAGCTGAGACTAGAAAAAGTAATGATTATTTGTAAACACGACTGAGAAGGAATTAATTGTGGCCAGTGTCTAAAGATGGAATATATCTGCTAGAAATAACTGATACGTGCATGGTGATTCATAGTTTTTATGAAGTGCTTTCTTAAATCTTATCAAAAACATTGTAAGTACTTTTTAACCAAAATAGCAACGTCAACAACAAAACCCACGGGCTCTGGCATGTAGAAGTTTAGTTAAATTTAGCCGGGACGTAGACAAATGAGGTGCTGCTATATATATTTTGGAGATTTCTACATTGTCAGATGACAGAAATGACTATGTAAAAAATCCTTTTGTTTACTTGAAAAACTTTTATGCCTTTATTACTTTCTTCCGCAAGTAGCCCAAGATCTTGATGGGGATGTTATATAACACATGGAAAGGAAAAGAAGAAAACTGACCCATAAGCCTGACACCTAGAGATAAATATTGTTAACATCTTAGTGACTATAATCTATATCTTTATCATAAACCATTACCGGATTATGCACGCTATATTGTGATTATTTATTCATTCATTTAAAAATATTTGTTTACTGTTTACTTATTTTTGAGAGAGAGAGAGAGAGAAAGAGCAAGGGGGGGGGGGCAGAGGGAGAGGGAGACACAGAATCTGAGCTGTCAGCCCAGAGCCCCACGTGGGGCTCAAACTCACGAACTGTGAGATCATGACCTGAGCCAAAGTCAGAGGCTTCACCAGCTGAGCCATCCACATGCCCCTGTATCATGATTATATTGGGGCACCTGGGTGGCTCAGTTGGTTAAAGCATTGGACTTCGGCTCAGGTCATGATCTTGTTGTTTGTGGGTTCAAGCCCCCCGTCGGGCTTTGTGCCGACAGCTCGGAGTCTGGAGCCTGTTTCAGATTCTGTGTCTCCCTCTCTCTCTCTGCCCCTCCCTTGCTTGTGCTCTCTCTCCCTCTCTCACTCAAAAATAAATATTAAAAAATTTTATAAAAAATTAAAAAGTATATATTGTATTATGGTCTCCCTCCCACCTAAGTACTCTTATAACAACGCCAGTTTTGATGGCTGGGAAGCTGTGCTATATTTTGCAAGCACTTTTATTATAGACAATGCTATAGTGAACATCATGCGTCACCTTTAGATAATGTAAATGTGAGAAACTCCCTGAGGTTTGAGGAAGGTTTTTTTCCTGTCCTTTAGAAAAACATTTCAAGCAAATATGACTGCATTCCAAGTAAGTTCCTGCATTCTGTGTGTACCCTGTCCTTAGGCTAGCCTGATGTGATGGTTAATTTAGCATGTCAACTTGGCTAGCCACGTGTGGTCAGACATTCTAGAAGCTTCTGTGACAGTGTTTTTGGATGCGTTGTGCATTTAAATTGCCAGACTTTGAGTAAAGCAGCTTGCTCTGCGTAAGGAGGGTGGGCCTCAATCAACCAGTTGAAGGCCTGGATGGGATAAAAGAATTAAGTCCTCCGTGCAAGAAGGAATTCTGCCAGCAGACCACCTTTGGACTTCACCTGCGGCATTAGTTCTCCTGGTGCTTCAACAGACTGCCTTTGGATGCGAACTACAATTCTTTACTGGGTTCCCAGGCCTCCCCAGTCAGATTTTGGACTTCCCAAACCCTCACAATCACATGAGACAATTCCTTAAATAGATAGATAGATAGATAGATAATCTCTCGTTGGTTCTGTTTCTCTGGAGATCCCTGCCTACAACACTAGGTAAAGGCCCCTCCTCTGAGTCTTGGCTCCCTCAGTTGCATCTACAAGGATGAATCATAGCTGACTTTAGAAGGAGTAGATACACTGTGACAACAGTTTCAAAAGGACAGCCCTTCTTTGTCAACATCAGGAATAGAATACTGGTATCAAGGGGCGCCTGGGGGGCTCAGTCGGTTAAGCGTCCGACTTAGGCTCAGGTCATGATCTCACGGTCCGTGAGTTCAAGCCCCGCATCGGGCTCTGTGCTGACAGCTCGAGTCTGGAGCCTGCTTCGGATTCTGTGTCTCCCTCTCCCTCTGCCCGCCCCCCCCCCACCCCCGCTTGCACTCTGTCTCTCTCTCTCTCTCTCTCTCAAAAATAAATAAACATTAAAAAAATTAAAAAAAAAAGAATATTGGTAACAATACACAGTCATGGTGGGGGCCTATGGCCACCCACGTGCCAGTGATCACACTGGAGTTACGCACTGATACCTCTGATAGCATCTTATAGCATCTTCTAGATCCTCCCATTTTCCAGCTAAGTAGACAAGATCAAGAGGTTGTTGCAAGAGAGACCCTGGGTACCATTCCAGCTGCTCAAACTCCTTGCCTAATGGTCTACCTGCCACACCGGACTTGGTGGTGTGTTGGAGGTTATTTCCTCCCAAAACAGAAAAGAGTCCGGGGTCTTGAGGGGCCAGGAACCCAACTGCACGAGAACGATGCAGACAAGTTGTAGGGATGGGAGACATCTGGGTTGAGAAAAGAGCAAAGGAGGACCATGGTTGGTGTCGTCACTAATGAGCTCGTTATGGAGGAGGCATTTGGTTGACATGTTGCAGAGGCAGAACTGGGATCCGTGTGGGTGGAAGCCACAGGGAGGCAGATTTCAGATCATCGTAAGCTGTCTGGGACAGGTAATGAGCTTCCTTTGAGCAGAGGAATGTAAGAGAGGCTACGGAAAAGAAATTCAGCCTGCGTCGGACAGGATGGTCTTTTATATCCTTTCTAGCCCTGGATTCTGTGACAGCTAACCAAGCACACATAGCCTGGGTGCCCATCCCCTCCCTGCCCAAGCGGGATCATAGATAACAAAGCAGCCATCGCAGAAGAGGCACGAAGTCACCTAAGACGTGTTTCTAAGGCTGGCACAGCCGGTCACCCGGGTTCCCGTTTCCACCAGCCCGCTAGGACACGGGCCTTTGACTCGCTCAGGGTGCCGACGATGGCTTCTGTAAGCAAGGCTCTGCTCGACTCGCGGCCCAAATGGTCTGTGCCTCACCGCACAGGGACCCCGTGTCTGTACGCCCGGGGTCTGCACACGTTTACGGTGCTGCCGCGCTCCGGCCAAGTGGCCAAATAATTGATGACAGGGCTGTGAATGGCAGGGATTGAGCTGAGAAAATCCCCTGAAACTGGTTCCAGTTCATCCCAGCCTAATTCCCTGGGCCCAGCAGGTCCTGAGAAGATTCTTCTCCACCAGGTCGGGCATGGAGGGGCTCTGAGACAGATTGTATCTGGCTGACCCGAGAGAACCTGGCCCTGGTTCCCACTTCTCAGAAACTGGGGGCTTCTGAGAAGTCACTCCCAATCACTGAGTCACTGCTGCCTGCCGTAGGACCCCCCCCCCCAACTTCCGGGGAATGCCAGTAGCAAGAGTGGTTAGAAGGAGCGTAGATTTCTTTCTTCCAAATGCCTTGGGACACCTGGCGATCTGAGGCTTCAGGAGGGCAGAGGGGCCTGGTGTCGAAACCGTGTGTGTGAGAACGGCTTGGACTTGTCTGGGGTCAGCTCGGGCTGTGTCAATGTTCTGCGGCTGCCAAAAGAGCTCCCGCTTCTCCGGGGCATTGGCGGTGCTGGGAGTGGGGACAGTGACAGCCGGCCGCTGCTCCGGCTCTGATCAGCTCATGTCAGCTCCGTGTTTCCCCCCGGGCGTGTGGAGCAGGAGAAGGACAGAGCCGGCCCAGTTTGGCAAAGTTGCAGGAGGCAGAGGGCTGGGTAAGACAAGGGGACCTTTAACCCAAAGAAGCAAAGACAGGGGAGGACCGGAGAGTACTTCTCACACCTCTGCACAGCTGTTGGGAGGAAAGGAGGTTGCATTCATCCCAGGTGGCCCGAGGGCCAGGTGGAAGGTAGAGGAGAGGGTGTGACGCGTGTTAGCCCCTCCATAATTCTAAACGTGACACGGGCTGCTTCAGGGAGCAGTGCGTTCCCCATCCCCTGAGGTGCGCGAAGTGCAGCCAGAAAGCAAGGTCACCTGTTGGATTGGTGATAGTGGGGAGATATTGCCAGCCTCACAGGGAATCCCGTCCGGACCCAAGGGTCTCTGTCGTACATACGTCTCTGAGTCTCTATCAGTTACCTACTGTCATAAAAATGTAAAGTGACAAACAGAAAGTCGCAGCAGCAGACAACTGAGCACTTATGTGGCTCCTGCGTCTACAGGTTGGCTGGGAGCAGCTGAGCCGGGCTGGGTTGGTTGGGAGGAGCTCTGTGTCACGTGATTCTCCTCCTCCTTAGACCAGGGAGCCAGCCTGGGCTTCTCCATCTCACGGTGATGGCAAGAAGGCAAAAACATGCAAGCAGAAGACTATAAGGCCTCCAGAGTCCTCGGTCCGGGTTCCATCACCCCTGTCTCATCCCACTGCCCCAGGCAAGTCACACGGGGGAAGAGGTAAGGAAGTATGTAGTGTCCATGGGTACAGGGTGGGGCGAGGCCTCGGGCCAATAGTGCAGCCCACTACAGTGGTCACTATGTCAATTTTGACAGACACACACAAAGTAGGTGTGCAAACATTGAGTGAACATGTGACAAGTTTCCTAGCAAACCGAGTCCTTCCCGAGGCAGGTTCGTGAGGAGATCGGAGTTCTCTGTAGAATGCGAAAGTTCCTGACCATACAAAGCCTTGCTGGGCACATACAAGCCTTCGGATTCTATGCTGTGCCTAAAAATCTATAACTTACAACAGGAAGGCGCCCCAGGCATCATCTAGCCCAAATATCTCACTTCACAGACTGGCAATCCAAGATCCAGAAAGGGGAAGAATCCTGCCCAAGCCCGTCCAGTTGAGATCTAGCTGGTGCTGTGGTGTTCCTTCTCCCCTGCAAGGCCAGGGTCAGCGGGACTTGCTAGTTTCTGGGGTGACACTGCAGGGACCAAGTGTGGATGCAAATGAGACATAAAATGCAGCTCAGAACCCCCACCTATGATCGTTGTAAGATTTCGGTCAGATGACAGGTCTGTAATGCCTGGCACATGGCAGTTGTGTAATACCCGATGATCATTGCCAATATTACTCCATAAAGTATTTGGGTGCTCAGGGCAGGGAAAGAGGCTTGACGGGGGAAGCAGGAACAAGGGCTGGCTTTCAGAAGGCTTTCGTAGGAGCTGGGACTGCAGGGTATGGCTTGCGGGTAGCCTGCGGGGGCACACAGTTCTCTGTGCCTTTGTTCACACTGGCTTTAGCTGGGCACACTGGCAAGAGCCGATGTGGTCTTGGAGAAAAGGAGGCAGAGTCTGCCCAAGTGGAAAGATTGCTGAGTGCATGAGATGTCTCATGTCCTCAGTGTTATGCAACTTGTGGTGGGGGCAGAGATATGGACAATGCCCTTGAGACCCACACAGTCTGACAGGGCAGAGATAACTGCCAGCAATGACGGCAAACCAGTGGCCACATGGCTGTGAGGACACTGGGAATGGACCCACTGATTCTATTGCAGTGTTTCATGAGTTCGGTCAAAACAGGGGCTGTCTTTCCCCAGTCCCTAGAAGAGTGTCTGGCATACAGAGGGTGCTAAATAAGTGTTGGTGGAATGAACGAGTGTCAGATGAGTCTGAGAGGTTTTTAAGGTCTTCCTGGAGCAGATGTAACCTGGACCGGGTGCTAAAGACTAGGTGGGATTGGGAGCCACGGAGGTCAGTTATTCTGGATATGGATTTGCCTTCCGTGCACACAATATTCCTGCCAAGATTCCCATGCAGAATGCCTTATCCACGGCAGGGCCCTCCACACGTCTGCCTCTGATCGACTTACTTCTCAGCCAAGTGAAGTGCCCTAGTGAGCCTGTGCTCATGAAATTCACTGGTCTTGCCATGTTCCTCATCTACGTGAAACAGCTGGCTTGATAGAACGGCAGAACAGTTAAGAAACAAAACCTTGCAGGGCTGCGGTGATGTCCTCTGTGGTGCTGCATCTACTGTATATCAGCGTCCAATACATGGTGCCACCCCTCTCCTTGCCAGGCTTCACAAGCCCAGGAATCAAGGAAGGGAAAAAGGAATGGCCCGCTCACTACTACCCCTAGCGAGTTTTTAGCAGAATTTTTGCTTCCTTGTCTCGTGACTTTATGCGCTGTTGGCTTAGAGGTCTTGGTTCCAAAGGAGGAATGCTTCCACCGGGAGACACGACAATGATTCCATTGAACTAGAAGTTAAAGATTGCCATCCCATCCATTTGGGGCTTCTCATGCTTCTGAATCAACAGGCAAAGAAGCTACCATGCTGGGTGGGGTAATGCGTCCTGACTACCAAGGAGAGATCGAGTTGCTACAAAAAAAATTGAGGTAAAGGGAAGTAGCTCTAAAATACAGGGCATCCCTTAATACTGCCAGGCTCTGTGATCAATATCAATGGAAAACCACAACATCCAATTCAAGCAGAGCTGCTAATGGCCTAGATCCTTGAGGAATGAAGATTTGAGCCACTCCACCAAGCAAG
The DNA here is from genome assembly GCF_022837055.1 of Prionailurus viverrinus. NCBI lineage: Eukaryota > Metazoa > Chordata > Mammalia > Carnivora > Felidae > Prionailurus > Prionailurus viverrinus. The sequence continues at coordinate 39,243,222 of NC_062571.1, read as the reverse complement.
AGCCATGATCAGCTGAGGCACTTGCTAGGGATAAGGGAAGGAAGGGTGATAATGGAAAAAAATTAGTTATAAATATCAGCCATGACCACATGACTGGTGGCAAGAATGGAGACTGTGAGTGTTGTGTTTCTTCCTTATTTTGTTATGAATGTGTGTGTGCGTGTGTATGTACATATATGTATGCCAAATATTTTGTTTTCTTTTATCTCCTATGCCCTCATCATCTAATATAAGATGTATTTGTAATAGTTCAGTATATATCACAGTATTTAAGTTGCCAGATATCAAAAGAGAAGAGTGAATATCACCAAAATATGTTGGATCTTCTTGTATGGAAAGGGTTAACATGTTTCTGGTGTGTGCAAGACAGGTGCATTGTTGTCGGTGGAAGTATGGCTTTGTGATTATCTTTACTTGACAATTATGTATGGTTTCAGGGAATATATATTGGTGCCAAGTTGACAAGGGGTGGACTGTGATGGTCAGATTTATGTGTCAACTTGGCTAGCTTACAGCCCCTAATTATTCAATCAAGCATTAATCTAGGTGTTGTCATGAAGGTATTTTATAGATGTGATTAAGGTCCCTACTGAGTTGACTTTAATTGAGGGAGATTATCCTAGATAGTCTGGATGGGCCTGATTCAATCAGTTGAAAGGCTTTAAGGACAGAGCTGAGGCTTCCTAGAATAAGACAAAATTCTACTTGTGGACTACAGCTCCAGCTTGTGCCTGCAAATTGTAGCCTGTTCCTCCTGACAGCCTTCCCTATAGATTTTTGACTTGTCTAGCCAACCCTCACAACCCGCACAACCCTGACAATTCCATAAGCCACCAGTTGTGTTTCTCTGGTTGAACTCTGATACAAAATATGTGGAGGTCAACCCAGTGGAAAGGGCTAGGGAGAAGGGCATGACATGTTAGGGGGTGGGTCACAGGGACTGATTACTGCAGGGAATAAAAGGCACTTGGTTTAGTTAAGCCAAGATGGTTAAGTAAGAGCTGGATTAAGAAGCATGATGTTTGGAGGCTGAAATGTCAGGCTGAGGAGTTAGAATTCAATGTTGTAAATGATGGAAGCCATCAAAGGCTTCCATGTTGGATACAGACTGATAAAAGTCTAGGCCTCTAAAAGATCCATCTGGCTCTCTTATAAGAATGGACTGGAGCTAGGAGAAAGTGAAAGCAGTGAGGTTCCCTTTGATCGGTTCTGTTTTAGGAGAGCTGAGTGCCTGTATGCAAGAGTTTAAGTGGGAACCATTAATTTAACAGGAAGCCATTTTGTGCATTTCCAATGGAGGCGGAGGTGGAGGCAAAGATGTAGGAATGGTGGTGGCATATCGGCTGAGAGACAGGGAGAGTGGGGAAGTTAAAGCCTCACATGGTAGATTGGGTCATTTTCTCAATTCTTTATAGCCTCCCCGCATTAGAATTACACATCTGTGGCCATGGCCGAGATATTTTAGCAGTTGACGCTAAAGATGCTACTAGACTTGGTATATGTCCCTGATGCACTGATGGTCGGGTGACTTTCTTTGGCCAGTGGAATGTATGCAGAAGTTACAAAACATTAGTTCTGAAACGAGGCTTCCAAAGGCATTGCAGTTCCACTCTTGTGCTTCTGTGATTCTATGAGAAGAATTTTCCAAAGAAAGTAGCTGCTATCCCCTCAGCCTGAGCTCGAGTTTGAATATGTGTTAGGGCCATTCAGAGCCCCACCCTCAGTCTGGACCAGCGGAGGACCAAAGTAGGCCCGTGCAGCCAGGGTCGGCCTAGACCAGCCAATTCTCCATTCATCTGCAGACCCTGGAGCCCGAGAACAAATCCTTACTGCTGTAAGTCCTTGAGCTCCGGGGTAGTTTGCTACCTAGCACTAATGTAGCAATCACGATCCTTTATACGAAGAGAATGTGGCTGCTTCATTTCAGTGGCGAAATACGTACTGGCTCCAGAGGAAGAATCTGTTTAGCTGTGGGCCAGAGCTGGAGGTGAAATCTGAGACGCTGCAGGGGAGTGGAGAGTACATTATACTGATCCAAGTTCTAGACACGTATCTGCCACTAATTCTCTGAATGACCTTTGGCTGATCACGTCCCCTGACCCAGCCTCCATTTCATAGTCTATGCAACATAGTGGCTCACTAAATGCCCACCGGTTTAACTCTGCCCGGTTCCAATATCGGACTTGCTAGTATGTTGATCGACGACACTACTAGCCGGTAAAACTGTTTGGCTTTGCTTCAAACCCTTAAAACTTTGGTAGTGGCTGGCTAGAACTGCCTTGAGAAAGGGACTGAGGTTGCATCCAAGCTCAGCAAGAACAAGCTCCACGGGTGGCCCCCTGGGAAGTTAGGAAATGGTGGGGTGGTGATTTGCACTCCTAAGGTAACCACTCCCCGCTGGGAAAGGTGTACATGGGGGTCCGTGACAGCGATGCTTTGGGGCTACCTGTTCAGCAGGAAAGCCTGTGGAGCCGAAGCAGGTGCTGTCGGGTGTTCCTGGCGCTGAGAACCTTCTGCCAGGTTCCCTGTGCCCGGTGCTTGGGAGCAGATCTTCTGACATCTTTGAAGCAACCAAATGAGCAATAAAATTGTTGCTTCCCTGAGCTTCTTAGAAGCTACATAGGAAGCAGGCTGTGTGTGCTGCTAACTTCAAATTCCCCGTGGCTGCCCCCGGAAGCTCTCGCGATGCCAGTAACCACCGTGCTTTCCCGAGCTCTGCAGTCCTGATGGAGTGTGGGTGTGCACCCAGCATCCTCTCGGGGGGCTTGAGAGAGGAGCACAGCTCTGCCCTAGGATGCACAGGGCCCAGCTCTGTCCACAGCTCCCTGTGTCGTCTTGCGAGAACTGCGGGGCTTCCTGTCAGCTTCCTCATGTCTAAATTGTAATCCTGCAGCACAGGTAAGAAAGAACCAGGAAGGTGGACTTGGGCTTCAGGGTCCCTTATAGCTTCTACATGCTCTGTTTCTACTAAAAGGGAGCTTGGAGGGGCGCCTGGGCGGCTCAGTCGGTTAAGCGTCCGACCTAGGCTCGGGTCATGACCTCACAGTTCATGAGTTCGAGCCCCGCATCGGGCTCTGTGCTGACAGCTCAGAGCCTGGAGCTTGTTTCAGATTCTGCATCTCCCTGTCTCTCTGCCCGATTCCTGCTTGTGCTCTCTCTGTCTCTCGAAAAAATAAATACATGTTTAAAAAAATTTAACATAAAAGAAGCTTGGGAGGCGCCTGGGTGGCGCAGTCGGTTAAGCGTCTGACTTCAGCCAGGTCACGATCTCTCGGTCCGTGAGTTCGAGCCCCGCGTCAGGCTCTGAGCTGATGGCTCAGAGCCTGGAGCCTGTTTCCGATTCTGTGTCTCCCTCTCTCTCTGCCCCTCCCCCGTTCATGCTCTGTCTCTCTCTGTCCCAAAAAGAAATAAACGTTGAAAAAAAAATTAAAAAAAAAAAAAAAAAGAAGCTTGGATAGGAGACGTTTTACAAGAGACCGAGGGTTTGAGTTTACAGTCTTTGAGTCATAAGTGACAGAAAACCTAAGCCAAACTGGTTTAAGGAGATACATTTGACTGATATAACCACAAAGCACAGGGACAGTGTTTGGTTGCAGGCGTGGCTGGGCCCAGGGTTTGAAAATCACCATACGATACTAACACATTCAGCACTCCCTCCAGGCCTTGACTGTTTTCCTCAGTACTGGCTCTGCCCTCAGGCAGGATTTCTCCAAGGGGTGGCTCTCAGCAGTTCCAGAATCTCCCACCTCCTAAAAACAAAAGACCAGCAGAAGACGGGCTTCATTTCTCTCCTTTTTTTCTAGCGAATTCCGGGATTGCATTTCACCGGAGGGCTTAGGCTCTGCGTCCATCCTGAACCAGTCATGGGACCAGGAGTGGGGGGCCCACCGCTAGCCCACGGTTGACCCCACTTTCAAATACACGGACAGAGAACGGGAAAATGTTTCGAAAAGAAGGAGGGATGGATGCTGGAAAGACAAAACAACAGACACGCACACCCTGGGACGAGGTTTCTGTGTTTATTTGCTGACAGCTGACCCAGCCAGGAGACATTCCTGAGGCTGGGAAAACCAACCAACAAACAAAAAAAACCACCTGGTCACTCATTAGCTGGTGCAAAAACACCTGCCAGTATGTATGTGGGTATCTCTCATGTGCTCGGCACCACACTGGTGATTTTTAGGAGGTAAAAAAGTGGCCTCTTAAAAGACCCCCAATCACTGGGGGCATTCAAAGTCGTTGGGGAGAGAAAGATGAACACAGACAGTGAATGAGGGAGACGGGCTGAAGTGGCTGATTCATAGCAGTGCTCTGGGAAGCAAGAGATTGCAGGGATCACAGGGACCAGAACAGTGAGGACACGGGCCTTGATGGGGAGACTACCTCTGGACGGGTGCCAGGAATAACGTGGACATTACAGGTATGGGGTGGGTGCTGGGGGTGTCAGGATGATTCAAGGGCTCCCCGGATACAGAGTAGAGCTGGCTGAACAGACAGGAAAGAACGGGACCAGACTCTGAGGAGTCAGACGCCACGTGAGGGATTAGATTTACACAAGGGGCAGCAGGGAGCCATAGAAGGCTTCAGAGCAAGGGCAGGGCTGGACACAGAGCTTGCTCTTCCTGCCAGCCCCACAGGTCTGCCTGGCGCAGCACCAGCCCCATCCCAGAGGACTCCAGAACGCCCACGTTAAAATCGCACACGTCAAACTGTCAAATCAAAGGGAAAGGGCAACACGGCATACAGTGGATGATCCCAGTTTGGTGGATAAAATATATAGGCATATGCTGCCGACCACCACGTCGTGAGCTCTTGTATTCACTGAGTGTTCCCTGGAATGTGCCGCGGAGCACTCGCGGTGAATTAGTCCTCGCCCTGTGACGAGGGTATCATCTTCCCCTTCCACGGCTCGAGAACTAAGTTGTACGCAGAGTGGGTGAGCGGCAGAGGTGGGGTGTGACGCCGGGCATGTCTAAATCCACCTTAGCCCCTGTGTTGAAATGTTAACGGTGATTATGGCTCTGTGGGTGGATTACAAGGGATTTTCATTTTCTTTTCTATACTTTTCTATAGTTTGCCAATTGTCTACAGTGAATATATATATTACTTTGGCAGGAGAAAACAAATACATACTTTAAAAAAAAAATTCCTCCAGGTGTGCCTGGGTGGCTCAGTCGGTTGAGCGTCCGACTTCAGCTCAGGTCATGATCTCGCGGTCCGTGAGTTTGAGCCCCGCGTCGGGCTCTGTGCTGACAGCTCGGAGCCTGGAGCCTGCTTCCCATTCTGTGTCTCCCTCTCTCTCTGCCCCTCCCCTGAGCGTGCTCTGTCTCTGTCTCTGTCTCTCTCTCTCAAAAATAAACATTAAAAAAAATAAAAAATAAAATCCTCTGGTCCTCGTGCTAGGGACCCGAGCCCTTCTGAGAATTACTACCACTGAATTTCCCCAGAACTTCAGGGGAAACAACCTGCTCACAAACCAGCAGATAGAAGCTTTGCTCTCAGACTCTAAGTCCCCCATATTGTTACAGTGCCCATTTCATTTTTCTTTACCATTTCCTCTCATTCATAAGTTAATTTTAATTACACAAAGGATATAAGGATACTCATTTGTGCCCTGTAGAAAATTAAAATACTACAGGTAAGACTCAAATTCCATGTGATCGTCACCTCTCCTGTCCAATGACCTCCCATGAGAGGTCATGGAGTATAGTTATTTTTCGAGACATTTCCCTCTGTATTTACACATGTAAATATGTATCCAGGAAAATAAAATGCTATTATTGCGTGTGTATTCAACACTACTGCATTCTGTTTTGCATACTGTTCTGCAACTTGCTTTTTAAAAAGTTTTTAATGCTTATTTATTTTTGAGAGAGAGAGAGGCAGACTGCAAGTGGGGGAAGGGCAGAGAGAGAGGGAGGGACAGAATCAGGAGGAGGCTCCAGGCTCTGAGCTGTCAGCACAGAACCTGACACGGGCTCGAACCCACGAACGGTGAGATCATGACCTGAGCCGAAGTCAGACGCTTAACCAACTGAGCCACCCAGGTACCCCTGCAACTTGCTTTTTTTTAAAAAAATTTTTTTTTTCAACGTTTATTTATTTTTGGGACAGAGAGAGACAGAGCATGAACGGGGGAGGGGCAGAGAGAGAGGGAGACACAGAATCGGAAACAGGCTCCAGGCTCTGAGCCATCAGCCCAGAGCCTGACGCGGGGCTCGAACTCCCGGACCGCGAGATCGTGACCTGGCTGAAGTCGGACGCTTAACCGACTGCGCCACCCAGGCGCCCCGCAACTTGCTTTTTAAAAAAGAAAATGTTTACTTATTTCTTTTGAGAGAGACAGGGAAAGAGCACACATGAGCCAGGGAGGTGCAGAGAGAGGGGGAGAGAGAGAATCCCAAGCAGACTCCACAAGGTCAGCACGGAGCCTGACGTGGGGCTTGATCTCACAAACCGTGAGATCATGATCTGAGCCAAAATCAAGAATCAAACGCTTAACAAACTGAGCCACCCAGACGCCCCACGACTTGCCTTTTTCATTCACCAGGATGCCACAGCTGTCCTCTGGAATTGGGAAGAACCAAAAATGTCATCCAAGCAATGCGTGCGGCTCATTCCCAGAAGGAAGAAGTTTGTGCCTCGGACTGTCATGCCAAGCCTGAGCGTCTTGCTGCCTGTAGGGTCGGAACGCTGTCCACGAAGGGCCATCAGGTGGCCCTTATCATTACCGGCCACCATGATCATTGGGACATCGTCAGCAACTCCAGAAGGGAGTCATGGCACCTGCATGAATACCACAGGGGCCCTTAGTTCTCCTCCCCGACGGGGGCCGGTTTCAAGGATCAGGCCTAGAAGCAGAGAAAGGAGCTGGAGGGGAAGGCCTTGCTTCACCCAGGAAGCCAGGAGACGGTGGGGCAGGGGAGGGGCTTCCAGCAGGTTCGGTCTTCCCCGAAGGCCAGCGCTGGCAAGGGACAGTCCACCGCAGAGGCAACAAGAAACTAATGGAGGCGACGAGCTGAACCCACATCCACTCGTCCTTGGCTTACATAGCAGGAGGGTCTGACGTGCGGAAGGGGGTCCGAAGGGAAAGACGGTGGGCTTCTTGGGACCCCTGGGGACCCCTGCTGGTTTCATCCGGTGGAGAAAAGGTGCAGACACCTTGTCTTGTATTCTCCATGTCATGGTCGCATCCAATCCCTTTCCACATCCCTGAGAAAGTCTGGAGAGCTCGTGAAGCTCCCCCGACAGGCACCGCATTCCGGGAGGCCCCCACTCCGCACGCACGACCGCGAGAGAGAGTGCCCCCTAGCTGTGCCGCCAGCCTCCCTGCCACACCCTACTTCTTCTGACCACCTCCAGGAAGTGACCGTCGGGAAGTGTGGACCAGTGGAGAGAAGCCCCACTGAGGGTTCAAACACACCCAAGTCCACGACCCCAGGAGCCCCCCACTGCTGTCTCGGGCCTGGCCGGCCCTCCTCTCCTCCACTCTGCAGCCCCAGACGGGAGGCGTGCTTTGGGACAACAAGCAGGAGATGACAGAAGCTTTTCAAAGGGAGGAACCCCCTGTCTTCGGAGCAGGCTTCTTTCCTGCTATGCCAGTCCCCTCCCCGTCAGGGCCCGCGTGAGGCCCGCGTGAGGTTGTTTGCGGTTGTGCCACAGGCCTGGAGGGGTCGCTTCCTGTGACTTTGTTTGTCTGTGCGGCTGATGCCTGTACTGAGCAGTGGGGCCGCAGGAGCGCTTCCCAGAGCCCCTGGCTGGGCCGCGCTCTCGCTGGAGGTGAGACATCACTCAAATGCACACACATGCCCCTGTGCGGCCGCGGAGAAGTTCCCAGAATAATTACTTATACCCAGTCACTTCGCCCAGATGTTTATACAGCTGGGGAAGATGACAGTGTTGGGGAATAAGGTCAGAAACCACAGTTATCGTGAGACTCCTGTTGGGAAATAGACGAGAAGGTCCTCTGATTGAACCGAGTGCTGGGAACACGGGGCGTGTTAAGCTACTTACTTCACCGGTCTGCTGGGAGGCACCGCGGTCCTGGGGCACACCTTGCCTGAAACCCTTTTCTGACTCCGCCACCCCGGATGGGCCCCCGTTTGAGTTCCCACAAGGTCCCGCTGCCATTTCTGCCTCCCTCCGTTGCGCTTTCGTTCTGGAAAGTTCTTCACCAGGGCCACAGCTCTTTCAGGACCCGTGTGTAGCCCCGTGTCCGATTCATCTCCCCACTGTGGGTGCCAAGCACATGGCCTAAAGCAAAGTCAACAGTCACAGTAGTTTGTTGAATAAAAAATAATAGTAATTGGAAGAAAGGAGCCCCAAGTGAAAGCCCTGAGTAGAATGTCTGCCGTCTGGGCAGCCCTCCCACTGTTGTCTGCATAGCATCGGCAGGGCAACAGGACGCCAGAGGGAGGCTGTCAGAGCCCCCCGCTTGGTCTCTGGCTTCTTCTGAGGTAGTTCAGTGACCCGCCATCGGCCCCATCCCACAGCCACTATCCTTGTCCCATCTGTGTCCAAGCAGATACGAAACACCGACACTTCCTCAACCTCAAAATAAACACGCCGTCCCACAAGGCCTGTGCGCATGGCCTAGCGTCTGTGTGCGGGGTGAGCCGACGACCCTGGGCACAGCACCCCTGGCTGCCCTTCCGGACTGAGGCTCCTCTGTTCGGCTTCGCAGGCTCCATATCCCCCTTCCCTCAGATCCCCGGGAGAAATATCCTTGTAGCCCTCTCCCTTCAAACTCGAAAGTTCAGAGCTGGAAAATTCCACCATCATGCTCTGACACGGAAGAATTAAAACAAAAAAACAAAAACAGAAAAGGAATCCCCTGGTGACCAAGGTTCCCCAGCTTTGAGAACCACCGGGCTGCGTTCTTATAGGAGAGCACAGAGAAAAGGGAAGAGGTCTGTCCCCAGGCAGACCTGTACCCAGGCAGGTCTGTATCCAGAACCAGCAAAAAGGAGACACCGAGAATGGCTCCCAGGCCCACCTGTTCAGCAGGACCTTTTCAATCACCCTCTTCACTCTCCGGGACATCCGAGCCAAGCCATCGTGTACAAGTTGAACTTTGGGTGGTGGTCCGTGGGGTAAGAGCCCAGCCCGGGTCTCACCTTATTGGGCTAGAGATTCCAAGCTCAAGGTGTCCTATAACAGGGGTCCCATCAGATGGGTACCCATGGTCAGTATAATTAGTGGAGCTTTCTAGGCCTATCACTCTAAAAACTGTTTGTTACGATAACGGGCCTTGAGCTTGAATGAGCGTGATTCTCCCTGAAGAAGAGAGAGAAGTAACTGGGTCCATGTGGCGAATGACGGTTAGCTCAGGAAAAGGGGAACCACCCATCTCCTATCCTGGGCTCCCGGGGGGTCTGTCAGCCACCCTGCTACTGGGCCTCAGATGGAGAAAGGCTCTCCCTGCACAGGAGGCTGCGAGCCTCCGATTCTAGCAGAGGGCAGGCATCCCCCTTGGCTGCCTACGCAGGCTCCAGCAAGGTGGGTGAGGTCGGGCCGTGCCCTGGCCCTCTTCTGCGCCCTCTGTGCCAACAGGTAGTGGCAGGAAGCAGGGAGTGAGCATGTGTGTTTAACTGGAACACTTGGGTGGGGCTGTTTCTTCTTTGGCTCAGCCCAAAGAGAAAGGACCAGATAGAAGCGTGTAACCACATTTATGACTCAGTGACAACACAACACTCGTCAAGAGCTGCGGGGGTTACGGTGCTGAGCTACACGGAGAACCGGGCCAGGATGGACAGCAGAACCTCGGAGGGCCCAGGGCACATGGTGCTGGCAGGGCAGGGAGGGCAGCGGCAGAGGAAGGAGGGAGAAAGGCCTGACTTCCATGGGACTCTGTGGGCACCGTGAAGAGTACGGGCACTGACCCCAGGGCCCTTCCCCGTGCAGGGGGAGAAAGGTCCCATGGGTGAACACCGTGGCCAGGACACCAGGCTGCGGTAGGGAGCAAACAGGATAGGGCATCTAGAGACTCTAGTCTCTGCTCTTTGGCTAATTCATCCTGGGATCTTGGGCAAGCCTCCTGCCTTCTCTCAGCCCCAGCTTCCCCATCTATTACATGCTTGTAGTGATCTATAGGAGAGCTTCTGGTGGCCTCGGGTGTTGTCCCAAAAAGGAAGGAAGTGGAGGGGGAGGTGAGTTACCGGGGGGGGGGGCAGAGAACCCTACACCACGGCCCCTCGTCTCCTCTTCTGACCACACCAGCAGCTCAGCAGCTGCCCCCGCATGGGTCCCATCACCCAGAGTCCCAGCAGAGCCCTGAGCTCACAGAGCTGTGAACGCTGGAGATGGATGGCCAGGCAGAAGAGAGAGGAGCAGGCCAGCACACAGATGGCCTCACACAGACGAGCAGCTCAGGCAAAGCAGCCGTTCCCCCCCCCTCGCCCCAAGCTCCCCCTGAAAAGCCCAGATCCCGGCAGATGACCTAGGGAATGGGGTTCTCTGCCCGTTCTTGGCTAACCCAAGTATGGCAGCCCTCTTCTAGAGAGCTTCCTTAATTCAGGGCCCCTGTTTCCTGGGCAGCCTGCAGAGCCATGCGGACCAGAGCCGGGTCCTTCTGGGGGATCTCAGCTTCAGCCCCCTGCACCCCAACATTCAGGGCCTCGTGGGGCCAGAGGACGCAGGCCTACTGAGGGCAGAAACAAGGATCAAAACACAGAAAAGAGAAACCCACATCTGCCCCCTTTGAGCAAGAAGTTCAGCCTTCTGTATACGGCCTGTCCCTGGCCACGTTCCTGGTTAGGGATGAAGGCATGGCATGGGAATGCATCCACGGGGAGGTCTTTGGCACGTGGCCCTGGTGATTCAGGTCTCCTCTCACATGGATCAGAATTCACTCCTTTCCTCAAAGGTTTAAGTCCTACTCACCCTTTAGGTCAATGCTGTACCTCCTCCAGGAAGCCTTCCCAGCCTACACTTACTGCTCACGGGTTGGTCTCTCACACTTACCATACTCTTGTTACAAAACCTGGTATGTAATTTCCCCCCCATCATCCCACGCCTGTTATATTTTTCTCTGCACCCAACACAGGATATATCCTCACCCTAACACTATTCATAGTCCAGCATTGATGTTGGTTGGATTTCACCAACATTCAAGAAGTATCCTCTGCTTTCTTCAGGGTAGCCAAGGGCTCATGACTGACCACCTGTAGCCCAAAGTCTTCATTTTACAGATGGAGAAACTGAGGCCCAAAGAGAGGGTGGGCTCTACCTCGGGTCAAATAGTGAGCCGGTGGTGGGGCTGGGCCTAGAGCCCACAGCACTGCAACTTTTGTCTCACTGCCAATTCTGAGTCTTTCCTGGAACCTCCTTGACAGATGGTCTCCCTCTGCATGGATGCCTCTAGTTCCTGGGAGCTCAGCCTTGCGGAAGGCAGCTTAGGCAGTGCTGGGCAGCCAACAGAACCCTGTTTCTTCTGCCAAGCAAAAATTTGCTTCCTTGCAACCTCCCCTCCCTGATCCATCTCTGTCACTCAGTCCTTTGTTTGGTCCCTCATTCGCTCATTCAACCGCCATTGGGCACCTGCCTTGTGCCAGCTGAATGAAAGAAGCATGTCTTGCCTACTAGAGCAGGGACAGCTGCATAGAGTATTAAACGCTTGGCGTGAACCTGAGCTCCAGGAGGGCAGGGGCCACTTCTGGGTTCTCTCACCGTGTCTTCAGGGACAACCACAGTGCATAGCACTGCAGAGGTGCTCGTAAGTCTCCCTGGATACAAAAGAAATAGTGAACGACATGGATGTGAAACAGGAAAAGGCTTGTTCAGATAGGGTAAGAACCGAGAGACAGCAGCTGGTTCTGCGTGGGTTGGAGGAGGGAACAGTCAAGGTGGACTTTGAATTAGGTGGGGAAAGGTGGGTTTCAGCAGACAGGGCAGGCGGGGAGGGCCCAGCAGAAGCAGAGATGCTACCACAAAGAACAGGGTGTTACCTGGCACTCCTAAAGCCTTCCATCCGGAACCATCATAAGGCAGGAATGGGGACTAGGAAGAAATGAGACAAGTAGGGACAGCTGGGCCATGAGGGGCCTTGAATTCTAAGCTAAGATACCTGGACCTGGCCCAACGGCAAAAGGAAGGCAGCAGCGTTTTTCAAAGTGAGTGACAGGATCTGAGCAGTGCTTTGGAAAAATCACTATGGTGACCGGGTATGGAACGCATCCGCCAGCTCACGTGGGGACCCGTCGGGAAGCCGGTGCAATTGTCCAGGTGAGAGATGATTACAGGGCAGCCAAAAGACCAATCATTTCCCAGTTGAATGGTAATTGGGCATTCCAAACGCAATCCCCAGGTTGTCAGTGTCCCCAGCTGTAATCTCCTCCCTGCGCTCTGGCTGGCCCTGCGTGAGCAGTTCAAGCGGCTTATAGTTAATCCTCCGGGCTTGGGCACCTCCTCCCCACGCCGCCGTGGCCAGCCCCTTGGTGGGCAGGGCCGTGTCTCTGCATAAGGACTCTGATGGGCCACCATCAGGACCCCGAGCTTTCCAGGCTCTGTCCAGCGAGCCCCGGGCTGGCAATACCAAGATGGCTTCCGTGGGTCTTGGGCCCAAACTGATTAATCATCACTTTATTCCAGCTCTCGGCTCTTGCTGCAATTGGCATATTTATTTCTAATCAGCTCTTAAAAATGGCATCATTCAAAGGTGCTTAGCCACATTACTTAATTCTCAGTCTGTATTACTATTGATTTCAAATATTCTCCTCAAGATATGGCTCATCATTCAATGCAGAAGTCTGTTTATATAATAATCTTATCTGGTTCCTAAAATCTGTGAAATCTCTTCAATTGCCTCTAATGCAAGATCGGAGGCTGGTTGCTAAATGAGTCAATTTTACTTTAATTTGGTTTATTTACAGTACATGTTTTAATGCTCTGCTTTCCCATCTTTTGCAGCAACACTGAAAATAAAGGCAAATGTAGGCAGAGAGAGGGTCCTGTGCTTTTCTCAGTCTGCAGGAGTCGAGGCAGCCTGCCTGAGCTCCCGGAGCAGAGCTTTCCACCTCGGCCAGCCCGCGGAAGGACCCGCAGGGGCCCGCAAATGCCGACAGCAACCGCGCGGGGCCATTAAAAGAGCACCAGAAGGAGATCCCAGATTTGGTTCCAGTCCCTGCTCTGCCATTCCATAAAGATGATCAGGTTGCTTGACATCATGGAGATTCAGTCTCCCCATCTGCGAAACGGGGATGATATAACATCTTCCGAGCGCAGGTCTCGGGAGATGCGCAGCGACTAGGAGGTTAAAGTGCACGTGGTGGGGGCTCCACGCTCCTCCCACCAGTCCCCGGTCCCGTGACTCACTTTCCTCTTCATGCCGGCTTGCTCCTGGGCCAAAGGGGTAGCCCGACCCTCTCCATCACGGCACATCCCCCGGTACTTTTTGCTTCGGACCCGCTGCTGAGTGGCCACCTCTGTCTGTGTCTCTTTGATGCAATGGCAAAAGAGAGAATGCATTTGAGCCAGCTCTGTGTGTGCACAGCCAGGCCCTGGAGCCACGTCTCGCTGGCGCCCCTGATCCCCGGTCCGGTCACCTGTGGCCAGGGAGCAGAGGCCAGGATCGGTGCTCGAGAACCCAGCCGTGCCTCCTCTACAGAGCTGGAACATGCCAGATGCTGGGCGAGGCTCTGGCTGTGCAACATGGGGCCCTGGCTTTGGGCTACCCCCCAGCTGGCTAGAGACGTGCGCAAAAGCAAGAGGAGACGCTCTTGGGCTGCGGGAGGAGGGGCCGAATGTTCGACGAACCCCACCCTCTTTTATTAGTAAGTGTTGTGCCCGCTGAGGATGCCACAGGGATGGCAGCCCACTGCTGTCGCTGGGCCTCTCCTTGGCCCAGGCAGAGCTGAGGAACCCCCTGCCTGCAGCAGGCGGGTTCCATTTGCCCCTTGATGCTGTTGCTCTCTCTCGGTCAGGTGTGAAAGCGGCCATTTCATGCTCGTCTTCCCCAATTAACAACAGCTGGTCCCCTATAAAACCGACCGGTGAGATGGTTTGTTATTGGAAGACGAGGCGACATCATTAGGCATTAATGGCTCAGCCCCGTCGCCTGGCCTGAGTTCGCGGGGTTAATGCGGCGAGATGTCGGGCCTCGCCCTGCAGAGCTGCTGGCCTCCTCTGCTGTTTCCAGGCCGTTTCTCCAACCTCCCCCCTCTGGATCAAGAACCGGGAGGCGGAAGGAAGTCAGAAGAAGGTCCTGATTTCCTGCAAGGGAAACTGCAGGAGGCAGACGATCCGCCGCTTAGAGGAGAGAGAGTTTGATTGAAAGAACAATTTTGAATCCGGAAAGTTTCTTTAAACATTCCTGCTTGTGCCTGGGTTAATCATTCTGTTTCCCTCAGCGCTTAGATACGCCCTCCTTTTGTCTCCCCCTCTCTGTGTATCCTTACATCACGGCTGCTAGCTCATGTGAGACCCTTCATGCTCCCGGTTTGAAGGTTAAGGAGAGGCTCATGGGCTATGTTCAGACAAGAGCCCTTTCCCTGGCAATTTAACCGCGTGACTGCGAGAGACGGTCTGGGGCAGGCTGAGACCCACAAGTCACACTGACTGGATTTGGTGCCGAGAACAACTTTGCCTTCTAAGGTGACCGTTTCATCGTGGGCTTGTATATTTCCTTGGGCCCTCAAACCGAAGCCCGAGTCTGCATGGCCCCCTTGATCTTGGCAACAAAGTGACCAACACTGTTCCACAAGGAAGTCTCCCTTTCATTGGGCAAATCACGAATCTCCATGCTACTCATTAATTCATTCATTCGCTTGGCAAACATGAAGTGACCACCTATTTTTATTTCTATCTATCTATCTGCCTGTCTATCTACATATCTATCTGTCAGGCTCCACAGACAAACACATCTGCCACTCCCAACCAATCGGTTAGAACAGATGCATTCAAGGATTTTGTTAAAAGGAAAATTTTCTATTTATCCTTCGCTCCTTCCTTCCTTCTCTCCTTTCTAACTCTACAAAACTTTCTTAAGCATTTATGCTCGATATAGACGTGATTAAGATCGAGGTTCTATGCTAAAGGAACAAGAAACTTACCATCTGCACAGAGTGACAAAATGGCACCCCCACCGAGCGGAGAATCAAAGCCCCGTTGAGGAGTCCTTGGGGCTGCCGGCAGCCAGCTCTTCTGGCTGAGCTTTGGACAGAGACTTGAGGGGGAGCCAGCAATGGCGGGACAGAGTCCCTGGGCTGAGTTCACACTCTCGTTCCTTCTGTGCTTACCGCCCTGTCGTCTTCCCTTGATGTTCAGGCGAGTGGATCCTATCTCAACCCTGCTAAGGGAAACCAGCAAGGAGACGTGGAGTCCATCCCTGGCCAGAGCTTCGTTGGGAGAAAAGTACTCCTAGGGCCAGCCTAGAGTGGCAGAACCCTTTGCACCCACCCCACCCCGGGGGGAACCACACCAGGACTGCTTAATCTGGCCCCTCCAAAGTGCCTGAGTGAACTCTCAGCCCATTACTTTCTGTGTTAATAAGGGAAGACACTCCCTGCTCGTACATCCTGGGTGGGAGTAGATTAAAAGAACTCACTGTCTGTCCCACTCACGAGGCACTTAATCAGAGAGTGCCACAAGATTCCCTTTTCCTCCTTCTCCTGTTCTCTAACTTTTCCTGGGGATAAGGCTTAACCTCCACCACAGGTTCCCAGAGGGAAGAAATAGAAACCTATCTACATTACCTTATTGTTTTGAAACCAGAATTATGGCGTCAGTTCCGCCACAGGATCGTCACACCCATTCTGAGAATAGGAAGTGACCTAGAAAATGCAGTAGCATAAACACCAAAAATATTGCTGTTTAACGAAGTCAAGTGGGGCGCCCGGTAGCCCGTTCGGTTACGTGTCCGACTTCGGCTCAGGTCATGGTGTCACGGGCCATGAGTTCTAGGCTTGCATGGGGCTCTGTGCTGACAGCTCAGAGCCTGGAGCCTGCTTCAGATTCCGTGTCTTCCTTTCTCTCTGCTCCGCCCCCATTTGCACACTTTTTCTCTCAAAAATAAATAAACATTAAAAAAAAGACAGTTAAGTGACTTAATAGAGACTTTGGGTAGCTTCCCAGCTTTACCACTTGCATACTTACTGTGTGACCACGGGCAAGTGTCTCACCTCTGGGGGCCTCAGTCTCCTGTTTGAAGGCAGACTGTTCTGGAGAACCGATGGTGGTCGCCACAATCACGATTCACTGCTTCTCTTTACCTCTAGCATCTCACGCATGAGCCCACGCCCAGCATACAGCTGGGTGCTCAGAAGCCCCTCGGCAAGGAAGCTTTGAATGAATGAAAAGAACACTTTCTAAGCAGGAGACATGCTCCAAGAGATCCGCCCCCCAGGCTCTTTGCAGTAGGACCTTTGGAAAAACCTCTCTAGATGCCACTTCATCTGGACGCCGAATTCCTGCAAACCAGCTGACCTGTATTTACAGTATCCACGTTTGTTTTGGAGAAAATCCAAATGTCCACTTAACCGGGCTGGAGGCCAGCATAATCTTCCTATGTTGTTTGTAACCATGAGATTAATGGCGGGCCTTGCTCTGAAACTTCTGGTGACATCACTCACCTGGGGGTGTCTCTTTGGTATGGATAACAGTAATGGGTTGGTCTTCTCTGTGGCTGTGTTCTGGTTTAGGAGGCTTGCCTTCTGTGGGAAGGCTGCGTGGGGGACGCAGCTACTTGGCTTTGGAGACAGACACTGGTGAGCGCTGAGGTAAGTCCCAAGCCCTGCTCTGTATATCCTGTGCCAACTGAGTGATCTTGGGCAAGTTGCCTAAGCCCTCTGACCCTCGGTTTCCTCACACATGAGGGTCACATCACTTACTTCCTTCAGTTATGGCAAAGATTAAACGAAAGAAATGCTTCATAAATGCCTGCACTCTACCCATTGATACACACACTCACATAATTTATTTTCCAACGGACGATGCTTGAGCAGCTCATCTGATGTTAAAATAGAGCACGAGTTACAACCCAACAACAACAACAAAACAAAACCCATTAGAAAGCATGCAAAGGACTTGAACCGATGTTTCTCCTGAGAAGATAGTCATGTGGACGGCAAACACATACAAAGATGCTCAACGTCACTCACCATTATCACCAACCACCCTTTGGGATGGCTATAGCAACAGCAACAACCAAAACACACACACACACACACACACACACACACACACCAAAAATAGAAAATAAAGCGTTGGTGAGGGTGTGGAGAAACTGGAAGCCCTGTGGACTGTTCTTGGGAACGGAAAATTGCACAGCCGCCATGAAAGACAGTATGGTGGTTCGTCAAAAATATCTAACAGGATCACCGTATGTCCAGCAAGTCTGCTTCTAAGTACACACCCCAAATAAGTGGAAGCAGGGACTCAAACAGCTATTTGCATACCCGTGCTCATAGAACACTGTTTAAAAAAGAGCTAAAAGGTAGAGACAACTCAAGTACTCATTGATGGATGAACAGACCAACAAAATGTGGTACCTCCATATGCCGGAAGATTATTTAGTCTTAAAAAGCAAGGAAACTCTGGGGCATCTGGGTGGCTCGGTCACTTAAGCATCTGACTCTTGATTTCAGCTCAGGTCATGATCCCAGGGTCGTGGGATTGAGCCCTGTATCGGGCTCTGCACTGGGCACAGAGCCTGCTTGAGATTCTCTCTCTCCCTCCCTCTGCCCCTCTCCCCCACTCTCTCTTTCAAAAAAAAAAAAATTAACAAGCAAGGGTATTCTGACATGTGCTACCACATGGATAAACCTTGAAGACATTACGCTAAGTGAAATCAACAGGGAAAGTACCATTTGATTCCACTTATGGGAGGTACCTAACGTCGTCCAACTTGTAAAGACAGAAAGCAGGACGGTGGTTGCCCAGGGCCGGGGGGAAGAGGGAGTGGAGACAGTGTTAAATGGGGACAGAGTTTCAGTTTGGGAAGATGAAGAAGTTCTGGAGACAGGTGGTGGTGATGCTCGCAAAACAATGTGGATGTACTGAACGCCATGGAACCCTGCACCTAAAAACGGTCACCATGGTAGATTTCACGTTATACATATTTTGACACAATAAAGCATTCTAAAAAATAATAATAAAATAAGATACGGGTGATATTATTTGCAGCAGAGAAATCAAGTTCCTGGGGGTTTCGATTTCCAGAGGGACAACAACACTTCCTGAATGCATTTGCTATGATGATGGTGATGATGGTTAATGGTGATAATTGTAGTCATAACAGTCTTACAGTGAGGAAACACCCTGTTTTGTTTTGCTTTGTGGGGGTATTTTTTTGTTTTTTTTTACAGATGAGTAAATCGAGGCTCAGAAGGGACTCACTCTTAGGCCAGGAACCCGGATCACCCAGCGGTTTGCAGGGCAGAGCCGTAAGGGCAGTTGAAGGTACGTAGGCACATCACAGTGTATTTGGGCACAACACAGGCATGTCCACCCGAGGCACGTCTCCATAAGCCTCTCCAACTAAGGCCCGAAGCTCAGGCAACCAACCCCTAGTCGGGTCGAGAAAGTCTAACCAGAAGCAGCTGACCTCTGCCAGCTGGACACAGGCCATAGAGGAGTTTGGAGGGGGTGAGTTTCCCCAAGGGGGTCACCGGTTCCTTACCGAAGATCATTCCTGACTGAACAGAAGATTCTGGGAAGTAGCAGCCTGGACACCTGCAGACCCAGGGACTGATCTCCATCCATTACTTCCTGTGTGACCTGGGGTAAAGCACTTACCTCTCTGGGCTTCCGGTTTCTCTGTGCATCTTATACTTCTCAGGAGGTGGGTCCCAAAGACTGGGAGTGGATGGAAAGGTCCGTGTGAGGGCTGGGCGCCCCCTCACCAACCAAAGAGCCCTTAGGCTGGGGCAGTTTCCAAAGCATAGTCAAAGATTCACGTTCGACCAGCACGTATGGAACGTTTATGTGTCTAGCTTTCTGCCACGTGTGTTTACAAACGGTTGTTCTACTTCTCACACAGCCTTGCAAGCTGGGCGTTGTTATCTCTGCTTTCCAGGGGAGCGTCTGAGGGGTTAAGACATGCGTTCGGGTCGCGCAGGTACGGAGCGACAGAGCCATGATGCCACCACAGACGTGCCTCCCTCAGAGCCGCTGACTCAGGCTTCTTCCCTTGAGACTGTGCTTCAGGCCGGTAGAGGATGCGGGGGGGGGGGCGGGGGGGGGCTGCAGGCAACGGTGGAGAAGACCCAGCCTCTGCATCTGAGGAAGTGAGTCGCATCAGGAGACGATTCCAATATAAAGTGATGAGCACTGAGCTAAGGAGCATTACAGGGGCGCAGAGCAGGGGGTGGGGGGTGTGGCCCACATTTACAGGTCCTGGGAGGGAAACTTGTACCTGAGCTGGGCTGTGACTAGTGCTGGCCAGATGAGGAAGGGGAGAGAGGCATTCCAGGCAGAAGGACCAGCATGCTGTGTTTGGGGAAGCGATTTCTAGTCCCGCCGGGGTATGACTGAAGGTGTGTTGGAAGATAGAGCCAAAGCAATGGGCAGGGCCTCCGTCACGGCCCCGGGGGCTTCGGGTGTACCCTGTGGGTAGTCACGGAAAGGTTAAAAGCCGGGAAACCGGGTCGGGTTTGCACGCACACACACGTACACACTCAGACTGAGAGACAGAAGCCTCCAGCTGCAGCACCAGGAACGGGTGGAGTGGGGGTGGGGGGCAGCCACGTAGACGTCGAGTCTGAGAGACTCGTTCGGAAGCTGCTGAAGACTTGGCCAAAGCTCAGAGAGCCCCTGACTCTGCCTGCCGCAGACCGTAGCCCTAGTAAGCGCAGGGCTGGGCACCAAGGAAGGTGGTCTAGAAGGTGGGTCTCCAGGCAGGTTGCCTCCTCGCAGCCCTGGTAGCCAGAGGGCAGCCAGCACCTTCCAGGGCTGCACCTTCCTGTCTTTCCTTGGCCGTCAATCAACTAAGGATGACAGTCACGGGACCTTGGTGGCGGCGGGGATCCGGGGAGAAGTAAGCCACGCAAAGGTGGGATGCGGTGCCTGGTGTCCCCGTTGTGACTCAGTAACTGTTACGACCTGCAGGTGAGCGGCTGGGACCGCTTGCCACCCCCGGGAAGGTTCCACGCCCACTCCCTGTGCACCCCCTCCCCACCCAAGCCTCAAAGGCGGGGGGGGGGGGGTGTGAGTAGCAAATGGCCTGGATGAAATGCGTTCTCCTGGCAATTGCCTTCATTGCCGGCCATAAAAATACATCTATATTTAAATATGCCGGGATAATTCTTAAGTTTTATTAGTACTTAAATATTTTGGCATGTTTATTTCTCCTGGAACAATTATGGAGGCTTCATTGTTTTACTCACAAAAAAAGAAACTAAATGTCCTTTTACAATACCCGCCCCCCTGACAGGTTGAATATGGCACTCTCTCCAGTGTGTGTGTCCTATTGTTGCCTAGACGGCTCACAGGACGCAGAGGCAGAACCAGTCGTGTCAGACCCCCTGTACTATGTGGCCCGGGATGGCTCCTGTTTGCTCCTCGGACCTGCTCTCTGCCTTCCCCGCTGCGGCCTGCCCCGGTGGACCATGTGCTCCCCGGCTGCCCACTGAGCTCGGCCGGCAGGCGGCTCAAGCAGGAGACCCCGGGGAGGGACAAAAGAGCGGTTGGAGTGCTGGGCCTCTGGCTTCTTCCCACTAGGATCTGGGGGTTCCTGTGCAGTCAGCAGCCTTTACCCCCAGCCCTGGTCGTCTCTGTTCTCATAACCGCCCCTCCTCCTGCACCTGCGAACCTGTTGCGGCAAGGGCTCCCGGCTCCCGCTAGCCTTTGCATGCTGCACTGTGTCCAAGGTTTCCTCTGCGTTGGTGCCACTTTTGTAAACAGTCTCTTCATCCCTCCTCAGTGACCCACCTGAGTGAGCCAGCTGTATGGGGACCCTGAGAGACACAAAGCCCTAAGTAGGCCTTTGCCACTGGATCTATACAGCATGTGACGCTTTGGTGAATGCTCATAACAACCCTGTAACTGGAGAGGGCAGGGCCATTGTCCCTCTTTTCACTGATGAAGACACCAAGGCCCAGAGAGGTTGCCCGCCCTTCCTAAAGTCACACAGCCAGTAAGAGAAGGAAGCAGGACTGAAAGTCAAGGCCCCTGAGCACAGGTTCCAGATTCCTCTACCTCTTCACAGCTGGCAGTGATAGACATTTTGATAAAGTAAAGGAAAAGCATATAAGCCAACCCTCCTTCCAACCTGGAGAAGATCCCACTCACCTGCTGTCCAAACTGTGGGTCTCCTTCCCGGGGCAGGTGGGTGCGGCAAGCGGACGGTACAGCTCAGTGACAGGAAAGACTGAGGACGGGCCCAGCCCCATTTTAGCTGTGTGACCTTGCACGAGTTACTTAAACTCTCTGGGCTTCTGTTTTTCATGTGTTTCATGGAGACGATACTTGCTGAGCAAGTCTTAGAGCCCGAGAAACCACTTCGGCCTTAATGTGACAATAAAGCAGGGTTACTGAGCACACGCCATGCAGCCGGGACTATTATCGTAAGCGCTTTATGCGCAACGTCCGGTGGAGGCAACTACCGTCATTGTCCCATGTAGCGGGTGGGACATTTCCCCCCATCCCGTTGCTGATGTGTGAACACGGGCCATCGGGCCCCGAGCCGACCCTCAAATCCTCATCGGGGAGGAGCTGGAGGGGGCCTTAGAGTACATCCAGCCCAGGTGACTTTACAGGCGAGCAAGTGAGTCCAAACAGAGTAAGCACCCTGGCCAGTGTCGAGCAGTAATGGGCAGCCAGGACTTCAGCCTCCAAATCCATGGTTTGTTTCCCATGGAGTTACCAAAACGCAACCAACTACAAATCAGCGTCTGCGATCCACCTCTCCTAGTGGTGGCTCTCTCCTTCACTCCCCTTCCGTGTAAACCTAAGGACCGCTGACCCCTGTTCAGCTCCAGCATCGCGGCAGGCCCCAGGCGCCCCTGCATGTCAGCAGAGACGCAGGTGTCTGCCCTTCAAGGGCAGGGCTGGGCCCAGGTGGAGCGCCTTTCTCATGAACAGCTGGGCTGCACCACCCGGAGGTCCAGTTTGCAGGAGAACCAGCCCCTCACCCACCGCCGTGTGAACACCGACCCCAGGCCTATCGAGGGTGGGAGAAGCCTGCCCTGGCGGAGGAAAGGGAGGGATCAAAGCCAGGCTTTGAGGCTGAATGGTGTGCTGGGTTAAGTTACATGTGCCACAGACATTCCAGGCTTCAGTGCCCAACTCTGCCAAGACCTAACTGTGTGCCTTTGGGTGATCTGCTTCTCTTCTATAAGCCTCAGTTTCCGCATCCATAAAATGGGGCAACCGTAACAGCACATGACTTACCGGCAGGTGCAGTACTAACAAGTCTTACGAGGAGTACACAGGGCACTGACCAATCAGAAGCAACACCAGCCATAAACACCAGTGCGGCTATTCTGAAGCCGACTGACTTACCGTCAAGAGTCAGAGAGAAAGGCTTGCAAGGGCTCATTCGGCAGATGTTCCATGAACAGAAGCCATTGTTTTATTTGTAAATTTCAAGAGCTCTGGCTTCCTCCGGGTTGTGACATTTTCGACATTTCACTCCTTTACAGCACATGGCGGAAATTCCATTACTGCAACTTTAGGTGCAGGAAAATGCCAACCACTATGTGGAGGGGTTTAATTCAATCCTTCAAACACGGACTGAGCAGTCCCTCCGCACAGCTCTGTGGGGGAGGCAGAGGAGAATGGAGCAGCCTCTGTTCTCCGGAGACCCCGCTTCAGAGGAGAAGCCACACAAACAAGCCGCGGTAAGTGACCCAGGAAGAAAGAAACGCTTGGTGCGGAACAGTGGACCAAAACCCCGGCTGTGAGCGCGGGCACTTTTCCCACTTTCTGGCTGTATGACCTTGGGCAAGTCAGTTAACCCACCTCCTATCCAGCCCCCTCCCCCACTGCCCCAGTTCCTCACCTGTTAATGGAGATATGAATCTTTATCCCCAGGGGTTGCTATGGGGACTAACGGGGGTCCTGCTCTGTTGAAGCAGCCAGCACAGGGCTCGACACCATAGCCTCCTCTCCTCTCAACACCCAGCTGACCAGGGGTTACGGGGGAAGAAAACCTCACTCTGGTTCGGGTATCTGGAAAAGCTTTGTAGCAGAGGTGGTGGGGAGCTGTCTTGAAGGGTGGGAGGGGCCTTGAGGGGTGGAGAAGGCCAAAGGAACGGCCCACGGGGAGGCACAGACGTGGGAGGAAGGGCACCTTGGCCCCAGGCAGCCGGGAAGAGCAAAGCTCTCTTAACAAGGGAGTGGAATCTTGAAGAAGTGGACAGGGAGAGTCAGGGCTCCATGGGTCGTCACTGATTGTTCTTATGAAGCCATCATAATTTCGAGTGGGAATCATAGTTTTCCTCTAAAGAATGTCGTATGATCTGAGTCAGGAAGCAAACCCAACAGGAGCTACCTTGTGGGTCGAAAGGGGGTGGAGGGGCTGGAGGGCTGGGGGTCTGGGGTGGGAAAGGAAGGCCCAGGGCAGGCTTACTGCAGGGGGGGAGGTGGAGTGGCCAGTCATCCACTCCAGGTGGAGCACTTGGGCGGGGGAACCTGGATCCTGCTCAGTCTGGACTCCTGGGCCCCCTTCCCTTAGCCTAGGATTTGCCAGGAAGAAGGCGAGGCTGTGGGTGGTGATGGAGGAAGGGCACCAGGAACCCAGAGGCTTGGGGAGGGAGAGGGAAACCACTTTGTTCTTGCTCAGATGGTGCAGCGGAGGCCCAGATCGCTCCAGACCTCGTGTGTGAGTCTGGCCCCAGGCCTGGCCTGGTGGGCTGGAGACAAGTCACAGCTATCTAGGCCTTGGTTCCTACTCCTAGAAATTCGGCTGTGCCCTCACTCCCAGCTCTCTGTCAGCCCCACTGCGGGAAGCCTGGAAAGCAAGCCCGTGGTGATGCTTCCTTGGCCAAAGGAGACCCCCAACTCCCATCATCTGGCCATTTTAGACAGAGCTGGGGGAAGAGAAGGAGAGAGTGAATACCTCAAGTCTTCAGAGGGGAGAGCCATTCTAGTCTTGGTGTGTCTCAGGTTCCTCCATAAGAACGGGGCTGAGTTGAATGCTAGAGAGTCTATTCTGAATGCCCAGGACCACTGTTCCTGGAGAAAAGCACATTCTCCCCTACCCCAGCGCACCGGCTCCTCAGCTTAGCAGTGAGGACAGCGGCCCCACGCACTGCGGGAACTCTCAGTGAGTGTGGTTGTGAAATGGAAGCCCAGCATGGACACCAGGAAGGAAGTTGGCTATAGTCCTCTCCCAGGCCACCCATTTTACAGACGGTGAGACTGAGGCCACCCAGAACAGTACAGGCACAGCCCAATGGAGCTGAACCCGGATTACAGCTAAGACCCGTGGCCGCTCCCTCCCAGAGCTCTCTACTCTCTACAGGTTTGCCAGCTGGGTCCCAGAGCTCAGATATAGATTTCAAGGAACTCCCCGCTCGCATCCGATGCAAAATGTCAGGGGTCTGCGTCTTTTTTTCCAGAGAGAGGACCCACAGGGTTGATTAGGTTTCTTGATGGTTTGTATCCTCCTCTCCCAAAATGCCTTAAGAAAAGCAAGTCACGGCAGGCACGACTTGCCGTGTCCTGCCATCCTGCACCCCAGCCTACAGGCACGGAGCCCGCAGCCCTCCCTTGCAGTCGAGAAGCGGGTCCTATTTTCAGTCTGGAAGTCTGCTGTCTTTATAGTGACAGCAGGTTCCCCTCCGTGTCTCTGACACGTTTTCCCAGGCCCCGAGCAGGGGTGCTAACTCATGCTTGCTCACATCTCCTCCTCCAGTTCATCCCACACAAGGGCCCCGCTCCCTCAGAGCCCCAGGAACCCGCAGTGGAGCTGCTAGAGGAAGCAGCTAGGACGTCATCACCACATCTGCCTTCCTTCTGGTTTTTCCTGGAATGCTAGGAAAGCGTTGGGATCCTCTGGGGTGGCCTTCACGATTCACAGAGGGGAAGACGAGGCCCCGAAAAGGGAAGGACCATTCTCTCCCTGCTCTAAAGGTGGAGTATGAGGAAAATCACGTGGCCTGCTGGATCCAGGAGAGGTCTTCCTCCACCGGAGGCCCACGCCATTCAACCGTGAGGTTGAGCATTTTGAAGGGGGAGGCACCTTGCTGTAAGGGGTCGCTGGCCTGAGCTGCTCCAGTGGGCTGCAGGCCCACTGTCCCAGGCGTAACCCGCCCAGAGAACCATGTGAACCACGGACAGATGGTCTTGGTAAACCAGGGCCTCATAAGGAACACAAAAGGACCCAGTTCACTCACTGATTCATTCCTTCAATCAGTATTTATTAAGTTCTTATATGAGGTTCTGCACCAGGGGCCGATGAAAACAACAGTGACCAAGGTAGACCCTGCCGTCTTGAGACTTGTACTCTCACAGAGTAACAGCACCAGGGAGCTTTCACTGGGGGGTGGGGGGAGAACGAGGCACGGCTCCTTACAGAGCTTACGGCAGCATAATTACACGCAGCAAGCCAGAGATGATGTGCAGCGGGCCCAGCTATTAACTTCCGGTTTCTTCTCCTTGCTCGCTTACTGGGGAAACCCTCGGACCAATGTAGCTGACAGAAGCCTCCCTCCCTCCCTCCCTCCTTCCCCTCCTTCCCTCCTTCCTTCGCTGCTTAATATGCACCATATGCTGGAGAAGATGCTGGGAATGCAAAAGGAGTTTCTAGGAAGGAAGCAGACCGGAAATCAGATCATTATAATGCAATGTGACACTGCTTTTGTGATGGGCAAGCCCGGGGTATTATGGGAGCTCCAAAGGGGGGCCCCAGCTCTCACTGGAACCTGTCGGTGAGCTTCTGCGGGGAAGAGGTGCGGGAGCACCTTCTTTCACGTTGCTGAGCACCTGCTGTGTTCTGAATGCTGTGCTGGCGGCCAGGCGTGGCGTGGCATTCACCTTTCCACCTGGCACTTGCCCTGATTGCCTGGTCCCGGTTGGATATTTCCACTTGCATCAAGCAGGTCCTGGACCCTCCTCTCTGCACCCCTCACCTCGCTTGCTTTTCTGGGCTGGGCTGTTTCATCCCCCTGCACGGGGAAGAACGCTCATTTTCTGCTTAGAACGGCTTAGAATTCCTCTCACGTTTCTGGGGTCCTGCTACCTCCTAGGGCACAGAACCCAGGAGACCATCCACCCACCTCTGTGCATGCCCTGCAGAGGGCCTGTCCCCTGTGACCCATTGCACAAGGAATCCACTCGCTCCCTCTCAGAACCACTTCAGTGTCCTGCCGTGCTGCAAGGGCGGATGAGGACTGAGAAGGAGCAGGCAGAGTAACGTCTAGGTCAGATCCGAAGGAAGTACTTCCTCCACTGTCCAGAGGTGTGTTTCCCACACCCGTCCTCTATCACCCTGTCATTAAAGTCCTGAGTTGGCGGTGCCGGGGTCTTAAATCATGTCGGTTCTATATGCATTAGTGCAATCCACAATGAAATTAGTTGACCCTGTTAATTAAATACAGTTCAGGCATGGGGTGGCTTAAATGATATAAGCAATATGGTCATTCACTTAATGATAGATATTTGATATTAAAAAAAAAATAAGACTTCGTTATTCCAAACCAAATTTCAATGAAAAATGACCAATTTCCCTCTATTAGTTTCCAAGCTGTTCCAATAGAATAACACGATCAAAATGAAAACAGGTTGTATGCCCCCGAAGGCAGTGTCTGGTGGTCAAGATATAAGTATTTTTCACTGTGGGTTTGCTGCGTGACCCCGGGCAAGTCGCCGCACCTCTCTGCTTTCGCCTCCTCATCTATAAAATGGGGTATTCCCTGCATCGTAAGGAAGGGCAAATGAAGTAACAAAGTAAGGGTGGCTTTTACGTGGTATTGTTTGATCACTTGCTTGGTTGTTTTTTTTTATTTGCAGCCCTCTTTGAACCACTCAGTATTGGAAACTGGGATAAAAAGCGAATGCTACACAGATATGAGGGGTCATTTCTCACGGCCTTAATCTCACAGGGAGACCCAGTTTCCAAGAGCTGAGAAATGGTGTCCCCCATGGGGGGCCCACGGGGAGGCAGAGGAAGTTCCTATACGTCAGGCTCAAGATTTCTACACTTCTACATCCAAGGCTGAACGCAATTTTCAAGGGGCTGGGAGTTTGTTCCCGAGTTGGGATGAAAGAGACAATAGACAGGTTTACCTTCAAAAGCCAACCCTGGTTTCTGTGGCTTCCTCACTGCATCCGCAGCCGTCGCTTTGAATTATACATGAGGCGTTTGCAGGGGCTGTGATGATTTTTCAAATATTTCTCTAATTGATGAGCGAGGCTTTGATAAATGGCTGTAGAATCAGGAACATCTGATCACAAGGAGCTCTGTCTTGTTCCTCCTTGACGGATGTTTATTTGACTTCAAAGGGGGCAGGGTCCGAAGGCCCTACTTCTGCTTCCTGGATCTTTTACTGTATTGAGGGGAACAAGGTAAAACACAAAGTCTGTGGTTTTGTTTTTAAACACCAACGAGGAGAGCTCTCCAAGGTCCCAAGTCTTGTGCCTGCCATCATTCAGACAGGGAACTTGGGGTGGGCCACCAAAGACCCTATCCGATCAGCCTGGGTTCTTGCTTTCCCACAATGTCCTCCTCACAGATGTCAAAGGGGGGAGAGACCAAATATCTAAGAAATAGATGCACAAGCACCAGCTATGGGCCGAAGCGGGGGCCTGCTAGATAGCGGACTTTTACTGCTGGATGGTGGTGGGGCCCAAGGACCCCAGGGGAGGGCAGCAGAGTGCAGGGGTGGGGGCAAGAAGAGCAACAACGCAGGGGATCTTGAACAGGGGGACTTTTTGCTAATGGAATGGAAACATTTCAATGCTTTTAAAACTGGCGCGCCTAACCCAGGCTGTTCCGGAACACCTCCCTAGCTCCCCCTCCCCAGAACGGTACAGCCCAATCTCAGCATGGAATTTAACGCCCTTCTCCATCTCATTCCACCCCAGGTCTCCCACCTCATCCCCCTCCGTCCCTCCCCATTTCCCCTCTCTCTGAGTTCTAGCCACCTTGGTCTCCCATCCCATGCACAACCACGCCCGATCATTCTGTATTATCACAACATTGTCATAAATGTCCGATCCAGCATTTAATGTACCCCGGTGTGATCTTTCTAACCTGTGCACACATTTACCTGTTTATGACATTGGTCTAATAGATGAGCCTTACTTGGCTCTCATTGCTGCTTGCCATTGAAGGACCAACAGACTGTTGCCTCCCCACCCCTCTTCCTCCTCCAGTGATTTCTGTTGTCATTAGAAGGCAGCTATTGTGTGCTCACCAGAAACCCTTATCAGAGGCTCATCTGCTTTCCCCTGGCTTCCAGCTTCCTGTTTCCACACTGAAGGACCTCATATCTTCTCTCCACTGAGCTCCTCTGGTGAGTGTGGGAGAAGGAAACATGTACGTAGTGGGTCTTGTCCATTCAGGCTTCTATAACAAAAACACTATGGACTGGGGGGCTTAAACAGAAAATATTTCTCACAGTTTTGGAGACCAGGAAGTCCAAGATCAAGGCATTGGAAAATTAGGTGTCTGGTGAGGGCCTGCTTCCTTGTTCGTGTACGACCATCTTCTCCGTGTCTTCTCATGGTGGAAGGGGCAAGGGAGTTCTCTGGAGTCTCTCTTATATGGGCACAAATCCCATTCATCTGGACTCTGCCCTCATACTCACCTCTTAAAACCCCCCTCCTCCAAATACCATCACATTGGGGATTAGGTCCCAAGATACAAATGAGGTGGGGCGGGGGACACACATATTCATTCTGTAGCACAGAACTCACCTTGTACGTCCCTTTTGGGTCTACTACCTGCAGAGAGCACATCTTCTCCAAGCCACGTGTTTTACAGAGGCTGGCTTGTGAAAGGAAGCCTGTGGTTTTCAGGACTAGCATGATAAGATGGATGAGTACAATTTCAGGTGTGTTAGTAAGCCTCCTCTCTCGTTCTAAGCAATGTTCTTCAAGATGCTTTACCAGGATCAAAGGCTACTGTCTGATTCCCTGGGAAGGGATAAATAAGAGAGGTGTTACTTTTAAGTTCCCTCAAAACTCAAAAGCCACAGACCCCACAGGCACCAAGAAGGTAAGAAGTAAATATCACAAATGATTCTATGCACACAATTTCAACAACTTAAATGAAATGGGCCAATTTTTTTGAAGCAATAAATTAAAAAAAAACTCACCTAGGAAGAAATAGATCACCTGAATAGTCCTATATTTATTTAACAAATAGATTTGTGGTTAAAAAAATCTGCCATAAAAGAAAACTCCAGGGGTGCCTGGGTGGCTCAGTTGGTTGAGCCTCCGACTCTTGATTTTGAGTTAGATCATGATCTCACCCTTCATGGGTTCAAGCCCCACCTTGGGCTCTGTGCTGACAGCATGGAGCCTGATTGGGATTCTCTCTCTCCCTCTCTCTCTCTGCCCCTCCCCTGTTCTCTCTCTCTCTGTCTCTCAAAACTAAACAAATAAACATTTAAAAAAAGAAAATTCCAGGCCAAGATGCTTTCACTGCCATATCCTGCCAAATATTTAAAGAAGAAATAACACCAATTCTATATAATCATTTCCAGAAAATATAAAGGAAATACTTTGCAATTAATTGTATAAAGTCGCCATTACTCTGAAATCAAAATTATACTAAGACAAGACAAGAAGAGAAAACTAGATAGATCAATATCCCTCATGAATATGCAAATATACTCCACAAGATATTAGTAAATCAAATCCAGCAATATAAAAAAGGAATAATGTGCCACAACCAAATGGGGTTTATTTCAGAAATGCAAGACTGTTGCGATACTTGAAAATTAATCAACATAAGTTATATTAATAGATTAAGGAATAAAATCATGTAAACATATCAATTGATATAGAAAAAAGTAACAAAATTCAACATACATTTCTCATAAAAACTTGAAGCAAACTATGATGGGAAGAGAATTTCTTTCATTTGATTAAGGGTATCTACAAAAAAATCCAGAGCTAATATCAAGTGCAGCAATGAAGGACTGAAGCTTCCCCATAAGAAAGAGAACAGGGAAAAGTTGTCCACTCTCAACATTGCTATTCTAAGTCCCAGTGCAATAAGACAAGAAAAAGGAATCAAAGTATAGAAATTGTAAAGGAAGAAATAGAACTGTCCCTATTCACAGAGAACATGACTATTGAAAAGCCCAAAGAACTGGCACACACAAAAAAACCCTCCGTATTGAGTGTGGTGAGGTTGTGGGATATAAGTTTAACATGAAAAAAAAATGAACCATATGGTTATATGCTAGCAATAAATAATTGGAAACTAGAATTTCAAAAACCAATACCACTTACAAAAAGTTCCCCAAATGAAATACTTAGCTATAAATTTAAGAAAACATGTGCAGGACCCCCATGATAAAAACTACAGGACACTGATGAAAGCAATAACACCTAAATAAATGGAGAGACATATTGTGTTCCAGGATGCGAAGACTGATACAGTCAAGATGCCAATTCCTTCCAGTTTGTTCTATAGATTTAGTGCACTTGCAATCCAGATCTATACAGAATTCTTTGTACATATAGACAAACTGATTCTAAAATTTATAAGAAAAGGAAGCAGAGCTAGTATAACCATAATAATTTTGAAAAAAAAATGACGAATAAGTTTGGATAATTGACACTATCCAATTTTAAGGCTTATTCCAAAGCTCCAGAAGTTAAGACTGCAGGGCATTGGTGAAGGTGTGGACACACAGATCAATAGAACAGAATAAAAAGACCCAGAAATATACACAAATATGAACAATTGATTTTTGATAAATCCAATGGAGATACAACTACCTTTTCAACAAATGGCATGGGGACAATTGGACATCCATTGCAAAAACAAAAAAAACACAACCAAGACCCAAAACCTCATATATTCCTTACATAAAATGGATCAGAGATCTAAATGTAAAGTGATAAAACTTTTAGAGGGAACATAAGAGAAAATCTTCATGACCTTGAGTTGGGCAAAGAGTTCTTAGATATGACACCAAAAGCCTAACTCATAAAAGAAACAAATTGATAAATTGGCCTCCATCAAAATGAAAAACTACATCCTGGGAAAAGAAAACTGTAAATCGCATATCCAACAAAGGACTTGTGTCCAGAATATACAAAACACTCTCAAAACTCAACTGAGGGAACAAACAACCCCATGTCAAAATTGAGCAAGCAATTTAGACAAACACTTCCCCAAACAACATACACAGATGGCCAGTCAATTCAAGAAATTCAACATAAAACAGAGGCGCCTGGGTGGCTCAGCTGGTTAAGCATCCGACTCTCGGTTTAGGGCTCAGGTCATGATCTCATGGTTTGTGAGATCAAGCCCTGCATCGGTCTCTGCAGTCTCTCTCTCTCGCTCTCTGCCCCTCCCCCACTCGCTCGCTCTCTCTTTCTCAAAATGAATGAACATGAAAAAAGGAAATTCAACATAAAACAAAAACACAAGATACCATTCGAATCTATTAGAATGGCAAAGACCAGAACCAAAACCAAAACAAACAAACAGACAAATGAAAACCCCACAAAAGCTGGCGAGGATGCAGAGCCAATGGGGACTCTTACCCGTTGCTCGGAGAATGCAAAAAGGAATAGCCACTCTGGAAACAGCCTGGCAGTTTGTTAGGATGCTAAACACACACCTACCACGCATCCCCGGCAGCCCCACTCCTGGGCATTTACCCAAGAGAAATAAAAACTTGTGTGCATGCAAACAGTGCTCTATTTATAATTGCCAGAGCTGGAAACAAAACTGAATGTCCTTCGGTGGGTGAATGGATAAACAAACTGTGGTCCACTCAAGCCCTGGAATACTACTCAGCAATTAAAAAGGGGCTGTTGCCAAACGTCCCAACGCGGGTGCATCTCAAAGGCACGGTGTTGAGTGAGAGAGCCACCTCAGCGGTTATACACCGTGTGGCTGCACTTACGTGACATTCTGGAAAGGCAACCCGTAGGGGTGGAGATCAGATCTGTGGTTGCGTGGGCTACGGGTGGGAGGGAGGGATTGAGGAAAAGGAGCAACGAGGGAGATTTGGGGGGAAGGTGACGGAACTGCCCTGGGTCTTGACTGTGGCGGTGGTTACACAGATCTGTACTCTTCTAACTGTACGTACACACGTTTGGACATGCGTGTGTGCGTGCACACACCTACCCTTGGCACGGACCCAAGCACTGCCAAGCACGCCGCCCCAGGCAAGTCCCCCAGTAGGAAGGTGCCACACTGGACTGTGCCACAAAGGAAAGCTATTTTGTGCTGAAGGAGAAAAGACATCCGTCCCCTTCACTGCCTCGCACTTCCACGGAAATGTTGCAAAGTACACCTGACTCGTGGAAATGTCTGTCGAAACAGCTCATGTGGTTTTATTTTCACTCACCACTGAACCCCTGCCGCCATTTCCCTCACCGCTGCCTCAAGACCCAGCGGTGTCTTTCGAGCCGGAGAACAAACTTGAGTGGGAGATCCCATTCTGTACTCAGACTTAGCCCTCCCTCCAGCCCCTGAGCACCCTCCCCCCACTCTTAGGGATGAGACCCATCCCTTAGGATGAGGGGGCACCCAAGAGACACAGGACCCCCCAAAGATATGCATTCTGCGGCCTGGGTGTATGTTACGTCGCATGGCAAAAGAGGCTTCGCAGATGTAATTAAGGTTACGGCGCTTCAAATGGGGGGGATATCTGAGTTACCTTCAAAGCCGAGAACTTTTGCAAGTGCAGACAGAATCGAGGCAGAGGAAGAAGAAGTCAAGGAGATGTACGCATGCGAAGGACACTCTGCCTTTGCCAGCTTTGAAGGTGAAGGGCCAATGTGACAAGGAATTGCAGGTGGTCGTAACCGGCTGAGGAAGGAAATGGGCTCTCAGCCCTGCATTCTGCCAGCCACCTGGATGAGCCTGGAGCAGATAGATCCCCCCTCCGGTGCCTCTAGAGAAGAGCCAGGCCAGCAGCATCTTGACCGAGGCCTGGTGGGATGTGGAGCAGAGAAGCCAACCCAGGCCACCTAGACTTCTGACCGACAGAACTGTGAGCCAATCAGCTTGGGTCCTGACCCCCTAAGCTTGTGGTAATTCTCACGACAGCAGGAGGAAACTGATGCAGTTTCCCATTATGCCCATAAACCCCTGGCGGGCCCGGCTCAGGCCCGCCGAGCTCCGGCCCCAGCGTCGGCCCCAGCCTCTGAGATGTCCACCGTCTCTCCCACTATGCTCTGTCTTCTCCTCCCGGCAGCCCCTGTCCCCAGCACACGAGGGCGGGCTGGCTGACAGGTGCCTCACCGAAGCCACCGCGAAGGGACCCTCCCAGAGCCCGAGAATCATTTCATTTGGACAAATGTGTTCTAGCTCCTCCCTCACAAGCCCCCACAGACACAGCGTGATTCACAGCTTAAATTTAGGCAGGGATGCGAGCTCCTTGTCAGTCTCCTTTCAGTCCTTTCTGGAATGCAAGCAGAATATAAATGGTGGCCAAGGAGAAATGGGGCAGGCCTAGCCTACTTCCTCTGGGACCAGGAGCCAGCCCCTTCCCTTCCCTGCTTCAGTTTCCTCTGCTGGGACATGAGGGGGTGGGCCAGATGGGCCCCAAGTTTCTTCCAGCCTAGCGACCTAGAAATAGAAGATGCCCCCGCCCCCACCGTCACTACCACCAGGCTGCGTTGGCTCCTGAAAAGGAAACCCTGGCTCTGCCAGGAAGTGGCAGCGGGCCCAGTCCAGCGGGGACCCTTCCGGAACAGAAGCCAGGAATGGAATATCCCAGGACATTTTTGGTATTTATTTAGTGTTAGGATTGAATCATGTCCCCGCCCCGCCCCCCCCTCCCCGCCGTCAAAAAATATGCTGGAGTCCTAACCCCCATTTATCTGTGAATGTGACCTTCTTTGGAAATAGGGACTTTGCAGATGTGATCATCTAAGATAAGGAAATTAGGGTGGGCCTAAAGTCTGGCATGCCTGGTGTCCTTATAAGAAAGGAGAAGCCTTGGGGTGCCTGGGTGGCTCCGTCGGTTAAGCACCTGACTTCGGCTCAGGTCATGATCTCACAGTCTGTGGGTTCGAGCCCCACATCGGGCTCTGTGCTGGCAGCTCAGAGCCTGGAGTCTGCTTCGGGTTCTGTGTCTCCCTCTCTCTCTCTGCCCCTCCCCTGCTCATGCTCTGTCTCTCTCCCTCTCTCAAAAATAAATAAACATTAAAAAAAATTAAAAAAAAAAAAAAAGAAAGGAAGGAAGGAGAAGCCTATATCCTGTGATGGCAGAGGAGAGGTAAGAGTGGCACATCAGCCAGAAGCTGAACGAGGCCAGGAAGGATTCTCTTCTGCAGTTTTCAGAGGGAGCGCCGCCCTGTCAACACCTTGACCTTGGACCTGTGGCCTCCAGAACCGTGAGAGAATGAATTGTTGTTTTAAGCCACCCAGTTTGTGGTACTTTGTTACAGTAGCCCTGGAAAACTAACAAATTGGCTAAAATATTAGTTAACAAGTATTTACTGAGGGGCACCTGGGTGGCTCAGTCCGTTAAGCCTCCAAATCTTCATTTCAGCGCAAGTCATGATCCCATGGTTCGTGAGTTCGAGCCACCATGATCTCATGGTTCATGATCTGGGATTCTCTCTCCCTCTCTATCTGCTCCTCCCTGGCTTGCTCTCTATATCTCTCTCAAAATAAATATGATCTCATAGTTCATGAGTTCGAGCCACCATGATCTCATGGTTCATGAGTTTGAGCCACCATGATCCCATGGTTCATGAGCTAGGATTCTCTCTCCCCCTCTGTCTGCCCCTCCCTGGCTTGCTCTCTATCTCTCTCTCAAAATAAATACAAATAAACTTGAAAAAAAATATTTATCGAGCACCTGCCATGTGTCAGGCACTGGCCTGGGCTCTGGGGATGCAGCAGTAACCCAAACAGAGAGAAGTTTCTAGTACTGGGAAGTTTTCACTGGATTATTGTTCTGAGGGAATAAGGAATTTGTCAAAAAGTGTAAATAGCGCCCATTGACTTCCTTATTTATTTGGACCGGGATATGCTACTTTTTTTAATTTTAATTTAATTTAATTTTATTTTATTTTATTTTTGTCGTTTTCCAGACAGAATCATAGAATTTTAGAGCTGGAAGGGACTTGAGAATTTCTCTCAGAAATGATTCATGAGTCCCCGCTGCAGGAACTTAAGTTTAGAGGGAGGAAGTGCCTGGTCCAGAGTGACCCCTCAAGTCAGTGTGGGGTGTGATCAGGGCTCCAGTGGGTTTAGACGTTGGGTTATGGGATGAGGTCCACGTGGATCATGGTTGGTGGGGCTCTGGGAATGAGGTTTTCTGTGACCCAACATTGGGGACTCCAATGATGCTGTCACTTGGGGGGCTTGCCGAGTCAACAAGGAGGCTTTTGCCTGGCACACGGCACCCACCACTCCGTCCCAGGGGCCTCACCGTTTGGCAGTGTTTGGGGAATGCGTTAGGGCAACACTTTGGTCAGGTTCCTAAGAGCCGGTCCGAGTGGATGAGCTGGAGTCGGGTCCTGGTGTGCGCTCGATATTTCTCCTGCTGGACACCACAGCCCTCCTGTGCCAAGGCCTCTCCGTCACAGGGAAGGAATTTGAGGAAGGTGGGGATGTGGGGGTCAGCTTCACGCCCCTAGCTGAGGCCCGTCCCAGCTACCGGGCTGAGGAACCAGCAGGGGAAAGCGGGTAGGGATTAGCCGCCACGCCTGGCCTTTGGATCCGCACGGACCAAGCTCCAGTTCCTGTCTGGCCCCATCGTCTGGCCAAGGGCATGACCTTGGGCAAGTTAAGTCGCATCTCTGGGCTTCAGTTTTCTTCATCTGCAACATGGATGGATGCGCATAAGACCAGTACTTTCCACAAAGAGCTGCTTGGAGGATGAAGTGGTGTGGGCAACGTAACAAGGCAGCTGCCGAGGCAGAGAGTGTGGAGCGGGGATGGGGGAGGGGCCCCGTAGAGTGGCCCACAGGGAGAAGGGGGAAGGGAGGGGGCAGTGCTCAACCTAAGGCCGAAGAGTGTGCCGTCAGCCCCTTCCCTCCCTGGGCACAGCACCACGCAGGGCCTGGACGGGGCAGGAAGGAAGACAAGATGTGGACCCAGACGACCACAGCTACTTTGCCTCTGTCTCGAACCCCGGCCCGTACTTGAGTGTTACTCTGGTCTCATCTCTCCCTCGGCCGGACGTGCACTTTTGTCCTCCTGGGAGATTACAGGCGGAATCCGCGTCTACAGTGTCATCCACGTTTAGAAGAACAGGCCAAGGGGGACAGTGTCCATGGTTTCCCACGGCCGCAAATGGCACCATGTCCATTCGGCCTGCATAGTTCCCGGTACCCCACCCCTCCCAATAAAATCTATCACCAGCTCCTGTGGATTTGACCTCACAAGCACCTCTTGAATGCCTCAGTTTCTCTCCGACTCCCTCATCACTGTTGACCAATGACCGCCACCTCTTGTCTGCCTGGGCGACAAGTCTGCCTGTCCCGTCTGCCTGTCCCGAATGCCCACCCCTCATCCCCCAAAGCTGTCAAAGAGGCCTTCCTAACACAAACGTAAGTAAGGATGTCCCTCCCTACTCCATACTATCTGATGGCTTCCATTCATCTCATGAGGAAAAGGAAGTGCCCAACCTGGCCTACAGTGCCCACAGTGCTGCACCTGCCTTCCCATGCCCGGCATGCCTCACTCTTTCCTTCTCATGGAGCTTCAGGGGCCTTAGTCTACCTTCAGTCCATCAATTGTGCCATGTTCCTCCCTGCCACAGGGCTTTTGCACAAGCTGTGTCCTCTGTCAAGAAAGATCTTACTCCCCTTCTCCCCTTTCCCCTATTTACCTTCTACCCATCCTTCAGATTTTAGGCCAGAGGTCCCTTTCTCGTAGACTTCTCTTCTCCAGATTAGTTCAGCTTTACCTGTATCTTCCTTTCTAGCATTGTCTCATCGTGTAATTACATATTCATGTGTGCATTTCCTGTCTGCTTCCCTATGTGGGAAGTGTCTCCTTTGGAAGGGATGCGTCTTCCCTGCTCACCATTTAGCCCAGCCCTTGGCACTCTCTGGAACATATAAGCTCAATGAAGATGCCATCGAATGAATTAATGACACCTCGGAGCTGGTGGCTTTTCCTGTGTTCTACTTGTGTCCCTGTGTATCTTCCAGCTCCCTTTCGTCACCTCCAGCCATTTTCAAGAACTGCACACGGACTCCTACATACTCACATCCCTCAGGAGCTGCCATGGCTCACAGTGCGTTTGATTGACCTTTTTCACTTTTTATCAGAGTCTCATATGCTGGAGCTGCCCAGTGTAGGGGAGAGGAACCCACAGAGGAGGAAGCTGGAAATTTGTGTGGGGCCTTAAATGCTCTATCCTAGAGCTTGAGGAATCTTGGGCGGTATTTAGTAGAATAACGTGACGTGAAGTCTCCCAAGATGCATCCCGAGCTTTACTCCCAGAGTTCAGAGCCCCTGTACCAGCACAGTCCCTGCACTCCTGGGGTGGCTGAGGCGGGGGCCTGGGCTGGGGACAGGTTAGCTGGGAAGGGCCCCACCATCACATAAGTGGCAGAGCTGGGACCCAATTCTCCGTGTTTAAAGTCAGATGCCTCTTCTGGGGCGCCTGGGTGGCTCCGTCGGTTGAGCGTCCTACCTCGGCTCAGGTCACGATCTCGCGGTCCGTGAGTTCGAGCCCCGCGTCGGGCTCTGTGCTGACAGCTCAGAGCCTGGAGCCTGCCTTGGGTTCTGTGTCTCCCTCTCTCTCTGACTCTCCCCTGCTCACATTCTGTGACTCCCTCTCCCTTCCTCTCCCTCACTCGCCCATGTTCTCTCTCTCTGTCTCTCTCTCTCTCTCTCTCTCTCTCTCTCTCAAAAAGAAATAAACATTAAAAAAAAATTTTAAGAAAGAAGGTGGGACCCAACAGCTTCTCTTAATTCCATCCAGAGCAGAAGTTGCAGGGGTGAAGAGGGGCTCCCAGGATCCTGCCCTTGCTCCATTGTTCACATGACAGAAAGTCGAATCTTTCTCTGCAGCGGTCCCTGGAGCAGGGGAACACTCAGGGATAGTAGCGTCAAGACCTGAGTTTCAAGCGCCCCTTTCAAGTTGCATGACCCCGAGCCAGTAGCCTAACCCCTCTCTACCGCAGTTTCTGTCTCTGAAATGGGGGGAAGGGCGTCTTCATTGTCAGGTTATTTGAGAGTCAGCAAAGTCACGCATGTCCCATCATGCACCAGAGCCAGAGAGGGCATACAAAGGGTGCTTCCTTTTCCGGGTGGGAAGGGTTGCCCATTCCATGGACTTCCTGTGTCTGTGGGGTTTGGGGCTGCCCTGGGGGCCACCTTCCATCTCGCCCATCTAGCACACAGAACCCCAGTGAAGAAATACCAGGTGTGGGCACGGCCCACAGTGAGGAGGGAGAATCACTTAGCATCAGGCAGCTAGTGAGGACCACACCGGCTTCAAACTCAGGCTCTCTGACTCAACGTCCACGGCTCCATGGGCCCAGGGGCATTACACCAGCTGAAGGATGAAAACTCTTTTGAACCCCACCTAGAGGGCACGTGGGCCCAGCTCCAAAGGGAAGGACTGAGAGAACATGTCCCGAGTGCTTGCCAACAGGCCTGGAAGTGAAAGCTTGACCCAGGAATTAATGTCTAGAAAATTAGTTGGAGCTCTTCCCCGGCCAGTGTGTGGCTCTTTGCCCGACACAGTCCGGGAAGGAAGTATTCTGAGATTTCCAACAGACCGGTCCCAAAGTGACAAAGTGACCCTGGGCTGGTGACCAGCTCCACTGACCCCTGTTTGTACCATCTGCTGAACGGACATAAGCCTGGTTGTGGTGACCTTCCAGGGCCGTGGCGAGCGTCCCGCAGAGTCAGGCCATGGGGCAGGTAGAGTGAGACAATGTGGAGGAACCACTCAGGTCCTGAGGGACCGGGCTGGATAGGAGTCCCAGGGCTGCAGCGCCTCCCCAACCAGCTGCACAACACCCGACAACGTACAGAATCTCCTGACGCTTCAGTTTCTGTAGTTTCCAGAGAGTGAAAAGAGGCTGACCCTATCCACTGAAGAGAGGTGTCCTGAGATTAAATCCAGCCCCACAAGTGAGTGTTTCACCCTGTGGCCAGTCAGAGGTGCTGGAAAATGTTACCTGGACAAGTGGGTAGGCGTCAGGAGGCAGGCACCTCAGCGCCCCCCCTCCACACCCCCCACACACACATGCTTGAGGGCAGCAGGGTGAGGGCATAACAAAGAGTCTGTGTTTCTCTTCTCTCGGGACCTGTGTCTTTTTACCAAAATGGCTGCCAGGAGCATTACACAGGGAACATGCTTTTGTGAAATCAGACCCTCTCTCTGTCCCTTGGGCCAGGCATGACTTAATGAAATCCTGTTTACCTCTGGCTGGAGTTGCAGTTTTCAAGATTTCCTTGAAAACACATCCCAGATGGCCCCTGGCGGCTCACTTCCTGTCCGCCAGGAACACAGCGTGCGTCCCTCTTGGGCCGCCCGCTCCACTGCAGGGAGATGGCTTAATTGACCACGATGAGCTCAGGGCCCCGGGGATCTTCTCCTCGTCTCTCTGCCCCCTTGGCGATGCCCTCCTCCACTGGGCCTGCAGAGCCCAGGGTGGGTCGTGGGGGCCAGAGAGAGGCCAGCTGAGTGGCTGTGTTTCACGCAGGGGAGGCCCTTCCCCAGACCCGCGGCCCAGCAGGAGCAGATGCGCCATGTGCACGGCAGGCCCGGCACGTGTCCCGGTCAGATGCCAGCAGGCTGCCCTCCAGGCCTCTGCCCTGCCACATGGGATTCCTGTGAAGTCAGCCTTGTCCCCAGACGGACGCCTTGGGCCTGCGCCCATCCGTCTGCCCCGTGTCCTTCACGCGCCTCACCTTGTGCCCCCGGGGCAGCCAGCCCCGGCGCAGAGGCAGGATTTCTTGGTAGCGACCCTCTGATTTTACAAGTGGGCAATGTGAAACACAGAGACGACGCCCATGACTTGGGCTCGTGATGCTATGGCCGGAGAGAGAAGAGCGAGAACACAAAAACAGTCTTTCGGGACTCGAACGTCAGAGGTCTCTGCTCCAGCATGAATCCTTTTTAGGGAATCAAAAGAAGAGAGCGATCCCCGAGTTTAGAGGTGGGGACGTTGAGGCCTAGCCGTGGGAAGAGAGCCACTTGAGACTGTCAGGGGCAGAATGAGGTCAGAGCAAAGGCGTTTGGGGGGTTCGCACTGCATGTTCCTGTTTGTCATGTGTCTAGGGCGGAGCCCAGGCAAACGGAGCCGTGGACGAAGCGGAGAACTCGGTGGCTGGGGTCAGGCGGGCCTTCCTGCACTGCTCAACTGAGTCTCAGAGGTAGAGTGTCCATGCTCCCCTCCCCCTCCCTCGCTGGGGTCACACCGAGAGGGCCCTGGAGAGTGAGGTCAGGCAAGAAGGGCTGGGGCCTCGGCGTCCGGCGCCCAGCTTTCGCCTGCACGGTGCAAAGAGGCCTCTGCCAAGAGACCTCCAACTGCATGCAAAGTCCTGGCCTGGGCCCAGAGCTGCCTTAAGGAGAAGTAATCTGGGCCCTGGCTGGGGGAATTCTCAAGGCCCTGAGATCACCTGCTGCAAGTCTGCTCTCTGCTCTCGTGTGTGCGAAGGAAAGCAGAGGGTGCATGTGAGAGAAGAGGTGTCTCCCAGGGAGATGGTCCCTGGAAGGGGTTCCCCTCAATATTTTCAGGTTCACCCTTTATTTCATGACTGGGACTTAAGACTCCGAGGTGGGCACTCTCCCCTCCTCTCTGCTAGTAGGACCTTGATTTTGTTCAAGGGCAGTGACGTGTCCAACTCCACATCCCCTCCCCTTCTTCTTCTGTGTCAGGTAACAGTGGGTTGCCGTGTGACCAAGTGCTGCCTAATGAGTTGGAAATCTCTGGAAAAGCTTTTCCTTTCATGGTAAGAATAGGGAGAAGGGGCAGGTCACACTGACTCTCTTCTTCCAGTCCAGGCTGCGGATGAGATGCCCGGAGTTGCAGCAGCCATCCTGTGATCAAGAGGCAACAAGTGTTGAGGACCAACCCAGAGACCCACAGAGACGTCAGCCCTGGTTTTGGAGCACCAAAACACTGGAGCTCATTTTTTCTCCAGATGTCTTATCATACGAGAAAAGAGAAATCCTCTTTGTTGAAGTGACTGCAAGTTAGGTTTTTTATTTCTTAGAAACTAAAGCCTCCCTAACTAATTCATACCCAGAGGAGCCAAGTGAATTGGGAGGAGAGGAATGAGTTTAAGACCTACCGCAGGGGCGGAAGACTAGGGCCCGCATCCTGGCATTACCCTTAACTAGCTTTGTGGCCCTACAGAAGGTGCTGCATGGCCCTTCAGGAGTCCCTGTTTGCAATGTCCTGCTCTGACTTCTCCCCTGGGTCTTCTCCTCCTCCTCCTCCCTCAAAGCCACTGAGATATCATCTCTGCTCTGTGGGTTTCCTTGACCATGCCCTACTTGCCACCTTAGGGTATCATTGTTGCCTGGGTATCATGCTAGTTCGTTACAAGTACCTTGTTTATAGCACTGTTGGGGTTTGAGGATGCTAATTCATCATGAACGTCTTTGCTCCCAGTTTTGACCGGTTGAAAAGTGGACGTCGTAGCCTAATGGCCACCACATCCCAGTGTTAGCATGGCAGAGCCAGTGGAACCACAGTGCTGGGCAGCCCGACGCCCTTGGTGAGCCAACAGTGAGCCAACAGCTCATCATTTACCTTCCACTCACTGATTCCAGCCCGGGTTTATCCAGACCCCACCACATGTCACACCGTGCTGGCTCCTGGGAGTATGGGTGATACTTCCAGCCCCTCGCGAAACTTGGAATCCTGCAGGAACGACAGTTTAAACAGATAATTACGAGCAAGTTTTAAAGATGCAAAGTGCATCCGAAAGAGATCTTCCTCGAACTGTAAGACTATACAATATGGACCTAACCCAGCCAAGGGAATTCTTTTGCTTTCTTCACCGTGTGTCGACTAAGAGCCAATGATGTACAGGTTCTGTTCTGGCCCTAAGAATGCAGCAAGGGACACGGCCCTGCCTTCGAGGGCGGCAGAAAGCTGGGGCCGAAATCACACGTGCCATTTGCTAGTGAACAGAAGGCAGCATGCAGGGACAGAAGATGTGGGGAGAGCTACCTTAGACAGGGTAGGAGGAGGGCGCACAGCTTCCCTGAGGAAGAAACTTCAAGCTAAGATCTGGAGGATGCACGGGGAACCGCAAAGTGAGAAGCAGGGGAACGTACGCGGGGCTGAGGTGTAGCCGGCGTGCAGGGGTGCAAGAACATTTGCCTCCCAGGGGTCCCCACCAAAACCAGGTCACTGCTGACAAAATCCAAAGGCAAAGAAATGAATGGAGGTGAAGCCAGAAAGACATTCATTTCAGTGAGGCCAACACTGGGAAGGCAGTGAGCAGTGGGCAGTGAAGGTCAAATCCATCAGGGTCGTGGAGACAATGACAGGAGAGATGTTGCTAGCTCAGGGAGTTCTTTATTGTTTGTGGGGTTAGTTTCGGTTCCCGTCAAGGGATGTTTTGCCCTCCAGGCAAAGCCTGAGCTAAGAGATAAGCCAGGAAGAACCCAGTTAGAAAGTTTCAGGTCAAACTGGACGCAGCCAATAGTCCTCTTCCAGAGGCAATGGTCAAGGGAAGGGGCTTGCCTTGGCTGGGTTGGTCCCTCCCTGGAGCACAGATGAGGGGAGAGAGTCCCTTGCAGGGCTGGAGCAGTCCGTGGACACAGGACACTGTAGCAAGTGCAGAGTATCCGGAGTGGCATGTGAGGAGCACTGCGTGTGGGTGAACATTTTAAGCAGGGGTGGGTGCCATGACTTGCATTTTAAACAGTTAATTCCGTGGGCGCGAATCCCTACGGCTACTGAAATCACCCCCAGTGCTGTACGACTTGGCTCGGAGAGACAGAAAGGTCAAGGTCTTCAGATCGCGTCACAGCTACTCATTCACTGCCCATCTGCCTGACCCGCAAGACCAGGCCTCATCCGCCTTCTGCTCCCCAGGCCTGTGGCTCACCCCCAGGGTCCCCCTGGACAAGATAAATCATGCTCACAGGACTTCTATTTCTTCTTTTCGTTCATTCGTTCATTCATGCATTCAATATCGATTGATTGCTTACTATGTGCCTGGTGTATAAGATACAGCAGTGAACAAAAGAAACAAAAATTCCTGACCTCATGGAGTTTAAATTCTAGTCAGGAGCAGGAGAGAGAAGGGGGTGGAAGTAAGAGCAATAAATCCAGTTAGTTGGTGACAATGCGGACAAAAAGTGAAGCAGGAGAGAAAGCCAGAGAGAACCATCAGAGGGAACGGAAGGCGCTGCCATTTAAAACAGGCTGGTCTGGGACACCCTGGGAAGGTGGTAACGTGAGCGAGATGTGCATGAGGCAAAGGAGCAAGGCTCAGGGTTGGCTGAGGTGGAGGGGAAATCGACACGTCCCTTCGGTACAAATGTCACTCGGAAGACAGGCACCATAGGAGGCTTGCAAGGATGAAGTGGGAGACTGAATCTGGAAAGGCGTGACTCATGGTAGGTGTTCAATAACTGTCACTTTTCCTTCCACTTTTCTTTTCAAATTTCTTAGCAAAATGAAGCTTTATTTTAGGTAGAGTCCTTTTTGAGAAATACAGGCTGTTTTCCAAGGCGGTTAACGAAATGTAATCAATCACATGGTGTCTAATGACAAATAGAAAAGGAAACCGAGAAAGCACATAGATTGGAAAGGCTGACGGGACATGTCACCCCTGGAAGGAAGCTAAACAGTCATCTTCTCCAATGGTTTTTGTCCTCGGAAAGGAAACTGGGGCACGAGGAAGGGAAGAGACTTGACAAAGGTCAGCCCAAGAATAAGCAGTAAGTCACCTTCCTGTCACTCAGAAATGAACAGGTGCTCTGATGGCAAAGGTGACAAAGGTCCTGGGGCCAAAGGGCGGGAAGGGTGCCAGGCAGTTGTGTCTCGAATGATACAGACCTTGGTTTGAATCTTGGGGATATCAAGTGTTTGTGAGGATGTGGAGAAATCGGGACTATCAGATACTCCTGGTGGGAATAAAAATGGGACAGCCAGTACGGAAAAACATCTGGGAGTTTCTCATCAAGCCAACCATACACCTAACCGAACCTGAGTATTTCCACCCTTAGGGATTTCCCTAAGAGAAATAAAAAAGTGTCCACACAACTTCTTGAACGAGGGTGTTCTAATCCACTTTATTCACAGTAGCCTCAAACTGGAAAAGCCCAGATGTCTATCAGTATAAACAGACAGTTGTAGTGTAGCCATACGATGGAATAATACTCAGCCATGAAAAGGGACGATCCACGAGTACATTCAAAATACGGATGAAGCCTCACCACCCAAAAATACTTTGCACAGAAGAAACTAAAAGTAACAGATGAAAGCGACCAAACTGGGGAAGTAAAGATGATCCAAGAACTCTAACAGATACTCAACACGTTCACTAGATGCCTAGGACCTTTGAACAGCCTTGTGCTTCTTTTGTTTCTTTTTATTTAAAAAATTTTTTAGGGGCGCCTGGGTGGCTCAGTCGGTTGAGCGTCCGACTTCGGCTCAGGTCACGATCTCGTGGTCCGTGAGTTCGAGCCCCGCGTCGGGCTCTGGGCTGATGGCTCGGAGCCTGGAGCCTGCTTCCGATTCTGTGTCTCCCTCTCTCTCTGCCCCTCCCCCATTCATGCTC
Organism: Prionailurus viverrinus; assembly: GCF_022837055.1. Lineage (NCBI taxonomy): Eukaryota > Metazoa > Chordata > Mammalia > Carnivora > Felidae > Prionailurus > Prionailurus viverrinus. Next base: position 39,198,473 of record NC_062571.1, on the reverse strand, counting down.
TGTCTCTCTCTGTCTCAAAAATAAATAAAAATATTAAAATTAAAAAAAAATTTTTTTTAATGTTTATTTATTTTTGAGAGAGAAAGAGAGAGAGACAAAGTATGAGCGGGGGAGGAGCAGAGAGAGAAGGAGACACAGAATCCGAAGCAGGCTCCAGGCTCTGAGCTGTCAGCACAGAGCCCCACGCGGGGCTTGAACCCACAAACCGCGAGATCACGACCTGAGCTGAAGTCGGATGCTTAACCGACTGAGCCACCCAGGTACCCCATGAACATCCTTGTGTTTCTTAAATATATCATTTTATGAGCTTTGTCTTCCCCAGGGAGAAGTCAGAACACTTACCTACCCAGCGTCCTCTGCAGCTGACACACGCATGTGGCACCCCCTCCCCCAATCAGATGTACCTGCTGGAGAGCTGGATTCAGAGCTGAGAAACTGGAGGACTGAACCAGAATCTGTGTTTGCTGGTGAGGGTGGGAGCTAAGAGCTCTTAGAAGGTTCTAGTAGCAACAGTGACTGCACAGTTGCACTTGGGTACAGAAGGGGTATGGAGCTGAGAGTAACTGTGATTGCAACCAATATGAAATCCTGTTATATCTGGTATGCAGAAGATAGGGCCATTGGTGGCATGACAGATGACCCCTCTCACCCTTCAGACCCTTTCTGGAGCAAGCTTTCAGGCTGCATTTATGAAAGCTTACCCTCAAGAGAGGTCTCAAGTCCTAGGAATAAGTTCATTGGCTCCCCAGTAGGTTTGCCATGGCCCAAAGTAAACTCTTCTTTGCAGAAAACTTCCCCCACTGGTTTCCCCCACGATCTGCTGTACCTGCATTGTTCCTCATCACATTTGATGGCCACTCTGCTCTTCGACTTGTTCAAGTCAAAAGTCTCACTCCTTTTTTCCCTCTCATATATAGCATTCAATCTAGCAGTGGGGCGCCTGGGTGGCTCTGTCGGTTAAGTGTCCAATCTAGGCTCAGGTCATGATCTCACCATGTCGGGTTCTGTGCTGACAGCTCAGAGCCTGGAGCCTGCTTCAGATTCTGTGTCTCCCTCTCCCTCTGCCGCTCCTCTTCTCGTGCTCTGTCTCTGTCTCTCTCAAAAATAAATAAATATTTTAGAAAATAAATAAAATAAAATAAAATAAAATAAAATAAAATAAAATAAAATAGAATAAAATAAAATAAAATAAAATTTACACACGGGCAGTGGATGTGTGTAAATGTGGGTGTCTGGGAGGACTTGTCCCAGGAATGCAAGAGACATCTATTCATGCGATGCAGCGTATTGATGACAAAAATGGAAAAAAAATCATTTCAGTCAGTGTTGCAATATAAAGCTTAATACTAATTTATGATTAAAAAATCCTTTTACAAAAAAATGAATAGATGAGAACACCGTTAAGTCGACAAAGGCTATATATTGACCATATAGAGAAAACATCACACTCATGGGAAATTTCTTTTCGGGTCAGGAATATAACAAGCAGAGCCACTATTACTGCTGTACCAAATAATTCTAGATTTTCTTCTCTACACAGAAATAAAAATAGAATAGTGATAATCAGAATGAAAACGGAGAGATTTTTTTTCCTCATCATTTACAGATGAGATGATCATTTATATACAAAACCTAAATCAACCAGCAAACTAAGAACTAAAGGGAAAAATCAACATCTTCCCCACATGCAAGATGAGTATGTGAAATATAATAACGTTCTTCCTCCATTAGAAACAAGAAAATGTAATAGAAAGTAAGATATCATTTACAATAGCAGCAAGAACTACAAAGTAGCAATTAACTTACTAAAGAATGTACAAGACATTTATGGAGAAAATTCAAGCCCAAGGAAATGAAATATAGTCCATGTTCATGAATGGGGCAACAGCATTATAAAGATGTCAATTCTCCCTCCAACTAACCTGTACATTCAGAATGATTTAGATCAGAACCCCAACAAGATTTTTAGGGACAACTTAACAAACTGATTCCAAAAATCATATAAGACAATGAATTTTAACAAATAATTAATATTGACAGAGACCACAGTTGGGAGCTTGGCCTACCAGACACCTAGACTTACTATGCTAATTATTATGCTACTTGCAAGTTAACAAGTTAACCTACCACAATTTCCTGGTTGTTGGCAGAGTGTATGAGATCCCTGGATCAAAGACAAAGGACACTTTGTTGCTCACACCAATAGGAGTAGCCAGAGCATCAGCATTTGCCCCAATTCCTACAGGAAGAGGTCTAGGTGACACCTGTACCCCCTGTGGATGAGGTCATAGGAGAGGAACTTCTCGCTTAAGGGACCCAAATCTTCATAACGATCGATAAGCCTACCTGGGTCCTGCCCCGCTGAAGATGCTATCTTCATTACACTGGACAGTAAACAGATCTAGTCCTTGCTCTGCATTGGAGACACTGTCTCTATGTCTAAGGTTGTTTGTTATTTTAACATCCTCAAAAAGATAATTGCAAACAAAATCTGTCACAACCTGTGATCACAAGATGTGCAGAAATGCAAGAGCCACGTGAAGAATTTGTCTCTCAACGGGTATGTGGTTGAATCGGCATCACAAATCACTGGGGAAAAGGATGAATTATTTAGCAAATTATGTTAGGAATGGAACTTCCTGTGCAGGAAAAAAAAAATAAAGCGGAATCTTTACCTTATTATCTGTGTAAAAATAAACTCCAATGCTTTAGAGACCTACATGGGAAAGTAAGACTAAAAACTAATAGAAAAAGAAGTGTAGTGTTTTGTTTTGTTTACTTTGGAGCCACGAATTATTTCTAAAATAAGAGCCCAAAAGCACAAACCATAAGAGGAAAAGCAAGTGGATTTATATCAGAATTGTGTTCATCAAAATGCAGCATTGAAAACCTTAACAGACACATGACAATTTGGGAGGGAGACTTGGGCAAAGTCTAAATAAAACGAACAAATAATTAATAAGGAGACTGTTCCAGTAATTCCTAGAAATTAGCAAGGAAAATAAATAGAAAAATGAGCAACGATACGAATAGGCAATTCACAGGACAGACCCAAATGGCTAATAAGTTTTCCAAGAGGGGCTCACACCGTCAGGAAAGCACAGAGGGGCACCTGGGTGGCTCAGTCAGTTAAGTGCCCCACTCTTGACTTTGGCTCAGGTATTGATCTCACAGTTGTGAGACTGAACCCCGTGTCAATGCTTAAGATTCTCGCTATACCTTGCCTTCTGCTCCTCCCTGGTTCAGGCCCTGTGCACAGGAACAGTCTCTCAAAAAAAAAAAAAAGAAAGCACACAGGGGCGCCTGGGTGGCGCAGTCGGTTAAGCATCCGACTTCAGCCAGGTCACGATCTCGCGGTCCGTGAGTTCGAGCCCCGCATCGGGCTCTGGGCTGATGGCTCGGAGCCTGGAGCCTGTTTCCAATTCTGTGTCTCCCTCTCTCTCTGCCCCTCCCCCGTTCATGCTCTGTCTCTCTCTGTCCCAAAAATAAATAAAAACGTTGAAAAAAAATTAAAAAAAAAAAAAGAAAGAAAGCACACAAATGAGGTTCCCCTTTCTCCTCCACCTGATTGGCACACATTAGGAAGCTGGAAGATATTAACTCTTGGGGCAGATGTGGGGGAAATGGGCACCCTCACGCAGAGCCATAGGAATTACGTTGCAGTTGTTCGAGACAGTCATACAGACGCGCTTAGTGGAAGGGAGTTATTTATACCCTGTGGCCCTACAGTCCCGCTCCTGGGTATAACCCTCAGAGAAAATCTCATGCATGGGCACAAAGAAACGAGTTCTGTGATTTGCATGTCCCCCCGTCTCTGCCGGGCTTTGCCTCACTCATCCCAGAAGATGCCACTCAAGCTGGATTCCCCAAATGTCTCTTCCACTCTCATGATTGATTCCGTGCCCTTCCTCCGTGCTGCCATCCCATTCTTGGCTGCGTTCCGTCTACACAGAGATCACACCATATATCCGCATTGCTTTAGATGCCACCTGCGTCTTCCATTAGGCGGGGAGTGTCCTTACGGCACTGACTATATTTTATTCATCCTGTGTCTACCTCACCTAGCACTCTTCCTGGCACAGAGCAAGCACTCAGCGACGTGGAATGAATACATTCATAAAATGCAGGGCCTAGATCCGGCGCCCGGTGTTTGTGAGGCAGAACTTCTTCCTGGCGCTCAGACCGCACTCTCACTCCAGTTATCTCTGCCGGTCTGATAAGGGCACGGAGGACGCTTTGCATCGGGGGGTCCCCGTAGAGCAACGAGAATTCCATGCATCTCCTCCTGGCGTATCCTTTTGGGGTGAGTCTGCTAATGGCCTGTGTCGTTTTGAAGGAGACGTCTGCCAGGCCAGGCTGTGATGTGCACTCAGCACAGCTGGTGTTTGTCAGCCACAGGCCTCAGCGTCTCGCTAAACTTCCAACCCTCTAGTTTCGCCTCGTGTTCAAGAATGTGAGGCCTGGCTCCCTCTTGGCTCCAAAAATGCCTCAGGCTGGGTCCTGTGAAATCCTAACCTTTTCCTCCCGCCTCTATTCCCTCGGCATTACCACCTTCATCGTGAAATAATGTATGCAAGTGGAAAGGGGGGGGGGAATAATCCAGCACAGAAATACCATATGCAGAACAACGTCACAACATCTCTGTAATGTCCCGAACGCTATGCTTAAGCCATTTGGAAGATACATTAGCTAGATAAGTATTAACAGACGGGCCTATCACAGAAACGTTACCCAAACTACCACCTTTTATTAAGCCCCTAGGAGAACTTAAAACCAGTCCATTACTCTAATGTCTGGGATGGGCCTGGGTCTGTTGTGTCCACCCCCCCACCCCCCCACCCCGGCCAAGGCAAGCTTAAGTGTCCTAGAAAAGGGACACAGATCAACCACAGGTACAACCAAGCACCATCGGCTTCAGGTCAGAAGCCGGGGTGGAGGGAAGCTTGACCACCAGCCAGCATTCAGTTGGGCCAATGTCAGTCATCGGTCACCTCCGAGCTTCTAGACAGCCTAAAAGGGAGAGACAAGAGTGTGATACCGCTCTGTTGATTTCTTGGCCACCTCTTCAGTCTCTTCAGAAAGCAGGGCACCCAGGAGACACTCAGACTTGAGTTTTACCCCTGAGCCTAACTTCTGTGTGACCTCAGACAGTTACTTAAGCCCTCTGGGCCTCAGACTGCTGCTCCTCTGCATAAAAGGCAGAGGAGCTGGGTGTTCTGGAGAGGCCCTCCAGTCCAAGGAGTGCGGGCTCCGGGAAGGCAGACTGCCGGAGACATGGCTCTTTCAGTCTGGAGGAGATTTGAAGACTGTTTCCTCATGAGTGAAATGGGGCCCCCAGAACCAGCTTCCTGAGTTGTGTAAGAACTGAATAAGGACTATAGAAGACAAATGGAAAGCACTCACAATGGTTCCCAGAGCATAATAAGTGCTCAATAAATATTAGCGGTTATCACTGTCATGACTGAGGTTCTGTGGTAGGCAGTCTCCATCATGGTTCCCCATGATCCTCCCCTCTTGGTATTCACCAGGAATACCTTGTGAAATGCCTTCCTCTTGAGTGTGGAATTTCTGCATTTTCTCTTCATGAACAGAATACGGTAGGATAAAAAAAGATGTCACATCCAAGACTAGATTCCAAAAAGAGTACGCTTTCCATCTTGTTTATCCTCTCTTGTTTTCTCACTTGCTTCCTCTGAAGGAAGCCGGCCGCCATGTTGTGGACCCCCAACAGTGAGGCCCATGGAGCAAGAAACTGAGGGCAGCCTCCCGCCAACAGCCAGTGAGGGACTGGACCCTCCAGTCCAGCAACCCCCAAGGAAACACACCTTTCCGACAACGACCTGAGTGTGCTTGGAAAACGGGCCTCTTCAGTCAAAATGACCGCAGGCATGGCCTCCACCTTGAGTATAATATGGAGAAGATCAGCCGGAGAACCCAGCCCAGCCAGGTCTGGATTCCTGACCTACAGAAACTGGCAAAAACTGGGAGATAATACATATTTACTGTTTTAAGCCACCGAAGTTTGGGGCGATTGTTAAACAGAGATGGGTAACTAACGCAGGCTTCTCCTAGTTCCTGTACACAGTCGTTCTGAGACAATTCGAAAACTCAGCTTATTTCCTGTCCTAGGGACACCTGGAGAAAACTGCAATCTACCATTAAGGGAGCATTTACAGAGCTCCTGCCACATGCAGAGTACTGGCAGGTTGTCCAGGTGAGGGGCCGAGAAGGCAAAGTGTGATACCTTTTCACACCTGCAGCTGAATGGTCGAAACGCTGTTGAACTCTATAACGTCCACCGTATGTACAGTGCGGACAAACCGTGTAACTCTGTAACATCTGTCCTATCTGTAGGGTGGAAACACTATATACGTCGCTTTCACATGAGTAGCTTGAAATTGGCTAGGGTTAGAGTATGACACCATGGAAATCAGCAAATGCTACAAATCAAGGCCTTGGGGTTTGTTGGGAGCAATGTTAAACATTTACCAGCACACTGCTGAAGTTAACCCTTAGAGGTCATCATTCTAAGAATTCCAGGGAAACTCAAAAGGGAAAAAGATCTTGGGGCGCCTGGGTGGCTCAGTCAGTTAAGCATCTGACTTCAGCTCGAGTCAGGATCTCGCAGTTCGTGAGTTTGAGCCCCGCGTCGGGCTCCGTGCTGACAGCTCAGAGCCTGGAGCCTGCTTGGAATTCTGTGTCTCCCTCTCCCTCTGCCCCTCCCCTGCTTGTGCCCTCTGTTTCTCAAAAATAAATAAGCATTTAAAAATTTTTAAAAAGAAAAAGATCTCTCCTACTTGGACAGGACAGAAGACTCCGGACATGGGCTTCAGGCAACAAGAGCTTTCAAAGTCCCTTCTAGCTCTGTATTCCACAGTGGTGTGGGTATCTCAGAACTCAAACACAACCAAAAACCCTGTCTCTGGAGTCACACAGATCTGGTTTCAAGTTCTGGCTCTGACTCTCCCTAGCTGATTGCCCCCAGGTTTCTCACCTCTACTGGTTTCCTCATCTGCAAAGCCAGGCTGTTACCCACCCTCCGGGGTTGCCAAAGACCAAACGCATGGGCAAGTACCCAGCACCACACCTGGCATAGAGTAAGCATTCAACACACACTTAGGAACTTGCCTCCATCTCCTCCCACTGCAAGAGAGAGCGAGGTTTGGGGTCCCGGAAGGGAAGAGGGTGCGATGCCAGCTGCCAAACGTCTACATCGACACCTGGCCCTGTCCTTCCCGAGCTAGCCCGTTTCCTCTCTCCTGACGTTAGGAGGCCCTGTGAGATGAGACTACGGGAGTATTTGCTGAGCTCCGAGGCCACTGGACGTGTGACACACCACCAGCCTCCCCTTCACGGTCCTCCTCACCACCAAGGGTGACACGAGCAGCCTCAGTTTTGAGGGCACCAGACCCTCAATCTTTGTCGAGTAAAGAGGACAAAAGCAAGGGCTCATACGCTAAGCTCATGGCTGAATCCCCAGGGCGTGTCCCAGTGTCTGAAATGCATTCGATGCTCCCAAAGTCGTTCCTGGATGAATGAAGGTATTGAAGACGGTGCGAGCTGGGGGAGATCTTAGGCAACATGATATCTCAGCAACTCACGTGTCTCCATTTTATGGATGAGAATGCCGAGTCTGCCATCATTCAGGAGGGGGGTGTGCTTCGCTCGAGACCATGCCAGTCTCCCCAGAACCACCCAAGGGGAAGCCTGCTGGCTCTGGGGTGTCTCTCACCCCTCAGATTCTAGACAAATTTCGGAAGGTTTCAGAATGATGAAGCATGTTTCAAACTCGGCAGGAAACAGACATCACGCTGGTTTAAAAAAAAAAAATTTTTTTAATTTTAGTTTTCCTTTTTAACACTGAGAAAGCACCAGGGCGGCTGCAGGAATGACCCCTTACCAAAAAAAGTTGGGGGCACATGAGGGAGTGGGATGAGGAATCTGACAAAGTGGAAAACCTGCTGGTCCTTGTTAAAAAGAACAGAACGGCATTCTCCCCTCCCCCAGGGCTCTGCGGGTTTGACCCTCCTCCTCCAGAACCCCTGGTTTTATTTTATAATCTAACTCGGCTGCAAACTCCCAAGCTATGCGGCTGACTTTTTACAGCCACGACTGGGGAATGACTTCATCTCAGTGAATTTATGGGTCACAGCAGAGGATGGAACAGAGGAACTTTAAGGGGGAAATCGCAGCCAATCTTGCCCCCCACCCCATCGTGATGATTTTCCCAGCTGTGGCCTTGAGAGCCAGCTCTTGCCCCGCTGGGGTGTGAGTGCGCGAGGTGAGCTGAGGATGTCCAGAAAAGTAGGGGGGCGAGCATGCAGCCATGTGAGGCTCCTTCTGACTCGGTTAGGGTGACAGTTTTGAAGACAGCAGCTGCTTTAGACATGACTTAGCCGCCAGCGCCCCTCATCCGGGAAACCCAGCCCTGTGGCTCCCCCCATGGCACTGACTTTGCCGTCCTCTAAATGTGACACCGATGCCTCAGGCGGGCAACATTCCAGGTGCCAGCCTGCCTCCCGATCTTTGTTACAGCTACCTTCCTAAAACGGGAGTCCTAGAGCAGGCCCTTGGGGCCCTGCCTCTGTGACTTCGTGTGCCCGGAGCACCCTCTCCCCTCCCAACCTCCCCTGAGAGCATGGCTCTGCACCTGTTCCACCTCAGTGCTCTCTGTCTCTGCATGGGGTGCTGGCACACGGCTGCCGCTCAGAAAGCCTCTCACAGGCACCAGCAGGTCAACAGCCAATTCTAAAATCCAAGACTTGACAAAGCAGAAGCCCCCCCCCACCCCTACACAGCCAACGAGGGCCCTGGCAGGGCAAGGACCAGGGTGGGCAGGTGCCTGGGGCACCCACTCTAAGGAAGCACTCGCCCTTGGGGCAGAGCTAGGGCAGGACGGTGCCTAGAATGAGTGCCTTCTTCAATTTTGCATTTCTTTCCCTGGAAGCAGGGGTGTTGTCCAAAACAACTTGTGAACTTTATGCCCTCCTGTAGGAGAACTTGGACTCTCGCAGAGGTGGTGTGGGGCTCAGAAAGATCCCATTCGAAGTTCTGCCTGTTGGGTCTGGGATGTGGGCACAATGGTAATCCTTCTGCGTCAGTTCTGTCTTCCCTCCAGTGGCCTGTGAGCCCACCCTGCCCTTCCCAGCCGGGTCAGTCAGCGAACATTCCCGGCATGGGGTCTGACAGGTGGAGGCAGGACCCTGGAAAGGTTTTAAAGTTGCGTGTGACCCTTGATTCATTCTAATGACTTACTCTGAGCCAAGCCTTGTGACCACTGGGAGCCCAAAGATTAGTAAACCTGAGGCTGCAGCCCAGAGGCATTCAGGGACAAGGAGACAAGGCAGACAGGCAGACCTGACCCGACACGATGGGAGCTTTAATATGTGCGCACAGTCAGAAGAGAGAGTACTGGAGTCCAGCTGGAAAAGCAGGAGGGTGTGATCAGGGCCATTCCTCTGCTGGAGTGACCACTGAACTTCAAGGAAGATGTTTTCAAATGGACAAGGAGAAAAAAAGGTATCCCTGGTACAGAACTGACTTGCACAAAAGAATGGAGACATGACAAATTCTAGGGACTCTGAGGCATCGGGATGAAGTAGGTTTCGCTGAAAGGTGGGTTATCTTGGGGAGAAGGGAGAAGATGAGTGTCCAGACAGATGAAGGAGTAGCTGACAAGTTAGGGAAAGAATTGTACAACTCCCTGCTTTAAGTCTGGGTAGCTCAGACTAAGCGTCTGACTTTGGCTCAGGTCATGATCTCACAGTTGGTGAGTTCGAGCCCCGCGTTGGGCTCTGTGCTGACTGCTTAGAGCCTGGAGCCTGCTTCGGATTCTGTGTCTCCCTCTCCCTCTGTCCCTCCTCTGCTTGTGCTCTGTCTCTGTCTCTGTCTCTCTCAAAAATAAATAAGTTTTTTAAAAACTAAATAAATAAAATAAAATAAAATTTACACATGGGCAGGGGGTGTGTGTAAATGTGGGTGTCTGGGGGCGCCTGGGTGGCTCAGTCGGTTAAGCGTCCAACTTCAGCTCAGGTCATGGTCTCGGGGTCTGTGAGTTCGAGCCTCGCGTCAGGCTCTGTGCTGACAGCTCGGACCTGGAGGCTGCTTCGGATTCTGTGTCTCCCTCTCTATCTGCCCTCCCCTGCTCACGCTGTGTCTCTATCTCCTTCAAAAATAAATAAACATTAAAAAAACAAAATAAAATAAATGTGAGAGTTTGAGCACACGGTGGGAGTTTGGGGCAGTAAAGAAAGTCTGACTGTGTGAAAAACTGGACAGCCTACAATGTGAAGCAAAGGCTGGAGGTTGCATGTGGGAGCGCTGGGGTTCTCTGGCCTTGTGGGGCTTGGGTGGAAGCTTGTTCCGCGGGACCAATGAGACCAAAGACCTCAGGCTCAGCCTCAAGGGAATCAGGGTGAGACTTTCCCCAGGGCCCTGTCCCCGGGGCCAACTCGTGGCGGAGCTGGGGCTCTCTCTCAGGGGTGGGACTGGGCCCCTGGAGATTCAGGTCCCGAGCTCCATTCTTATGCCTCTGGGGGCTCAGTGAGCCTCAAAGGGGAGGCTCTGGTCACATGACCACACTTCCCCTCACTCGTCACCTGCTTCCTGCCACTTGGACCTGCTGATTAGCACTGCCCACAAGGAATCTCTGGCCCCCTCACAGCCCCTCCGAGGGCCTGGAAACTGCTCTCCAATTCCCCTGCCTGCTTGTCCAGGGATCCTGCCTCTCATTCTCAAAGCGCCTGGCATGCCTTCTCCGCCTTTCTCATCCCTTTGGAAAAAATCATTGTAACAAAACCACGCTGCTCTCTTTGCTCAGCCCCATCGAGATCGGAGCACTCACCGCCCCTGGAGTATTTGATCAGTCTTCCTCGCCTTCTTGCCTACTGTCAGGGAAATTGGAATCAGACTCCAACCTGTAACGAGATTAATGTTCTGAAGACGAGCGTGTACCTCAGAGTGGAAGTGGGGCTGCTACTCTTTGATAATCTATTCAACTCATTTGGTCTCATCGTTAATAGACAGCTGTGTATTCTGTGATGATTACAATATACATTAATCAAAGACACGTTATGCCGAGAGTTGAAAATAACACTTCCCTTTCTTCCCTTTTGCAGGAAGAGAGAGAAAGAGAGAGAGAGAGAGAGAGAGAGAGACAGAAATGTTCCTCTATTCAACAACAAGGAGAAAGGTACTTAGATCTGCAGAAAACAAGCAATGAGCCTCTTTTTGAGAGTCGGTTCTGAAAACACTGAGAAATCATCACGAAAATGTGTCTGTGGTTACATAAGAACAGGCTGGGGATCAGGGGTGACCCGGGTTCAGAGGAGAGTGTCCATAACTCGCGTCAGATTCTCCAAAGAGGCCCAGAGCCCCAGAAACCTGTCAGAAATGCCTGAATCGATGGTCTTCAAGATTCCTCTCAGCGTTAACAAGGTCTGATCTTACCTTTAACCAACACTAGAAGGTCTCCAGCCACACATCCTACAAAGGCCAGCTGGACAGCACGCCATTCCGCATTCAAACGCCACGCAGCCCTGTAGGGATTCTTTGGACTCCCCACCCACGCCTGCGGCCCGTGCGAAGACAGCCTGTGTGAACCGGGAGGGAAGGAGCCAGGGCAGTGAGAAGCCCTAGAGAAGCCCTCTAGGGCCAGGGCCCCCAGGACTTGATTAGGGTGCTAGCTCAGCCTCTGGGGCACAGAGCCCCTCCACCTTTCTGAGCATCCACCTTGTCACGTCAGCAGTGGCAGCAACGGTGGTTACTAATCAAGCACGTGGCGAGGATTAAAGTCAGCGGCGGGTATGAAACACTCCGCAGCGTGGAACGTGCCCTGGAAACACACAGTATTATTCCGACAGGGCAGCTGGCACCGAGGGGGCGCAGGGTGGGTCCCAGGTCTGAGCACAGCATGCCGTCGGAAGAATGGGCTTTGGCTATAGGCACTGCCACTTGCTCACGTCACGACCTTAAGCCAGGAACTTTTTAGTTCCTCAGAGTTTTCCTATTTATTTTTTTAATTTTTTTTTTAATGTTTTATTTATTTTTGAGAGAGACAGAGACAGAGCTTGAGTGGGGGAGGGGCAGAGAGAGAGGGAGACACAGAATCCGAAACAGGCTCCAGGCTCTGAGCTGTCAGCACAGAGCCCAACGCAGGGCTCAAACTCACAAACCGTGAGATCATGACCCGAGCCGAAGTCGGACGCCCAACCGACTGAGCCTCCCAGGCGCCCCTATTTTCCTATTTAGACCGCGACAATAACAGTACCTAGCGCTCGAGGCCATCATGGCCATTAAAGGAGTTAATATGTGCAAACCAATTAGATCAAGTCAGGACTGAGATCAGTGGGTAAGTGTTTGCTATCACCAATGTTTAAAATCATCAGTGGAACTCTTTTTTTTTAAAGCACGCACACAGAAAGCTGCGGTCATAAAGTCCTTTCATTACAGCAGGAACCATATCTGTCTGGTCCAATCCTCTGTCCCCGGCACTTAGCGTGATGTTAGAACATAGGTACTAGATAAAAACCATTTAATAAATGAGGATTAGATGCGGCTCAGAATTTCACGGCAGCCAGGACAGGAAGGCGAACGTCTTGAGTCGTATAATTCTCACTTACTGAGAAAAGGAAAGACACACACCTCGTCGTCAGTGGATGCAAACTCTTTCCTAGCACCAGTTTTTAAAAAGAATGTATTGTGTGGGTATTGGATTAAATCTCGTGGGTCATACCTTCAATAACAACGAACGGGAGGATGGAGAAATGCCCTTCATCTGACCTTGGCTGGCAGCTGGATCATAATATTAAAGTATATGTCGCTGCAAGACCTACCATAAATAAGGTCAGGAGTGGTGGCTTCCTTGGCCATCTTCTTAACATAAGAACCAAACGGAAGCATTCTTAGGGTCTTAGGCATATTACAGTCTGCAAAGAAGCTAATAAAAGTCTAAAGACCCTCTCCCAAGCAAAATAGATCCATTCCGAGAATTTGGCACACAGCTATGGGGTGGTTCACAGATCCTCTAAATCTCTGGCATTAATCTATTAACCCTTTGGCGTCTAGGAACCGCAGGCTAAGAACCACTTAGAAGATGATTGGAGAGCCTGCCCTAGAGACACCACGTGTGAGAACAGCCTTTCAACCGTGCGGCATTACGGAAGTGCAGGCCATTGTTCCCCATTGTTCCAGCCGGGCGCCATGCCAGGCATGGCCGCAGGCTCAGCTCTTTGGCAAGAGCCTGCGGTGTCATAGCTCGTATTGTTGATTGAAGGACGATTCAGAGAGTTTAGATCTAAATGGGGAAGTCATTTAGACAACGCCTTTCTACCATCTTCTCACGGAGTCGGGTCACAGGCATAGCCACCTGATGTCACCAGCATCCTGAGGGAGCAGTATTTGCAAGTTGTTGAAACCAGGAGGCAGAGCAAAGCCTCTTGCAGAGCAGGGGTACCGTGTCATTGTGGGTCTCGGCCACAGACATCCAGGGGCGGCCAGGGCTCTTCCAGCAGCAGTGGCTTCTAGTATCTGAGCCAGAGAAGGGGTCGGAGCTGTTTCTAGATCCCTGGGGAGACTTTCCTGATGAGAGAATTGCTACCTCTCCCTGTGGATGTGGGGCCTGCTGTTATCAAGAATGAAGACCAGTTTGGAGGTGGTACGAATTTCCTGCCACTCTTTCTGGCCAAAATGACACAGGACAAGTGTATTGCTCCCTACCCTTTCTGGGACACTGAGGGATACTGGCAACAAGCGAAGACGTGCCCGCCTGAAGATGTGGAATATCTTTCTGGGCTCCTCACCTTTCTCCCCAGTGTGTACACACACACACACACACACACACACTCACACTCCTCCTATGCTCCATCAACAAACACCCCCATGCTGCCACCTCCTTCCTTTGAGTGTGACGCAACTTCCTCTTGTGCCTCTGTGCCCTCCCCTTTCTCAAATGGATGGCATGCTTTACAGCCTCGAGGACCCCTCTCCGGTCTGACCAGCCCTGGGAAGCCTTCTGGGGACATTCTGCCAGGAGCCTCACAGCACGTCCTGCATCTGCTCACCAAGAAGATCACAGTGCCCCGTAGAATTGTTCCTTCTCTGTGCCATGGAGGCAAACGGTGGCCCCTGTGAGGAGCAGTCCTGAGTATATATGTGCACACATGTACGGTGCTCAGGGGTAAGTCTCCCACAGACGCCAGCGGTGACGTTGATTGTCATCAGAAGTCCTCCCAAGGACTTGCAAGTCCTCCCAAGCACGCTGTCATCCACCTCGGTGTTCACGGGTAAGTATCCCACGGATGCCAGCGGTGACGCTGATTGTCATCAGAGTTGATTCAAGTCCTCCCAAGCACGCTGTCATCCACCTCAGTTCTTGAGAATGACATCGTGGGATACCGAAGCCAAGCCGCCTAAGGGGACGGACTTGTCCAAGGTCACAGGGAGAAGAGGTGGCCGGCCCAAGGGTCCCAATCCAGCCGTTTGCAGGACTGTTCCAGCACCTAGTCCTAGACACGGGGGACTCTGAGGAAGGACTGAATGGAAAGAGGCAGGTTCCCAAGCAGAGTGTTTGCCTTTTCCAACTGCCTGCATTTCACCGGAGGGAGATTTTGTGACAGCCTCTTTAACACCCTTCCTCCCCCAAACAGATTACAAACAGTGTTGCTGCGGCGAATCTCCAATGAGCACATAACGATCAGCCCTACCACGAAGGTGTGACCGGGCCCACCAGCGGGTGACAATGCTACGAGATTAATCCCCCCAGGAGGAGACGTCACCGTCTAGTATGAGGGAGTAAAGGCAGTAGAGCCGGTTGAAGGACTCTGGGAATGTCCTCCAGAAAAGGATCATTGCAAAACTTGTTTGGATGCCGTTGCCGCCTTACAGAATGAGTGGGCACCGTGGGTGGAGGACCACCCAGATTTTGGTGCGGTACGTGAATCCTGGCCTCCTTTCTAAAAGCCGGAGTGCCCCGATAGGGCCACCTATGGGGTCTTAGCTCTGTTGAGAGCCTGTCGAGTTTATGAACCCGAGCTTGATGTTGGCATCCGTGTCTTGAGGAACGGGAGCTCAGCTTTGGGTTGGAGGGTCAGTGTTTACCCATCAACCTCTACTGGGTTTAAGGTGAAATTCTTTATGGTATGCCACCGTGGCTGATACTTCACGGGGCTCAGGCTGGATGGGGGCACCGGGTGAGCCCCTAACGCTTTGGCCCAGGCCTCCGTCTAAAACCGTGTTGGGCTGGTACTCAACGTTATATGAGACCCCCTCGCAGGTGTAAGGGGACTTCAGGCCGATAAACCATTTCCACATCCGTGTTCTCCTCGATTTTTAAGGCAACCTTGAGGGCTGATCAGGGCATGGGTTTTACACACTGACAGGATAAGGAAGTGAAGGTCCAGAAAGGGTCAATGACTTGCCGAAGATCACAAGTAACCAGAATAACTAATGCAGCTTCCATACCCAAGGCTTTCTTTGCAGATTGTCCCTCCCCCGAAGGACTGTCCAGTGACAGATGACATCATCGGGAGGAAGCGGGAGATGAAGGACAGTCACGGGGGATGTCTAGAGGGACAGAGGGTGAGTGTGTCCAGCCCAAGCTGACACTCGCGCCCCCCAGTGGCAAGGGTGGGTGATGTGGGCTGTGTGCAGGTGAGCACCCCCCAGATCTTCTAGCACCAGTAAGGGGCTGGTGCCTTCTCTCCTTGCCCAGACTCCCTACCCAGCCTAGAGTATGGATTGGGCTCAGGGTCCTGACTGCTTTCTGCCCCCTCGGGAGAGAAATGTTTGCAAACCTCTCGCAGAGGTCAGAGTTGCCAATGGCCTCATGCTGCAATTCTATACACGCACAGTATGCTTCGTGGTTTTCCAAATGTGCCCATGCACTTTTTCTGGAACTGCACAATTGCTTTGTGAAGACAACAAGGCAGAGGTTCTAATGCCCACTGGGGCAGGTGCCCTGGCCAAAGTCTCAAAGCCAGTCACAGCTAGCTGGGGCTCAAGTGGCCACGTCCTATCCTGCACCCATGGCCAGTCATCGTTTGGATTCGGCCAGCTGCCCCCCATGACTGGCCCTCTCTCCAGCAAGCATTGACTTCCCAACATAACAAACCACCATTGACCCCCAGGGGGGAAAACAGAAGCTGGTAATGAGGTTTTCCCCATTGCTGATATGATATATGCCTAATTCCCAAATCTTCACACTAATTCCCCTTCCCCAGGGGGCGCTGGATGGGCTGGACACACGCAAGACAGCAGAGGGCCAGCAGCAGGGCTGGGGGGATGCCTCCTTAATCCCAGCAGGCACACATCTCCTCCGCCCGGCAGTCTTCCATGTTGCTCTCCGCTAACACCTTGCCTGGAGCACGCTACTCACGCCAGAGCCAACATGAGGCGCGCGGCTTCCGTCCCCTGGAACCCAAGTTGGGCACATCTGCAGCACATCCCCCTGCGTCACCACAGGCTGCAAAGCAGGGACAGAGAAAGAGGACTTCAAGGCACCGCCGTGGGCTGTAGCCCATCCTCAGAGCAGCTCTCTCCACTCACGGCCCTTCCCTCTCCCTCGGCACCCCTGAGAAGCTCTCTGGAGAAAGTGGGTGCAAAAGCCCCCTCTCCAGCAGCCGAGACCCCGAGGATACAATGAAACACTGATGGTGCAGACCAGCCTTCTGGAGGGTGGAAGGCTTCCTGGGGCGGTGGTGAGTCCCCTCGGCTGAGTCTAGAGGGGGACGGTGTAGACAGTTGGAGTAACGTTGGTAATCGCCCCTGGCAGGTATAGCCTATTGACTGGTCTTTCTTGTTTACCACATTTGGGTTTGGAAAAATCGCAGCCTGATGTTCAGAAAGCGGTTTTCTTCATTCTTTATAAAGTAAAACAACGTACTGCGGTCAGATGTGAATGTGTACGTGCTCAAAAAGCTTATGCTGTTGGTTACGTTCATGTGTAAAGGATGCCATGTCCTCTGCGATTACACTAAGGACCGTAAGGAAAGCCCAAAGCGGTGGAGGATAGAAGACGAGGCGATGTCGCCACCCAAAACTTTGTTTTTCCTTCTTACCGTTCACTCCTCCTCCTCTGCCCTCCTCTCTCTCAACCCCCGTGTATTTTCTGGGGCTCTCTTTCCAAGCTGCATTACGTTGGAATCTTTTCAAGAAACAGACTGCTTGAGTTTCAGCCTCAGCTCAGCCATCAGGGAGCCGGGTGACCCTGGGCAAGTCACGTGATCACTATCAGCCTCTCCTTCACCTCCGAGGGGCAAGCAAAACGCTTTCTGTAGCACCGGCTTTCTGGGTCATGCAGAAGGGAATATACCTGGAACGTCTACCCAGTAGGGGATCCATGCGTTGACTCGGAGATTCAACAATTATTAAGCACTTGTTTGTGCTGGGTATTATTCTAAGATCAAAGGGACAGCCCCCAAGCCGTTGTAGTCATGAGAAAAACTGCCCATTGCTTTTCCAGAAATGAGGGCCTGCTGGGAAATCCTTCCCCTGCCTAAGACCCTGAAGTGGCTCTCCATTGCCCGTGAGGTCAAGTCCCTGAGGGCTGGAGGAGTAGGCAGGGGCCATCCTCCGGGAGGTCACCCGCTTCCTCTTCCTGTCCCCCTGCGCACCAGACTTCCTTGAACTTTTACCTTTGGGCTCTTTGTTCAGGCCATTCCCTCTGCTCAGCTCTCTCCACCCTCATCTGACACCTGTCATCCTCAAATTATAGCAAATGTGTCGGCGTAGATATCAGCCGCTCAGACAGGCTTTTCCCCTCTCCTGGGGGGAAGCACCTGATTGCAGCTTCTCATATACAAGGAGAGCAAAAGGCTTGTCTACCTTGCCTGCCTCTGTTTACCTGTTGTGCCTGGCACAGAGTGGGTCCTTGACGCAACCTTTTGTGGAATGACATCCGCAGGTTGACGTGGAGGTGCCCTGGTGTATCCTGTAGGTCTCGGTTTTGGAGAAAGACTTTCAGTGTAAGCCCCAGGGCAGGAAGGACCATGTGACTAGGAACCCAGGCTAGGGGAGAAACTCACCTCCTCGGCTTAGAGTAGGGCTTACACCACCTGCCTGAACACAATCCTTGAACTCGGGCTGAACCCCGCTCAGGAGCATCATCCTGGGAAAAGAAACTGCATTTGCATTGATTCTCCGCACAGCCTTTCTCTTTAGGGTCATACATTGTTCCTCCCGACACGGGGCCCAGGGAGCAGAGGCACCTCCCGCCCCCCCACCGCCTCCCTTGCTCTCTATGTAAATACAGGCTCCTTGAAGGATATTTATTGGCCTGCAGAAAAGATGCGGGGGAATTTTGCTCTCTAGGTGAGTGATAAAAAAGGGCAGCGAGCGGATATGTTCAGCAGCTATTTACCACGAATCTCTTATTTATGGCCCCATAACCTTCTGATGGCCTGGGACTCTCCCCCACCTGGTTTTCTTCCCAGACAGAGAAAGTGCTGAGCTGAGGTCTATTTGTCCAAGGTTCCTCTCTGCTTCTAGTTTCAAGAGCTGGAACCGGCCCAACTGATCTCCCTGTGACTGTGTGGAGGGCGGTGAGGTCTGCAGGATGAATCCCTTGTTACAAAGCATGCTGGGCTTATTATGGCTTTGCCTGCGGCCACTGGGGTTCAGCCCATAGTTCGACTCTATTTGCATGCATTGCGAATCTATTGTGCCCAGCACCGTGGATGATGCCAGGAATGGAAAGGAAAGGAAAGCTCTGTGTCCCTCCCTTGGACCTCTTTCTCTAGTCTCGTAACAGACGTGAGGCAGCTCCCCCCAGGCACTGTGTCCAATGCATATATTATATATTATATATTGCATATATTAGAGTCAGGTGATCCTCTTATCAGTCCTATGAGCTAGCAACATGTCCCCAAACCAAACTCAACATAGCTTCCCAAGGCCACTCCTTCTCCATCCCTCAGTGGGATTACACTGTCACCCAGACCCCAAACCAGGTGTCCTTCCAGAATCCCTCCACAATGGGCCGCCAAGCCCTGTTGATGGTGCCCTTCCACTTGCCCTGTCATCCCTGTGGGGCTGGCCCTGCGGGAACAGTGGTTTGTTCCTCCCTTTGGATCCCTGAGTGGTCTTTCCAAGGGACACACTGACCAGGTCACTCCCCTGCTAAAATTCCTAAATGAGTCCTTGTGACCCCAGGACAGTATACAAACTCTTGAGGAGATCAGAGTAAGTTTCTGATGAACAGGCCCATTTTTGATGTCTCCTTTCGCCAATTCCTGAGCTCCGGGCCCACTAGATAAGTTATGGTTCTCTGTCCCCTGCCTCACCACTTCTGTCCTCTTCAGGTGTGCTGTGCTGGGCCCTCCCCTAAATGCCTCCCCCTTCTTCTCCCCGTAGCCCAGCTTCCTTCTACTCAGGCTTGAGGATGCATTTCCAATGTCACATCCTCAAAAGCCTTCCCAGACCACCTGCCTGCAGACAGTCAAGTGTCATGTGAGCTTTGCAGGGCTGCACTGCGGTTCCAAAGTTTCACAACCAAGGGCTTTAGAAAGACACAACTGTGGAGCACCTGGGTGCCTCAGTCAGTTGAGCGTCCGACTTCGGCTCAGGTCATGATCTCACGGCATGTGGGTTTGAGCCCTGCATTGGGTTCTGTGCTGACAGCTCAGAGCCTGGGGCCTGCTTCAGATTCTGTGTCTCCCTCTCTCTCTGTTCCTCCCCTGCTTGCGATCTCTCTCTCTCTCAGAAATGAATAAACATTATTTAAAAAAAAAAAAAAGAAAGAAATATACTCTTTCCCAAGTTCTGGAAGCCAGAAGTCCCAAATCCAGGTGAGGACAAGGTTGGGTCCTCCTGGAGGCTCTGTGGGAGAATCAGTCCCAGTCCTCCCTCCTAGTTCCCGGTGGCCTCGGGCAATCTATGGCGTTCCCTGCCCACATATCCTCCCAAACCTGAGTGAGATGCCTTCTGGGTCTCCACCTCACTTGTACCGGAGTCTGTGGCCTGGTTTCCCGGGTAGATGTGCACACTCCTGTAGGCACAGACTTTCATCTCTGTATCCCCAGCATCTGGCTCTAGGCCTGGCCCATGGACACACATAAATAATGAGGGTAAGTAGCTGAATTGAGTGTGATCTCCCCATGGTACTGATGAGAGGAACAGAGGCTCCTAAGGGGAACAGGATGGGAACAAATCACAGCAGAACAGAGACTATGTCCCCAGCACCTTGGTCTGGGGCCCTTCCCTTGGCACCAATCACGCTGGCCCAGCTGGGACCAGAACCACCCCCAGAAAAATCTCTCCTCCCCATTGCCTGGGATACGAAAAGGATCTCCATGTTTCCATTCTGTCAATAGGCTTCCTCTCAGCTCCCTACTCCTTTGAACCTCCCCTCTCCCCTGCTCCTCCCAGGTCAGAAACACAGGCATTATTTGACCTTGCCTATGTGTGAAGGAAAGTGACTCCCCAGATGGTGGATTTCTCAGAGGTCTTATGGCCCCCGGTGCTCCGGAGTCCCGGGAGAACATTTTCTAGGGTCCAGGCTGTGCCGAGGCCAGCGAGCTGGATGGCCAGCATCACATGAAGCTTGACTATCCACTGGATGTCGTTCCTGGAGGGATAGGAAACCCCACAGGGGTTGACCATGCACCTCTAGACTCCAGAGAGAGGAGTGTTCACCACTGCACATGAACTCGGAGGGAGGGGAGGATAGCTGCATTTCACGATGAGGAGTCTGGGGTGCAGGAATGCGAGGAAGAATAAGGCAGAGGCAGGTTCGACCCCAAGGGGACCCACTCAAGGGGCCCTGTCGGACAACCCCCACCCTGCCCCTCTGCTACCTTCTCCCCACCCAGGAGCTCCACCGCTGAGAAAGAAGCAGGTCTGTTCCAGAGGCACCTGGCTAGGCTGTTGGCTCAGACCTCACCCCCAAAGAGAAGAGAGATGCCCCCTCGGTGCACACATTCTAGCTTTCCTTCCTGACTCATTACGGTCCAAGAGGTCTCACGTTTTCTTTGTGGGCATTCTGGAAGTTACCCATGGGACAGCGAGAGCCTGTCCTTTCCCAGCTCCCCTGCCCCCCCCACCCCCGACCACAGGGTGTTCTCCGGCTTTCTGGAAACATTCTCCACCGAGGGCCTCCTTTCTGCTTGATCTTGTTGAAGGTAGGTCAGAAGAGGAGCCTCGGAGAGGTGCCCAGAGCAGCCTCATTCTATCTCTGGCTGGCTGCATGCCCCTGGGGAGACCACTCAACCTCCTTCACAGTTCCCTTCATGAGCGCAACCAGGATAATAGTACCTACTTCCCAAGTGCATTATGAAAAGTAAATGGAATGATGTGTGTAAATGCACAGGTCCCACTGTGTGCCCAGTAACAAGAGCAGTTGACTGGTCAAAGCTCTCAGCACGCATTGTCTCAGGCAGTCTTCCAGAGACTCTCTGATGGTGCTTTCCCATTTTATAGGGGATGAAACAGAGGCACGGCGAGGTTCAGGATTTGCCCAAGAGTGCACAGCCCTTAAACAGAAAGGCAGGAACCATAAGGTATCCTGCCTCCCTGCCTACCATGAGTTCCTTTCTTTTTGTTTAACCAGGTGCTTAGCTCTGTCCTAGTTGAGCACAAACCATTTATCAGGTGCCCAGTTTGGGCCACGCACAACGGATGCAAAGATGAATAGGACATAGCTGAGGTTTCCCTTCACGGTCTGCGGGATGAGCATGGATGGGTAATTGCATGTGGTACGTGTGTGTGTGTCTGTGTGTGTGACACACACACACACAGAGAGAGAGAGAGAGAGAGAGAGAGAGAGAAGTGTGCACAGAATAGGGAGAGCTATCTCACCATTGGGGGTCTGTAGCAGGGGTGAGGAAGAACTGAGAGAAGTTTTCCTGCAGCAGATAATGTCTGATCTGAGAGGGAAAGAATCAGATCAGATTAAGGAAAGGTGAGCCAGTGGACAGGCTTAGGGGAGAAAGTTAGGATATTCCAGGCAGAGGACCCCAAGACAGCAAAGGAGCCGAGCCATTAAACTGCCTGCTGAGTGCACAGAATGACAAGGTGTGCCCAGAATACTGAGGGCCAGGCAGAGAGTGAGGGTGGTGTGGACAGGAAGGCAGGCCCCAGGCCACGGAGGGCTGCAGGACAGGTCTGGGAGTGTGAACCATATGCTGTGGGCAAGAGGGAACCTCAGAAAGGTTTTAAGCAGGGAGGCATGTGGTCAAATTTGCATTTCTGAAGCCTTGTTCTGACATCTTTGTGCAGATCAGGGAGCAGCCTGGGTCAGAGAGACCGTTTAGGAGGGGAGAGGTAGTGAGGGCTTGAAGGGGGAATGTGGGAGCAGAGGCAGAAATGGAGGAACAATCGTGGGAATTAGGTAGGAGGTAAAAACGGCAGCAGTTTCTGGCTTGCTTAGATGAGGGAAGGGTGGGGAGGAGTTAAGTCTATGAAGGCATCCAGGTTCCTCGCTGGGGAACCTGGCAGAACATTCATGAGCTGACCCAGGGAGAGTTGCTGATCTGGGCAATGAGAAGAGGTGTTTCAGACCGACTGATGCCAGAGGCCTGAGGGCCACCCAAAGTTGGGGATGTCCAGGAGGCTGGCTCTGTGGCCAACTTCCCAGGGGAAAGGAGCAGGTTGTAGGTGTGCACCAGGGGCTCATCAGCTTATAGATGGAGGTTGACATCCTGGGCGTGTTGTACAGCAGCTAGACAAGCTGAAGGAAAGGCCCTGGAGGACCCTGGAGGATTGCTAACTTCTAAGATGAAGGCCATGGAAAGAGAAGCAGGCAGGGGTCTAGACTAGTCAAGAGAGCTGAGGGAGAAGTGCTTCAGGAGGGGACAATGGTCAACAGGTCAAATTCTGCAGACACCCTGCGAGGTGAGGGCTGAGGAGTGTCCACTAAACTTGGTGTTTTGGGGTCTCTGGACTATGGCTGAGAATGGAATTACTGGGAGTAACTCCATTGGGAGCAGATGTCAGAGGAGGGGAGAAGGCGGGTACAGGAATCGCAAGTTCTTTCTCACCACGGAGGGGAGAGAGAAAAGAGAATACCATCTGAAGAGGGACATGAGGTCAAGGAGGGGTTGTTTGTCTAAGGATGGAACAGACCTAAGCATCTTCAATGGAAGACACACACATAAGAGATGTAAGATGGGCAAGAAATAGTCAACAAGACAAAGCCTGGAGGAAACACGAGGGGCCGGACCCCATGGGGAATACAAAAACATGGCATCTCCGCTCTCAGAACACCACCTTGGAGATGCCTGCCTGGCTGTTCTTATCAAACTGGATCCCCTGTCACTCCCTCCTGGCTTTAATTTCATGCGATCACATCTGCCATTTGCCATTACATTTGTATTCATTCGATCATGGCTTTCCCCCACCCCGACGTGAGCGCCAGGAGAACAAGGATAGTGTCTGTCTTGTTCAGAGCTGTACCCCCAGCATATGGAACCGTCCCTGGCACATAGTAGGTGCTCAGCTAATGTCTGCTGTTGAATGGATGTACTGATGCAGTGGAGAAGACGTCCCCACACACAACTGACTTTGGATCTAGAAACGGGTCCAGATTTTGACCCTTGGAAAGAGGGTGAAGAAAGCCAGACTGGGCATAGAGGAATGGCAAAGGCAAAAAGCCACAGAGGAAGTGGTGAGATTGCCCTATTTGGGGAAAGTCAGGAGGCCCAGTCTTAATCAATTTCCTCTTTCTTCCTTCAAATTTGTGAAGCACAAACCACCTGCCAGCAACTAGGGATGTAAGGAAAAGTGACCCAGACTCTCCCTCCATAAGGAGCTTACAATCCAGTGGGGAACAGGACAGGGGGACCATCGAAGCCAGATATGATGTATATTTTATGGGTCATGCAGTTGGCCAAAAAACACTGAGCATAGCCAAGCTTAAAAGACCTTGAATGCTAGGCTAAGGACTTTGAGTTTTCTCTTGTAGACAATGGGGAGCCACTGATGGTAGCAGGGTGGGCCCTGTATGGAGGAAGGTTAAGGACAGGGGAAAGGGAGGCTCGAGGAAATGGCCCCTGTAAGCGGCGTGCTGGAGCAAGTTCCTACCAGACCTCCCAGAGCTGGATTCACCACCCATCCCACCCCAACTCCTCCTCCAGCGACGTCACCACCAACAGCTTGAAAACAGCCACTGTGGGAGGACTCACACCGTGCAGATTGGCAAATGCTGCAAATCAGAGTTTTTCGGTCTCAGAGTCCCGGTTCTCCCACACGCCGCTGGTTAGTCCCGGGGCTCATGATGAAAGGTGGACACCTAGCAGAATACCAGAACTGAGGAGGAGCTGGGGTGTTCCCTTCAGGCTTCCAGGATCAACTCTTCATCCACTTTTATCGCCACTCTGGTCTTTTTTCTTCAGAAACATCCTACATTTTGTCTCCCCAACTTGGCCCACCCTGTCTGGTCCTGTCCTCTGGGGGTTGTGCAGGGGGCGGGGGGGGGGGGGGGGGGAGGGGGGACTGACAAAATCAAGACAAACAGAGCTGGTGAAAGGGCCCCAGCAAGCCCTGAGTTGGGCTCTGTTTTCTGTTGTTTTGTATTGTTTTTACAGCTTACAGATCTCTGGAACCTGGGGGCGAGCCACTGAGCAGCCAGGGAACAAAATGTTTCATCTTTGTGTGGTGTTTGCGGCCAAATCGCCTGCCCCAGAAGCAAGAGAACTGGGAGGGATAAAACCACTGAGCCAGATGGCCTCGCTCAGCCTCCTCACGCTCCTGCCCTCCTGCCTCTGAGGAAGGCGAAAGCCCTCGGCCTAAGCACGGAGGCCTATAAACCTGGCACCGCACGCGGGGACGTGTGTCACCGGGAAAATGGGCTCAGAGAGATTATCCTGCGGAGCCCTCCTCCCACGTCTACCCTGGGGGCGCAGCTGCTTTGTTTCCAGGTAAAACACAACTGTGTGTCTCCAGGGCAGCAGGAAGAGGGGACAGATTTGCAGGGATTCCGTAAAGCTATCGACTTACGATGTGAGTTACGGCTTGAGAGTGCAAACAGGCCTGGTGTTTGAATTATCTCAATTTTGAGGAAAAGCTGACCACGAGCAGTCGATTCTGTGGCATTCATGCGTCACGATGCCTTAGACAAAAATCGCCTGTTATTGCATAAGCCGGTGTGTGTGCACACACGTGCACACACACGTACACACTATCAATCAATAACAGAACCCTGTCCAGGTATCTACGTCAACTATAGTACTTCCTGCTTGCACATACCTCCTCCCATGTCCCCGTCCCATCCACACCACATGGGAGGATCTCTCGTATCCTGTGCCCTCTAGAAATTAATCAACAGACATTTGCATTTCTGTTTCCCCATCCTCACTGGTGTCCCTCCCCACCTTTTATTCTCTTTTGCTCCCAGTGCCTCCCTTCTGGTCTTCCCCACCTCATTTCTTTGCTTCCAATCCTTCCTCTTGTCCCGAGCCTGCCTGTCCCCTCGTCCCCACTGCCCCTACTTCATTCATTTCCTTTCCTTCTCCTCTCTGTGCTGACTCCTTTTTCTTCTCTCCCCTCTCTTTTCTCTTCTTTCCCCTTCTCTTTCATTCAGCAGTCCCTTGCTCTCAAGGTCAACAGGCACCTCTGCGGAGATCTTGGCTCAAAAGAGCTCACTTGGCTTTAATTAGGATCCTTTCAGAAACCCTGACCCCAGAGAAAGCCCTGCACTCAAGCTGCCCATTTCCTTTGCTCTGTCTTATCACCCCTCTCCTCTGTGCCTTGAAGAGCAAAATCCAATAAAAGAGATTGAGAATAGACATATGGGAGAGGAAAGGACTGAAGCCATATCCTGTCTCCTCTTCTTCAGTCGTGCAGATGAGCACACGGAGACTCTGAGGGGGACCGGCATACTCCAAGGTCATGTAGCCAGTCAGCGCCGGCTCCTCAAGCCCTCCGCCTAGCCGCCTGCTGGCCCTGGCCACAGAGGGAGTCTGTAAGGCATTGAAGGAATGCCCCCCAGGACCAGCCTCCGCTCAGCAACAAGGCTGACATTTTCCCAGATGTGCCCCAAGGCATCTTGGGAAGAAGCTACAAAGTTAAAAACAAACGGTGAACTTAGTAATTGTTCACACTCCTAGTTTCTTAACAAACCGACTGGCTCTTGTTAAGGGAGCCTTCTGAATATAGACAGAGAACCTTGTTGTCACCCGTTAAGTATGGCTGATTTCACACGCTGATCCGTAGCTGTCCATCCAGCTGTTCTCCACTGGAAAGGAGTAAATGATTGTATCCCGGCCTGTCTCTTAGCACACAAGCATTTTTTGCAGGAAATCTTAGGCAACCTGCTGGAATTTGTCTAGCATTGCTAATCGCGCATACTTGGTTTCTTCAGCAGACTTTTAATTTACCTAAAGCAGAGACCTGGCTATTTCAGATAACGCCATCGGCTGGATGCAGACGCGGCCTTTTGTCTCGCCTGCGTCCTGCCCCATCTCCAGTCCTCAGTTTCCCCAACCGCGCCACAATAATGGACTAGAGTCTCCAAGGGCACTGCTAGTGCTAAGCTTTGTTGTTGTTCAGACTTGCTCTACACTTGCCAAGACCTTAATTGCATAAAAACGCTGAGCAAAGTCTGGTATTTGTTAGGGCCTTTGCTTACAGAGCCGTCTTCCAAATCAAGGACCTTCCCTATGCTTCTTAATAAGCCTATACCTTAAAGAAAACTGAAAATTAAAATATTGAACCTCTGGGTGCACTCTGCCGCCCGTAATGAAATGTGCGTGGAGGACACGCATCCGGTTCAAGGACTTTATACAAAGTTATAATAACTTAACAGTAATAAGCTAATAGTCGAATGGAATTAATAATAGGAATGTGGCCATTTAAGCAGTAAGATGGCCCCATGTCGTGGAATTTTTGCAGCTAAACCCTCTTGAGTTTCTATAAGCTAATAGCAATTAGCTCCTGAGTTAATGGCAACTGTGGTCATAATGAGATTGGAATTGATCATTTAGAAGCGGGCTCCCATAAGCTGGTCTTATGAGGCATTTCAACTGTAAAGCACTGCCTTGACCCCTTCTTCTCGTACCTTTCATCATGACCCCCCCTCTTCTT
Organism: Prionailurus viverrinus; assembly: GCF_022837055.1. Classification (NCBI taxonomy): domain Eukaryota; kingdom Metazoa; phylum Chordata; class Mammalia; order Carnivora; family Felidae; genus Prionailurus; species Prionailurus viverrinus. Next base: position 39,171,461 of record NC_062571.1, on the reverse strand, counting down.
TAAGGCTTTCTGGACCCAGGGCACTCCTTTCCTCAGGCAGCACACAGCTCTCCAGGGCTCCACGGGTGAAGCCTCAACATGGACTGTGCATCCCACAGACCGACTCTGCACGTTGCAAAAGCACAGACTCCACTCACATCCTGATGCACAAACCCTTCTCCCAGCAGGTTCAGTCCATCTTCGCCTCAGACTCCATTCCTGTCTCCCCCGCTTCTCTAATCTGGCCAGTGGACTAACTTCTCTTGAGCCTCAGTTTCCTCCACTGTTAAAGGGGGAGCATATTATCTACCTCATGGGGTCACAGCAATGATATAATAAGGAAATCTGTACAAGAGGCTTTTCATGAAGAGATGCTCCGTAAATGCGTTCTTTTCTATATTTGTTAGCTTTGGCTGTGTAACAACCATCCCCCAAATTAACGGCTTAAAACACCAATTATTGTATTTAGCTCATGATTGTGTGGGTATTCTGTGTGTTTTTTTCTGGTTCGGGCTGGTTTAGCTGATTTCTGCTGGGCTCACGCTTCTGTGGTCAGTCAACGGACTGGCTGGTAGCTGGATGGTCTAGGGATGCCTCACAGACATGCTAATCAATGGTTGGCAAGCTGTCAGCACAAGCCATAGGGGTAATTGGGCCACATGAATCTCATCTTCCAACAAAGACTGGCCTGGGTTTCTTCATATGGTTGTTTCAAGGATCCAAACACAGAAAGAGAAGGCAAGTTCCAATGTGCACGTGCTTTACAAGTCTCTGCTTATGTTACAGTTACTATTATCCTGCTGGCCAAAGAAATCACATGACCAGCCCGAGAGACACTCCACTTCTGGATGCAAAGTCACATTGCAGAAGTCTTTCCAGAGATGGAAAGAATCTGTGGACATCTTTCCAATGTGTCACACCTTATTTTCCTTTCACTAATTTTATTCATCTACATACTGTGTCTACACCTACAGGGTAGGTGTTTAAAAAGTAGTTATTGAGTAGAAACTCATCCTCTGAAAGTAAACTGAGGCTCCAAAACATGACATGATTTGCCCAAGATATCACTGCAGTTTGGTAGTAGGACTTGGATGATCTTCCTTCTGACATATCTTCACAAGGTCAGAAGTAGCCTAACGCTACGTCACACGCCTACATCATTCATGTCACTTCACCTCATCACAGAGGCATTTTGTCATCTCACATCATCACAGAAAGAATAGGGTGGAACATAGTACAATAAGATATCTTGAGAGAGAGAGAGAGAGAGAGACCACATCCACGCAACTTCTATTATACTAACTGTTACTATTGTTCTACTTTATTATCAGTTATTATTGCTAATCTCTTACCGTGCCTAACTCATAAGTTAAACTTTACCATAGGAGTGTATCTATAGGAAAAAAATATAGTATATACAGGGTTCAGCACTCTCTGTGATTTCAGGCATCTGCCGGGGCTTTCACAACCTACCCCCCTTGGATAATGGGGCACTACAGTATATTCACGGTCACGGGGCTGGTATCAGTGGCTCTCCCACTCTGTGGTCTGAGGTGATTTGGAAGATTCTGTGGTCCAGAAACAGTTCTCTACATAAGGCCTATCTAAAGAGAGAAGGGAGAGGAGAAGCAAGGGCAGTGAAGCTCCCTGTGTCCCTCTGTCTTTGGATGCTGTTGAAAAGTCAGTACCTGAGTCAACATGTAGATATTCCGTGAGCCAGCACTGAAGAGTCCGGACAGAAGGTGATTAAATTACTTAGGAATCAATTCCAAAGTTGTTTTCTTTTCTTATTTAAAGAACACAATCTATTTTCTCCTGAGGATAAAAATCAATACTTGAGTTAAAATCGGGCCTCACACCATCCCCATCAGAGATCCCAAACAAATTCTATGACCAGGGGGACTGTGGGGAAACGGAGGCGAAGGCTAACTCTACCTTTTCCCCATTTTAAGTCAGTGAAGGCTGAAGAAGGCAGTTGGAAGAGTCAAGCTCCCTTGTCTCTGAGTTTCTTTGCAGGTATTTTCTCTCATGCTCCCTATATCATAGGATATTTGATCTGGGGGAGACTCCGGACCCATCTGTCTTGATGATGCACCATCTCCCGCCAGGTCTGGTGTGGTCTCAGTCATGATGCAGCAACAACCCCCAGCGCTCAGTGGCCTACAGCAACAAAAGAGTATTTCTTATGCCCATTACACGTCCTTCGAGGGCAACCGCAGTCATGTTCTATGCCATCTTCCTTCCAGTAGCAGGCTCCAAGAGCACTCTATCTGGAGCATCATTAACCTCATGTCTGAGGGAAAACAGGAGAACTCAATAGCTCTTAACGCTTCTGTTCAGAAGAGGTGCACTTCACTTCTGCTCACATTCCATTGGCTAAATGAAATCAAATGGCCAAGTCTAATGGGTGAGAAGGAATAATCTTCCCTGGGAAAGACCAGCGAACATTTTAAACAGTAATATAATCTAACACATATGGCCCTCTGCATGGGTCTGCTTGGTGTTGGTGTTCAGACAAGGGTATGGGTTTTCCAGGGCTGGGCTGGTGTGGAAGGAGAATGAGACCCTGGAGTACAGTCGGGGAGGTGGGAGGCCCACTGGCTTTTGCTCTGTCTACTTCAGTCTCCAGCAGAGGAAATTTTAACAGACACTTCCACAAACTCCACAAATTTCCAGACATTTCTTCTTGAAGCAGCCCCAGGAACTGCTGGAGGAAAGCCAGCTGCCTGGGCTGTCTGGCCCCATTTTGAAGAATGAAATGTCCCCTCCCCCGAAGGTCACACAGGGCAGGAGGCTGAGTGCTGTGCAGAAAAGGTGTGATTGGGTCAAGTTCCGGGAAGGGGCATGGGTCATCCCAGAACCCCGTGTGACTCTGACCCTGAGCCCCAGAGAGCTTCCAACTGGAGGGCAGTTACTGGACTATCCTTACCTTCCTTACCTTATCAGCCACGTGGCCTTTGGCCATCAGTTACCCTCTCTGTGCTTCACTAGTTTCATCAATTAGAAGAGAATAATAGCACAGACGTGCCTTCATGTGCTAAGAGGTGGGGCATTTCTATGAGAAAGAGTAAATAGCAGCTTGTTTTATGCTCCCTCGAAGTGCGATGGAACAAGGCATCCCGTGTCTCCCATCACCACCTGCCTCATGAGGACTCAGAGAGGGGAAGGCGTCACTTCCAAGATCTCTAAAGGGTAGTTGTGGGGCAGAGAGAACAGGAGCACCCCCAGGGAGGCAGAGATTCTAGGTAGTGCGAGGAGCACTTTCCAACCAGGTCAGAGTCATGGGGAGATGGAATGGGCAGACAAGGAAGCTAATAATTCCCAATCATAGGAAGTGTACGACTGGGGCTCCATGTCTACCTCCCAAGGATGCTCTAAGTGATGGTGTGCACCTGATGGGTGTTGAGACAGAATGCCCGAGATCATAGACCCTCAGAATTGAATGATATCTATCAAACTTGGGGGGCATCGTAATGTGACTTCACGGATGGAACGATAGGGATGTGGATGGAAACACACAGGATGTTTACCCTGTAGTGCTAGGTGTAGCACATGCTCTTGCCTGACCTCACTTTGGCCCTCTTGAGGCTCCTTCCACTCTGACAATTCCAGAAGGCTTAGACTGTGATTCATGCCCCCAGTCCCCTTAGCATTTCTTATACATCTTGTGGAAACAAGGCATGCCTTCTGGCTGGCCACCTTCTGCCCACAGGGACAAAGACATGCCTCTTGAGCAACTCCTGGGGCACAGCAAGAGATCCTCAGGAAGTGCTGTGGCCCCTGATGGCTGGGGAGTAATGGTCTACAGTGCTCAAGGCACTGGACTTCCCTCAAGGGGAAGGACAGTGGCAGCAGAGGGAAGGATGGAGGGATAGTGTTAATGAATGGACTGTATCACCGGCCCTGGACATGCTGGGCTCATAGTTGGAGTTGCGGTTTCTATGATGATGACTCTCTTGGACTTGGGGCAATGTGGCTCTCACCTCCCTCCCTTCCTACATCATCATCATCTTCTTTCTTGCCATCAAAAATGGCTTCGGTATTCTCCACGGGCTATCAAGTTCACTTGCTCCTGAGGTTCTCCTGATGGTTGTGGGAGGCAGCTGGAGTCAGGAGCACGATCCTCTTCCAGTCAAGAAGGTAGCTGTGGATCAGGGGCGTGAGGTGGAGATTTGCCTGCCCAGACCCTGGTCTGGCACCAAACCTCGAGCACGTTGCAGCCTGGGAAGCTGGCCACCACCTTGGGAAGCATCCTCTCAAATGCCTGGGTGGCCCTTCCCTCCCTGCTGGAGGTGGCGGCTTTCAGGGCCAAAGGGGCTGGGTGCTGCCCTGCTGTGTGACCGTGGGTGGGGCCCTCAGGTCACTGCCTGTTGCTGTCAGATGGTGCCACCTGCTGCGTCCCAGATGGGGAGGAGAGGACTGGCTACACAGTGCCAAACACACCCAAACACGCTGTTGTTGTCATTGTGGTGCGTGTTCATCATGCCCTGCATCCCGTATCTCAAGACTCGGTGTCCAGAACACCCACCTTGGCTACCCTACTGGAGACCCAGCCCAGGCCTAGATACACTTTGGCCCAGCTTCTGGTGTCCATGGGCTATATGGTGGTGTCCCTCCATGGGTGGCCCTTTACCCCAGGTCCTGTCTCCGGACTGTGCTGAACACTCCTACACTGGTCCAGGTGGTGCAGACAACTGGGCCCTGGGGTGGACAGCCACCACAGGTTCTCTGCTGGTGCCACACTCACCCCTGAAAAGAGGAGCATTTTCTCTCCATTTCACAGATGAAGAAACTGAGACTCAGAAAAGTAACTTGCTCAGGGTCACCTAGAGATCAGTAACCAATGTCCCTCTTAGTGGTGAGGGGTTCCGGTCTCCTAGCCCAGCAGGCATCCAGCCTGCTCCTGTGCAGCACATAGAGGGGAAAACTGTAGACACTCAGATGCCTGGACCCCAGTACAGACCTACCCACCAGGTGGCTCCGAGGGGCAGTCCTGCCACCTGCTCTGAACAGTTCCCCAAGCCATCCCAGTGCTACTGAGATATGGGAATGACCACACCACACGCCTCCCTCCCTGTCCGGCCTGGCCTGGTCCACCCGGGATGGACCCACAATAACAAACACGCCCCTTTCCAAGTGCAGGAACAGAGAGCAAGTCCCAAGCAACGTGGCCCCTTCTGAGAATATTTCTTTTGTGCTGAGGAAGACGGAGAAAAGCAAGGCTCTGCTACACTCTAGCATCTCATCTGCTGTGTGAACTTCAGCACGTTGCTTCCCCTCTCTGGGCCTTAGTTTCCCCACCTATGAAATTAGGGTTAGAGTTTCCCCAAGCTTGAAATATCTGGATACATTCCCCATGACTCCACGCCCAAAAGGACTCAGAAGCCAGTGAGGAGAGACACTGAGGATAAATTAATGTCACCCCTTTGGTATTTCCACTTGCTCTGAGCCACCCCCTCTGTAATATTGGCATCTCTCTTCAACTACCCTCGGGCATTGTGTTAAGTGCTTTACATATCTGGCTGCATTTAATTTTCAACCACTGCGTGGGGGAAGGTATTACTCCCCCATATGACAGCTGAGGAAACAGACTCAGCAAGGAACAGTAACCTGCCCAAGGTCACACTGCTGGGAAACGGCAGAGCTAGGTAGGGCAGTGATGGGCTCTATGTCCTGCAAGCCGGCACTGCGGCTTTGTTGTCCCAGCTAATTGTTGACAGTTCCTCCCTGAGGATGCATGTAGCTGAGCTGCCTCTCTCTTCCTTTCTTCTGGGCCTGCCATGAATCAGGAGAGACAGAGGAACAAAATAAACAGAGACGGATGGGAGCAGAGGGTTTCCAGTGGAATCATTTTGCAAAGCTGCCTTTTTCTGCAAGCTGCCCCTCTTAGGAGCTTCAAAGAGAAACCTGCTTCCAAGCAGGATCATTTGCCTGAGCCAAAAGCCATTTATCTGGAATATTAATATGCCAGCAGCTGCCTGTGACCGTGCCTGCCGCTGATCACACACTCCCAGCGATGATCCCTCCTGGGAATGCTCCGGGAGGCTCCAGGAAGCTAATGGGCCCCCTGTGGCACATTCTAGTTACCTTTTGTTTGGCTTTCCCAGAGCTTCCTGCAGACTGCCAGCCAAGCGTGCCTCAGACCTTAGATAGGGGCCTCTGGGGTAGGAGGGAGCAACTGACAGCCCAGCCATGTCCACCCACCACAGGGGACTGACCCTCCTTACTCAGGCCATGATGCTTGGAAGAGAAAACGACGAAGACCTTCAAGATCTAACCCACACACCACATCGAGCAGCAGAATCATGCTGGGGACTCAGCCACATCTTGATAAAGGGCATCGAATTTAGGGGAGGAGACCCAGGTTCTAGAAGTAGCTCAGCCACAATGCTGTACAACCTGGAGTCAACGCAGGCCCCCTTAGAGCTCAATCTTCTCTCTGTAGATCAATCTGGTTGGGCTTGATGCTCTTCAAGCGTCCTCCAGATGGGACACACAACAGTAATACAGTAGGAACACCGGACAGAGAGTGTGAGGCCTTGGTTCAAGTCCTGACTCCACCATAAGACAATCTTTGTCAATTTGCTGAGGCTCTTATGTCAGCAGATTTGTTGGGACACAAACTGAAATTAGATCATTGCTACAAGCACCTTGTCTGTGGATCCAAAGGGCATTTGCTGAATTTGAGATTTAATTTGCTACCTGAGGCCAATGCAGAAAATCCAGCTAGAGATGGTCCTACTTCCTCTAAGCTCCTCCTCTCACAAGGCTGGTGGTTCACAATTAATCACCATAAACCGTACTAAGAAAGATGTTTCTTGGAATGTCGCAAGGCAGAACATCCTCTTGCTCAGGAATGTCTTGTGTGATTTAAGGTCAGAGATCACATGTCACAATGTTATGACACCAACATGCCCTCTCCTGCCCAACCTTAGCCCAACCCCATCACATCGTAGGTCAATACCTGTTACCCTACTCTACCCATACAGTGGAAATTTAGAGAACTCGATAATGACAATAATAACTACTTACTGGTAATTAACACCTCACAGTTACTGTTCCAGATGCCTCATATATTTTAATTCACTTAGTGTTTGAGATAACCTCATGAGATGGGTACTAACTCATGGAGAGAGTTTTAAAAACTCGCCCAAGATCACCAAGGTGTTAAGCAGAAGAGCTGAAATGTGGCTTGAGTTTGTTTCCTAACCACCCGGTTCTCAAACTTAACCGTCCATCAGAACCACCTGTTGGATGGTTGAAACGCAGAGTGCTAGACCCTAGCCCTGGGGTATCTGATTCACTGGGAGTGAGTGGGACCTGAGAATTTGCATTTCCCAAAAGTTCCCAGGTGATACCAGTCTGGGGACATGCTCTGAGAGCTGCTGCTCTAGGCCCTATTTCCTCAGAGTTAAAGGGAAAATGAACTCCTTATGAAACCCAAGGTCCCTTCAGAATCCTGGATCCCAGTCAGTCCCAAAGGGTGATCCACAGGAAGTACTCCCACAGATTGCTGATTGGCATTATATGATAAAAGGGGGATGAGGTCCACAGTCAAGTGTGCCTGAGAAATTCGGTTTTGTTGGATTTAAACGGGTTTCTTTACTGGTTTTCTGCTTTGTGTTTGTTTATGCAATGTTCAAATGTACTCTATGACATAATCTGGCAAGTGTTCTAAGTATCTTTTTTTTTTCACAAGTATCTTTGTTTCACAAAATAACTCATGGAAAAAATGCCCCCTAGGACACCCTCAGAGAAACAATGGCCCCAGTCAGGGCTCTCTATCCCATTGTGGGAAGGCCATAGAGGCTTTCTGTGGGTGGCCTAGAGTCAGCCTCTCATGGTAGACTACAAGACGTGTGTCAGAACCCATATGGGTTGCACAAAACAAAGATTCTATCCATCTTCTCCAGCCCAATGGATCACAAATCACACCTTCTGCCACTCCCTGAAGCAAATGCTGTAATAGCAAAAGAATTCAGGCAAGATATTAGGTATATTTAGGTATAACCCCATCCCAACTTCCAACTATTCCAGTACATATGTCTTGAGGGCCCTCAGTGGGCACACCAGTACCTCTATGAAAGGGGAAGCCTAGTGTTTAATCAAGCCACCAAGGAGAAAAGATGAGTTCTAACTCACAAGTCTCCAACCCGCATTTGTGCTGCTCCAGACACTGGGATAACAAGGGAGAGTGAAGTATTATCACTGTCTTCAAGGTGCTCACGGTACAGTGGAGGAAGCCACTCCAGGCCCAAATAACCTATGTCAAGGTAGGATGTTATTAGAGACAATGAACATTTGCGGAACAGGGGAGTCACCTCTCACCAGGGTCAAAGAATTGTCAAGAGATAGATGGTATTCTGGGAAGGAAATGGCTTCTCTCCACATCTAATCCAACCACAGTTCCTTTTCCAGAGGTCACGAGTGCTGGGGTCAGTGAGAAGCAGGATCTGCCAATTGTGAGCAAACCCCACAGTGTGACAGAGAATGCAGAATTCCATTTCCTTTCTGATCCTGGCAAGAGTTGGGGTCTCAGCAGCTGAGGGCACCAAGGACATCAGAACAATAAAGAATTCTGGAGAGACCTCAGCCTGTGGAGAAACCAGGAGAAGAACCTCATACATAGGCCAGGTGTATTCCTGAGAGAATCAGTTGGTGTTCCTGGCCACATGATCAGGTTGTTTGAACAGGTAGGTTGGGTCCTCACCATCCTTGTAGCCAAGGAGGTAATGAGAAGATGAAGATGTTTCATCTGGGTGTCTCAACATGGGGTCTGACAATGTGACAGCTGTAGTCATCTGAAGATCTGACTGGAACCAATTGGAGACCTGCTTCCAAGATGACTCACTCCCATGGCTGATGGTAGGAGGCCTCCACTTCTAACCACACAGATGTCTCCATAGAGCTGCCCGAAGGCTCTGAATATGGTAACTTGCTTCTTACATAGCTAGTTATCCAAAAAAGACAGCAAGAAGGAAGCCACAGTGCTTTTTATGGCCTAGTCTCAGAAGCCACATGCTGTTGCTTCTACATTCTACTTGTTGGAAGCACATCCAGCCACACACAGGGGAGAGAATGAAGCACTACCTCATGAATAAAGGAGTAGTGAAGAATTTTTGGACTTATTATAAAACCACCACACAATCCTAGGACAACAATAAAGGAAGGATTCAGACCATAAAATTGAATCAGAACAGAGACTGAAATACAGGAAAAAAGAAGAAGAGAGAAAGAGAGGAACAGCAGTGAATAATTAACCTATATATAGTTAAACTTAAGTGGATAATTATAGAGTTCCTTGGAATGTGTAATGAAAGTGCTAAATAATGATCTTAAAATAGAAATGACACAATATTATAGGAAAACCTAATAACAGTCTGAAACTAATTATAATAAAACTATCTTGGGAAAAACTGGGATTTGGGTGGGGGGCAAAGGAAGAGAAGTAAAAATAAAAGGGTTCTAAAGGTCTCATCTAGAGGAAGAGTGGGGAATTTAAAAGGATTTTAAAGGCCATACAATTTTGAAGTGAGGGGGGGAGCAGTAGAAAAAATATTTGGCATTTTTTTTCCGTAGGAGAGTGAAGCATGTATTTAATTATGAGTGTGGGGAAACAGAAGGAAGATATTAGTGTAATAAACAAATTGAGTCAAAATTATGAAAACAAAGAAGAAAGAAGAATAACAAAAACTGTCAAATAAAGCAGAGGAAAAGAAGAAACAAAATAAAATAAAGAGTAAGTATAAAGCCAACTGAAGAAATAAAACTGTGTAAAAGTGTTGCTACACTAAATGTAAGTGGATTAAATTTTCCTGTTAAAATATAGGGACTCTCCATTTGGTTTTAAAAAATTAACAGAAGGAAACAAAAAGGTTCTATGAAAAGACTATGACAGAAAGACTGAATAAAGGTAAAAATAAAGAAAAACAAGGAAGAGGTGGGGGGAGCCTCTATGACACATTTTGGACCTGAAATCCTGTCACTCCTTTTGTTAGTACTGCCCTTTCAGTGGTTTCTTGTCCCATTGCTGCCATTAGTATCAAAAGTGAACAAGCAACTGGGAAAGAATTCTAACTACTCAAATGAATGTTCACAGTTATTAAATACACTCCCAGAAATCATTACCACAGAAAAGGTGCAGAGAAGTGTTTATTTCATCTCTTTTAATCACAGCTTCAGAGAGCCTAGTGAATATTCTCTTTGAGCTTCACCGCTGTGTAACTTGCTATGCTTGATGTATCTCTTCAACTGGGAGAGAGTCTGAACTAGGATTCTCCTCTGGACACCAAACAGTTGCCATAAAATTCATCTTGTATTATCCCTTTTCTATAGCCCAGTGGTAGAGGGAGTGATGGTTGTTTTCAGGGACATGACATGCTGGCATTTGATATCATGACAGGGTACAGGTCATATTTCAAGCATTATAGGCTCGAGAAATAAACTCCTGAAGTTGAGCATTGTTTCATTTCCAAGTTTTCTAGCTCATCAAAAAGAATTGGAAGTTCAATATCACAGAGTATAGTTATTCATTCAGATATTAACTTTGCAACTGCACATTCTAAGCTCTGTACCAGGCTCTATGGACACAGAAGTCAACAAAACAGAGAAAGCCACTTCCTTTGTGAAGCTTATGGTATAATGGAGGCAACAGATAACAAGTAATAATATAATAATGAAATACTGTTATTTGTCAGTGCTATAAAGAAAAGTAAAGCAGGGCAGCAGGCCAGGAACTGTGTGTTATTTTAACCCAACAGACCGTAGGCTCATTAAGGGTACAGTCGATGGTTGGTTCATCTCTGTGCCTTTAGGGCCTCCATCCAGACACGGATGGTATGTAATAATTGTGCAGAAACGCAAATGCAGATAAAGAGCAAAGATAGTTGTAGATGTGCACTTATTCTTTATGTGGAAGATACCAGGTAATGGGAATCAAGAAAGGTGTTGAACTGATGTGACCAAATTTGTCTTTTCAAGAGATTTGATTCAACCTTGGTGTATAAGATGAGTGATAGTTAGAGGAATGGGGTGGGGGATGGGGGTGGAGATCCACAGCAGAAGTAGGGACACCAGCCTTCTTGAGCCGTTTTTTATAGAAAGTTATATCTCTGTTGTCTCTCATATGTGCATGTGTGTGTCTGTGTATGTATGTGTACATGGAGGGAGAGAAAGAGAGAATGCGTGTTAAAAAGTCCATGATCTTTGACATAATAAGTCACCTTCTTTAAATACATCCTGAAGAGAGGTTCCTGGGTGACTCAGTGGGTTAAACACCTGACTCTTGATTTCAGCTCAGGTCACTTTCTCACAGTTGGTGGGTTCGTGCCCTCCATCAGGCTCTGTGCAGACAGAGTGGATCCTGCTTGGGATTCTCTCTCTCTCTCCCTCTCTCTTTCTCTCTCTCTGCCCCTTGCTCTCTAGCTCTCTCTCACTGTCTGAAAAATAAATAGATACACATTATATAGATAGGTAGATACAGATACAGATACAGATATAGATATAGATACAGATATAGATATAGAGACATATATATGTACGTATGTATCCTGAAGAAACAATTGGAAATTTGGGCAAACATGTAGGCAAAACGATATGTATTAAAATATTATTCATGGTAGCAAAGTTAGATACAAACTAAATTGCCTCAACACAGAAAGCCTCACCCATGGATTCGAATACATACACTAATAAGATGGTGATATCAAATACTATTTAATAAAGTGCTTGCAGTCTATTACTGCTAATTATACAGCTCCACGCACTGACAAAAAACTGAAAAGAAAACCTTCCGATTGCTAGCGGTGGTTATCATGAGGTGATGTGATTATAATTCATGTTTTATTTTATCTCGCATCTTTTTATATTTTTCAAGTTCTCGGTGATGAGCTTGCATTGTTTTCTTTTGTAGTGAAGTAGCGGGGGTGGGGAAAAATTATTTTTAAAAGAGAAAAGGCTACATTTGATTTTTAGCACGACATTCTTTTTGAAAGAAATAGCACGACCCAGAGCTCCCAGATCTTGACATCAGGGAGAAGGTGACTTTCCTGAGCTACAGACCAAGGGGTCTGAAAATCTCTGTGGGCTACAGAGGTTCACAAATGTATTGAGGCAGGGGTCCTGGCATGTCATGGCACCTCCCTCCCTCCTCGGGGCTGGGCTAGCCAACGGGCCTTCCAGGCAGGGAGCTGTCCACAGGCCCCTGGGCGGGCTAAGGGGGCTTGTGAGTGATGCTGGGAGCCAGGCGCCAATCTCTGAGTGCCCATTTCCACCTGTCTTCAGCCACCGCCCCCTTGGACTTCCTGTCCTTGTGCCTCACTCTCCTGATCTCCCTCCACCTCTTGCCCCGTCTCTCAGTCTCTGCCCCCCTCTAACTCTGCCTCTCCCCAGGCAGCCTCTGCCTCCCTACTCTCCACCCCCTCCTGCCGAGGGCTGCTGCTGAACTTGGCAGGGTGCTGAAGGTTCTGGGCTGGGGCCTGTCGAAGGCCCGGGAGCTGTTACTATTACTAGGAGCTGCTTCTGTCAAAAGAACGTTCTCACATGTCATGCATCAGAAGAGAGTGTCTTTGCTTCCTTCTGCCTGATCTCAACAAATTCCACATATAGTCCCCCGCACCGCTCCCCCCACCCGTTCCCAAGTGCAAGGAGCAAGGCAGGAGGCATTCTGAAAGCTGTCCTCGAACATGTAAAGTCACCGAGGGGGCAGAGTGGGGAAGTCACGCTCTGAATGCTGATGAGTGGAGAGGTCTGCCCTCACCCACTCCTCGCCCACCCCTGCAGAGACGTCTGCACGTCTGCACGGAGCATTCCAAGCTGAAAACATCTCGCCTCCGGCCAAGAACAGCCGGCCTTGGTCTGGAAGCTGAGACACCCGCTAAGCACTCCCCAGAAGGCCCGAAACTGGGAAGAAAGCTGCCGGGGCTCAGGGCACAGGGCTTGGAGGGAGAGGGATCGCACCTCCAGACTCGGCTGCCTCCTCTCCTGCTGGTATAAACTCAAAGCCACCTAACCACCTAGGACCCCCCAGGAACACGCTTACAGCTCCCCTGCTCCCCCCAGCAGCAGGCTGGCAGAGGCCAGGGTGAAGCCCCCAAGGCTGTAGTTGGCAACTCTGGAAAAGGAGAAAGTCTGTGAAGCAGGGGAGGGGCTGGTTCAGGGAGGCGGCCCAGCCAGGAGACCCAGGCCCGGGAACGATGCTCAGGGCTAACAGAGAGGCCAGGCTGCAGTCCGTGTCTTCCGTGCCAACACCAGGGATCTTCAGAGAATGGCTGCCCGGTGGAATGCAGTGTCACATTCTCTTTTGTGGGGCTTTATTTTGCTTTTTCTTTCCCGCACCATCCCCCCAACCCTCCCTCTTGCCCAAGACTTGCTACGACCCTGGACAAAGAGCTCCCTTCCTCTGGACCCTTTACTTTCCCTACCTGTAAGGTGACAGAGGGGTAGCTTTCTAGTCCCCGCCGCAGGGGTGAGGGCACTTCCCTGCCCCAGCCCCCAGCCTTGTGCGGTACTTCCGCTTTACTGGGCTTCTGCACTTTGTTGAGGAAACTCCACTGCTGGAGTATCCAACGCGAGGGTTCCTCAGCCTCCAAAGCTTCACCTCGCCTTTCTTCTGCTGGGTGTCCTTGTGTCTCGCCACAAGAGCGTCCTGGGGGCAAAGGACCCGCTCTCTGGAAATGGCTGTCATCTGCTTTAACCTTTGTTACTTCAGCTGTGAAAGGAAAGCGGCTGGGCTAAAGGATGGAAGTGGGACCGAAGCTGAGGGTTTACCCCAAAGGCCCGGAGGTCAGGGAATGGTGGTCCATTAGCATTAAAAAGCATGGAGGTCAGAGAGGGCTCAGTTTCCCCCGCAAACAAGAGAGTGGTCCTGAAGGTGGGTGGGGGCCACACAAAACACGCAACAGGTGACTCCTTTGGAGGGCTGAGAAGCGAAACGAGATGGGCAAAACCAGCATTTAAGTTATTAAGTGGGTACTTTAAACACTTAACTCCTCGGAGACCCGAGTGCAATAGATAGCAGACCCAGAGAAGTCATTTGTTGGAGGGTCATTTGTTGAATGAATGAAACAAGCAGTGAATCAGTGAATGCACAAGCAGTGGGAGGCATGGGGCTATTACCTCAGACCATCCAGGGCTCAGCACGAATTTTGAGGTGTTAGAACATCTGGACATGGCCCAACGCAATTCCCCTTTCACAGACCAGCAGCCTGTGGCTACATGAAGTGAAACCCCTCGTCCGGGGGCTGAACACCTAGCAGATACCAGCACCCAAATATGAGGCCAGTCGCTGCTCTCCTCCCTGCCGTTTTCTGAAGACAGCACGTCGACCAAACTCGTGTTGAATTTTTCCACATTTGCCTTACAAGTGCCAGGACAAATGTCTGGGAGACAGTCTTATGCCCCAGGAAGTTAATAGCACCCTGGCATGGGATAGAGGGTTCTAGAAGTGTTCTCTAGTCACTTAGACTCACAGAACCCATCAACAAGGTCTTTGGAACCAGACCCCTCGGGTGAGTCTAGGCATTAGCCCTTACTTAGAAACTGTGTGACTACGGAGAGGTTCAGAAACCCGAGTCTCCAATTTCTTATCCGAAAAATGGAGAAAAATGGTTCACTGAGCTGTTGTGAAGATTAGCTAATGGGATGTGAAACACCTAGAATAGTCCCTGAGCTGGGGAAGTCCTCAATTAGTATTGGCCGCTGGTAGTGATCTTGCTCTAAACTCTCACAGTGGACTCTTGTGTGGAGCCCTCCAATGTTAGTATGCTCAGAATCACCTGGGGAGCATGTTCAAATCAGCTCCCTAGGTCTCTGCAGGGAAAGATGGGGCCAAGCTTCTGGATTTTTAATAAACACCTGTGTCTAGGTGTCTAAACATCTCGTGTCTAACACAAATTTAATGTAGGCAGTTCTCTAATCACATCTGAAAAATTCAGGTCCACACTTAACACTTTGTACTGTTATGCGTGTTGCCTTTCTTGCAAGCCCGGCTGACAGGAGGGCAGGGGCCACGTGCCTGGCTAAATGGCTCCCACGGTACGTGATGCTGCTACATTATATGATCAGCAGTCAGTTGAAGGGCAAAATTTGATTCTAAGAGCTGTCAAGAATTTCAGGGACCAGAGCTCCTGGACAAAGTTTTCAGCTTTCGGAATCAAGAAGGATAGGGGCACCTGGCTGGCTCAGCCAGAAAAGCATGCGACTCTTGGGAAGCCTGGGTGGCTCTGTGGGTTGAGCGTCCAACTTCGGCTCAGGTCAAGATCTTGCAGTTCTTGAGTTCGAGCCCTGCACTGGGCTCTGTGCTGATGGCTCGAGACTGGAGCCTGCTTCGGGTTCTGCGTGTGTGTGTCTCTCGCTCTGCCCCTCCCCTGTTCGTGCTCTGTCTCTCTCTGTCTCTCAAAAAATGAACAAACGTTAAAAAAAATTTTTTTAAAAAGAGAAAGAAAACCACCATGCACCTCTTGATCTCGGGGTTGTGAGTTTGAGTCCCATAGTGGGTGTAGAGATTACTTAAATAAACAAAAACTAAAGAAAAAAGAAAAAAAGAAAAAAAGAAGAGGCATATAAAATCCTGAGCTCTTTCTGCATCTTCTTCAAACTGGCTTTTATGACATTGTCAGTGGGCGATGACTGTTCTCTAGAAAAGATGCCACATAATTCATCTTACAGGTTCAGGGCTAGAAAAATGTCATTCCTCCTGACAAATGTATAGGCTTCCTTTTATCCTGTTGTAGCAGATTATTTTCCAGGGATGATCACAACAATACCCCTCATTCCACATGCTCTTCTGCAAGGTGACCTTGTCCTCCACCTCAGTCAGGAGTGGGCGTCTATTTCTCCAGCACCTCGAATGCCGGCAGATGCTCTAAACTGCTTCGATCGAGAGAATCTGGTGGAATTGATGCTGTGCCAGTTCTGAGCATGGACCTTAACTTGTCTTACAGAGTCTATTCCTATCTCTGAGAAACCAGTTGCCATGTAAAAAGTGCAAATATTGTAAGACCATCATGCAGTAAGAAATCCAAGCCCCGGGGAGAGGCCCTGGAGGATGAGGTGCTGCCCAGGGAGAGAAGCCAAGAGCAGGGATGCACCAGATATAAGACTATAGCAGCCATTCTCGGAAATCATTCCTGCACACCAGAGATAAACTGCCCAACCAGCTCTCTCCAAATCCCTAATCCATAAAATCTTGAGCAAAAGAAAATGATTATTTCAAGCCACTAACTTTTGAGACAGCTCATTATGCAGCAATAGGTACTCAAAACACATACTATGAGAATATGTAAGCATCATGTTTTCCTTTTTCCCTTTGCTGCCAGGAAACTCAGAGCTAGACTTCTGACTTAAATGGAGTAACCTTCTTTAACTTATCCCTTCTCCCTTGCTTCATGTATATAACGTTTGATCTTTTAATCCCATGTTAAGGAGATTAGATCTGTGTCTTTTATTACAAACTTCCCCACATTCTTTTGATAAAGAAAGAGGGGGACGTTGGGAATCTGATTTCTTCCTCTACCCTTTGTGTACAACTAAAACTTCCCATGTGTCAAAGTTCTACTTAACTTCCAGAGCTGGCTCTGGGTGTAGAACTAGTATCATTGCCCAATGGGTCACATGTTCTCCTCGATGACTCTATGTCTTGCTTTTCTTTGGTCCTCGTTTATGAGTACTTCTCACTCTCAATTCTCACTCAATGGATTTTCAACTTTCATCTTTACAAGTGACCTCTCAATGACCAAAAAAGCTTGAAATATCTAAAGAAATGGATTTCTATGGGAGGAAGCTCAAGTTGAACGTCAAGGAGATATCTTTGGTCAAGGTCATGGTTGTGGAGTAAATAACACGTGAGGACAGTCTCATATGCAAACGAGTCTCTGGGTGTCCTTGGGAAACCCCCTGAAGCAGAACTGACAATAGTTCTCAGGTACTGAGTAGTCAACATGGCCAGGTACTCTACAGTCTACAATCTTTGTGGGACATCTTCGGAGCCATGAGTATTTTGGAAATCAAACCATTCTAGACTTTAGAAAGGTAATATGGTGCATACAGCATGTGGCTTGTGTTACCTAACATTCCTTGTGGATACTGAGGTATTACCCTATAATCAAACACATCAATATTTCTGCATCCAAACACATGGAGAGTCACAAAAACAGTTCTGAATAATTCTATGTGAGTTCAAGTCAGATTTTGTTGCCAAGTGAGTTCAAGTAAGATCAGATTTTACTGCCAAATGAGTTATGAAAAATGCTTTCAGTTTTCAGAACTTCTTAATCTGGAGTAGTGGATGGGGTTTGTCATCCCATACTAAATACCTTGTTTGTACCTATCTCACTATGTCATAAAATTGCCACGTGATTAATACTACTGTTGTTCCCGATGTATAGATAAGAAAACAGATTAAGTCACGTGGAAAGGTCACATGGCTCATCAGTGGTAAAGCTGAGTTTAAGCCCACATGTGTTTGACTTCCAAATCTGGATTCTTAACCATCATTCATCTTGTTTCTTCAGCTCTGTGCTCTGGGTCGTGTGAGAATAAACCTTTCGACACAGCTCCCTGGGAAGTGACTCGGTTAGGGTGAGAGATTGCTTGGGAAAAAGAAGGGAGGGAGGGAGACCTTCTTTTACTTTTTATTTTTACTTTTTTTTGTACATTTATTTTTGAGAGAGAGAGCATGAGCGGGGAACGGGAGGAGAGAAGGAAAGACATAAGATCTGAAGCAGGCTCTGTGCTGACAGCAGAGAGCCCGATGAGGGGCTCGAACTCACAAGCTGTGAGATCACAATCTGAGCTGAAGTCAGACACTTAACCGACTGAGCCATCCAGGTGCACTGAGACATCTTCTTTTAAAAGTAAATAAAGTAGAACCCTTCTTCTCCAACCCTGGACCTTGAGAGAACAGCTGAGCACCCTAGACCAAAGTGGCTTAGAAAAAAGGAGGGCCTTCCGGCAATGCCTCGATTTCCCCCCAGTTACTTTCACATGTGGACATTGGACTTTTATCCCACTGCTGCCACCACAAGTAAAGAAATGGATATTTTTAAATAGGCTTTGCTTAAAAAAAAAAAAAAGTCCCCAGCTTTTTTCAGAGCATGATGCTCAGAAAACACCCAGGTTTAAGGCCCATAAGGGGGTGGGTTCCGATCTCAGTTACATATTATTTTCTGGCTGTAAAAATTGAAAATGTCTTATCTCTAAAGGGCCTGTTGAGAGAACCCTTCTTTGCCTCTATCTCTTGATCCAGATACAAGGCTGGGCTTGGGAGCAGCCTTCTAGGCCCTCAGACAGCCCACAGACAAGAAAAGCTGTGCACATTGGCTGAGAGAGTGGGGCCCTCACACTTCCCTATGGTCATTCATCCAGAGCAATCTTCTGATAGAAGTCCCTCTCTGCACCTATCACGGCAGGTCCCACAACCACGAGACGAGTCTCACCTCCTCGTCTGGTGTCACACCTCTCCAGAGCTAACTTGAGCTGTAGGCACCTTTGGGCTTCAGGCTATCAAGCAGTCTGTTCTAATGAGCTTTCACTCTCCAGACTGTTGAAAACGGAAACATCTCCATTCATCCTCGCATTCACTTTGAACCAACATTGGTTATTCATTGTGCATTAGACACCGTCTTAAGCACAGGGAATTTATTTCACCGTTCCTTCAAAGGGCATTTACTGAGGATCTGTTGTGTGTCAGGCGATGTACAAGACGCTCTTAATACAGCTATCGACGATACAGAAAACAGTCCCTGTCCTCATGGAGCTTAGATGTTTAGTATGCCAGGCATGGTCTCAGGCAACCCAGAGTTCACTGTGTTGTGAGGAAACTCTTCAAATTCCGTGTGATAGCTCATATACCTGACGTAGCACAGGACTCTACAGAAATGTGGGCACTCAGCCGGAACATGGGGACATGATATATGGGGACATAAACGTGGGGGACACTGTATCTTTCTGGGGGGAGACTATATGGACAGTAAAATCTGAAGGATGAGTAAGGATTATAGTCAAGAGCAGAGAAGAGTGTTTTGAGCAGAAGCAGCGTGTGCAAAGAGAAGAAAGTACATGTTTTCATCTGTTGATAGAAACAAGAAGCTACAGGGAACCAAGTATAGCCCTCTGGGGTCAGGGCAGAGGGTTTGACGTAGACATTAATGGGGACGTGACTGGAGAATTATGAGGAGCACATCCAGCACAGCTCTCTCTTGTCAGCAGTGGAGAACTTGGAACAGGTTCCAAGCAGAGGCATGAGAGAAAGAAACCGAGTTGTCTGTTATGGTTACAAGGCTTCGCTAATGACGCATCTGGAAAATGACCTCACACTCGTGTGCAATGGGCAAGGGGGACTTACCTGGACACCTGATGCCTTGGGGACCTTCTGCTGGAATCCGAGGCTCTGAAACAAAGGCTGCAGAGGTGGTGGCGGTGCCGGAAGGCATGGCGTGTACGTTCCTATAATCATTAAGACAAGTTCCCGGGCTGCTGGGTAGCTAACTCTAGTCAGTGTCAGGGTAATTAACCAAGCTGCCTGAACTTTATTCACAGCCTGACAAGGTGCACTCTTGGGACTTGTCACTGTGGTTAGTCGGGGGGCGGGGGACTTGACATAAGGCTGATTAGGGAGTGTTTTACACAGCAAGAAACTCTCTGATCTTCAGCTGAGTGGGGCTCCCCCTCCCATCTCATATCAGAGATGCCTGCGAGGCTAGAGAAAAAAGATCATCCAGTCCAACCCCCTCGTTTTCAGATGAGAGAGCTGCCGTTCTGAGCATGGCCGTGGTTTTCCCAAAGCCACGCGGTGAGTTTGTTCTGGAGATGGGATTACCATCCCACCCTCATGGCTCTGCTCAAGGTCTTTTCTCCGTTACATCCTTTAGTCTTTTAAAAGACTATTTCCTAAACCACTGCTTCTCAAACTTAATGCACATAGGAATCACCGGGGAGCTGTGACCATGTAGATTCTGATTCAGGAGGACTGGGTGGGGCCAAGGTTCCACGTCTCCAGCAAGCTCCCTGGTGATGTTGATGCTGTTTGTCTGTGGACCATATTATGAGCCCCAAGGAGCTCAGGGACCTGACATCAGAGTGCCTCCAGCTGAAGGGCCCTTGGAGGTCACTTAGTCCAGTTCCTCTGCACACCTGATACCTCTTGTTCTGGCCACAGCTCTTCGGCATGTCAATGAACCAACTTAGTTCATTCCACTAAAGTAGCGTTTCAAGGGTTGCAGGGAAGCCAGGGCAGGAAAAGGCCCCCCTGCTCAACGGTTCCACTCCCCACTCTCTGAAGACTGATGTGTTCAACAGCTTACTCATCCCAGCAAACGTGAACGAACAAACAAAACCTGCCTCCCATGTTCTCAAGGCTGTGTGACCTTCAAACCCCAGTGCCTGTGATAGCTGGAAACTCTTCTCTCCACTCCTTGTCTCCTTTCTGTAGAGGAGAACCTAATGGACACAGATCAAGTGCTTAAGTCTCTTTTTCACTCTGGGCCTCAAACCACTGTAACAAAATGGCAAGACTTGACTAGGTGGTCTTGTGGGCGATCCCAAGTACTGACTCCCCATGATTCTAAGGCCCTTTGCAACCTTTTGAAAACACCTGTACCCTGATCACTGGGGAAGACATTTACTCAAAGGGATTGCATCTGGGGCAATTGTCTCCAATTGGTGCAGTAGCAACAAAACAGATCCAAGAAAACGAAAGTTTCATGTTTTACTTATGTGACTAATTCTGTGATACCTTTCCCGAGTCATGACCATCCCACAAGAATACAAAGACATTTCATTCTCAAGACTCACTTCCCCGGGATTCTTTGTGGGCATTTGACTGAGGGCCAAAGGGTTGGGCTTTGATATTACCTCTGTGGGTAAGACCTCACTAGGTTACTAAGGACATGCTCACTCAAGTCTCATGTCACAGCTGAGGAAACTAAAGTTCTTAGAGCTGGTATTCAATGATTCCAACTTTATTATTTCATTTTTGTCCCTAAGTCCTTTCTTAACTGGAGGAAGCTTGGAAAGAGGTCAACATATTGCTAGTCTTACCATCTCTCTGCACACCTAGGGCTCAGGCCATATCGGTTTCCCCCAGACTACAGTTGCCAGGGGACGTTTGTATATGTTACACATGAAGTGTCATGGCCTTCCCCAACGGGGGATCATTTTTCGAGTTGCACATCAGAAGAAAGGCTTCTTTATACCACAGAGACTTTACATGCCCCCTCCCAGAAACCCCTACCCTCAGAGTGACCGTCCTACAGAAAGAACACAGTTACTAGAAAAATGATGCGGCATTTCCAGCAGCCTGGGTCACCCAATCATGACCAAGACTTTCCACACATAAGGTTTTGAAGCCAGAAGAAGATGTTCCAGCTTAGACTGGGCTCTGCAACTCCGTGCTCATCCTAATCCAACTCAGGAATCCACCTGCCTCAGGATTGCCACTTCTTGTATCCATGCCAGCCCTGAGGGACCTGACCTGACTTTCAGAGGCAGGTCAGCAGCTGTCCCCCAGGACCGTCCCGGGGCAGCGCTCACCTGACGTTCACACCGAAAGCCCTCACACCGAAAGCCCTCGGTCTCCAGAACCAAGCAGGCATCGACTAGCAGGGAGAACGTGTGGCTGACTTGCGTGAAGGGAGCCACGCCGAGCAGGGTCTGCTTCTCACGTGCTGTCCTAGCTTTTAAACAACCATCGCCCGCAGCTCTAGCCAGACACTTGCGTGCGAGCATCAGTTGACTGCCGGGAACAGCGCTCAGTGGGCTCACAAAAGGAGACCAGATGTAGGTGTGCTGTGGCTGTGGCCGTGGCCTGGGTGCGACATGGTGTGACAAAGGGCTGGGGGCTTCGATTTCTCTTTCTCTTCCCGGCCCAGATGAACGGTGGGGAATCTGGAGACCTGGTTCTGAGTCCCATGTCTGATGCTGTCTCTCGCCCAGAGACAAGTGTCCTGATGCTGCCGGGGCTCAGCTTCCTGTCCTTGAAGCAGAGGGAGAAAGTGGATCGCACGGTCTTTGCCTCTGGCCTGAGCGTGTCCTGCTCCTATGTGAAGAAGGAGGGTACAAGACAAGATAAGAGGTCTCACTACAGCGGACTCCTCCTTCAGGGTCGGGGCCGGTCGGGGACCCCCGATACCCAACACCAGTGGTCCGCTTCCCCTCCCCTAGGCATGAAAGCTGGGGCTTTGTGGCAGGTAACACAACTTGCCTTGTGTTCTGCACTTGAGTGCTCTTGAGTTTCTGCTCCCCAGAAAGATCAGTTTCTTGCCAATGTCATCACTTTTAGCCAGCAGGGACCTATCAGTGGCTCCATCAGGCACTGGGGGCCCCAGCCCCCCTTGGCTTTAAGTCTGAGTCCTGGGAACACTGGGGAAACTTAATTCTCGAACACCTTCCACTCAAAGAGCCACTGTTCTGCAAGACCGATGCCGGCCCCTGCATTTCAACAGCTTTCGGGTGGGTTTCCCACCCCAGACGTCGATAGGGCCCAAAACGCCTGTGAATGTGTTGACCTGACTTCAACCGCAGGCTCAGTTTCAAAGGGTTGGCTGAAATCTTAGCCCGCCCTCATTCCATGTGTGGCTCTGCTCCTGGAAGCCTTGGGCTGGCTCTCGGTTACAGGGAAGGCTTTCCCTGAATGTGGGTTTTCACCCAGTGGCTCCCGATGAGCCATTTCTTGTGGCAGGATGCCCACCTCGTAGGGGAAGCAGACTCGGTTCTGGGAATTTCCTGCCTCAGCCCTCCTTTGTTCTATGCCACAGCTTGATACGAAAGGACACCGGACGTGCTGCCAGGAGACCCCGGGTGCAGCCCCACCTGCCCTGCTCACTCATCGTGCGGCCTCGGGCAAGTCATTTCTCCTCTGCGGGTCTCAGTTTCCCCTCTGGGCTAATAGCAGCGGGTCCGCCTCCCTCACGAGGAGGAATAAAAGCACTTTGTACATAGGAAGCACTGCAGTGCGATCAGGGAACCCACTCAACAAGGAGTATTTTGGACTTTTTGCTATTGCTCTTCCCGCGACTGAGAAATTAGCAGGCACAGATCGTGAAAAACCAGCCCCGTCTTTGTAATTACAAATGTGCACACATCCCACTGAGCATCATTTTCAAAAGGCATATTAAGCAGCAGAGACCGCAGGGGGGACCCGTGTAAACAGGCCTCCTCAGATCCTGGCAAAAAGGACTCGGAGAATGCGGTCGTCCCCACGAGTTACTGGCTGTTCCTGCCAGCCCACCCCACCCCCGCCCAGCAGCCCTGGCGGCTGAATGTTCATCTCTCCAGAACAGGGTTCCGGTTCACGGCGAGGGGGCGGGATCCTGGCACCCTGCCCCCAAGCCTGCAACAGCCCTTCAAGACCCAGATCCCCTCGGGTTTGAAGCTTTCTGCAAGCCCGCTCCCCAGAAAAATCTCCCAAAGGCATGGCCCGCACCTCCCTGCAGGACGGGTCACTCATCACTTTGAATCCGAAGGTTTCATGCCCGTGTGCCACTTCTTACACTAGACTGTGAGCTCTTGAGGGCAGGCTGTGTCTTCCTCATGCTTCTTCCTCGTGGGGCCCAGCATGCGGTTGGCATTTAGCACATTTTTGAATGCCAGGAGGGAGAGAGGAAGGACGGAGTTAAGGCTGCATTATGTCCTCCAGGAGTTATCTCGTGTGGCCCTCACACCAGCCCACTGGGATGCTGTCTCCGCCTGACCAGTCAGCCACTGACGCTCCACGAGTGTAGGTTACTGGCTGAAAAGCACACTCCTCGCCGTGGTGTTGGGATTGGATGCCACGTCTGCTCACAGCCCTTGCTGTCCCTTGAGTTCTCTCCTCCAGCTGTCCAGAGGCGTGAGCAGTAAGGAGTCTTAGCCACTGAAGAGGCAGCCAAGCATCAGCCAAACCCGGGGGTCCTGTGCTGACAAAGGGCAGAGTCTCCTACTGGCCTGACCACCTCTGTTTCTCAGCAAGGGTTTCAGGAGCTATCGCCATGTGCTCCCATGGACCACGGTGATGCAGGACAGAAGGCACATCCTGTGTCACCTGGGTTGCAGAAGCCTGTCCTCCCTCCCCTGGCGACATTCCATGTGACTAAGCTTCACAAGCCAGCTCTCCTGAATACGGGTGAGGACACTCACCCAAAGTGGGACCACAGCCTGGAACGTCCAGGAAGCAGCCCAGAGTCAAGGCACGGCACCACTGTCGTCTCCCGGCTGCAGAAGGAAGAAAGGGAGAATGTAATTCAGCTTGGGGGTGGTTAATGGAAGATGGCCCAGGTGATGGTGGGGAGTGAGGGTTAATTCTGAAGCAGAAATAGATGCTATTTAGGAAGAGGAGGGCATTCGAGGCAGACAAGAGGTAAAAGACGGCATCAATCATTCACCGACTACAAATAGTTGAATCTGAGTGCAGCAGAAATAAAAGACAGCAGGGCTGGAGGCGAGGGGACGGGAAGCAGCAGGGGAGCAGGCAGAGGCCAGACTGTGGCCAGTGCTTGTGATTCAGGCTGAGGAGTCTGAGCTCGGTCCTGAAGTCAGGGAGGTGTAAAAAGAGTTTTGAGCAAGGAGTGGTGTGCTCAAAAGTGGGTTCTAGAAAGATCACTCTGTAAATGGGTGGGAAATGTTGATCCTTGTCGTCAGAGGAGTCCCTATCTGGGCTCTGGGAACTAGCTTTGCTTCTGTGGACAAAGGGTGTCCCTCTAATGAAGTGTTAATTGCAAACTGATCAATCACACTCTGGGATGCTCTGGCCCCAAGACTCCAAGTTCAGCTCTGCTCGTATGAGTGTGGGTGTCTACCAGGAAGCAGGGCCAGTCTGTCTTCTCGGAAAGGAACCATAATTAAAATGCATCCCTGAGACATCAAGGGCCCCCTGAGCTCTGTTTATTGTTTTGTGCTGATGAAAATTCTCAAAAAGAGAAGCCAAGGCTTTCGGAGCGTCTGTTCCCGCCTGCCTGGAGTGCTGCGGGTCTGCGGGAAGTGGCTGACGGACGGGGATGTGCAGAGGTAAAGATGTCAGAGGGGATGGAATATGAGCTAGCCTGAGGAAGCAGGCACATGGGGTCGAGGGCGTTTGGAGCATGACTGCCTCACCCGGGCTCCCCAGAGCTGTGGCTGCAGCCCACGCAACTCCACCAAAACGGAGGACAGCACCTCCTGTGCACAGACACCTTTAGACAAACTGCTTGCAGACCCAGGGATCCCTGGAGCAGAGGAAAGGGCCAGTCTGTGGCCAGTGATATTTGGAAGGGAAGAGCTGAGCTTCTCACTGGGGGTCAAACTGGGCTTCCCTACATATATGTTATAATAAAACTCTGTCCCTGACATTCCTACTTCTCTAGGAAGTAGGTCCCCTTTCCTGGGGGGGGGTCCCCTAGGAATCAGGTCCCCCACCCCACCCCCCTTGCCCATTTCCTTCTGGGACAAAAAGTCCCAATAATTTCAGGTGCCGTGTGTACTAGGCAGCCTCTGAGATGACTTCTCAGATCCCTGCCTCATGGTATTTGCACGTACGTGCGGTCCCCTCCACGTGCTGGCAGAGGATTTGGCTGGGTGCGAATCTCATCCAATGGGAGGGACGGCATGTCACTTTCAAGGCAGGTTATAAAAGACACTTGTGCCTTGTCATGCTCTCTCTTTCTTGGATCAATTGTTCTGGGGAAACAAGCCATCCCATCACAAGCAGCCCTGTGGAGAGTCCACATCGTAAGGAACTGAAGCCTGCGGCCAACAGCCATGTGACCCTCAGAAAGTTTGGGGCTAATTTGTTACACAGCAATAGGTAACTAATACACCTTGAAAGACATTTTAATGTCTCGCACATGGGTTTAGAGAGAGACCTGGGTCTGAGTGCACACCAATCCTGGGACCTTGGTCCAGTTACGTAACCTCGGTATCTGATCTTCTCCCTAACGTGTGCTGATAACAGTGCTTGCCTCCAAGTATTGTGATGAGTAAGTCAGTTAATAGGAGGCATAGTATCATTAGTCCAGGGCCTCCATACTGAACGTTCGGTGGCCAGGACCCCACACCATCACCACTCTTTATCCAGCCTCTCCTCCCCGCCACCACAAGCTTGTTTGCTGATTCTCTGTGTGGCTGCTTCTGCCGGAGACTCTTTCCTCCCCCTCTCTCTGTCCCCTCGCCCATCCTGGCTTACTTACTCATGTGTCTCCTTGGCTCCGTCCCCACGTCTTGTAGGCAGATGATCAGTCCTTCTTCTGGGCTCCCAGCATGTGTTGAAGATTGTCATGGTGTTTCTTTATGACATTTATTATCGCTTTCCGGGGACTGCAAGAGTCCTCGCGTCCTCGGGGACGTGTGCATAGTAGGCTTTCTGGAGAAGTGTGTTAAATGAATGGGGCTCTTTGCTTTTTGCAGGGGTGCCTAGGAGGGGAGAAGGCCCGCCTTGCTGCTGACACAAACATTGGCTTGCAGCCTCTGGCGGCTATAATTAGGGTTGTGCTTTTTACTCTCGTGTGATTCCTTTGACCCCACAGATGGCTCTTACTCTTTCATGCAGGTCCTTTTTGAATATTACCTTCTTTTTGCTTTCATTTTATCTCTTTTCATAATTTCATCTCCCCTTTAGCCTTATCTTTTAAATAGGAGACAGAAAGTGCCCATATCATTGAGACTATGTAAGCACATCTTGATTGAAAGAGTTGACCCAACTTTGTTCCTTCCATTTGGGGTCCCAGCCTGGCCCTGGTTACTCCGTTCACTCTGAAGTCCAGCAAAGGTGGAGACTCTTTCTCCCAAACCCTAGTGTCACCTCTCCCATACTTGTCCCCGTGCAAAGAACCACCCAGCGGTGGCATGCATCACAGGGCTTCTTAACCCCAAGGCTCTGCTTCTAAGAGAGAAAGCCTGAGCCCCAAAGGGCATGGCCTCAAACATACCCCAGTCTCCTGGTCTATGAAGGACTCAAGCTCCACAGCAAGTAGGAATGTCAGCAGACACTGCCTCTAACTCACTGGGGACACAGGACACATCACCTGGCTTCTGTGACCCTCAGTTTCTTTGTACCATAGGGACACTGACACCACCTTCCTGGGATTTGCTCACCCAGTATTTCCTGGGTGCAGACTCTGAGCCATGTTCTGTGCTGGGTCCTGCTCACAGGGACCCCTCAATCTAGAGACAAGCAAGGTCTGTCGTCAGACCCCCTGCAAGAAGATAGCCCTTGAATGCACTGAGAGGTTATAGAGGACACCGGAGTACAGGGAAAGGGGACAGTCCCCAAGGCCAGGAGCACTCAAGGCAGGGCGGTGGCTCCAGAACTGAAGGAAATCCTAAAGCACGAGGAGAGGAAGCCACGGAGACAAAAATGGAGGTGATCCAGCAGCGGGGCTGTGGAACAGCAGGGTAGGTTGGTGTGCAGACGTCTGTCTACAGACGGAAATGCCAGGACCGGGGCCTGTGACAACCAGGGTGCCGTTCCAAGTACGTGAAGGCTGGAGCAGGTACCAGGAGGGTGAGAGGAACTGGGGGCCTGTCCGAACCAGAACAAGGAGGATAAAGAGCACACGTGGGAAAAGGCTTTGTGAGTCCTAAGGACCTTGCACAAAAATAAGGGCCGTCCTTTGTTCCAGGACACTTTCCTTTCCAGCCACCACAGCCCCTTCTCAACAAAAAAACATGCTGAAACCAGCGCCTTTTTTTTTTTTTAATAATCATCTTTTCTACAGACTTGCAGAGGACAATCAAGTGTGTGAATGTTCATGGCTTGTCGTATAATCAGATGATGGGTGATTTTCTTTCTAATTTCCCTTTCTTTACCTAGTGGTGTTTCTACTGATTTCATGTTTCGGGAACATAAACACCGCTTCTCCGTGTTTTTAGGAATAAATCGGGAGGCGCCCACTTAATTCCATTATCCAAGAAACAAAATCACTTCTCCCTCCATACGGTCCTGCAATATAATCACCTGCATGGGAGATGAAAAAGAAAATTACTCTGTATTTCCTTTGCTTTTTTCCTAACTAGTGTGTTTGAGAAGATTACATACACTGCTTGATATTCAGAGCCCAGATCCTCAGACAGAGTCGGGGATTGAAATGGGAGAACGTTGGTTGGTTACAGAAGCAAATGTTTCATGGCATCCTTCAGCCCCTATGAATGCCTTTGTAGATAAAATAAAACACTCTGTTTTGACACTACCTTAAATATTTTCATTAAAGCAAGACTGAGCGCACTGTGAGTAGTCCCTGCTTAGGGCACCCGTGGAAATTTCTTGCTAGTATGGAAGCAGGGAGACGAGGCCCCAGTGGTCCAATACTGCTGGCCTGAGTCCTTGGCTTTGCATGTGGGGTGACGTTGGACATAGACTCCCAGATGGAATGGGTGGGGGGCGGGGGGCAGCTTCAGGGAAGTGGAAAGCGCATTGGACCTGGGAGTAAAGAGATTGGGTTAGAACCACAACTCTTCTGATCACCAGCTATGTGGCTTGAGGCAATCCACTTGATTTTCTTTTTTCAGCCTAAGTTTTCTCATTTTGTTAAATAGGGATAATAACACCCCCCTGGGTCCCCGTTGAAAGTACAAGAATGAGATGGCACGTGCAAGGTGCTACGGTAGCATCCAACAGGTAGGGCAGCTCCATACAGCTGCATGGTTTCCGCACTGCACCAGGATACCTGGCCGAGAGAGGCACACGCAGCTGACATTCTGCTTCAGCTTTTTTCAACTTGTTGGTCGGTCTTATGAGGTTGGTTAAAAAAATTCATTCCCCCCCCCCCCAACCAAGAACTTTCGGATGATTCGTCCCCACCAGCTCCCCATCCCCCGGGAGCCTGTTTGCACTTTGCACAAAGGTGCACGGCTTGGGCGAAGGGTCTGTGAGAAGGAGCAGGTGACTCTTCACACAACTCGGCTGGTTTCGGCACCCCATCCTCCTGCCAGAGACCATCCGGCCTCGGCTACACATTAGTGCAAAAGCAGAGATCACGCCCTGCCCTGAAGCAGCCCAGCTCGTTTGCAGACGTCTCTGTGACAAAGCATAACCTTAGAGTTTCAGTTTTGCAAATGAAGAGCTCTTGGAAATGGTTTCACAGCGAAGGTGAATGCACAGGTGCCGCTGCTCCATACGCCAACACGTGGTTAAGATGGGAGATATTATAGTGCGTGTATTTTACCACAGTTTAAAAGAATAAAAATTTAAATTAAAAAAAGTTCTTAATGTTTATTTCTTTTTGAGAGACAGAGAGAGAGAGAGACAGAGCGTGAGTGGGGGAGGGGCAGAGAGAGACGGAGACACAGAATCTGAAGCAGGCTCCAGGCGCTGAGCTGTCGGCACAGAGCCCGACGCGGGGCTCGAACCCACAAACCGTGAGATCATGACCTGCACCGAAGTCGGAAGCTTAACTGACTGGGCCACCCAGCCGCCCCCCAAAAATTTTAACTAAAAAAAAAAAAAAAAAGTCAAATATTTGTTTCAAGAGTCCTACTCCATTTGGTGCGGAGAGGCAACAAATTGGTAGCTGGCGCAGCAGGGGAGTGGGGACCTGCCCTCTGATTGTCAGAACTGAGACCCGTGCGTGAGAAAGTATTGTCTTATGTTTGAGCTGAAACCTCCCTTGATGTAACTTTTCTCCTGGGTGGTCTTTGGGGCCCTGAGGAACAAGTGAATTGGTAAATAGCGTGGGCTCATTGAGCTAATTCAGCATATTGGTTAGGTCAGGTTAGGTCAGGTTAGGTTAGGGTGAGGTATGCCGCAGGAAAAAAAATCTTTGTAGATCAACACAGCGACAATGTATTTCTCTTGCACACTAAGAGTCCTGCGCGCGTTTGTGTGTGTGTGGAGTGAGATGGAGAGGTACCATTTGCAAGAGCCAGTTAACATCTATTTATTTTTGAGACAGAGAGAGAGCATGAACAGGGGAGGGTCAGAGAAAGAGGGAGACACAGAATCTGAAACAGGGTCCAGGCTCTGAGCTGTCAGCACAGAGCCTGACGCAGGGCTCGAACCCACAGACCGCGAGATCATGACCTGAGCCGAAGTCGGACGCTTAACTGCCTGAGCCACCCAGGCGCCCCTTGCAAGAGCCAGCTAATAATGGCCCTCATGGCGGCTTCGCTTGTGGGCAACTCTTATCACCGGGCAGTGGGAGAGAAAAACCACAGTCCTCCACAGGCCTTTCCCGGCTGCAACCAGAAGGGACAGATTTCCCACCAGGGCACTTTCATAGGCCAGTCACATGACCCTGCCCACCTACAAGGGGTCCAGGAAACATGGGTAGGTCTTGCTCTGTCTGGGACTTTCATAACTGTGGGTGATCTGGTTGGGATCACGAACAGGGTGGCCTCCTCCGGCCCTGGTGCTGGCTTGGGTCCTGTCCCCTATATGCTGGGTGACTACAGGCAGCCCCCTTCCCATGGCCAGGGCTCGGTTTGCCCATCAACAAGACAAAGTTATTAATTGCCTTGCTGGCTCCAGAGAGAGAAGAGGGCTCGGGTGTTTCACCGCTCACGGTGCTCTAACACGTGGCCCTGGGGCCTTGAGGCAGTTGAACGCACAGCTGTGAAAGACCCCAAAGAATTTGGGAACATGTGAAAAAGAGAAACCTGTCCAAGAAGCCAGAGCCCCTTTTCAAATGTTTGAAAATCCTAGATCCCTCCGCAGCAAATTATGAATGCGGGCTGGCGGGGCAGGGGTGGGGGTGGGGGGAGCATTTCCGCTCCTATTTCACCGGGGGGCTGTGATACCTACAGAGTTGTCTGTCCGCTTTTAATAGCACCTGGGGTGGGAGGAAAGGCCTGGTCTGTGGCCACAGAGAGAACTTTTGTCTCCAGGGGTGTCTGACCTGCCTCCATCCTGAGGATTACCGTAACTTTTTAATTAAGGCGGAGTTTGTAGGGAATTTGGCTCTTTGATGTGGCAGCTGTAGCTGGAAAACAGGCCTACGTTTAAGACTTTACTGCCTGCCGATGGCTCAGCAGCCTGCCACCCACATATCAGAGCCCACACCCCATAAACAGCCAAGATCATGTTTCTTTAGAGCAGGGTGTGGGAGAGGGGCCTGGACCACCATGACGTGGAAGGACCACCTTTGCTAACAGTCTCATGGGGCCTGGACCACCCAAGGGACCCCCAAGGAGTGCAGTGGTGTTTAAAGATGGCAGAACAGTGGACAAGGTGGTCTTGGGAGAACCGCGGCAAGGTTTTTATGCTTGGCCTTGATGTTCTACCATACCCAGGCAGGAACAGAGCAAGAAGAAGCATGGAACCAGAAACATGCATCATGGCACCAGGGCATACATTTCTGCCTCTGATGGACAGGGGAAGGCAGGGGCCTGCCTCAGTTGTCGTGGTGTCCCGGAGTCCTACAGAGCGTAGGTCCTTATGTGTTAACAGAGCTGAAAGCTCTATCTTTGGGGAAAGTGAGGGACAGAGTAAATGTTGAGCATGTCGCTCTATTGACATTGAACATGTATCCAACCCCTATTACGTACCAGGTATTTGTCATAGGCGCTGAAGACTCATCAGCAGACAGTAACCCTGCCCTCGTGGAGTTTATATTCTGGCAGATCTGAAGGTCATGAAGGCCCTGGGATGCACCCAGGTCGCACTGTTCCCCAGTGGCCGTGCTGAGACAAGGATGAGGGTTTCCTATCTCCCCTGAAAGCAATGCTTTCCAAACTTCCTCTTGAGGAACCCTTCCCAGGGTGCCTGGAGGCAGAACCCAGAGCAGCCGGATACAAGTGGGAAACTTCCATGATATCCCAATGCTTGACTTTGAAACTTCACACAAATGTTGGATTCTAGGCCGTATCACATCTGCATTCGTTTTACCGTTAAGTAATGGTGTAAGTTACTATCTATCTACCCATCCATCTATCTGTATTTTAAACTTCAACCTCCTTGATCCTGAATCTCTGCCTTGATCTTCCAAATATATATCCTGTAAATCAGTGAGGAAACAAGACAATGAACTCAATACCGTCTATCACCATGTACATAGAAGGATACACAAATGGCTCTTAACATAGGAAACTGTGCTTAACCTAATTCACAATAAAATAAATGCAAATTTCAGTGATGTTGGGATACTCGTGTTTAGCTACCAGATTGGCAAAAACCCAAACAATGGCTAATATACCGTATTGGCGTTAAGTGTGCGGAAATAGGAGGGCTCGCTCGCTGCTGTTGGGGTGCAGAATGGCATAGGCCCTGTGGGGGGGCACATTCATGAACGAGGTTCTCTTATGAGGTCGGCCACTTGGTTTGAGTGTCGGTTATATATTCAGCTCTGGCTAGAAGCTATGGGAATAATGAGGTAGGTGCACAGAGCCTGTCCCCAAGGAGCTTGTGATCCTACTTAGAGGCACTGGGCAGAATAAAAACAGCAACATTTTCACTCTTTGTATCGAGAACTTTGAAATGTAATAGGTCACTGAGCATCACAGCAAGCCTGCGAGGTAAGGATTTTTATTTCCCTTTTCCAGTTCAGAAAGCTGAAGCAGCACGTAATTTGCCCAAGGCCACAATGAAGTACCCTAGAGCTAGAAGGAGATGCTAGAATTCCCATGCACCATCCACCGGGGCCAAGCAGCCTGCCCACGGTGCCATGCGGCCGCTCACAGCACCAGCGTGTGACGAGTCCAGAGAAGTGATGGGAAGTGTGAGCCAGCGTCGGGGAAGGTCACAGAGGAGAGCCTGGAGGTTCAGAGATGACTATCCCACTCTTACCTGGGTCTGAGGCTCCCCTCTGTGAGTTGCTACCAGCGTGACCCTGGATGAACTGCGAAATATCTCTGAGGCCTAGAATTTTTCTCCGTAGAGTGCAGGTGATAATAAGATTTTCGTGGGGATGAATTGAGAACATGCCTTTAAAGTACTTAGCCTATCACCTGGCACGCAGTTGGCACTCAATAAATCGTGGAGATGGGGGAGGAGGAGTTAGTGGTGGTGATCATAGGCCTCATGGGCCCAGGCAAACCTGACATCTGAAGGGTGGGTGGAATTCAAGTGCGTGTGCTCGAACCTTCTGGGAAGGTCATAGTAGTTGGTTCATAAGGCCAATGAATGGTGGTCTTTCCAACTTGGGAGGACCGAGGTAGTCAGGGCTGGTCTGGCCAGACCCCTGCTCTTCACAGAGGGAGGGTGGGAGTGTTTGCACCCAGTGCTGTTGTCCTCAGCTGCCCCAGGGTCCCTGGGTCTGGGGGGTGGGTAGGGTGGCCTGCAGGTGACCTCGAGGCTGAAGGGACAGCTTGGCATTTTGGAAAACAGACTCCCCTTTTCTCTCAGGTCTCCTGGAGTCCAACCGTTGAGCTATTTGGAGGGGAAATGGCATCACCGTTAGGAGAAGAGGGGAAATCTATTTCTTTGTGACTTCCCGCAGAGGGTTAAGTGCCGACCAGGATTCTGGTGGAGTCTCTGGACTCCTGCTAAAGTCTCTGAACCTCTATCTCAAGGTGAACTTTTCACTCCCAGAATGATCCCTGAAAGCCCTTTTCCCCTCCCTCTCTCGGCTGCCAAACTGACTCCCCGAGTCTACCCTCCGTGTAAAAACACAATAAAACCTTATACGATCAGAAAGGTATTCAAGGCTCATAATAAATAATTGCCCTGTGACCGGTGGATTGGGTCCCCTCCTGCACCCTCAATGGGCCTTTTTCTTTAACAGAACAAATAAAAGAAACAGATGCGGGGTCTCTTGTGCCAACGCCGCAGTGGCCTCTCAGGGGACCCGAGGAGGGTCATGGGATAGGCGGCGTTCCCACACTTAACCAGTACACATGGGCAACAGGGGGCCAACACCCCCCTTCCCAGAATACCGCTCCGGGGACACCAAGATGTCTTTAGCCAAAGGCAACGCTTTCTTCCTGGGTGTTCCCGGCCTGTCCTCCCCCATCGCCACTGATGGAGAGGCACCTTGGCGCAGGTGGAATCTCAGTATTCTGTCACTCGCTGACTTACTTGCCGCCTAGCTCCCCTCCCTCCAGCTGGCACCACCGCTGTCCTTAGCTTTTACTCTGTCCGCTTCTCCCTCCTCTCCCGATCCCCAGCTCCCACGGCTCTCTCACCCGCAGCAGACTAGAAGCTCTTCCCGGGCGAGGCCCACACCTGGTTACGTTCAGCATCCTGGCATAGCGCCCAGAAACAGTAGGCACCCAGGAAATGTTTGTCAAATCACTACATGAAATGGAAAACACGGCGCCTGTTGAAAAACAAAATAGGGAATCCGAGGCCTCCCTACCCGACACCTGTGTATTCTTTTCAAGATTGATCCCGGTGCGCTTTGTGGCTTTGGGTGTCTCTGCCTCCGATCCCCAAGTGTTCATGACGACGTCAGCCACGCCTGGCTCTCCTGAGCGAGTCCTGTGAGACAGAGCCCAAGGCGTTTCTTACAGTGCCGTCAACAGCCTGTGATTGCTATGACAGGCATCTGTGGGGTCTGCCCACCCAGCACACAGCCCCCTTCTGCTCAGGATGCCTCCGTTTTCCTGACGTTAGCCTCCTGCTCCTCACATGCAGGTCTGCAGGTTCCCAGGCTCTGGCCAGTGTGGGCCCAGCACCAGGACAACCAGTCCGGCCCTCCCGCCCAGGAATGTACATTCCCCTGCTAATGATGAAAGGGCGGGCCCCTGCAGTGGCACCTGCAGGAGACCACCCTTAGGTCCCGCATGCTCCTCGCCGGAGAGGTTCCGGTTCCTGCTCCTTCTGGGACCTGCTGCCTCTCGCTCTTCTGTCTGCTGCCCTGTTGCCTTCCAAGTTCCTTTAACACTTAGGTTGGCTGGGCTGCTTTCTCTTGCTTAGAACCCGAGCACCTGAAATTAAGCTTTCTCAACCTCAACATAGGGACATTTGGGACTAGACAGCTCTTTGCTGGAGGCATCTCATTTGCGGCCAGTGTGGCAGATTACCGGTGAATGGTGGGCCATGTTGAAGCCCTGATACAGCCTACGCCTCCACACGAGGCTTCCCAACCTCAGGGCTATTGATATCGTTGAGTGGATAATTCTTTGCTGTGGGGACTGTCCTGACCATTGTAGGATATTTACCAGCGTTCCTGGCCTCTACTCACCAGATACCAGGTGCAGCCCCCCATTTATGACACATGTCTCCAAATGCAACAAAACTGTCCCTCGAAGGTAAAACCACCCCTATAAACTGATTTAGTGATTGAGACCCAGTGGCCACGGACAGATTGGTGGTTGGGCCTGTGTTGTCCAGTGAGGCATAAAGTCAGAAGTCAGAGGGTCCGGGACCCATCATCCTGACCCCTCCTGCACTTTGCCCTGAGCTGTGAGAGCCCCCACCCCCACCCCACCCCATGCCATCTTCCTCCCAGGTCCCAACCCCGTGGGAAGAAGCTTGAAGAAATCCAAAGAGTTGAACCAACATGACGTTGGAAGACCTGTTCCCACCTCACAGCGTGTCTCTCCTCGTCAAAGAAGTTAAAACCTGCTGCTTGGCCAGCTGGGTAAACTTGACGATAAGCAACGAAAGTGAATAAATGTCCAGACCAGTGGAGTCTGTCTGAAGTATCGACATTTCACTTATCATATTGGGTGGCATTCTACAGACAACAGAGAAATTGTTCTTGTGGAGACAAACCTGTCTTTCTTCTATCAAGTGCTCTTTCTGCTATAATGACCGGCTTGGCTGGGGTGGGAGGTGAAACAAGGTGAAATTATAAACCTCTGAGATATGAAGGCTCAGAAGCTGCCCTTTCAGACAAAGCCAAGCTCCGACCCTTTCTCACACTTCAAACTGAAACCTCTTTAAGCTTTGATAAAACACCAACGAACTGACATTTTGTTTCTCCCTTCTTGGTCAGATTTTGCTCACTTTGGGGCTCTCTCTGAGACCACTTAGGCCTAAGTCCGCCAAGGACAGCCTGGCCAGTGCAGTTCCAAATAGATAACGCTGGCCTTTAACCTCTGTGCTTTGCCAGTGCTGGAGGAACAGCTTGGGTTGCAGGATGCAGGGGGCACTATGTAGTGTACCCTGGGAGCCACAGGGCTGGAGACAGGACCAAGCTGTGCCACTAACAGATGAAGCTTAGGAACACCTTCTCCCTCCTTGGAGTCACTCGCCCCGTTGACACACTGGTATTGGAGATGATCCGTGAGTCTTAAACTTGTGTTAATCTGAACCCACCCCAAAGAATATGCCTTTGGCCACACTCATACCGACACATCATTTCATAAAAGGCATGAAGGTTCTTTCTTTTTTTTTTTTTAAGAGAGACAAGAGAGGGGCAGAGTGAGGGGGAGAGAGAACCTTAAGCAGGCTCCACACCAAGCGTGGAGGCTGACGAGGAGCTCGATCTCACGAAGTGTGAGATCATGACTGAGCTGAAATCAAGAGTCAGACGCTCAACCAACTGAACCACCCAGATGCCTGAGACGCATGAAGGTTCTTGAAACCCTCCATATCCATGGACTCCAATGCAAGGCCACAGGACCAGATGGCCTAAAGAGTCATCCTACTTGGTGGTAGCCCAAGTTCACAGTATAGTTGCATGCTATGACAGGACATGAATTCTAAACACATCCAGTTTAGAGCCCCAGCTCCTTCTCTCACTGGTTCCATGACATTCAGTGAGTTTTCTAACCTTTCCAAGCCTTGTTTTCTTTGTTTATGAAACAGTGAGATAATATTCATGCAAAGTTAGTTCTAGGCATTACATAACATATTGTATGACATCTAGAAAATGCCTGATTCATTTTTGCTTTCCTACCCTCTCCTTCTTCCTCCCATGACCTCTTAGGGGTGTTAAGTTCCTCTAAACCAGGAGCAGGAAAGCATTCAGGGCATCAGATTATTTAGGTGTCTGGGCAGGTCTGCGGGACGGGAAGATTACATGACTATGTGCCTCCAGAGAAAAGAGCACTAGAAATGGCCACCGAGAGATGAATTTACACTGCAAGAAACAATTCTTCACAAGCTGTGTGACTTTGATTAATCAGCCCGACCTCTCTGGGCTCTCCATCTGCTAGCAAAGACGATGGCACCTCCCTAACAGCCACCTCCTCAGAGAATTCCACCTTGCGGCCAGGAACTGCAGTGAATACTAGGCATGTGGTCCATCGTGAACGGCAGCTCTTTTGGGAGAATGATAGGAAATAAGCTATTCAGAAGGCCTTTTTATTTTATTTTCCTTTTTTTAAAAAAAATATTTATTTATTTTGAGAGAGAGATAGAGAGTGAGTGGTGGGGTGGGGGGGGGAGGGGGAGGCAGAGAGAGAGGGAGACAGAGAATCCCAAGCAGTCTCTGCACGGTCAGCATCGAGCCTGATGTGGCACTCGAACCCGCGAACTGTGAGATCGGGGCCTGAGCCGAAAACGAGAGTCCACGCTTAACTGACGGAGCCACCCAGGCGCCCCAGTGAAAGGCCTTTTTAAACCGTGAAACACGAGGCGGACATTTGAATCCCACCATTATCGGGGGGTCTCCAGAACTTGTCTTTCCCCCCTGTGAAAACAGGAGGGGCTTTTCCAACCAGAAGGTCGAACACAGAGGCCTGAAAGTAATGACGAGTGACACGACATCAAGGGCCATCTCGGAAACAAGAGGTGAATGCTAGTTTTAAGCTTCCTTTCCGAGAAAAACAAGGAAGACAGAAGGCGAGGCAATTTCTTCTCCTGTGTGTTTCCCATGATGTACGTCTCTCCTCAGTGACGGTCCAATTTACCCATATCTCATTTAGCACTCGATTTATAGGATGCTGCAGCACAACAGCCCAAATGCTGGCTGAAATGGTAAATTTAGTAATAAAATATCTAAATGGTTTATAAATACGGTGTTAGGGAGGCTTCGGTAGGTAAGGAGGCACACGGCTAGTCTAACGAAATCCCTGTGCTTCAGAAACTCTCCCCCAGACACCGACATCCAACACGTAGACCTTTTTGTCTTTATTGAGCTGAGCTGCCAACTGCAACATGTGTAAATACAGATTTAACAGGCAAACGTGCAGCCAAGCCCAGGACTGTAAGTGTTGGAAAAGGCAAATCTGTTTGATGAGCAAATAATGCGTGATCAATAAAGACTTGTTGAAATGAACAGAGAGCAGCTGCTTGCTGAACATCTAGCCTGGAGTACAGAGTGTGTGGGCTGAACGAGGAAAACACCGGGCAGGTGGGGGGCGGGGAGGGTTGAGGGTCAGGCCCAGGCAGGGTGTTTTAGAGAGGTGATGCTGGTATTCTTAACCAAGGTGGGCGATTTGGACGGAGAGTGGGGCAGGCTGTTCTCAAAGAAGGCCCTACCCGGGAGCATTCGGTATCTTATGACCAAAAAAAGAAAGGGAATCATGGACTGATTAGAAACAAGACCACACTTTGCAAAAATTCACATCTTTATTCACAGTGACCCAAAGATGGAAGCAATGGACGCACAGATAAAAACAAGATGCGGTATATCCATACAGTGGAATATCATTCAGCCCTAAAAAGAAAAGAAATTCTGGCGGGTGCTGTAGCATGGTCGACCCTCAGAAACATTCACAGTGAAGGGAGCCAGTCGCAAAAGGCCATGTGTCACATGATACCACATAAGGGAGGTGTCAAATCCACAAGGTAGTCAAATCCATAGAGGCAGAAAGCAGAATGATGGCTACCAGGAGTGTAGGTAGGGGAAATGGGGAGTTATTGTTTAATGAGTACAGACTTTCAATTTGGAAAAAAGAAACAGTCCTGGAGATGGATGGTGGAGATGTTTCCACAACACTGTGAATGCACTTAATGCTACTGACCACTTGAAAATGGTTCAGGGGCACCAGGGTGGCTCAGTCCGATCAGCATCCAACTTCGGTTCAGGTCATGATCTCACAGTTCGTGGGTTCCAGCCCCATGTCGGGCTCTGACAGTTCAGAGCCTGGAGACTGCTTGGGATCCCGTGTCTCCCTCCCTCTCCGCCCTTCCCCCACTCATGCGCGGGCTCTCCCTCTCTCTCTCGCTGTCTCTCAAAAATGAATAAACATTAAAAAAATGGTTCAAATGATAAATTTTATGCTATGCGCACTCTACCACAATAAAAGTAAATTAATATCTTTTAGCGTTTGTCCTATTCCAACTTGGATTTTAGCTGCCAGTGTGTTGGTCTCATTAGATCATCATTAGATGATCAGTAACTTGATATCAAGAAGTGGATCTTATTTATCTATGAATCCTTCTCTGCATCTAATGTAATGGTTCTCAAAACATGGTCTGTCAGCCGCTGGGGTCTCCAAGACCCTTACAGGATGTTCACAAAAATCAAACGCTTTTCATGATGTTACTAAGCCGTGATTTGCCATTTGCTATGAAAGAGTTATGACCTGCACTGATCCTACAAAAACCCATGGTAGGTAACATTGCTGGGGCCTTACCACAAGTCAGGCTGTGGCACCAAACCAGACTCATTTTATTCCGATGCACTTACAACTAAAGGAAGAAAAAAAAGTTGTACTTAAGAACGTCCTTGGAGGTGTCTGCATGGCTTAGACTCTTGATTTCGGCTCAGGTCATGATCTCAGGGTCATATATCAAGGTCGCTGATACAGTTTCAGATTCCACATCACCACGAAATTTTGAGAGACTAGGACTTGTTGAGTTTTGGTGTAGTATAAAAGAAGAACATTTGCAATTATCTGAAGAGGCAATGCTCTTGTTTTTTTCCATCTACAAAACTGAGTGAGACAGGACTCTCTTCATATACTCCAGTCAAAATAATATATCACAGCAGACTGAGTGCAGGAACTCCTATAGGAATCCATCTGTTTCCTATTAAGCCAGAAAGCAAAAGAGATTTGCCAGTGCGTCAATGACATTCTTCTCATTGTTTTCTGTTTTGGAAAATAGTTATTTTTAATAAAAAATACTTATGTAAACATGAAGCAGATTTCTGTTGCTATTGTTAAATGCGTTGTTAAGTATTATTAACGTTTTATGGTATTAATTTTTCATATTAATGGATGTAGCTCACAAAAGCAAAAGGCCTTCGGTCTCAGTCAATTTGGGGATGAAAATGAATCTTGAGATCAGAAAGTCTGAGATCCTCTGATCTAACACAAAGTCTTTACTACATGTCTTAATAAGTAAGTAAATGAATGAATGAACGTACAAATGGATGAATGAATGAATGAACGAAGACATTGCTGGCAAAAACATACGGTTATGTGTGGTAAAAAAAAAAAAAAAAAAAAAAAAAGACAGGTTGATGTGGAAGCCTTCCAGGGGGTCATCCAAGGTAGGAGAGTTATTGGTTCCTCATTTGAGGATTTCACAGATGGACAAAATTTTCAAACTATTTTGGGAACTCACATAGAGTGGCCAACTTTATATTTGGTCAAGTAAGGACATTGAAAAACTAACTACAAGTCTACCTTTGCCGCTATTTTGTCAAGACACTTTAACATAAAAAAGGACACAATCTTGGTATAAAGGACAGGCTCTAAATTGAAAAAAAAAATAGCTTTTTGGGAAGCTTTCCTTCTGGTCCTTGTTTTTCCTGCTTTGCCATGAGCTAGCGGACACTTTTCCCCTCGCCAGCCTTCATGCCCATCAACCCACAGAAGAGACCGGCAAGCTTCTCTACGAAGGACCAGATAGTAAAGACTCTGGGCTTTGCAGGCCACCTTGTCTCCGCAGCGGCTCCTCAGCTCTGCCGACCTAGCATGAAAGCGACACTGGGGCAGCGGGGGGGGGACCCCTAAACGAATAAGCATGCCTGTGTGCCAATAGAATGTTATTCACAAGACACCCGTGGAAGCCAGATGTGCTGACCCCTTATCTAGAGAGCTGGGTACAGGTACAGGGGATCCGGGGTCACCACGGGCTCTGGAATTGCAGACATGGCCGACATGACCATTTCTCTGACCAGTAACCCAGGAAAATCTGCTCGAGAAGCTGGCTCTCCTGTAGGGATACATCAGGCCTGTCCTTTCAGGCACCTGAGGAGTACGGGAGTTGAGAAATCGTCAGACCCCCCCTAGAAGGGCAGTATGAAAGCACAGTGACCAGACCCCAGCTCTCCTGGCATCAAAGGACAGTGGCCAGATAAAGAAATGGAAGAAGGGCAGATAAGAAACAAGCAAAAAACCCCAGAAGAACCTCATCTGTGACTTTCTTTCAGAACGAAAGCATGCATTTTTAGAAAGGGAGTCTCCACTGCCATCTCCCCCCCACCCCCAGGATGCCAAGATTTGCCAGGCAGGCCTCTGCCAGCACAGGCACATCCTCCCCCCAGCTGCCGATCTGCCCAGCAGATTAGGGACGCGCGCATATGGCGGCAAAGGCAGGGGAGAATGAGCCACATCGGTTCTGACATGTGAGGGAGCACCGGAGCTGCGACCATATGGCCTGAAAGAGTCTCTAGGCATTTCACGGGACATTTCATGCAAGTTGAGACTGAGGCATTCAGGAACCTGCATCCGGAGAGAGAAAAAGAGAAGCTGCAGAAAATATCTTCCTTTAAAATAGTCACAACAAGCGGGACAGAGAAGAGTTCATATCTGAAGAGTAAGGAACTCATTCGAATCACTGAAGAAAAAAAGGTGAAAACCCCAAAAGAAAAGCAGAAAACAACACGGACCCAATAGCTCGTAAAAGAACCACACGCGGTCACTACCCTAAAAATGACATGTGTCTTTACTGTTAATAAGCAAATGCAAATTACCATATGACACATCTTTACCCATGTTTTGAAAGAATACTACTTAATGCTGGTGTGAGTGCAGTGGGAGGGGGCACTCTGCATATTGCTGGTGGGCACGTGAATGGGTCCACACCAGCTGGAAATCAATCTGGTAACACATACGGAGAATTATACACATAGTCATAATCTTCAACTCAGCAATCCCACTTCTATGAATATGCGGAATAAACTAACACCATCACCTCCCTCTGACGGCACATCTACCTCTATTGATACAATCCGCGCTGCTAATCCACATCAGCTTTTTCTGAGAGTTTCACAAGGCAATCATGGCAAACTGCAAATTGAAACTTGAACGTGTCCTTTTCGCCCTCCACCAGTGATGCTGTAAACTCACATACCCCTAGCCTCCTTCCTACACGTGGCTAAGTTTTGGGGATCCCTGAGCAGAACTCAGCATCTATTCTTGGTTGAATCAGCTCATCACTCAATCATTTAGATTCTAGCCCTGTCATTCAAAACAGCCCCAGCTACTCCCAGCCTAGTGTCATCTGTGAATGACATCAGTCAACCTGCTTCCCCGGCACGGTCATTGTCCACATTCCCAGGACGCTGTTAAGGACGGAGCCCGATGGCTGGCCAATGGACGTCTTCTTCCACAGTATTGCCAGCCCATTAAAAAGCAGTCAGAGTTGTTCAACGTGGTACTTACTTAACTTATTTGGACCCGTTCCTCCGTCTTGTCCACCCGGTGACTGTGAAAGGTATTGTCAAATGTCTTGCAGAAGTCCCCCAGGACAACTAGAGAGGGCAGCGGGTGACAGTGTTTCTCTGGGAGAAAGAAAGTTTCTCCACTCCGCCTAGCACTGAAGCATGGGCTTTCCTGTGTACCCCTGCCCAGAACCCCGCTTCCTCTCTCCCCAACTAGCATCTTCCGGGGCCTTGCTCATAGCAACCTTTGACCTAATTTTAAGTGCATGTTAGCTAACGTAACCTTGGCTACAAGGTAGAGACACCAGGTCAGAACCGACATTCCAGGTCAGGGATTAGAGTCCTCACTTTACCATTTACTACCTGCATGACCTTAAACAGGTCCCTTAATCCTTCAAATCTTGAAATCCCTCACCTGTAAAGTGGACATAATACACCCCGTTCCCCCACCCCTAGGGTGTTTGTAAAGCTCAGTGAGACGGGATGGCAACATGCCTTGTACACCCAAGAGCTGCGTAAGCAGGGCTAACTTGTTCATGTTACCGTTACCGCCGCTAATAAATCGTGTTCTTCCTATTTGGTGTAGTAGCGGGTAGTCTTTCTAGAGTGGTTACAAACATATGACGTGTGAAAAGATCTAGCCAGTGGTGCAGCAGCCTGGAACAAAAGGCACTTGTTCTTAGAATCCTTGAATTTGCCCCCCTTGAGAGCCAGCGGAGCCCCCAGTCCCTGGAGGTGAGAAAGCCTGCGTCCCAAGGGACAGGCATGTGTCGAGAAGCACACAGTGAACAGATGGAAGATGGCGCCATGGCCTTCTCACATGGCCCCCCAAACTATTCTCCCCGTCACGTGCCTTCAAAATCACTCATTTCAGGGGCTCCTGGGTGGCTTAGTTGGTTAAGCATCGGACTGCAGCTCGGGTCACGATCTCGTGGTCCGTGAGTTCGGGCCCCGCATCGGGCTCTGTGCTGATGGCTCAGAGCCTGGAGCCTGCTTTGGATTCTGTGCCTCCCCCTCTCTCTGCCCCTCCCCTGTTCATGCTCTCTTATCTCTCTCTTAAAAATAAATAATCACTGGGGCGCCTGGGTGGCGCAGTCAGTTAAGCGTCCGACTTCAGCCAGGTCATGATCTCGAGGTCTGTGAGTTCGAGCCCCGCGTCGGGCTCTGGGCTGATGGCTCAGAGCCTGGAGCCTGTTTCCGATTCTGTGTCTCCCTCTCTCTCTGACCCTCCCCCGTTCATGCTCTGTCTCTGTCTGTCCCAAAAAAAAATAAATAAACGTTGAAAAAAAATA
Source organism: Prionailurus viverrinus (assembly GCF_022837055.1). Classification (NCBI taxonomy): domain Eukaryota; kingdom Metazoa; phylum Chordata; class Mammalia; order Carnivora; family Felidae; genus Prionailurus; species Prionailurus viverrinus. The sequence continues at coordinate 39,127,924 of NC_062571.1, read as the reverse complement.
AAAATAAATAAATAATCACTAACAAATTTGATGAAAAATATATATTCAAATACAATCCAAGGGAACAGAGCCAGTCTTGAAGGGTCCACGCAAGGCTCATTAACATTCACTTGAGTGTCTTGTCATAGGCGGTTACCATCTTGAGGGGCGATAGGTGCAGAAAGGGGCAGTAGGAAGCCCATATCACACCTGGTCTCCACTGAGCCTGCCCCCGTGGTGACTCCGCCTGGGAGGCCTCCAGCCCACAGTCCTGCTTCCAGGTAAGGAAGCTTCGTCCTTAAGTCCTCTCTCTCTCTTACGTCACAAGGCAGGGACTTTCAACTCTGGTTCCCTGGTGACTTCGAGAGTCCGGAACTGTGTCTGGCTCACAGTGGCGCTCCGATAAATTCTGCAACTGAGTAAATGTGTTTGTTGAATGAACGGATGAGGTTGGGGGAGGGTGAACTGACTTCCCCAAGAACCCCGGGTACCAGATGGCAAGAACTCTGAGATGGAACTGCTTCTTCCTCCCTCCCACATCCAGCACTCACTTTACAGAATCGCGGGATCCGAAAGACAAACAGACCTGCCCAGAGTACATTTTTCCCAACAGCCTTTGAAGTCCTTGCCTTTCCACGCTTACTTTTCTTGGCAGCCACACACACCATTTTCAGTCACCCATCATTCAACAAAGATTTGAGGACTGCTTATTTTATGAAAAGCAGAAAGTTAAGTAATGCAACATCTCTGACCTCCTAATCCCTTCCCACCTCCGGTTCTGAGATGGAAATCCCACTGGGGTTTGGCAACCTGCCCGTAACTCTACCAGGCTCGACACAGGAGTCCCAGCAGGCGGTGGCTGCTCTGTCCCTTCTCAGGCTCTGATTTTCCAGGGAGGATATTTTGACCAAGAAACTCTATCTGGCCCCAGGTGCCACATCACACATAGGGACAAGGGTGAAACTGTGTCACAGCTGTTGGAATTCCGCAAGGAGAAGGTGAGCACAAACGCCAGGGTGGTGATGGCTCCGCAGGGGGTCAGCCCGTTATACAGGATTCCTTGGGACTTGGGGTTCTATCAACATAGATCCACTGAACTCACCTCCTCCCTATGACCTGGCTGGGAAGCCAAGGTTTAGCTATCAGCTTACTTTAGGTGGAAAGAACTTCAGGGGCGCCGGGGTGGCTCGGTCGATTAAGCGTCCAACTTCGGCCCAGGTCATGATCTCGCGGTTGATGGGTTCGAGCCCCGTGTCAGACTCTGTGTTGAGAGCTCAGAGCCTGGAGCTTGCTTCAGATTCTGTGTCTCCCTCTGTCTCTGTCCCTCCCCCGCCTGCTCTCTGTCTTTCTCTCAAAAATAAATAAACATTTAAAAAAAATTTAAAAAAAAAAAAGAGCTTCAGCAAGCCCTCTTGTCTTACAGAGAAGGAAACTGATGCTCGGCGGAATGAAACCGCACCCCCAGGGCACCTCTGGAACAGCAGAAGTAACAAGAACTTAGACCTCGGTCATTGGTCCACTGCTGCCTCAAAGGCCACCCGGACACTATGTAGGAGTTCATCCGCTGCACAGTTTCACTGCAAGTTAAGCAAATAATTTCTCTCGCCTCTGTGTGGCTGAGAAATTGTGTTTTTCATCAGGGAAAGGATTGAGTCCATTTGGGGACAACCTTAATATGGAATATTATGTAGCCAATAAAGCTCATATGTTCAGATCATATTTCAAGGCATGTGGCAATGTTCATGAGGTAACGTCAAGTGAAAGGAGCAGGCGACCACTTCATACACGCACAATGAACCCTAATACTGTGCCTATATGCAGTATGTCCTCTCTAATGGCAGTGATTTTCGGATGCACCGCTGGCGTAATAATATTTCCACAAAAAGGAAACGTTAAAGCAACTCTGAGAAGCATCCTGGTTCCAGAAACATTAAAGATGAAAAGTGAGCGGAAATGTGACATAAATTTATCACACAAATGTCTGGCGTGTGTGCGCGTGCGTGCATGTGGGTGCGTGCGCGGAAACATTAGACCGACAAGAAGTACATTAAATATTTAATAGTGGTTATCTCCGAGGAAAGGCTTTTATTTTTATTTTATCTGTTCTTGTAAGGATTTTTTTTTTTAATTTTGTCTCTGGTGCGTACATCAGAATAACAAACTTCAGGTAGAACGTGAAAAGCAAAGGTAAGAAAAACGCACGCGACTTTTTGACTCACGCAGGACTGCGATTTCCATTTCCCAGTCTTGCTGCTTTTTTAACTCTTCTTTATTTTGTTATGTTTCTCCCCTCTGGTTTCTAAGCACAGTTTAACATTCCATCTTCCATGAACTATTAGAAGGTTGTCATAATGCTTTCTCCACTCTGCTGCCTTTTAGTGGTATGTCCTTGGTTTTCAGCCAACGTCTCTTAGGAAAGTCAGGTACAATTTCTTGGTGCAGGTGTCACAGGCACATTTTTTTTTTCAACGTTTATTTATTTTTGGGACAGAGAGAGACAGAGCATGAACACGGGAGGGGCAGAGAGAGAGGGAGACACAGAATCGGAAACAGGCTCCAGGCTCCGAGCCATCAGCCCAGAGCCCGACGCGGGGCTCGAACTCACGGACCGCGAGATCGTGACCTGGCTGAAGTCGGACGCTTAACCGACCGCGCCACCCAGGCGCCCCTCACAGGCACATTTAAGATGCCACCCTGCTCTGCGAGCAGAGGCCTATGTAAAAAGTACCCCTGGGAAAAATTGTTTTGACTCCAGTGCTAAGAGCATCTTAGCATGTTTGGGTTTTTTACTCTAAAAAAATCACAAGTATTCTCTTTATTATATATTATTTCCCCTTTTCTCTACCTGCTAAGGAACTCAGTCAATTTTGAAGCTCAAATATGATAACTCTGTTGGTCCCTGGGGTGGGGCTATTGGTGTGCTTTCCCCCCCCCCCCCACCTTGGTTCTGATTCTTGAAATAAAATATTCGATTTTACTGATTTCCTGTGTTCTTTTGTAAGAAGTTGCAAATCATCGGTGGGAAAGGCACGGAGTAAGTAAATACATATACTCAGTGAGCTCTTGCCCTGACTTCACCGTTCACACCCGCCCTTCCCCACACCTGCTGTAGATCCATCCATCAACGATCCTGTCGGTTATGATCCTGAAACACGTTCGCCGTCTCCACGGTCACCCTCCTGGCCCGGGCCACTGGACAGGGACCAGCCTCCTCGCCAGCCTTTCTGCCTCTTCCCCTTCCCTCCTCTGTTCCACTTACTTCCTCAGAGAGTTCCTTCCACCACCACATCAAAGCAGGCCCGCTCCCCTCTACCCACCCCAGCGCCCTCTTTACCTCCTCCGTGGCACCTCCGATGCTTGAAATAACCTTCATTTCTTCCCCGGGCTGTTTTCCTCTCTCCTCTTGCCCGACCCTAAGGTGAAAGCCCCATCTTGTTCCCTGCTGCCTCTTCAGTGCCCAGGACCGCCTGGCACATTGTGTGGAGAGTGAAAGCCTGGCTCACCTCCAGCACCCACCTCGTACAGGGCGACAGCTCCCCGTGCACGCGGTTGTGTCTTCCAACGATGAGCAAAGCGCCATCCTGCTGGCCTTCAGCTCTCAGCATGGGGCTCTCCGGACCTGTGTGTGGTGGGGGACGGTTGCCACAGTCCCACCCGCCTCCTGGGAGGTGGGAAGGAAGGGCTGAGAGGAATTAGACTGTAGTGTGAGGACCCACCCAGGCCAATCGGCAGCAGGATCAGGGCCACTGCCCCAAGTCCAGAAAGTCCTATGGCTCCACAGATTGCCCCAAGGGTGACTCTCTGTCCCTTCAGGGGACTTCATTTGCCAGACATTCAAATGCCATATTAAAATTCTTGTCCCTGTGGGCACCTGGGTGCTCAGTCAGTGGAGGGTCTGACTTTTGATTTCGGCTCAGGTCATGATCCCAGGGTTGTGAGATTGAATCCCATCTCAGACTCCACAGTGGGTATGGAGCCTGCTTAAGATACTCTCTCTCCCTCTGCCTCTCTCTCTCTCTCTCATAAATAAATACATACATACATACATACATAAAAATTTCTAAGATTAAATTAAATTTAAAAATAAAATAACAATTCTCCCTGAAGGGGCAAGGATCCCCAAAGAGAGCTCACACACTCTAAGAAACTTGCTCATGAAGATGACTTTTTTTCCTCTAATGCAATAAGAAACCATGTCCTTGGGGCATCTGGGTGGCTCAGTCAGTTGAGCATCCGACTGTTGGTTTTGGCTCAGGTCATGATCTCAAGGTTCATAGGATCGAGCCCCACGTCAGAGTCTGCACTGATGGTTCAGGAGCCTGCTTGGGATTCTCTCTCTCTTCTCTCTCTCTCTCTCTCTCTCTCTCTCTGCCCCTACCCTGCTCATGCTCTCTCTCTCTTTCTCTCTCTCTGCCTCAAAATAAATAAACATAAGAAGAAAGAAAGAAAGAAAGAAAGAAAGAAAGAAAGAAGAAAGAAAGAAAGGAAGGAAGGAAGGAAGGAAGGAAGGAACTGGGACCTTCTTTTCCCTGGAGGCGTCCTCCCTGTGAATTGGGCACATAGGTCCAGCGGAGGCCAGAACTCTTGCCCTCACCTGCCCTTTTTGCCCAGAAGTCTTGCCGGCTCCGCACCCTGCAGGCAGCCCTCTCTGCTCTTCGCTGGCTCGGCTCCAGGAAGTTCTCACTGGCCCCAGGAAGACATTCACTCCCCCACCTCCTTCAGAAGAGAGTCTACCCACGTATTCTAGGAACTGGTGACAACCCCCAATCCCTTTTGTTACCACCTTGTCTTAGGGTCACCAGTGCAAATCAAGGCCAAGGTAGAGCCCCGGGGAACCTGTGGTTTCCAAGCTCCATATGCAAATCCCTCTGGCTTCCCCCAGGTAAGCAACTTCACTGGAAGGTTACTGGGGCGCTGGTAAGCTTGGGGCACAGGCCCTGAAAAAAATCCCCCAACCTTTGTGGCCCGGGAATATCGGTACTTGGAGAAGAGCCAGAGCATCTGGAAGGGGAAGAAAGTGCCACACAGTAGTCCCATGAGGGTGTAGAGGAGGTGGGGTAGAAAAAGAGGCAAGACTTCATCCTGATGACGCTTGCGGCTTGGAGAAACTGGGCCTCAGAGAATCTGGTTTGTGAATCCCAGGCAGCTTTAGTAACCGCTTAGACCCTGCTGTGCCTTCAGCCCCCAGAGCCTGCCCAGAACCCCTGGGAATCTGGGAAAAAATTCCAGGAGGCTAGACATAAAATATACTTTGTTCCCACTTTCCAGCTAAGGAAGTTGAGGCGGAGGGGGTTATGCAGCAGCATGTAAGGCCAGCCCAAGTCCTCTGGCTTCCATCCGCCACATCCCACGGCTGCACCCAACATAGATATAAGATTTCCATTTCCTTCCCTCTTCCTGCGGGGCCCAGCTGAAATCTATGTCATACACATGTATGAAATATTTAAGCCTCTCCTGAGGAGCCTGGTGTCACTTCTAAATCAATTTATTCTAATCTAATCTTCATCTGCCATGGTTTCCTGGGCCAGCGCCATCAAGGAAACCTCTTGGCAGGTGAGAGAAACTGAAAACACAGAACATTTGTTTTTAATGGTTCCTCCACAGCCGGCAGTTTCCAATATGGCAAAGTCCACGCAAACCATGAAATATGACTGGTCTCTGGAAATGACCCCCGATACACTCTGAGATCCGTGCAGATAGATGGGTGCTCGCCAAACTGCGCGCATAAAGTTGTCAGGAGCCCCCTAAAACTGTAACGCGCGCCGAGGCGAAGTCAGAAGGCCGGCGTGCCTGGCCAACAGCAGAGGGAAGGCCATGAGAGATCCTGGCAGGAGCGCAAGGCGCGGCCAGTCATCATGTTCCTAAGTGGACTTTTCATAGCTGCAGCCATAAAAGGCACAGTTTTCTCCATCTCTGCCTGGGATTTAATGGTATTCGCTTTTATTCCAGCTCCTTTTATTTTGATAGGAATGCTCCAAAAGGCAGAAACTGGCCTCACCTTGCTTTTCCATCAGGCTCAGCTGTGGAACACCAGAAGGAAACTCCAGAAGAGGTTGGGCCCCGGGTCCAGGAAGCCTCAGGGGGCCTCCAGGTGACTGAAGGGCCCAGAGGGTGACGTGCCGGGGAAGGGGACAATGGAAGCCTCTCTCACTGGACCCGGGATTCTCCAAACCTCCACCTAGAGGTTTCCCGCCATGCTGAACTATCTGCTTCCTGCCTTGTCGCCAGCCCGTCCCAGCCAGAATACCCACCGGGCCCCCGTGTCCGGGCAAGCCATCCACAGCTTGGACCGGCAGCGCATCCACAGCTCTGCCCCCGCAGGCCTTGACCGCAAACCTTGACAGCCTGGCAGGACTGGGATAAGCTGGGACTTCGCAGTCTCACTTTAGACCCAGAGTCATCATCCCCCCCCCCACCCCCACCCCAATAAGCAGTGGGGCTTCTCTATATTCTGTGTCTCTGGGTTAGGGAGTGAGGTCCCACCTTGAGCCCAACCTGAATGAGTTGCTGTGTCTCTGCCACCCACTGTGGCAGGGTCAGGAGCTGTCCCAAACTTTCAGGAACCCGACGCCTCCCCTACCTGACTGGGAATTTAATGTTCGAGAACTCGGGCTCGACCAGAATGGAGTTCACGTCTCATCTCTGGCATCTCCTAGCTGTGTGATATCGGGACATCACTCCACTTCTCTGTGCCTCGGTTTGCCTATCTGGGAAACGGGTATAACGACCCTAATCCCCATCCGAGAAGTGAATGACATTGTTCACGCAGAGCATGCTGGGCACCGCCTGGCGATAAGAAACCTCCAATCGTGGCAGCCATTGTGGGTGTCTCTCAGTGGCACTAAACCTTGTTCTCTTCCCCCTTACAGAGACAAAGAGGGCATTCCTGTCCCTTGTGGTCGGTGACTCTTGGCCAGCTGGTAGCGAGCAGAAGTGACCCTTGTCACCTTTGGTATAGGACATGTGGGAACAGTCTTGCTTTGAGCACAGCCTCTGCCCTCCGTTGGTGAGCACTGAAGCTACCTGTCCTGAGTCCTCACTAGATGATGGGCCTTCACCAGCCTGGGTCTCTAAGAGAGTCTGTGGAGCATAGCCCTTTACCAGCCCCAGCTGGGCCTGACCTGTGAGCCAGAAATAAATCTTGAGGCCACTGAGACCCGCTACCTCACTGTTAACTCCTGAAAAACACCCCATCCAACGCCCCCTTCCCCCAAGTGAGCACCAGGCGCATGGCGTTTGTTCTGCATTTTGGACGTGGGGTTTGGGCTTTGAATGTCCCGCGTTTTCTCCTTTCTCATCTCCTGACAGTGAGCTGCGGCCCTCAGCTGCCCCCTGCTCCCTGCCGACCCACACTGCTGAGAGCTGAGCCTTGGCCCGGACCAGGGCAGCAGCAGCAGGAGAAGCCAGGGAGGGAGAGAGTTGTCTGGAGCTCCAGATGGATCTTCCTCCTCCGGGCCTGAAGCACTGGGTTGGATTCCCAGCCCAGGACGGCAGAGGCGCCTGGCACAGGCTGGCAGCAGCCGCGGCTCCCTTGCCCGTTCCCTCAGTTCCACAGCCGGAAACCCTTTCCAGGGAGATGCAGTGAAAGGTCACTCTAACATCGTGCTTCTTCTGAATCAGCCGGGCTTTCATTACTCTGATGGGACCTGGAAGCTAAAACAGGCAGAATTTTCCACGGGGTTGTGGCAAATCAGAGCTGGAGGAACCACCCACATCAACTGCATCGTGCGGAGTAGGCAACTGGGGACCAGAGAAAGGATGGGGCTCGCCCAGGGGTACGGCAAGGCAGGGACCGCCGTGAAACAGAATCTTGCTGTCAGTTTAGACAGTGAACACAAACAGGACAGGACTCTCATCCAAGGAGGCAGCCTCCACCCGATCGGGGATGTCCATTCTCTGAGATCACGGTTTCCTCTAAGACAGAGAATCCGGAGGGGCTAGCTGCGTGGCTGTGCCTGCCTGGGCCCGCAGCTTCCCATGTGGGCGTGAGCTTTCCAAGTGCCCAGGAGGATACACGGCCGGTCCACTGCCCTCACCTCCCATCGGTCTCACCCAGGCGCTGAGCTCAGGGCAGCCATGAGACAACCCAAACATGAAAGAGTCTGAGGCCAGAAGGCAAGCTGAAGTCTGTGGCTGGATGAGCGCCACTGGGCCACTCTTCACAGCCCACTCTCCCAGAGGTCATCTGGCCCCGGCCAGATCCCCGCTGCCATAGGTGGCACACTACCTCCCACGCTGCTGTTCCCCTCTCGGATCTGTCTCCATATCTGACGGGATGTCTCCCTCTGCTCCAGATCGACCCTGTGGGACCGTGCCGAACCTCTAGCCTACGACAGCCCTTCTAGAATGACAAGGCTCTTGTGAATCCTCTCTCTGGTGTGAACAGTCCGAGGCTATCATGGAACTGGGAGCCCTATCTCCTCTCCCTCAGCCCCGTGGCAGCTCAAAGTGTGCTCCAGTAGCCTGGTGTCCCCAGTACCTGGGAGCTGGGTGCCAAGTATCAGTCCCACTCCAGACCTACTGAGTTAGAACTCACATTTTAACAAGATCTCCAGCTGCTTCCGGGGTTAGCTTCACTTTGGAAAGCTCTGGCTTACACACACCTCGCACTGTCCATTGAGGACCCGGAATTCAAGTGCACGGGACAGGGCTCTCATCTCTCTCCTTCCGAGGCTTCTTTACAGCTGCAGGACCCTAACAACACAAAGGATCCTGGGTCCACTTAGACCCCTGAGTCTCCTTCAAGAAACTGCTCCCAAGCTGCCTCCTGGGTGGGAAGAAGTTGACATATGTCAATTCAGGTGCGGAACCTTAACGTTTAGCCAAATTAAACATCATTCTTCTTTTAGCCGTGTCTGATCTGCTATTTAATCCATCCGTTTTTAAATCTGCCTGCATGTTAGGATCACCTGGTGGACTTTGTAAAAACTCTGATGCCAAGACCCCGTCCCAGAAGAAGTCAATAGACTCTCTCAAGAGCACTGTGGGTGTCTGCTTTTGTTTATTACCCTCTCCATGCAATTCTAATATGCAATTGGGATAGAGAGCCAGTGGTTTAACACATCTATTAAAAAGTGGATTTTTTTTTCCTTAAGAGGGGTGTCAACTTCAGACTCCAGGGTACATTGGTGTGAGCAACTCCTCACAGCGACTCTGAGCTCATGGCGATGTATCTGTCAGCTACTGCCATAATATTGCTGTGTAACAAACAACTACAAAATCAGACACAATGCAATAAGAAGCACTCAAGTCAATGACACATCTGGGTCAGCTGGGACAGCTCTGTCTGTCCATGTGTTGCCTAATCTAGGCTGTAGTGACATGGTGGCTCTCTTCAGACTGTAGAGCTGGGTTGGCCACACTTCTGTTTGCAAGTGTGTGGATCGGGTAAACAGCTTGTCCTCATCTTCCCACGACATTCTTGATCTTAGCACTGCAAGTCTTATGTCCCAGCGAACCTCACAGTCCAGGGAAAACGCAGATGGCTGCATACCCTGCCTGCGGTCAACTTGGGTACCTCTGCTCCTTGTTCTCTCCTCCTCCTTAGACCAGCGGGGCAGCCAGGGCACGTACCTTTCAGGACATGGGCAGAGACTCGAGAGACCTAGCAAAATAGAGACCCAGGCACAGGCTGCCATGCTGTCACTTTCCATCGCACATCAGCTTTGTCAGCCATGTTGGCCAGAAGTCGCCGGTCCCAATTAAACTTCATCCTATTAGATTTAGCCTCACTGCAGGCTGTCACCATCTTTCAGGATCTTTATTCAGGCATCTGGTACATTGGCCAAAGCAAGCTGCACAGCTGAGCCCAAAGCTAAGGGGCATGAAAAAAGGCCCTTCCCCTGATGAGGCGGTAGCTGGCGTGTGGATTCAGAGAAGGGCGTGTAATTGGGCCAGTCATCCACCTCCTACAGGCAGCGAGATTCTGGCTCCCAAACACAGATGACCTCATTCCTTCCTGGCTACCGACTGTCCCCAGGGAGCCAGGTTCCAGAGCCTGAGACCATCTCCACTCCAGTCCCCATCTAGCTCCTAAAGCACACTTCTGCTCAGGTGCCCCATTGTCTCTGCCACTCTGTGGCAATAAACTCTGGTCTCAGCCTGGCAGGATCTCTTGGATCCTGATTCCCCAACCAGTACGTTCCCCCCAGCCTTCAGCTCTGCATCCTGGGCCATATTTTTTGCACATCCATAACCCAGATGTCAGCAAACTCCTCCAGGCCCTGAAATCTAGGCACACTTGGCTGGAGCCCCTCAACCTCACAGGCTTTGAGCCCACAGATCCCTGCCCTTGACTTGTTCCCACTCCCAGTGGCCTCATACAAACATCTGCCAAACAACCTGGTGCCCACGGTTCATACACAGCCAGCATGTCATAAGTCGGTGACTTTGATGAGGGCATCGTGGGGCAGGTGGCGCATATCACAGGCCCGGGCCCCTGTACGTGCTCTCCCTGCCGTCCCCTACCCTCTGCACAAAACTCCACCCTGCACTTCCTGTTCGGGCCTTCTACCTCAATGGGGGGGGGGGAGGTCCGTGGGGATCTTAGCTTTTGCCTCAAGAGGCATGTGAGGGAATGGTCCCCCCATCTCATTATATGTCAATTACTTCTGACTGGGTTTTAGGTCCCCAGGATCCTCTATCTTTCCCCAGCCACCAAGCAAGTGTCTGGGCTCTGATCCCACTTAAGTGCAGTAAAGCACAAAGAATGAGTATGCCTTCAAGGCAAGAAATCTGAAAGGTCTTCACTGCTTTAAAAATTATATGGGCTGACTCACCCCGCATCCCTAAACGTATCAGGCTCCGCAGAACAGGCGAAAAGGACTCCCGAACTCGCATCCTGACTTTGCACCCTACTGGAGATACTCTCCAACCTGGCTCCATGGCCTACCCACAGGTTGGCCCTCCAGCCAGTTAGCCAGGACAGGACCACAGTATCCAGGGGCCAGCTGGAGCACAGCACCTGCAAGTCAGTTTCAAATCCTGGCATTGACACTTACCCTCCTGGGGCCCCACTTTCCGCTGCACTGACTCCTGACGGGCAGGAATGTTATGGAAAGGGCATTAGACAAATAACATCGGGGAGGTTCCTCAAACCCAGGAAAGTTCTGCCTAATGTGTGGTGCTCTTCTCATTCGTGGAGCTCAGGAAATGCCGTTGATTTCAACACACGCCTCAGTAAGTCCCTAATTAGGAAGGAGATCCACTGTCACAAAAACCACATGTCTCAGCCCCAAGCCAAATGGGATGGGTTTCTGGATGGGCCCCACTGGTGGAAGATGAGGGGTTGCCTCCCTCCCTGGCAGAGCTGACCAAGGAGGTCAGGCTTTGCCACCCGCTCCCCAGGCTACGAGTCTCAAAGCAGGAAGGGGTCTGGCTGCTGCAGGTGACAAAAAAAAAAAACCAAAAAACAAAAAACCAGAGAGCTGGAGCAGCTGGGCTCAGGTCAGGCACAAGGGGTGTCTCTGCCTGGGCTCAGCAGAGACAGCCAAATGCCCAGCCCAGCTGCCACGGCCCCGTGCTGGGCCCTACACTGGGGCCAGAGCCTCGCCGCCAGGCTGGCAGGCTCCCCGCTGCAGCTGTGAGGCCGCTCTGACCTGAGGAGGTCTGCCTCCTCCAGCTTGCGTTTCCCTCCCCTCCCCCTGCTGCCTCGGCCTTGCCTCCGCCTGCCTGTGCCTCTCTCCCTGTCTGTCTCTCTCTCCCCTTCTCCCACTCCCTCTCTGTCTCTCTCTGTTTTTCCTTCTCTCCCTGTCTCTTTGTGTCCCACATGCGTCTGTCTCGGCCTCAGCCTACAGCTCTCTTTTGTGTGTGTTTCTCTTCCTCTCTGTGTTTCTGGCCCTCTCTCTGCCTCTGAAGTGAAGGGTAGGGAAGAGGAGAAGAGGCAGGGCCCAAGAGGAATCCCAGACAAAACTGAGCAGGGATCGCATTCCATCCCATTCAGGGCTCAGAGGCGGGGAGTTGGGACACTGCGAGCAGGTTGAACTTGCAGCTGAGAGGACCACGGGTCCAGGGTGCTGCACGGTGCTCCCGGCGTGAGGGAGGGCCAGCAGTCAGTTCTCACAGACACCACAAGGATCCCGGGCTCATGGGGCGCCTGGGTGGCGCAGTCAGTTAAGCGTCCGACTTCAGCCAGGTCACGATCTCGCGGTCCGTGAGTTCGAGCTCCGCGTCAGGCTCTGGGCTGATGGCTCGGAGCCTGGAGCCTGTTTCCGATTCTGTGTCTCCCTCTCTCTGCCCCTCCCCCGTTCATGCTCTGTCTCTCTCTGTCCCCCAAAAAATAAATAAACGTTGAAAAAAAAAAAAAAAGGATCCCGGGCTCAGCAAATGTGTTTCGGGTCTTCCCTTAGATCCAGAGCTTGGGCTGGGGCTGGGGACCAGGAGGAACAAGGCAGTGACCTTGCTGTGACAGAGCTCCATGGGCATGTGGGGAGAGGATTACATAGGCTGCTACACAATCCCAAGTATCCTGTAGGCAAGGGGCGCCCAAAGGAGAAGGCCAGGACAGTGGGCCCAGAAACCAGTGCTCACTGGAGAGGCTACTCGGAGTGAAGCCTAGAATGACTTACAGTTTTCCGGGCTCAGAAGAAGGGACCGTATTCTAGAGAGTGCATCTGGGGAGCAGCAGCCTTACTCCAGCCTCAGTACAGGGGGACTGCAGGGACGTGGCAGGGTCCAGGCTAGGAGGAGGGTAAAGTCATGTCACACATTCAAGTTTCCCAAGCCAGAGGCAGTGGGCGACCCTTGAATGCCGTGAGCCACACGACTGCGGTGGGGAGGCCCTTGTCCTTCTGTGAGATTGGGAAAGCCATCCTTTCCTCCGCCTTGTCTTCTGTGGAGAAGGGGAATTGAGGGAGAGGCCATGTTGCATTGCTATTATCCAAGGTTGGGGGGTAGGGGGGTGCCTCTGCTTGGCTCTCAGTATTGGGAAAAGACGTCATGATTAGCCAGTTGCATTCATAAGGGAGGTGATGGTGGACCACACACTGGGGCTTAACAGCTCAGCTGAGAGCAGAATCTTATTTTAATATGGCTTCTTCTGTAACTGGGCAGAGGAGGCTGCAGCTGTGAGGCCGAGGGACAGACTCTCAGTGAAGAATGAGATAAAAATGGTGCCTTTGGTCATCTGGATTCACATCCACTTCAGGGTCATCAGCTTGCCCTGCCACACCTTTTCTTGCCCAGTCACACACCCAGTGTTTCTCTCCCTCCCTGGGCCCAAAGCTCTCTGAGACACGAAGAATGAATAAATAGCCAGAGCTGTCATTATACAAGTGGGGAAACTGAGGACAAGATGGAGGAAGGTGCTCACCAATGGTCACAGAATATGCTAGAGCTGAGTCGGGGCTCTCAGCTCTGAGACGTCTATGTGCAACCGGCCACTTCGGGGAGAGGACCGCTCCTGACTTCCTGGGGGGACTGGAGGTGTCTGGCCGGCAGGTGGATCCTGAGCAGGAGCTGGAGATCTGAATGTCATCCGTGCACGGGCAGGGGGAGGGGGCGGGCCTGGGAAACTCAATCGCAGAAGCAGAACAGCGTCCGAAGATCAGTCCTCATGCCTCTAGCAGGCCCCCTTCCCCGTCACTCTCATTGACACTTCGGTCTCTAAGGACAGTCACCATGCCTGCATCCCAGATGAGGAAACCGAGGCTCCAGGAGGGCAGAGGTCCTACTGAATGCTGAGACCCAAACCACAGCCTCCAAGCTGTAAGGCTTGTGCCTTTTCTCCATCGTGTCAGACACATGTAGATATTTGCACTTGAACATTGCCACATGATGGGGGAATGGATAGTGGTTATGTATGTGTAGCATACAAACACATGTATATGCACACACACATGCACAGTTGCACACCCGCACATACACGTGTGCATGCACACTTGCACGCACGGACAGTTTTTCGAAATCTCCACTGGCTCTCCTTGCCCTGTGCTGTGTGGAAAATTAGTATATTGGTGCAGTCACTAATCCCTTTCATTTGGATCCAAGCAAATGACAGGATCAGTCTCCATCACTGCCATGGCTAAACCCCAGGGCTCTCCCTGGTGCCTTGAACAAGAGTCAAGATGACCCACTTTCTCCAGCTATTCCCTGTCTCCGGGCTGCTTCAGCTGGGAAACTGTCAGCCTGGTAAATATCATGAGCTTAGCAGGCTGGTCCCCGCTTCCAAGCCTGCCCCTTTTTGGCTGCCCAGCCTGGCTTATGGGACCGAGCCCCAGGATCCTGCCCCAAATGTCAGGGTTCAGCTGCCCATACACAGACAGAACCTGTCTGCCCAGCATGCCAGCATCCACAGAGACGCCCAAGTGCAAACCAAGGTCACTCCTTCCCTCAACAAGCATTTCCTGGGTTCCTGGTCCACATCAGGCACAAGGATGGGAGCTTAAAAAGACACAGACTCTGCCTTTGGGAAGATCCCAGCTTGGAAGGGAGCTGGTCATGAAAACAAACCCAGAAATAAACAGCGGAACAAGCCAAGTATTCTCTGAGCTCAGAGGAGAGAACAATTACTTCTGCTGGGAGGGTCAAGGAAGGCTCTTCGGTAGTCTCTGGAGTTGAGACTGGAATGCAAATTAGAATATGCCACATCTAGATGTGAGGGAAGGGCATTCCAGATGGAAGGGACAGCGTGGAGGCAGGAAAGAGCAAGGTCAATGTAAACAAGAGTGGCTAGAAGGGCAGCTGGAGCCAGATCCGGACTAAGCACGGATCCCAGAGTAGGGAACAGGTTCGTCCTCCAGGTAAGAGTCAGAGTCAGAGTTTCGAGAGGAAGGCCTGCCAAGTTCCAGACAGCCTGTCCATAGTCCCTGCTCTCCCCTTAGACCATCGTACCAGCCATAACTGAGCCCTTTCTACCTCCCAAGGATCTCACTCCTCACCAGTGGGGGCCCTGTGTCTCTCCTCTGTCTTCCTGGCTTTTTCCTTCCCGTGGAGTGCTTCTCCAGATGCCAAATACTTCTCAGTGCAGATGTTAGGAACGCCAGCCTCCCCTTGCGGGGCATCTGCTTGAGAAAGGAAAGAAAAAGGATGCCCGGAATCCCCAAAGCCCACTGCCCCAGTGGCACAAAGCCAGCCTTGCATGCATGCTTTCAGAGTTTTGCAGGGAAACAGATCCCAAGGCTGCCCTTTGACTTGGCCTCAGACCTCCAGAAGCCAAAGTTGGTGGAGACAGTTGTGCCTGCCTCTGCATTACTGGGGCCTGCTGGGGCAAGGGCCGGCCACAGCTAAGACCCCTGGGTTACTCAGGGGATCCGTGGCCACATCAGAGCCTGGAGCCAAAGCGCTGTCTCTGAGCAGATGACACTAAGCGCTGCTCCTCTGTCCACGTTCTCTCACTAAGGTGGACAGGTGGACATGGAAGTATGTATGGGGACAGGCTGGGAAGGTAGCCCCGGGTAGGACCTCAGTCCCTCCCTGGCTCGAAGATCCTCACACGGAGAGAGCCTTGCAGGTATTCTGGGTCAGGGCCCTTGGCCTCCAGTTAGGCAGGTGGCCACAGGCCCCCACCATCTCCCTGGTTCTGAGGCTACAGGAGCCAGGATGAACCACAAGAGCCCTGAGAGGGAATCGGCTACTTTCGTGCATCAGCTGGATCGGGGCACAATTTCTGTATCAGAAACCACACCCACTCAAAGGTGACTCCGATGAGCTCGGGGAAGCACAACCGGCATACGAGTGGGCCTCAGAGCACTTCCGGCTCCCCCCAAAGCTGCCTCAGTGCCCTCCGCAGTGCTCTCTCACCTCTTTCTCTACCTCCAGCTCCAGGCAACCAGACTCTGCTCTCTGTTGCTTTGGATTAGACTTTTCCAGAGTTTCCTACAAATGGAATCGCATGATACGGTTTCGATCCTTCTGCATCCGGCTTCTCGTGCTCCGGGGTCTGTGTTTGTGATGCGTCCTTGATGCCTGTACTCCTTTCCTGTCTCTTTCAGTGCTGAGCATTGAGTGTTCCATCCAACAGCCGTGTCTGTTGATCCAGTCACCTGTAGATACACACTTGGATTGTTTATGGGTTTGGGGGCTTTTTTTTTTAATAAGGCGGCGATAAACATTCATGAACAAGACTTTTTGCGGACCCATTTTTATTTGTCTCGGGTGAACACTTAGGAGTGGAGTTTCTCCACAACACGGTCAACAGCTGTTTCACTGTATAAGGAACCGCCAAGCTGTTTCCCAAAGTGGTTGTATCATCTTCAGTCCCCACCGGCAGCGCGGGGGGTTCCCATCCCTCCAGGTTCCTCGCCAGTGCTTGTTGTGATCAGTCTTTTTCATTTTGGCCGAACTGTTGGGTGCGTTTCGCTGTGGTTTTAATTTGCACTTCCCCCATGACCAGCGGTAACGCGTTCTGCTTCCGGGCCTGAGCGCGCCCTTCTCCAGCTCCACCCCCGGGAGGCGCACTTCACCTCTCTGGATTTTAATTTTCGTCTCTGGACAAGCGGAGCACCAGTCCCTGCCCTGTCCCCGTCCCCAGGCCTTTGTAAAGATGGCTTCAGAGGACATGTGTGTATACGGAAGTACACGCAAGTATTTGCAAGGCATAAAACTCTAAGTTGCACTTAGTTTAAAATTCTCACAGCCCTGAGTTCGTCCGTCTTTCATTTCACTTTCATCATTTCGTTGCAGTAGCCTCCTTACTAGTTTCCGACTGTGGTCTCCCCTGGTCTCGCCCTCACGGGGGCAGGTTCCTTGCCTCCATCCTGAGATCTTCCTTTTTTTTCTTTTTAATTTTTGTTAATGTTTAGTTATTTTTGAGAGAGAGAGAGAGAGAGAGAGTGAGAGAGAGTGGGGAAGGGGCAGAGAGAGAGAGAGACACACAGAAACCAAAGCAGGCTCCAGGCTCCGAGCTGTCAGCACAGAGCCCGACACGGGGCTCGAACTCCCGAACCACGAGATCATGACCTGAGTCGAAGTCGGACGCTCAACCGACTGAGCCACTGAGGCACTCCATGAGATCTTCCTACTACTTCCAGCAGCTTCCCTGTCCTCCGCTCAGAGCCACAGTGGTCCAGAGCTAAGGGGATGCAGCCTGCAGGGGCCACCATAGAAATCCATCCCCTTCTAGGGAGCCGAGGGAGCTCTCCTGGAGCCCAAATGCCCCTTTCTTCAGAAGCCTTGTCATGAATAACTGCTTCTTGTCAGAGCCCAGACCCGGGACTAGTTGGTAAATGGTGCCGTTTGCTCCTGCCTCTTTCCCCGAGGCGCCTCGTGATTTGCAGCCTGCAAGATACTCTGTCTGCTAAGAGAAGGAGCACAGCAGCAATCTCCTTAGGCTGCTCGTGGCTGTCAGTCTCCTCGTAAATGGGAAAGCCGAGCACGGTGACATTTAGAGAGGACTCTGCTGTAAATCCCAGCCTGCGTTCCCATCCCCTTCGAGCTCCCGTGGTTATCCCAGGCCCGAGGCCACAGAACGCCCGAATGGAAAGCACGACCGGTGGCCATGCCAGAGCCCAGGAGAGAGGAGCGGACTTGCCGAAGCTCACACATCCAGCAAAGAGAAGAGGCATAACGAGGGACTCAGATCTTCCACCCTGTGGCTCAGTCCCTTTTTCTGCACCTCATCGTGGCTCTCAAGAGATATACTGGTGCCACACCTACTCTCTCCCCAGGACCCCTGCCTGTCCCCCGCCCCCCGGACTGGAAAGGGATCCCCGCCAACGGCTCCCCACGCGCCCCACGCCCGCCCCACCAGGCAAGTGTCGATCAGTGTGCACCAGCAGATCGATGACACCACTCAGGACGCATCAAACAGAAAATGACTCAACACGGGGAGTCGGCTGCTTACAATGTCCCTGGCGGGACTGGAGGAGGAAGCTGCAAGGTCAGCTTTGGGAAATGAGTCCCAGAACGCCACAGCCAGACCACATACTGAAGGAGCTGGTGCCTCCACTCTGATGAGAAAGTTGAAGGCCCCAGCGGCGGTCTCAAAGAGCCATACTGCCTCCACGTGACCTGGGGATCGGGGAGCTGCCCTCTCAGGTGCCCGCTCCAAGGCCCCACTGCCTCAGAGCCCAAGCCTGGGGGAGCCTGGATGGAGGTACGTGAGCCCGACTGTGACACTGGCCACCCCCCCCCCCCCGGTTTTCTTGGTGGCTTTCCCTAAACAAAGTTAATCTCTTTTGCTATATTAACAAATATCTTTGATCTATGCTCAAGCTGTGGTGTAAGTCTTTATTTTATTTATCCTGAGCCTGTGTTTGGGGCTACAAGACTTGTAAAAAGAGGGGAGGTAGATGGGAGAGCCTAGGGCGGCGTGGGAAACCAAGATCCACACCCCAGCCCTTCCGAGAAGTGCAGCCCAGTGGTTGAGGGCACAGGCTCTGGAGAATTCCACCTGGGCGTGCTTCCTGGCCACATCCTTGCACCCTTGTGGCAGTGGGTGAGTCACCGACATTTTCCTACATCTCAATTTCCACATCTCTGTAATGAGATGACAACGAGAGCACCCAGAAGGTACTTAGAACAATGGCTGGCACTGAGACAGCAATTGCTACGGACTGAACCATGTCTCCCTCCAAATTCATATGTTGAAGCACTAACCCCCAATGTGACTATATTTGGACACAGAGCCTCAAGGAGATAATTAGGAGAAAATACGATCGTAACAGTGGGCCTGGGACCCAACAAGATGAGTGTCCTTATAAGAGAAGACACCAGAGCTACCCCAGCCCTCGTCACACCCCCGCCCACCCACCACAACCACAGACTTGTAAGAAGAGGGGAGGTACATGGGAGAGCTTACGACAGAGTGGGAAACCTACGTCCACAGAAGCCTGTGAGGACACGGCAAGAAGGTGGCTGTCTGCAAGCCAGGAAAAAAAGCCCTCACCAGAAAAAGACCATGCTCGCAACTTGATCTTGGATTTCTGGCCTCCAGAACTGTGAGGAAAAAAAAAAAGTTTCTGTTGTTTAAGCCTCCAGTCTGTGGTATTTTGTTATGGCAGCTCCAGCAGACTGAGACAGCTGTTAATTAATGGGAGCTATCATCGCTATTCCTGATTCTCCGGAGCTGACTTAGTGCGGGTTATTTGAGGTCTCTAAACCTCAGTTACCTGCCCTCGATCAGGCTTTCTTGACCTTGGCACCATTGACGTTTAGGGCTGGATAATTCTGTTGGACACAGAATACCATTCTGTGCACGGTCGGATGTTTGGCCCCACCCTGGCCTCTACACTCTAGATACCAACAACATCCTTCCCCGGCCCCAGTTGTGACCATCAAAAAAATGCCTCTATGCATTGGCCAATGTTCCCTAGGGGCCCAAATCACCCCTGGTTGAGAACCACTGCTCCACGAGATAGGACAATTGTACTCATTTCCAGAACGGTCAGGTCGACTAAAGAAGGCAATTGTGGCAATTATACATCACCTAGAGGTTATCTGCGTCACCCCTTGAATAGTAAGTAAAATGGACTCAAACCTTACCTCATATCTTGTAGGAGGTTCAATGTCCTCCTCAAGATTTTTGGAAGTTCTTGGGAGTCCGCACTCACGGTCACCTCTTGCTCCAATTTCCTGTGACTGATGCCACTATTTTTGTCTTTGCCTTTGGAGTAGTCCCTCAATATGGAAGATCGACACTTTTCATTCATTTCCCCAAATGATCACTCAAAGAAGGCAGCTGAGCCTATCGGGGCTGCTCCTAAAAGTTCATGGTCACCACAGCCCAGTCTGACACATCACCTGGGTTTGGGTATGAGCCGCACCCAGCTCAGCTCACGGTGGCACCTGCAGCTGCCCTGTGTTGGGAGTCTTTTCCCAGCCATCCCTTCCCAGGCTCCTCCAGGACGTCTGCATTTAGCTCTCTTTCTAGCTTCCCGGGGCCAAGTGCCAGTCTCTCCAAACAGAATCCCCATCCCCTCTGCTCTTCATGGAGGAAAAAACCATCATGCCCACTACGAACACGGGGAAGTCCTGGCTACAACATAACACAGGTAAATCTATAACCCCATCGGTGAATTGAAAATCAGGAAGGGAATATTCTCCCACTCCAGAAACATACAAAATTCAGAGCCAGGGCAGTGAGCAGGAGCTAATGCCAAGTGGCATAAGAGTATAAGAACGGGACAAAGTGTTATGTTTTAGTACTCACGAAGAATGAGGAAGTGAGGCAACGGGCCCCGTGCACAAAACAGGAGTGATCTTTCTGCTTAGAGCCAGGAACCTGAGAAAGCTGTCCCTTCGGTGAAATGAAAATGAGAAAACCACCACCCCTGCCCCTCACAAAAATGGGCCAACCTCTCTGGACCATGAGTGACAAAGGAGACACCCAAGAGAAGTCAGAACTCTAAATCTACTCCACGTGCCCTAGAGAGTCCTGAAGCCATACCTCTCGCCAGCTACAAGACCCAAGGAAAATAATGACAATAAGCCCGGAAAATTCCTAGATCAGTAGCAAAGGTGACCATGAAACCTAAACCTGCCAGAAGGGAAACGGCACCTTCTGGAGATGAACTTGGGGTAAAAACCACAAAGCAGGTGAGGAACATGAGCCCAAGATCTCCTACCAGATCCAACAAGAGTTCTATGAGAAGTCAGGAGGTTGGGAAGAGACCGGTGGTCCTCCAGAATTGAAGATACACATGAGTTCTTGTATCAAAAATGGAGCCTAAGCTCCAAGAGCATAAATATAAACACATACTCACATTTGGAGTAGGGGATCAACACATCAAGTGCTGATAAATCACATAATCATTGTGGAAGAATATTGTTTATAGTATAAAAGAACTAATAATAACATACCCAAACAAGACACAGGAGAAAGTGAGGTGGGAAAAAAAAAAAACTAATTTCCTTGGTTTTTTCCTTGAAAATCTCATGAGTTATAATTCAAGAAATAAGGCATAAAAGAATACTGTATATAGTTACAAAGCAACCACTAAAGGGACTAAAAGTACTCCATAAACCTTCCAAGTTATTGAGAGAAAACCTATACACAAAGCAAACCATGAAAATACAGGCAATGAAGTAAAAGGCTTTTAAAGGAAGCATTAAAATCAGAAAGCATAGTATAAAATAATATGACAGAACTGAAACCAAACGTATCCTATCGTATCATTAAATATACTAATGGGATAAACTCATCTATTATTTATTTTTAAAACTCTCATTTTGGGATCAAAGAGTGAAACAAAAAACACAGGCTTATGGAAGATACCTCTGATTCCCCAACTCAAATTTTCTCAGGCTTACTCCTGAATTCAGCCGTACCACGTAGACAGTTCTATGGCTGATTTCAAACTGGCAGAATCCGGATAAAGAAAGCACGTGAGAGCACATTTCCCTCTGCCCTCGGGCTCCTCCAGTGCAAGTGGGAGCTCCCCGGATCCTTACATATGAACTTTGAAAATGCAGGGAAATCAACACCTCCAGAGGAACACCCACCCAATGTTAAGTGAAGCCCATCCATGGGAAAATGTTCAGCCCCATTAAGTTGTCACAGAAGTACAAACTAAGCTCAAGATGTGACACCAATTTACCCTCGTTCTGGGGGCAAAAATTAGAGTCCATTAGTGCAAAGGAATGGAAGGGATGTGGATCAACTAAACCTTTATATGTTACCAGTGAAAATCTCGGGGCGCCTGGGTGGCTCAGTCGGTTAAGCGTCCAACTTCGGCTCAGGTCATGATCTCACGGTTTGTGAGTTCAAGCCCCGCATCAGGCTCTGTGCTGATGGCTCAGAGCCTGGAGCCTGTTTCCGATTCTGTGTCTCCCTCTCTCTCTGACCCTCCCCCGTTCATGCTCTGTCTCTCTGTCTCAAAAATAAATAAATGTTAAAAAAATTTTTTTAATTAAAAAAAAAAAGAAAATCTAAGTTTGTATAGTCACATTACAAAACAAGTTGGCATTATCTTTTTTTTTTTCAACGTTTATTTCTTTTTGGGACAGAGAGAGACAGAGCATGAACGGGGGAGGGGCAGAGAGAGAGGGAGACCCAGAATCGGAAACAGGCTCCAGGCTCTGAGCCATCAGCCCAGAGCTTGACGCGGGGCTCGAACTCCCGGACCGCGAGATCGTGACCTGGCTGAAGTCGGACGCTTAACCGACTGCGCCACCCAGGCGCCCCACAAGTTGGCATTATCTTATAAAATTGAGTATTCTCATAGCAAGTCCATGCATAGGCATGCTCCCAAGAGAAATGCTTAAAAATGTACCCTGAGGTATATTCATGAAAACACTCTTCATAACAGCAAAACCATGGAGACAATTAAAAGGTCCATAGATAAAATAATGGCTAAATAAACTGTGGTATATTTACACCATGGAATATTATGTAGCAGTCAAAATAAATAAATCACAGCATATGCAACCATATTGCCATGTCTACAAAATATCATCTAGAGTGAGAACAGAAGTACCAGAAGACGATAGGTTGTCTGATACCTTTCTTAATAAAGTTGTTAAGCAAATGCTAAACAATGCAATGTTAGAAATGTAACGGTAGATCAACCAAACTATATTGCAAATAGTAGTGAGACAGCTAAAATCATATTTAAGGTGAAAGATTACTTTCCCCTAAGATCAGAAACAAGACAAGGACTCTGCTTTCAACACTTCAACTCAACATTGTACAGGTGGTTCCCGCTAGAGGAATTAAGCAAGAAAAAGAAATAAATGGCATTCGTTTTGGAAGGGAAGAAGTAAAGTGGTCTATATTTGCAAATACCTTGATCTTGTATATATAAAATCCTAAAGAATTCACTCAAACCCTACTAGAATTAAGAGAGGAATTCACGAACATTGCAAGATACAAATCAATATAAAAATCACTCATATTCCTAGAAACTAGCAATAAACAAAACAAAAATGAAATTAGGAAAGCAATTCCATTTGCACCAAAAAGAAGAAATTGTTTAAGAACAAATTAAACCGGGGTGCCTGGGTGGCTCAGTTGGTTAAGCGTCCGACTTCAGCTCAGGTCACAATCTCATGGTCTGTGAGTTCGAGCCCCGCGTCGGGCTCTGTGCTGACAGCTCAGAGCCTGGAGCCTGCTTCGGATTCTGTGTCTCCCTCTCTCTCTCTGCTCCTCCCCCATTCATGCTCTGTCTCTCTCTGTCTCAAAAATAAATAAACATTAAAAAAAAAAGAACAAATTAAACAAAAGAAGTGTAAGACTTATACAAGCTTCAAAATATTGTTGAAAGAAAGTAAAGATCTAAATGAATGGAGAGACATCCTATGTTCAGGGATTGGAGGACTTAATATAGATAAGATAGTGATATTCCTCAAATCGATCTACTGAATCCACACAATGTTTATTAAAAAAACCCAACTTCATTTTTGGCAAGAGACTAAGAATAATTAAAGTAATCTTGATTAACTGTTTGTTTCTAGACTCTCAATTCTATTCCATTGATCAAGATTGCTTTGACTATTCTTTTTTTTTTTTAATTTTTTTAACGTTTATTTATTTTTGAGACAGAGAGAGACAGAGCATGAACGGGGGAGGGTCAGAGAGAGAGGGAGACACAGAATCTGAAACAGGCTCCAGGCTCGGAGCTGCCAGCACAGAGCCCGACGTGGGGCTCGAACTCACAGACTGCGAGATCATGACCTGAGCCAAAGCCAGAAGCTTAACCGACTGAGCCACCCAGGCACCCCTGCTTTGACTATTCTTAATCCCTTATATTTCCATGTGAATTTTAGGATCAGCTTTTCAACTGATTCTTAATAAGAGTGTCAAGGCAATAAAGTAGAGAAAAAATAGTCTTTTCAACAAGTAGCCCTGAGACAACTAGATATTTACATGCAAAATAATGAAATTAAGCCCTTTCCTCACACCATACAGAAACGTTAACTCAAAATGGATCACAGATTTAGACGTAAGAGTTAAAATTATTAAACTCTTAGAAGAAAGCATAAGAGTAAGTCATGACCTTGGGTTAGGCAATGATTTCGCAAGTAGAATACTAAAAACACAATCAACAAATGAAAAAAGTAGATAAATAGAACTTTACCAAAATTAAAAGCTGCTGTGTGCTGTGATGCAGATGATAGCATTAAGAAAGTAGAAAGACAACCCACAGAATAGGAGAAAATATTTTCAAATCCTATACTTGAGAAAGGACTCGTATCCAGACAGGTTGGATTCTTACAACTCAATAATAAATAATAACAATAATAATAAATTAAGTAACCCAACTAAAAAATGAGCAAAAGGTCTTAACAGAAGGAAGATAAGCATATGACAAAATGTTCAGTACCATCGGTCATTAAGGAAACGCAAATGAAAAGCACGGTAAAATACTTCGTATCTACTCAGATGGCTACAGTAAAAAGACTTTTGCCCTGTTGGCAAAGATATGGAAAAATTAGAACCTTCATACGTTACCAGAGGGAATGTGAAACAGCGCTGCCACTACGGGACACAGTTTGGAGTTCCTAAAATGTTGGATGTAGGGCTGCTCGATGAATCAACAATTCCTCGCTTAGATATATACCCAAGCAAAAAAAACTTGTATATGAATGGCCATGACAGCATTATTCACAATAGCAAGAAAGTAGAAGCAACTCAAACTCCCATCAACTTATGAATTGACATTAAAATGTCATATATCCATACAGTGGAATATTATCTGGCCATAAAAAGAAATAAAGTATGTATGACACATGCGATACTAGGGCTGATCCTTGAAAACATGCTAAGTCGCAGAAGCCAGTTATAAAAGGCCACCTTCTGTATGATCCCATTTACGTGAAATGTTCAAAATAGGCAAATCCTTGGAGACGGAAGGAAATTAGTTGTTGCCAGAGCACAGAAGGAGGGGACGGCCGGGGGCGGCTGCCTACGAGTATGAGTCTTCTTTCTGGGTTGACAAAAATACTCCCAAATATTGGTTGTGATTGCACAATTCCTAATATATAAAAAGCATTGAACTGTGCACTTGAAATTGGTGAACTGTATAGTATGTGAATTACATCTTTAAAAAGCTGTTTTCAAAAACAAGTGAGGAGGCAAAAAAACCAGCAGCACAGGATTTACAATGATGCCTAATCGAAGTGAAAGGAAGTTAAGAGGATGAATGTGACGGGATCCCAAATGTGGATACGAGTTATTGTTATTTTTAATGTTTATTTATTTATTTTTGAGAGAGAGAGAGAGAGAGAGAGAGAGAGAGAGAGAGAAGGGTAGTGGAAAAGACAGGGAGAGAGAGGAATCCGAAGCAGGCTCTGCACTGTCCGTGCAGAGCCCGATGTAGGGCTCCAACTCATGAACCCATGAAATCACGACCTGAGCTGACGTCAGGAGTAGGATGCTTAACTGAGTGAGCTGCCCAGATGCCCCTAGATATGAGTTTTCATTGTGTCACAGCCTGAAAGATCTTTATTATTAAAAGGAAACAAATACCTAACAGGTAAATACAGAAAAGAAGAGGGCCATGCATGGACCACTGAGAGTGTGTCATAAACCAAGGATGTGACTGATCCTCTTCTGAACACCTGTGGCCCAAGCAGAAACAGTTAAAATGAGTATCTAGGAAATACCAATAATAGACAGACTGCCAATGATAATCCACGGGTACAATTAAAACAGAGTCCAGAAGAAACTTTACAGCCTTGAGTTATTTTACTAAGTAAGAACAAATGAAAATAACTCAATTTAAACGTTACACAAAGCACAAAATATTAGGCATTAAGGAAAGCAGAAGAAAGGAATTAGTAAGGATAAAAGCACAAATTAATCAATTATGAAATAAGAGACAGAGGGATTAGTGCATTCAAAAGCAGGTCCTTAGAAAAAAATCAAAACCTAGTTTTCTTGAAAAAGAAAAGCTCGCCAAAACCAATAAAGGAAGAAAGGGATGAAATCACACACACACAAAGTGGAAATAAAAATGGAGACACAATCACAGATACAAAGAAAAGTAAACAAAACATAGAGATTAATAAGTCAATCTTGCAAGTAAATTCGAAGAGCTGTGTTCACGAATAATTTGCTATAGAAAATATAATTTATGTAGTCATAGAGTCTATGATGAGAACAATTATCAGGGAATAAATTGGGCTAAATGCCAAAGAACTGTCACTTCATTCTTCAAAGTACTAGAAGTTTCCCAAGAAAATTTTTTTCACTTTTTACCACAGTCTTAGTTTCTGTGTTATCCCTTATTTTTAGATTAAATTTTTATGAGATCATTGTAGATTCACAAGTTGTAAGAAATAATACAGGGGCGCCTGGGTGGCTCAGTCAGTTAAGCGGCCGACTTCAGCTCAGGTCACGATCTCACGGTCCGTGAGTTCGAGCCCCGTGTCGGGCTCTGGGCTGACGGCTCACAGCCTGGAGCCTGTTTCCGATTCTGTGTCTTCCTCTCTCTCTGACCCTCCCCCGTTCATGCTCTGTCTTTCTCTGTCTCAAAAATAAATAATAAAATGTTAAAAAAATTTTTTTTAAAAGAAATAATACAAAAAGATGCCATGTGCCCTTTGCCCCGTTTCCCCCAGTGGCAACATCTTACAAAATTATAGTATGATATCACAACCAGGATATTGACCTTGATACCATCCATACAGAGCATACAATCAAGATATGTAATATTTCCTGGGGCGCCTGGGTGGCGCAGTCAGTTAAGCGTCCGACTTCAGCCAGGTCACGATCTCGCGGTCCGTGAGTTCGAGCCCCGCGTCGGGCTCTGGGCTGATGGCTCAGAGCCTGGAGCATGTTTCCGATTCTGTGTCTCCCTCTCTCTCTGCCCCTCCCCCGTTCATGCTTTGTCTCTCTCTGTCCCAAAAATAAATAAACGTTGAAAAAAAAAAGATATGTAATATTTCCATCACCAGAAAGATCCCTCATGTTGCGCTTTTGTGAACAGACCCCCTAGTCCCTCCTTAACTCCTGACAACCACTAATCTCTTCTCCATTTCTATAATTTTGTCATTTCAAGAATGTTACATAAATGGAATCATGCAGTATATAACTTTTTTAAAGTTTATTTCTTTATTTTGAGAGAGAGCGAGAGCAAGGGAGGGACAGAGAGAGAGAGAGGGAGAGAATCCCAAGCAGGCTCCACACTGTCAGCACAGAGCCTGATGTGGGGCTTGAACTCATGAACTGTGAGATTATGAACTGAGCCAAAACGGGGAGTCTGAACTGGCTGAGCTACCCAGCCAGGTACCACCTTATAACCTTTCATATTGTCTTTCTCTGCTCAGGATAGTTCCCTGGAGATTCGTCCAAATTGTTGCATGTGTTAATTACTTGTTTCTTTATGTTTCCAACTGTACAGGTATACCAAACCTCTTTTAGCCATTCATCCATTAAAGAATTTCTGGATTACTTTCAGTATTTGGCAATTATGAATAAATCTGCTATGAACATGTGTGTGCCGATCTTGTGCGCACGTTTTTCTCTCTCTGGAATAAACGCTTGCGAGTACAATTGTTTCGTGTACGGTCACTGGATGTTTAGTTTTATAAGAAATTGTCAAGATGCTTTCCAGAGTGGCTGTACCATTTTTGCCTTCCCAGCAGCACTGGATGAGTGATCCAGGTCCTCCTCATCCTCGCAAGTATTTGGTGTCATTACCATGACTCATTGTAGTTTTCTGATAGGTGTGTAGTGATACCTCATTTGCATTCCCCAATGGTCAGTGACATTGAATACCTTCCCCTATACTCATTTGCGATCTGTCTTCCTCTTCAGTGAAATGTCTGTGCATGTCTTTTACCCATTTTCTAATTGGATTCGGATTGTAAGAATTCTCCAAATATTCTAGAAACGAGGCCTCAGAGAAGTGATCTGAAGATACTTTCTCCAGGTCTTTCGCTTTTCTTTTCACATACATAATGGGGTCTTTCACGAAGCAAACATTTTCATTTTGATAAGGTTCAATTTACGGATTTTTCCTTTTACAACTCATGCCTTGGGTGTCAAGTCTAGGACCTCTTGGCCTAGCCCTAGATCCTGAAGATCTCCTTCACGTTTTTCTATAAGTTTTTATAGTTTATCTTTTACATTGAAGTCCATATCTATTTGAGTTAAGTTTTGTGTAAGGTATGAGATTTGGGGTGAGATTCTTTTTTTGCTGTTTTTCTTATTGAAATGACTATACTTCATTGAATTGCTTCTTCGCCTTTGTTCATAATCAATTGTACATATTTGTGTGTCTATTTCTGGGTTTTCTATTCTATTCCATTAATCTATACGTCTATTCCTCCAACAATATCACACTGTCTTGATTACTGTAGTTATATGTTAGACCTTAATATCAGGTTGGCCCATGTGTTCCTGGAAGAAAACAGAAGAGGAATCCTTCAAGGCCTGTCCTTTTCCTTTAAGTCTCTTGGAGACCAAAGCAAGACCCAAAAGCAGAGAGAGGCTACTGTTGCCGCAAGATTCATACTAAATATGATTGACATCACTGACTTCAAACCCAGAGAAGCATCTTTCTTCTTCTATGTGGAAATATGTATTTATTTTTTTATAAGTCATACCATATCAGGTCAACCAAGTTTCTTTTGCAATATTTTTGTAATGACTTACACTGGAAAAGTAAAGATTTGCAAATAACTTGTAGTAAAAAAAAAATGTCTTTCGTTTCTAATACGATTCCATTCTTCTGGTCAGAGATCATATTCTATGACTTCAATGACTTTAAATGTGTTGAAATTTGCTTTATGTCCCAGGATACGGTGTATCTTTGTGAATTCCATGCATGCTTGAAAAAAAAATGTGCTTTCTTCTGTTTTGGGGTGGAGCATTCTACATATGTCATTTAGATCCTATTGGTTATGTGGTTGACTTCCTATATATTCTTGTTTATTTGCTTTCTAGTAGTTCTAAAAGTTTCTGAGAGTAAGCTGTTGGAGTCCCAACTATAATTGTGGATTTGTCTATTTCTCATTTCAGCTCTTAGCTCCTCCTGTATTTTGAGGCTCACTTGTTTGGTGTATACACCTTGAGGATTGTTATACTATACCGGTGGACTGATCCTTTTATCATTATTTAATGTCTGTCTTTGTAATAATTTAAATTGCTCTAAAATCTACTTTATCTGATACTGATATAACCAAAACTGTTTTTTAAAAATAATGTTTGTATTATTTTTATGGCATAACTTTTTCTTTATTTTCAGCCTATTTGATCATGTTTTTTAACATTTTTTTAAATATTTATTTATTTTGAGAGAGAGAGAGAACACGCATGAGATGGAGAGGGACAGAGAGAGAAGGAGAGAGAGAATCCCAAATAGGCTCTGCGTGAGATCTTCCAAACCCGCGAGATCATGACCTGAGCCAAAATCAAGAGTTGGGTGCTTAACTGACTGAGCCACCCAGGCACCCGATTGTGTTTTTTAATCCACTCTGCCAATCTCTGTCTTTAATCAGTATATTTAGGCCATTTATATTTAAGATAATTATTAATATAATAGAGCCCAGGTTGGCTATTTTATTAATTTGTTTTGTTTGTTTCTTCAGTTTCTCATGTCTCTGTTTTACTTTTATTACCTTCCTGTAGATTATTTTTAAAAATTTTAAATTCCATCTTGATCGATTTATAATTATTTGAGCATACGATTTTTTATAGTTATTTTAGTGGTTGTTCTGGGTATTGAAATATACATGCATAGCGTATCACATTCTATTTGTATTGACCTTATACTAGTTGGAATGAAATTTAGAAAACTTCCTTCCATTTAGGTCCACTTACCTTCCCTACTTTTAAATATATTTTTGTAAGTATTTCCTCTGCATACATTGAGCATCACATCAGATGGCATCATAATTTTTGCTTCAAACATCAAATATGATTTAAGAAACTCAGGGGAAGTGGGAAAATCTATTATATTTACTCCTATTTTTACCGATTACAATGTTCTTTTTTCTTTTCTGAAGTTCCAAGACTTCTATTTTCACTTCCATTCTGTTTAGAAAAGTTCTTTTACCCATTCTTTAAGGGTAGGCTTGTTAGCAAAATTTCTCATAGCTTTCCTTCATCTGAGAATCTCTTTACTTCCCCCATTCATTACTAGAGGACACTTTCTCTGGATATAGAAGCTACTGATGACAATTC
Source organism: Prionailurus viverrinus (assembly GCF_022837055.1). Taxonomy (NCBI): domain Eukaryota; kingdom Metazoa; phylum Chordata; class Mammalia; order Carnivora; family Felidae; genus Prionailurus; species Prionailurus viverrinus. Next base: position 39,097,941 of record NC_062571.1, on the reverse strand, counting down.
TTTTCTTTTAGTACTTGAAAAATGTTGTACCTCCTAGCCTCCATGATTCTCTGTTGTTCAAATCCATGTGCCCCTATAGAATGTTTCTTTCTTTCTGGGGGCACCTGGGTGGCTCAGTTGGTTGAGCGTTAGACTTAGGCACAGGTCATGATCTCACAGCTCATAGGTTCAAGCCCCGCATCAGGCTCTGTGCTGACAACTCAGAGCCTGGAGCCTGCTTCAGATTCTCTGTTTGCCTCTCTCTCTCTCTCTCTCTCTCTCTCTGCCCTTTCCCCACTCATGTGCACGTGCCCTCTCTCTCTCTCTCACAAATAAACATTAAGGGGCACCTGGGTGGCGCAGTCGGTTAAGCGTCCGACTTCAGCCAGGTCACGATCTCGCGGTCGGTGAGTTCGAGCCCCCGTCGGGCTCTGGGCTGATGGCTCAGAGCCTGGAGCCTGTGTCCGATTCTGTGTGTGTGTCTCTCTCTGCCCCTCCCCCGTTCATGCTCTGTCTCTCTCTGTCCCAAAAATAAATAAACGTTGAAAAAAAAAAATTTTTTTTTAAATAAACATTTAAAAAAAAGAAGAAGAATGTTCATGGATGCTTTTGAGCTTTTTTTCTTTGTCTTTAGTTTTCAGAAGTTTAGTTATGATGTAACTTGTTATGTACTTCTTCAGGCTTCTCCTGTTTGGGAATCACTCTGCTTCTTGAATCCAATGTTTATGTTTTTCACCAAATTTTGGAAGCTTTCAGCCTTTACTTCTTTGAGTTTTTTCCAGGCCTTGTCTCTCTCTCACTCTGTCTCTTTTCTAAAACTCCAGTGATACAAACATTAGTTCTTCTGATATTGTCATCCAAGTTCCTGAGATTCTGTTACTCTTTTTTCCTGTTTTCTCTCTATTGATCAGATTAGGTAAATTCTATTGAACTATTCTCAAGTTCTCTGATTCTATCCTCTGTGATTTCCATTCCACTATTGAGCCCACCCTGTGAGTTTTTATTTATTGTTGTAGTTTTCATTTTTATAATTTCCATTTAGTTCTTTTATAGAAGTTCTATTTTTTTTTTGCTAAGATTTTCTAGTTTTTCATTTGCTTTAAGGGAATTCATAATTGTCTGTTTAAGCGTTTTTATGATGGCTGCTTCAAAATCCTTGTAGGATAATTCCTACATCTTGGCGTTGATTGCTTATTCATTCACAGAGTGTTTTTTCCGGTTATTGTAATATGAGTGATTTTTTTTTATTGCATCCTGAACATTTTGGACGCTGTGTTATGAGTCTCTTTATCCTATTAATCTTTTTTCAGCAAGCATTTTCCCTGTTGAGGTGCAGCAGAGGGATGGGTGGGCATGTGTGTTCAGCTTCCTACTGGGTCCTGTTGCCACCAAAGATCAGGAAAGGGACAGCTGACTCAGACCGGGTTGTTGTGGCAGGCTAGGGGAGGAAGCTTAGCTACCCTACCCGCAGGGCCCTGCCGATGCCATAACACCAGGGGAGGGGAGGGAGAAAATGGAGGTGTCGACTGGCCTGCCTACCACTTCCTCATTCCCCATAATGCTGTTGAGTAGAGGTAGAGGCTCAGCTCCTCACGAGACCTCACTGATACTCTCGTGGTGAGGGATCGGAGCATTGAGTCCTTCCACCAGTCAGGATGTGGAGAATCAGCTCCCTGCTCATCCAGTCAACACCATCCCAGCAGGGGAATGGGAGGACCAGCTGAATCTGCTGGAGAGAAATGGAAGGTTACCTCTCTCTCTTGTCCCACCAGAGTGGGATCGGAATGCTGTCCACTTCGGTGAAGTCCTTTGGGTAGAGGTAACCATTTTCTTTGGAGGGTTTTTCTTTAGGTGCTTTTTGTCATTTTGTTCTTGTCTACACCTATTGGTGGTTTAGGCTCCTGTGAAGGCTCCACAGGTGAAGGCTCCTGTGGCACTCTGACTGGGATATACAGGAGGCAACAAGGAAACCCAAGGAACCCTCTGCCATATTGTTCCTCAAGTCCCATGGATCCTTCCCTCTTCCACCAGCCAGAGTAATTCCATGCTTGTTTCTTGTGTTATGGGAATGACATTTTAATTTTAAGAGGAAGGATCTGGGAGGAATGAGACTACTTTATCTTGGCAGAACTGAGACTCAGGAATTTTTTTTAATAGGCATTTTTTTTTTTTTGAGGAATCCTATACTTATGGACAAAGGTACAAATGCTAACTGTCCAGAGTGATGATTTTGCACCCTGAATACAGCTGGGTAACTAGCACCCAGTTGAAAAAAACATACAAGAACACAACCCCAGAAGTTCATTTGGAGCCCCTTTTATATTTTTAAGATTTTATTTTTAAGTAATTTCTATACCCAATGTGGGGCTTGAACTCACAACCCCAAAATCAAGAGTCATTTTGCACCCCTTTTAATCACTACACTCCCCAGGGGTAAACCCTCTTTCTTTCTCACATGAAAGATTAGTTTTACTTGAGACACCCCCCCCCCACCCCGCCTTTCTTCCAATAAGCAATAGAATAGTGACTAATTACTTACTTGAGTCCAAGGTGAAGACTGGATTTCAGCTCCGGTCTGGTTCCATCTGCCTCTACTTTGCCCTTGTTTCTTGGGAATAGTTCCCTGTATGAGAGGTTTTTCTCCCTGATGCCAGATATGTGGTGTCTTTTCCAACACCAATGATCTGATTCTGAGTAGCCAATGATTTAATCCAATTCTGACACTAACTATCTGGAGTTGGTGCAGATCCCAGAGCATAAGGGCTCAGCCCCCACAAAATGCCCTCACTTCAGATGCCAGTAGCAACTCCCAGTACTTCTGACCAAATGTTTCTACATCTGGGGACTCCCACAGGCCCCCTCTCTAAGTTCAGTAATTTGCTAGAATGACTCAGAGAACCCAGGAAAACACTTTACCTCCCTTTTCCTATTTATGATAAAGGATACATCTCAGGAATGGCCAAATGGAAGAGAGGCACAGGGCAAAGTGTGGGGTGAGGGCAGTGCTGTGGAGCATTGAGGACCTCGATATATTCATCCACCCGGATTGAGGTCTGGTTGGGGGGGGGGGGGGGAGAGGGTGGAGCTGACAGTTCTAGTCCTCCAATCAAGACACGATCTTTCTTGACCAGCCCACGTTCTGAAGCTTTTCAGGGACCCACAGCCCCCAGTCATGTCATTAGGATACAAAAGCCATTATTATCTCTCAGGAAGTTCCAAGGGTTTTAAAAGCTCTGTGCCAGGAACTGGGGACAAAGATCAAATACATATATATTTTTTATTATACCACACCATGATTCTCAGCCAGGAACTATCTGATGGGCCTCAAACTCTCATCTTTGTGTTGCAAGACTGACAAAAGTTCTGCTGCTTTATAGAACCTTTCCACCTAGGTTCTGAGCCGTCTTCTCCATTAAATTCCAGAGTTTAGTAAGTTGCTTGAGGTAAAAATGAGTCAGATGACTGAGCCTCCTCCAAAGTCTCTGCCCAAAGATCTCCTGCTGTCTTTGCTTTTAGCAGCGTCCTGCTACCTGTAGAAAGCCCAGATTACCAGCCTCCAGTCCATATCCAGGATCAACAAATGCCCCTGCTGTAGAAAGAGCTGAAAAGAGCTCACTTTTCCAAAATTATCCCTTCTCTGGGTTTTGTTGTCTCTGTGTCCTCTCATACCTTCAAATAAATGATTTCTCTATTTTTCATCCATTTGTGTTGCTCTCGATGTAACTGTGGCTTGCCACGGGCTATTCCGTCCTGCCTGGAAGATGATCTCACTGCTACTTCAACTGTTCCAAAATTCTTCACCCATTAGAATCATATGTAATCAAAGCAGCACAAAAATAAATAAATAAAAATACCAGATCAAACCTATTTATGAATTATGTTGTAAAATTACTAATATCTTTTTCAGATAAGATCCAGCAGCACACTAAAAGTATAAGACAACATAGGAAAACAATAATTATGGCAGGAATGCCAGGATGGTTCAAATTTGCCATAATAGCAAATAACTTAAGGGGGAGAAAAAACATGTTTATGTTTACAGATGGAACAATAAGGACTATTACAAAGGCAGCATCCAAGTGTTTAAAACAAGTCTTGATAAAATAAGAATATTTTGAATATTCTATGTAAGAGCCAAAATGCAGCCCCATACTAAATGTGGAAAATTGTAGAGAAGGTAAAGATTCCCAGGGTGATGATATTACTTAGTCTTCCTCCGGAAGGAATTTTGTGTTGCAACTTTATTCTAGACGTATATAGGATATAAGAATTGAACAGAAGAGGTAAACAACTTCACCTTCTCGACAATTTCATTTTTAACCTGGAGATCTCTAAACGAACTGAAAAGCTATGAATGAGAATGAGAGAATCTGGATGACGGCTGGTTACAAAGTTGATACGCCAAATTAGCAGCCATCATATATACAACCAACAAACACTTAGAAAATGTAATGAAACACAGATCCCATTCACAAAACAGTAAAAATTAACATGTGAAGGAATAAACATAACAAGCAATGTTGAAGATCCGTATAGAGTTAGCTTTTCAAATAGCACTGGGTGCTGTGTGGAAGCCAGTTTGATGACAAATTTCATATTAAAATAAATAAATAAATAAATAAACAAACAAGCAAACATTAAAAATAATAATAAAATAGCAAAAAAAATGAAAGAAGATGTGATAAATGGAAATATTATACACATTTAATCATGAATGCAGTATTCTAAACAGGTCAGTCTTCCTCTAGTCTATAAATTTAAACGCAAACCCAACAAGAATGACCATGTTTTTTTTTCTCAAAAGACAATGTGACTTTTACTTTACATATTTTTATTTTGGATACAATTACAAATTTTCAAAGAGTTAAAAGTACCCTACAGAGAACTCTTATCTTAACCTTTTTAAAATAAATCGCCAATATAAACTGCGAAAATAATTTGCCAATGCTTTGCAAATATAAATTGTCTATCGCCCTGGAATACTTTAGTGTGTTTTGAACGTTGTATTCTCAGAATAACCACTATGGTGCGGCTTTAATCAGGAAATTAACGTTTTACATTGTCACCACCTAATCCTCAGGTCACCTTCAGGCCTACCGCTTGTCCCAAAAATATCCTTTATAGTCAAAGTGATTGTCATGTTTTGTTAGTCTCTTTCATTATGGGACCGTTTCTTGTTTTTCCCTTAACTCATATGACCTTGAACTCTAAAAGATTATAGGCCCTTTTTTTTTTTTAGAGTATCTCTCACTTTTGGTTTGCCTGCTGTTTCCTCATAATTAAATTTAGATTAGGCATCGTTCTTCTGAATATTCCAGAAGCAGTGTTGTTTGCTTGTTGCATCTTATCACATGGCACATAATTTCAATTTGTCCCCGTGGCTGGTGATACTCATTTCGATCGTTTGATTAAGGTGATGTCCCCAGGCTCCCCTAGAGTAAAACTACTTCTTTTCTCTTGGTAATTAACACATATTTTGAGGGGAGGTACTTTGAAACTATATAAATATTCCTTTCTTCATGAAAGTTTACATTCATTCAGTAATTTATTTATATCTGTATGGATTCATGGATTCCCATTTTATTCAATGGGTTACAATCTGTAACTACCATTCATTTTGGCCTTTGGGGGTCCCCTTCAAGCTGGCTTTCTTGTCCTTTAGAATGATGGGCTTCCCCTTCACTCTTTGAATCCTTTCTTACCCTGGTCCTAGAACCAGCCATGTCTGTAAGGACCCCAAATTCCTTTAGTGGAGAATCGAATCATGTGGTAGGCAGAATAATGATGACCAAAGGTATCCTTGTCCTAATGACCAGGACCTATAAATATGCCATCTTACACTGTAAGGGGACTTTGCAGATGTGATTAAGGATAATGAGATGGGGGAGGATATTTTGGACCAGGCAGGCCCTAAATGTAATCACAAGAATCATTTATTTTTATTTTTTAAATTCTTTTTAATGTTTATTTATTTTTGAGAGAGAGACAGAGTGCAAGTGGGGGAAAGGCAGAGAGAGAGGGAGACACAGAATCCGAAGCAGGCTCCAGGCTCTGAGCTGTCAACACAGAGCCCGACGTGGGGCTTGAACCCACGAACTATAAGATCATGACCTGAGCCGAAGTCGGACGCTTAACCGACTGAGCCACCCAGGCGCCCCGTCACAAGAATCCTTCTAAACAAAAGAGGGAGATTAAGAGTCAGAGAAATAGAAGTGAGGAGGAAAGCAGAGGTCAGGGTGATGAGGTTGTTGGCACTGATGGAAGGAGCCCTGAGCCAAGGAACCCGGGCAGCCTCTGAGAGCTGGAAATGGATTCCTCACTAGACCGTCCAGAATGACCTGATGTCCTCTAGCCCTACCAACATCTTCGTTTTGAGTCCTGGGAGACCCATGTCAGACCCAACTTCCATAATTGTAAGCTAACAGATGTACTGTTTAAAACTACAACGTGTGTGGTAATTTGTTACAGCAACAACACGAAACTAATACAAATGGGTATGCTCATTGTTATTGGAGTATCGCTGCTCCCAGGCCCTTTCAGGGACCAGAGCTAGAATATGGATACTACACATGCATGTACATTTATGTTTATAGGTACAGATCTAGAAAACCATGAGTTCACAGCAATGCCTTTAATCCCAGTCCAACACCACAGGATGCTTTCTGGTTTTCCCCCTTCTTATGTTTGCAATTCCCTTCTCCAATAGTCAGAAACCTGGCTTTCAGTATCTTTATGATATTGGCTTCTTTGACAGATCCCGCTGTATGTAACCGATCTCTTACTTTAGGCACCGCCTCCTCCCTGCATGGACACCTTCCTCACCCAGCTTGGGCTCTGATTCCCCATGACAGGCCATCCCCCTACAAGCATGTCCTCACATCTCTTGAGCCAGACAATATGATTAAAAATTACATGTGGAAAAACAAACTTGCAGGAAAATGCACAAAAATATGAAAAATCAGAATGTTAAGAAGGAATCCAATTGTCTCGTAAATCTAGAATAATTAACTATTAGATATTGGCACATAAACAAAGAGACAGATCAATGAAAAAAAAATTAAAATTCTGATTTTTAGAAAGCCCCCAAATAGTAATTTAGCATGTATAGTAAATGTGACATTCTAAATCAGTGGGAAAATGGAAGTAATTTGATAAATAATGTTAGGACAATTGACTAAAAAGCAAATTCTAAATAGATTAAACTCAAAAATAAAACCATGAAAAATGTGTGTAAAAGTTATATTATATACAAAACATAAGTGATATAGATATAAATACATTGTAAAAAGACAGAGATATATCTAGCTAGCTTTAGATTTATAGAACATATGGAATAGAACTAATATTCCTATGGGGCGCCTGGGTGGCTCAGTCAGTTGAGCGGTGAACTTCAGCTCAGGTCATGATCTCGCGGTCTGTGGGTTTGAGCCCCATGTCCGGCTCTGTGTTGACAGCCCGGAGCCTGGAGCCTATTTCAGATTCTGTGTCTCCCTCTCTCTCTCTGCTACTCCGCTGTTTGCACTCTCTCTCTCTCAAAAATGAATAAACGTTAAAAAAATTTTTTAAAAAGAACTAATATTCCTAATAAATAAAGAACACTTGTAAATTAATAAGACACCCACTACCAATGGTAGGCTTATGACTATATGAGAATATTATGCAAAACCAATAAAATTTAAAATCATGAATAAGATTTGCCATCTATCAGCATCGAAAAAAATAAAAATGTTCCGTAATACACAAACTATGTTGGCGAGGGTGAGAGTATAAATTGGTGAGAGGGTAATTTGACAATCTCAAATTGTTCAAATTAAATATATACATATATATCACTTTAGCATTGCTACTTCTAAGAATTTAACCTACTGATATACATTGTACAAAGCTGAATATATAAGGATGTTCATTGCACTATTGTTTAAATAAAAAAGGAATACTATCAACAATCTAAATATTCCCCCCAAATTTGACTATGAAATATATTGTGGTACAACCATAAAATTGAATACTATGTATAGAGTCATGCCATCCAAAAGTATAGGCCCAGCGCCTTGAGCCTGAGAAGTCTTCCAAAGGCATGAGAAAACATTTGAGACCTGTAGAAAAAGCTTTTTAACCATTAAAAAAAACCCTGCAAACTCAAAATTAAAGAAGGCTTAATTGCTTATGAAATATAACATACAAAGCAAGTACAACTCAACTCACATATGAACGTAACAATGTTTAAATCAAAGAATAAAATAAATTATTCATCTATTGATTGATTTCTTGCTCCTCAGAGGCAGAGACTTGAGTTTACCACACTTCTCGGTGCAGGGCAGAGTCTCCCCATTGGCCTGGCCCTTCTCTTGTTTTGTTTTTCCATCCGTGGTTTCCTTTCCACCATTCCCTTCCCACGGTCGGAACGCTTCCAATATGTTTAATGTATTCCTATCACTCAGGTTGTGAATTTGTGACTGCGTGTACTTTACATAAAAGTTAGCATGCTAGATATATCTCATTCCTGTTAATTTTTATTCACTCGATACTATCTTCTAAAGCTCTATCCATGTTGCTATAGAGCTATACATTTGGTTCATTGTTTCCAACTACTGCATAGCATTTCCTGGTAAATTTATTCATTGCCCTGGTGGTAGAACCCTAAATAGCCCCCCACCACCCCACTCTCACAAGCAAGCAGTAATGAACACCTTCTGGGACCAAAAGGAGAGCTTCAGAAGATTTGAGATCATGAAGTATCTGAACGTTGAATTTCCCTATTACCAGGGAAATTACTGCTCTCGGTTCACATTTCTCGGAACAGTGGATGAGAGGTCTCCACTGGAGACCTCTTTGGTCAAACTTGATGTTAGCCAACTTTTGACTCTTTGGCTAGTTTAGGTGGGAAAATCATACGTTGATAAAATGTGCATTGCACTGTTAGGAGTGATGTACACTTTCCTTGTCCCCTGGGTTTCTCCTTTTGTGAACTGCCTATTCATAGTCTTTGCCCATTTTTTCCTCTTGGATTTCCTTTTTCTCTGTGACATGCAAGGATTTCTTCTTACATCCTTAATATTGACTTCTTGTCAGGTGTTTTGTCTATGGTGACCTTTATTGAATAGAAATCCTTAATTTTGATCTTGCCAGACCCATGCATTGTCCCCCTAGTTGTTGTGCTTTCCTGGTCTTATTCAAGACATCCTCCCCATCTCAAAATATATAAAGATATTTGCCTGTATTTTCATCGATATGCTTATATTTTATTTTTCATATTAAGGTCTTTAATCCATTTTGAGCTCACCTTTGTTTAGGTCATGAGACAGAAGTTCAGTTTTATTTTCCTATACATAATCAATAATTTTTCCCACAATCACCCATTAGACCAAAATCTCCCACTTGGTTCGTAGGTGCCTTTATCAAGTAACATTTCCATATGCACAAGTCTGTTACTAAACTCTTGGTTCTGTTCTATTGTTGTGTTCTTATTCACTAACACATCTTCTTTCCTATTACTACAGCATTGTGATATGCCTGCCCAATCTAAGGTAGAGTAAATTCCTCCTCTTTGTTTCGAGTATTCAAAATTGACTTAGTTCTTTGTATACCTCTACTTTTACATATGAGTTTTTATTTTATTTTTTTTCAATGTTTTTTTATTTATTTTTGGGACAGAGAGAGACAGAGCATGAACGGGGGAGGGGCAGAGAGAGAGGGAGACACAGAATCGGAAACAGGCTCCAGGCTCCGAGCCATCAGCCCAGAGCCTGACGTGGGGCTTGAACTCACGGACCGCGAGATCGTGACCTGGCTGAAATCGGACGCTTAACCGACTGTGCCACCCAGGCGCCCCACATATGAGTTTTTAAATAAGGTTATCAATTCCACAAATTTTGGGGATGAGTATTTTTTATTAGAAGTTGCACTGCAGGGGTACCTGGGTGGTTCAGTTGGTTGAGCAACCGACTTCAGCTTGGGTCATGATCTCACCGCGTGTGGGTTCGAGCCCCATGTCAGGCTCTGTGCTGACAGGTCAGAGCCTGGAGCCTGCTTCGGATTCTGTGTCCCCCTCTCTCTGCCCGTCCCCTGCTTGCCCTCTGTCTCTCTTTCAAAAATGAATAAACATTTAAAAAAATGTTTTTAAAGAAGTTGCACTGCATGTATAGAATTATTTAAACCATTGACATAGTTATAAAGCTGTCCAATCCATGAATAAGGTTTAAAGATATAATTGTGTATGTTTTCACTTAAACGCTCTAAAAGAGTTTTACACTTTTTCTCCATAAAGCCTTTGTACAATATTTTTAGGTCAGATTCTAGATGGCTTATAGTTTTTATTGTTGTTGTGAAAATTATAATATTTTATATCATATTTTCTTATTGGTTATTGCTAATGATTATAAAAGAACATTGTTTATTTACTAAGTTATACTGTTTACTTTTGTACGCACATGTATAAATTATGTTTGAAAGTGTATCCAAGAAGTTTATGGGACTGGTTGCCCTGTGGGGTGGAAGGACTTGGGGATCAGGTGCAAAAGGGAGACCACTTTTTTTTTTTAATATTTTTTTTCAACGTTTTATTTTATTTTTGGGACAGAGAGAGACAGAGCATGAACAGGGGAGGGGCAGAGAGTGAGGGAGACACAGAATCAGAAACAAGCTCCAGGCTCTGAGCCATCAGCCCAGAGCCCGACGCGGGGCTCGAACTCACGGACCGCGAGATCGTGACCTGGCTGAAGTCGGATGCTTAACCGACTGCGCCACCCAGGCGCCCCTAGAGAGACCACTTTTAACTGCATATACTTTGAGACCATTTGAATTACTCTATCGATGAAAAATTACCATATATGTTAACATATTAGTATACATATAAGTACACAGTTAACGTCTGCATACCATATCTATCTCTCTTGATATATCTATGTCTAGAGAGAGAGACAGAGAAAGAGACAGACAGAAGAGATCCAGAATGGGCAAGCGTGAAAGTCTGCGTACCCCATATGATTCCCTCTTGATGGAGAATGCTTCTCCAGCCACACTGAAATGACAGTAATTGTCAGCAGTCACTGTCCGCTGTATGCTACTTGCTTGAGTTCTGGAATCCTGAATCTTGTTCTAACTTGAGCAATGCCTCCTGCTACCTAGTTCATTTTTTTCAAACATGCCCGCTTCTGGCAATACAGTGTCATTAATGGTAGCCATCATGTGTTCTAAAATGAGCGACTCTGCAATTCTGTCGTCCCCTCCGAGTGGGATGGATGTCTGGGGCAGCGAGCCACTGTCACCATCGTAGGAATGGATCTACAGGTGACTGAGTGTCCACAACCGTTTTCGTCTTGCCTTTTACAGGCTCAGATATCCAGGAAACCACCTCACATGCGAATTCTCTACATCGAGAAGGGAGAAGGGCGGTGGGACTGCACACGGGGTTGAATCCTGGGTCCACCGCTTACAATCTGTGTGGTGTCAGGCAAGCCCCTTAACCTCGCTGTGCCACAGCACCCTCATCTTTGAAGAGAAGACCGCAACAGCACCTACATCATAGAACTGCTGTGAGGACCCAATGAAATAACATGTGCAAGCTCTTTCTGAAAAGCACCTAGAACACAGTGAGTGCCCAATAAATAACAACCATGGTGACCAATATCAGTTCCTTGGACAGGATTGGGACAATAACAGACACTCGTCACATTTGGCCAAGGCGGGACATCAGCCCCAGGTCCACCCCGCCATAGCTCTGTGCTTTTCCTGTTGCTAAGTACCATAGCGTTGCGCTTTTCTTGTTTCCAAGTACCATATTTAGCCGGAATGCCCTGCCGTGTCATGTTGGTTTAAGCTCTGACACTGTGTATGATCTTGGATAAGCTGCTTTCCTCCCCTGGGCTTCAGTTTCTCCATCTACAAGATGAACAGTTGGGGCTAGATTATCTCTAAGGGTCCTGCTAGTTTTGACCTTAGAGATGTACAACCTAAAAGAAATAAAAACTGATCTCTGCTACATCTGTAAAGAAGATGCTTCCATACCTGAGCCTCATGACAGACTGGATGGCTCTAACACACGGATTTTGTAGGGCTTAGAAGACTCTTCTGGAAGGGTTAACGTCGAATGCAATAGCGAAAGTTGCAGAGCGTGCGATAGCCTGGTGCTTCTCAAATGTAATGCGCACAGGAATCACCCGCGTGCCTCACTAAAATGCAGATTTTCATTCAGCCGGTCTGGGGTAGGACCTGAGCGACAACGTTTAAAATAAGCTCCCAGGTTTGTCGATGCGATTGGTCGGCGAACCACACTCAGAGAAACAAGGGGTTTAATGTGTGCTATTCCAGTGCTCCAAAGGGCATTGCAGACCAGAGAGAGAAGAAGTAGTATGGAAAGGCAGTCATGCCTGCACCTGCAAAGGCAGTCTCACTTCCCACCCCTTGGTGAGTGCTGTCCCTGAGCACCGTTATGAGTGTCCATTATGTCCAATCACCTGTGTTGTTAACGTTCCCAGCCAAGTCATGGCTTCCCATAGATGAGGCATGCTGCTATCTGGGGGCAGCACCGTCCAAAAGAACTTTCTGCGATGATAGAATTACTTGGTATATGCACCTTCCAGCACGGTAGCCGCTAGCTACCTATGGCTGCTGAGCACTTGAAATGTGCCTGATGAGACCAAGGAACTGAATTTTTAATTTTATTTCATTTTAGTGAATATAAACGTAACGAGCCACATCTGGCTAGTGGCTACTCTGTTGGAAAGCACAGCTTCAGAGGGCATTTCCATACTGTGGTTCCCGAAAAGGAAAATGGGCTTTAAATCTCACAGTCATATGGCAACCCTTCCAATTACTATCTGAATGGCCTCTGGCAAATCAACAAATTCTTGGCATTTCCTCGGTGGTAAAATAGGGGTGAGCACATCTAATTAGGAAGATTGACATAAAGACTTGATTTCACATATAGAAAATTCCTGGGATCCCGCATGCTTCATAGCGGGTGGCCCCAAAATAATAGCTCCTTTTGTATGCATCTTGTCACCTCTGAAGAGTGTCAGATCCCCCAACCCAAGTCTGGGACCCCACTCTCAATCTTCTGTGGGCTCCCTCCTAGTGTTTAGAGCTGTGCTGGCCTCACTCATCAGAAGGGTTCGATGAGAAAAAACACAGTGGCTCGCCCAAATTGTGGGCTATTGGTGACTCAAGTCAGAGAGGGGCAGCTGGCTACTTAAGGTCACACAGCCAGTGAGTGTCATGAACACTAGTCCTCCAAGTCCTAGCTACTGTCTCGCTTTTGTAATAGATTTATATCTAAAATCAAAATGTTGCTATTTATTAAACACTGGCTCTGTGGCAGGCACTGAACCAGATCCTTTAGTTGAGCTATCGTTCACCTTTGCTATGGCCCCAAAGACGAGGTGGATTGGAATTTTTATTTTTCTAGAAGAAGAAACTAAGGCCCAGAGGGGTAAGTAATTTGGCCTAGAACACACAGCTGTTTAGTGGCAGACTGGGGATTTGAACCAGCTCCCTCCATTCCCAAAGCCCCTCCTCTTTTCCACATCGCTTCCTTTTCATGAAGTGTCTTCTGGGTCATCTCTTCCCTCCCCAGATGCTCTCCTCCGACTCTTACCCTGGACACACACGCAGCCAGCACCCATTAGGCTGACCAACCCTCTTCCGAATGACCCAAAGAGACCATCCATGCGAGATCTGGGAGAAACATGACTGAAGCAGAGGGAAGGCATAAAGACTTGGACGGAGACATGCTGAGTGTTTCAGAACAGACACAGCAGCGTGGCGGGCGTGCGGTGGGAAGGCGGGGGTGGGATATGGAGGTAGGCCTCATGGTGAGGAATCTGGACTTCTTCCCGAGTCCAGAGGAAAGCCACTGGAGGGTTTTAACAGGGAACGACATAATCTGACTTTCACGTTGCAAAGGCCACGGTGGCCTGACGTGGGAGGGTTGTAAGGTGGGGGAAACCAGGGCCAGGGACACCAGTGAGGATGCTCTTGAAATGAGCCAGCTGAGAGGTAGCACCAGGGCGGAGGGGAGAAGAGGATGAAAGGCAGATACATGCATGGACAAGACCTGTCAGCCTTACATTTGGTTGGGTTGATATGAAGACAGACAGAAAGCTCCTGGGATTCTCGGACCGAGCAACTGGGTGAATGTGCCGTCATATGCTGCGCGATCACATTAAGGGTTCTAGTAATAGCCTTGTCACCAACTCACTGTGTGAGCCCGCCAACAGGACGAAAAGATGTCCTAGGGTCTTCATGGCCCTGGCAGTCCTTCCACGGTCCCCAGCCTGATCTGAATATGCAAATGAAGCAGCTACTGACTTCCTACCGCGAGGTATCTTTTATGCTAACTAAACTCCAGTGGGTGTCCCCCTAATACCTGCAGATCACCAGCCTACCCATAACAGCTACGTTCAGTGTAAATTGGGATTTCTGCCCCAAATCCCACGTAAGGGGCTTAGTGGGGTCTGGACGTGGCAGCTGAGCCTAGGGTGGCAGACAGGGGCTGAGTCTAAGAGGTTCCTTGGACTCCTGGACCGCAGAGCCCATGATCCAGGGCAGGCCTAGGAACAGATATCCCTCATAAACCCTGAAACTCCGGAGTCTTCAAGATCAGTGCCATCCACACAACAGACAAGACGGAGAGCCGCAAAGGGTGTGTGGAGCCCAGCACCTCCACCCAAGTCTTGCTCTACGTAGGCGGGCCTTGGCACGGGGGCTATATGCACAGAGAGCACTTTACTCCCTGTGCGCTTGCTGTCTTCTCTGCCGGGGACACTCTCCCCTGGGGTGTTTGGACCCCTATTTCCAGGAGTCACTTAATTCTAAGGTTAACCTTTACATCTCAGAGTGCCCTTCCTGATGTGGCTCCCGTTTTATCAGTCTGTTGTGCTGTCTTCAGAACAGGTTCCACAAACCACATCGCCAATGGCTATTTAGCTGTTTAGTTGGCGTTTGGTCGACTGCCCTGATGAACGGGTGAGCCCCAGGAGAACACGGGCCATGCCTGCTAGGCAATTATCGAATCCCCAAAACCGGGGACACTGCCTGCCATCGGGGGGACACTCCGTCCATTCTTGTTGAATTAATTTCCTCAGTGGTCATTTACTGAGCACCCGCTAGACACAACGCACAAGCCTAGAGCTGGATGAGGATTTAGGGTTCACAAGAGTCCACCGCTCCCCTTCAGGAATCACAGTCCAGGGGCATACTACTGAATGAAAGAAGGCAGGCACAAAAGATTACAGAGTGTGCATGATCCCACCCCTGTAAAATACAAAAAGAGGCAGCGCTGATCCATGCTATTAGAAGTCAAGACAGTAGTGGGGCGCCTGGGTGGCTCAGTCGGTTAAGCGTCTGACTTCGGCTCAGATCATGATCTCACAGTCGGTGAGTTCGAGCCCCGCGTCGGGCTCTGTGTTGACAGCTCGGAGCCTGGAGCCTGCTTCGGATTCTGTGTCTCGCTCTCTCTCTGCCCCTCCTCCATTCACGCTCTCTCTCTCTCAAAAATAAACACTAAAAAAAATTTAAAAAAAAACATCAAGTCAAGACAGTAGTTACCCTAGTGAAGGAGAGTGACTGAGGGGGCCAGGGGGTCTTTAGTTTCTTAACCTGAGGGGTGGTAACATGGAGAAAATCCATTGAACTATATCCTTATGCTATATAGGGGTGTATATACATACATCAGTGTATGCTGCAAAGAAATTGTGGTATCTTCGAGGAAATCCAAACCCATCAATATGGCATTTGAGACCTTCTCCAAACTGACTTCTCCTTTTAAGCTGAGGGCCTCCCAGAGGCCATGACCAGCCCCTGTTGCACAGGGGCTAAGATTTCCTGGCTAAGGGGTCTGTCTCTGCCATTTGACTGGAGCCCAGGGAAGGCACGGGTCCCCTCTTCTCCATGGACATGCTCCGAGCCTATCCCCAAGCAGGTGCTGGACCACGTCTGCCGCAAACATGTGTTGCTAATGTGATCCCTCCTCCAGGATGTGGGAAAAGCAGAACGTGGGAGTCCGGGGCCACCCCGCTCCCCCAGCCCCAGCTGGGGGGTCACAGGGCATCTGGCCTGCTCAGACTGCAGGGCAGGGGCCTGAAGGAAATCACAGCTGGAAAAGCACCTCATGAGCCCACTGTAACTGCCGACCCGTGTGCAGGATTGTTGCTATTGTTACTGTTACAGCTAATGATAATAATAATAATACTTATTACTATTATTATTATAAATGAAAGCAGCATATTTTGTTCCCTGAACTGTGAGAGACCCATTTAGAACCCGGGGGGAATAGCATACAGACAACTTCCAATTTTTTCCAATTTGGCTTTAGAAAAATTCAGCATGAAGAGATAGATTGGTCTGGGCGGTGATGCAGACATCACACACACACACACACACACACACACGCACACCCCAGAGTGGGGGCGGGGGAGAGGCCAGGAGCCCTGCTCGGCTTTCAATCATCTGGCTGCAGCGAGCCGGGAAGCCTGGGCCTGATTTCCAAGCCCGGCGGAACGTGCACACTCATTAGCGCAGGCCTCCAAGTCTGGCTCTCAGGTTCAGAGCAGGCTATTGTTCTCAGCTCTCTGTGGAGGACGGAGGGAAGGCTTGTCATTACCCAGCTCAGAAATTGGCCCTGAGTTGCCTCTGATGGGTGGACAAGAAGCTCTCAGTTGCTAAGGTACTAGGGCAACTCAGGGCTGTTTGGGGGCCATTTATTTTAGTGACAGGAGGGGCAGGTGTCGGTCTGCCCTGGGCGAGGTGCCTGGAAGTTGCTTGTCTTAGAAGACAGATCCCAGGATCTGCTTTCCCTCCTTCATAAGCCAGGGGTGGCTCTGAGTGTGGAGGAAGGTTGGGGGATGGGAGGAGAGAGGGACAAAGGGGGAGGCCCAGGATCACCCCCAGAGCCCAGCACAGGCCCAGAGGCTCAGAGTCCAGCCGTTTACTTAGGGTGCCAGGCCCCCAGAGACAGCCTCGGCCTGATCAGAACACAAGCAGCATAGAGCCGGGCCCCAGGCCACCCCGGTCTGCTCAGGACGGAGGAGGTGTTGGGGGTGGGGGAGAAGGGGGGAGGGAAGGGGAGAGGAAGAAAGGAGGGTGGGAAGAGGGAGAGATGAAAGGAAGGAAGGAGGCAGGGAAGGAGGAAGAAAGGAAGGCAGAGAGGGAGGGAAAGAAGGGGAGCAGGGAGAAAGGACAGAGGGATGGGGGGAAAAGGCTGGACTTCTGGTCACATGGACTGAAGAACCTGAGACTGCTCCCATACCCCCTCTGACCTTCATGTTTCTTCATCTTTAAATGAGAGGGGGCAGGGGACAGATGGCACCTAGCGAGCACTTCCTAACTGCCAGATTACAGGTGTTACCTCATTGGCTCCTGTAAACTGAATGCCACCGCCATCCCCATTGACAGGTGGTGAAACTAAGGCACAGCCCGATGAGGTGAGGGCTCAGCTAGGGGGCATGGCAGCTGGGAACTGGCAGCGCTGGGACTTGTGCTCAGACACATGGGTCCTGGAGCCCCCATCTGAGCCGCCAGCCCGCTCTGTCAGCGCAGGTGGGGAGCACTCCCCCCCCTCACCCAAGTCTCGTTCATGGTGGTTCAGCCACAGGACATGGGACCAGGAAGGAGCTTCTACGAGCAGAGGAGTAAGGATATACACTGGGGCGTTCCACGGCCCCATGCCTCCGCACACGCCATGCCCTCTGCCTGGCGTATCTTCCTCTGGCCCCCACCCTGCCTTCCCCTCCTGCAGGACTCAGTTCACCTGAGGCCTTCTCACAAACTCCCTGAAAGCCAGCCTCAGCCTTCTGTGCCCACACAGCTCTTCTGTGCCCCTCCGACAGGGCTCTCGCACTGCAGGGCAGTCACGGGCGCACCTGTTCCGAGCACAGCTTATTTAGATGGAGGAACGGTGGATCCTGTCTTGACCTCTTTAATATCCTCAGAACCTAGCACGGGAATGAATTAACGAATACGCACCCAAGGTCACAGGACGAGGATCAGAATCCCAGGCCTTCAAATGGCCCAGTGTCCGTCAAACTGCTCCTCCCTGGCTTTCTTGGAATCACAGAAGCAACATCAGATTCTAGAACTGGGGGAGCAATGGGTCGTCATGATCAACGTCCCAGGTTTGCAGATGGGGACACCGAGGCCCAGACAAGGCATGCCCAAGCCCTCCCGACTCCCTGCCCAGCCGTCTGCAACCCTGTGGAGCCAGACCCTGCTGCTGCCTGCGGGGGACTAAGGAAATGCCTCTGTGTGGCTGCAGCTGCACAGTTTTATAGAGGATGTGGCTGAGGAGGCGGCTGCTGTGGCCCCCAGTCGGGAAGCTCTTTGTTCATGGTTAGCTTCATACCAGAGTGTGTTGTCAAAGGATTTGACCTGGACCGAACCAGGGACCAATGACATCTTCCCAGGGTGCCCCTCCCCCCAGAGCAGAGCTGGCTCAGGGCAGTCCCGCGGGCGGGGTCAGCAGTGCATGGGCACAGGATGCAATGACACCTGCGTGTGGCCCTGGCTCCGGAGGCTCTCCTCCAACCCACCCGGTAACGCCGGGAGGGAGGCACTGCTACCTGTTTTAACAGTGAGAACACATGAAGTTCAGAGAAGGTAAGTAAACCACCTGAGGTTCCACGGCTGGTCACTGGATAAGCAGGGAAACCAGGCCTGTCAAGGGCAAACCCGTACTCTTCCCACTGGACAGAAATGCCCACACTTTGCAAGGGAGACTTTGGTCACTTCGTCCGAGCAGCACAGATCATACTACCAGGGAATCCCGAGCTTCCCGGTACCCAGATCAGGGTCCTCACCCATTTCACAGGTGAAGAAACTGAGGCGCAAGAGAAAAAGTGACAACTGCTGGAGCCAGCAGTCACGGCTGGGGCCCTGACATGCCTTCCAGAGTGTCCCCACCTCCTCCCAACTTCACCCGCCCGAGGCAGCACCAGTAACAGGCACCTCCAGTCCATGTGGTATCAGAAGAGGGCCAAGCCATCCCCTGGAACCTGTCCTCTTAAGTCTTCACCTTCCGCTGTGGCAGACAAGTTCTGATGGGTCTCTACCTCTGTCCCCTCCCTCGTCCTCCCGCTACCGGAAAACAGAGCTCAGAACTCAGGCATAACCAATAACCGTGGCCTGTGCTCGCACAGTCCTTCACACGCGCAAACCGCTCGCACACGCGTTCTCATCTCACCCTCAAAGAACCAAGCGATGGGAGAAGCAACAGCCCCATTTCACGGATGAGAGTGCCGAGACCAGCAAAGTTAAGTGATGGTTACAAGCGTAATGGCAAGCTGAGCCAGGCTCCTCCGAGCCCATTCGTGTCTTCCTCTCCTTTCAATCAATTGCTCTGCACCATGCTCCCCAGCAGCACCTCCCAGCGTGTGGGCCTTGAAAACATGCAATCCTCCAGTGCTGGGTGAAGAGGAAAGCAGATTCTGTGGGCTGACTGTTTTAGGGAAACCGAATTTGAATAAAGCTTAACAGGTGCCTGCAGGACTTTTCAGAGCCTTTCAAGTGTAAATGTGCTTCACAGCCCTCCAAAAGAAGGATAATAAGAAAGAAAGAAAGAAAGAAAGAAAGAAAGAGAAAGAAGAAAGGAAGGAAGAAGAGAGGGAGGAAGGAAGGAGAGAGAGAAAGGAAAGGAAAGGAAAGGAAAGGAAAGGAGCAATATTTTCCAAACATGCAGTTATTCAGAGGATTTCAAAAGAACAATGTCTGTGAAATAGCCTTCAGAAAACACTGTGCTATGAGTCCTTTGAGAAGGAAGAAAGCAGGGACGGCTATGTGGGAAGGTGGCCTTTACATCAGTACTAAATTGACGGCGCTGGGACAGGTGAGTAAAAGGAGGGCGTACATTACCAAATGGCACTTCAGTGTTTGCAAAAACGTGGCATTAGAAATGCACAGGCTGTGTTCGGGGAGTAAGGATTCCCTGGAACATATCCTCCTCCGAGCTGGCATCCCTAGAGCAGCCCCATTTGTTATTTGGTTTGCATGTCTGGCTTTCCAGAAAGATTTTATTTGACCAAAGCCTTCTGCTGCAGAAGGGACATCTGTTGTTTTCCCTGCCCCAAATCCATTCTTCCTGCTTCTGGTAACAGAACCCCAACTTTCTTGGGGAACACATCCTCTTCTGCTCCCAGTGCATGTGCTTCCAGCCCATTCTAAGCCCCGAGCTCATCACACGTCCAACACCATCCTACACCCACCTCTGTGATTGGCAGATGACTCGGCGGTCCAATGAGATTCAAGCCAGGACCTCCGCGGGACCAGGAGACTTCCTACACCAGGAGAATGCAAGCCCAGGGCTGCTGGAGGCTACAAGAAGACATAAATCAGCCCACAACGCAGAAGGGTCCATGTCTCACTCCCACACATCTGGAATAACCACAATCTTCCTCCTCTCCCTGTGGAAATCCTGCCCATCCTTCAAATCCCCGCTGAGCCTCTACCTCCTCCAAGAAGCATTGCCTCACTGGCCACAAAGTGGGAACTATGGAGGAAAACGGAGGGAGAAGTGCACCAAAGACTAAGAAATGGCCTGGGAACCTGAAATCCGAGCCCGGCTAATGCAGCCTGATTGTTCTTAGTACCTTCTCCCCGTGGGGCTGAAGAGGGAGGAACAAGTTCTGAGTACTCTTCACTGGATCATTTGCAGACTGCCTCCCAGACACCCCAGAGTGCTGCTTGAGCTGGGGACAGCTGTGCTCTGGTGTGCACTGCCAGAGTGACAGGGAAGGTCCTCTGTCACCTGCACCGTCAAAACCCAAGCACTCATCAATCCTGGATGTGGTTCCTGCCGTCGCCACCCAGCCGATAGCTAATTCCCCAAGGCACCAGCCTGCATTCTTCTTGTCTCTGCCTGCTTTTCCAATGGTTGGGGGAGAGGTGAATGACCTATGGGGGCCAGATATGACACACCTGGCTTGCTATTCTCCCCCAGGTTTCAGGGTGGAGGGACTCCACAGCCACCCAACCCGCATTCCCACTGGGACCCCTACCTCCCATCCGGGCTCACACTGCCTTGCTTCTGGGCAAGAGGGAAAACACCATTCCAGCCATAGCATTTGTTGCTTTCTTTCCCCTCCATCCAGATACAATGTGTCCAGTCCGGCTCTGGTTCCAAAGCCTTCCAGGCTCCCGGATGTCTGTATTTGCATGGAATCTGATCTGCTCCACCTCCCTCCCCCGAGCCCAGCCCCGCTTTCTCTGCAAACCCCCAACCTAGGTAAATAGCGAATAACCCTCATTAACATTTCATAGATGTTGTATTATGCTCTTTTCCCTTGTATAAAACATGATACAAAAGAGAGCCTAAAAAGAAACAAAATGCCCTTCTTGTGTGTTATTTACAGCAGACCTCTTCTAATCTAATCATCTCTCCTTCTCCCCACCGCCCCCCCCCACCGCCCTCGCCCAGTGCACCCGCAACTTTGCAGGCCTTTTATTAAAATGAACACGTTGTTCCTACAGCCTGGCTCCCTCCCTTGCAGGCCTGGGCATAAATAATTTATCTGAAAGCTGATTTGGTTGGCTACGCTTCCATAATTGAAGACCGTCCCCCACAGTTTATTGGTGAGCGCCGGGGCCCAGCCACTCAGCACCCTGACCCCAGATGGAGGGATTCAAAGGCCCACCGCGGCCCCTTCAAAGCCCGGGGAGGCCTTGTTCATTGATGTTCGCTCCCGCCCCGCCTCCCTCTGCAGCCCTCAATCTGTCAGGAGGCCGAGTTGCCAGGCTCTTCCCCAGCGAGCATCCTCAGCTGGCCGCAGACCATCCTTCCTGTGTTCCTCCACCGCCCATGACGCAGCCTTGCGTGTGCACCCCGCTGCCTGGCTGGCACCCTCTGTGGCCAGCATGTGCCCCGGGATGTCTCCCCAGGGCCACCAGTGAGCTTTGGGGCACTGGTCTGGCTTGGAGACCCTATTTTAAACATGAAGGAGAGGCTGGAGTAAAGCAGTCTAGACCCTGAACTCATGGCCTGGAGTCTAAGTGGGCCCTCCCACAATCCTCCCCCCAGCCCCTTGCCCGTGTCTTCCTCTCTCTCTCCTCCAATTCCTGTCAAGTATAAAGATACACATAGCATGGCAGTTAAAGGTTAGCCTCAGAGATCCAAATCCCTGCTGTGCCACTAAACTGCCACATGTCCTTAGGCAATTAGTTACCCTCTCTGTGCCTCAGTCTCCTCATCTGCAAATTGATGAGAGGAAATAGTAATGCCTCCTAGTGCTGGGGGTAGTTTGAGTTAATATATGCAAGGGACTTAGAACAGTGTTAGTCCAGTCGAGAAAGTGCTATACAGATGCTCACTATCAACATTCTGCTAAAGATAAAACCTTGACCTCACCTCCCCTTCCAGCTATCATCCCAATTTCCCTGCTATCCATTTAGAGCAAAACTCCTACAAAGAGGCACCTCTCTGCCATGTCTCCAATTGCTCTCCCCTTATTCTGCCCTGAAGCCTCTGCGGTCGGGTATTCTGCCCCCCTCACTTCCATGGCTCCACGAGTTGTCACTGCCACTGGTGACCTGTGCTCACTCTTGAGTCCTCTCTGTAAATCGTACGCAGTCATCTGACACGGAGAGTCGGCCTCCTGTTCAAACATGCCGTCCCCTCGGTCAGGCTGGCCGCTCGTTCCTGCTTCTCCTCCTGCTCCTGTCTGGCTTCTGGTTCTCCATCTCTTCTGCTGCATCATGCCCGCCCCCCGCCCCCACCCCGACCTCCAGATGTCCGATGCCTCAAGGGCCCGACGCTGTGATTTCTTCACTGCCTGGGTCAGCGCTGTCCAGTGGCCATATAACGTGAGCCTGCAGCCACGATTTTAAGTTGTACAGTGGCTGCACTAAAGAAACGGGTGAGATGACTTAAAATAGTAGCTTTCATCTGATTCCACAGAGCCCAAATATTGTCATGACTACACGTAAGCAATATGGAAATTATCAGTGGGGTACTTGGCATTTTGTGTTCTAGGTCTCCAAACTCCGGTGCGTATGTGACCCTGTGGCACATCTCCATCGGGACAAGGCACCCTTTAGGCACCCAGTAGCCAGCTGTGGCTCATGGCCACCACACTGGACAGCACAGCCCTAGAGGACCTGCTCCGTTCACATAGCACAAATGCCATAGGTGTTACCAAGACTCAGACATTTTTTTTTCACCAACCCAGGCCTCTCCCTCAAACTCCAGGTTCTTGGGTGCAATTGGGCTTCAAAAGACACTCCACGTGTAACAGGTCCAAAGGAACTCCTCAGAAGACTCCAGAACCACCCTGATTCCTCTGGTTCTTTCAAAGCCCACGCCCTGTGGGCTCCACCTGGATCCTGTGGGATCTGAGCCCCGGAGGCTTCCTCTATCCAGCACTGTGCCCACCATCCATCCCATGCCTCTCCCGGGGTTACTGCGACAGCTTCCTGCCTCGTGTCTCTGCGCCCGCCTTTAGCCCTCGGTCCACTCCCCACCCTGAGCCAGAGGATCATTTTAGAGCAGAAGTCAGAAGCCACGATACCTCCGCCCAGACCCCCGGTGGCCTCCCCAGCTCCCTGAAACCTAGGGCTGAAGCCCTGCCTCTTCCCTCCACCTGGTTCACTCCCTGTCCTGTTCCCAAGACACAGACGTGTCAGAAGCCTTCCCAAGCCGAGGCTGGCGTGCCGGTCCCCCCATCTGCCTAGAGGGCTCTTTCTCAGACATTTGCAGCGTCCTGCCTCGGTTGCTCTTCAAATACCGTCTTCTCCCAGTGTCCTTGTCAGTCATGCTGGATGAAGCAGCAAACCAGGCTCCCACAGGATACCCTCTACTCCCCTTGTCTGCTTGCTTTCCCTCCACGGCATTTAGAGCCAGCTCACACGCCATGGGCTTTGCCGGCTGTCTCTCTCTCCCCTGTTCAAATAGAAGCCCAATGGAGGCAGGTCTGTTTTGTCGCTGTTGTTCGCCCTTGCATGGGACAGTTACCGGCACGTGAATTTTTTGCTGGATAACAAATGAATGAATGCTTGACAACAGTAAGGGAGGAGGGAAGAGGGAGTCGAAGGCCTTCTTGCCGCTGGAAGTGAGATCACAAGCTATCTCTGCTCCACGTGCAGGGTACAAGTTCTCCCAAATGCCTGGGGGGTGCAATCAGCATCTTCAGGAAGGTAGCTCACGTGTCCACCGCGAGGAGTCAGTCCCTCCCTGCCCTGCTGGGCCCACCCCACTGGCACAGCAGCAGTCACGACTGTGACCAGGAGCACCGACATGCATCCTGAGGACTACACGCGTCACATGCCTTATCTCATTTGAATCCTTACGATAAACCTTAATCGTGCCCCAGTAGCTGGGAGGAGTCTGAGCCACCCCCAGTGCCATCTTCCCTCAGAGAGGGGTCTGGAGTCCTCCTGTGCCCCTGACGGTGAAGCCTCCTGCCCAGCCTTTGTCCTGTTCCTTGCTCTGCAGCCACATAGAGAGCACAAGAAATGCGAGGTCTCTTTGCCCTTCCCCAGCCCCATCCCGAACCCCATCCAGCCTACCTGGGACCCCACTTAGTCCCTGCCACTTAATGCCCTCCCCTGGACAGCTGACCCTCTTCTTGGCCCTCTACTTTCTTCTGGGGATCCGGTTTGTACGTCAGCCAAGCCCCACCCCTGCCCACTTTCATTTTCAAATCAGGACCTGGTTTCCGGTCTCACGATGGCCTTCGTCACACCCCGAGGTGTTCCACGTACATCTCCCGGCAAGGAAGCACTCTTTGTCCCAGCTGCTGGGAATGCAGCCCTCCGCTGTCAGTCCTCCCAGGGCTGCCTTCAGAGAGCTGCCTCACCCAAGGTCACACCCTTCTTGGATGGCTTGTACCCAGCGACTGACAGAGGTAAGGGGTAGAGGGCTGCCTGGTTGAGCCCACACAGGTGACTCTGGTGGGCATCTGACCTTAACACTCTGTGGTATCAGCCAAGACTGTCAACCTGCATCGATTTCTCTGCCATGGCCTGTTCCCTTTCCTCCCTCTCATGGGCACCTGTCATAAGCACACCATTGTATGCATCCTGCATGATAAGCCGCTTCTCGGAGACTGCTTCCTATGGAACCCAACCTGCATTGCCCATCCCCAAACAGATCAACCCACAGATTCTCCTGGACAAAGTGATGGGGCTTCTCTCCCGGGCCCCAGGGTACAGCCCAGCCAGATCCTGCAACCCACATAGCTCATTCCTGGCTGCAGCCCCTCCTTCCTTCCAGAAGCCTGCACAGGCTGAAGGCTTCAGAAGCATAATTACTAAAGACAAAATCCACCATCTTGGCTTCATCATTACTGTCTCAAATTCAGGGCCCATGATGCCCAAGGCCCAGGGACACTGGGGGCCTGAAGATAAGAGGTGCCCATCACTCTGCCCCAGGGACAACTGGCCCGAGCCATGGGCAGCCCCTCTTCCTCCAGCAGAGGTCCCTGCCTTAACAAAAGGTATCACTTGACCCATGGACTTCATAACATGGCCAACCAGTACCTAGAGGCCACAGTGAATTTATGTTTCTGATGAGTGCCCCTCCTGCTGTTGAGAGGCTTATGCTGAGATCGCCAGGAAAAGGGTCTGCTAAAACCAATCCCAGTGAGTACTTGCATCTGGAGGTCTATCCAGTCTTCTAGATTTCTTCCAGAGGCAGCACAATCCCATGTTGAAGAAAAAAATAAAGACAGGAAAAGGTAGACAGGACCTTCCCTAGACAGAGGGTGACTTTTGCAGCCCAGAATTCTACAGAATAGGGCTTCCACTGAGACCAAAGGGCCACAGTCTCGGAGCAATGGGCAGCTGGGCCAGGGAGGGCTCAGTGAGCCAGCTCACAGATATTCACTGGGCATCTACCTTGGGCCAGGGCTGCTCATGGCCATGGCAGAACTGCTAGGGGGAGTAGAGAACCAGGTACTATGGTAAAGGACAGGGCAGGAGGCCAGGATCCTGGGAACTCTGGCCAGCCCCAGAGCAGAGTTGAGCACAGATGTATAAAAAACACGGACAGGGAGAGCTGGGGCCAGGTCAGGAATGAAGCGGACTGCTGCCCTTGAGAACTCGGGCCCCTAGCGATGGTCCAGGGACACGAGGTCCCTGTCACTCTGCCCCAGGAACAACTGATAGGAGCTCTGGGCAGGAAAGATACTCTGGACTTTGGATATTGAGTCGGGTGTGACAGAGTCTCCAGGAACACAACCACATCCTTGGAGCCTCATCTGAGGGCATCACTGTGTAGCCTTTGCCTCTCATCCACCCTCTGCACATAAAGGCCAGTTTTTTTAAATGAAAGCATCCCAGTAGGCTATACTGGACCAAACAATTAGCTTGATTCATGCACCAGAAACCCGTCAAGCAAAGACATGACTCCCCCTTTGGAGCCCTAGCAACTAAAAGGGTTTTCTTGCACTTGAATAAGCATAGCTACACTTACATTCACCTCCTTATTCTGGAGTTCTCCTGGGATGCAAATTTGGACTAGTGGGCACCAATACATCCTGTGCACAAATGCTGAAATATCACTATTTCAAACAGCTTAATGATCATTGTACATGTGCCCTGAGCAAGGCTGCATGAATAACTAAAATGTCAAATGTCTTTGTTTTAGCTGCTGTGCTATCAACTCTGCAGGTCTCATAAGCATGAGCCACAAGCCAATTAGAATCTCTGATGGTCAAGTATAAATGTCTTTGTTTCATAAAACGAAAGAATGAGTTATCACTTAAACTCTCTCTAGAAGAAGTAATCTTTTAAAAACTCAAGATCCATGGGTAGGAGGGATGGGCTGTGAAAGAGGGTCCTCCCTAAGGATTGCTCCCTCGAACTTGAATAGAACAAATCCAAGGCCATATTTCTACAGGTCAGAACTGGAATCTCCCACTGGAATCAAAATTCCAGAGACCCCGGAACATCACTCTATTTGTCAAGGCTGTAGACACAAACACACATCAAGTCTGAAAGAGGGAGGATCTCAAGAGTGATGGTGTCAGCAGGGGGGTTCTGAGGTAAGATGAGGAGTCTCCATAGCTTCCAAAGGGAGGAACCCCAGCTACATTCTCCCTGCACCGGGGACTGGAGAGGTCAGTGGTCAAGGTCCCAGGGAGATGGTTGTTTTCTGAAGACTTTCCCTAATGAACTATGCTTCAGCTGCAAAAAGACAACCGCAAAACCTGTGTTTCCAACACAGTCTCAATTCCAGGAAATTTCATTCTCTTTACTCAAGATCAGTACGTAAACACACACACACGCACACGCACACACACATACATCTATACCTGTGTGTATATATATACATATAAATGTGTGTGTGTGTATGAAATATGATTTATCAACTTACATCTGTCTTCTCACCAAATAAATAAATAAGCATGAATTCATCCATCGGGAAAATTCACTTGTCAGGATCCATGTCAGATTTTTACCTGGGAAACTCTCCCATGTCATTTCAGTGGGGACAGGGATTGCCCAGAGATGAGCAGAGGGCTGATATGGGTCATCAGGGGCACGGTAGGAATGAATCAAGGCTGTTTCTTCCATTTTCTCCAAGACTGTGCTTTGTACCCAGGTATGTGTGTGGGAAAGGGGTGGGGAGAGGAGGTGCAGGTCCCAAGACGTGGGTCCTTCAGGGAACTCGATCCTGTGAATCATTGCCACGAGGTGTCCATGGGGTCAGACAGCCTGCCTTATAAGCCCATCTTCTCACTCACTATGTACCTGAGTCTCAGTTTCCCCCATATACCTATTGCAAAGAATCATATTTTTTTTAATTTTTTCACGTTTATTTATCTTTTTTAGTGAAAGAGACAGAGCGTGAGCAGGGGAGGGGCAGAGAGAGAGAGGGGGAGACACAGAATTGGAAGCAGGCTCCAGGCTGTCAGCACAGAGCCTGACGTGAGGCTCGAACTCACAGACAGCGAGATCATGACCTGAGCCAAAGTGGGACGCTCAACCGACTGAGCCACCCAGGCGCCCCTGAAAAGAGTCTTATTTTTAACCTACCAGGGATTTCAAAGTGAAATCCACAGAGTATTGGGGTCCCCGCGCAACTTGAGAAACTTTTTAAATTTGGTACTTTCATTTCAAAAATTGAAAACCATTAGTGAAACCGAATGGGGATTGTGTGTAGATGATCACGTGAGCACCAAATAATGCCTCGGGAATTCAGAGCTTGCATTAACATTCGGGTTTACTCTCACGTTTTTTGCAAAACGAAGGCCAGGAGACTTCGTGGGCTGCTGTGCAAACACAGGTTTAGCGGTTTAGCAATTGTTCAAACAGAGACAAGCAGAGGGAGGATTGAGTCATCAAACAGCACAGGGGACACCGGCAGGCCACAGCAACCCGCTCTATGCTGGAGCGGGCAGGACTGTAGAGGCCACTTCGGGTGCTGGAGGAACCGCGTCTTAGTTTGCAACAACCCTCTCGATGGCACTACCGGGTAAGGCCACGCAACTGGAAACTGTCTTGCTAAATGAGACATAATTTTTGTTAATGTTTATTTATGTTTGAGAGACAGAGACGGAGTGTGAGTGGGGGAGGGGGAGAGAGAAAGAGAGGGAGACACAGAATCCAAAGCAAGCTCCAGGCTCCGCGCCGTCAGCATGGAGCCCATCGAGGGTCTTGAACCGTGAGCAGCGAGATAATGAGCTGAGCGGAAGTCAGACGCTCGACCGACTGAGCCACCCAGGTGCCCCGATGGGACATATTTTTCTATTTTTAAGTTATTATAGTTGAGGGCTCTATCAAACTGACTGGCCCATCAAAATCTTGGGTTTGTGGTTACAAATGTGTCCATTTTAGCACCTAAAAAATAAGAATATTGCTAAAGTTCTGGTATTAAAATACCAATAACATTGCCAGTAACTCTAATGATGGCCCGGTGTGTTCAAACATCAAAACAATCTAGTTGATAACAAGCAGAACTTAAAATGGGAACACATCCTTTTATTATTAAAGCCCACATTGGTTATTTTATTTTCAGCAAAACATCATCTGTCACATTAAATTAATGCCATTAATTTGAATTTTAATGGTTTTGCAGTTTTGTTTGCATTTAATGTGTAATTGTGTTTTGGTTTTATAGCAGTGTAAGAGCTAAAAGCATAAGGAATTTATACTTACTTTTATGTTTGTATATATTTAAGTAACAATATGATCAAAATAATTTTAGTCAACGCCGGGGGTCTGCAATAATTTTTTCCCCTTTAAAATGCATATATTAGTCAATTTTAAGAATCACTGAGACTGCACCACAGCTCGCTGCTAAATGCACACGAGTACTTGAATTGAAAAAGTCCTGGGTGAGGACGGATTTGGCCCAATGCATTGTGGGATGGGGATGTGAGCTCAAAATGCCCCTAGGAATCTAGATGGGAGCTTTTCAAAGCACTAAGCCAGTCAGTCACCATCTCAGATGGCTAAAGGACCTAAGGGGCTTTTCTGTCCCTTTCTGCTATTCCCTTCTGCTACACGGTTCCAAGTAATTCCATGTAATTCAGTGATAAGCCATTAAGCTCCTCGAGATTCGTAACTGGAATCATCTATGACACTCTTTGCATTCATGCACTTTGCTGGAGAAGAAGGTCCACGGTCAGGTGCGCATTTCTATGGCTCTCAGCGGGCCACGGCCACCCCAATAGGGAGGGCAGTGGCTGGAGGCCCCTGTGCCTGACTCCTCGCAGGCACCTGCTCGTTACCTTCCATCCCTACTTGAAACCTGAGGAAGCAGAGGCTTGGAAGGGTAGGTCGCTAACCTGACATCCACAGGTGAGGAAGTGTCTGAGCAGGGCCTTGAACTTGTGTCCATAGGATTCCAGAGCCTGGACTCCTAGCCACTCCACTCTGCTGCCTCCTTCTCTCCCGGTGGCTGTCGGTGAAGGCGGAAGGTAGGAGGTTCGCAGGGAGTAGCTAATCTCCCACAAGTAGGGCTGTTCTTCTATGTAACAGGATGGAAATGGGAGTCCTTTACCCAAAACTCCAAAGCCAGAGGCAGTGGGCGGCAAATATCCCCATATTCCAAATGGGGATTGCCAGAATCCATCACCCAAGTGTGTTGTGAAGTGTGTGCACTTCTCACTCCTCAGCCCACATTTAAAGCAAAGCCAGGGACCTTGTGTCTGTGCACAAGCGGACTTTTATGTTACGTAACGTGCCGGGACCTCACTGCTCTCCGCACCTCTGCAAGCTCCTGGCAGGGACTCCAGAGACCCTGTTGATTAGGGGGCCACAGAGAGGGGGCAGCAGTGCCTCATTCCGCAGTCAGAGGCCCCCTGCCCTGCAGAAACCCCAAGCCCACACCCAGGCACAGATATGTCCATTTATCACACACCTCCCCCAGCTTTGGGGTGGAGGGCATCCCCGAGACAGTGTCCTGCTCGGGGAACTCGGTGTGAGAGGTGAACCAGAGGAGGGTAAGGCCAAGGGCAGCTGCAGATCCTGCAAGAGAATCTGAGCTTCTCTGGGGCTAAGAGGAGGCCATGGGAGATAACCAGGTTCTAGCAGTGTGTTAGGGACCCACACCTGGAGTGACAAAGGACCACTGAGGGAACATCTGTACCCACACAAAATAGCCCTGGGATGCAAGACGGAGGCCTTGAAAACAAGACAGAAAGACAGAAGTCAGACAGTACTGCTCATCAAAAATCATAGGCCCCCCCTCCTCCACCCCGCCCCCCATTTTGCCAGGCCCTGGAGAAAACAGGGCCCTGAAGAAAACAGAGCCCTGGTCTCCAGGGCTGCCGTAACAGAATCCCACAACCTGGGTGGCTTATAACAGAGGTTTATTGTCTTATAGTTCTGAACACTAGAGGTCTGAGACCAGAGGGTCAGGGGGGCACGCTTCCTTTGACCGCTCTGGGGGAGGATCTTTCCTGGCCTCTTCCAGCTTCTGGGGGTGGCTGGCGGTCCCTGGCCTTCCTTGGCTGGTAGATGATTCATCCAGTCACGTGGCCACCTTCCGTGTGTCTGTTCTCTCTGCATGTCTGTCCAAATTTTATAAGAACACCAGTTCTTTTATAAGAACACCAGTCATACTGGATTAGGGCCCACCCTGACGACGTCATTCTAACTCAATCGCTTCTATAAAGACTATTTTCAAATAAGGTCACACGCTGAAAGAGTAGGTGTTAGGACTTCAACGCGTCTTTAAAAAAAATTTTTTTTAATGTTTATTAATTTTTGAGAGAGAGAGAAAGAGTGTGAACAGGGGCAGAGGAGGGGCAGAGAGAGAGCCTGACATGGGACTCAGACTCATGAACTCTGAGATCGTGACCTGAGCCGAAGTCGGACGCTTAACTGACTAAGCCACCCTGGCACCCCAAGACTTCAATATATCTCTTTCCAGAGACAGGATTCAACTCATAACAGTGGGCAACCCATCCCCAGGCCACTGCCGGACTCCACGCAGGGAGGGAGACACTTTAAACTGGATGCAGAGGACAGGCTGTGCACGGGCTGGACTGGGCCTTTTTAATATCTGAGAGTAGCATTTGTTCTGGCGTGAAAAGGGTTGAGAAGCTCCCGCACGTGCCTGCGATGTCGTCAAGGGGAGGGGAAGGAGATCCAGCCGGGCATGATTGAAAGCATCGAAGGGAGAAAAATAAAGCCATTTCCTGTTCGTACCCCATCGAGTTCAGCCCATTCAATATATGGTTATATATACAAGAGGCAGCTAGGGACCACGACAGCACAATATAACATCAAGTGAATTCAATCAACTGTGGAGGGGGAAAAAAAGGCAGAGAGAAGAATGCTAAGATAGTCGAGGAGGAGAGACTTGTATGCGCCCCTACGAGACATTGGTCTGGATGGGCGTTCAAGGATGGGACGGATTCTGCCCAGTGAGCAGACAGAGAGGTGAGAGCGGGACCTGTGTGAGCAGAGCCAGCCCCCGTGCCAAAGCTGCAGACAGCCTGGATCCCATCCCAGGAAGGTCTACGACCCTCTTAAAGAACT
This sequence comes from Prionailurus viverrinus, assembly GCF_022837055.1. Classification (NCBI taxonomy): domain Eukaryota; kingdom Metazoa; phylum Chordata; class Mammalia; order Carnivora; family Felidae; genus Prionailurus; species Prionailurus viverrinus. Next base: position 39,066,051 of record NC_062571.1, on the reverse strand, counting down.
TTTATGTCCCCCATCCTGGGCAGCGGATGCAGATTTTATGTGTGTCTGCAGGAGGCTAAAACTGTCTTCAAACACAAAATTATAATGATCAGATGTCTGTCTCGGGGATGAGAGTGTTTCCTCGAGCCGAAAGAGCCCCGCAGACAGTGCCAGAAGTGGATTATAAATAACCCACTACCACGTCTCTCCTTCCCACTGCCGAGGCTCCTGGCCTCCAGTGTCTTTCTCCCACTTGGCGAGATCCCAGATTGGTTTTAATTAACAGTTTTGCTCTCTCAGCTCCATGCATCCCGGTTTTTCCGGATCAAAAGATGTGCTTCTGTCTCTTCTTCTGTCCTGGCTCGTGAGCAAGGTGGAGGCTGTTTAGGGTCTCAGAACATAGGAGAGAATAGAAAAATGCCACTCGCCTATCAGAAAGGAGGATCTCGAGGGAACTACCCACTACAGAGAGGAGGCCCATAGCCTGATGCTTTGCGGAGAGGTTCTCGGCTGGGTGTCCACCTTCATTTCTGAACCCTGAGGGCCACAGGAGATCAGTAGCAAAATGTCTCCAAGCGGAGGCCCCGATGCTAAGTCCCTGCATTCGGCCGTGATCAGATCCGAGCTGGAGGAACAGATCTAGCCTCCTCTTCCAACCCGACCTCCCTTGTAAGTGTCAGACCTCCCTTTTAAGTGGGCTGAGTGGCTGCAGCCAAACTGGGTATCTGCTGCTCACATCCACTAACTAGCCTTACAGGCCCTGCCCTCCACCGCTGGCTCCCGCTTTCCTGCAACACCCTTCTCCCACCCACATCTCTACCTCCAAAGCCTCCTGCTCCTTCCGAGACCAGGACTCCCACAGCCTTGCCGGAAGCCGCCTTCCTCGGGCCGAGAGCCCATCTCCCTTCAGACCCTTTGTCCTTGATCTGTTTACCCTTCCTAAGGATCCCTTCTATCTGACGTGAGAGCCTTGCTTCCCAAAATGGGTGCCACTGAAGGCAAGCAATGATCGTTGTTCTGCAGAGGGAAGGGGGCCGTTAGGAGCAAATGCAGTAGAGAGTTCCTGGATTCCACAGCCCCCTCAGGAGGGCACCCAAACCCTGACAATTGCATAATGGAGCACGCTTAACCCCATCGGAGTCAGTATTCCCCAGGTTCTGTGACCACAGAAACTTTCGTCCCCATAACATCTATTAGCGGTCCCCAGGCACGGGGTGTCACAGACCCCACTTTTGGAAGAGCCACGTGAGAGTCTTGGTGATGCCCAGCACCTCCGGCAGGTCCTCGGCATCGGGATGGGGGCGACCCGCTGACTCGTGTCTCACTGGCCCTTTCTCGACACCGTGCCCTGCGTGTTGTAAGCCGCAGCCATCACCGGGCAGTGTCCACTCACCAAGGCAGTGAACAGACTTGGGGAGACGTTAGGTTGGGTGCTGAGATAGAAAGAAGGCCCCAGCTCGCCCTCTACCCCGAAGCCCACTCCCCACTCTCCCACGGTGTGTCCCTTCCCTTCTCCACAACCAGAAGGGCAGTGAACTTCTCCAGAAGGCGGCCAGTTTTTAATAACCACACAAAACCTCACGGACAACGAGGCGTGGCGGAGAACCGTGTGGCGCACAGATCAGAGCCTGTGATCTCACGTTCGGTGGCTGATCTGGGACCAATTCCTTCACCCCCTGAACCTCAGTTTCCTCATCTGTAACAGAACCACTGTCATACCAGCTGCTCCGGGTGAGCAGAAAACCTGCCTGAGATGCCCTGTGAGCGGGCACAAGTCTGGCACAGCAACGGGGGAGGGCCTACGACAGGTTATGATTCTGGATCCTGTCTGGGAATACATTTCCTTTCGCTGACCCGTGGGGCGTGTGGGGGGTGCAAATCTCACTGAAACGAGAGACCCTAGGGTCTCACTTAAATTAGTAGCAGATTTGGTGGCCTGAGAGCAGATATGGGGCTCTCTAGCGGGGGTCCTGGTGACTTTCTGGGGAACCCCTTCTGTTTCCTGGTTCTGCTGGAATGGAACAGATCAGAGTTGCCGTGGGAGCATGTCTGAGTCCTCACGGAGGGCCCTGTGGGGGGTGGGGGCACGGCCCGAACACCCAGCTGTGGGGCTTGGTCTCCATGGGCCTGGCATGGGCCATCCCTCCAGCCACCTCCTTTCTCCTGTAGGCCCTGGAGGTCTGTCTAACTGCCTTGGGGAGGGGATAAGGCTGCAGGAAACACAGAAGCTGGACATCTCTTTCTGGCATGGGACCCCAGAAAGCCATCTCTATCGGGAAACAAGGAGGGCCAACGGTCTCTGATAAAGGATATGAAGGATACACAGTGAGTCAGAGCAAGTGCCCCCAGCTCCTGTGGCTGGGTCTCCCTGGGCACAGGGAGTGGAGGGGACCAGAGGGAGTGACATCAATGGGGTTGTCAGTAGGTCCCAAGAAGATGAACCCCACATGAAACTCCCAAGTATATTTGTGGGATCAGGAAGCAAAATGCCTGGGCTCTGTGGCTGGGGAAGAGGCAGGGTTCTGGAAAATTTGCGCTGCAGGATTATTTCCAGGCAGATGAGGCCTCAGGAGGCTTTACAGTGTTTTCATGCCCCAGGGGTGTCCAAGAAGCCAGGCGTCCCATTCATCCAACACCTGCACCAGCTCCCAGATCTCACACATCCCGAGGGAGGAGAGGGCCACAAGTGCACAGGGTCCCGTGTGCATCACCTTGGTGGGAAGGCAACCAGAAACAGAAATTGAATTGTCATAGGAAATTTGAGGAAATTCCATTTCTTGCATGCCTGAGCTTTTGACTGATGTTCCCAGCCACTGAACCTAGCGAAATCTGGGAACCATCCTACCATGACCATCAAAGACACGGGATCCAGAAGGGGATCTGCTAGGGACTAGCCCGGAGCATGGAGCACTGTCTCCCACAGCTTCTCCCTCTGAGCCTCTGAGCAGCCTGCAGCGGAGCAGCCGCTGGCCCTTCTGGGGCCTGGCGCTGACCTTCTGACTCCCTGAGGTCTGAGGGCCCCGTCCCCATTGGGTCACGGGGCCTCCATAGTGTGGATTAGACAAGACACTATGTAACGTAAAATCCTCAGTACTGTGTCTGCTACAGGTTAAGTAAGCCCTTGATTAATGGTGGCTATTGTTCTTATGGTGATCACAGAAAATACACCTTCTGCCTCTCCCGAGTCTCCTTGGCATTGCCCTCACACTCACCCTCCCTACCCCATCCTCCTTTCTCCCCTAGGCCCTGGTCTCCTGGATGCTGGGACAGGGGATCCTGAGTGGATCGTGGGGGAGTTCTGGCCAGCCCATGCGGGGGTAGGGCTGTCCCTCACCATTGGAGGATGCCAGAACCTGGAAGGACCCCCAGACCAAAAGGCACTCACACCCTAGTTCCCTGGACGGACGGGAAGGCAGCCCAGAGGAGGTGGGGCAAAAGCAGAGCCCAGGCCTGAGAGCCAGACCAGGCTCGCCCAGGCCACTGCCTTTCCTGCTGCTGCTCCCGCCACACACCCCCTCCCACCCAGGCTGGATTCAGGCGTTGGGAGGAGGAGGAGGAGGAGGAAAAGAAGAAGGACTGCTGACTCACGTCTAATAATGGTATCGCTCACTTCTTGGATCCAGTCCCAAAGGGGTGGTCCCCGAAAGTCGGGAGGCGGCAAAGCAGCCCATAATCCCCCTGCACGCTCTCCAGAGAACAGCACCGAGCTAATGGACTCAACCCTGCCTCCTTCCCGAGGCCCTACAGAGCAACAGCCAAGACCCTGCAGCAGCCCGACAGCTTGTAGGACCTAGGGGTCACATGAGGCCCCATCAGGTGGGCAGGTGGGAGGGACATTGTCTCCTTCCATCTAGAGGTCCTGTCCTAGGAATTCAGACCTGTCTTCATGAACGCAGCCTGTGGGCGTGTACTGTGCCTGACAAGGAGGGGCTCCAGGGAAGGAGCGGGGGGCACCCTGTTCAGAAGGCCCCCATGCAGGACTCCCCACTTTCTGCAGATAGCTGCACCTTGGCAACTCCCCTTCTTATTCCTTCTCTTTGCCTTCCCATCCTGTCCGTGCACCAGTCCTAACCATCCGATTGCCTCTCTGTCCCAGCAGCCATCGGCACACTTGGGGCCACAGTAGCCTGTGTGGCCCTCCTGTCAACTCATCCTCTCCTACCTTTGCCAGGTGGCCAGAAATCTGACATCCCAGTGATGTCACCCCCTGCATAATAATCACAGTGACACTGAGGGACCCTGGCCACCCACCTTCGTGGTGGCAGAGGAGCCCAGGCCGGCCTGTTCTGGCACCGTGCTCTCCCCCACCCCTCCACGTCACCCCCACCTCCCACAAGCAGTGCTGGTGTGGCTTTTAGCAGGCCCGACTCAGGGCTCTGGCCTCCGCCTCCTTGCTCTCACGGTTTTGCTGCCTGTGATAGATCATGCTCAGGCTACGATGAACGTGGTGGCACACGAAGAGGTAGAATGCAGAAGAATGTAACGTCAGGGCAGCAAGAATTGCCTCGCAGGTGACAGGGAGACCCCTGAGTGCCAGTGCCAGCCTGAGGTGGGACAGTCAGGGCCATACAACGGAACACTCTGCAACAATGAGGAGCAGAGAAGTCCAAAGTTGGACTTTCTGCAGAGAGAAAGAAGCCAGACACAAAGGAGAACCGAGGTCTCCGGGATGCCAGGCATGTTCTATTTCTTGATCGCAGTGCTGGCCACGCAGGTGTATTCACGCTTTGTGAAATTCCATCAGAATGGACACTTGGTATTCATGACCTGCTCTGTAAGCATATGATACTTCAATACAAGGTTTACAGAAAAGGCAGCAGACCTACAGCTCTGGGCCTTCTGACCTGCCAGATTCCCCGCTTCGGGCAGGATTTGTTGAGTTCTGAACTTCGGGCACACTTCGAAAGTAAAGATGCCCAGGGCCCCGTGCTCGCGCCCTGGAGCCTGCTCTGTGTGCGTCCCTGGCATTGCCTGCCTGCTGTGTGCTGTTTGTTCGGTAGCAAACAGAAGTGAGAGCGTCCACAAACCCAGCCCGGGCTATTCTCACCAGCCCTTTCATCCGGAGCCGGTGGCCTGGCTTAGATCGCCAGCAGGCCAGCCTGCACACCTCAAAGGCAGGACGATTCCTGTGCACGGGGACAAAGGTTGTACAACTCGGCTCCTCTCTAGGCATCAAACCAATTACCTATGGTCATCACCCAGGATCTTGGCTACACTCTGCTACAAAACAGGATCCGGCCGAACCCCTTCCCTTTTACAGGCGGGGAACCTGAGGCCCCACGATGAAGGAGCTTGCCCAAGGCCACTTCATAGCTCTCCTGTGGGCAGGCCCTCACCCAGCTGTCCTCGAGAGCGAGTACTGGGTCTCTCCCCGCAGTGGCCCCCGCCTGCCCTTCAGTGATTGGGAGTGGGGTTGTTGAGAGGCTTCTTTCTTTTAAAAGAATCTTAGAGGCTCAAAGCAAAAGGAGATGCATTTTCACTGGGCAGATTTGGGGCATGCTGGACTTCCTGGTGGGCAAAGGGCATTTCTGGGGCCGCCCAGCATGGGAGGGTCACAGCAGGCTGGCAGCCATCAACCCCTGTCTGCAAAAGTGGGGCACAGACATCAGCCCCAAACTCTGATCTCAAGGTTCAACACGGCGGGATGCTGTCGACATCCCTTCCCATGACCTTTGCAGCGACCACCCAGGGGCCGCCGGTGCAATCTGGGGGACAAATGCAGCCTGTGGCCCTTTCAAAGCCAGTGAGGCCTGCGCCCTCTCCCCTTTGCTTCTCCATTGTCACCCCTGTTCACCCATTCCCATGTCACCCTCTGCACCCCAGCCTTCAGGCCATCTCGTCCCCTCCTTTCTTCCTTATTTATCCTCATATTCGCTTGTTCGTGCCGCCCCCCATCCTTCACCCCTCCACTCCTGAACTGCCGCTCCCCCATTCTCCCCTCCCTTCTCGCAGTCACAGCACTGACTCCTTTCTTCCCGTCCCCCAGGCGCACCCTTTCCTCACGCGTCATGGCAGGTGTTAGCGTTGTGCTGATGCTCCCAGCCCCCTCCCTTCCAGACGGGAGGCGACTTTCACCGGCTAGACCCCTCGTGGTAGAGGATGGGCCTTGGCCTGTGGTGGCCGCTGGAGCTGACATGCGTCTCCCCTGAACCAGAGCCTTTCATGGCCAGTGTGAGCGCCCCCCCCCCCCAGACATCATGGTTAACTGCGTCCCAGTGACCAGCTGCAGCCCGACAAAGAGTCTGGATTCAGAGCAAGGAGTGAATGGAGCCCAGCTCCCGGCCCACCACAGCAGCCGTGGAGGCGCCCCTTTCCAGAGAAGCTGCTGGAAGCAGGGCTGATTGACACCGGCCAGCTGTGCCCTCTGAACCCGGCACGGTGTTCACGTGAGGGTGTGCTTGCTTCCCTCGGGCTCTCCCCACAGATGGCACACCGTGACCGGGCCAGAAGTGGGATTCCGCTAGCGGGCAATGTTGGGCTAGGGGCTCCCCCTCAGCCTGCTCCAGACCTTGTCAGAAGTGCCCAGTGGTCGAGCTCCTCCCCAGAGTCAGTCCCTCCCCTTGTCCTTCCTCGGTCTTGGTCTCGGGTCTCGGACCTGCCCTGAGCTTCCCCGCCCTCTGCCTTTAATCTTCCACAGGCACCTCCCCAAATCAAGGCATATCTAATCCCATCCTGAAGCCCGCTTGACACTGACATCTCAGCTCACAAAGGCCGTGTGCACAAGCAAGAACGAATCTTTGTTTGCTCCCTGCTGCGGCATACCCTAGCCTTATTCACTCGTTGACTCTCTCATCTGGCCACTCAGTCTACACTCAGCGACAAGCCATTCCTCCACCTGCCACCTATTCATTGACTCCACTCCGACATCTACACGTACTGGCGCGTGTGCAGCTTGGGCTTTTGGTGTGTGGGCACCCTTGGTAGCCCAGGTTCCTGACAGATGTGAGTCCCCTCCCCACCCCACCCCCACCCATCTGCCTCTGTCTCAGCCCTTTCTAACATCTAAGGGACACTGTCAAAGTGGAGCCAGCACTGACTCCACTGAATGGAGTGCAGGGCATCAAGCCTCCCAGACGAAAGCCACCCGGGTAAAAACTTGAACACTCTCAATCCTGTCCCAGACGGGGAAGGGGATTCGCCTCGTGTGGGGGACAGAGCAGGCAGACGGGGCAGACAGGCGAGCCGAGATCTGGAAATGAGACACGGCGGGGATTACTGCCTTTGAATCAGCCCTTCGTTCCCCAACCACTCGCTCCCTCTAAGTAGTGCGCTCATCTGTAGCTGTGCCACACACATCTGGGGCTTCGTGTCCTTCCCCGTTAGCTTGTAAGGTGGGTTTTTATAGGATGAGTATTTGGGAGCCCTGCCACCTGCCTAAGGCCTCTGGGACCTGAATCCTCCTCCTTTTCAGCCACTCTTTCCTGGGGGTGTGAACTGGGGTCAGACAGAGGATCAAAGAGTCAGAAGGACTCTTGATTCTCCTTGCCCTGTTCTACCCTCCATATGGCCTCCCCTAAAAGATTCATTCGTACCCCATTAAGAACCCTCAATAGCCCCCCATCAGCTTAAGGAGGAGGCCGAACTGCTTGGCATGATCCTTCACGGCCCTCCTCAGACTGACACCAGCCAGGCCCCTCCCGCCCCCTCCCCTGCACCTCTCCACCACACACCCTGTGCACAGCCAGTCGCCCTAGACTGCCTCCCTTTGCCAAGGGGGGAGTTAGACTCGATAGGCTTTCACTCTCTTGACTTTGCTCCTTCTTTCCGCTCCACCTGAAGCGCTTTCCTGCTGCTTCTCCCCCGGACACAGCCTATCTTGTTCCCTAGGACACCACTCAAGGGGGAGCTTCTTTGTGACCCCTGAATCAGCTACCGTGACGTGAATGCGTTGGTCCGGCCCCAGGGCATTGGTGTAATCCATGCCGCAACAATCCCTTGCCTACCTGCCTGGTTTTCCCTGCCAGGCGTCAATGTGGAGAAGGAGCTTTGGACAGGACATCAGCCTGGCTCGGCCCTGCATCCCAGTAGTCGGCCCTGCCACCTTGAGTGAGCTACCCTACTTCTTCGAGTCTCTGGTTTTGCATCTGTAGGGTGAAAACCACACAAACCAAGAGGTGTGTGGGCTCGTTTTCTTGTCTTTGTGTGTCCTCGGCACCTCCCCTGGAGGCTGGTGCCTCATGGGCACCAGTGGACTCATCTGGTCCAACTTCCTCATTCAAGAGATGGGGAGCCCGAAGTGCGGAGAAGGAAAACTCGCTCAAAGTCGTAGGTGAAATGGGTCTCAGGGAAGGGGCTGACCCCAGGCCTCAAGCCCTCCATTCCAGGCTTTCCTCCCACTTGTAGAGACCAGGTGGAGAGGGGTGATTGCCAGGAGGCCATCAGCCCCTTTCCAAAAGTCTTGCACCACCTGCTCTCCAGGTGGGGTCACCAGGCCCCATCCTGGCCCAGGTGGGTTGGTTCTAGCTATAGAATGATTGCAACCCATGTCCCTGAATCTGACGTTAAGATCATAAGACCCACCAAGGTGCTGGAGCATATCCAAGGGGACAAAATCTCTGCGACACACCAAGGCTTGTGTCTCAGGATGAGAGACCCCAGAAGAGGCAAGGCCACAAGAGCACAGGGAAAAACAAAAGGGAATCCAACTCAGAAACCCGCACTGCCTTCTCCTGCCCCTCCCCTTTCTCCTTCTCTTCCTCTTCTTCCTCATGTTGGGATTAACCTCAGGAGGACCCATTTAAATTTTTTTTTAATCTTTATTTTTGAGAGAGAGAGAGAGAGACAGAGTGTGAGCAGGGGAGGAGCAGAGAGAGAGGGAGACACGGAATCTGAAGCAGGGTCCAGGCTCTGAGCTCTCAGCCCAGAGCCCGACGCGGGGCTCGAACTCACGGACTTCAAGATGAGCTGAAGTCAGACGCTTAACTGACTGAGCCACCCAGGCGCCCCAGAAGGACCCATTTAAAATAAAATCAATAAATGTTCACAAAGTTCACATGGATAGCCACACTCAAAAGTAGCATTTAATTTTCAAGAGCAGCAGAATAGCTCTCCAGTGACATGGAAACAGGGGCGGTTGAGGGCTCTCTCACCCTGAGTCTCTCAACCCCCTTAGCTGACAAAATCCTAATAAAGCAGAAAGGATTCCCAGCGTTTGGGAGGCTGTGAGATCCTCTACATGTTCAATCCTAAGGAAATGGAGCCATTTCCATATCAAAAGACACACCCCATGTCTACCCCATACAGCTGAAGATGGCTGGGATGGGGTGGAATTGAAGCAGGTGGGGAGGGTCTCTCTAACACCTGGAGCTTGTGGTGGGCTATGAATCCCACATACCTGGATATTACATAGTCATGATCAGCCCCCAATAATCTCAGAATTCCAATACAGCACATCTTGAATATAGTTTGACCAAGCCCTGGCAGCTGAAGGGAAGGAAAAGTGCCAGAATCCACCCTATGATGGCACCAGTGCCCTTTATACTCCTTCTAGCAGCTTAAACCTGCCCAGAGCCCAACACTGGAGGGCGTCTTGGCTCATGGCCCTACAGACAGAACCAGGGAGCTGGACAGATTCCCCATCTGAAAGCAGGTGTCTCTCATGCAGGGCTCATTCTATTTAGAGCCCATCTCTTTTCAAAAAGAAGAAAGAGAGAGGGTGAGGGAGAGGAAGAAAGAAGGAAGACAGTTGCGAGGGAAACACGAACTCAAGAGAGAAGATCTCAGGGCTAAGTGGTGCCCCCTCCCAATTCGTCTGTTGAGGTCCTAACCTCCAGTGCCTCAGAATGGCACTGTATTTAGACATAAGGTCCTTAAAAAAGGCAATGAAATTAAATTAAGATATGGTCATCAGGGTGGGCTCTAATCCAGTGTAACTGGTGTTTTTATGAAAAGAGATGAGGGGAGTGCCTGGGTGGCTCAGTCTGTTAAGCGTCCAACCCTTGGTTTCAGCTTGGGTCATGATCTCCCAGTTCACGTGTTTGAGCCACATAAGGCTCCGTACTGACAGTGTGGAGCCTGCTTGGGATTCTCTGTCTCCCTCTCTCTCTCTCTCTAAATATAAATAAACATTTTATTTAATGTTTTAAAAAAAAATAAAAAAGAAGAAACCAGGGCACAGACACAAACAGAGGGAACACTGGGTAAGGACGCAGGGAGAAGGCGGCCAGCTATAAGCCAGGGAGAGGGGCCTCAGCAGGAACCAACCCTAGGGGCGCCTTGATCTCACACTTCTGGCCTCCGGAACTGGGAGTAAACCTGTTCTTTAAGCCACCCAGTCAGTGGTATTTGTTATGGCAGCCCGAGCAAACAGATACAAGGTCTGAAGTCCACTGTCACTTACCCAGGACACATCATGACTTCATCATAACTTGGGTAGACATTTTTTCTTTGCATGGGCCTGCTCCTCCATAAATATACATAATTCATACGAACATAATTATAATATACGTTGATATTATAGATTGTTATTTTACAACTGCACTGGCATAAAGATAAACATGTTAATTAATATGATAGACTGAAAGATATTCTTCAACCCACAAGCTTATTTTCCTCTTGGATATTACACACCTCTTAAAGCCCCCGTTGCTAAATTGGTACCGGTGGGCGGGCTGAGACCCAGCTCAGGCAGTTACAAGAAGCTGAGCTCTTGTGTAGAGGTGCCTGGCCTGGGGTGAGTGGCCATTTGTCAGCCTCTAAACCTCAGCCGAGCCAATAAGTGCACCCCACCTCCAAGGCCAAGTTCCCAGCCTGCCTCCTGGTTCCTCGCCAGTGACCCAAGTTGGAGAAGCACGCTTTGTGTGGCTCCCGGCCGCTCCCGGCCGCGTCTCTGACTGTTTCAAAGGGCTTTTCTCCTGGGTCACGGCAGGCAAAGTCAGCAGGGAGAATAAACCACTGCCTCCGCGGGCTGTGTCCTCCCCTCCCCTGCCCTGACCCCAGCCCCTCCCTCTGTTCTGGCTCTCCCACAAATCTCTAGGGAGGCCCCCGTCTTCTCTTCTGCAAAATGCACGGCTGGACAACATCAGTGGTTTTAGACTTTTTTTCCTGCCACGAAGGCTTTTCTTCTAGTGAATTCCTACATGGAAACCCAGCGGATAAAAAGAATAAATAAAAAACTGTCTTGGCAGAATCAGCTAAGGGGCTGGATCAGCCCTAAGGGGCTTGTTCAGAACCCCCAGGGTCCTAGGGACACTGTTTGAAAGCCCCTGGGCCAGATAATCTCTTGGCCCCAGAGTGTGAAGGGAAGGGCCTAAGTGCCCCAGCTAGTGGTTCTCCTGGGCTGGGGGCACCTTGTCCTGAGAAGTACGGAAGCTCTGACCCTCTACACGGCAGCCATGGACTCAGGGTCATGGGCGTAGCGGTCATGGCATAGAGACTTGGGCCAGCGGTCATGGACACAGAGGTCATGGCACAGCAGTCACGGGCATAGCAGTTATGGGCACAGTTGTCATGGACAGAGAAGTCATTAATACTGTGATCATGGACACAGCAGTCATGGGCACTGGGATCATTGACACAGAGGCTATGGACATAAGATTCAGGGACACAGAGGTCACGAACACAGTAGTCATGGACAGAACAGTCACGGACACCGCGATGATGGTCACTGCAGTCATGGGCACGGGGGTCACAGGACGGCCATCACGGACACACGGTACTTGCTAACACAGAAGTCACGGACACGGCATGTTCGTGCACATGGCAGTCACGCACAGCCCTCAGGGGCATTTCTGCTGAATCCATTAGCAGACTGGCGGCAAGTCCCCAACCCCTCCTTGGGAGCTCTCTAGCAAGCTAATCCCCGCATAGCTGAGCCATTAAATCATTGCTTCTCCTGCCTGTGGGCTGCCCAGGTACATCTGGCTTCATTTAGTCTCCCCCATTGAACAGAAACACATGTGGACCCTGGCGCGCCTCTGAGGTGGGAGTCTGTGTGTCAGGGCTTCTGGGGCGGGTGGGGCCGAGCAGCTATAAGAAGGGATCTAAGGCATCCTTTTCAAAAGTGTGTTTTTTGGCACAGGAGTGTCTTGTGAGATGTTAATGAGGTTCTATGGAAAAAAGGTTTCCTCGGTCAAGTGAATCTGGCAAACTCTGCACTCTGCACTCTGAACAAAAGTAAGCAGAGAATTGTGGGATTTCTCAGAGGCTTTGATAGGTGACCCTTAATGAAGGAGGGAAAGCAGTTTCCCAAGCATCCTTTGCTGGAGTATTGGGAAGGGCGCTTTGGGCTGCAAGTGAACAGGAAATCCAGTTCTAAACAGGTTAAACTCTCAAGGAAGTTCTGAGCTCACGAAATAGGAAGTCCAGAGGTGGGTGCTTCCAGGATCCGGCAGCCGACGATGGCGTCACAGCCAGAGCCCCTCCATCTTTCCCCTCCGCCCACCTCAGAGTGTTCTCCTTGGGATGGTGACCCCCATTGGACCCAGGATGGAAGACGCATTTCCAGAACACCCCTGAGGACACTACGGAAGCCAGCAGTGGCGGGAGATGACTTCTTCCCAAACATCTTTTATGGGCAAAGTACACCTTTCCCCACAAATCTCCCAAAAGACTCCTTCACGTTTCATTGGCCAGAACTTTGGCACGTGTTCCTGATTAAACCAATGACTGATTGCTTTGCACCCATGTTCCCCAGATTGCAGACTGAGCCACCCCAGACTGCCACAACAAAATTCTGGGGTGCTGCAGGATATTTCACATTTTCAAGAGAAACACAGCAATATCAGATACCACAGGAACTACTAGTTCACTTTACTTCATAGTTTCCATATTAGATCATGCTATATTCCTCTAATGGTATCAGATCTTTGAGAAGCTAAGTTTTCAGTGGTTGGTGTAATTAAAAAAAACAAAAAAAAAAAACAAAAAACCAAGCATGGAATGGAAACCAACATGAACAGAAGATGACAGCAGCAATGTCCAATCCAAATCCAAAGTCTGAGAAGTTGTGCAGTGCCCGACAGGGACAACCATCTCATCGGTATGCAATTGTAGTTATTTAAGAATAAATTAAAATCATTACTTTTTTCCTTCAGTTCTTTATATTGCTTTTGCAGTTGGGTAATAAGTTGTCCCAGCATAAATAGTTCCTAAGTTGCTTGAGCCTAACTCAGTGATCTTAGGTACTTCTTTAGGCTTAGGGGGACGCCCATGGAACTTCTAGCTAAAACTTCTCATAGTTTACTCCTTGTGACAGGGGCTGCAGCTTGAACCTGCCTCCCCCAAGGCCCATGAAAGTTGTATACCCGAATATAGCCTTGTAAAGGAAGAAGGAGGGGCCTGGGTCAGAAGGACAACCAACAGTGGCTGCTAAACTACGGCGTCACACTTTCAGAGTTGCTGATCCAAGCAAGCTATTCTGTTCTGAGGGTTTCTTTCTTCCCACTGTGCGTTATCACTGTCGGGGACTTGGTGACACCCCCCCCCCCCACCACCACCGAAATGCCCGTGTGGTCTGGGAAGGCTCCAGCCACAGCAATTCACAGTGCCTGTCTTTTGGCCTCACCAGCTCTGCTCTATCCTGTTGACCTCTCTCCAGCCACCAGAGACAGTTCGAGACCTCACCGTCCCCCAGATATGCGTGGACACCAATTACTACCTTCCTGCCAGGCCTGGACCAGGCACCCGTGTCTGAGAGGAGTCACGTACCAGCCTGTGGTGCTTGTAAAGTGTGGGGTGCCCAAGGGGGCTCCCCTTGGCCTCTTGCCGTCGGAGCCAACCTGAACATGGTTGAACATCAACTATGGGCTGAACCCAGCTCAGCCCCCTGCCTGGCCCTGCCGCTTCTCCATGGCATCCCTCTCCATTCCCACTGTACTCCGGCTGCTGGCCTCCTTCCTGCCCCCAGGATCTTGGCACTTGCAGTTGCCACAGCCTGGGAGGGGCTGTACACCCCTGCTTGGCTCTCATTCTGAAGCAGTTCCTACCCTGCCCATGCCATTCACGTGCTTTCGTGCCACTCTGTTGCATTATTATCTCAACGTGAAAAGATCCCGTGACTTCCTCTTTTGCATGTCTCTTGACTGTCTGCTCCGCTACAGAGGGAGCCTCATGCGGATGGGCCCCCCATCTAGCTCACGCCTGTCACCCTTTCTGGAGCAGAGCCTGGCACTTAGACAATAACCAATCAGTACCTGTTCAATGAATAGCCAATTCTCACAACAGCCTAGAAGGTTGGAGTCATGCCCCCATTTCACAGATGAGGTAAAGCCACGTGCACCGTGCCACAGCCTAGTGAGGGCAGAGCTGGGACTCTTCCTCCTCTCTCCCCATCACATGGGTGACTCCCCTCAGCTGTCCAGGTGACGCCCAGTGCCTCTGGTCACTTTTCTAGGGAAATGCAGAAGACAGGCTGAGGGGGGGCGGGGAACACTCTGGATTCCTGCCGCCATCTCTGGGCCAAGTACTCTCACGGTGCATACCTCCCTAGGGGAGGCAGGTGCATAGGCAGAGGTCAGCACGGAGGGGGCAGGAAACCGGCAGGTCAGACCTGCCTTTAGCCAATTCTCTTTCTGTGGCCTCAGGAAGATACCCCTTCCCCTCCTTGGGCCTCAGTTTCCCCATCTTGGCAATAACAGTGCTAGTTTGACTTAACACATCACTATCTTCCCCCACTGATACCAGAACCCCAAGTCCAAAAGAAAGTAGTGGATTCACAGCAGGAGGGAATGAGAAGAATCTACCCCCACCAACCCCTATCCTCTGAGAGGCCAAGGGGAGCCCCCTTGGGCACCCCACACTTTACAAGCCCTCCTTTCTCTCCCCAGGGCTGTTCCTTCACTCTGCTGGGATCCAAGAACCAGCTACACTTTGTTCCTACCCACTAAAGTATACCTCTCTGAGGTCAAGGTCATAGATGACCAGCCCCGCTTACAGATGAGGACCCAAAGCACAGAGGAAACCTGTCTTTCCTAAGGTCACACTGTCAGTAGACGGCAGAGCTAGGGTTTGAACCTGGATCGGTGGCATGCCAAAGCTGAGCTCTGACTGCCACCGTCAGCAAGGCATTCTGTCCCCATCCCAATCCACAGAATTATTCTCAAGCCTGCACATGATGCTGTCTTCTCTGACCTCCAGACGCCAAACTGCTGGACATATAGACCATTTTCTCTGCAGGTGGTGAATATCCAAAGAGATGTTTCCCAGGGGGTTTCTAGAGCTTCCCAAAAAGGCAGCGTTCTGAGGTCTTCATTAAAAAAAGAAAAAAATTAACTTCTGCAAAGAGCCACAGTGAGAGAGGACATGTTGCTCATTTGAGCCACACCCCTCGTTTGAACTCAGAGGGGACAGTCGACCTCTCCCACCAGGGTCTGTGCCTAGCTCCAGGCCGCTAGGTCACGTTAATGCAATCTTGGAAATGCTGGTCATTCAGATGGTTCCTGCATCTGCTCTCCTGCATGACCCGGGGTGGGGTGGGCACGGGCTGCGCTGTGCCTTTTCCTCTCCTTCTCAGACTTGCTGCTCCGGGCTGCAGGACCTTCAGGGGCTGTCCACATCCGCTTTAGACCCTGGCCAGGCGGGCCAAGGCCCAGAGTGTCCACGGCCCCAGGAATGCCTGGCGTTCCCGCTGCCATGTCTGTGTTCTCGACAAGGACGCCCCACAATGGACACAGTGCTGAGTCGTCAGTCACGTCAGACACAGACCCTTTCCGGGCCTGATGAGCCAGCCAGTCACCACAGAGCTTCTCAGGGCTGGGAGGCCAGGGTCTGGGTTTCCAAGGCATGTCTGACTACCAAGTGCTGTGTGAATTTGCACAAATTACTTGAGCTCTTTGAGTGTCCAAGATAATTTCCTGGTTTTACTAGAGAAAAAATAAGTGTGCCTTCCCACTTGAAAGTACAATAACTCTGCAGTAGTCCTGGAATGGGGCAGTGGGGTCAATAAATGTCACACACCGTCACTGCCACCTGTCCAATGAAAAGGAGCTCCGTCCAGTTACAGGGCCACCATCCTAACCTTTCACCAGATTCTGAAGGGTAGTGACATCATCTGAGCATAAAGAAAAGACTCCCAGGACACCTGGCTCAGGTCGGTTAAGCATCCAACTCTTGATTTTGGCTGAGGTCATGATCTCACGGTTCGTGAGTTCAAGTCCCGCATTGGGCTCGGCGCTGACAGAAGGGAGTCTGCTTGGGATTCTCTCTCTCCCTCCCTCTCTCTGCCCTTCCCCTGCTCGTGCTCTCTCACTCTCTCTCAAAATAAATAAACGTTAAAAAAAAAAAATAGAGAGAAGACTATCTTCTCCGTCTTTTGTCACAACATATGCTCCTTCAAGGCAGAACCTTTCCCTTCTGTCCCATGAGGACTCCTCTAGAGGCGCAAAGTCAGGAGAGGACTTGATTCCCCCCGTGTGGGCACCCCCACTGACCTCCCCACCAAACATGCCTGGATCCTGCAGTGTGGCTTCAGAACATGTGGTTTCTAGGACCTACGGGAGCGGGAGCGCCTTGCTTTGGACGTAACATCTGTGCCTCTCCCAACCCCCCTTACCCTCCGCACACAAGTGAGGCTCTCAGCCCGAATCCCCTGCTCCACACACAGCCTGCACAGGGCCAAAGAGGGAACAGGGCAGGGGGTGCCCGGAGCAGGACCTGGGAGAATGTCCACACAGGGAGGTGAGAGATTTCACTGCAGACCCCCAACCACCGGCAAGATGGAATCCCCATCCGCTCAAGAGAGCCAGCACGCACTCTCTGTGTCCGGAACCAGGGCCCCTCTCCATGCAGCCATGTCTCCGAGAAGCCAGATGCTCTGCTGCCTGCCTGCCTGCGCTTCATCAGAATTCAGCAAAAGGGACATAAATAAATAAAGGAAACTCTGCTTAGCTCTTTCCTCCTAACGATCGCCAACATGCAGACGCTTAAAGAGACGACACTTTTGCAGAGGAACAATGGGTGAACTGCATCCAGACTGTGGACGAATTTTCTGTTAGATATTATTGTTAGTTGCATTAAAAAAAAAAAAAAAGACCAAAGCAGGAGGGAATCGTTGAGATTTCTATCAGACCCAGGAGGCCTCCTGCATTTCAACTTTTGCTTATTTGTTTGTTTTTGTCAATACGTTAGTGTCTGAAATTTGTAATGCACTCGCTGGCAGCTAGAAAAATCCCCCGGTTGGAGGGCCAGTGTTTGAAAACACGATCTTTTTAATTTCTTTCAGCTGGGCCTCTATCGCTGGATCTTTGGTTAATATGGATTCCTTATTCACAATCTCCCCCCGCCCCACCCCGTCTCTGTGTGGCTAATCAGCCTGTCGGACATATGGAATTGTTTATGCTCAAAGCAGTTAGCAACGCCCCAGGCCAGACTGGCTTCAGACAAATGCGCCACTCACCTTTTGGGCAGAGCTCCCCCCAAGATCCCATTAGTCTTTCTTGGGCAGAACCCCCATGGTCCCAAGGATGACCCTCAGGGGACGCTGTGCAGGGCCAGGAGGGTGTTTTCCCAGGCGGCACAGGACAGAGTCTCCAGCGGCTGGAGGGTTGCTTTTGGTTCCCCACTGTGTGCTGTGTGACACTGAGGATCGTCTTCCCCTCCCTGGCCTCCCCCTGCAGCAGTCAAGGACACGGTTGGACTAGTAGCCAAAAAAGTAGTGAGGTGGGCAGAGCGCCCAGGATCACTTTTGTCTGGGGACCTCTAATGACCCAGGACGGTCCCTAAGCCAGCCCGCTCATGCAATGGCAGCCAATGATTCACTCAGGCTGACCTGTCCCCTGGGGGTGAGAGGAAACTGGGGGTTCCATAAGAGCAGGCCTGTCTCCTCAACCACCCGGGACCCTTCTCCATAGACTTTGGAGGCGTCTGCCCTACCCAACAGGTGGCATTGGGCCAGGCGATGCTGTGAAACAGGCAGAGTCAGCTCTCTGTGGAGCTGGAGGTTCTTGGCTCTTATGGACCCGCCTTGTCACCTTTGCAGTGCTGATAAAGCAGCAGAGGCCCAGGGAGGGTCTGTCCCCCACTTGCCCAGGCCATCCAATTGCCAGATAAAATTCAGAGTGCCCAGTTAGGTTTTAATTTCAGAGAAGAAACAAATCTTTTGAGTGTAAGTATATCCCAAATATTGCATGGAACTTATCCGAAATAATTCTTTTTTAAAATTAAGGTACAGGTCCCTGGACAGGGGCTGAGACCCCTTGCCCGGAGGTGGAGGCTGTGTGGAATGGGGAAGGCCCCCACCCCACCCCCCTCCCACACACACCCTGAAGGACTCTGCAGTCCCTCTTTTCCCGGTGCTGGTGACAGCCAGGCTGGGCAGGGAGAAACCACGTGTGTCATGCCCCCAGGCTACATAGCAACAAGCAGGAGCGGGAGGGATGGGATTGCAGATCAGCTCATTTCATGGTTTATCTGACATGCAAATTTCCGTGGGAGTCCTGTTTTCGTTTTTGTTTTTGTCTTTGCTGAATCTGGCAACCCAGGACACAGAATAGGTAGGCACCAGAGCCCAGCCCTCCCTTCCTTCCCCAGCACCTCCCACTGCCCTCCATTACTGTATCCTCTGCCTCCAAAATGCTGCAGAGAGCAGGGTGGCTACAGGGACGCTTGGGAGGAATTGTCCTCATCGTCCCCAGCAGACTACCTTAAAACTCTGGAACCAGAAGTGGGTTCTGATCCAATCCAATGGTTCTTTATTCATCTTGGTGGCCCTGCCAGGTTTTCGCATAGTATAAGCGGTAAGAAAGGTTTGTGGAAGGAATGAAGGAATGAGTGAGCGAGCTGCAAGCTCTCTGATTGGCTCTTGGGAATGGACTTTAGAGAACGGGCCGCGGAGAATGCTCATGTGAGTGGACTTTTAGCACTACGAGCAGCACCAGGGCTCCCCCACCCTGTGACCCTCCTGCCTCATGGACATCAGGACCACGGCGCAGGGACACAGGTTCTCTTCAACACGAGTCTGATCGAGGGTGGAGTGGGCAGTTCTGCCGCGCTCCGGTCCTGTGCTTGAGCCCCCCACCCACGACCCCACAGCGCCTCCCTGTCCTGGCCCCACCACGCCTTTGCAGAGTCCACACAGCCGCTGAAGCAGAGAAGGGTGGGGGGAGGAGAGGCTGAGAGTGAGCACTGGGCCATGTCCTAAAGTGCCAGCCAGATGGCCATCTGTGCATTTTGGCCTCCCCAGGCCTGCTGGGGCAGGAAGTATGAAACCAGAGCCAGACGAGGGCAGGGATCCAGCCAAGGGCCTCTCTGCAGACTCCTCCAAGCACACGTCGCTCCTCGTGCAACCTGACACGTGCACGTGTGCCCACACGCATGCGTACACACGCTCCTCAGTCACCTTGCCGGTCAGGTGACGGGTCTGGGGGTTGCTGCTGCTCCGGTCGATGTACCCAAGACAACAGCCCACCTTGCAGAAGTCCAGAAAACACTCAGAAGACTTTCCAAAGCACCTACTGAGCCCCAGGCACGGCTCACTGTGGCTGGAGATGAGTCAGATGTGGGAGAACAGGCCCCAAAGACAGAATGGTGTCATGGGACAGCCCAGACCTCTGGAGTGCGAAGGCCCGAGTCTTTCTAGAATCATCTGAACCCCTCGGAGTAAGCCACAGCCCCTTTCTCTTTCAGGCCTCTGTCGCGGCATCCATACAATGAGGACTCCAACCCCTATCCTGCCTGCCTCATTAGAAAATTCCTTGTAGGGGCGCCTGGGTGGCGCAGTCGGTTAAGCGTCCGGCTTCAGCCAGGTCACGATCTCGCGGTCCGGGAGTTCGAGCCCCGCGTCGGGCTCTGAGCTGATGGCTCAGAGCCTGGAGCCTGTTTCTGATTCTGTGTCTCCCTCTCTCTCTGCCCCTCCCCTGTTCATGCTCTGTCTCTCTCTGTCCCAAAAATAAATAAACGTTGAAAAAAAAAATTTTTTTAAAAATAAAAAAATAAAAAAATAAA
The DNA here is from genome assembly GCF_022837055.1 of Prionailurus viverrinus. NCBI lineage: Eukaryota > Metazoa > Chordata > Mammalia > Carnivora > Felidae > Prionailurus > Prionailurus viverrinus. The sequence goes on along the minus strand of NC_062571.1, from coordinate 39,046,194 downwards.
AAATTCCTTGTAGACTAGAAAGGGATTGGCAGGACTCACAACCTCTGCTTTCTGATTGTGTTTACATGATTGAAAGGAGGCTTTTCTACTTTGGTTGGGTGTGCTATGTCTCCACACTGCCTAGGGTCTAGTGCGTATGCAGACCGCCAGGGCCGGAAGAGCTCAGATGTTAGAGAAATTGCTACAGGCTGGTCTCGGGGGTCACAGCAGCCTGTCACTTCCCATGTTCTGCCCACTAGACCTCCATCAGTGTGGCCCCTGACTCCCACAGAACTGAGCGTCAGCTTCAACCCTATGCCTGTTTCCCATGCTCCGTTGCTAGCATCCCAGCCCTCACCAGGGTGGGCCTGGGGCCACGTGGTGCCCTGTTCCCAGGCCTGCAGAAATCCTCTCTCTGGGGGCACCTCCGCCAGACCTGGCTGAACCACGTTCCTGAGCCAGGAGGGGATTAGAGGCCCCCACTGAGCCGGAGCTGGGGATTTGGCACAGAAAACCCCTCCCTTTCAGCTGGGCAGAAAGAAGAGGGAGCAGAGCCAACAGCCCCAGGGCTTCCTGAAGAAACTTTGCACCAGAAGCCTCCTGTTTCCTGAGCCTGTGCTGATGGAACAAAACTCCCTCAGACCCTCGGTTGCCCAGGTGCTGGAACAGTCGGCCTGCAACCAGGCACCGCATGGGGGATGGGTGCCAGGCCCACGGGACCTGACGGTGAGGCTGTCCCCTACCTCACCACCCACCCAACCTGCTCTGTGGCCTCCAACAAGTCCCTTCCCTTCTGAAGGCCTTAATTCCTCAGCTGTAGAATGGAGCAGGGAAACAGAATTGGTCCAGGGAAATGTCAGAGCTGCTTGAGTCTTACCGGAGCGGATGCTCGGTGGAGAAGGGTGTCAGGCTTCACCATTTCTCTTTTCTGCTCTCCCTTCAACACACTCACACTCTCTCACACCCCAGCCCTCACTGCCCTAAGGTGAACTCTGGGCTCTTGGCCTTGACTGTGCCAGTAGACCCTGCCCATGGGTCAAAAGGACAGAGGAAAGGGTCCCCAAGGGCCAAGGCTGGGACAATGGGAGCAGCAGTATAAATAATGAGAATATCAAATTATAACTCGTAAGGTAAATATCCAGGAGCCATATGGTCATAAATAAATAACTGAATAAGTAAATAAATGGGGGGCAGCTCTTCCCTACAGAAAAATTCCAATTAATACATGCGAAATGAATGAGGAAATTTTAAAAATTTGCTACTACAACACCACAGTAGTAATTATTGCAGACAAGATGCTAAAATTACTAAATTACTAGATGTGAAAATTTAAGGCGAAACAGAAGATTTGAATGATCTCAAAATATCTCCCCAAAAATATTTATCAACTATGAAGGGGGGGGTGGGAAACACAGTAATCTGCAGTGCAGAAATTCAGCAGACCCTACCTTATTCAAGTGACCAAACCTAACATCACCAGTGATAAGACGTATCAACATCACATGGCCCCTGGTATTATGCACTGAGAGAGACGCATCACTCACATGGGACACTCACCAAAAATGCGTAACCTCGGTCTAATCACGAAGGAAAAATCAGACAAGCACAAACTGGATGCCGTCCTGGAAAATAACTGCTCCGTATCCCTTCTGAAGTGTCAAGGTCATGAACAGCCAAGTGCACACCGAGGCACTGTCACAGATTGAATGGGACTAGGGACGCAGCAACTAAATACCTCACAGGGTTCTGGATTGGATCCTGGAACAGGACAAGGACACTAATGAGAAAACCAGTGAAAGCTGAATGAAGTCTGTAGTTTTGTAATAACATTACCCAATATTAATTTATTGGTTTGAATAATTCTGCGTAAGTATATAAAATTCTATAAGAGGTTAACATTAGGAAATGCTAGGGGAAGGATATACAGGAACTCTCCACACTATAAGTGCACTATCTGCCCATATCCTATTCTCTAAGTCTCCACACTAATGTCAATCATAGATTACAGTGTTTCCTTCCATGGGTCCATCCTTTAATGAAGGGTGGGCCCTCAGTGCCAGGTGTCCTCCGGATGCAATTTCATCGAATCCTCATGATGACCCTCTGAAAAAAGTATTAGTAGCCCCATTTTACAGATAAGGAAACTAAGGTTCAGGACCACAGACTAGCAGATAGAGGCACCAAGAGTCGATCTGAATACCGTCCGGCTAGATGCAAACACTATGATAGGTCATGCCTTTACTCAAACGTAAAAGGAACTCACAAGGGAGGTTGCAGGCATATGACAGGGCATTGAGAGTAATGCCTTCGGGACCTTCAGAGTATGGCATTCCGGTGCCACCTACCCTAATCCAATGCAAACACAGGGCTGCTTCTTTGACAGTAGGGTAGTGGTTAAGAACAAGCTTCTAAACCCGGCTTGGGTATAAATCCCAGGTCTGCTACTTATTTATTGTGTTCTTTCAAAAGTTACTTAATCCCTCTGTGCCTGCAGTGTCCTCGTGTATAAAATGAGGGTAATATTTAGTATCTATCAATAGCCTGACTCTGCTGGCCAAGCATGGAGAACAATTGTACACACTCCAGAGGTGTTAACCATCACTTTTGTCTTCACTCTCTGCATCTGTCCTCAACCACCTGCAAAATGCCAGCTTGCTGAGTGGGTTTTTCTAAGCTAAACAGTGAGTCAAGGCCCAAGCAAAAGCTAAGAGTGCACTGTGGAGAGAGGAGCAGAGCGAGGTCATCTGGCTGTCATTACCAGCCTGAAATCCTAAACTGGGTAACAGCCAAGAATCATCCAGAGGCGTTGTGGAATTAGAAAAATGTCAAGGCAGGAAAGGAGCCCTGGGATAATCCAATTGTCTCCTAACCTGCATATGGTCCACAGGCAGAGCCGTCCAAGTGCCCCAGGTGTGACCAACCTAAGGTTAATTTTAAAAATAGAAAGAAGAAGGAGAAGGGAGTTGAAGAGAAAGGGAAGGGAGGGAAAGAAAGAGGAAAAATTCTCACCTAATGATCTCACCAAGGAATCCTTGGGTCCCTGAAATTTTGAACATGAATCAATAAATCTCAGAATGCTACTGAACACCAAAATCTAGGCAGTGCTTCGCTCCTGCTGGCTCAGTGAAAGCACTAATTTTTTTTAAATGCATGGAATGACTGAAACCAAGCTGAGAAGTGCCATTGCTGATGTAAAGCTGGAGACAGAATTGATAGGAGCCCTGGCAGAACGTGCCCTGTGGTTCTCCAGAGTGCGGAAGTCTGTTAAATACCAGAATTCTCATCAACGTGATCAAAACCAATCAATGACTCACACCAGGTTTATATGTGGGCACTTTTGTGGTAATAAGGCTGATTAAACGGATTTTAGAACTGCGGAAATCCATAGTTTTGCATAGCTAATGGGTTGGCCTTCCCTACAACGTTTTGAGGATGTACATCTCGCATCCAAGTGCATTGCAGACCTCCTGCCATGATTACAAACACCTGGATGCCAAGAGGCATCCTCCTGGGAAGATAGAAGATACATATTCTGTACTCTTGTTTTAACTGGGCTCTGCAGTACTGAGATCCACCGCCCCTGGTATCTGCCTCTAGCCATTCTTTGTTCCAGGGGCCTCAGCTGTAAATTGGGGAGGTTAAATGAGGTCAGTGGTCCTCGGCCCTGGGTGCACATTAGAACTACCAGAGAAAATTTTTTAAATACCAATGCCCCTATTGCTGCTGTAACAAATTGCTGCAAACTTAGTGGCTTCAACAATATAAATTTATTATCTTATAAATCTGGAGGTCAAAATGAGTCTGAGTGAGCTAAAATCAAGGTGTTAGCAAGGCTGCATTCCTTCCGCAGGCTATAAGAGAGAATTTCTTTCTTTGCCCATTCCAGCTCCAAGGAAACCTGCTTTCCTTGACTTACGTTTCTCTTTTTGTATCTTCAAAGCCAACAACATGGAACCAAGTCGTTCCGTGCTGCCGTCTCTCTGGTTCTCTCCTTCCTCCCTCTTCTACTTTTCAAGGTCCTTGCAGATACCTTGGGCCCATCTGGATAATCCAAGATAACCTCCTTATTTTAAAGGCAGCTGATTAGTGACATTAATTTCATCTGCAACCTTAATTCCCCTTTGCCACGTAACCTAACGTATCCATTGGCTCCAGAGATCAGGACATAGACATCTTTAAAGGGTCATATTCTGCTTCCTATACCATCTAAAACAATTAGACAAAAAAAGCATAGAAAAATATGTAAAACAACGGTTTTCAGATGTTGAACAACAGGCATCATAGTACTCCAGTTCCAGAGAAAAGGGAAACAAAGGAAGGGAGCCCTATACGTCCAAAGATTTTTGCCCAGAGGCACTTATTGGACTCGGCAAAGATTTGTGCAGATGCAAGCACAGCGTGTGGTCTTCATATGCTGAGGAGAGAGAGAGTGACTTTGGGATGCCTAAGATTTCTGGGTTATGTACAGCAGAGAGCTGAAGAGGAAGAAGCTATGCAGAGGAAGAGCTCCAGAAATCTGCACAGGGATTCCCTGAGTCTGGCCGACCACTAAGCTGTGGTGGGAGATACTCCATGAGTCTAGAAAAGGAACAATTACCAAAGAAGAAAACAACTCCTGGGAAGCTACTAGTTAAGCAAATACTGAAGCTCAGCAAGGTTGAAAGACATTTGAGTTCTCACCAAAAAGAATGGGGAGACTCTGTTCAGGGCATTCAGGAGAAACCCCATGAAGAGCACACCTTAGTAGTGGAACTAAGTAAGCCCTAGAATAAAGGCTACTCTAGACTCTACAAACCTTACAAACAAGTCTCATAAGTACAAGATGACCTGAAAGTAAACTAAGTGGCCTCCAGAACATGACTCAGTGTACTCAATGGAAGAAAACAAAATCCAGACATCCAACAACCTCATGTGCGTAATGCCCAGCATCTAATAAAAAATAACTAAACATGCAACAACAACAACCAAAACAGAAAAATTTAACCCAGTCAATAGAATTAGTCTATAGAATCAAACCTAGAAATCACAAAGGTAATGGAATTAGCATGAAAAGACTTTAAAGCAGCTATTACAAATATTTTTAAGGATTTAAGGAAAACATAAGCATAAGACAAAGAGAAAAGGAAACTTAAACAAAAACCTGGAACATCCAGAGCCAAAAATCACAATATCTAAAATGAAAAACTCATCATTGGCCAGGCTTAAAATCAAATTAGACATTACAGAAAGAAAACATAAGTGAAATTGAGGAAAAGATGAGAGAGACTATCCCAAAAAGCAAAAGGAGAAAAAAAGCTAATAAGTTAAACAGAGCTTCAATGACATGTAGGACCATATCAAGTGGTCTACCATGTGTATAATTGCAAGTTCCCAAAGAAAGAGAACATAAAAAATTTTTTGAAGATGTCATAGCTGAAAATATTCTAAATTTTATTAAAAATATAAATTGACATATCCAAAAAACTGAACAAACACCAAGGCAGAATAAATACAAAGAAAATCACATCAAGGCCCTTCGTTATCAAGTTTCTGAAGGACAATGATGAAGAGAAAATCCTAAAAGTCAAAGAAAAAGTATTCACCACATGCAGGACAGAACTAAAATATTACAAAGATTACTCAACTGAAACTACGCAAGCCAGGAGATAGTGGAACAGTATCTCTAATATCCAGAGAGGAAGGAAAAAATGACTATCAATCTAGAATTCTATATCAAGTGAAAATATTGTTTAAAAGTAAAGGCAAAATAAAGAATTTTTGGACAAATTAAAGTCAAGAGACTTCATTATTGTGAGCAGACTTGCATTACAAGAATTATGAAATAAAGCTCCTCTGGATGCAGGAAAGTGTCAGAAGGAAATCAGGTCTTTATAAATGAATGAAAAGTATGGAAATGCTAAATATGTGGGTAGATTAAAAAAAACTTCTGTGTTTTCTTGCTTCTTATTTTCTTTAAAAGGTAGCTAACTACTTAATATAAAAATAACAATGTATGTAGGGGTTATAATATATGTATAAGTAAAATATGTGACAACAATAGATAGTACAGAGCAGAGGGGGATAGGAATTAAACTGTTGTAAGTTTCTTACATCACGCATATAAGGCAGTGTAATATTAATGGAAAATAGACTGAGATAAGAGTTAAACATATACATTATAAACTCTAGAGTAATCACTAAAGCCATAAAACAAAGAAGTATAGCTAATAAGCTTATAGAGAAGATAGAATGGAGTCCTAAAATATTGATACAGGGAAAGAATTCAGAGGAAAAATTGGAACAAGGAATGGATGGGAAAAATAGAAAATAAATAGCAGGATGACATAGTTAAACCCACTGTATCAATGATCATATTAACTTTAAATTGTCTAAACATTCCAATTCAGAGGCCAAAAACTAGATAAAAAGGCAAGACCAGATTACATGCAGTCTAGAAGATATCCACTTTATTATTATTATTATTATTTTAGAGAGAGAGAAAGACCTGGGGAAAGGGGCAGAGGAGAGAGAGAGTGAATCCCAGGCAGGCTCTGGAGTCTGATGTGCGGCTTGATCCCACAACCCTGGGATCATGACCTGAGCTGTAATCAAGAGTGGGATGCTCAACCAACGGAGCCATCCAGGCACCCCATATATCCACTTTAAATATAACACAGATAGGTTAGAAATAAAAGATGGAAGACAATATGCCACACAAACACTAATTACTAGAACATTCTATTGTTACATTGATATCAAGTAAAGCAGACCCCATAAAAAGGAATACATGCAGGAATAAAATGGCCTATTGCATAATATTAAAGGGGTATGAGAATGAGTGTGAATAATTTAATGCCATAAATTCAACAACTTAGAGAAAATGTACAAATTACTTGAAAATCACAAACTACCAAACTTGCCTGAGAAGAAACAGAAAGCCTGAATAACCTATATCTATTGAAGAAATTGAATTTGTAGTTATAAATCTTCCTACAAAGAAAGCACTGAACTCCAATAGTTTCCCTACTAAAATCTATTTTTAAAAATTAAGTAGAAAAGAAATACCATACCTATCAAACTCTTTCAGAAAATATAGAAAGAGAAATCCCTTCCCAGCTGGTTTTATGAAGCTAATTTATCCTGATACCAAAAGCAGAAAAAGATATTAGTAAAATAGAAAATACAAACCAATACTCTTCATGGGACACAAACAGTTGTAAAATATGAGCAACCTGCATTCAACAATATACAAAAAATAACATCCCATGACCCAGTGACATTTATCCTAGGAATAAAAGATTGGTTTAAAATTCCAGTGTCCATCAAATCATATTATTATCTGAATAGAATATTTAAAAAATCATTTGACACAATTCCACATCATTTATGGTAAAAACTTGCAGTGTAGTGGGAATAGATACATTCGCTTCCACTTTTCGCGAAAGCCAAGGCCTTGCTTTTCTCCTGGGAGTGGCCCCTCTGCCCAGGATTTTAACCACACGGAGGCCCAGCAGTCCAAAGTCAGCCACGATGAAAGAGGGTGGCCCTGAATGCTTACTGGGACCATTTTCTAAGTCAGCAGCTGGGTCTCGGAGCAGTCCAGAAGTGGCCCAACAACCCCGCACCCAATGCTCCAGAGAAGACAGCAGACTAGGAGTCCCCGAGTTCTTCCCGTGATATTCTGGAATTTCCACCACACGTTGGAAACTGCTCACAGACCCATACAGCCTCAGGGTGTGGCAGATCTCAGAAATCTGGAACACCGGGACCTTCATTTATATTCAGGGAAACTGAGACCCAGCCACTTTTCCAAAGTCACACAGCAATTTGGAGACAGGACCAAGAGCTCCAACCAGAGTTCCAGACCGCTGTGCTGAAGTAATCTTCAGGACAGGGAGAAAGGTGGAAAAGTAACCACTGCCCAACCTCCAGACCCAAACAAATCCTAGCATCACCCGGGGTTTTTCTTTTGATGACAAATATTCCCAAACTTACCAAAAGGTAGAAATGGCGTAATTAACACCCATGAATGTGTATCTGTCCCCTAGATTCAACAACTGCTAACATTTTGCACTATCTGCTTCGTTGTATTTTTGCGGAAATATTTTGAAGCAAATTACAAAGACCGTGACATTTCACACCTAAAGTCTTCAGAATGCATTTCTTTAAAATAAGAGCATACCCCTATGTTAATTACAATGTCATTAAGGTGACTAACAAAATTAATAGTAATTCCTTAAAATCTAAGCCAATCTAGATTTTTAGCAAGGGCTGCTGGTGTCCCTCCCATCCTTCCTGCCCCTCCCTGGAAGTCGGCTGCAGCTACAACGGGCAGCACCCTTCTACACCAATGCTTCCTGCTCAATCGCTGCATTTCTCTCTGAGGGCAAGTTAGTGCTGCTGCCAGACCTTGTTTTCCCCTTAATGGGGCAGGTCCGTAGGGCCAGGTGGTTAAACCCCAGGAGCAACCCTCAACCAACGAGAGGCAGGACTTGGTCAACAGATAGTCGAGCTCCCTCACTGCTTTAAGGGACATTTCTGAGTGTGCTCTATGCAGTCACAAAAGGAGCCCCAAAGCAACTGAATCCCCATGGCCCACAGCAGGAATCCCCTCACTAGGTCAGCTTGCACTGGCTTTCCTCCCTTCCCTGTTTCATTCCGCAGCCCTGACTGTGCTCCCCAGGATGGTATCCTATGTAAATATCTTGTATCCTGATCCTTGTCTCAACATCCACTTTTGAGGACACCAAGCTAAGACAATACTTAAATTTTTCCAATGATCTCAATTACTGTGTGTTTTTATTTATTTATTTTTATTTTTTTAATGTTTATTTTTTGAGAGAGAGACGGCCCGAGTGGAAGGGGTAGAGACAGAGGGAGAGAGAGAGAATCCCAAACAGGCTCCACATCATCAGCACAGATCCAGACGCGGGGCTCGAACTCACAAACCGCAAGATCATGACCTGAGCCGAAATCAAGAGTCCGACGCTCTACGGACTGAGCCACCCAGGTGCCCCAGTCACTGTGTGTTTTTAATAGGTCAAAAGCCAAAGTCTCAGACAACGTGTTTTGGGGGATCAGGGTTGATGAGAAGGCACCTCCAGTTCTGCCACTGGGCCTGGGCCAAGTGTGAATGGACATCTCTCAGTTTTGCCCACTTCCTCTCTAGCCCCTTCCTACAGGAGCCACCCAACTCCGGCTCTCTGCTCCTGGCCCTAGGGTGGGCAAGTGAGCCAAGCCTGGGGCAGTCAGTGTCCCCCACTCTGCTGGACATAGTCATTTGTTCAGGGATGGGTGCATGACCCTGGTGACCCAAGAAGAATCAGCACCAGGATTTGGCTGAAGCCATTGGGAAAGGAGGTTGGCTTCCTAGTCTTCCTATTCTTGCTCACATCAGGCAGGATGTGAGCCTGGAAGTGCTGAGGGCCACTTCTACCACCGTTCGGGGGCAGCCAGCCTGAGAATGAAGTCGACATACGGCGTCTGGGTCCAGTCGTGTGACTCCTGGCATGTAAGCTGATAACTGCCCTTTTGGCTTAAGCCAGGCTAAGCTAGGTTTGTCTCACTCCCAGACAAAAAGCTAAGTGCTAACTAGGACCAGGTCAAAGAGTTCCCCCTTTGCTGACAAACCCTGATTCCTGAACTCATTGGCTCTGGCTGTGCGGTACTCTAGATGTTCACCCAGGTGGCACAGAAGACTGCCTTGACTGGATACAGGACTCGCAAGAAAGTCACACCAAATCCACTCCATCATTGTCTCTTGCCTCCATTCAGCCTGCCGTCTGCACCGCCTCCAAGAATGACCTGTGCCTACCACTGTGCTTTACAGGAAAGCAGCACCTTGACCCCGGAAAGTGTTGTGTTTATTATTTCAGCAGTTTGTGAATTCCCTCAAAGTCCATACTACATAGTGGTGATACTATGCTGAGGCACAAATTTGAGTCAAGTGCAAAGGAGTTAAATGAAAAGTTCAATGAAAGGAGCAAGCCATTTTCCAGATGAATGAGCCCAGCCTATCACCTAGCATCCCCCTCCCTTGAAGGTGAAATCTATACGCTGTGAGAGAAGCCAGCCACTGGGGGATTCACAGAAGCCTTCGAACAGTCCCTTAGGGGTGAAATGGGTTTCCTTGGGCAGGAATAGTAGCCACTGCCAGTTGAACACCCACTTCTGTGCCAGGCATTATACCAGGTGACCCCTGTGCATACCACATATGTCTCCCCAAGACAACCCAGAGAGAGGGACCACTGTTCTCATCGGAAAATTGCAGAAACCCAGGTGGGTATTCAATTCTAGAGCTAGACAACATGCTTTCCCCATAACACCTCTATCTTTTCCTACTAGCTCTAGTAGGGATTCGACAAATATGTAGAGGATTGTGAACAGAATTGAAACTGTCTGCAAGGTGACTCTCTGGCCAGTGAATTGGAATGTAAGAACACGAGGATATTGCCCATGTGCACACACAGACCACGTGTAAGAAACCAGGGCCTCCCCAACTGGCTGAGGCGCTTTCTAGTAAGTTTGGAGCAAGGACTGAGCATCTCTCCTTTCATAAGGAGGGTCCTAGGTGGTTCCTAGTGAATAAACACTATTGGTAGCTGTGCCGTGGGGACCTACAGAATATGGACAATGGACTTGATGTTCACCCTACTCAGGTGAAGTGGAGGGAGCAGCGGTGCCCAGTTATTGAGCAAGGCAAGTATGAATGGAAGCACGTAAAGGTGGGGCCAGAAGAGGTAAGGAATTTTAGTCCTGCCCAGAGCAGCGTGGTATTTTGAGAAACCAAAATTCAACCGAGCAACTTTAAAGATCAAATGTTCTTTCTTCAGTGATTCCTGAATCCAGCAGCATCCCATCCAGCAAATAGAAAGGAGCTCCAAAGGGCTGCACAAAATGGGAGACGTTGATAGGCAGACGGGGGCGGGGAGAAGGAGGGAGGGATTACCTACATCTTCCCTTGGGGGCAGAAGGGTAGTCTATCAGGTGGATTACCTCACTACCACTCACCAAGAAATTCCAGATTAAGTGTTTTAAGATTATATTCCTGGGAGAGATTGAAACCACAGTTAGGTTAGGCAGTGGTTTGCTTTGTTGAGTGGGGCTTAGCACAAGTGACTCCATTTTGGGCCTGTTATTTCCTTTCTTAGCAGTGTTTCTTTTTCCTCCAACCAAGCAATAATTTTAAAGAGTTTCTCTGTGCCAAGATCATGGCCAGGACTGTGGGTATGTGCTACTGGGCACATCACACTATTTGGGGAAATAAGACATTCTCATCTTTTTATCCCGTATCACTTCTCTGTACCATCTCTGCTGCAAAGTTGATGAATAGAGTTTCTAAGACATCGAGTCAAAGCGCAAAGGAGAGAGAGCCCAGGGTTGCCTCAAATGTCTACTGCCCTGATCGAGCCAGTGAGCTACATGCACAGGTGTGACTTTCCCAGAAACAGGGAGAGCCCTCTGCTGGACAGGTTAGAGCGGACTTTACCTGAAGCTATTCACCTGGACATGGGAAGAAGGCTTCATGTCCGTGGGCTGGGAAGCATGGCACTGTGGGAGGCGGAAGCCTCTGTTTCTACATCCAAAAATGGGGATAATAATTGCGTTTTCTAATAGTCTTCTTGTGATGCGTCAGTGGATATAAATAATGCATATAAAGTGCCTGGATTTAGCTAAAAATGTTCAGGAATACGCTATCGGTTGTTAGTATTCTCAGCTCATCCAAATGCAGATTCTACCTGTGAAGATCCATTCATTTTCTTTTCTCACCTGACTCAGAACACATAATTACATAGAGTCAGGACTGTAAGCGCTTTCTAGAGTTCCGCTATCTGGTCAAACCTCTTTATTTCACAGATAGAAAAAGGAAGAGAGACCCAGAGAGGCTCAAACGTTTAAGAAGGTCACACAGGAGTTAGTCTAGGGCCAAGACAGGCCCCCTGAACACCTCGCTCCCCATTCCCCACTGCCTCAGGGCACAGTTGGCAGCTCCCCCTACTACAGACATGGTGAGTCCAACAAGAATTTCGGTGTATTTAAAAAAAAAAAAAAAAAGATTGATTTCGATGTTTTGAGGCTTCATGAAACCAGCAATTTTAATCAATTTTTCAAAATTGCTAATTTCAACCATCCAAGGAACTTACACACAAACAGAAGGGCTGATTGAAATTTAAATGGCGGCTGGCTTGTTAGCTGCAGGCACCAGGCAGGGTATTTTCATATGCAAGTCTGCAACTGTGTCCCTGGCCTGGCAGCAAGAGGAAGCAATCTCCACGAGACACTCGAAGGCATTAAGAATTCAGGCAGCCAAAATGAGAAGCAACAACATGAAATGATAAAACAAAGACAGATCATTATTAGCGCCAACATAATGTGTTCCTGTGTCCTCCGATCTCATTTAGAGCCAGGCCCGTTTGTCTATTGAAACTGTAATTAGGCTGATAGGAACCAGAGGATTAAAGTAACTTTCTCCCCCGAAATGCAGGGATTTCAAATGAGCGAGATGGGGAGGAGATAAACCTGAGAAAGATTTTAATATTCTGGGCTGCAGCTCCTGGGACACACAGGCTGACAATGGCTGGTTCCTGCCTGAGGCGGCTTGGGGAGGGATGTTACATGGCTGCCTGCCCCACCTCGGGGAAGGCAAATCCGCCTCACTCCCAAGCCAAACCTGTGCTTTTGTCCTTGACACCTCCCATTCTGAGACCCCTTCTCAGAGTCTGACTCAGAAACTCATGGCCCATCAGTCCTCTCTTCCTTCCTGCAGCCTCCGCTGGTTCAGGCCACACACCTGCTCTGTTACTGCCACACACCCCACACACCTGCTCTGTTACTGCCACAACATCCTGCCCGGCCTAGAAGCTCCAGGAGGGCAGGGGCTCCCCGCCCATCCCCCCCTCCACGGGTCCCCCCCAACCTCTGTCTCTGGTGCCTTTAGTTAGATGCCAGGTTCCCACCTCCACTAGGATCCTCATGGCCACCAGGGTTACCCTTTCTCATCCTTTCTCTCCTTAAGCCCATTCTGGAACCCACTTTCCCACCCACAGAATCAAGCCAGACCTTGGCAAGGCATTAAAGGCCCTTCCCATCTGTTCACACGCTGCCTCCCCGGCCCTTCCTGTCCCAGGCTCTGGTCATACAGGGGGACAAATTGCCCTATTCTAACACGCTGCCCGCTTCACCCCTTTGCGTGATGCACACACTGCTCCAGCCCACTCCTCCTTTATTTGGCAAATTCCATGTGTCCTTTGATCTTCCCTTCTTTGAGAGGTTTTCACCAGAGTCCCATGGGAGTCTGTCACTACCCCCCTCGCTGGGTGCCCATGAGACCCCGTTCAGACATGTGTGGGAAGCCTTCCCCCAAGCTGTGGTCCTCAGTGTCAGTGACGACATGGTGGCCCTCCATTCTTCTTTAAGTTCTGCAAGGGGGTGACCAGGCTGGGCTCATCCTCACATTGGTGGAACCCAGTACTTGGCCAGAAATGTGGAATTATATGCATAGGAACACTGATCAGCCTAGACGTGCTATCTGGGACCCCAGCAGCAGTGTGCCTGGGAACTCTTACTGTGCCTCCCTGTATCTGCTTTTCCACGAAGTTCTCAACCTGGAGGGGGTTTCCTGTGTGAAGAGGTGCGTGCGTGCGTGTGTGTGTGTGTGTGTGTGTGTGTGTGTTAGGGATTGTGCCTGTGTGGGCATGTGTGTGTGCATGTGCATGCATGTGTGTATAGCTGGGGTGGGTGCATCTGAATTCGCCATCTTCATTTCCCACAATTCTTTGTATAAAATTGGATACTGCCTCATCTGGTCCCTCATGGTCCAAGTTCCCAGTTGCCTCAAGAGTTGATACAAAAGTGGCAAAAGGGCAACATTTGACAGTGCTTTGCCAAGTGTCCCCTGAGGAACTTGAAAGTACCAGTTATGGAAGCATTCGGTCTTCCCTTCCTGGCCTCAGTTTCCCCACCTGAGAAAAAAAAGGAGGATCTCAAATGGCTAAGCACCTGTGCAGCTCTGATGCTGTGACAAATTAATGCCCCTTCGGGGCGTGACCGCCACATTCCACCACATGGGCCAGCAGGGAACACAGGGGCCCCGCGGGGAGTAGACTTTGAGAAGCCCAAAATGGGGAACTCCGCCTTGAGAAGGGCCCACTGGGGCCTCATGGGAATGGCCTCCACTTGTGTATGCCAAGCCTTCAGGGGCCAAGTGAGGGGGCTGAAGGTGCTTCGTCCCCCCTGGAGTGATCTGGAAACTGAAATCCAGGAAAGCGAAGGCATGGACTAGTTCAGGCCTGGGACGATCCAGACCAGGCCCCCGGGCCCCAGGCCCCTCCTACCTCCCCTCTTTCTTTCACTTCCCGGCCTAAAACTGCTCATCGTCTGAGAGCTGTGGGGGACAGCAGAGAGTAGCTGAGAACTCTTGGCTCGCTTTCCTCATCCTCTGCCTTGAAAGAGAATTTCTTTGCTCGGAGAAAAAACTGCGCGACTCTGAGCTTCCTGTCTATGCCTGGGGTGGACAAGGTGAGTATGTCCACCTGAGGGAGGAGGGGGGATGGGGGGAGGAAGACAAGATGCGGGCTGTGTGCACGGAAGTAAGCGAAGCCTCGTGGGCACACGTGTGTGCGTGTGAACACGTGAGCAGATGTGTGTGGGCGGCATCCAGACCGTGTACAACCATGCGAGTGTGGATATGTAGACACGGGTGTGGGAGGTTTCAGGGTGTATGTGTGTGTGGCATGCGTCACACACGTATGTTGTGTGGGGGACAGAGGGAACTAGGAGGCCACAGAACGCACACCCTTCCTAAGACAAGAACCGTATCGTCTGATCCCAGTGACAAATGTGGATGGTTTTCCCCAAGATGCTGCCAAATAAATTCATCTTCGTGTACGCTAACTTACGCATCTCACACGACCTCGAAGCCAGGCGGGTGGCGTCAGGAATGTCACCGGCAGGCTCCCACCTTCGGGATGGGTGCCTTGGATTCAAGGCGCCGAGCAAATTGTGACGCAGTTTCCTTGGGGCTTTAGGAGAGGTAGATTTGGTTCGAATCAGGCCAACTCACAGGCAGCATCTCCATCCATAAACTAGACGGACGGCGCCTACCTGGCGGGGCCGTTGATGCGGGAGGCCCGAGGCCAGCACCTGGCACATAGTAGGTGCTCAGCTCGTAGCAGACGTGCTTGATTCCATCTGACAGCCGAGGGGGCCGTGCTTTGGCTCCCAGACGTGATTAATGCCCGCTCCTCTGGTGCCAGACTCTGGCAGGGTCACCCCGCCCAGCGGCCCTTCATTGCACACGCCCCGTTAGCTGCAAGTGCCCCAGAGCACCACAGAACCCTTTTCCTACGCCGTGTCCTCCACTAAATGCCTCTGTGACAGCTTCTTGGCAGGAGAAGAACTCCAAGGTTAATGTATGTTAAGCATATGCACCTCAACTACCTCAACGTGGAAGCAAGAGGGAAGCTCACCTCCTCGGGGCCTTTCCTGAGCCCACAGTCCGGGAGGCCAGCTTCGCAGAGGCCCCCACCCAGCCCAGGACGGATCTATTGGTCACCTCATCTGCCCTGCTTCCGGTTCAGGACACCCTCTACCACTTCCCTTCCCAGTGACCCTCCAGCCTCAGCTTATACACCCCCCAACAGGGTCCTCACCACCCCCAGGGGAAGACAGGTACCTTTCCAGGACTTTCCCTGGGCCAGTCTCTGAATAGGACACTGGGAATAAGATTGTGAAAAAAAGACAGCTATGGCTCCAAACGACTTACGGTGGAATGGGACGATCTGACTGATATCTTGACGAGGGTAAGGGTTGTCTGTATGCTCTTCCTTCAGGGCTCCAGCCGCACTTTGTCCTCCAATGCAAGGAATGGTAATTATTGGACATGTGGCAAGCCACAGCCTGCACCCTCGTGGCCCCGTAACGTCCTCTCCCTGCTGTGTCACAATTTTGCTTTCTTTACATCAAATATCCAAGAGCTGGGAGTGGGGTGGGGGGAGTTGGGCATCATACCCATGCAATCACACTAGTGTTGTTTCTCGACTTCTGAGGAACATGCAAGTCTTCCTAGAAGGGCAGAGCTGGGAGCGTCCAGGTCCCTGAACTGACATCATTTGGTCATTTTGTGGATATGTAGAACAAGGCTCTGAGAGAGCAAAGGATTTTTCCAAAATCGCACAGGTACAAGGATCCTAGTCCTGGTTTTGTATCTGTCAGCATGCTATGGGGTTCTAGGGTTTGGCCAATGAGGTCAGGCTGTATAGCAGCTAAGGTCAAGGGTGGTTTTCAATGAAGATTGCTGCTGCTAAGAACATTCTCCTAAGTTGTTCCATTTATGCGTTCCACGTCCCAGTTACCATCCCATGAAATCCATCATTGAGACTAAAAACCTCTTTTACTGAATCTACGCTAGGTGCCCAGTCTGTGCTTAGAGCTGCCAGGAAGAGGGTGGTGGAAATAGGGGCAGGGGGAGGGGGGTTCAAAGGAGATATTCTACCAGTGTTGAAGAATTCTAGCTGCCGCAAGCAGAAAAATCCCCAGATCTCAGAGACTCAACGGGATAAAATCTGCTTCTTGTTCATACTACATGTCTAATGCAAGACAGTGGGAAGCTCTGATCCACACAGTCATGCAGGGAACCAGGCTGACAGAGAATCTGTCATCTTGTAGCTGTGCCATCTGGATCACACAGCGTCTGTGGTCGCTGCAGAAGGGGAAGAAAGGAATGGAGGAGGACTCTGCCAGCTCTTAACTGTCTCCGCCAGGAAGTGCCACATGCCACTTCTGCTCACAGTCTAGAGGCAGTCAGGTGGCCCCACCTCCCCGCAAGGGGGCTGAAATGTAAGGAGTACCACGGATCTTTGGTGGGCGCTCGCTATCCCTGACGCGGACATTATGGCCCCAGCCCTTCAGGGGAGAGAAGAAAGGTCCCCTGGGGAAGAGAAACTACTTTGTAGGTTTATGTAGCACTGAGGGCCGGAGAGGGAGAGGTCCATGAGGAAGATAAAGATAAACAGGGAAGACTTTCTGCGGGAGATTAACCTCGAAAGAGGTATCGTTCAAAACCAAGGTAAGAACAGATCGAATCTGATCACTTTCGGAAGAAGGAAAGTGGGGCTGTGCGGGGAGCAAGTTTGGTCAGGTGCACGGGGCCGGAGAATGAGGCCCTTGGGACACAACCTAGGGTGCTGGCTTGGCGTGGGTGGTGGGGGGTTGGGGGAGGTAGTTAGTATGAAACAAGCATTTAGGGAATGTAGGCTTGGAAGGATTAGAAGCGGGAAGCATGGTAAAGGGTTCTTCTGAGAATCCTAGAGAGGGGGCGAAAACAGGCACTGAGCAGGGATCAGACAGGAGAGACATCTTCAGTGGAACCAGTTAGTCCCCGGGACAATCACGCAGCTCGTGATGGGAACACATCTGAGCCCATAAAATCCTAACCTTCATCCCACACAAGAGTTTCCGGAAAAGCTGCAGCATTAAACCCAACGAGAAAGTCTGTCCAACAACTGTGCTGAAATTGAGACGATTTGATTTCCGGAGGTAAAGTACATCTTGAAGTTGAATTCTTGGCTCTACTTTTAAATCCACTCGAGCGGGTTAGAATAGCTGGCTCATCCTTAATGGATGGAGCTGGACACTCCCTTCCCCTCCCAGCCACTCCAGAGGGTGTAAGGGACCCCCGAGGTCTCCCTTTTTGGTAGCACATTTCCCCCCCGCCCAGCACAGGGGTTAGGCCATGCCAGGCTTAAAGGCAGGGAAGGAAAAAGCCTGGTGGCCTGGATTGCAGAGAGCAGGAAGTAACAGGCCTATCTCCTGCACGGAGGATTTTCTCCCATTTGGCCTTCTGTTCAGGTGCCAGTGACCCTCCTACACCAGGACACGGACTATATCCTGAGCTCATAGATGTGAAAGGGATGACCTGGGGGTGTTTGCTCGGATGGTGCATGGGAAGGCCTCAGTGATCTGATTGGCTGATCAGTATATGCCTGGCTCTGTGGGGTAAAATCCCGACTGACAGTGGGTTTGTGGGATTTCCAGGCAGGCCCGATTTTCTAACAGTGCAACTTACTCAGCAGTGGAATGGACCACCTTAGGGTACGTCTGGCTTCCCCATCGCTGGAACGCAGCCCAGACGACCCCAGTTTCTCAGCTGGTGTTTCTCAGAATGTCAGGAAAGCGCTGGCGATTCTGACACACTGAGGTGCTTGTTTAGGATGTCGGTCACCAGACAAGTATGTGTCATAGGGTGGCTGCCTTGTCTCGGTTTACCCAGGCCTTTCCCAGTTACAGCGCTGAAAACCCCGCCTTCTGAGAAACGCTTTAGTCCCTACCATCCACCCTACTTTGTAGGCCCCGTTGGTGACAACCTCAAAACTCGTGGCTAATCCTTTAGGACTTTGTAGTTCAGCTGTTTGGGGTCGTGACACACTATGTGTCACCATCGTTTGTTATGAATACCAAAGTTTTTTTTAAAAGATCGAAATTGGAAGAGATTTTCTTCAAATAAAAGTGGCTTTGGGGGGCCTGGGTGGCTCAGGCGATTAAGCATCTAACTCTTATTCCTAGCTCAGGTCATGATCTTACGGTTCGTGAGTTCGAGCCCCGAGTCGGGCTCTGTGCTGATGCTGCGGAACCTGCTTGGGATTCTGTCTCTCCCTCTCCCTGCGCCTTCCCTGCTCTCTCTCTCTCTCTGTCTCACTCACTCTCTCTCTCTCTCTTTCAAAACAAAATAAATAAACTTTTTAAAAAGGTGGCCTCAAGCTTGTTCACACACAAACACCATTCTGACCACGTGCATTCTCACATGCTGTCTTGTGCATCATGTGTTGATGCAAAGCAGTGACACTATGGTCACCATGCCAGGGTCCTCCCCCACCAGCAGCTGAAATGAGCAAGCAACCCTGAGGAGCCCACTGCGAATCACTACTGACTGTTACTACCTGGAAAACACAAAGGCATGCACCACCTAGGAAGGGTTCTTGCCCAAAGGCTTGAACTTGAATTTGGTGACGCCTTGAACTCCAGCCCTTAGTATAGGAGTTACCAGGGAGAGAAGAGAGAGGAGCCAGCTCCACACCCCCACAACAATGAAGTCAACCAAATCCAGAACATGGGACATTCCATTGGACGACTGACCCTTATTCTTCATTGAGTGGAAAGCATGAGAAATAAGGAGGTGGGAACGGGGGGGCAGAGAGGCCATTCGGTTCAGAGCCACGAAAACCAAATGCAAATAGAGGGTGGAGCTTGGACATGATTCAAACAAAGTAACATTCTTTTCAGGACTAGCAGGAACGTCTGAACGCGGCAAGCGGGCGTTAGAGCAGAGCACTCCATGCCTTCCGCGTTAGGAGTCTGCCAGTCTGGCTGGTGGGAAGAGAAACTGTGGCCGTCCTGTGTGAAGGCCACGCTCCATGCTCTCTAACCCTGTCGAGGGGCATTTTCCCTGGCCTCAGGTCACTCCGTCACTTGCATGTGCTGATCAGGACTGTACCGTGCCCCGTAGGGGACCTTCTGCGGCTCCCTGGGGTCTGCTCTCTGTATCTTGCCTCTCCAGCACTCTGGCCTGTGCACTGAGGCAAGCAGGTCTCCTGCACTTGCAGCCCTGACCCCTCCAATCAGGCGGTCCACCGGGCTCTGCGGCTGGCCCCCCAGTGCTGCAGCCTGGCAGGGAGCCGGGGCAATCACGCGGTGCGCTCCGTGTGCTCCCGATCACAGCGCCCGGCTTTCCCATGCCCACGGTGTTGAACACTGTGCTCTCCTATATTCTGGCTCCTTGTGCAGGTGCTGACGGCACAGTCTCGGGCAGGAAGGCGGATCCCATCCCGGTTACCCCACGTTGGCCAGAAGGGAAGTCCTCCCAGTGGTTTCAACAGGTGGACAGAGCAGGGATGGCTGTGTCCACTTCACAGACCGGGCCCCCGATGCCCTGAGAAGCAGACCAGCCCACGCCGGCCCTAACTCGCTCTGGGCCCTAACTCCCATTCCGGGGCACTCCCTGCTGCCGCGTGCTGCTTGGGTAGGCTTTCCTGGCAGGCACCATGCCCTGCCGGGGTGTGCCAGCCGAGCTGGGGCCTGCCTGCGGGGAGGAGGCCCTTTCTAGCACTTTCCGCTAGGTCTGAAGAGCTGGCACTAGCCTGTGCTAGTTGTGAGTTTCCATCCGCGTTTTTTTCCCCTGTTATCAACACTAAATAAAATAAACATTTGTCTGACTTGAGGTTTTTGGCTTTCACGGACTGTTTCCCATCTGTCTCTTCTTTTCCTTCCCTCTGCCCCACTCACCAACTATCATTCTCACCTCCTGCCTCCCCCACACCGCAACGCCATTCCCTCTCACCCCTAGCACACACACAAGTGTGCGCGCACACAGGCACACACACACGATGGACTGTGTTCTTTGTTCTGGGAAGCACCGGTAGACTCTTTCCTTTCTTTCTTTTTTTGCCTTCTCTTTTCCCTTTCTCCCCCATCACAGCTCTTTTCTGAGCATCCTTCTGTTCTGGCAGGGAGCAACAGAATTCTGATTCCAACTCTACTCCTTGCTGCGTGACCTCGGAGGAGTCGCAAAACCCTCTAAGCTTTTATTCTCTCTGAGCCGCAAATCCCCACCAGGTACTGAGGGCGTAGGATCGATGACAGGTCCCAGAACCCCTTTCTGCTGACCACACGAAGGGTATGATATGAGGCAAACGTGGACCGGGAGTCCAAGGATCTGGGCTCCAGCCCAGATCTGCCTCGCCCTGACCGCAGGGCCCTGCATGAGTCCCTAACCTCCGTGGGTCTCCGGTGTGTGATCTGTAAAGCAGAGACAATAATCTCTATACTGCTAGCATGGTGCCTGGACGTGAAGGCTCTCTGCTTCTCTGGGCGGCTCTCATGTTTGACATAGACGGTCCATGGGGTTCTGGTGGCTCGTGGATACATGTGGCAGGGAGACGATCCCCAATCCAGAAGGGAAGGGAAGGGACTTGTTGGGGACGCAGAATCTAGCCTAACACCTCACCGTTACCTGGCACACACCATCTACTGGCCCAAATTGCCCGACACAAAGAACTCAGTTCATAGCTAAGAACATAGTTTACAGCTGCATAACGATTTTATCTTTTTAGGCACGTTCACTTTAGAAAATTGGAAAGACACAATAGAGTGTGTTAATGAAAATTTAAAGTAACCCACATTCCCTTCATCCAGAGCTAACCAACAAACTTTGGCTTATTTTCTTTCTTTCAACTTACATACATGCTTATTTATTATATATATGTTCTGTTTATAATAAATTTATTTATATATATATTAACACACACAAGTACACATACTTTGAAAATATATACAGGAAGAAAACATATAGATGCATATGATGGTTAAGAATTTCATGAGCCACATAGGCATGTAGGCAACAAATATCATTTTCATTATTTTCCTACGAGTGAACTTCATTCCTACCTTGAGTCCCATTCTCCTTGACAGCGGGAATGTTAATTCAGTTCCGGGAAATTCAATCACTTCAGGTTTTCCCCTCAGTAAATGTAGATTTCAGCACAAGCCAGCTCAGAACTGTCCTCCCTCCATGTCACCGTTCCCAAAAGCTGGTCTATACACACGCAGGGGACTGGGGTGAGGGCTTTGAGCTACAGTAAAGGGAAGGAACTTGTCATCCACAGGGCCGACCGTGTCGCCCTCTGGCTCAGGCCACTCTGTCCCTCGTCAGTTCACAAGGCTCCTTCACGGGCCACTATCTCCCTGTGTCACCTCTCAACTAAGACACATCTTACTCAAGGGGAACGGCGTCATCCTGGGCTGTAGGAGACGCTGCGTCGCTGAGGTGCACAGAGAGAAAATACACCGCTCACTCCTTTACCAGGCCAGTTCACCACGTACATTTAACATGTACCTGTCCCGCTATCTAGCCCCCTCCATCCCTAACTGTTCACTAATTGTGGTAACTAGCTGAGTGCTCACTGGCAGGCGCTGCTCAAAGGATCTCACATGTAATAAATCATTTCCTCCCTCCTATCATCCCGTCAGATAGAGATAGTTATTACCCTGCTGTTGTCAAAAAGGAGACTGAGCCCCAGAGAGCTGAAGCCTCTCGCCCCAAATCACACAACCAGAAAGACGTAGACCCAAGATCCCCCTGCAAAAAGCAGGACCCAGAGCTCATACTTTAATCCTAAGCCACATGCCACTGTCTCGGTGACCTTCCTGCGCTCACCTGCACAGATCCTGCCTTCTCACCTAAGATGATAGCGCCGAAGCTACTGTTCTTAAGTTAGGCCCTTGGGAGGGGTCAGAGTCCAGGAGATTCATGCATTCTCCCCTTGTCTGACCGAGCACAGAGCGCCACTGTCCAGCAGGTACCGCGGGTACAGCACAGAGTCAGGTGGGGTCCCTGCCTGCCCAGGCAGATCCAGGCTTCTGGTGAGGGAGTCAGATGTGCAGACAAATGAGGCTTCCTCTGGTGAGTGGGGCGGGTGATCCCCACGCCTCGCTCCCAGGGCTGGGGTAGTGATGAGATTAGATAGCACATGTAAATGCTCAGCGCCGTGCTTCCATGTGACATTGGATACATGTCAGCTATTAACAGTATTTCAAAATGTCACCACCCCATGACCCAGAGCAAAGGAGGACCACGCTTCCCTGAACAGGCCCAGCCGTGGGGTAGCAGAGGCAGAGGCTCATGGGAAAGGCCACCAGAGAGCAGATGCTGCTGCCCGCCCAACTGAGCCACCAGGGCTGGCCCTGCCCCTCCGTGACGTGGGCGAGGCAGGCCACTCAGCCTTCTCCCCGGGGTTCTACCACAGCGCCGAGAAGCCCTCTGACACTCGCAGACTCCTCCTCCAGGCTTCTCGGGCCCCAGAGGAATAACACAACAAGACCCCCAAATAAACCAGTTGTGGGATGCAGAGCATCTTCCCTAGCCTCCCACCGGAAGGGACTCGGGTATCTACTTCCCAGCCCAGCCCCAGAGCCTCCACCCTTAGCTCCTGCACTCCTTCCTCCTTCCCTGTAATCCACAAACATTCAGAGAAACCATAAAAGTGAATCTCTTATGGGAGTTGACCTCCAGGGTCTCATGGTGGGGCGGGGGGCGGTAAAGAAGGCCCAGTCTCCTGCCACGTCCCTCCTCGCGTCCTAGAAGCTGAGGGAGTGCACGGAGGGGAGAGGTCTGCCCTCCAACATGGTCCCAGGCACAGGCTGACTCGGGCAGCAGCTGGAACCAAGGTATAGACAAGGGCAAACAGGCAAGAGAACGGATACAGTCAGTCTGGAGCAAGGGAGGGCCGGTGAGGAATTCAGTTGCCTGGATGTATGGAGAATCCAAGAATGCCTTGCAGAGCAGTTGACCTCTTAAACACTCCAGTAAGAAAATGGTCAGGTGTAGAAAGCTGGGCTTCTGAGACAGGCTCTGCCTGGGGAGAGACTTGCAAGGCCAGCGGTTAAGACACCAGAGATGGACACTTCCCCACCTTCCTGGCCTCCCGTGTTCTGCAGATGATATTGCCTGTCCAGACAAGGGACAAGAAGAAAGGGCTGAGAGTCTACCCCGCCCCAAGGCCATCGGATCAGTGAGCACACACAGCCCTCATCTGTCACTCTGCAGACTCCTTCACCTCCGCCAGCTGCTACAAGATTCTTCTCCCGGGTGTCCTGGCTGCACTTGCCTCGAGTCGACACGGGCAGCGCCTACACGGCCTAGCTGAGCTCCCGCCGGGAGTGTGTAGGATGGAGTTGCACTCGTGGGGTGGCTGAGGCTGAGAAAGGCAAGGATGGCGGCTGGGGATGAGAGAACCTAGGCCCACAGCCCGGCACTGCCGAGGCAGGAACCCGCCGTCGTGCGTTCCAACCCAGCTCCGCCACATACGATCGAGTGACTCCGGCACGTTCTCGAACTTGCTGTGCCTCTGTTATCTCAATCGGCTGAGAATCGTGGCCCACGCCTTGCAAGGATGTGGTTTCACATCACACGAGACTGCCCATTCCGAGTGCTGGGCGGGCGGGTGGCCTCAGCTCATGGGCACGCCCTCCTGTCTGTCGCCAGTAGCGAGAACATAGAGCATGCACATGGGAGTGCTTCCTAAAAGCTGAAGGCCCCATGCGGTTCCCTCCCTAAAGGCTGCTAGCTGGGCCTTGGTAGAGAGGAGTTCCAGACCCAGCCCCACATGTTGGAACAGCTGGTCCTTGGTGTGCATTTGGAAGAGCTACCATGCACCCGTTTTACAGCTGCGGCGAAGCAGACAGAGGCCTGGAGCTGGGTTGCTTCCAGCCCTGGCGAAGTCAGTCTTCCTGCTGCTGCTGAGAAACGCTCAACACAGAATGCCTGGAGTCCCGCCAGACGCCGAGGCGCAGCCTGCTTGGCACTAGCTCCTGGGAAAGAAAGCTACAGAGCACAGCCGATTCCCAGAAATGGGAGACAGGGTCTTCCGATAGGACCAGTCTGCTCTCCAAGGCCTGCAGGCCTGCGGGGGGCGTGAGGGCATGGGGAAAGGGTGCCTGCAGTGTGGTACATCCCAGGCTGACAGTGGCCCTCTTGGAGCCCTGAAGCTGAGCCCCCTACTATCCAGCCCGGAGCCACAAGCCCACCTCCCCACCTGCCCCCACACTCAAGCAGGCTGTACAGGGTTCCGGCGCTGGGCGCCGGCCGAGGTTGACCCAGCCATGGGGCTTCACGGTGGAAAAGCAAGCTGCCCCTGCCTATCTGCCGCACCGAGTCCCATTCCACATGTTTGTCTTCGAGGAGAGCTGGACACAGATTCTTGTCCCCGTTTGACACCCAAGTAAATAGAGGCCCAGAGGGTGGAGGCGAATTGCCCAAGGTCACAGTCATAAGACAGGACTGCAGCCCAGCCCCGAAGCCACCCCTCACTGCCCTCCTCCTTCTCCTGTCCTCGGTTCACTCTAGCTCCCTGAGCAGGAGATAAGGCCACACCCAGAGCTTTACGAGATCAGCTGAAGTGGCACATAGTGGAATGAGCACCTCATGGGGACTCAGAGAAACTGATCTCCAATCCTGGTTCTAACCGCGGAGCAGCTGTATGACCCCGGGCAGGTTTATTTCCCCCGCTGGTCTTTCTCCTCATCTGTTACTTGGGATGGGCCCCGCAGACTAGGCTATGGCAGAGAAGGAAGGAGCCCAGGTCCAGAACAGTCCTGGCAGAAGTCACACGTTTGGAACTCCGTGTTCTGACGGGGACAGGACCAGCCCAGCCACAGCCAGCTGGGGCAGAAGCCATGAGGACCAAGGCAAAGCTCTCTACTTCCTCAGCTGGAGACAAGAAGCCAGCCACTCACCTGCTGCCTCAGTTTTGTCATCTGTAAATGGGTACAATAATACTCAGAAGGCAGCTGTCATGATGAAAAAGTGTGTACAAAACACCCTCAAGAAGGGCAGCTACTAGCATAAATATTGCCCCATCTGAGACAGCGGAGTAAGCCCCGTTTGACTTCTTGACGCTGTGAATATAACAAACTTCTTGTGGCGCTGGGTTTATTTTTATTTTTAATTTTATTTTTTTAAGTTTTTATTTTTATTCCAGTTAGTTGACATACAATGGTATATTAGTTTCTGGTGTCCAATATAGTGACTCAACCCTTCCAGACGTCATCCACTACTCATGACAACAAGCACTGAGTCAGTATTTAAAAGACTCTCTTAGGCGGAGCCACTCCACATCAACCGGGTGAGGCAGGTAGAGAAAGGTGCTCACCTTCCATTTCCTCAGTTTACAAAACTGAAGGCTGAGGCCCACACCTTGGGGGATGACTAAGCATGCCCCCAAACCAGGATTCCCTTGTCTCAGGCCACAGGAACGGACCCCGGGGTGCACCGACTTCACGCACACAGGGAGAGGGACCCAGGGGTGCACTGACCTCATGCACACAGAGAAGTGGACCCCAGGAGTGCACCGATCTCAGGCACACAGGGGGAAGGCTCCAGGACTGAGATGACCTCAGGCAGACAGGGAGGGAGAGCCGGGGATGCAGCGGCCTCACACGGACTGGCGGCAAAGGACAGGAGCTCTGCAGAGCAGAGAACCACCAAGTCCCCGGAGCGCCAAAGCAGGCCCAGCCCAGCCAGAGCCCCTCCCCCACCCCCTGTGGCTCCAGCCCATCTGGCAACCATCTAAATGGGGCAGGAATGTTTACAGGCTGCAGGCCCTGGCCCGGAAGCCTGAGACTCCCCTGCTCCCCGAGGCATCCGGCGGCCAGGTGGGGCGGATCCAGGGCGGCAGGATGCTGTGAGAAGACCCAGCTGGGCCGGGGCGCTCCCTCTCCTCCCTCGTGGAAATCAGGCCTGCTCTTGCTCCCGCGGGTTCTGGTATTTTGATAACTGTGAGAGGTCTTGGGGAGGGGAGCAGCCGAGAGCCGGGCAGGGACGCGGAGAACCTGCGGCGGCGGGCGGGGCTAGGCAGCTCATTGGCCTCCTGGGACGTCAGTTATCACTGCTCTGCGAAGCTGCGGAGGGGAGCACCTAGCAGGCTTTGCGGGGAAGAGGCCGGGCCTGGGAGCTTAGGGCTGGGCAGAAGGGGTGGAAACCGGCTCTGGGGAGAGGATGTTGGCCCTCAGTGCGCCCAGCCGCTGCAGAGCAGCTGCACCCCGTTCCCAGGCCTGCCTGAGGTGAAACACTGGTGCAGAAGCTTTCCGTCAGCCAAGGAGGCTGCTGTGAGGTGCGCGACTGGCACCTTTGCCCGGCCTGGCCGGGTGCTCACGCTGGCGACCCAGGAGTCCACCTGGTCTAACTGTCCCTCACCTACCTGTGGAAGCCAAGCCTTCATCAGACCCTCCTGAGAGTTCCTGCTGTCTCTCTTCCCAATCCACCTGCTGTCTCTCTTCCCCATCCACCGGCCCCGCTGCCAGCCCTCTCTCCACCACGCGTCATCTCCCACCTGGGTTCTGCCCTCACCTTCCCCACCTGCCGCCAGCGTCTCCTCTCCACGCCCCCAGAACCCATCTATCACTCCCCTCGTCCACCCTCCGCAGCTCCCACTGCTTGGCCCTGAGAACAGGGACTCCCATTTCTTTTGCTCACCCCGGGTCCTCCAAGGACGGAGCACACTGCCCCGCAGAGTAGGTGCTCCATACTTGTTGACTAAATGGAATGGAGTGGGGGCCGGAAGGAAGGAGGGGAGAGCGGCAAGGCCTCCTTGCCCAAGGGAAGTCAGACAAGCAAAGCAGAAGAGTGAAGGGAACCAGGGGAAGTTGGAGTGGCACCGGGACAGCCAGAATATTCTGTTAACTTCATTTTACCCCAAGTGGTTCAGACCATGCCAGGCCAGGCTGGGCTTGTCCCTTCTCAGAGCCTGTGAACCCGGCTCTGTGTAATTGGCCCCTGAGGCCCCCTTGTCCCCGGCCCTCTCTGCAGAGCTCGCCTGTGCGGTCAGGACTCTTGCTCAGCCACCTCCTGTGACCGTGTGTTCACAGGACCGCCCTTGTTGAGTCGCCTCTGCCTCCCAGGACTTGGACAATCCCAAAGGGGATTCTGAAGAGCACTGGGCAAAGCCCCAAGACACACTCAGGCTGACCGGCACCCTCAGGGTAGATAGAAGTCCTCTTTCCTTCCCCCAGGAACCTCGGTCACGGCTCCGGCCCCTCCCGCCCCCACTCCAGGGCTGCCTGCTCTGGCCCCGCACCAAGTGTTTAATGCTGCTGCTTCAGTTTGGAGCCCAGAACTAAACCCAGCCGTCCCAGGAGCCCTGGAGGGAAGCTGGCCAAATGTGGGGGAGCCAGTGAGGAGAACGAAAGCGTCCATGTCTGTGCCGGGGATGGACGCCATCAACTGGAGATTTTAGTTGTTCCCCTGGAGCCACCGCGGGGCATGCGGAAGCTTGACCTCAGGCAGGGGATGGGGCTTGTCCCGCGCCAGGACTGAGGCTCAGTCTTCTCTGTGTTGAACCCCACCATCTAGCTCCATCTGGAAAGATCGGAGAAGAGCCTGGGCTACAACCCGCCTCCGGCCCCACCTCTTCTCTTCCACCCACACAGGCAGTCCTGCTGCCCCGCATTCCCTCCCGGAGAAACAGAGTCCACGGGAGACGCCGGCTGGGGTGAGCAGTTAGTAACAACTCAATGCATCCATCTTTCCAGAGGGATTAGCGCTGGCAGGCTCTGGGATTTAAGCCAAAGCAGCAGAGCAATGACGAGGGGATTTGAAGGTCTGGCCAGCAGGTTGGGGCTGAAGACAGGGCCTGGGACCCCTCCCAGCAGCCTTGAGCCCACTGCAACATGATCAGCATTAGAGATGCGGGCCTGGGCTTTGTCGGCTCTGCCACTCGCTTGCTGTGTGGACGCATCACTGCACCCTCCTGACCCAGTTTCCTCATCTGCACAATAATACTTCCAGTCTCCTCAAGTTGTGGTGAAGGGCAAATGAAATAATGGCGGTCGGCTGCCCGGCACAGGGCGGGCGCTCGGGCACCACTTCTTCCCATCCTTCCTTCATGTAGCAAGCGTGTGGCCGTTTTCCTGGAGGAGCGGACAGAGATTGGACTTGGACGGGACGTAGGTAAAGGCATTATACAGGTGCACTTGAATCTTGGTTGTTTCCTACAGCCTAAGGTGACCGGACTATGGAACTGTCCAAACCCTCCCTCTACCTTGTGCCCCGGGGCAGTCTGCAAATCGGAGAACGTGGCACAGAGGCTGCCAGGGACCTTGGGAGATTCAAAGGTTCCCACCCTCCCAGTCCTTGCCTCCACGTCCTGAGAAATCGCAGGCCCAAGGCCCTCTGGAGTTCCTCCCCAGAGACCGGGAGCTCAGCAGCCGTGTCCTGCTGAGTCCGCCGTCCCATCTACCGCCACCCAGACCTCAGCGACTTAAACATTTATCATCATCCCTCATGCTTCTGCGGACTGACTGGGCTCAGCTGGGCAGTTTGCACTCCCGGTCCCAGATGGGACTACAGTCAACTGTCCCCTGGGGGCTGAAGTCATGTGCAAGTTTGGCTGCTCTGGAGGTCCCAGATGCTTCCCTCACGTGGCTGGGCTGTCACCAGGGAGTTCAGCTAAGGCTGTCCACCAGAGCACCTACACGTGGCCGCTCCATGCGGCGTGACCATCTCCTAGCAGGCGACTGGCTTCCCAGAGGCAGCATCCCAGGAGAGAATGCCAGGGAAGCCAGGAAGGAGCTGCAGGCTTCTTATGGCCTAATCTCAGAAGTCTTGGAACATCACTTCTGCCACATTCTGTGGGTCAGGCAAGACCAAGCCCAGCCCAGATTCAAAGCGAGGGGAATAGGAGTCCACCTTCTAATGGGGGGATGAGCAAGTTCACACTGTCAGCGAGCATGTGGCTTAGAGACAGTGTGATGGGCATCTCTGGAAGATAGTCTTCCCCCCACCTACCAACCTGTTCTTCCCAGGCAAAGCAACTTGTGCTAAAAGGGGAAAGGAATGAGCACTGTCCCAGGAGTCAGATGGAGCTGGGCCTTACTTGCAGTCCACTCTGGGGCCAGCCAGCTGTCACCTACACTGGAAGGGCAGCAGGACTGTCCATCTGGCTTCAGGTGTCTCCCCATATGCTTTAGGGGTGGTTCTAAGGGTGAAATGAGATCACCTGCTTCTTTCTAATCTAACAGGTGTTCACAAGCCACTTGTTTATTCGTTCATTCAACGACTGTTTGTGAGGGGTCTACTTGTACCAGCCCAGAGAGGAATCTGGCCTGGCCAGGGGACACAGGGTTCAACAGAAGATACACGATTGCTGGGGGGGTTACGAAGCACTGCGCAGCACGGGAGACCTGGGGTGGGCAGAGTATCGGCAAGGGAGAGGCTGCCTTTGATCAGGGAAGGAGACATGAGGGAGGGCTTCTGCCCCCAAACACAGACCTGGCCGTCCTCTTGAAGGGCCCATGCAGGTCTCCGGGGAGGTAAGGAGAGGGGAGGAAGGGTTCCCCGGATGAAGCAGGGTATGGGAAGCCTGGCAAGTTTGGCAAACGGCAGGCCGGCGGGCCGCCTGGATGCGCGAAGGCAGGAGAGGGGTGGCCTTGGGAAGGGGAAAGGTCACAGGGGAGAGGATAGGAAGGAAAGGGTCTGCCGGCCATGGAGAAGCTTGGACTTTAAACCGAGGGGAATCTTGGGACGACTTTACCGTGATCCGACCTGTCTCCTAGAAAGATCGAAAGGCTGTATTGTGGAGAATAAAGTGGAAGGAACACAGCAATGTTACTCATTATTCAGTTATTTACTAGATGCCAGGTCCTGTTCCAAGCTGTTCACGCTGATCACCCTACTAAACTGTGTAACAACTGCATAAGATAGCTACTAGCATTGTCCCCATCCTACAGATGAGAACACTGAGGCACAGAGAAAGTCTCCTGACCAGAGTCGCCAAGCAAGGAAGTAGCAGGGCGGAGAGCTGAGCCAGGAGGGCTGGCTCCCGGTCCTGTCCGTTCACCTCGGGGCTTGCCCCTCTGGGCTGTAACCCAGATAAGAGACACGGCAGGGCCAGAGGCTCCCTGCTCACCCGTGGGTTGCAGGGGCTGGCCCAGGGCCTGGCAGGCGACGGGTACTCAGTGCCTGCATGTGAGCACGTGAATGAATGAAAAGAGGACCCGAGAACCCGTTCTAAACCTCCACATCAGAGGGATTATTAACCTTCCTTTCTGCTCACCTCGTCGGCCGCACCCACCACCCACCCAGCCCACTCTGCGCCAGGGACGCTGATGGAGGCTCCTCAGAGACGTGTAGACAGACGCAGGCTCCTTTTGCACCGCCTGCTGCAGGGTTCAGGGTCCCCGGAACCAGGCTGTGCCTTCCCCCCCCCCCCCGCGCACCCCAGCTCCATCGCTCCCCATCCGCCTCCCGTCCCCTTAGAAAGTGCCAAGTGTCCGTGTTGGGTTCAGAACAAGAGTCCCCGCTGGAGGGCTGCTTGCAGCGGAGCTGGGAAGGCGTCCCTCTGCAGTACACACTGAGGATGTGCCGGGAATTTCCTGAGGGGCTGGTGCCGGGAGAACTAACAGAGGCTCACTGGGGACAAGCCGCACTTTGCAAGCAGCGCGGGTCCCAGGTACAGAGACAGGCTCTTGCCCGCACAGCGAATTGGAGGCACAGCGTGTCATCTCATTAAATCCCCAGTGGCTGCCCGCCCATCGGGGCTCCAGCAACAACAGCCCAGCTCTCTCTGGCCCGGGCCTCGCTGTGCTCCTTCTGGATCAGGCACTGGACTCCCCGTCATGTGCTCTGTGCCCAGAGCTTTTGCACACTGCCTCGACCGCTTACCCCTGAAATCTAACCCTCCTAATGAGCCAGAGCAAGCGAGAGAGAGAGACAGAGAGAGAGAGACAGAGAGAGAGAGAATCGGCCCCATGCGACAGGTGGGGGAGCCCAGGAGCTGAAGTGACTTGGCTCTGTGAGTACGTGGCCAAGTCAGGACTTCAAATCCAAGTGTAGTATCTGCCCCCTCACCCTTTTGCTTCTCATGTGTCTGTTTGGGACATGGACCGTGTCTTATTATAAAACTCCAGAGAGACAGCACTTCTGACAGAAGGCCTCGCAGAGAGCCAGGCTTGGGGAGTGAGAAAACGAAGGGCACCCTGAGGACAAGGGCCCCAGCGAGGGAAGTGGCACAGACAGAGCATGTGGTGTTGGTGAGCACTGAATGCCAAGGCAGGTCAGATTTCCTGCCCTTCTGAGGCCAACAGGACGGAGAAGCGATGGAAGGAGGGAGGGAGGGGGTGACTTTGTCATCTTCGGCCAGTCACCTGGACTAGGGACGGCCCCGCAGAGGGTCTGTTAAAAAGCCCGTGGTTTAGTCTTTCAGTCCTGGGGGTAATTTACTGCAGGGGCCACTCTTATATTATTTCTTCAAAGCAAGTTCTGTGTCCACAAGGAAAGGAGGTCTAGGAGAGAAGGCAGCTCTGGGTTTTACAGCCGGGCTCATGAAACATAGTATATGACATCAGCCAGGCAGTGATGAAAGGGAGACACCTGTCATAGCAACAGTCTAGTCCATCCCTGCCAAACCTCTGGGCAGGAAGCGTCTTAGCTCCAAGCAGCCATAGGCTGGGTCAGTGGATACAGGAGGTACCCCTCTCTCACCAAAGGTCCTCTCCCAGGGTTTGGTGCTACAAGACATCTCCAAGGACCTGCGTCACAGGGCCAACATACTTGGAGCTACTCCTGTTCTAAGACAGCCATTGCACAGATGAAAGCATCAAGCCCTAAGGAAGGGAGGTTATTTGCCTGAGATCACACAGCAAATCAGCGTGATCAAGCTCAATCCTGGGGTTCCCAAGCTTTGATTTCTGCTCCGGGCTAACAGCGATGCTCCTTCGGGATGGGCTGTGGAACCAGAGAGCAAGCCAGCCTGTTCCCGGACTGGCTCCCTCTCCTCCTCTGTCTTGCTCTCCAACACACCCCACTCTCCCTGGTCAGGTTAAGTCCACCCTGTAATGCCCTTTTCTGCTGCTGTTCCCACCTTAGCTTGCCTCCCCCTAGAGCCTCTGCTCCTGCACATGCTTCCTGCAAGACTCTACTCAGCATTTGGACTTTGAAGGCACCTTCCCCTGACCCTCCAGCCCTCCATAACTGTTGTGTTCCCTCTCTGGGAGCCCTCAGGTGACTTTGCATCACACTCGGGATGGAAGCCGTGGTTCTCTGTGTGGCCCGCCTGCCCCTGGCCTGGCCTCTTCCCAGCTGTTCAGCCTCTCCACCGCACGCAGCTCCCTTCTGCTCCAGCCACACTGGCCTCCCTGCAGCCCCCCAGCCTTGGAACTCATTGCCACCCAGGGTCTGGCACTGTCATCCTCCACCCACAACTCACCCCACGCTTCTTCCTGTCCCCAACTCGCCTCCGTAGAGGTCCATACCACCGCATTAAATCTGCCTTTGCACCTCTCAACTCTCTGTCCTAAGGCTCACTCATTTTCTTGCAACACACTCTTTCAAAGTGATTGCCTGAAATTGGAGTATTTAGTTAGCTAATTAGGTTATTGTCTGACTCCCCCATGAGCACACAGGCTCCATTAGGGCAGGTACGTGGCCATGTCCATTGCCGTATCCCTCACCACAAGAACAGTGGCCCCTGGGCCCTCAACTAATAAGTCGATGAATTAATAAATAAATAAGCTGTTGTAATAAAACAACATCTCAGAATTAGAAGGAGCTAGGATTCCCATAGTGTGTTCAAGGTAAATTGTTTTGGGGAAGTCTTTGTCTACCTGAATCACTTGAGTCATTCAAAATAGAGTGTCAGCACTATTCTAAGGTCCCAATCTCATGCGACCCCACAAAAGAAGTATCAGGTAAAGATGATCTGAAGATGAAACTAAGAAAGCAATTCCACTTATACGAGCATCAAAAAGAACACTCAGGAGGGACACCTGGGTGGCTCATTGGTTAAGTGTCCAACTTCGGCTCAAGTCATGATCCCACCACTTGTGAGTTCGAGCCCCACCTCAGGCTCTGTGCTGAGCCAAAATCTGAACTGAGACATCTGGCTCTAGAGGACATGCTCTTAAATTTTTTTTTTTAACGTTTGTTTATTTTTGAGACAGAGAGAGACAGAGCATGAACGGGGGAGGGTCAGAGAGAGAGGGAGCCACAGAGTCCGAAGCAGGCTCCAGGCTCTGAGCTGTCAGCACAGAGCCTGAGGTGGGGCTTGAACTCACAGATCGCAAGATCATGACCTGAGCCAAAGTCAGAAGCTTAACTGACTGAGCCACCCAAGGCACCCCCAGAGTACACGCTCTTAACCATCATGTCGCATCTCAATGCCGTGACCTTCACCTGATAAGTGTCAGACCCTTCCTCAAACCTTTACTCATCAAAGCCTACAACTGCCTTGAGAGAGAAGTATTGTTTCCCCATTTTACAGATGACAACACCAAAGCTCCGAGAGGTTGAGTACTTGCCCCTGCCACTCCTGGTGTCATTCTCCACCAGGTCTGTCTGACTCTGGGGCTGGCCCCAAGGTTCTGAGCCATCTCTAACAGAGAACTTCTCTTTCCCTCAGACTGTCTCAACCAACACAAACCAACAAAAATCATGTGTGAAGGAAAGAAAAGCTGGAATAAAAACCCTGAAATTCCTTAAGTTCCCCATCAGGGCTCCTAACACCTTCACCTTTCAGTGGGTTCTCTCTGAATCCTACACCCACCTGTACCTCCAGCTATGGCCATATTCCTTTCCCTTCCTTCACAGGTAATGATCTGGCGGGGGGGGGGGGGGGGGGACAACATTTACAGCATTATCTCTGCTTTTTGACTGTCCCCATTGTTCACTCCCAGGCAGCCTGGCTCTGTCCCCACATCTCCAACCTGCACCCCACCAATTGGTCCTAATGCACACTTCTTGGACTCTTATCCAGGACCCCTCAATAGCCACTGACCCTGCTAACCAGCATCTCCTTCTTGAAACTTCTTTTCCCCTGACTCCTCTATTAAACATCCCCCTGGGCCTCCTGATTTCAGTGCAGTGGAGGAGGACAGTTTTGTACTTGGCTGCCAGCATTTCACCTCGTGTGCTGAGGTGACCCTCCACCTCTCTACCTCAAAGTGTCCTCTGAGGCTAGACCCCTCAGCTCAAATGCGAGCACAGTTAAAACATGGAGGTGATGCCCCAGGGGCAACCAGCAACCTGCAGATGGGAGCTGGTGGGTGAACACCCCATCCTTGGGAGGGAGAATTCTAAGGTATATTCTCCAGAGTTCCCAAAGGGGTCCCGATGGGCTTGAGCCCAGTTGCCCATAGCAGTCACCAGCCTCCTTATTAGCCTGCTTCCTCTCTCTCTCTCTCTCCTTCTCTCTCTCTCTCTCTGTCCCTCTCTCTCTCTCTCTCCGTCTGCTTCCTCACTCCAGCTTTTAGGGTCATCTTACAAATAAACCACCTGCACCCAAGCCCTTGTCTAGGCTCTGCTCTGGGTGAGGCACCATTATCTCACTGTCTTCCTTTACTTTCTGACCCATTCATTTTCCATCTCTTCGTGAACTTCTCCTTTAAGGGCACACCTTCTGCTGTTGTTGCTGCCCAGCCCGTCCACAAACGCCGCCCTGTGCCCTTCTGCTCCACACATTAGCCACATTAGCCGCTGACTAGAGCCTCCACACGGCCGCGTCTCGGTCCACCTGCACCTCCTGCCTGCAGCACGTTCCTTCTGTTCCTTAACCTCCTGAGGAGCGCCTGCTCACCTTGCAACCCTCAAAAAGCACTGCACCTCTGCGGAGCCTTTCCCAACACCCCCACCCGGGCAGGTGGGTCTGAGTGAGGGGCGTTCCATACAACGGCCCAGTGAGGACCTTCCAGTATGTTCTTTGTTCCCTTTGACTACAACGTAAACTCCCCGAGAGTGGAGTCTGTGCGCTTCTGCCTGTATACCCCCGAAAGCAAACACAGTCCCAGCCTGTGCTTCAGTAGATGTGAATAGAAGAAGGAGCATTCGCCCAAACTCTCTGCCCCTCCCTCCTCACCTGCCCCTCCCCAAGCAGAGTGTGGGCAGGACTTAGATCGCATAGTAGGTGGCTTGCCCTGCACAGAGCTGGCGCATGCATGGGCCTCAGCAGAGGGATGAAATCAGAGCCATCCTTTCTGAGGCTACCCCAATGGCAACGCTGCGGGGCTTCAGCTAATCTTGCAAACATCCAGGTCTCTTTAAGGGGAAGCGAGCGGGCAGGGAGCCTGAAGACAACATGTGCCTTCTATCTCAGGTCAGTACATGAGAACAGGGGCTCCCCACGTGCACACCTTCTTGGGATTTTCCAGACAAGCCCTACAGAAGGCCCACAGCCCCGCCTGACAGTGTCTGCAGCTTGTGATGCCTGGGCAGATCCAGGGCTGGCCACGGGTCAGCCAAGGTAAAGTGATCACTCCACCCAGCTCACAGAGGAAAAATACAAGCTCAGCGAGCCTTTGCCCAGCATCTTCTCCACAGCAGCCTCTGTGCGAGATGCGGAGGGGAATAAAGAATTGAACAAAAGCAGGGACGCCTGGGGGGCTCCGTCAGTTAAGCAGCCGACTTCAACTCAGATCATGATCTCTTGGTTCGTGGGTTCGAGCCCCGCATCGGGCTCTGTGCTGACAGCTCAGAGCCTGGAGTCTGCTTCGGATTCTGTGTCTCCCTCTCTCTCTCTGCCCCTCCCCCACTCACTCTCTGTCTCTCTCTCTCTCTCTCTCTCAAAAATAAATAAAAACATTTTTAAAAATTAAAAAAAAAAAAAGAATTGAACAAAGCAGGTCCCCGTCCTAGGGTGGAAAATCCACCAACCCCAGTCCCACACTTCTAGCACCGAAGTTCCAATTGAGAATAATCTTAATAAATAAGAAGGAGATTAGCTAGCATTTATTGAGTGCTGACTGCATATCAGGATCTTCTGAATATTTTGAAAACGTTATTTATTCCCCACAATGACCCGGGGGTGGCACAAGAGCCAGTTACGTTTTCAGGAATTTTGGAGAATGGGTGTTAAAGATGGCTATTATTAAAAAATTAAACTACATAAATTCACTATTAAATTCTATTTTAAAAAGTAGTAAATACTCAAAAGTTTTTACTTCCCAATTATCTTGCTGCATTCTCTTTTTCTCTGTTTTTGAGGCTATCCACGCCTATTATACCTCTGTGTGGTGGAAAAGCCAGGTGAGAGTGGCCACCAAGCATCTCTCGGCAGCCGTATTTGCAGTGACATCACACAGAAATAGTGAAGGGCTACAAATCAGGGCTTGATTGATTTATTTTTTTGTTGATTTCCTAGACTTAAGAAAGTGATGGAGGAGATATTAATCATGCAAATGAATCCCAAAGGTGTGCCTGAGTCTGCAGCTGTTATTTTGTGAATAAGCACCCCAAAAAAGAGAAAATAGTTTTCTGTACTCAGAAACGATCCTCTGATTCAGCAAAGAGCTCACGCAGGCCTTGGAAGAATGAGTGAGGTGTAGGCATGCTTCTCAGTGTTTCGCTTCCCCCTCACTCATCAACGGAAACAAAGCGCCAGACAGCCCTTGGGTGGAAGCTACACCTGCAAGCATTTACCAGCAGGTTCCTGCCTCCGAGGTAGGTGCTACCTACATGCCTGGCTTCCAGACGGGAAGCGGTTGGGAGGGGACAGGGCAGGACTCCTGCCAGCAGCCCAGCCCCAGAGTTGGATTCTTAAACACACCTAGAGGAAGGGGCATCCCGGTCTCCCCGACGCAGTTTTCCCAGACCATCCTGGACAAGCCCACAGGGAGAGCCTGCTTCTGGTACATGCCGTCTGATCCCCCAGCACAGACAAGAGGGAGCTGCCCCACGGGGGAAGCACAGGACAGACGCAGGGATGCACAGGACATGCCGAGGGCAGTGAGGGTGTTTTGAGAGGCAAAAGAAAGCCGAGCTGGGCAGCACCGGGCCTGAGCTGAGATGACACTTGCTGGAGCAAAGCCGTGGCTGGGGGTTAAAGAAAGCAGAGGGGCGGAGGCAGGGAGGGGGGGCTGCCTGAACCTCCCAGAACAGAGTCCCAGGGCCTCAGTGGCTTTTACAGGGCCTGTGGGCACGAGCAAGGAGGTCGCTGCCATGATGCCAACCAGGCTCAGAAATCTTCCTACCTCCCGCGAGATGGGCCGTTTCCAGCCCCCATGATGTGCCCTCACCAAGGAGCACCCCCCCTCCCCCCAGCAGGCCCATGAGTAGGCAGAGATAAAGAGCGCAGATTCGGGGACACTTCATGGGATGCAGAGCTGGCCCTGGTGCCTCATTCTCATGGCAACAATGGAGCCAAACTCCCTGCGGCCTGTGAGGCCGATCCCTTGCCACTCAGGTCCATTTCCAGCCTCTCCCACGAGTGCATCTGACACCCCAGCCTCACTGTCTCCAGACGAGCAGGGTCCTCTCCCGCCTCTGGGTCCTTACACAGGTTACTTCCTCTGCTGAGGAAGTCAGGGAAGACTTCATGGAGGCGGTGGTGTCTGTGCTGGATACTGAAGAGTGAGCTAAGGTACTGAAAATAGCCCGGGGCTCCCATCTTCCACATGCACCCAGCATCTGTAACATAACGGCCCTGCTGTGGCGCCACGAGTGCTGTAACGGGATGCATGTTCTCTCTGGCACACAGTAGGCACGCAGCAAGCATGTGGGCTGTACAGCTTAGACAGGTTGCCCAGCTTTTTACTAGCTGTGGGCCACACGCACCCACCTCTACAGAGCTGCGTCTGACCTACAAAGCTAGCAATTTCATATGTTCCAACCTAATAGCCTGCCTGTGACTCTGTAAACGGGGTTAATTGCGGTACCAGTCTCATAGGATTGGCGGGGGGATGCGATGGGTTAACACCTGTGCAGACACCTGGCCAGTGCCTGGAACAAGGCGAGCAGGTGTTCACCACAACTGCTCACACTTCACAGCTCCTACTACGTGCTGAGCAGGGTCCCGAGTGCCCTGTCTCGTTAGCTCCCGGGATCCCCCCCCCCCCCCGCCCCCTGCAGTTGTGCACGGGGCTGGACAGGCAGAAGTGTAGGAGCGGGTCAGAGGAAGGTGCCCACAGCCCAAAGCACCGGCACAGGTGGGCAAGCGGATGCCAACAGGAAACCCCAGTGCATCTGGCCACGGAAGGGGGAAAGCATTCGTGAGAAGCGGCCGCCTCTGGGCGGGCTCCTGCCCAGCACCTGGTGGGAGGCTTGGGGCCGCCCCTGGTCTTGTTGGCAAGGCCGGAGTGGGACAAATGAACTGGAATCTGGAGCCTACTGGGCCCCTCTGGGTCTGTCATCATGCCTGATCACTGCAACCTTCGGAGAATGATGAATTCTTCCTCGCCTCCACCTTCCAAAGCTCCCACGATCCTACATTTGGCCAACGCGAAGTCAGAACCCCACGGGGA
Organism: Prionailurus viverrinus; assembly: GCF_022837055.1. Classification (NCBI taxonomy): domain Eukaryota; kingdom Metazoa; phylum Chordata; class Mammalia; order Carnivora; family Felidae; genus Prionailurus; species Prionailurus viverrinus. The sequence continues at coordinate 39,007,464 of NC_062571.1, read as the reverse complement.
AGGGGATTCTGGGATATGTAGGTCCCCCTCCTTGGCCAGGCCGACGGAACCCCGTCCAGCGCAGGTGGTGATTCTAGAGATAGCATCATGGGGTAAAGGGAGGGGGGATGTGTGCAGGCCTGCCCAGCACACTTCCCATTTCCTTCTCCGGTTAACAGAAACCCACTCCCCTGGGGAGAGCCCACTCCTCAGCATGGCATTCAAGACTCTGCCACCAGGCAGCTGCCTCTCAGCCCCTTCCCCTGCTGCCCCCCAGCCACCTGGCTCCTGCCGTGCCCCAAACACATGACGCCCCTTCCCGACATCACAACTTGACAGAGACTGTTGCTCAGCCAGAAATGCCCAGTAGGCATCTTCCCCGCATCGCCCTCCACCCCCATCACAGAGCCCTTTGCATTGCCTACCCATCCCCCATCCATCCTAGCCTCACTTTGGTGCTGGTATCCTCTCCTTCTCGCAAGCCTATGGGCTCAAGAGAGGCTGATCCCATCCTCCCCAGGGTGGGTCCTGCTGATCTAAGCCACCCAACACGGGGGACCGCCATACTGGCTTGTTGGTTCAGGTCAGGTTCTTCTCTAAAGTTGCCCCAATCCAATTTCAATCCACGCCTGGAGAATAATCTCCCCGTCTCCCACGAAACGAGAACAAAGACACGCATGGCCCCCAGTGGTGCTGACAGCCATCTTTGGACTGTAGAATGAAACCAACACAGTGAATGGTGGAGGGAGAAACAATCTGAGTTCCAGGTGACACCACAGAGTTGCCGAATGGACCAGCCCTGAAGTCTGAACTGCCTCCGTTTGAGATAACAAACTTTTTCTGTCGTTTGTAATTCTGAAAGCATCCTGATGGATACACCTGCTTCTTGACCAGGCACACCCGTATTCACGCCCCTTGCAGCCCAGTACAGATGTCACCGGCCCCCACCCCAGGTGGGAAGTCTTTGCAAGCCTCTGTGTGGAGTCCCTCCCTTGTGTGCCCGCAGTGCCCTGGACCTCCCTCTATCCCGGCTCTTTGGTACATCCTTCATTCCAGTCCCTGAGGTGTCGTCTCCCCTAAGAGTTGCTGAGCTCTTTAAAAGAGAATCATCTCCCTGAGACTAGAGCAAGATAAGTGTATCCGTTTAATCTCATCCACTCCACATTCGTTCAGCAAACATTTGCCGAGTGCCTCTAGGACAGGGAGTACCAAGAAAGCATGGGTTTTGCATATACATGTGTGGAGGCAGGGTGGGGGTTACAGAGAGGATTCTTGGCTGGAGAGACAGGGGGTAGACGAGAGGGGAGGTGGGGGGGGCTGCTGGAAGGCAGGACCAAGATGCCAGCAGAGAGGCTAGACTTGAAGGCTGGGCAGGGGAGGGAGCTGAGAAAGATTTGGGAACCTAGCAGAGTACTGAAGCCAGAACTTTCAGAACGCCTCTGAGAGGTGGCACTTCCCCACTGCTGGGAGCAAAGAGTGAGCTCAGAGAGGCTGCTCCTTCATGCATGCATTCATTCAGCTTACCTGATGGAGCATCTCCTGTGTAGCAGGCACTGTATTTGGCACTTGGGATTCATCTATGATCACAGAGTCCTCTGACTGAGCTTGCTCTGGCTCAATGGGTCAGGGAGTTCTCTCCCTGAGACCTGGAGACAGTCACGTTCACGAGCCAAGGTGAAGACAGAGCTGTTAGAATCATAGTCAGCTTTCAGGGTCATAATCCAACCCCAGCCACAGAGCTAGGTAACATCTGGGAGTCCCTTCACATCTCTGAGAGTCTCTGATAAGTTCATACAAACTTGTTCTCTCTGGCTGGGTCCTGTCTGCACCCCCAGATCTCTGAACAAGCCTCCCAGATGCCCGACCCATGCCCTTGCGCTATGACGAATGCCATGCACATAGGATGAGCCCTGTAAATATTTCATGCCTGTATGCATGGCAAATGCTCCCTCATGAGCTGTCTGTCAGTCAAGATTCGTGTTTCGAGTGACAGAAACCCAACTCGAACTAGCTGAGGCCAGAAGGGGAATTAACCCACTCACAGAATCCAAAAGATTAGATGATCAAACTGAGGAAAGGCAGGAACAGCTGGACCTCAGAACAATGGGAACCGAAATTGGACCAGAACCTTCTCCCTCCATCTCTCATCTCTGCTTCTCTCTGCACAGGGCTTCATTCTCTCTGCCTGTAGGCCAACGCCTCCACTTGGCACAAAGGCTAGAGGCCAAGTGCCCCTGGCCTTTACCACCCTAGAGCCTGCACCGTGGAGGCAGCCTGGAGACTCCTTTTCAGTTCCATCTTGAAAAGTCCCAAGCAGGGATTCTGATAGGCCCAGCTGGCATGCAATGCCCAGAGAAGTTGAGGCCTCTAAAAACATGGCAGCATCTACAGGAGTCTAGTGGTGGAAGCAAGGAGAAGAGAAACTTCTGGAAGATGGAAATGTTTATGAAAAGGGGCAATGTCCCAAATATGGAGAATAGACACGGATTGATAGTGTCCACCATAGTCCAAAAGTTGAATCAGAAGAAAGATTTCTAAGGAGTCACTTCTAAAGCCATCTACCTTCAGACCATGGGGGAAGGGAAGGGGAAAAAATAGTTACAGAGAGGGAGGGAGGCAAACCATAAGAGACTCTTAAATATAGAGAACAAACTGAGGGTGGATGGGGGGTGGGGAGATGGGGAAATGGGTGATGGGCATTGAGGAGGGCACTTGTTGGGATGAGCACTAGATGTTGTGTGTAAGCCAATTTGACAATAAATTATATTTTAAAAAAAGAGATGATTGGTGCTAAAAGAATTAAAATTAAAAGAAATAAAAATAAAGCCATCCACCTTCTTTCCAGTCTCCCTGTCTATTCAGTATCTGACAACAGAATTACCTGATTATATTAAAAAGTACCCCAAACCTACAGTCAAAGGGATGAAGTTTAAAATGGAACTCTGCCACTTAGTAGCTAGAGCAAGTCACTTAACTTGTCTCCACCTCGGTGTCCTCATCTGTTAAATGGGTACAGGTTTACATGGGTCGTGTGCATGAATGTCAACAGCATAGTGTTGGCAGATGCCTTGTGCATGGTGGTCAGAGAGCTCAATCAGAACATTAGTTCTGAGCCACCCATGTGGCTTCCAAAGCTCCTATTGCACAGTTTAGTTCCATGCGGTCACATGTATCAGCCCCAAGAGGGAATCTGGAAAACCTCTTCTCACTGCATCTGTGAGGCTCCCTTCTTCTAATTATGCCCCACCCTCTAGAAGTTTCTGTTCTTCTTGTTCCCACCACTAGCCTCCAGAAGACACTGCCATGCTTTTAAAGGCCTCTATTTCTGGGGCACCTGAGTGGCTCCGTCGGTTAGGTATCTGACTTCGATTCAGGTCATGATCTCGCAGCGCATGAGTTCGAGCCCTGCATAGTCAGGCTCTGTGCTGACAGCTCAGAGCCTGGAGCCTGCTTTGGATTCTGTCTCCCTCTCTATCTGCCCCTCCCCTGCTCACACTCTGTCTCTCTCTGTCTCTCAAAAATGAATGAACGTTTAAAAAAAAAAAAAGGCCTCCATTTCTCTGGCAGTTGGTTGACTGCTTGGTCAGTGGGAACTGGGAGGTGACTGGGCCAGGGTGTGCACATGGAGAGAGGCCCCTTCTCCTGCAGTGACCAGGCTGCACCAAGCAGAACACTCTCTCTTCTGTCCTGCTCAGCTTGGCCACCTAAAATACAGATTTTCCCATGCCACTCTCCTGTTCAGGGACCACAATAGCTCCCACGGCTGCCAGCCCTCCAGGGAGGGATCTCCAGGCCCTCCAGAGTCAGGTACCAGACTCAGCCCTCACCCTACCTCCCCGTGTTCCTTAATCACATGCTTATGCCACACTTGGGACACTAATTCCTGATATGTCCCATGGTCTGCCCTCCACCTGCCCCATCCTGCCTATTCCTCGGGCACCTGATCCCTACATGCCCCAACTTGCCTGACTCCTGATGCCCCCACTTTAGCCACCTGGACACTGCACATACCGAAAGGCTTGATGGGCGATACCGTCCTACACATGGTGACCCGGATACCTGCTCTCCTGAAACTTAAACTGGAGTCAGGGAAATAAGTTTCCTTTTATGGGATCCTGTTCTCCACCTTTTCTTCCAACAGTTAGTATGAGCAGACTCGGCACAGGCTTTTGGAGAAGTCATGTAGCTCGATCACCAGTCAGAGGACAAAAGATAAGATATTAACTTTCTACGCATGCACGAACAAGTCCATTGTCCACCATAGGCTTCTTGGATAGGGTCTGAGGCTTCTCAGACTCTGCTGGTCTTGATCTCCAAGGTGTTGGCTCCAGGCAGGGCACCTTCTGTCGAATTCCTTGGATCCTTAGGAGGTTGCCATTCACTTGTTCTCAGTAAAAACCCCTTGCCAACCACGTTCTGTGGGAGATAGTCTTGCCACAAACTTCGAAGGACTACTGAGATGGAAAGTGAGGTCCAAGTGAGTGGGATCCCACATTCACGCCAACTTTAATCATGCTGTTCCCTATCACTTGCTTTCTAGTCTGAGAAAAAGAATCTGTGGCAAAGTCCGGTTTGCAAGTCACAGATCTAAATGACCTACTCAAATTCAAACACTTGCAGGGACAGACAGGTAATATAAAGGAGCAAATCAGGCAAGGCATGGGACAGCAGGGAGCAGTGCAGCCTGGGGAAGCCCGTCGGAAAAGAGCAGGTGCCCCTGAGATCTAGCCACACGAAACAACAAACTTAGCGTGTCCAACTCTTCCAATTTTTCAGTAAATCTGCAACTTGATGTGGCTGTTTTCCAATTATTAAGACGTGTTCAGGTCAAACGGGCTCCTATTTCTGAACCAGATGCAGCCAGTGGACCGTCTGCCTGCAAGTCCTGGCTTGGGCATTGCCTTTGAGAAAACCGGGCCAGCGAGGACCACCGTTTCCTTGAACTCATTCACAAGACGGTATGGGGCAGCAGGAAGACCCATCAAAAAGGCAGGTCTGGCCCTGACTAGCTGTGCGAGCTCAGATCAGGTCCCGAACCGGCCTCACAGGCCTCTGCACGAACGTGACGGTAACAGGAGAGGATGCTGCTGGGGGACGTACCTCCTGGTACACGTGGCACAAGGTAGGCACACGGCAAAGGGTGTGTTTCCTGTTCACGCACCCTAGGTGTGTTTCCTGTTGCCCTCTGCTAGGTGGAGACCCTGTGTGAATGAAACAGGGGTGTGGGTAGGGGCTCCCCAGACCAGCCGCAGGGGTGCTGACAGCTCAGAAAGCCCCAGCCCGTCACTAAGAGGGATGAAATGACCACCTTCCGTCTCCGCTCTCTGGTGCACAGATGAGATGCGAGCGCCCCACCAGAGAGGAGCCGGGCGCCTGGGCCCGCGGCTGTCTGGCGGGATCATTAATAAGATAGATGTTCCTAATGGCTCCAAGAAGGATCATGGAGCTACTCATTATCAGGGGTTGAAATCGCTAATTATTCGTTTCTCTGCAGCTGTCACTCGCGGCACCCACCAAACCACAGGCCCCCGGCCGCGGTCCTTTCTCCCATGGCCAACAGGGGGCCGTGAGCACGCTTGGCTGGCCTGGGGCTGGGGCAAAGTCCTCTTCCTGCGTTCAATACTTATTAAAGTTGATTAGAACTCAATGCACCATAAAATCTCTTTCAAGTCAGTGAAATGCCTTTGGCTACAGATTTTCCCCCCCAATTCTATCCAAAAGGAACTCCCAAGCACTGAGAGAGTATTGGAAAAATTAGATGCGGATGGAGAAGTGGGAGTGCGGCATTCCAGATTGGAAGGAGGGGAGGTAGTTGAGAACGGTTAGGGTAGAAGATAGCAATGCCTGGAATGAGAGGCATCCAGGACAAAAAAGGGAGTGTGGATTCAGGCGGGGTGGGAAGGCTGCCGGATGCACATATTTTTAGGAATGTTATTACCCTGGACCTAAAAATATGAGCCATGGCGTTCTTTAAAAGCGATCTAGGCCCTATTTACATTTCAGAGCAAACAGCATATTGTTTTCATCAGGGGGAAATAAGCACTCATGTTTACCTTATGTTTCCTTCAAAATATTTGCATTTCAAAGCCTTCTGAGCTTTAAGTTTCAGAGCTGTTCAAAATGTGGCACCTGGGCTTCTCCCAGATGGGCCATGTTTACAGCAGAAATCCATACCACCCAGCCAGGATGGCACCCCAAAAAAGGGCAGCGCCCCCTTTAAGGCCCATGAGGCACCCCCCCACCCAGGAGTGCGGCAGTTGGGAGCAAAGCTGGTGGCCAGATGAGGGATGGGAGGGTCAGGCAGCCTGGTCACTGGTCTTCTGTGTAGGTTCTGTGAGTTTGCCCCTGGTCAAGGATGGGGTTCATCCTCTCTGTGGGCTTGGATGAGGGAAGAGACCATGCTGGTCTGCACGGGTCCTTGGGGGCCTGTCCTAGAAGGAGGAAATGGGCAGTTCTGGAGCCCTTGGGAGAGGGAGATGTTACACACAAAGCCCCAACTGAACCGGCACAGAGCAATGCCAGTGCCAGAGGGCTGGGCCAAATGACCTCAACCACCTCTTCTTGCCCCCAAACTTTCATTCATTCATTCACTTATTCACCAATCACGGAGGGCCCGCTGTGCACTGGGCCTCAAGCTAGAAACTGGGGCCACAGTGATGAACAAACCAATCAGGGCTAACATTTGTTAGAAGCTAATTCTGTGCTGGGCACTGTTCTTAGTTGCCCATTATTATCAACTAGGGAGCTTTAGAAATCCCAGGGCCCAAGCCACACCCCAGACCAGTTAGATCTGAGTCTCTGCAAGTCACCATTAATTTTTTTATTCCCTCACATGGTTCCAGGGCACAGCCATGTCTGAGAACCAGCATTCTAAGTGTTCCATAGACATGAACTCATTTAATCCTCAAACCACCTTCTGAATCAGGTCGGGATTATTATCCCCTTTTCTTTTTTCTTTTTTTTTTTTTAATTTTTTTTTAAACGTTTTTTATTTATTTTTGAGACAGAGAGAGACAGATCATGAACGGGGGAGGGGCAGAGAGAGAGGGAGACACAGAATCGGAAGCGGGCTCCAGGCTCTGAGCCATCAGCCCAGAGCCCGACGCGGGGCTCGAACTCACCGACTGCGAGATCGTGACCCGAGCTGAAGTCGGACGCTTAACCGACTGAGCCACCCAGGTGCCCCTATTATCCCCTTTTCAACAACGAAGCGCAAAGATGTTAATTCAGCCATGGCAGGGGAGCAGAGTCAGGATCTGAACCCAGGACTTGCCCTCCGGATAGCTCTGCTGTTGTACCTCCCGGTCCCAATCCTGTCCTCACGGAGCTCCTTCTGTGGAGAGAAGCCAGTAGGCGGTTGAACCCAGTGTCAGAAGCAGCAGTGTCCAGAAGGGCAAAGTGAAAGGCACTGGGAATGGTCCAGCCCCAGCCATTCCCAGCTCCTCTTCACTTGCCTCCCACCTCAGAGACTGACAAGTCAGAGACTCCCCGTCCCAACACCTCCCTCAAAGCTAGGGTTCTGGTCAATGAGATGGCGTGGGATGCTGGGAAGGATTTTCCTCCAACAGGACAGAGCAGGTGTGAAGGAGCGTCCCTTTCACCTTTTCGACCCATTCTCATCCTTCCGCCTGGGGGTTGCCATGTGAGGATGTGATGTTTGGAGCTGCTGGCCCACGAGGAGAAGCCTGAGAGAATCAATGCCGTGAAAGCAACCCAGGAACAGCCCTCCCTCAGATCTCTTGCTAAGGGAGGTAACTAAAAAGCCTTCCCTGGGGGCGCCTGGGTGACTCAGTCAGTTAAGCATCCGACTTCAGCTCACACGGTTCGGTTCGTGAGTTTGAGCCCCCACTGGGCTCTCTGCTGTCAGCACAGAGCCCGCTTCAGGTCCTCTATCCCTCTCTCTCTGCTTCTTCCCTGCTCATGTGCTCTCTCGCTCTCTCTCTCTCTCTCTCAAAAATAAGAAATTAAAAGAAATTTTTTTAAATCTTCCCTGCTTTCAGGTATTCAGCTACTTACACCTGCATCAGTTAGAAGGAGGTTTGACTGGGATTAACAGGAAGCCGCAAAATAATGGTGGCTTATGCAAGGTAGAAGTTTATTTCTCCTTCATATAAAAGAAAGCTGAATGACGATAAGCAGTACACAGCAATGGGGAAGCTTTAAAGTCATAGAGAGCCAAGCATCTTTTTTCTTGCTGCCCTGCCATTCTTAGCATGTAACTTCTACTCACATGGATCAAAAATGGCTGCCCAAGCCCCGGGCATCACATCTGTATTCCAGCTAACAGGGAGAAAGAGGAGAGGTGGAAGAAGTGCATGTCCATCCTTCAAAGAACACTTTCTAGAAGCTCTTCTGTTTACATCCCGCTGACTAGAATTTCATGACATGGCTACATCTGGTTGCAAGGGAGATTGGGAACCATGTTTATTCTGGGTAGCCATGAGCTTAACCGAAATGAGGGATTCCTAGATAAGGAAGAAAGAAAGAATATTTGAGAGCAATAAGCAGTCTCTGCCGTACAGCTGAGGCCACCTCATTAATCCAGAGGGCTGGCTGACACTTGGGTGGAGAGGGGCTCAAAGATGACTTCTCTGACTGAGAAGAAGATTCATGAGTTAGCCAGGCCAGAGGAAAGAGAACAAGTTTCCAGACAGGAGCAACAGCTTGGGCGAAGTCCTGGCAGGTGAGAGGTGAGGTGGAAGAGGCAGCAGGGGACCGAGCGGGGCAGGACCCTCTGGCCACGTGCAAAAATCTGGGCTTTACTCTAAGAGTAACAGCCCCCCTGGAAAGTGTTCGGCAGGAAAGTGACCGGGGTTGCATTTTGGAACGCTCATTCTGGCAGCGTGGAGGCCGCACTGGGGTGGAGGGGGGCACACCCGGAGGCGGGGAGACCCAGGGAGAGGCTCCCGGAGGGAGGCCAGTGAAGGGACGGTCGTGGCTTGAAGCACACAGCGGCACTTCCTGTCACACACTGGGAGGCAGATGAGGGATGGTGCTCTTCGAGCAGTGCTCTTCAGAGGGCTTGTCTGCAGTGAGAGTCCACACTTGTACCACAACCGAAATCAGTGCAGCTTCCTTTGCTGGCAGAGTCTTACTACAAAATGCAGCACTATACCACGTACACACACACACACACACACACACACACACACACTCAGCTGAATTAACACATGCTGAGTGTTGTATTTGCTTTACACTCTGAGGCAAGCTCCCTCCTTCTTCATGGACCATTTACGCTTTTCAGACCAGCACCATTCTGTGGAGCACACTTGGAAACATCACTGGCCTCAGGGCCAGAGGACCCTGACTACCTCATGTAAGGCCGCCCTCTTGGACCAGGGAAAAGCCTGGTTTCGCTGTGTCGGAAGCAAGCCTTACTCTTTCCTTTTTCCTTTTCATGTTTCGAGTTTCTATTTAAATTCTAGTTAGTTAACATATAGTGTAATAGCGGTTTCAGGAGTAGAATGTAGTGATTCATCACTTAGCTACAAAGCACAGTGTTCCGGAGCCTTACGATTTCTTAATACTGCCAGTATTAAGACATATGATACTGACACTGTCCCGTGCCAACCTCAACCTTCCAGAGGTTACCTATGGCCTTTGCCTGTGGTCCGGGAGCAGCAAGCTCCCAGGTGACCGGCCAGTGAGAGGAGGCCGGCCTGGGATCCCTCACCACCTGCCCCAAGTCCCTGGAACATACAAAGCCTCCCCAGCCAAGATCTTTCCAGGAACAAGGTGATTGCCTTGGGAAAGGCAAAGGGCGGATGCCTCCTCAAGCTGGCTCCTCCAGCCGCGGGAGGAGCTCCTGGGAGTGCCCCAGGTCCTAGGCCATTTAACAGGAAAGAATGGGGGAGCCTGGCCGCCTCAGTTGGTGGAGCACACAACTCCTGATCTTGGGGTCGTGAGTTCAAGCCCCCACATTGGGCATAGAGAGCCTACTTCAAAACAAAACAAAACAAACCAGGAAGGAACGAAGGGCCCTGTGAGGTCAATCTGTGAGGTCACCGGCCCAGGACCCGGCCCCGCTGAACACCACACTTCCCACCTGGGCCAAGCCTGTCCATCGCCAGGCTGCCTCCTCCCCACTGACGGCTGTTTGAGGGGCGCGTGTGTGCTTCCTCAACGCCCCCCATCCTGCCTGGCCCAGAGCGCGGCCAGAAGCCTCGTTCCCATGTGCCAAACCCTGGCGGTGCATTCACTCATCTAATACTGAGCGCCAAGGAGTGCTTGTTTAATCCATTCATGGATTTACCTCAGGGCATCAGTGCCTGGAGGTTTCACCCTGGCTCAACTACTCGAGCCACACGCCCTTCTAGTGAGGGCCGACGCATGCAAGAGGGGGCTTCAAGAGAGGAGGCCCCTCATTTGCACGCCAGTTCCTCAAGTAAAGGTCCGTCCCTTGTGTCAGCACAGGTTTCACTGGACTATTCCGGTGGCCCGTCTGTCAGTCAAGTGTCCGGAAGAGGAGCTCCAGGCCCTCCAAGGGGGACTCTGAGGAGAGGCGACGTGTGGAGCCCCCACTGGAACGTAGGGGACAGACCCCTCGGAGCACGCTCTTTGCAAGGGCTTTCCAGCCTCACTGCTTGTCGGCCAGATGGCAAATGTAAGGTGGGGGAAGTAGTCCGAGGTGACAAGTAGGACCCAAGGTGACACCGAGGCTGGCAGGGCTGAGGCCGGGCATTGCCCCCAGCGCCCTGCCCATCTTCACGCATTGGCTCCTCCAAAGTGCCTAGAACAGGGCAACCCAGGCAAGAAGCTGGTATCATTCTCCTGAACACACAGGGTGCGTGTTGGACCCAAAGGGGACACCAGTCCCTCATGGAGGCCCTTTGGTAGCACTGACCAAGGAGCAGGGCCGGAGCGCCCATGATCCTTCTTCCAAATGTCACCCTGAAAAATCAGGTCAGAGACTGGGAAGCAAGCCAAAGGACATCTGAGGACCAGACCAGCCACCCTGCCAGCTGCCTGACCCCTCAGTTAGAGGTCAAAGCGCCCACGCCTCTACCCTGCTTCTCAGGTCCCCCGCTGTAGGGGAAAGCCAGCTCCGGGCACGTCCCCCCGGCTGGTTGAGCCCTGCCCTCCACCCGGCCCCCCATCTCCAGCTTCGGGTTTCAACCGAAGGAGATTGGGACTTGGGAGGGGTGGGTAACCAGAGGCAGGCCAGACAGGGAGGAGAGAGGCAGTGAATGAAATTCTTTGTTTAAGAAAGGCTTGAGCCTTGCGTCTGCAAGCCCGGGAGAAGCATGTCATTTTGCTGGAAATGCAATTTTCCCTAACAAGTACAGAATTCTACATGACATGTTGAAAAGTGTATCTCTTTGAGAAGCTGCTCTGTATCTCAGAGGCATCGCCAGTACAGAACCATGTAATGTGGCAGTTGCCATGGCAACACCTCGTTTTCCATAGACAGGAAAATCAGAGTGGCTAAGTCGATTGAGAGGCCCCAAATAATGTCTCGAGAGCAGGCTGAGATGTGGCGCGGGCTTTCACCGCGCCTGGGGTGCTATTTGGGGGTCTCAGGGCTACCTCATATATGCTTCGTGGAGAATCCCAAGGGTGATGTTAAGTAATTCCTCTGCTTTTGTCAGAGGCTTGGAGATGACGGAACAGGATTTGTCCTAGGCCACCTGGCAAGGCAATGACGAGGCCAGGGTGACCAGGCTCCTGCTTCCCCTGCGTGGGCAATGGGCACGGCTGAGAGACATTGCCTCCCCCCTCCCCTCCCACCAATGTCCCCTTCTATCACTGGTTCTGCTTCTCTCCCCAGTTGTCCTGAAGGCAGACATTGTCCCTTGCGATGAGCAAGTTAGAGGAGAACGTGTCCCCAGTATCTATCCCTACACGTATCGCCCACTTACATGTGCCCATGGCCGCGTGTGCTCCCAGTGTGAGCTCTCTGAGCACAGGGACAGGGCCACGCAGAGCAGGTGCTCCATCTGTAGGTACAGCATGAAATGGTCATACATGCCCAAACATACCCCAGGGAACCCATTCGCCTGGGGCCACAGCTCCGGCTCCCCAGGGCCGGGCACAGCGTCTTGCAAGGGGTAGATGGGCATGGATGCAACATCTTGAACTTGAAACACACACACACACACACACACACACACCATGCTGAAGCCAAGGCTCTGCCCCGCCCACCAGCCTTAGTGAAGTACAGGCACTTTGCTCGGTATTAGCATAAAGCAGGGTAGCCCTTCTCCCTGCCTCAGCATGGTGCTTTGAGGAGGTTGGAAAGGGGTAAAGGCAGGATGCTCGAAGGGGAGCAGCCCAATTTAGATCCCAGGGAGGAAGCACCCTTACCCTTAGGGATTCCGGAGTCAACACAGCTTGGCCCCGGGGTCCTCTGCCCTCCCCATTGCTCGCTGTCACTTGGCATTCAGGGCCCTCTGCCGTATCTGTTGCTGTGTGTCCCCACCCCCAGCCCTCCCGGGAGGTGGCTAACAGCTAACACGGGGTACAGGAACAAGGAAAGCATCCACCCGTTCTTTTATCCACAAACACAAGTGAGCGTGGGGGACCGGGGAGTGACGTGGGGGAAGAGGCACAGGCCCCCCTCAACTTCCCAGAGGAAAAATTTTATGAAACTGTCAGAGATGTAATAGAGCTGTCAGAAGTACAGGAAATCAGCTACACAGATTACAAAAACATATGTCAGGGACCTATTGGTTTCATGACAGTGTGAAAATCACAATTTTTCTGTCAAGATAGAAAATAGAAACAGAGAAAAACCAGGAGCACTTTAGCATACACCAGCTGACGGCGGTAAGTCCAACCCTCCACGGTGGGGAGAGACCCTCGGGAAGAGGCAAGAGTGACCTGGGCTCCCCGGCCCCAACCGCGGGGAAAAGCATGCACACTGCCTCAGTGCCCTCTGCCTGAGCAAGAACACATCCCTTCGTGATCGCTCCACTCCCCCCAGCCTGGCTGTGTGTGAGCTCCTCCCGCCGCCCCCACCTCCAGCTAGTGGCTGTCCTCCAAACGGCTGGCCTTGCAGATGTGACAGGAGCATAGACAGTGACCTGTTCACACGTCGGCCTGGCTGCTTCCAGCCACAAACCAGGCCTCCTTCCTTTTCCTTTGTGAGGTTGTGAGACAGCCAGTGTGGGCCCCCGGCAGGGCACAAGGAAGGTGGGGCCGGGCAAGGGACCGGGGTCTTGAGAGAAACCATGGGCTGGAAGAGTCGCCCGCGTGTCCCTCGACCTCCTAGCTGCTGCGCATGGGGCTCCGGAGCCCTCTTTCCTCCAAGAAGCTCCGCAGCCCCGGGCCGGCCAGCCTGGCAGCGTTTCCTGTGGTTGTGACCAGAATCTGGGTGGAAGCATCCTGCTGTCAATTAGAGCCAGGAGGAGGTGACAGACTGTGATTGCCCATCAGATGTCTATTGACGCCTCTGAGCCCTGACCTCCTGAAATGTTCGCGGCCACGAGAGTACTTACCTTTCAGAGGCACCAGGGTTTCATGGGATAACGAACGCACACACGGGTCCCCAGGAAGTGTCTGCTCCGTGCTCAACCCCTTCAACTGCAGTCAAGATGACCCCCATCTCTGCACGCCACACGGCACTTGAAAAAGCATTTTACATCTAGGGCTTGGCTGAGCATGTGTCCCCTCTTCTGTAAAATAGAAATGGCTTTTCCACCCTTGCACTTTGCCCTAAAGTCAGAACAAATCCACCCCCCCACCCCCGCCCTGCCCCACCCCCTACCCCCGGCCCAGTTCCTGAAGCACTTCCTGCTTGAGCTAGACCCAGGCTTCCAGAAAGCAGACCGAAGATGGGATTCAACAGGCAAGGAATCTATTAGGGAAACCCCTGGGGATAGAGAATGGGAGTCAGGAAAGACCAACGGGCAGTGCAGGTCCGATCCCGAGTAAAGAGAGAAGGAAGGGCACCATGCAGGCTAAAGAAGGGTTGGCAGGGCCAAAGCCAGGGGTCAGAACACATTCCTTGACTCCTGGGACATCCCTGCTGCGCTCAGTCACACACACAGCCGTGGGAGTCAGAGCACAGGGCCTAGGGGGGGAGGTGTGCAAGGTGTCTCCTCACCGCTTGCCCGGCACACCCTCCCACGTGCAGTCCCACCCCCAAGGTACTCTCCACTGGGACTGGCCTGAATAACCCCAGCTCTTCTGCTGAGTCTTAAAGTAGCAGATTCTTCCTCCAGGCAGCCTTCTCTGACCTCAGCCCCCTTCCCCCGACTGGCACCGCTGCCCGTGCTGCAATTGCATGAAGAATCCTTGACCTCCCCGCCCCCACCAGCACTGAGTTTTACTCACAGCCGTGCCTCTCTCCCTCCCCCACAACCCAGGCCAGGGACTGTGCCAGAGCTCATGAATGTTACTGAATGGTGAGCCCAGAGAAACAGCCCAGGGGCTGGCAAGGGCGTTGGAATCTGGGGGTGCCGATTCCAGGAGCTCTCACTTGAACCACTGCGAAGCTCTCTGCTCAGAGGTATATGCAGATTATTAGTAACAGGAAGAGCACGGGCACCAACTAGTCAGAATGGCAGTAGACATAGGCAGGTACCAGCCCTGCCTCTACCTGAGCCCAAACCCAGGATGCCAGGTCCACGCACTTGTGTGCCAAGAAACAGGCAGGTACTCGGCAAGCAGGTGTCCCTATCAATGAGCTGAGAGGCAGGGAGCATCACCAGGCACCATCCTGAAAGGGACATCTGGCTCATCTACTTGACAGTCCCCGCTGCTGTGCCAAGGATGTGAGTTATCCGCTAGCTGAGATGCTGAGCCCGTTATCCGCCCGATGGCCAGAGCAGGCCCAGGGCACGCAGGGCCCCCAAGCTGGTCTCTCCTGGCTGTAAGCTGACCCTGGTGTGCTGTCCAAAGTTTACCCTTCTCTGTGCATGCCATGACATTACAAAAAGGTCAGCAGGCACCGGTTCTAGTCCGGCCCCATTACACAGATGAGGAAACTAAGGCCCGAGAAGAGAAGGGGTGCTTATTCAAAGACACTAAGAATAAGGAGCCCTTGGTTTTCATTCCAGGGCCACTGCTGGGTCTACTGTCCCAGGACACCTCACCACTGCTCCTACCGACTTCGACCCCTTGTCCGGCTCCAGATCCACACGGGCCTTCGTCCTCTCCTTCCAGCAAGGGCCAGAGACGCCCAAGTCTCTCCCAACAGCTCCTGCGAGGAGTGAGCTCATCTCTCAGGCAGGTGTCTCCACCTTCTCTGATTCCCCTCTCGTTGGGGAAGGCATCATGCTGGAGTAGGATGTGCAGCTAATAAATATGTATGCAGGATTTTTATTACTTAATAGTTGTAAGGTTAATCGTCGTGGTGAACGCCTATATTTAATGTGTCAATGGAGCTGCAAAATGCCAAACTGAATAGCTTTAACACACATTAGTTCTACTTGTGAATCTACAAATAGGAACCTTGTCAGAAAAGTATTCAAACCAAGATCAGTATTGATTTTGGTCCTCGGGAAAGGCACTGGACTGTGACAGTTTAAAATGATAAATGTCTAGAGAATTATTTGCCCGTATTGATAAAAAGAAGCAGATATAAAGCTGACAGTCTCAGAGGCGTCACCACTGAGTGAGGGCAGCACATCTAACATTGTTAGGGGGCTCTGAGCTAATCTCCCCTTTGATATGGAGAAGATCCTCATCTGATCTGGTCCTGCCCTGAGACTCAGGCTTGTAATTGCAAAGGAGGGGCCTCTCTGAGCACGTTCAGTCTGCTCCGGGGTTCCTGCCCCCAACGCCCCCACCATAGTTCTGGAAGGCTGCATTCTGCAGGGATTCCTGGGCCTTTCATTGCACTCCTGCTCCCCTCCTGCTCAGGAACTTTCTGTGGCTCAGAAAGCGAGACTGAACGAAGTCCTCGGGCTGGCCTGAGCGCTCAATCCCAAATGGCACCACCTCCCTCTCAACCTTGTCATTCAAAGCTCACCCCACAGGACCTCTGTGCCAGCAAGACTGGAGGGCTGCAGCTGTTGTGAACTCCTGTCAAAAGCTCCCCCATTTCTCTCACCCAGAACATGCCCCCCTACCCATTTTGACTGTCTGAAGTGGACCCCACGTCCCCTTTATTCTCTAGTCCAATGCCACCAGGACTGGCCAGGATTCCCTCCTTGACCAGACTCTAGTCAGGTTCTCCTGAAGCCTCTTCCCAAATGGCCTGGACTTTGGGACTGCCCTGCTCATCTCTGCACGGTCCAACAAGCGACTTTGCAAGAACGCTGCTAAGTCCGTTTAACCAGAATCTCCCCCCTTCCATGCCTGGTCACCCTCAACCTCCTGGGATGTCCCACCACCCTGATCTGCTGGCCGATCCTGTGAGGTCAGTTTAACCGGAACAACCTGACCCCCAAGGCTTCCTCTTAGTAATTTTCTATCCATGGACCCTCACCCTGCTCCTTGGCTGTAAATCCCCTTTTCCTTGTTGTATTTGGTATTGAGCCTGATTTCACTCCCCAGCAAAACCCATTGTCGTAGCACTGCCCTAAACACCGTGTTGCCTTATCCTCTTTAGCAAGTGTCATGAATGCATTTGTCTGTTGCACTGGGCTCCGTGCCTGAAGAGCGTGCCCCTCACTCACAGCTCCCTTACTCTGCCGTATTTGCCCTTTGCACCCGTTTCAGATACGCTTGTATGTTGGTTAATTCTCATCTGTCTCCCCCCAACCACAACATAAAGACAGACACTTGGATTATTTTGCTCATCACTGTGGAACGGTGTCCTGGCACAGGGAAAGTGTGAGGGTAAGTATTTGGGAATGAATGAATGAATGAATGAGTGAGTCCTTCAAGAAGCCTTCGGGGGACACCTGGGTGGCTCGGTCGGTTGAGCGTCAGACTTCGGCTCAGGTCATGAACTCATTGTTGGTGGGTTCGAGCCCCACGTTGAGCTCTGTGCTGACAGCTCAGAGCCTGGAGTCTGCTTCAGATTCCGTGTCGCCCTCTCTCTCTGCTCCTCCCCACTCACACTCGGTCTCTCTCTCAAAAATACATAAATGCTTAAAAAAAAAGAAGTCTTCTGAATACCACCATCCCCAGTGATTATATATTCCTCCCTTGTCTTCAAACTGACAGGACATTTCCAGCTCTCTTGCCACCCAGTAGTCTGCTCAGAAACCCTCCATGGCTCCCTATGGCTTAAGGATCAGGTTTGAACCCTCCAGCCCAAACTGCCTGGGCCCACTCCCCAAGCCCCCCCTCTTCCCGTCTTGCCTGCATCTCACTTCCTGCCTGTTGCCCAGGACCTGGCTGCTCTCTCTCTGCAGAGCACTTCAAGGCTGAGACTTGTGGCGGGCATCCAGCTTAGTCTGAATGTGGCTTCGTGCTGTTCTGCCATCATGGATGGCCCCAGTCAGCCAAGGGCCTGTCCTGTCCTGTCACCGCAGGGTCTGAGCCAACACAGCAGAATCCAACCCCTCTGCTTGTCTCCTAGGGACCTTAGTCACAAGCCCACTCACAGGCACTCATGTTATAGCTGGTGCCATAAAATCGTGTGACTGGACGCTATTTGAAAATACCAACTCATGGAGTCATTTTCCTCCTGAATTTTCTGCTTTCCTTTTCCTGCCCTCTGGTCTCTTGCCTCACAAAAGGATTGCCACACAGCAGAAAGCAGACAGTGCCTATAGGCCATCGTGGCTTTTGCTTCCAAAAGCATAAATCCATTAGATGAGCATGGAGGGCTTGCACAGAAAGAAAGAGGGAGAACCAGGTTCTCAGCAAGAAGCAAGAGATCTCAGAAGAATCGTGAATCGGGAACGATTTCTCCCCAAACTGAAAGAGTTTTCCCCAATGTGGAGGGAGGAAAACAATGAAGATTGTCTCTCAAGGAGAGGAGATCTGTCCACTGCGGCAGCACCAGGGAATGCATAAGAGCCTAGAGCAATGCTCCATGAGATCTCATGGGGGTCAGGACTGTGGGCAGCCCCCAAGAGGAGCCCATGCCCGAGACAGGGCTGGACGGTGGCAGAAAGCAGGCCGCATTTTGAAGGAGCCCTGCAGGCCGGGCAGGTGGAAGATCCTGGGGATCGAGGGGTGATGACCAGAGGGCCCGCCCCCTAATTCCTGGGCACACTGGATCACACCTCCACCTGGGAGGCGGGAGGACTACCCCAGAGCAGCTGAGGTGAGGGCTTCCTGCCAGTCCCACAGGATGGGCCATAGAGCAGCTGTGAGCTACAGGAAACAGGGACCAGTGATTTGCCTAAGGCGGCTCAGCAGATGAACCAAGATTCATAACCACGACCTCCCCACCAGAGGAGGTGCTCCCTGAGATCAGCTGCACTCCTTCCTCCCCATCACTTCTCACCTGCCCAGGCAGGTGCCCAACAAGAAGAGGTGGGACTCTGCTGCCAGAGGACTGGCTCCCTGGCACTGTGGGAGATGTTTCCTGACCTCTCCCCATCGAGAAGAGACTGGGGGCGGGCGCCTGGGTGGCTCAGTCGGTTAAGCGTCAGACGTCAACTCAGGTCAAGATCTCACGGTTGTGGGCTCGAGCCCCTCCATGACAGCATGGAGCCTGCTTTGGATCCTCTGTCCCCCTCTCTCTCTGCCCCTCCCCTGTGCGCTCTCTCTCCCTCTCAAAATAAACATTTAAAAGAGGAAGAAGAAGAGACTGGGCGCACTGGTCACCAGTGGATGCCCAGGAAGAGCAGCAGGGTGAAGACACGGGGCAGTGTGGCTCACTGTGCCAGCAGGGGCAGTGGGGAGGCCCGGTGCCATCATGCTCACTCCTGGGCCCCCCAGCCCTTGCGGCAGGGAGAAGGAGCTGTCTGGGGCCTCCACCCACATAGCAACCAGGCCCCCGTCTTTACTCCATGTGTTCATGGCCACTACCTAAAGCTTCTCTGTCCTGCCTCCAGAAAGATCTTGACATTACCCAGAGCAGGGGTCTCCAAAGAGGCTTTGAGAGATCCTAGAGTGGGACCACTCACTGTACAGTTTTGGTGCTGGGGCCCAGAGAGGACAAGCTTCTCATTCAACATCACACAGTGGCTTGGCAGATCTGAGACAGAAACTAAGCCTCCTGCCTCCGGGAAGTGACTCTTTCTAGCACCCTTGGTACCTCACAGGACCGTGTACTTCCCCGTGACTCAGACCCCCACAGCCACAACCAGCCAACATAAGGACTGCCAAGGGGCATGTGGCTTTAACCAGGCAGGGAGACCTGCACAGGAGACCTGAGCCCTAGCACCCTCCCTGCCACTTCCCCTTTCTGGGCCTCCGCGGGGCTCAGAAGGCTGGTTTCCTCAAGCAGGAAGGGAGGGCAATGGACCAGGTAAGCAAATGTGGGGCGAGGTGTCGGTGCACCAAAGAAAAGGAGGTCAGGAGGCCAGGATCCCACCATCCTGCTGTCACCGGAGCAGCTCTGCTTTCAAATTCACCTGGAGCCTCTGCTTAGACACGGAAAAGGGATCCCACTACTCAGTAAATATGCGACACTTCCCCACCCCACCCACCACCCCAACCCCGGGCCCCGTGGAGGCAGATCCCAAGAGGCTGCCCCGTGCTCAGCGGGAGGAGGCTCACGTGGGCAATCGCCCACTGCGCTTCCCCAGGGACACCCTCGGAGCCATCCACGGGCCCATGGCGAAGTTTAGTGAAGAACTTGGACAACCAGCACTCAGTACTGCGGTCTGGGAGGAGAGGGTCACCACCCCTTCTCCAAGTGGCCACGTCCAGAGCCTTGGGCCAAGGGAGAGCCCCCCGGCGGGGCTTCAAGTCTTGCAGCAGGCAGTGAGCTGTCGTCACAGCCCCGAACGAGAGTCAATGAAAGCAAAGCGTGCCTGGAGTGAGAAAGTGGGTCTGCCTGCCCCCTTCCCCTGCCTAAACTTGCCGTGGAACCCTGAGGTTCCACAGAACAGAGCATGGAAACCACCGGCCTGGTCCCATCCATCATTTTACACATCGAAAAACGGAGTCGCAGAGAAAGGAAGGGGGTTGTCAAGACCACAGAGCCAGTCTGGAGAGTAGTTTAGGACCTAGGACACAGTAGGAAGGGAAGAGCCCTGGGCGTCCTTTCTCTAGAATCAGAAACCATGGCCCATCAGATGAGTGGACAGAGGACCCAGGAGTCCCCAGACGGTCATAGGCAAGGTCCCTTGCTCCTGGAGAAGCTGAGCGTTCTGCCCGGAAAGGAGCCCAATCTCCTACCACCGGGCACCACTATTCCCCTCTCGGCTCTCCGCCTGCCCTTCCCTCCTTCCAGGTCAGAGCAGACGGAGCCCCTCCGCTCCCACCGGTGCCGGGCCCGCGCTCTGCTCGTAATTACCCTGTGATAGATGTTGGCGTGGCTGCTAAAGGTATCTGCGTGCAGCCTTTATGGTCATTTTCCAACAGCCCAGACCTTTTAAACTCTCTTGTGGGAGCAGGTTAAGATGATTATGCAGATGGATGGACCCTGGTGCAATATTATGTCAGCGATGGAGACGTAGGAGCTGCAGACGGGGCGCGATTACTGCTGAGAGGAGGCTGCCGCGGCCAGGGCAGGACAGAGGGGGCCCGCGCAAGAACCCTCCCGGAGCGCCACACTCACGCGCATTCTCACACACACCGTAACACACTCTCACCATAACACTCACACACCCTCGCATGCTGTAACACAGGCACATACACGCACACACTCACATTCTCACACTCCCATTCTAACACTCACATGCACTGACACACATGCTTACACTCACACCCTCCCCATAACACACTCTCACTTGCCCATAAACACCGTAACACACACTCTCGCACATGCTCACACACTTGCACACACCATAACACACTCTGCCTCACTCGCGCACATGCACACACCCTCAGGTACACACCCACTCACACACACTCATCCTCGGCCTCTCTAGTTAGTTGTCTGGTTACCGTCGGACTCTGTCCCCATGGAAACGGGAAAAGTCAGCCACGTCTGGTGGGATGCCAAGAAGGCACAGGTCTTCGGGGAGGAGAGGCAGCCGAGGCAGACCTGCTCCCGAGCTTGCCTGCTGGGGACGGGAGAACTAAGTCATATGCAGAGGCGGACCTCCAAAGGCCAGCCCAGAGAGTGTGACCCAAGGGACCAGCACGCTCCCGTCAAGCCCTGGGCAAGGGTGAGGGGGCCACACAGAGGTGTGGACGGACAGTTCTGCCGCCTTCTGGAGAGGGCCCCACATCGGGCTGTGCTTCCCCTGCAGACAGAGTCAGGAGGAAGAAACAATGGCTTGCAGACTCATTTCCAGGAGATAGAAAGAAACTCCCCACGACAGGCTCCCCTTGTCCCAGTTCCAAGAGCCAGAGAAGAGCCTCCCAACACTTCCCTCGGCAGCGGCCTGCCCGCAGGAGGCTCAGTGGCCACCCCTCAGGGCTGACTCCGCTAACACCCTCCCTTCAGCAACGCCAAGGGCGCAAGGCCCAGGAGGAGCACCGCGTGGCAGTTCTGCCTGGAGCCACACGGGCGGGAAGGTAAAGTGGAAAATGAAGGTAAAGCACAGAGGTTCCTGGGACAAGGGGAGAGCGCAGCCCTCCGGCAACCCTCCAGAAACAGAGCGGCTTCTCCTCCAGACCGCAGACAGGAGCCAGCAGGGCAAAGGCCCGGTGTGCTGAGGGAGGGTGGGGCCGTCTGCTCTGACAGCAGGAAGCACGCATCACCTGTGCAAAGCACCTGGCACATAACAGGCCTCCCAAACAGCAGCGGTTAACAGCGCGAGAGGTGTTCACAAGTCCGGCCATGTGTGGTTCACCCTGGCCTTGGCGTCTATAGCCCTGACACCTCCACGAATGGGGTGGCAGCCGCCACTGTGCTAACAGCCATGTCTGGGCTGGCCCAGGACTTGGCTAAGCCTGAGCCTGAGCCTGAGGGAAAGAATGGCCATGGGGAGCTGGGGGACAGGGACAGGGGAACGAGAACACAATCTGTCCTGCCTTTCCCATCTGGATTCCATTCCGTGACTGAGCGTAAGGGCTTAAGCCACAACCTGTATCTTCCGAAGCCAAGAATTGGAAGCAGGTGAGAGAAATGGATTCTTCGTGGGTACAGGAAGCAGAAATCTAACACCGACTCCTATCACCACCTGCTATGATTAGAAGCTCTTACTGGCCAAGCACCCACTAAGTATCAAGCTTTGTCCTAAGTAACTACCATTAATTCTCTCCACTGCTCACTCCAAACCTGCAAGGGATATATAATTATCCCCATTTCATAGGCGGAAATACTGAGGCTCAGACAAGCAGTGTGACTTCCCCAGGGTCATTCAAGGAGGAAGGGGTCAGGCCCGGCACATCGAGCCTGCAGAAGTGCCCAGTAGAACAAAAGAATCAGCATCTAAGGGCCCAGGCTTTGGAGCCAAACACATCTGGGCTTGAATCCCAGTACAGCTGACTCCTTAACTGTGTGACCTTAGCCAAGTGATTAAACTGCTCTGAGCCTCCGGTTCTTTGTGCATAAGTTGGTGTTAATTATGCCCGTCTCCAAGAGTCACCGTCAAGACTAATGACACTGTGTAGGAAGTGCCCCAGACCACAGCAGTGCCAGCTAAGTGGGAGATAGGATTGCCCTCTGGGAGGTAAGGGCCGACCTGTCTGGAGTACCGCCGGACCCACAAGGTCTCAGAAAGCCTGACACTGAATAAATAGCTGTGGAATGAATGTGGGCTTTTTCCCTACTGAAAGGAAGCATGTGCTCATAGGACAGGGGAAATGGAAATGCATTTTTAAAATGTCACGCTTAAGTCCCACCTTCAAAAAATAATCACTGTTCTGCTTTTACTTTTAGGTAAATCACTTGAGTCCTGTGAATTCCTCACGTCCCAGCCAAGATTTGTGCCACTCATATTTCAGCCAAAGACTAGCCAGGCAAACCAAGCCAGTGACTGTCCCAACACTCGGGCCTCCCTCCCCTGCAAACCCACCTGAGTTAGGACAGGCAGGGAGACCCTGCCCCGTCTCTGCCACCCAGCCGCAGTCAAGACAGAAGGCTTCTCCCAGGAATGGTGGCCACTCAAGCGATTGGGACTTTAGAGCTGCCATTGTGTGAAGAAAGTGCCCAACCAGACCCTTCGAAACAGAAGCCTTAGTTATGGCGGAGGGAGGGGGTGTTTAGCCAGATCACCAGCAGGTGCTTGTTTCTGAGAAGTGGCCTGGCCTACATGGCCCTTCGTGCCCTGTGCTTCCCTGCCATGTCCTCTGTGTCCCAGTCACACCAAGCATCCACACTGGTTCCCAGTCGGTCAATTCCCCCCCACCGCCCCCGCCCAATTTTGTGTTTTTCCCCTCAGTGTTCTCCTCCCCTCCGCGTGGCACACTCACATTCAGCCTTTAAAGTCCCACTCAGGTGCCACTCCCTCCACACCAGGAAGCTCTCCACAAGCCCCAAAGTTAGTGAGGTGGCCCCGTCCCGGGTTCCCACACCCCATGGGCCCGCTTCCACGACAGTCCCACCACCCCCTTATTGTAGCTTGGTTACTTGTCAGACAGGAGTTCTTAGGGGCATGGCAGAGTGTTGGGGACAATGGGACAGGGGAGAGCTGTCTGGCCCCAGCTGATCCTCTGATCCGGATCCTCTGCCCCCAAAGACAGGTCTACACCTCCCAGTATCTAGAACTGAGTCTGGGAGAGGCAGCTCACCGAATGTGCAGGGCAGGGAGGGAGAGGAGATGTAAAGAAGAGGACACGGTGGGTAAATCATAGGGTGCTGGACGGGACCTTCCCATGGGAAGATGTGCCGACAACGCCATCCGGGAAAACCGGTGACAAGCAGGGCCTGCCAGCTCCCCGCTGGACGGCGGCCTATAACCCCTCTTCCCAGATGTCTCCAGGACCACGCAGGAGGGATGGGACAGCTGAGGCCTTTGGCCAGGGGGAGGAGCAGCATCCACTATCATCCGGGTGACAGAATGCTCTCTTCCTCCAAACCCGGCAGAAGGAGGGCCTCCGGGAGAATCACTCCTGGACACACAGATGCCTGCGAGAAGCAGACACCAGCTCAGCACACCTGCTGGGTGCTGGCTGGACACAGAAGTGGGAGGCATGGGGGGCGGGGTCCTTTGCAGGGCTTGAAACATGTTCCCTGGAATTTGAGGTGCGAGGGGACACAGGAAGTGGTGACTGCCACAGAAGCCTGTGCTTGGAAAGGAAAATGGGACCGGGGCTTAGGGGGCCAGGAATCTGAACATCGCATGCTGGCATTCCTGGCGCCTGAAGAGTGCAGAAGAGGACCTCAGGGCTCCACACGTATGACAGACGAGCACAGAAGTTAAAGGATGAGGCAGGAGTCCTGGCCTCCCGGGAGGCCATCAACCAAGTGAGGCCACACCTGCCAGCCGGGGAGTTGGAAGCATTGACCCCGCTGGCGGGAAGGGAAACTGAGCTAGCCTTCCTGGGAGCACCCCAGGGATGGAGGGTGCTAGGGTGACCCTGGACACGGCTCCTGAGGAATTCAGACTCGCCTTCCACCCAGAGACCACAGCGACCCAGCAGGGAGGAGGAACCCTATGGAGCCAAAGCAAAACCCATCCATTTCACTGATAGAGGATGAGGGACACAAGAAGGTCTCCACACCACCTGCTCTGGGAGACACGGGGGGTGGGGAGAAGTGTTGCGGACAAGAAGGCTCTTCTCCTTCCCCACTTCAGGGAGAGGCCCCTGACACTGCCGTGAGGCTGAAGCTTCAGGCCGGATCACAGCAGGTTCTAGCAACTGTAAGTGGCCAGAAGTCACGGGCCGGCCCCTGGCATCGTAAGAAACAAAGAGGGAGATTCAGTAGGGCAAGAGGGATGGGAGAGAAGGAAACCACCCAACGACTCCACTCCACCGAGCTGGGATCCTTCACTGAGTGCTACAAGGAAGAGAGGGAGGGAGTGCTGCAGAGAAGGAAAGTAAAAGGAAGAGAGGGGGAGGCAGACTTGTCACCGGAAGTCAAGACTGGGAAGCAGGTAGCCAGGGGTCCCCGTGCCACCGGCCCTCAGTGGCTGAACAAACATTCCTCTGATCCCCACCAAGTGAGCCCTTGTGTCCCAAGAAAGAGTGCGGCTGGTGTTCTCACCTCCAGCTGCCCAGTAGAATCACAGGGAGAGTCTTTGAAAAATATCCTCCCCAGAACTCACTCTAGACTAATGGATCCTGGCTGGGGAGGGGGCTGGAAACAGTTTGAAATGCTCCCCGGGTGATTTCACGCACAGCCAAAGATGAGAACCAGTGGCCAAGGCGGTTCTCAGAGGGTGCTCTTGGGACTGGCAGCATCACCTGGGAACTGGGTGAAATGCAGATTCTCAGGCCCTGCCCTTAGGCACTGAATCAGACACCCTGGAAGTGAGGCCGGGCCATCTGCGCTGACAAACATCCGGGTGATTCTGATCCAGGTCAGAGTTGGAGACCCACTGGACTGCAGGACACCTGGAGGGGGCGTGGGAGGAAGGGGGAAGGTGATGAGTGGGACCCACGTGGGGCGGGAGCCGTGAGGCCCTCTCCAGACAGCACCCCAGGACCCTGACTGCCCATCAAAGCCGTGTCTCCTTCTGCCCAGCATTTCAGCTCCCAGTAGACGGCCGGGCAGGCCCCGAGCGCTAGGCGTTTGGCACTGTGGAGGGGCTTGCTCTGTTGCACAAAATGCTGGGCTCCCCGTGAGCACCATCTGTTTACTCACTCTTGGTTTTCCAGGCATGCGAGAGTGAGGGGAGCTGCTTGTTCTCCCATTACCCATCTTGATTAAGTCAGCTGGCTCCTTGATTAAGTCAACGGCCACACGAACAGAAACTAATAGTAATAATTTACTAATTGTCTCTAAGCTGGAGTCACTGTCCTCGCCCACGGACAAAAGGGAGCCATTAACCGTCTCCCAAATTCCAGGAGCCGAGGCCCTGTCCGCGCCCCAGCTAGGAGGGCTGCAGGAGGGACATGCAAGTGGGCAAGGGGCAGGGGTGCTGTGCCGAAGACCAGAGATGCGGGGTGGAGGGGAGGGGAGGGTACAGTAAGGCAGACAATGATGAGGGCTCAGAGAACCAAGGCGGGGAGGGAACGGACTCACCCCGCCATCACCAGCTCCCATCCTCGCCTCATCCCCGCTTGCTGCTGCTGAGAGTCCCACAGAAGCTCAGCCTGCCGTGCCTGCACTCTTGGCTTCATCTTTTACCCAGCAATGCTTTTTTGTACTACCTCCTCCGGGAAGCCTTCCCAGGCTGCTATGTTAGGAGATGGGCTAAGCACACAGGCCCGGAGCTGCACATCAGAAATGATCCATTCGCATGCCTCAACCCTGTTTAACAGGTGAGGAATCCAGGGATGGATGCAACAGGTGCAGTGACTTGGCCAAGGTCATGCAGCGACCTGGAGGCCAGCATTCAAACCCAAGTCTTTGAGCACAGGCTTTTCCCAGATGCACAGCCAGATGATTGCAGCCGTGGTGGTGCGGGGAGGGGTGGGGGGCAGAGTAGCTGTTCTTTCTAAGCACTTTCTCCTTGAGTGTCATCTTTCCAACTGCTTTTAAGGTAATCAGTTGACGGGAGTGTCACTTTGACTGTGGTGAAAAGTAATGAAAGAAAACAGTGAACAAACAAGCCTGTAAGACACAGAAAGCAGGCAGGCAGAGGGCCCTTGCTTTTCCCACGCTCTCTCTCCCCCGAGCCAAGAGCAGGCCCTGCCGGCCCCACCTGGACCACCCCCAGGCTCCCTCCGGTCTGTGCGAGGTGCCTCTCCTCTCTAGGAGCTCCTAATCTCCCATTACCAGCTCCCAGACCCACTTATGGGGACTTGACAGCTCCCCCGTCTAGACTGCAGACTCCTAAAGTCTTAATTGCTCTTTCATCAACAGAGAAGGGCTACTTCTTCGTCAAGCAGCCAACCACTCAGCGAGTCCTTGTCAAGCTCCTGCAGGGTACCAGCCACGCAGGGGATTCAGAGATGTCTGAGGGTTTGATGGATCATCTGGGGTCAGAGGAGGACAGTTTAGATGCTGCCTGGGCTGGGCCTCTTGCCAGATATTAGGCTCCCAACGAAAATGCGCCCCAAGCCATCTGGGTGCTCCTCCGGCTCTCTGGAGAGGGCAGGCAGGGAGGGAAACTTGGGCTGCAAATGGCCCCCCCGGGTTGCCTTTCAAGCACCTGGTCCCAAGGCACCTGGCCTTGGAGGGTCCCAGACTGGTGCTTCGGCATTGCTCCCCTCCTTTATTGAGCACTTACTGGGTGCTAGGCGCTGTACTCTGCCCAGGGAGAGGGCACAACATGCACGTGGTCCTTGACCAGGTGCAATTTACCCTCTAGTGCTGTAGCCAGGCTAACCCACCCTCAGTCTCACTGCCGAGCCGCCCCAGCCAGAGGTGAACTAGAGGGCAGATGTTAATGGATGCTGATGGCTCCCTGGGTGCAGCTCCCACCAGCTGCATTCTCCCTCCCGACATCTCCCCGTGAACCGGTTCTGCCTATCCCTGCCACCTAGGTGGCCCCGGGTCCACAGCAGTCTGCTCTGGGTGCCAGCGCTGCCTTTCACCCACCAGGCCCCGGGGGCATGATTTGGTTGCCACCATCAGGGTCCGTGAGCTAGAGCTACAGCTGGGTGATGCTCCACATCTCCTGGGGACAACTGAGGCCGGGGTCCATGCACACCTTTTATGCCTGTCCCCAGAGGGCAGTTCCCAGGGGCCCAGCGAAACCACAACCTGTCCTTGGCATTCAGGGCAGAAGAGAAGAGCTCTCCTTTGTCATCATTCTGGAAAGAATGGCTCCCTGGAGGCAAGGCTCTGGGTTGTCACAAACAGGACTGTCAAACTGAGAGCCATTTATTCATCTCACAATCGCCTAAGTGCCTCTGGTTTAAAAAAAAAAAAAAAAGCCATCGATTGTGCACAACATGCCAGCCTGTCACTGGCTTCTGCCTTGAATCCCTACTACCACTCTCTGCAGTGGGGAATCTGGGCTCAGAGGAGGGAAGGGACTCGTTCGAGTCACCCGGCGAGTTCAGGGCACGCTGGAATCCAGCCCCACTGGCTTCCAGTCCAGACCCCCCAGCATCCTGCCTACAGCAGCTGCCTCTGAAGACCCCGGCCTTGCCGTAGGCACCCAGGGGCCTCACCATGGATTAACTACCTGAGGCCGTGCCTCCCTCTCCACCAGCCGACACTGTGGCAGCTCCTGCAGTCAGGATGAAATAGAGCCGCGGAAAAGCGAGCAGAGCTGCCGCCATAAACCATCTCTCTCTGCCAGAATATCTCCAGGTGCCTCTCCCGGGAGGGGAGACGACACTATCAGGATACGGCAGCTAGAAAGGAAGAGGGGAGGGTGAGGGGCCCCATCTAGGTCCACACAGACCTAGGTGGGAGGTTGGAAGGGGGAGGGGAGGAAGGACATTCTGCTAGACGGAGACCAGGTGCCGTTCCATAGACTGCAAGGGGCGGGTGGGGGTGTCCAGTCCCATCTGCATGGGGACTGTGTTTCTCCCCCCGACGTTGGCCATGTTTCTGTAGGAGAGCCCCACGGTGGCCTCGTAATGGAAAAGTTAGGGCTCTGCTGTGCTGATATGTCCATCAAATCTGCCCCCGAGGGGAGGCGTCATGCCTTCCAGAGCACAGAACAATGGACGCCCAGCCGAGGGTATGTGTGTGTACATGTGAGCGTTCTCCCAGACACCGCCAAAGGAAGAGATCAATTTAGAGAATTAGAAGCCAGCCCACTTTGCATGGCTTCTAGGAGGCATGTACGGTAAATAAGGATTCAAGAAAAGAAATGTTGCATCATTCAATTAATTTTAGCTTTGACTCGTAGTGGCGGGGGGGGGGGGATATTGGGGGGAGTGTAATCAATACCAAGCATTCAGCTTGCTAACATGAAGCACATTTCATACAAAGCTGGACATTTTTCTCCTTGTCATACAGAATTATCTTAATTATTGTTTCAAGGAACAGCCTTATATAGCATCATCTAGTAGTCCGGGAGGCGGCTCAGAAACTCGTCACTGGAATAATTTATGATTTTTCTTTCTAACATCTTGGTCTTGTTTGATATGCTTGCCATTTCTCCCTGACAGGGAGGTCGATTAAATCACATTTATATTGTAAACGTATGCATTGCTTTTTACCCAAGGCGCTGGATGAAGAGATACAGGGGCCCCAAGGGAGGGAGAAGCCAATCCACTTTCATATTGCAAATTTCTGCTGTTCGGAAGAAATGAATGGTTGCCAGGGAGAACTGGGAATTACTTGAGGATGCAAAATGTTATTTTAGAATCCTTTTGAGAGGGTTTTTTTTCCCTCCCCCATCTCCTCCAGCATTTTCACTTCCCCAGCTGCTAATGGAGGCCAGGACCAGTCTCTACGCAAACGCCAAAGGAATGCACTTCACCGGCATTCTTCAGGGGATCGGCCAGAGCCAAATTTTGTCCTGGCCGACCTTAAGCAGGCTGCCTCTTGGCCTCAAAGGAGAGTGGGAGCACGCAGAGAAAAAAGGAGCTATTCACGTTTTGCAAGGCATTTCATCCTCCCGTCCAGGGCTAGATGGGGCCAGCCACTCTGCAAGCTGGTAGCTGGATATGGTGGGAGGTTTTGTAAGTAACAGAAAGTGTTCGAAATGAAGAGGGGAAAGGTCATTAGCAGGGGCCAGGAAGAAGTGACGCGGCACCATCATTAACCTAACCGAACTAATTAGGAAACATTCAGGTTTTATAAATTATGCAAGACGCTCAATTTATACTTTTTCAAATTCCTACCATAACATAGATAATGAGGGAACATTTACAGTAACAGCGTAACCTAATCAAGAAACCCTTTCATTAGCATGAAATCTTCCAACATGGTGTTTGCGAGCACAACAAACGGAATTATAGATGTCAGGGGAGGCCAGGGGGAGGGCTGGATTGGGGGGAGGGCTGGACGGGAATGCTGATTTCACATTTGGCAAGGCCCAGGGCTCTAAGAGACCTCCCTCTCCCACCTCCAGCATGAAATAGAGCTTTCCCAGGGCTCAGATCTGCAAAAGGGCCGGAGAGATCTGGAAGGTCCCTGTGACTTCCCAGCTCACTCTGGGGTGTGAGTCAGCCGGTGGGTAATTTATAACTCCCTCCTCTGTCTGGACCCTTTAATCCTAGAAGACTGATAACCAGGGTGCAGACAGCCCTTTCTACAGGCTGAAAATACCCCCTGGAGGTCACGAGTCAGGCTTCCCTTGAAGGTGCTGTCCTCTGTAAATATCAGACAAATGCCTTAAGTTCCATTCCCAGTGGAGACTTTGCCTGGGAGTTCTGAGCTCACTGCTAGTGGACAGAAGGCCAGGAGCACAGTCCAGGTGCCATTTTGAATCCCAGGGATTCAAAGGAATTCAAGAGATCCCACCACATTATCCAAGATCAGTGGGGCCAGTTGAACCTCTCCGTTAAGAACTCCCTCCCTCCCAGGGAGGTATCTTCTGTGCTACACAGTTATAAAGCCCTTCAAAGGCTATCACAGGGAAATGGAAGAAAACCCAGCTCCCAGTGACCTTGACAACTGCTGACCCTCCCCGTTCTGCGTTGAGCAGGGACACCCATGTCAGTCAGCTTAGGCTGCCACAACAAAATCCCAGAGGCTGGGTGGTTCAAACAACAGAAGTTTATTCCTTGTAGTCAGGAGGCTGGGAAGTCCACGGTCAGGATGCCAACAAGGTCTGAGGCTTCTTCTCTTGGCTCGCAGGCCACCACGACCTCACCGTGTGCTCACCTGACCTCTTCTTTGTATGCACACAAACAACTCTCTGTCTCTCTGCTTACAAGAGCACTAATCTCACCAACTCTCATGACTTCATCTGCCCATAATTACCCTCGAAAGTCCCCACCTCCTACTACCATCATTTTGGAGGTTAGAGCTTCAATATATGAATTCTAAGGAGACACAAACATTTAGTCCATAACACCACCCAAATGGTATGTCTACTCAGAACGTGTAAATGTGACCTTATTTGGAATAAGGGTCTTCATAAATGTAATTTCATGAAGGATCTTGAGATTGTATCATTCTGGATCTTCAGGGTTAGGCCCTAAATCCAGATGAAGACACAGAGGAGCAAGCAATGACAAGGCAGAGGCCGAGACTGGAGTCATTTGCCTACAAGCCAAGGGACATCAAGGGTTGCTGGCAACCACCAGAAGCTGGAAGAGACAAGGAAGGGTTCTCGTCTACATCTTTCGGAGGGAATGTGGCCCTGTAACCCTGACTTTGGACTTCTGGCTTTCAGACTTTAGAAAGAATAGATACCTGTTGTGCTGAGGCTCCTAGCTTGTGGTTATTTGTTACAACAACTCTAAAAACAAATGCATGAAGCATTCATCTCAGTTCTCCAGAAAAACAGACCCAATAAGATAGATATATACACAAAGAGACTCATTATACAGAATTGGCTTATGCAATTATGGAGTCTGAGGAGTCTCGCGATGTGCCATCTGCAAGCTGGAGACCCAGGAAAGCGAATGGTTTAGTTCCAATCTGACTTCAAAGGCCTGAGAACCAGAGGAACTGACAGCATTAAGTCCCCAACCAAGGGCAGGAGAAAATGGACGTTCCAGCTCAATCAGGCAGGCAGAAAGGGAGAGAACTCTCTGCCTCTCTTCCTCTGCCCTTTTTGTTCTATTTAAGCCCTCAAAGGATTGGATGAGGCCCATTCACACTGGAAAGGGTAATCTGCTTTACTCAGTCTACTGATTCAAATACTAATCTCTTCCAGAAACACCCTCACAGACACACCCAGAAATAATGTTTAAGCAAATATCTGGACATCCTGTGACTCAGTCAAGTTAACACGTAAAATTAACCATTACACTGACCCTTAATGTCCACCATCTGCAATAGTAACAGTGTTGTGCACATAGTAAGTGCTCAATTAATGTCAGCAGTTGGTATGGGGCGTTGGGGGGGGGGGCACGCTGAGATCTGCCTCTGAGTTCTACCCGCCAGACCCAGTTCTAAGCCTCCAACACCAAGGAGAACAGCTATCCGCTTCCTCTCTCCAGAAACCTGAAGACAGGGGTATTTTATGCTCACAGCCACATATCCCTAATTCCTTCCACGGCTTCTTACAACACATAGTTGAGTATCACCTCATTATTCTGGTAGCTGACTTTTGGGCAAACCAAAGCACAAGCCATGAGATGAACCCAGGTGAATGGAATGAAAGTCCCCATTTCACTGCTGCTGGAACCATTAATTTATCCATTCATCATTCATTCATGCTTTCATCCATTTATTCATTGAACCAAAGACTCTAAGGATCCCCTCAGC
This sequence comes from Prionailurus viverrinus, assembly GCF_022837055.1. NCBI lineage: Eukaryota > Metazoa > Chordata > Mammalia > Carnivora > Felidae > Prionailurus > Prionailurus viverrinus. The sequence continues at coordinate 38,975,300 of NC_062571.1, read as the reverse complement.
ACCAGGGTGCACGCTTGGAGTTAAGGATACAGTGATGAAAAGACAGAGTCCCCACCCTCATGGAGTTTCCGGACCAGCTTGGACTCCATGTCCACCCACCAAGCCGAGGCCCCATTGCGAGGGAAAGGGCCCACCAAGGACAAACTTTGCCTCAGTCCTCAGTTCCTTGAGACCCAAGGGCCTTGTAGGAGTGCATGCCAGAGTTCCCTGGTTCTGTCTTTCATCAAAGTCTGGCTCCCCACCGCCACACCCCTCCCAGCTCAGTGGGGATATTACAAATGCCGTCACGGAGATTACCTTTGCTATAACCGTTCAGAGCGTGAGCTTCAATTACCCAATCGCTGGTTCTCTGGTGCAGGGAAAGCCACGTCAGTGCTGGGGAATGTTCTCTCCCACATCATTACCCAGGTTTCCATATTCCCTCCAGTAATTTGCAAGCTGCAGGCTGTAAATTGTGCAGGGAAGAGGCAGGGACAATGGTGTCCTGCTTTTACCCTCAGAGCCGTGTGGGAGGGATGGTTCTTGGGCTTCTCCCACTTGCAAAAAAAAAAAAAGAGAAAGGAGCAAAATGCTTCCAAAATTACTCCCAAATGTTCCTCTGAAAACCTTAGGCTGACCCTGGCTGCCAGTGAACTATTCACGGGGTGACAATTTCATAGATCTTGGTCAGTGAGCATAAATCTCCAGTTTGGGAGTGGGCCGATTATGGCCCCAATTTTGGCAAGCTCTTTTGCAGATATTCCCAAACATCTAGCTGTTTGGCTCCAGAAGGGCACATCTGGATAATAAGCTAGAGGTTTCTCACCCAGAGGCTTGGGGGTCAGGGCTAGATGGCGCAAATGAGGGGCTGAAGTGCGTGCTTTCTCAAGGCGGTCAGGAAGAAAAGCACCTGAGGCCCACGCCCGATCCCAATTCCCATAAGCCTGCAGGGCCAGTTAGCAAAAAGAGACCTCTCCATTTTATAGATGAGAGGACTGAGGCCCCCAGAGGCTGAAGAAGGAAGGGGCTTAGAATTGATGGATTGTTGGGGGAAATTGTTTTTGAGGCTAGGTGGAATGATTCAAACGCCATACCTAGGTACCTATGCAGTGGGGTCAGCAGGACACAATGATCGCCGCCTTCCTGCGGCAGAGCGAAGGGAGGCCTGCAGACGGGATGCTCCGTGCCCAAGTCCCTGGCCAGCCAGGGTAGAACCAGGTAGTCAGATGCTGTGCCCACATACAGCCCGCTGGCAGCCTCTTCATCGGCTGGGCTAGGCTGAGCCTGAATGCGTGCCTCGCTCTGAACCAGATGAGAAAAGTCACGCATCCACCTCTGGGGGTCACGGGCTAGATACTTCGTGACCATAAGTAGAAATTCAGGAGGAAATGGATGTTTCAGTTACATCATTTTAGCACCTGAGACTTAATACGAGCAAGAGGCGAGCCTGTGGGGCAGGAAGCAGCGCAGAAAGGAAGGAGGGCAGGGCCAGTGTGTGCAGAGAAGCAGAAATACCTCCACGAAGGAAGGCGGCTCCCCACAGCGCCCTATTAAACACAATCACCCTTTGGTCCTAATTCCTGTGAGGCCCCACCGGGGTACAAGTCCTGCCTCTGGAGCTCCATGAAAGCTTTGTAGCCTTCAATAAACCTTTTTCAGCAGGTGCTCGAGCAGGCCTCTGTCCTTGGCAAGGAAATGAACCCACCCGAAGGGGTCTGTGAGCACCCCCTAACCAACCCTTGTCAAGGCACAGCTTTTGTCCTATCTTCCTCCCCGGTGCATGGCAGCATCCACGTGTCAGCGTCCGGCCCTCCCCTACGGTGCCTGCGCCCTGGCTGCAGAAGAAAAGCACCTGAGGCTCAGGTCAGACTCACCTGGTGGGGAGACACTAGTCGCTGCGCCATGGCGGACAGGCCCTGTGCTATTGCCATTTTGTTACGGCCCAGGGGTGCGAAGGTAAACAGCACTGAAGACGGAACAGAGGACCAAGCAGAGGTCACCGGGGACCAGAAGGGGCACCAGACAGGGGAGTCAAGGAGGCTTCCCGGAGGGGATGCCACTGAGGTGGACCTTGATGGAATGTCTGCCTGTGGGAAGAGGGTGGGGGATGGGAATTCCAGACAATGGGAGTGGCATGAGGTAGGGTACAGGCATGAATGCATGTAGCTCATTGGGAGAATGCGGATGTACCCTGCTGACTTCAGCCTGTCTCATCAGCTGTGTCCACTAGCACCTCTGGGGGACACGGGCGGTAGGGGATAGGGAGGAAATGCAGACACATTTTCTTTCAAATTTCCTGCTTTGCTCTTATCAATTAAAGGCCAGTGATGTCGCCAGATGGTATTATTGTATGATGAGATATCCCGGGGATGGGGCTCTCTCCGAATTTTACAGATGAGGCGCATGTGGCCCAGAAAGGTGAAGTAATTTACCTGAGGTCACCCAGCAAGATAATGAAACAGCCATGACAAGGATCCATTTTTGCTGACCCCAGACCCGTGGCATCTTCCTCTAGACCCTTCTCAGGGCAGCCAGCTGTGAACATCTTTTGATTCACTCCCCAGCAGACTCTGTAGCGAGGCCTTCCAGTGGCTGGCCTTTCATTATGTTTAATGCTGTTTACATATGAGAGAGAGACAAGATACGCAAGGCGGTCAGAAGGCAAAAAAGGGCACCCAGTCAAAGCCCCTGGGGCCCACAGTGCTCTTCCCTCCCCTCTCTACCTCCCCACCAAACCTTTCTGATTGTTAGGAAAATAATTGAGGCCACCATCTGACTCCCAGCTGCGGGGCTGCGGCTGGGTCAGGGGATTGATGGCCTCTCCTGGCAGTGATGGAGGGGCTGGAGGCAGCCAAGGTTAGAAACGCAATTTCACAGAGGAGTTGAAGATGCGATGGGGGAGGGAGTGAGGAGCAAGGAGGAAAGGAGACCCACAGTTGCAGGAGGAAGGAGGGATTCCTGTGGAGGGCTGCCGAGGGCCAGGGCCATGCAGCCCCCAGGGAAGTGGTTTCCACAGAGAACTCCTTCTAGAGGATAGCTTCCCCCAGCCAAGTCTCCCTCACCTTTATGACTCAGCTCCCCGCCCCCAGGAAGACTTTCTTGACCCCCCTCAAGGCGGAGCTGTAAACGCCTCCTCTCCTTCAATCCCATATCAACCTTCTATCTTTTCCGTTATGATGCGGTTCTGGGATTGTGTGTGTGTGTGTGTGTGTGTGTGTATTCATGTATGCGTGTACCTGTGTGTATGTGTGTTTGTGGATGCTATTGTGTGTGTGTGTGTGTTTGCGTATGTGTATGTTTGTGTGTGTGTGTACGTATACGTATTTATGTGCACATGTGCGTATGTTTGTGTGTGTGTGTGTCAGCTCCCCACCAGACATGGACCACTTGAGGGCAGGCACCATATATACAGCATTGCTGTTTCCTTAGTGCCTGGCACATAGTAAAACCTCAGCACATGTAGGTGGAATGAGTGAATGATGAATTGAATGAATGAACTAACAGATGCACTATCTCTGGGACACAGTTTGGAGGACAGGGACCTCTGTGTTGATTGTCTGTCTACCCCCACTAGGATCTAGCCACTTTGGTCTAGATTGAGCACTGCGGGGAGCCCAGTGTTTAGGGCAGGGTTTCTCAGCCTTAGCACTATTGACACTTTGGGCCAGATAATTCTTTGTTGGGTGGGGGGCTTTTTTGTGCATTATATGTTTACTAGCATTTCCGGCTCCTACCCAGTAAATGCCAATAGTAACCCCCACCTCCCAGTTGTGACCATCAAAAATGTCTCCAGACATTGCCAAATGTCCCCTGGAGGGCAAAACAGTCCCCAGCTTAGAAAGCTTAGAAAACATCCCTAGAGGGGTGCCTGGGTGGCTCAGTCGGTTGAGCATCCGACTTCAGCTCAGGTCATGATCTCACAGCTCGTGAGATCGTGCTGACAGCTCAGAGCCTGGAGCCTGCTTCTGCTTCTGTGTCTCCCTCTCTCTCTGCCCCTAACCCACTCGCATTCTGTCTCTGTCTCTCTCAAAAATAAATAAACATTAAAAAAATTTTTTTAATTAAAAAAAAAAAGAAAACATCCCTAGAGGGATGCCTGGCCCAGGATCAGCACTAACTAATATTGTTGACCAGCTAACTAGCTGACCTTTCAAAGCCTTGAAGCTCTCTTTGGTTTGCCCAGGATGGCTGCCAGCCTTGGGGCACGGGCAACTGGGTCAAGGCTGAAAATGCCAGAAGAGCGTGAGGGCAAGACTTCCAGACCTCCATCTGCAGGGTCAGCGGCCAGCACGGCCAGAGTGCTGTGGAATCTGGGCTCACTTTCCCCACAGGCTAGAGCCATCCTCTCCATCCTGGGCCTGAGAGGTTAATGGTCTTACTTCCTACCCCGTCTGCTCAGTACCCACGCCCCAGTGGGGACCGGATTCCAGTTCTTGAACAGAGACTAACCATCTCTCATGGCTCCTCTGTGGAGTCCATATATCCAACACTGCCTAAGGTTAACACCCAGCTCCTGCCTGAACTCAGTTAAACTAGGCCAAATCTCTTGGTTTTTTCCCAAAATGGCCTCTGAGACCAACATAGAAATGGAGCCTCACAAAGAGATTACCAAATTTTCCAACCCCAAGCCCCAGGGGGTGGTAAGGAATATGATCTGGAGGTTCTTCGCCGGTGGGAGAATTGAGATTGCCTGCCTGAGTGTGTGTGTGTGTGTGTGTGTGTGTGTGTGTTCCATCTACCTTCCCCAGGGGGTTATAGGGTTAAGCCCAGAGCTGCCAAAGGCTGCCAGGACAATGTCCCAGGGGTCTAGGCAGGGGTAGGGACATGGAGACAGTTCTGACTTGGCCAAGGCAGACAACAACATATACACAAGATCGAATTAGTTGGGCATTAGAGACTGGACCACCCACCAAGAAAAGTGGAGAACAAGAGAAACCCAGAGGGCTTAGGGACTTTCTTATGCAGTCCTACACCAATTGACACCAGCACTCTGGGCACTCTAGACACTCCTACTGGAACTGAGAATATAAGAACAACAATGGCCATCATTCCAGGACTGAGGCAGAGAGGACATGTGAGGATTCATTCAGCTGAATCCACCGGCTTTTTTTCTATCGACTACATAGTTAGCGTTTCAAAGGCAGGGACCAGGCGCCTTGTGTTTCCTCATCCTCCACGATGTCTTGCAGAAGGCAGAGAGGGCAGTAAGTATTGCGCATGTGTGGCTGTGTGCATATGAAGACACCTGAAGCACGTTGACTCAGGAGAGTCGATTTTCAGACCAGCTCTGCCTGCTGGTTGCCAGCACACAAAAATCAAGAGACAGCGCTGACCATTCTTTCTTTCAAAACATAATCCTGAGAATCCCCAGGCCACCTCCACTCCCTGCTATCCACATGCATGCTCTACAGGACACTGGGAATATATTGAGATAAGACAGAGGAGTTTCTTTCCCTTGTGGAGCTAAACAAGACCTAGAACCCTAGGGACACAGCCACCATTTGGGAAGGAGGGTGGATGTGAGAAAGGCCAGGAAGGCACAGGCCAGGCTTAGGAGTCACAATCCTTCTGCACAGAATTGGTATGCAGGCCCATCCCTGTCCCTTAAGCTCCCTAAAAGCCTAGCTTGTGGACTGTCCCAGAACTCCTCCTCCGACCCTGCCTGTTGTTCTCAGGATGCAGACCCACCCAGGGAGTCTTCTCCAGCCTTCGGTGGACTGTCCTGCCCATATCGCAGGCTGCCTTTAGCCTAAACCATGTGTTTAGCCAACCAGAAGTCCCTTGCCATGGCCCTAGGCATCACCAGCGGCCACGATGACCCATAAAACCTAGGGTTCCTGAGATGCCTTTAGCTGCAGAAGGGCCCACAGACAAAATGATATCCCCCTCTGTAGACAATCTGAAGACCTATAGCAAAGGAAGGGGTTGAATCAGTAATTTTAAAACTACCTTATGAAGAAAATCTCAGGCCCCGAAAGCTTCACTTCTGTATTCTACCAAGCATTCAAAGAAGAAATACCAACTCTTCAGAAATTCCTCCAAAAAGTTGAAGAGGAAGGAACACTTCTAAACTCATTTTATGAAGCCAGTATTACCCTAATGCCAAAACCAGACAAAGACATCACAAGAAAACAACAGACCAATATCTCATATTAATATGAACACAATAATCCTCCACAAAATATGACAAACTGAATCTGGCAACATATACAAAGAATTACATACCATGACCAAGTGAGATTCATCCCAAGGATGCAAGGTATGTTCAACAGTCAAAAATCAACATCATATCAACAGAATAAACAATTAAAATCACATGATTATCTCCGTAGACACAGAAAAAGCATTTGACAAAATCCAGCAGTTTTTTCACTATAAAAACAGTCAACAAACTAAAAATAAAGGAAAACTTCCTCAATCTAAAAAAACACCTATGAAAAATCCACAGCTAACCTTCATACTTAATAATGAAAGATGGGATGCCTTTCCCCCTAATATCGGGAACAAGACAAATATGTCAAGATCAATATCAAAAATCAATTCTTGCTATACTCAAAATGAGCAATCCAAAAATGAAATTAAGAAAACAATTTCACTCACAATAGCATCAAAAAGAATAAAACACTTAGCAATTAATTTCACAAAAGTAAAAAATTTATACTCTGAAAAATATAAAATCTTGTTAAAGAAATTAAAGACAAATGAGAAGGGGCGCCTGGGTGGCTCAGTCGGTTAAGTGTCCGGCTTCGGCTCAGGTCATGATCTCACAGTTTGTGAGTTCGAGCCCTGCGTCGGGCTCCATGCCGACAGAGCCTGGAGCCTGTTTCAGATTCTGTGTCTCCCTCTCTCTCTGACCCTCCCCCATTCATGCTCTGTCTCTCTCTGTCTCAAAAATAAATAAAAACATTAAAACAATTTTTTAAGATAAATGAGGAAAAAAAGCTCATGTTTTTAATTTTGTTAAGATGGCAATATTCTCCAAAGTGATTTACAGGTTCACTGTAATCCTGATCAGAATCCTAGCTGAGTTCTTTGTGCAAATTAACAGGCTGATTCTAAAATCCACATAAAATTGCATGAGACCCAAAAGAGCTAAAACAACTTTGAAAAAGAAAAACAAAGTCAGAGGACTCACACTTCTCAATTTCAAAGCTTACTACAAAGCAACAGTAATCAAAACAGTATGGTATTGGCACAGGGATATACATATAAATCAATGGAAAGAACAGTCCAGAAATAAATTTATAAGTGTAAGATCAACTAATTTTCAATAAGGACACCAAAGCCATTCAATGAGGAAAAGAATAGTCTTTTCAACAAATTATGTTGGGACAAGTGATTAACTATATGCAAAAGAATGACGATGGACCCCTACCTCACACTATATACAACAAATAACTCAAAATGGATCAAAGACCTAAACGTAAAAGGAAAAACTACAAAACTCTTAGGAGAAAACAATTGAGTAAATTTTCAAAAGCTTGGATGTGGCAAAGGATTCTTAGGTATGACACCAAAAGCACAGCCAAAAAGAAATATAGCAAAATTGGACTTCACCAAAATTTTAAATGTTTGTGCCTCAAAATACACCATCAAGGAAGCAAAAAGTCAACATACGTTACGGGAGGAAATACATACAAATCGTATATCTGATAAGGGTTTGTATCTAGAGTATACAAAGTAGTCTTACAACTCAGTAATAAAAAATAGCAATTAAAAAAATGGGCAAAGGATCATATAAAAAGAGGGAGGGGGCCAAAGCATAAGAGATCTTAAATATGGAGACCAAACAGAGGGTTACTGGAGGGATTGTGGGAGGAGGGATGAGCTAAATGGGTAAGGGGCACTAAGGAATCTACTCCTGAAATCATTGTTGCACTAGATGCTAACTAACTTGGATGTAAATTTAAAAAATGATAAATTTAAAAAAAATGGGCAAAGGATTTGAATGAACATTTCTCCAAAGGGACACAATGGTCTGTGGGCCTAGCGACACGAAAAGATACTGAATGTCATCAGTTATCAGAGAAATGCAAATCAAAACCAGAACGCAATACCACTTTATACCCATGAGGATGGCTAAAATCAACATCACAGCACAACAAATGTTGGCAAGAATGTAGAATAATTAGACCACTCACACGCTGCTGGTGGGAGTATAAAACGGTGCTACCACTTTGGAAAACAGTCTGGCAGGTCCTCCAAAGCTTAAACACAGAGTTATCGTATGAGCCAGAAATTCCACTCCCAGAGAAATGAGAACATATCTCCACACAGAGATATGTACATGGATGTTTATAACAGCATTATCACTGATAGCCAAAAGGTGGAAATAACACAAATGTCCATCAACAGATGAATGACTAAGCAAAATGTGGTCAACCCCCATGATGGAATACTATTCAGCCATTAAAAAGAATGAAGTCCTGGCCCGGGCTACAGGTTGAATCTTAAAAACATGATACTAGGTGCAAGAAAACAGCCACAAAGTTCATGTGATTCCATTCATTGGAAAATCCAGATCAGGGAGATCTATAGGGACGGAACATAGGCTAGTGGCTTCTTAGATTCCTTAGGGCTAGGGGTGAAGGATGGGAGAAAGGGTGGCGGGTGATAGCTAATGGCTGTGGGGTTCCTTTATGAGGTGACGAAAATGTCCTAAAATTTCCCCCGATGATGGTTGCACATGTGAACATACCAAAACCACTGAAGTCTGTGCTTTGAATGGGTAAAATGTATGATGTGTGGATTATATATCAATAAAGCAGTTTTAAAAAAAATTTAAATTCTATGCCCTTAAAATATTGGATTGGTTAGAATTTTTGAAAAGACATCCTCTATCCCAACTCTTCCATTTTAGAAATGCAAAAACTCTGGCCCAGAAACTGTCATTAAATGAACCCAGGTCACATAGCACGTAGGTGTCAGAGCCAGAACCAGAGCTGTTCTCAAACTGCCACAGGTCCGAGGCTATATTGCACCTCTGACTCAATTTTCCCATCTGTAACATGAGGTTCCCCCTCAGCCCTAATGCCCCAAACCACAGCCCTGGTGCTAAAAAGGGAGAGGATGTGCACAAAGGTTCAGGAATTGCGGGGCAGGGTGGGGGGAGCGTTGCTCCTGGCTGCATGATTTGGGGTCATTGTTATCTCCAGTGTGACTGATAGCCCGTGTCAGCCTGGGCCTCTATCCCAGCCCTGCTGCTCCCTGGGATGGGAGCCCGGGCCGATGAGCAGGGAGCCTGGCTCTCTCCCTCAGCATCTCACGGACACACTGGGCTCCTGCTTCTGGAGAATGGCTGTGATGGATTGGTGATGTCTGGAAGCACTTTACAACCGGCGACAAATCATGCTTAATTCCTCTTGCCTTCATTAGTGTGACATTAATCCTGATAGACTCATTTGGGGGATAAGGTGAGAGCACTATGCATGCTCAGTCCCCCCGAACCAACCAGACTATTAAGTCTCATTCTGGAATAGCTGGGACACCCTTTTCTACAAGCTGCCAGGAATTTTTTGTCAAGGGATTGAGATGTGATTCGGTGTCCCCCTAGGGATGGAGCGGAGGAGGGAGGCTTAGGGCCTCTAGCTGGAGGTGGGAGGCCAATCAACGTTGGCCGCAGTGTGCCAGCCACAGCCTGGGAGCCTGTGCTCGATGTGGGGCTGGAGGGTTCTGGCCACCAGACACCAGCCTCCGCCTAAACCACAGCATCCGTTGCACAGCCAACAGCATCCGGCTGTATGATGTCCAGGCCCCAAGACCACCCCGCTCACTCCCTCACTCCCTCATCACAGGCTACCCTGTTCACTCCTGTGCTGAGCTAGCCGCCAACTCTGCTTTTCCTCACCCTTTCTCTCCAGGTTGTGCACCCCCTTTCTCTCCAGTGCCTCTTTCTGAACCCTCCCGCCCTTCCAGTCCCTGGCCAAAGCTGACCTTGTCCCATTGACCTTCAAGGCCAGAGAGGCCATTCCCTCCTGATCCGCATAGCTGCGACTATGCAGGTGTGACCTCCAGAGACAGCCCATCATTACAGGCTTCTCATGGCACCCGTCTGGACTGTCAGCGACATGACGGTAGGGACCGCATGCTGGACCATGCACCAACATGGCGCTGAGGACCGAGGCTCTGCTCATCACCACGCCAAGGGAGAGGAAGGGGCACGAAACCCCTGTAGGCAGCTGCCCCATGCAAGACACAGGACTGTGTGTGACCATCCTCATGAGCCCCCTTCGTGCTGATGACATCTAACAGCATCTGTTTCTTGACTTGCATCTTCCTTATGAGAAAACTGAGGTCCTGAGAGGATCTAATTAATAGGGGATCTTGGTTTGGATCAACATTTGCCTATGTTTTTTAGAAAAACCAAAGGGCCATAATCTCCCCAAGATGGGAACCGAAGAACAGAATTTTCACTGGGACAGCCAAAGTCATCAATATCTCGTTTAAGAGGAAAATATGGTTAACAAATTATGGCATGTGAAAAAGAAATGCAAACAACAGCATCCCACTCTCCTTAGCAATTCCTTCTCCCCACAACATCAAAACATTTTGGCATCTCTAAGATTAAGGCAGGAGACAGCCCCTGGCCTCTAATTGCTCTCAGTCAAAGACTGTAGCTAACATGTTATTAAATATGTAAATAATCTGAAAGCCAGAAGAGAATTAATATTTCATATATAATGAAGTTAAGATGAATTCTCCTGTGTCTAATTTTCTGTTTTTAAATACATAATGCACTGTGGAGTCCAAAGTGATTCATGGTATTTTATATTGGTTAAAGACGTTCGGGGTTTCTCTGAAGCAGCTTCCTAAATGATTAACCTGAATATTATTATTACAAATAGGATTTGTTTTTTTAAAAATTAATTCTGTAGTTAATCAGAATGAAAAGCATAGAGTTCTTTGCTGGTGGGCCGATTTTAAATGGGGAAACGTAACTACGATAGGGGTTGCAAATCCTAATGCCTACAGGGGCCTGGCAAGCAATTGAATGAAGCCGGCTGGGTGACAAGAGGGAGAGGTGAGGACTGCAGCAAAGCTCGGGAGCCCAAGCCCCAAGTAGAGGGGAAACCACCGTTGCCCTTCAGAAACAGGAGCCAGAAGCTGAGATTTATTAATGTAAAATATGCTGATGTATAAAGTTTGTTCTTGATTCAATTTTTTTTTTTTTTTTTTAAAGAGACAGAGTGAAAGTGGGCAAGGTCCAGAGAGAGAAGGAGACACAGAACCCGAAGTAGGCTCCAGGCTCCAGGCTCCAAGCTGTCAGCACAGAGCCCAAGGCGGGGCTCAAGCCCACAAATCATGAGATCATGACCTGAGCCGAAGTCGGACACTCAACCGACTGAGGCACCCAGGCGCCCCTGGTTCAAATATTTTTTTAAACATCATGGATCCAAAAGAAGATGATCCAGGGGCTGCCAGATTGCAACCTCCAGACTGAGACTTGTAGCTTGAGGGAAAGTTGCCATCAACCCCAGGTTCTCCAATCCCTGGTGCAGTCGAAACCGTTTGCTCTCTCCTTGACTAAATAATAAACTAGTGAATACAAACTCCAACCAGTCAGGCTTTTGGGGGGGCAATTTGGCAAGATGGGGAGAGTGCAAATCCTTCAATCCACCAGTTCTACTTCTAAGAATTTATCTTAAAGAAATAATTAAGAATCGGCCCCAAATTTCACTATAATGATGTTCTTCATGATACATTTTAAAATAACGAGAAAAAAAAAACAACCTCAAGGTCATCCAACCCTCACATCTGATTACTGAATTACAATACGGTGCACCTAAAAACATCACACCTAGGCAGCCTTTGACAAATATGAACAGACATTCAGAAAAAAAAAATTTAAGAGCATGGAGAAATATATTTATAGTATAATCATACTGTAGTGTTCATGGATGGACACACATTTAGCTGCCCAGGGAAAAGGTGGGAAGGTGATATACCAAGTAATCAGCATGATTTTCTCCAGGTGGGTGGTGCAATTGCTAGGTGAACACTATACTTTTCTTTTTGCTTGTCTATATTTTGTGAATGATTTCAAACGAACTTTCAGTGCTTCCATATAAAGTCAATAAAAGAAATAAACTCGATGTGATGCTGGTACAATGTCAGAAACACCGGCCTGAGGAAGTTTATCCCTTCAGATAGCCATCTTCGCTCTGTTGACGACTCTGTGTGGGCTGATGAGGGAATCCACCTCCCTGGATCTTACAGTCCTCATCCATGGGGTCAATGATTGAGCTGCATAATTTCCAAGGTCCCTCGATGATAGGAGACCACAGTCAAGGGAGCTCAGGGACATGGCAGCGTCCTGTCTACTTACGAGAACTGACTGACTACCAAGCATCGTGCCTGGCTCTGGGCCTGACATTGTCCTCCAAGAACACGGAGATGAGAGGCAGAGATATAGGTAAGCAGCACTCCCTTCTACGTTACTGTGTTGTGTTTACACATGGGATTCTATACAAGCACAGAGAAGGGGCACCTCCTTTAGGGACTTGTCAGAGATTTCCTAGAAGAAATGACATCTGGGCTGAGTCATAAAGATGAACAGGAATTAGCCATCCAGACAAGGAGGAGACAGAGAAAGGCATTCCAGGAAAGAAAAAGAGTGGGTACAAAGGTACAGAGGTGAACATGGGATGCTGGCTGGCTGTGGTGGCGAGAGAGAGACAGGAGCTGGATCGCAAGCTACTGAACTCCCTGCTTAGGAGTTTGCGTTTTAAATTGGAGTGAAGGGAACCTGAAGGATTGTAACATTAAGGGATTCATACAGCCATAATTTTAGAAATCCCCGTGGCCAGCAGGAAAATGGACTGGAAGGAACAGGCACAGAGGAGCCTGTGGTGACAGTCCAGGTTGGAAACGGTGGATGGAGAGGTGGGATTCAGGATTTCCAGTGTGGGACAGCCAGAGGAAGGAAGCTATGAAGGCTCTCGGTCCTCTGGCTTTGACAGCTAGTGGATGGATATGCCATTCACGAAAGTGGGAATTAATGGAGACAAAGCAAATTGGGAGAAAGGCCCAAGATAAGCTGGAGGAGCTTATGGTACAGCCAAGTGGATGTGTCAGCTAGGCGGATGGATGAATGTATCTGGAATTCAAAAAGGTCTAGATTTGGAATTCATCAAAGAATCAGCTATAACTGCTGGTGGGAATGCAAACTGATGCAGCCACTCTGGAAAACAGAATGGAGGTTCCTCAAAAAATTAAACATAGAACTACCCTACGACCCAGCAATTGCCCTACTAGGTATTTATCCAAGGGATACAGGTGTGCTGTTTCGAAGGGACACGTGCACCCCCGTGTTTATAGCAGCACTATCCACAATAGCCAAAGTATGGAAAGAGCCCCAATGTCCATCGATGGATGAATGGACAAAGAAGATGTGGTGTGTATATACAACGGAGTATTACTCGGCAATCAAAAAGAATGAAATCTTGCCATTTGCAACAACATGGATGGAACTAGAGGGTATTGTGCTAAGTGAAATTAGTCAGTCAGAGAAAGACAAATATATGACTTCACTCATATGAGGACTTTAAGAGACAGAACAGATGAACATAAGGGAAGGGAAACAAAAATCATATAAAAAGAGGGAGGGGGACAAAACAGAAGAGACTCATAAATATGGAGAACAAACTGAGGGTTACTGGAGGGGGTGTGGGAGGGGGGATGGGCTAAATGGGTAAGGGGCACTAAGGAATCTACTCCTGAAATCAGTGTTGCACTGTATGCTAACTAACTTGGATGTAAATTTAAAAAAATAATAAATAAAATAATTATTTTAGTTTTAATTTTGGTAAAACACACATAACATTAACAAAAAAATCAGCTATAGTAGAGGCCAGTGAGATGACCCAAGAAGAGGAAGATGTGAGCTGTACATGGAACCCTGGAAACCACAGCACAAAGGGCTGCATGGGGGGAAAGGAAGAAGATTCCATGAAGGAGGCTGAGAAGGAGGATCCACAGAGGTGGGGGGAAAGTTAACCATCATGGAAACCCAAGAAAAAGAACATTGTAGGAAATTGGAAATGACTGGCCATGTCAAGTGCTTCTGCAAGGTCATGGGAGATGGAGCCATTGGTGGCTTTGGGGTAGAAGTGGAGTCCATAGGGGAGTGAGGACAGGTCTGTCAAGATGATTGCAAGTGTGTGGAGCGGAGTGGTTGAGTAAGCATGGGTAACAACGCACAGGGAAGCAGCCAGCAAGCACCATGTGCCCCACAGGGCCTGGCATGGGGCAGGCCTTTGGGAAGGCTGACTGGCCCCGTCTCCACCGATGCCCTGTGTAAAAATCACACTCCTCCATTTCCTAAAACCGTGCCACTGAATCGGAATGATGGGCACAGTCATTCCATCGAGGTGCAGTCAGGGGTCATGGCAGGAGAAGGGGCCGCACTGCCAGTTTTCCGGCAGCCTGAGTAAGTGACCTCATCTGGCCCTCATCAGGACATATTTCCCAGCCCGTCCAAGAACACTCATAGCTGGAAAGACAGCCTCGGGAAGGGGTCCCGCCCACAAAAGCAGTGAAGGGTTTTCCATACTCGGGAAACAGGTCAAGGATAGTTAAGGACAGGAACCTAGGGGTTCTCAGGCCAGTGGGGCACCAAACCCCTCTCTCCTGCCCTCAGGATTCCCAGCTTCAGCTTCTTAACTTGCTCTGACTGCCCAAGGGGCACCTTTCTTGAGAACCTTGGCTTCCCTGCTTAGGTGGTCTCAGAATGAGATCGGAAACAGTTCTGTTCCTGACTTCTCCCACTCTGCCATAACGCTCCACCAGCCCCCGTGAGAACAGGTCACCCGTGGAGAGTGGAAAGAGCCCCAGACCTGGAGCACTATACACCAGATACACCTGTGGCTCACCAAGTAGCCAGCAACGCTGTTTATCCAATATTCCCTGCTCTGCACCTTCTGGACACGTACTAGGATTGCCCATCCTGGCCTTAGATGGGGTCTTGTGACCAGCGTGAGCCAATGAGTTGAGCACAGGTGTGCGACTTCCAGGCCAAGCACTTAATCTCCAGTATGAGCCCCGCCAAGTCTCTCCTCCGTTCTGCCATGGGGACTAGTAATGCATCAGATGGCGGCTGTTTTGACAGCGTGGGTCCCAGAGCAAGGGTGATGAGAAGCAGAGCCCCCAGCTAACTCCGGATGGATATAAAACATGAGCAAGAACCAAACCTCTGTAGTCTTGAGCCACTGGGGGTTGTTATAACCTAAAACCTACCGTATCCTGATGGATCACAGCTTGGCTCCAGGGCAACCTTGGGCAAGTGGTCTCCCCCCTGTGAAGCCAGCGGCCTCGCTGGCAAAAACGGAGGTAACAAGCGATTGCCCCAAGAGACTGGGGGCGGGGTGGGGGATCAGAGGAGAAGGAGCCAGTGCATGTACGCAGCAGGCCCTCGCTAGCCAGAGGTGCGTGGTAAAGCCGCTCAGCACCTCCTGAGACGGAACCAGTGCCTCCAGAGCAAGCCCAGTCCAGGTGCCACGGCGTTCTGACAGCTACACAGTTTGTCCTCAGGCTTCCCCTTGGCCCTCCTGGAACATGTCTGCTCCTTCTTCCTTGTGACGGCCATTCAGAGAGGTGAGGAATGTGGAGGTGTGTGTGTGTGTGTGTGTGTGTGAGAGAGAGAGAGAGAGAGAGAGAGAGAGAGAGAGAGAGACGAACACAGACAGACAGACACAGAGAGTTTGAAGCTACATCTCTCAGGCTGTCACATGCCAGGCTCCCTGCTGGGAACTTCACACTCCTCATCACTGCTCCTCCTTCAGGTCTGTGAGCAAGTACAATTGTCCCCACTGTGCGGAGAGAAGAGAGGTGTACCGATTACACTCCGTTTGCCCCACCCACGCCACCCATGCCTCAGCCTCCCCTGCCCTGCTCTGACCTGGGAGGTGGCTCCCACTGGCCGCAACAGCCCCTCCTTTGCCAACTGGGAGCGGAGAGAGGTGAGAGACGGCGGGGGGGGGGGGGGGGTGGCTCTTCCCCCACCCCTTCCTGCTCAGGCTGCTTCCGCAGCGTCCCCTGTGCACCCAGCTCTCCCGGCACCCTGCTAGCATGGTCCCCATTCCTGCTCCCTTCAGCCCTGGGGGCAGTCATGACGTCCCGCTGTTGCTAGTCGCAGAGAACATCGTCACTGCTTGTGTGTTCCCCTAATGCTGCCCACATGGTGCAGTCGTCTCTTCATCAGAACCATCTGGAATGAATTCTGTTTCCTGCCAAAGTCCTGAATTCACACCCAGGCCTCTGACGCCAGGGCCTGCTTCTCCTATTACCCCCAGGCCCCCACTCCCCCTGGGGACCCCTGCCCCTCCTTTGCTCAGTGTACACCTCCTTGCACCCTCTTCTGCATGTGACAGACTAGAGGTTGCACCCCTCCATCCCGCTCTGCAGGCCTGTCAACTTGGGAGGGAAAGGCCCAGAACGCTGCGGGGTGCAGCCTCTGCCCCTCTGTTCCCCGAGTCCCGGCTGGGCGGCTCCTTCTGGCTGCTTCCCCGGCCCACGGCCCACGCCTGGACTGGCAAGGTGCCGTGGGGCACTTCCTCCACCCTGGCTGACCTCAGCGCTCCAGGATGCCAGGATCCTGGCCAGGCCGTGAAGGGCTGAGACAGACCCAGGACACAGCTTTTTGGGAACCGTCAGAGCCAAGATATCCCAGAGCCAGGGGAGGCCAGGCCCTTTCCAGTTTGGGCTTCCTTTGTTTTGCTCCGGTTTCTGCTGTGGCAAGGGTGTCAGATCTTTGTCATCCTTAAACCAACAACGCGGGTGAAGCAATGGCCCCCGGTGACCATCAATTACCACAGGCCTGTCACCTTTGAAAACATCAGCCGGGCCCACAGCGTCACTCCTGCCACCTGCACTCTGCAGCTGAGCAAACACAGGGTGACCAGAACTCACCAGGGTCAGCCAGTGGTGGCTTCATGTTCCTTCCTCTCCATGGCTCATCCCTTAACCAAGGGTACAGAAAGTAGCCTCCTTAGGGACAAAGCCCTAAGCACCCCCAAGAAAGCAGGTCAGTGAGCAGCTCTGGGTGTAAAGGAAACAACGGCTATTTGGGGAAGAGATTTCTGGGCCTGAGCCGTCGCTGTCTCCATCAGCTATGGGATCTTGAGCAAGCCCTCCACTTCTAAGCCTTGTCTTCAGCCCCATTTCCCTGATAAGGAGGTGAGTCCTGACTTGGGGCTGGTGTAGAGTGATGCACATGCCATAATCATTATCACGCAAATATTTCCAGAATGCATCCTTGGTGTCCCACCCTAGGCTAAGCACTTTGATTCCACCTTTGAATTCCTCTGCCACCCCTTGAGGTTTGATGCGGTGAGACCCCCATTAGACAGAGGAAACCAAGGTTCAGTGTGGTTAAGCAACTTGCCCAAGGTCACACAGCTAATAAAGAATAAAGCTGAGATTTGAACCCTGGACTCTCTGATTCTAGAGCTCTCGTTCTTTATTTTTTCCTTTATTATTTTTTTAAATCTTGGATCTCTGTGACTTTAATTTTTTACCACGCAAGTTTCCAAGCATACAGAAAAGTAAAGAGAATAATCCAGTGAGCCCCCATGGCCCATCACCTGCTTCCACCATAACCAATAACCTGTTGTTTTTGTTCCATGTCTCCCCATCCCCACTGCCTGGGTTGTTTTTTTTTTTTTTCTTTTAGAGAACTTTAAAACAAATGGCAGGCATCGGATTTCACCAGTAAATAGCTGAGTGCACATCCACAGAGTCCCTATTTCCTCATCATCACTCTACCACCTGGACTGCACTCTGTAAAGGGCCATGAGCAATGCAAAGACTTCTCTGCGAGTCAGGACCGGAAAGAGCAGGGCCAAGTGGGACTTGGGCTCAAATCCCAGCCTTGCCATTGTGTCTCTGTGGACCTTTGGATATGTGACTCGCCTCCCTGACCGTCCAGCTCTTCTTCTGTAAAATGCATACAGGGGTTGGAACTTCACAAAAACTTCTAAATGAGATCATGAATGTTGGTGGCCCAGTAGTTAGGATGGGTTTAGTGCACTGGGCTCCCCTTCCCAAGTCCAGGGTGTTAGTTTCCTGGGGCCGCCATCACGGACGACCACAAACTGCATACCTTAAACCAAGGGAAATGGGTCCTCTCATACTTCTAGAGGCTAGACGTCCAAATCAAGATGGTGGCAGGGTCATGCTGTTCCTGAAGGCTCTAGGGAAGGATCTGTTGCAGAACTTTCTCCTAGCTTCTGGTAGTTGCGGGCAATTGTTTGCACTCCTTGGCTTGTAGCAACATAATTTCAATCAGTGGGTCCAACTTCACAAGGTCCCCTCTCTCTGTGTGCAATGCCTGTGCTCAAACTTCCCTTTTCTTGTAAGGACGTTGGATTAGGGCCCACCCTACTCCAGCGTGATTTCATCTTAACTTGATCACATCTGTAAAGACCCAATTTCCAGATAAAGTCACATTCACAGCTTCTGGGTGGCCATGAGCTGGGGTGGCAGGGACACAAGTCAGCTCAGTATAGCCGAGCCGGCACCTGTTGCACAGGCCTGGGCCAAGCTTTCTGGAGACTTCCCCGACCGAGTCCAAGGAAGCCAACTCCAGGGGAAAAAGAAGATTCTCCCTGATGCTATTTGTCCTACACCAGCCACCGTCATGCTTAGCTGCTCAGAAAGCAAGCACTGAGCCCTGGCACTTTGGAGAAGGAAATCCATCCTGAGGAGTGTCCATCTGTCACCTGCTTCCCGCTGCACCCAGAACGAAATCCTGCTCCCTGGCCTCACCCACCACACTTGCTGAGCTCACCCCAGCCTTCCACATCCTCCTTTGCCCCTTGGCACACACCCCCCCCAACCTTCCTCGGGTACCTGAATGCCTCTGCGCTGTCATCTGTGCTCTTCGTTTCTGTGACCCTTTGCCTGGGTAACTCCCATCATCCTCGGGTCTCACCATCACCCATGCATCCCGAAGCCTTCCTGACGCCGTTCAGAGAGTGCCTGAGAGAGAATTGTCCTGTCTTGTGCGACCCTGGGCTTTCCCTCCAAAGCACTAAGAACAATGTGCATTTATTTCATCGTTTGGCTGCTTGGGTCCCGAAATACCCCCACACTGTGGGCCCCGTGTCGGCAGTAACCAGATGTACCTCTTGTGCCTCTGTGTCCCCAGTCCTTAGCACAGCGTCTGGCACATGGCAGATATGCTTAAAGTTACCTTTAAGAGGTAACTTCATTGTTGATTAAATCAATAATGAAGTTACCTCTTAAAGGGGAGAGTTCAGACCAAAGAGAGAGGGGCTTCTTCCCTACATGACAACATAGGTCCCCCATCGGGAGGCAGATAAACACCCCTTGTTAGGAAGTTCCTCCTCTACAAGGCTCTAGGCTTGACCTCCAGTGTCACCCGGGAGCCCACATGCTTCAGCCATTTCATCTAAGTCCCCCTGCACGTTCCCCCTCTGGGCCCCAGACCTCAGAGGGAGCCATTCCAGGCCCTGAGGGATAGAGAATCCTGCAGTCTGAGCCACCGCACCCGGCTGACCAGCCCTGGTCTCAGGCTGGCCTCCCACTGCTAGTGTGTGGGATTGGTTACTGGGAGCCCTGGCCCCAAAACATGAAGTCAGCCACAGGGGTGGCCTCAACACGAAAATGAAAGGGAGGTGCGTGTGGCCCATGAGGCTGAGGTGGGGGGATTGTGTCCCAATATGGTGCACCTAGAACCCAGCATAGGACAGCCTCATTTCCCCCACACTTAGTGTTACACCTTATTGATGCAGCCTTTTCAGCCACCGCACGACGACATAAGGGCTCACGTGAACCTGGCCCCACCTAGAATCCCAGAGGGAAAGACAGAGGGCACAAAAATGCCCATCCCTTAGAAAGACTCTGTCCTTCATGGTCCAGATTAGACCAGCAGGCCAAGCCTGGGCAAAGTTCTATATTCCAGGGGGGGAAAGGCCTGTGCTCTGATGACCAGGAGAAGCATGGAGGCATGATCACCCAAACTCAAGACTTGGAAGAAAACTGCCTATCTGGAAACAATGAGCTGGAAAACACCAGAAGCAACATCAGATCCAGCCATCTGCTTTCGGGCAAGGGAGGGACCTGCATGAGACACCGAAGACGCTAACTGGGGAACGTTCCTGGCCTAGTTTCTAGCAAGGCAGAGGGAGAACCAGGCCTAATCAGCCCTGGGCAGTGTCTGCTCCATCACTCCGGCAGGAAAAGCCACCAGGAGCCCCCACCACAGAGCAGCAGGCCAGGACGGAGGACCAGGTAGCTTCTCAGCTACGCCTGTGCTGCCTCCCCTAGAAAGCGTCCCCAGCCCCCTGCGCCATGAAGGCTACCCCGTGCTTCTCTCTTCCAGCAAACCAGGCTGACTGCTGCATGGTAAGAATCGAAATGTCCAAGGAAGCAACCAAGGGATCAAGACTTGGGCCGGTGTCTAAATAAACAGACCCAGACCTCTCATCTTGGCCTCCTCCCTGGTGCCAGCATTGCAGCCCAGCCCCCCGCCCTGAGTGTGCCCTGGGTGGCACTGAAAAACCTGAGCTGTTTGGGGAAAGACCCAGCCCTCCCCAGCTGCACCCTGCAGGGCAGATGTGGCCAAGTTTGAGTTTCGGGCAGGTGTCATAGAAATGTCACCTCCTCCAGCTGCACCCCTCCTGCTTGCTCCCACATTTCCCAGGTCCCTTCTTCCAGTGGCGCCTATCTGAAATGGGAGGCCAGCCCTGGAACTTCTCGATCAGAGACCGTCCCCACTGCTCCACTTTTTATTTTCCCTTTCTCTCTCTCTCTCTCTCTCTCTCCCCCCCCCCCCCCCCGCATTTGTAATAACTGGCTCAGACACTCTCATGAGTCAGCCTCACTGGAGGCCCCATGGGCTCACCACGTGCACCCATTAACTCTCCCCTGGACTGCAGGTATCAGGCAGCAGATACCCCTCTTAGTGAGCCAGGAGCCTGGCGAGTTCAAGGGCTCCTCCCTCAGCCCCTCTGCAACCGAGCACATCTGCCTCATTCCCTTCGCCTCCTGCTGCTGCTGGGATTCAGGCCTCATCACCTCTCCTGACTTGTTCCCACCTTCTGACCAGTCTTCCTGCCTCTGAGCCTGTCCCCTGCGGGTCTGTCCCCTCCACAGCTGTTTGCACAGTGACTAATACTAGACCTACTCATGTCACAGCCATACTCAAAACCTTCCGTGGCTCCCCACTGCCCAATGGGGCAATGGACTTCCTCTGAAGGCTTCCTCTAGAGTTTGGCTCCTTCCTCCTTCTCCAACCTTCTCCAGAGCTGTTCCCCTACAGGAGTCCTCCTGAGAACTAAACACCTACCTCCACCCCATGGTCTGCACCTTTGCTTTTGCCAGTATCCCTCTCCCCACCCCTTAGAATACACTCTCTTAACAGATTAAATCTGTCCCCTCCCCTCAAGGCCTGGTTCCCATGTCCCCTACTCCTTAAAGCCTTCCTGTCCACTGGCTCATTCAAGAACCATGCCTTCCCTCCAGAATTTCTGTTGTGTCTTTGTCACTCTGCACCTGGCAATGTCCATATTTTAATGGAATTTTTATTAATTAATATTAATGTTAATTAATGTAGTTTAATGTAACTTTTTTTTACAGGCTTGTCTTCTCAACAAGATTGTAACTTCTTAGCATTAACCTAGGTATCCACCAATGGGGGACGCGTTAAATAAGTTACAGAATATCCATATAATGGACAACCAAGTAACCATTAAAAATAAGCGAGAGGAGAAAAGATTTATATGAAAAGATATTGATTATATATTAATCTGGGGGGGGAGGTTACAAAACAAGATGGACAAGATGTCCATTTTTGTTTCAAATATGTGTGCACATGGAAAGAATCTGAAAGATTCTATAATGAAATACTGAACAGTGTTTTTTAGTCTGAGTGATGGGATTCTGAGTAATCTTTACTCTTCCAACCTGTGTTTTCAATAATCAATATGTACAATTGTACAATAAAAAGCAACAGAACGTGTATTTTAAAAGTTGGTTGCTTGGTTGATTGGTAATTTTAAAGTTCTTTGGAACCAGGCAGGCTAGTTCTTTACCATCTTCTGTGTTCTTCCCAGGACTGGCATGCAGAGAACATCCATGATGTGTGTGGGGTAGGGAGGGGGGAGAGGATGGAGGATTATGCAGATCTAGACCCTTCCGTGGTCGTCAGTCCCAACCCCTTCTTTCCGCAGAGCAGGAAGTTACTGTTGAGAAGTTCTCTGGGCCAGGCCCTTTGCAGGGGCTTTGCCCCAAGTCCCAGACCCCCAAAGTCCCAGCCACTGCTCATGGCTTTGAGAAAGCTACTTCCCCCTTACCCTTTAGTTTGTTCATCTGTAAAATGGGAGCGATGATGGTATCAGCCTGTTTTAAGGATCAGTAGAAGCAGCACAAGCTGCACCCGTGGGCGCACAGAAAATACCCAATAAAAGTTTGCTACTTTTACTATGACATACTTACATGGCCCTGCCATCCTATAAATAGGCAATCTTATTGGCCCTACAATCTTATAAATAAATACATCACCCCAATTTTACATTTAAGAAAATTAAGAGGATTAGAAAATTTAAACACACACACAACAACAACAACAAAACCAAACACCTGCCCAAGGCACTGGGATCTAGGAGACAGAAGAGGCACTGAGATCTAGGAGACAGAATTCAAACTTGGGTGTGTTCACCCATAGCCCATGCTTCCAGCACTAACTGCTATGACAATGAAGGACTTGTCCCAAGGTCACACAGCTAGTTGAGGCAGAGCTGGGATTAAACTCAATTTACACTCCAGAAAGTCATTTACCTTCATACACATTTTTTAATAGACTTTTTAAGAACAATTATAGGTTCACAGCAAAACTGAGCCAAGGTATAGAGATTACCCATATATTCCCTGTCCCCACATATGTCCTTCATGCACATTTATTTTATTTTAGTTTTTAATTTTTATTTATTTATTTTGAGAGAGGGAGAGTGCATGAGCATGGGAGCAGCAAAGAGAGGGTAGGGAGAGAATCCCAAGCAGGTTCCACACTGTCATCGCAGAGCCCAACGCGGGGCTCGATCCCACAAACCGTGAGATCATGACCTGAGCCGAAATCAAGAGTTGGATGCTCAACCGACTGAGCCACCCAGGTGCCTCAGATTTTTAAAGCACTAATAAAATAATCAAGGTCATCCTTTCTTTGAAAGGCTGTTGTTTCAAAAATGTGGCCAAAGACAGCTGATTCTGGATTTTGCAGGCGTGCAAAATCCCCAAGGGCTGGGTTTGGCTGGAAGGCTGGTGAGCATCATGCCCCAGACGGGGCTCAAGGGAGTGCTCCTTTGGGAACCAGAGAGCCGGTGAACAGGCATTGCCAAGAATGGACATGAGACGAGGCTATAAGGGAAGGAGGCGGTCCCCCAGCACCACCTGGTTCCTCAGGAGGTATGCACACAGTTCAGCGCTCTGTGCAGCTTGCAAGAAGTAAGGAGCCCGCCAGGACAAAGGGGCTTGCATAATGGCTGCCTTTTGCACCACTCGGCTGGTGAGAGGTCATGTCTCATGTCTGTCCTCAAGGGTTGACCAGCGACCACCACAAAAGGATGTTCTTATTCAGCCATAGTTACGGACTTCTGCCCTCCATGTCTTGCTGTGCTGGCCGTAGCCAGCCAGCGTAGACAGAAACTCGACTCTACCCTTGGCGATTTCAGGGCAAGAGAAGGAGAAAATCAAATACCACCGAGAACTCCTCTATGAGACACTAAAGCAGGAAAGCTTGCTCTCCACTCCAGTCAGGCACTCACTTAGGACACAGCACTACTCCCCCTGCTCCCCTGTCCCTGCTTTTTTCCCCAGCTCATCTCTAAAAGCTGCTACACACAGGCATCATGGACACCCTGTGTGAGCCCCAGCCCCCAGGGTTCCCGACCCAGGGCCTGGGCCCACTCTTGAAGCTTTATCTCTCACCATTAAATGTAAGCCTACCAAATAGATTTCCAATGTCAGCAAGCAACTGGGGGCAAATGGATACCTACAGCCACGTGTTTCTTAAATATTCCCCTATAAGCCAGGGTGCGGTACAAGGTGCAGGGAGGAAACCACTCATTTCTCAGACTTTTACCGAGCACCTGACGTGTACAAGACACTGGAAACAGCCACTCTCTTCCTGCCTCGGAAACCAAACCAGGAGGAAGTAATATGTCCACCGTCCACTCACCCCCATCACACTTGATACATCTTAGAGCTAATCCTCAGACATGAGAACAGTGAGCTCCCCACAGGGGTGTGAATTGCCCCCACGGCATTAAAGATTTCCACTTAACACAATAAAGACTGTTCTTTATGAAGAAAGCTTCAGTGCTCAGGTCATGAGTAACGCGTCTTGCAACGCAGCATCCTTGGATCTGTTCCTGAAGACCAAGGCACCATATTATTGTCCTTTCCTGCCTCTCAGGAAGACAGGAATGTCCCTCTGGAGCCAACGGTTGCTGTTCTCCCCCCACACTGACTGGCCCCAGTGCCTGAAGTTCCTCTGTCTCTCTTCGCTTTTCAGATCCTACAGTTCAAACAGGTTTTCTGACACTCAGTCAAGGAGCCAGAATACATAATTCCCGCCATCTTCTGATTATTCAAGTCCTACATTCATTCATCCATTCATTCATCCATTCGTTCATTCAACAAAGGCTCTCTGAAGACCTCCTCTGTGTCAGGCCCCGAGTTAAGGCCTCTGCATAAAGAAGTCAGAAAGGAGTAGGCCTGCCCCTACTCCCTTCCAGCCATGGTGCTGACATGGGGCAAACCCACTCTACCTCTCGACCCTCACTTTCTTCCTCCACCAAGGTGGGACGATTAGTCTTTAGGGATGATCCAGCTCAAAGGTTAGCAAAATCCAGCCCCCTGGCCAAATCCAGCTCTCCATGTGTTTTTGTACCGTCTGAGAGCTAAGAATGGTTTTCACATTTTTAAGTGGTTGGTGGAAGAAAAGGAGTGTTTTGTGACACATGACGATGATATGAAATTCAAATTCCAGTGCCCATAAAGAAAGTTTTATTGGCCCACAGCCATGCCCCTTCATTCACCTATCACCTATGGCTACCTGCGTCACTGCGACAGCAGAATTGAGGCGCTGCGAGAGAAATCGTACAGCCCACAAAGCCAAAATCATTTTCTTTACCAAGTTCACTGACCCCTGCTACAGTCCAGCATTATATGATTTATCCATCTCCGTCTCCTTCCAAAGCACAAATTTACCCCAAAGGACCAACCACTAAAACCAGGCAGCAAGCTCAGGTCAGGACTGCACAGGGACAGACAGGCCCTATGAACTCAGGGACCATGCTTCTCTCTCAAGGAGTCAAGTGTACTTGCTAGGTGACCCCTCTTCTCAGTGCTGCCCGGAGACTGGTTTCTGCAGACATCCTTCTGAGAGGCCTGGTTGCCCTCATGCTGGGCCTGCAAGAGCCCCAGAAGATGCAGCCCAGTCCCAAAGCTGAGCGCCGGGTTGGGCTTACATGCACCTTGGGGGCTCCCTGGGCAGTCCCCATCCCCATTGCCATGGCTTCTGTTCCCATGAGGCAGTCTCCTGCTGGCCTGTTTTCACCCTTTAAGGGGTCATCAAGAAAAGTAAGGGAGCCCGGGTGGCTCAGTCAGCCAAGCATCTGACTTCCAACTTCGGCTCAGGTCATGACCTCGTGGTTTGTGAGTTCGAGTCCCACATCAGGCTCCGTGCTGACAGCTCAGAGCCTGGAGCCTGCTTCAGATTCTGTGTCTCCCTCTCTCTCTGCTCCTCCACCCCTGCCTCAAAAATAAATAAACATAAAAAAAAAGTAAAGTAAACAAGACTTACATCGTGAAAAAAAAACACAGCTCCCCCTAACCCCGTGCTAGCCGCCTCTGCATGCCTTCATGCCTCCTCTGTGCACTTGGGGATGACAGCACTCTTTGAGGTGGCACTACAGCCAGGGGATAAGGAGGCAGAGGGGGGAAGTACCATGTCTTGCCCCAAAATGTGCTCCTGGAGCCCAGGGATGCCTGCCTCTCTGCCATGGGCCCCCCGGCCCTCCTCCTGTGCCTTCAGTCTTAATGTCTGCCCACTCCTGGCAATTCCAACTCTCCCTTCCTGTCACTTGAGGTCACACACTCTGCACTCTGCTTAGTGCCACGTACCCCTCCCATTCTCTCTGGGGTGAAACTGCAGCCAGAGGGACGATAGTTAGAGCTTAGAAAGAGCTTCGCAGTTCATCACATCAGGAACACCCCAGACGGAGTTATCTCGCAATCTCGTCAACTAAACAGACAGCCCGCTCTTACCCAAAACACATAGGCCCAGAATTAGCAGGGGGCTGGTGTGCAAAACCACGGGAAGCACCACAAACACACCTGAACGGTCCTGTGTTTTTACCTACTGACAGAGGAGACAGAAATTAATTAAACGAATGAACGACCACAGCATTTGCCGCTATAGGGAGGAATCAGGTGGATGAGATCGCAGGGCAGAGACCGCGTTAGATTCGATCATCAGGGGCGGCATTTGAGCAGAGGAGCCCTTTTAGAGGGCACCTGGGAAGCCATCTGCAGACCAGGAAAACAGCAAGTGCAAAGGCCCGGAGACAGTGTAGTTCACGTTTGTTGCTCTATTGGGGGGGGGGGGGTCCTCTCACAAGTCCAGGCCCCCTTCCATAGAACACAAAACATCAGATTTTTCTTTCCTCAGCCCCCCTTGCAGCTAACATGGAGGCTCCCTCATCTAACACACTGACCCCACACGTGGAGTCAGAAGTGAGTGACCAAAAGAAGCAGGGGTTGTGCCCACTGCAGGCTGGCAAGCGTGTCCCCCATACAGTAGCCATGTTGTCAGTGGGTGGGGGGAGAGGGCATCTGTGGCTAGGGCTCTGCTGACAGAGTTCATGTCCAGTGCCGGCACTACTGGTGAGGGTGGCCATGGTGTCTGCATCCAAAGGCAGCATCTCAGAGGTGCTCGGTGGCATGATTTGGGATGTGACATCCAGCTGTGTGCCCTCCAAACTTCGTTTTCCGGCCATCCTGAAGATTCACTGAACTCCGTAATAATTGTTTTATTAAATTTTTCTTCTTTTTAAGCCTACTTATTTATTTTGAGAGAGAGAGAGAGAGAGAGAGAGAGGAGTCTAGCCAACTGTGATCATTAAGTGACAAGTGTCACTTTGGGGCCAAAAGAATTTCCCACCGTGGCCACTTGGGAAGCTACATACTGTGACAACAGCATCGTGAAATGGAAGGAGCCTGGGTCACTGGGCGCAGAAGGGCCCACATCAGATAGCACGTAAAGAAGAAACAAACACGCAGGGGCTGCACACGGAGATGTCAGGGTTTATTTGTTAGTGCAGTGCGTCCCAGTCTATCCTAGCCATTACAGCAAACTCGCTGGTCAGAAAGAAAGTCAGGGAGCATGGAGCATCGGGAATAATGGAGAGGAAAATGGAGGTGGGGGCGGGAGAATGGTCTGACACAATACTGAAGTTATTAATAATGTGGGACATTTTTCATGATTTTATTCTAAGGGCAATGAAAGGCCACTGGAGGGTTTTAAGCAGAAACAGACATCGCTGAAACACCAGGACAGATTGCCTTTCCCACGGCTCACAGGCACAAGGAGCTTGAAGGGGTCTCAAAAGGCATCCACTTAACCCTCAGCTATCACCCCACACTCCCCCACTCTGATGTTTGTAGGACTCACCTGGCCTTTTCTCTGACATTTCCACTGACCGAAAGTGTACTTCCTTCTAGGACTTCCTGTCTTATTTTGGGATTGCTCTGAACTTTTTCATTTTCCTGCGGCCTCTCTCTACTGGCAGACCCCAACAAGTCTGAACGAATTCCCCATCCTCACAGGCCACGCACAGGGCTCGCTGCCCTGGTTACGCTCTGCTGAACACACAGCCCCTGGATGCTGGCCTCCCAAATCTGTCTCCAGCAGAACTAGGCTCTGAAAGCAGGGTAGGGTGTAAGATCAGGGATCCAGGACCTCCGCTCTGAGAGTAGACTCAGCCCAGCATGACGTGGGACAAACCAGTGATGGTTCACAGAGTCGGTTATGCTCGCATAGGCTCCTCAGATGTCCCCTGGAGAGAGCACAGGGGATATTCACATCTCTGGGTGTGTTCCCTCGCCTGCCCTGGTCCACAGTCCCAGCCTAACCTTCAGCTTTGTGAGCTGATGCAGCAGGAATTTATTTACAAGCTCATTATCCCCGTGAATCATGTCCAGCTTGAGTTGGGGCTTAACAAGGGGCTGAGGAGTGGTCCTTCAAGCAGCTGTGCCCATGAGGCTATGGGGAGGGGATGGGCCAGAACAAGCAGGGCCTCACGGCGCCAAGAGCCAAGAGGGCAGATGGGAACAGGGAATGGGAGGCGGCTCGTGCCAGCCCTGGAGTTTGTTCTGGCTCCAGCAATTCTAGGGCTTTTCCAAACTCTGGATTAATTCCAACACAGAGGCCCCAGATGGAAGATTTGGCTGGCAGTCATTCTTGACTTCTAAGTCCCAAATGTACCAGGGTACTTGCAGAGGCAGAGAAGCAATGACCAACATCTTTCTGACTTGTATACAGCAGGAGGGTTCCTGCTCCACCGTCCCTAGGGTGGAAGGCTTTCCACTATAGCATTACTCAAGTGCGAAGTGGTGACCACTATTATTCAAACTTCTCTTAAAACCAGTTATTTCTCAGGGCCCCTGAGTGGCTCAGTCGGTTAAGCATCCGACTTCAGCTCAGGTCATGATCTCGCGGTCCGTGAGTTCGAGCCCTGCGTCGGGCTCTGTGCTGACAGCTCAGAGCCTGGAGCCTGTTTCAGATTCTGTGTCTCCCTCTCTCTCTGACCCTTCCCCGTTCATGCTCTGTCTCTCCCTGTCTCAAAAATAAATAAACGTTAAAAAAAAATTTTTTTTTAAACCAGTTATTTCTTTGATGGTTGCACAGAAATTTACCCATGTTCATTGGAGAGAAAAGGGTTCAAGTCTGGGGAAGGTGAAGAGACTGGCCCAACGCTGCCTTGTAGTAAATGGTGCAGCCCAGGACTTAAAGTCAAACCCTTAATTCCATGCCCACACTTAAGCCAAATCTCAATACCTGCTTCTGCTTTCCAGTTGCCTTCTGAAATGCAGAATGATGCATCTATCTGGCAAGGTTCACTCAGGGACGCAGAAATTTGCCAGGTCTTTCAATACAGGAAGTAGATGCCATGGTAGAGTGTTTGCAAAACTGGCCATAACTATCCTCCTCCCTGTATGCATGTGATGTGTTTTGAATTGGGGCTGGTCGTGTAGCTTAGTTTGGTCAGTAGACTCTGGCAGACATTATGTTGCTCCCCTTTCCAGCCTACCCCTCAAGAAACCTTGTGTTCTTCCTCTGCTCTCTTGGAACCCTGCACAGTCGCCATGTGTACAAGAATGAGAGACCCTCATGGAGCATAGAAGAGTCATCCCAGCTAAGGCCACCCTAGACCAGCCAGTCAGTGGACCACCTTGCCGCTGAATTCAGGCCCATGAGTGAGCCCAACCAACACCAGAAGAACAGCCCAGCTGAGCCCAGCCCAAATTCTGATCCACAACCTTATAAGCTAAGTATGTCACTGTTCCTTTAAATGACTAACTTTTGGAGTGGCTTGTTATTCAGCAAAAGCTAACTGACACAGTGCTTACAAAACTTTTAGACTGGCTAAAAAATGAAGGTTGTTGGATATTTAAAGAAAAGAGGTTCTCTGCAAGCTTGCAGGAAGTAAAGAAGTTGCAAGATCTTCAGAAACCGCTGTAGTGCTCCCAGACGTTGCTGACTCATAGGAAAATTCTGAGCTTCTTTTAAAATCTCACACCTGCCTGTTGGGAGGAGCACTGGGTGTTGTATAGAAACCAATGTGACAATAAATTTCACATTAAAAAAATAAATAATAAAATAAAATAAAATAAAATAAAATCTCACACCTGCCAGTGCCCGCCAATCCACCCACCCCAGCTGGTGGGGCAATGGTATGGCTTCTGCTCCCTTCCCACCTTCTGAATCTCATGCAATTGCCTCTCATTGGAAGACTCTAACCTGGAACCTGCGTGTGTGGCAAGGATCCTCGGAAACGTAGCTCTCAGTCTTCTAGCCCCGGGTATAGAAAGGAGAGCATGGAAGCAGAAAAACAAGACTGAGTTGCCAGCCAATCACCTCCACAGGCAAGCAGTCTACTCTGCCTCAGAAACTGCTTCTGAAGATGCTTAATATCAAGAAGGACGTCTGTTTCCATGTAACTCCCTCCACCACTCCCCATAGTCACTAGTTCTGCCTCTGGATCACACACGCATTATTAGCTCATTCCATTCTCATTAAAGGTCTGCAATGAAGGAATGCCCGAATGTTCAGGTTCCCCAAATTACAGAGGGTTTGGCTAAGTCCCCAGAAATGAGGACAATCTGTACAACTTCCCCAGCTCTCACTCTCCATCTTGCATCTCCAACAGCAATTTGGGATGGAAGCAGTGGACAAAATCCAGTTCTCGCTCCAATGTAGGGATGGGAAAAGCTGTCCAGGAGCACAGGCAGAGCGTGATGGTGATGAGGTAAGAGTAAAGAGCTCAGGACCCTGAGTTTCCTCATGCTGGGGACTAATCATAACAGCTCAGGTTTAAGACAAACAAGACAGGATTTGGGGGTAAAGGAGCTTTCCCTGGACCAGGAAAAGCGGTTGCTTTGAGATTTTGAATTCGTGAGAAATATGGACTTCTAAGTGCCTACAGAATCTCCACTCTTGCAGGAAGATTCTCTTCCCTGCCTCCCCTTGGGGGTCAAGCTCCCCCGAGTTGCCTTGATCTCGACCGCCTTTGAATGACCCCATCTACTCCTATGGATTCAGTTTGCATTGAAATTGTGATAGCTCCCAGATCCAAATCTCCAGACCTATACATCCAGCTGCCTGTGGTCTACTGTACTTGGATTGCCCACAGGGTCCTCCACTCAGCATGACCCAAGCTCAGGTCCCTCCCTCTAAACCACGTCAACTATCGTCAGTTCAATTGGGGGCATCAAAAAGTCACCGAAGCCAAGAATTTCCTCATCTCCCAGCTCGATTTCCATAACCAGATCCCCATCTGGTCTCTTGGCCTTCAGTCTTGTGCCTTTCCAACCAACGAGTCCCACAGCTGCCAGAGGGAGCTTCCTAACCACACACCTGCCATGATACTCTCTAGATTGAAACAGCTTATTAGCTCCCTGGCACCCATAGGATAACATCCCAGCTCCTTGGTCTGGCATGCGAGGCCCTCCGCCGGCTGGCCCCTGACAACATCTAAAACACCATCCACTCTCACATTATTCCCTAGCCACACTGAACTGCCTGGGCTACCCAAAGAGGTCAGGCACTTTCGTGCCCTTAGTCTGCAACACCCTACCTCCATGCCCCTGGGTCTAAGCTAGGTGCTCTCCCAGTACCACATTCTACATTCCCTCTTTGTAATTACCTCTTAACTCTGTCTGCCCCCACCCCCACCCCCAGGGCTGAGAACTCTATGAGAGCTGAGGCCAAACTACCCGATTCATCTTTATATCTCAGTCCCAACTGGGAGTGGACACTAGGAAGAAATGGTTAAACAGAACCATGAGCTCCCCCAGATTCCGTCAAGTTCATGGCGGGGGGGGGGGGGGGGGCGGGTGTATGTTCAAACCATAGTAATAGAATAACATTAATAAGAGCTACATATTTTTAGCACTTACTATAGGCCGGAGAGTTTGCAGGCATTATTGGCTCATTTAAACCTCACCACAACCTCAGGAGATGTTACTATCATTATACTGATTTGTAGAGAGGACAATGAGTTTTAGACAGGTTGAATCACTTGCCCAAACCATTCAGCAGGAATGTGGTGATGTTAGTTCTTTCTTTGGGATCACATGGGGATTTTAATTCGTTTAATCCTCATTTAAACCCGTCTGCAGGCTGCAACCCTGGGTCATCCCTATGGAGATAGGAGATTTCACCTATGTGCCTTGTCTTCTCCAGGCTTGAGAATAGAAGGGACAGAAGACCTCCACGTGCTGACTAGATACTGTGCCAACAGGGATCTCCACCCCCTGCCATCACCAGGCTAGTCTAGTACTCACAGCAATGAAGGAAGTAATGGCTGGAAGGATTCAAAGTCAGGTGGTCCACACTCTTGGCACACTAGACATACAACCTCTCTAGCATACCCCTCTCTACATGGCAAAGTCAGCTCCATCACAACAGGGTGAGGGCCAGGGTGACCTCCTTGGTCATGTTGTTAACAATTATACTTTACAAATATTTGAGCGTAAGTGCTTAGCTAATTAAATAAGCGGTCTTGCTGCAGGACTTATCAGAGCCCTTAAAATGCCAACGTGCCTTGAGCAAAAGATATGTAACATTTCCCAAACTCATTGGACCACAGAGTACTTCATTGCCTCAGGCATCTGCCAGAACTAGTGACCCATGGAACACGCTTTGGCTTTGGCAAACGTTGACTGCACTTGCTTTCATGAGATAAACCAGATTCTTTCCAATGAATTTTCTTCCCTGCTGAAGTTAACTCAGGTCAGTTTCCATTACTTACAACAACAGACCTTGACTGAGACGTGCCCTCACTTGCCCTCAGAAAGGCTAGAACTCTGGAGCCTGCTGGGATTTTCACTCAGGGATAGAACACGAGAGAAGGATGTGGGGAGACGGGACCAGTCCGATGTGGCCAGTCAGGCTTCAGAGACCCATCACGGAGGGCTCATCCTCAAAAAATCATGCTAAAGGGCTCCTAGCTCTTCTTTGTCTTAAATTTCCTTCCTGATGAGAAATTGGCCATTTTTTGATAAATAGGACTCTGACTTATGTTTTTGAATTCCTGTGGATGAGTGCACGTCCTTCTGACCTTTCTGGCACATTTCTGGCTGTTACAAAGACTTGCCCTTCCTCTAGGACGTTGAGGGAGGGAGTCACACGTTGCTCTCCCCTCCACTCACCCCAACTCTGGCACATACATATGTAAGCACCCTATTTCTGCTTAATTTCTCCCAAGTTTACTCTCTAGGCTGATGAGGAGTTTGTGTGTAGGCAAACTGCCCCTCTTTGACCAATGGATGGTCCACATTGATCTGTAGCAGCTCTGGTTCCCAGAGCATCCGCTTCTCCTCCCCATCTCCCCATCTCCCCATCTATGTTCTCTTAGGTGTTGCCCCCTATTTAGAGTTTGAGTTGAGGTGGGTTGGTTGTCGCCAAAATGACTGCTCCAAAGTTCACCACAGAGGACGGCGAGGATGGGCAGAATCATACTGGGCTTCTCCAGTCCACCCCCTGCAATCTGTCCTCACTGCCTGAGCCAAGCAGTGTGGCCACGCTAGGGGAGAAAGAAGGGATGAGGATAGAGCCAGACCTGGTCACCCCACCTGGTGGGAGGACACTACTGCCCGAGCCCTGAGCAGTGAAGACCACATGATCCCACACTCCCTACACAGCAGGCTGGGAACGGGTCCGTTCTCTCTTCGCCATGACTCGCCACCACAGGTGAAAGCTGCTCCTTAACGCTCTGTGCCACCTGCCACAATACCACCCCTCCAATCCTCTCTGAGCCATCTGCCAGTCTTCTAGCCCCTCCCGAGGATCACCGAAGACCTTGGCCCTGGGGTCATGGCCCTCATGCCCATCCAGACCTTGCCCTGAGGACTTTAGCTTCCACGTGGATGTCCCATCCAACACCACAGGCACTAGTCCCTTAACCTCATGCACAGCAACCTTCTCCTCCTCTCCACTCTAGCCACCCACATCTCCAGCCACACTCTGTACCTCGTCATCGCCTCGAACTGCCCTACTTCTGCTGCTCTGAAATCATAAATGCAGACCAGCCCCTTCTTTCTGGTTTGCAATCTTTTTTTTTTAATGTGGTAAATTACACATAACATACAATCCACCACCTTAAGCATATTTTTTAAGTTTTTTTTAATGCTTATTTATTTCTGAGAGAGAGAGACAGAGTGCAAATGGGGGAGGGGCAGAGAGAGAGGGAGACACAGAATCTGAAGCAGGCTCCAAACTGAGCTGTCGGCACAGAGCCTGACGTGGGGCTCGAACTCACCAACTGTGAGATCATGACCTGAGCCAAAGTCGGACGCTTAAGCGACTGAGCCACCCAGGTGCCGCCACCACCTTAAGCATATTAAATGCATTCACATCGTCATGCAGCCATCACCACCATCCATCTACAGAACTCTTTTCACCTTGCAACACTGCAGTTCTGACCCCATTAAATAATAACTCCCTACTCCTACCCTCTCACCAGCCCTGGCAAAGCCAGAGGCTGTCTCTATGATTCCAAGTACTTCACACTTATAAATGGAATCATACGGGGGCGCCTGGATGGCTCCGTTGGTGGAGCACCAGACTTTGGCTCAGGTCATGATCTCATGGTTCATGGGTTCAAGCCCCACATCAGGCTCTGTGCTAACAGCTCAGAGCCTGGAGCCTGCTTCAAATTCTGTGTCTCCCTCTCTCTCTGCCCCTCCCCTGCTCATGCTCTGTCTCTCTCTCTCAAAAATAAACATTAAAGGGGCGCCTGGGTGGCGCAGTCGGTGAAGCGTCCGACTTCAGCCAGGTCACGAACTTGCGGTCCGTGAGTTCGAGCCCCGCGTCGGGCTCTGGGCTGATGGCTCGGAGCCTGGAGCCTGTTTCCGATGCTGTGTCTCCCTCTCTCTCTGCCCCTCCCCCATTCATGCTCTGTCTCTCTCTGTTCCAAAAATAAATAAACGTTGAAAAAAAAATTTTTTTTTAATAAAATAAACATTAAAATAATTTAAATAAATAAATAAATAAATAATAAATGGAATCATACAGTTTGTCATCCTGTGACTTGTGTATTTCATTCATCATAATGTCCTCAATATCCATCCACATTGCAGGATATGTCTGAATGTATTGCTTTTCAGAGCCGAATAATATTCCAGTGTGTGCATATATATATACAATATTTTTCTTATCCATTCATCTGTCAATAGACACCTGAGTTGCTTCCACGTTCGGGCTGTTGCAAATAATGCTATGATCCTGAGTGTATTCATATCTCTCTGTGGCTGTGCCTTCAGTTCTTTGGGGTACACCCCCAGAAGTGGAATTCCTCAATCACATAGTAATTCTACTTTTAAGCATATGAGGAAACATCATTTTATGTAAAATAAAATCAACCACAGTGGTTGCCCTACTTTACACGGCCACCAACAGGGCACAAGGGTACCGATGTCTCCGCAACCTCTTAACACCAGTTGTCTTCTGTTGAATGCATTGACCACGCATGTCCAAGTCATTATCTATTTTACACCATGAGCCCCCACGTCTTTCTTGAAACTGTCTCCTTGCCTGGCTCCTCCATGCTGCCCTCACCTGGCTTCCTCTCTAGCATCTGATCGCTCGTCCTTCACCTCCATCATGGCCGCCTTATCTTCTGCCCACGCCCTTTTTTATTTCTTATGGGAGCAGATAGAAGTAATATGTTGTCAACTTTCAAAAGGTGTAAAAGTGTGTACAGTGAAAAGTTTCCTTTCTCACTCCTGTCTCTCAACCCCATGACTCCTGTCTCCAGAGGCAAACAAATATTACCAATTTCTCATATATGCCTCCACAGACGCATTATGCATAAACTTGCATATATCTACAAATCCCCCCCCACACACCCGACGCACACACACCTTCTTTTTCGCCACAAGAATGGCATCATTGCATACACATCAAAACTTACCTTACCTTCTTCACTACAATATATCTTGAAGGTCGCTCCCTATCGGTACATCACAAACTTCTTTGCCCTTTCGTCCACCTATATGGTATGCTTCTGTATGCGTGCACCTGATTCATTTTCTCATCTCTCTCCGGGGGCCTTTCTGGGTTACTTTTGGGTGCTCTTTTGCTATTGCAAACAATGTCGTAAATAGCTCATTGTAACAATACAGTGTTGTAATAATCCCATCTGCACCCCTGTTCACACGTGGGAATCTTTCCATAGGATAAATTCTTAGAAGTGGTTGGGTCAATGGCATTTGTCCCATCAGAAGACATTGCCAACATTCCCCCCATTGAGCTGCACCGTTTCTACTTACATCAGCAATGCATGAGCATTTCCCCATACAGTATGTTAGCAAATGTTTTGTTTTAGCCAAACTGAGAGATGAAAGGTGTCTTGGCGAAACTTTAATTATATTTCTGCTACTAGGAATAATGGGGCATCTTTTTGTAGTTTCGGTAAGCCTTTGCACCTTGTCCATCTCTCTTTCATGTTGCTGATCTGTTTCACGTTGATTTGTGGACATTATACAATAGGGAAATAAGCTCTCTGTCACTCGGGTTGCAAATACTTTCTAAGTGCATCTTTTGACTTTGTGTGTATCAGGCTCTGCCATGCAGAAGTGTTGTTTTAATATGTTTTCACTCTTATGTGGATCCTGAGAAACTTAACAGAAGTCTATGGGGGAGGGGAAGAAAAAAAAAAGAGGTTGGAGAGGGAGGGAGCCAAAGCTTAAGAGACTCTTAAAAACTGAGAACAAACTGAGAGTTGATGGGGGGTGGGAGGGAGGGGAGGGTGGGTGATGGGTATTAAGGAGGGCACCTGTTGGGATGAGCCCTGGGTGTTGTATGGAAACCAATTTGACAATAAACTTCATATTTAAAAAATAAATAAATAAATAAATAAACTAAAAAAAGAAAAAAAATAGTTAACATTATCAGTCTTTTCTTTTATGGCTTCTGGGTTGTGCGTTGTACTTAGAGAGGTTTAAAATTCTCCCATGTTTCCGGTACTTTCAAGGTTTCATTTTGTTACATTTACATCTTTGTTTCATGTGGAATTTATTCTACTATAAAGTATGGGGTATGGATCCAACTGTTTTTTCCAGATGATTCTCCAGTTGTCCCAACCCCATTTGTTGAATAGCGTATTTTTCCACTCACTTCAAAATACCCTATTTACCTCAGACCAAATCCTCATGTACAATTTTCTGGAATTATATTTTGTTCCATTGAGTTTTCCAGTACCCTGTTGCTTTATGTAATAGAGCTTTACAGTGTAGCTTAATTTCTGATACAGCTAGCTCTCCCTTTTGACTATTCTTTTCTCAAAACATTTGAGGCTATTAGTGTTGTCAAGTCATGTGAAGAGTCTGAGTGAGTTTTTCGTCGGACTTGCAAGTCAATAAGTTAGCTGGCCCTGTTTCCTAGATGCTGGCAAAAGATCGGAGACTTGGGGGTCAGAGACAGAGGAATTTGTTACTCATGGCAATAGCAACAGCCAGAGGGTCAGCGTGTGTGACAGTTCCACGAGCCGCAGTTTCCACAGGGTGGGCTGGAGCAGTCCAGGGGACACCTGCACATGAGTGAGCTGGGTCCCAACCTCCTTGAGTTTAGGGAGCCCAAATCTTTTATAACAAGCAGTAAGACTGCCTGGGTTTGCCCCCAGAGGGAGACAGTATCATTATTACGCTGGACAGGACACAAACTTGCCCTTTTCTCCAGAGGGAGACACTATCTCTACTTTCCAAGCATATTTACTATGCAAATATCCCTGAGGAGGCAGTCTGGAACAAAGGCGGTCACTGCTTCTGCTCATGCAGAAACATCTTTGGAGAAGTGGTTCTCAACACTTGTTTCTTTTCCCAGAGGAAGTTGAGAATCGGTCCGTCTAAATAACAACAACGTCTTCACTTTTATGGAGAATCTTATTAAATTCTAAATTATCTGAGATAGGACAGACAATTTTATGATGCTAGTCTTCCTTTCCAAAAACATTATTCAAATGCTTTCTCGTCCCTTGGAAGGATTTTAATGCTTTCTCCACTTAGATTTTGCACATCTCTTGCTATGTTTATTCTTAGGGGTTTTTATCTTTTTTGTTGCTATTATAAATGTTTTCTATTCCCATTTTATCTCTAACATGTTGTCATTAATTCCTGCTCTTTAAATGAATAGTTTTCCTCCAGGGCCCCTCCTGCCTTCTCCTCTTCTTACTCTAGGATTTCCCTGGATGATCTCATTCTCTCCCAAACCTTCAATGAGCATCTGTCAGTTCATGCCTGCTGTACTGTCATTTTCAGCCCTGGTCTCTCTTAGGAGCTCCCAACACAGATGCCACGGACGCCCCATAGGCACTTCACACCCCGTCAGCATTGAAATTAATTCTCCTCATCCTTCTCCCCAAACTAGCTTCTCCCCTCAGACCCCAACCTCAGCCAGTGGAATGACAGTTCACTCAGGGGCCCACTCCCCCCCTCCCCACTGACCCCTGCAGAAGAGGGAGGCTTTCCTTCACTTTCTTTTCCAATCAGCCACCAAGTCCTATCTGTGCTTCCTCCTCAGTTAACCCGCACCCTTAACCCCATGCGCGCTGCCACAGCCTGAGCTCCACGTGAATGACTGGGGAGCCCCCTGAGTGGCCTTGCATCTCCTCTCCGTCACCTAATCCCATCCTTCTGCAGGGGTGGCCCACAGATTGGATCATGCCAACCCCCCAGAGGCTCCAGAATAAAATGGAGGCCGCCACCCTACCCATACCCCCAGCATGGCATCCCTGGCCACTAGTGACCCGGCCCCTCCCACCTTCTTGGGCTTCAAGTCTTCCCCACTTCCCCACCCACACTTTTGTACATCCTTGTACCTTAGCCATGGCCTTCCCCTAAAAATCTCAACCCACCATGGCCCACTTTACCCAACTACCTCCTACCCCTCCCTATGGATTCAGCTCAGACATTAACTCCTCCAGAAGGAGGAGTTCCAGAAGACTTCCCGACACCCTCTCATCTGCATGAGATGCTTTCATTCATTCATCCATTCATTTCTCTACTTCAGCAAGTATTTGGTTCCGCATTTGCCTAGCTCTCAGCTAAGTACCAAGGATACCAAAATGAATTGAGTACAAGTCACTGCCCTCTGGGGACTCACTAAGTTCTTGTTATTCAAAATATGGCCTGGCACCAGCAGCAGCAGCATATCAAGTTGCTGGTTAGAAATGCAGAGACTCAGGGGCGCCTGGGTGGCTCAGCTGGTGAAGCATCTGACTTCAGTTCAGGTCATGATCTCACGGTTCATGAGTTCAAGCCCCGTGTCAGGCTCTGTGCTGACAGCTCAGGACCTGGAGCCTGCTTCAGATTCTGTGTCTCCCTCTTTCTCTGCCCCTCCCCGGCTAGCACCCTGTCTCTCTCTGTCTCTCAAAAAATATATATATACATTAAAAAAAAATTTTTTTTTTAAAGAAATGCAGAGACTCAGGCCCCATCCCACACCTGCTGAATCAAATCTGCATTGGACAGGATCTCTGAGAAATTCACGCGCGCAATAAGGTTTGAGAAACACTGATCTAGGTAACAGGGAAACAGAAATACAACAAACGAAGTAAGTGGAACCTCAGAGCAATGCACAGGAAGTTCTGAGAACACTGTGAGAGATAACTCAGTGTTTGTGCAGGGAAGAAGGGAGGGAGGGGCGGGATAGGTGAGCTCAGGACAGGAAGGCTGAGCTAGAGCTGGGGGGAGGGGCCTTCCAGGCGGAGGACACAGCTTGAGCAAAGGTATGGATGGGAGGAAGTGTGCGGGCTGGCCTGCGGGATGCAGGAACCGTTGGCTGCTAAGTGTGAGGTCCCGACTCAGAATCATGAGACACAAAGCACACTCCAGCTTCACTTCCTCACCCTCCACTCTAGATTCACCCACGGCCTGTCCCTTCAACCAGCCATGGTGTGTGGGCAGGGATCACAATCGTGCAGGCTTCGGACGTGTTGGGAGTTAAGAGCCTGCAGACTTCAGGTGGAGAAGAGTGAGTGGACCAGAGGCTCAGATGAGCCACTGGGAGAGATGTCAGCCCACAGAGGTTGCCAGAGGCCTTGAGTGGAAGAGATAATGTTGAGGGGGAGGGCTGGTGGGCAGTCAGTGGGGTCGAACAACCACCCCCTGGGGCTTCCATTTGCTGGTTCAGCCAGAGCCGGGCACTAGACAGATACCCCAGGAACCTTCAAGAACCAGCCTCTCTGGGACCCAGGCTTCACACCAGGGCAGAGGCTGGGGAGAAGGAGAGAGCCTTAGCACGGAAGGGAGAGAGATGTGCCAGAGCCAGGCAAGGAGACAGCTTCAGGGGGCACAAAGGAGACATTAGTACCTCACAGTCCCTTCCCTCCCTCCCACCCCAGGGACTCCACAGAGGAGGTGCTCTGCTCCCTCCCATCCACCCCAGCAATGTTAGCAGAACACTATTTCTGCGCTTTCTGACGAGGAAGTAATAGCACTCCCAGCCCACCATCTTCTCAACCATGAGATGGAGGCAATGGCACCCCGTTTTCTCAGCGCTCTCTGCAGGCTGAATGGTCCTTACACCGGGAACGGATGACACAGACTGAAGAGAGTTTCCCCATTGCTGGCAGCACCTGTAAGCCAACAGCCAACAGAGGGGAGGGTCTCCTCACTATGGGTGTCAGGCTAGAGCTGCTTAGAAGCAAGGCCCTCCCACTCCCAGCTCAGGCCCCAAAGGCAGGGCCTGGGGTCTAGTTTGGAACTCCCAGCTAGCTAAGAAGGGCTTCCAGGTAGCCCCTGCCTCTCACTCGGGCTGGAGCCTCCGAGGTCCCCGAGGCGGTGGGGGAAGTGGGGGAGAACTGAGAGAGGAGAGCTTCAAACATAGCCTGATGCCCGCCCCCCCACCCCGCTGCTCAGCCCCAGCCCATTGCGGCCAGCCAGAAATAGGCCTCCAATGGCCAGAGCTTCCAATTTTGCAGAAGGTAGAAATGCAAATCTTTATGTGAAATCTCCAGGTTTTTACATGTAGGTAACTAATTTATAGTGTAAACGACTGAGGCGGCTAGCTTAGCCTGGATCATGTCTAGGATTTGAATGAAGCCTTTTGTCACCCGGGCCTTTGGCAAGGACAAGGACGGCACCTGGCTGTGCCTGAGGGTGCGTGGCTATGCCCACGTGTGTTCCGACAGACGGGTGTGTAAGCAGGGCATGGCTGCAGCAGTCCGCAATGATGCGTGTGCTTATTCACACGCACAGATGTGTTGTAGGTAAGTCTGCGCGTGAGCACGTGTACAGAGGCCTCCCATGTGCCGTTGTGAGCGTGCACGAACAAGCACAGGCGTGTAATGTGGAACAGCACGTGTGACCGAGAGCGGGTGAGTTAGCGTGAGCGCGCACACGTGCGTTACTGCACGTGCACGTGGGCTCCAGTGGGGGCCGGGGTTTGCACGCGTGCACGAGCTCCGGCCGGCCGCGGCAGGTTCCGGGGCTGGCCCAGGAGGCGCCGGGTCCACACGGGTGGCAGCAGGAGCGCGCACGGGGACCCGCGTGCGCGCCGCGGCGGCGAGGGCGAGGGCCCGGGCCCGGGGGTCTGGGGGAAGCGGCTCCCTGGGCCTCTCGGAAACCAGCGCGGGCCGCAGAGCGGAGGGGAGGCCGGCGCCGCCGCTGCCCCCGGGCGCGGCGAGAGGGAGGAGCTCGCGCGCAGCCGCGGCCATTAGTCACCAGATGTCACCTTCTGCTGCCAAGGCGGCGCCGGGCGCAGACAATGGCCGCGCGGGCGGAGGGGCGGGCCGGGCCACCCCGGGCGACCCCAGAGCCGCGCCTCTACTGACGCCTACTGCCCCCCGCGCCCACGCTCGGCGGCCTGCCCCCCTCAGCTCCCGCTGGCCGCCCGGCCCCTCGCTTGGCCTTACTGCCACCCCCTTCTCCGCGTCCCCTCCCGCTATCTGCTCAGCGCTTCAGCCTTCGGGACACAGGGCCGGTATCATCTCCTCCAGGAAGCATTTCCTGGCCGGCCTCTCTCCCGTGCACACAGCCCCAGCTCCCCACCTTGGATGTTTGTCCTGGAGCCACCCCTGTCCTCCCAGATTTTCAGAAATGCGAGGTCGTTAGTGGGATGCGTTCTGCCAACTAATACATGAATGAGTTAGGAAAGTCACCATTTTGTAAGTCACGCTAATGAATGCATCCAGGAAATGATCACAACCTTGTGAAAACTGCATGATGGTAAAACCAGAGGCATCAGTCCGGGAACACTTGAACCCACGATCCGGTCTTGGCACCGCTAAGAGTGGGGGACCAGGCATCATATGCTTCTCGACCAGGTATACAGTAAGGAAAGCACCCCCTAGGATGTCGTCTTGCAAAAATAATTAGTCTGGAATTCAATCACGTGTCTGCATCGAACCACTCCTTATGGGTAATATTATTTGGATCCTGATTCAAAGCAAATGTAAAAAGGCCTTTTTGAGAGAATCAAGGCAG
This sequence comes from Prionailurus viverrinus, assembly GCF_022837055.1. Taxonomy (NCBI): domain Eukaryota; kingdom Metazoa; phylum Chordata; class Mammalia; order Carnivora; family Felidae; genus Prionailurus; species Prionailurus viverrinus. The sequence continues at coordinate 38,933,096 of NC_062571.1, read as the reverse complement.
ACTCACAACAAAGAGGTATTTGTTAAGTGGTAATGGGTTGAATCCTTATATGTTAGAGACACAAGTATCTGTATTTGTTAAGTGAAATATGTTGTCTGCTTTAAACTACTCAAGAAAAAGGGCGTGGGTGAGGGAAGAGCTAAAATAATACTGGAAAAATGTTGACAGTTGGTGGATGGGGTTGACGGGTACCTGGGACCTCCTTATACTGTTGTATCTGCTTTTGTAAATGCTTTTAAATCTTCAAAGTAAAGAGTTAAAAAAAAAAGGGTACTAATGTCTGCAACTTACTTGAAACTATCTACCAGGAAGAGATTGAGATTGGAAGATGGGTGGAGGGCATGGAGAGATGAACAGTTTCTGGAATGCAAAGAATGGCAATGATAGGTCTGGGGGGCGGGGGGGGGTGGTATATGGAGGCTCCCTATATATTGCCTTTTATTTTTCTCTGTGTTTGGAGTTTTTCCTAAAAAAAATGTTTGGGGAGCTTTTTTTTTTTTTAATTAAAAAATAAAAATAAAATGCTCACCTCTGCCACGGCTGGTGCTTTCAGTACAGAGCCCCTGCTCAATAATGACATTGGGACCACCAAGTGTGGAAGATGGGTCCACAGGCGCAAAGAATTCCCCTGGGCCTAGGATCCCAGGCAAGGGGTCCACAAACTCATTCTGTCAAGGGCCACGTGAGGCTTTGCCAGCCATGTATTTCTGTCATGTACTTTTCTTTGATTTTTTGTTTTTACAATGCATTAGAAGCATAAAAAATCATTCTTCATTCAGAAGCCCTACCAAAACAGGCAGCAGGCTGCATTTGGCCCTCATTTGCATTCGTTCGCATTCATTCTCAGCCCTAGCCCTACACCAGCCCTAGCCCTACAGAATGTCAGTAGCCAGGAAAAATCAATGACATGGCAGGACACTGGGGTCAGGATCATGGTCAGACCATCCCATGCTGGAATTCCAGTTCACCTGTGGGAGAATCATTTCACTGGTCAAGCCTCAAAGGTAAATGAGAATGTCATTAGGATACACCACGTGGGCTTGCTAGAAAGAGAGCAGTTCAAACACACGGCCTAGCACATGGGCACCCACTGATCAGTCCCCTCCCCCTCCTTTTAGTGCCATGCACTCAGTGCACGTGCTTATGCACACATACACACACGCACACAGCCCTCTAGCAAGAAGAGGCAGACCCATGATCTTTGGAGATTACTGCCACAGGGTAAGAAAGTCACTCAAGCCAAACAGACTTGAGTTGGAATCCTGGCTCTGCCCTCATTTGGCTGTGTGACCTCCAGCAAACTAGTGAGCCTCAGTTTCCCCGTTTGAAATCAATCAATCAGTACCAGCCTCCTCCTGATAGCGTCAGGGTGAATCATCGCAGTTACTGGTAAAGGTGCTTAACATAATGCCTGACACAGGATAAGCTGGAGAAGTGGGGGCAATGTCCTTTTTGCTACTGTGGTGTTTTCCCTGATGGGAAAGCAGCTTCCTTGAGAAGTACAGGAGGCTTGGCCCAGCAGATCAGGGTGGGGGAAGGGCAGTGACAGACCAATCAGGGAAGGCTGCTGGAGGAGGTGCCAGCACACCCTCAGCCATTGTCTTGGAGTCCCCAGTCTCTTTCAGTGGAAGTAGCAGTGGGAATGGGGAGGATGGTTGATTGGTGAAGCCATTTCTTTCCCTTGGGAACAAGGAACCCCTTCTCAATGCTGGTATCCTGCCAGAGTTCCTTCCCCCAGCCCTCAGACCTCTCCAGAGAGGACAAGCCTGGCCCTGGAGAGAGTCCCCAAGAGTCTTGGTATTTGGTTTTGTTTCCTTTGAAAAATACTGTCTTTTTTTTTTTTAATTTTATTACAAGAGTAATGCATATTGTTTGAAACAATTTGAAAAAGAATAGGAAATTTTTTTTAATTACCCTTCATCCCCTCATCATTGAAAACTGTTATCTTGTATAAATTTTCCAGGCTTTTTCCTACGTATAGATATATTATCTATTTATGTAGATATACATTTTTGCAAAAAGAGAAACATATGCTGTTTCTTTTTTGAAAGAAACCTTGTTTTCTTTTCACATAACACAGCTTGAGCACTTCCTCATATCCTTAACTCTTCCACATCATTGTGTTTGATGCCTAGATCATATTCTACAGTACGGATAAACTACTTAGTAAACCAATCGTCTATCACTAAAAGAACACAGATATTGTAAATGGCAATTAGTGAAAATCACTGCCAAGTCTCGTGAGCATCAAGGAGGATGTTGCACTCAGAGCTGAGTATTCAACTCAGAATGCAAAAGGGGCTTTGCATGAAGAAAGTGTCCATCACCTTTTCCCAAGGTTCAGGCTCCTCACCAGCGAGGGAGTGGGTGCTGCCCTGGATGTGCACTAAGGGTCTCTGTAGCTCAGCTGTTCTCTGGGAGATACCTGTTGGCCATAAACAAGAATCATGGCAAAAGAAAGAAGTGAACCAGGTCGTGGGACCCAACGGCAGTCCTGGGCTCCAGAGCCCTACTGCACCGCCATATAAAACATAGTGCTCACGTGAGCGGTTTCCCCCCAACTCAGCAAGGGGACCCCCAGCTATGAACCCTAGGAGAAAACACTGAAAAAAGAGAAACGACTCTGCCAGGCCTTCAACAAATCTGCAGCCAGTCCATGTAGCAAAGAACCAGTGTGACAGAGAGGCCGAGGCTGGGTGCAGTCTGAGATCTCTCACTGGTCTGAGCTCACACCAGGAAATTCTCAGCTAGCATTTGACCTGTGACCTTGGGCAAGTCATTTCCCCTCCCAGAGCCTCTAAGAGTAACACAGAGATATAAAACCTACACAAGGTCACCATGAGGATGTGTAAATACAGTAGGGACTCCAAGAGGTCCCCTCCCTACCAGCCTCTGATGCTATCCTGGGTCTTGACAACCAGTTGCTAGGTGTCTATTGAGTGCCTACTGTGTACGAAGTGCCCAGAAGGCAGGAATGAGCAAAACAGATGGAATGCCTGCCCTCACAGCACTTAACATTAGTGACCAAACAATAAATAAATGATTACAAGTGTGCAATATGCTGTGAAGAAGCATACAGTGTCCCGAGAGTTAAAATCACCTTATCTTGGTGGGGGTTCTCAGGAAGGACTCTCTGAGAAGCAGTCATTTCCATGAGAGGTAAGGACTAGGAAGAACTGTACAGAAGAAAAGTCCATACAAAGCTACTGTGGGCAGAAGAAACAGCCTTGAGGCAGAAAGGGACATGCCATGACCCAGGACTTGACCATAGACCAGCAGGACTGGAGCATAAAGAGCCAGGGAAATGGCTAAAAACAAGGCTTGAGGAGGCAGGCAGGGGTCAGTATGCAGGGCTCTTGCAGGAATGTGTGTGAGGTCGTAGTGTCTGAGGGACAACAAAGAGGCCACCACTGTGAGTAGAATGGAGGGAGTAAAGGTAGACACAAGGTCAGACAAAGTCTGGGGCTAGATCATTCGAGGCCTTGAGGGTCATGTATGGATTTCAGCTTTTAAGTGAAATGGGAACCACTGCTATAGGATCAGTTGAAAAGAGGAGTGATATGGTCTGAGAAATTTTAAAAAGAACAATCTACACAGGGTGCCTGGGTGGCTTAGTGAGTTGAGCGTCCAACTCTCAGTTTCAGCTCAAGTCATGATCCCTGGGTCATGGGATCAAGCCCCGTGTCAGGCTCTGTGCTAAGCGTGGAGCCTCCTGGAGATTCTCTCTCTCTCTCTCTCTCTCTCTCTCTCACTCTCTCTCTGTCCCTCTCCGCAACTCATGCACACACTCTCTCTCTCTAAAATAAAATTAAAAATAATAAATTTTTAAAAAAAGAACACCCCAGGCATTGCACTTGCAATATAGTAGTATAAGGTCTTAACAGATCTACCCTCCCTATAATACCTATAAACGCTGGGTATAATACCCAAACAACGGCTAGAAGTCTCTGGAAAATTATCCAAAATAGGCAGACTTGGGAAGGATGTCAAAACTTTGAAGAAGGGGGGGCGCCTGGGTGGCGCAGTCGGTTAAGCGTCCGACTTCAGCCAGGTCACGATCTCGCACTCCGTGAGTTCGAGCCCCGCGTCGGGCTCTGGGCTGATGGCTCAGAGCCTGGAGCCTGTTTCTGATTCTGTGTCTCCCTCTCTCTCTGCCCCTCCCCCGTTCATGCTCTGTCTCTCTCTGTCCCAAAAATAAATAAATTTTGAAAAAAAAAAAAATTTAAAAAAAAAAAAAAAACTTTGAAGAAGGGGCCATCATGTGGTAAGTTTCCCACGTTTGTGGCTTTTTGCAGGCTGAAGATATGGTATAGCACAGGACACCTAAAAGTCTAACAGAAAACACTGTTTTTCTAGCCTGAGGAGCCAGAGGCAACCAGAACCACTGGAAAGTGAAGGGGAAATGATGGAAAAGAAAATACTAGAAAAGGCTCAAATTCAGTTAAATTCTGATGAGTCTCCACTCAACTCCTGAACCAATTCACACAGAGAAAACTCAAGACAATCTACAGCTAAGGAGGAAAGAACTGAGCTGTGATATTGCCCACTGCAGGCAACACAGAGTTTGTGGTTTGACTCTGGCCAAGTGAGCTGCCTTCTAAAACAAAGACATCAGCACTCTTTGGAAGAATCCAATGAATCCAGAATCTCTATACCATGTCTTCAATTCCAGGATATAATCCAAACTCACCATATAAATAATGAGGAAAACGTGATCCATCCTCAAGGAAAATGATAATCCAGAGTCCAACCTGAGATGGTCTTGAAGAATTACCAGGCAGGAACTCTTAGGGTAACTTTTATAACTATACTTTACAGAGCAATAGAAAACACACTCTTAATCAGTGAAGAGATAGTAAATCTCTAACGAGAAAAAGAAAATATGAAAAGAATCAGGTAGAAATTCTAGAACCAAAGAATTCATTATCTGAAATGTTTAAAAAATTTCAATGTATGCACTGAAGACAATGCAGAGGACAGTCAGTGAGCTTAAGCAGATTAACCAAAACCATGTAATCTAAAGAAGTGTGAGAGGGCCACCTGGGTGGCTCAGTCCGTCAAGCATCTGACTTCAGCTCAGGTCATGATCTCACCGTCTGTGAGTTCGAGTCCCACATCGGGCTTTGTGCTGACAACTCAGAGCCTGGAAACTGCTTCAGATTCTGTGTCTCCCTCTTTCTCTGCCCCTCCCCTGCTCACGCTCTGTCTCTCTGTGTCTCTGAAAAATGAAAACACCTTAAAAAAAGAAGTGTAAAGAAATGATGGAGGGAGGGAGGGAGGGAGATGGGGGAAGAGAGAAATAAGATTTAAAAAACTGAACAGTGTCAGAAATCTGTGGGATAATATCAAATATCTAACATATCCATAACTGGAGTCCTAGAAGGAAAGGAAAAGAAAGAATAGAGCAAAAAAAATTTTTTTGAGCAAAAACTTTTTGAAGAAATAATGGCCAAAAAAAATCTCAAAATAAAACAAAAACACCTCACTTTTCAAATCTAATGAAAGACATAAATTTACATATACTGTATACTCAAACCGCTGAAAATCAAAGAGAAATAGAAAGCCTTGAAAGCAGCCAGAGACAAAAGACACACTACATCAAGGAACAAAGATTCAAATAACCATGGAACCCTCATCAGAAATTATGGAGAGGTCAAGGAGAAAGCAGGCAAAGACCTCTTTGATCTTGGCCACAGCAACTTCTTACTTAACACGTCTCCAGAGGCAAGGGAAACAAAAGCAAAAGTGAACTATTGGGACCTCATCAACATAAAAAGCTTCTGCACAGCAAAGGAAACAATCAGCAAAACTAAAAGGCAACCGACAGAATGGGAGAAGATATTTGCAAACGACATATCAGATAAAGGGTTAGTATCCAAAATCTGTAAAGAACTGATCAAACTTAACACCCAAAAAAACAAATAATCCAGCGAATAAATGGGCAAGAGACATGAATAGACACTTCTCCAAAGAAGACATCCAGATGGCCAACTGACACATGAAAAAATTCTCGACATCACTCATCATCAGGGAAATACAAATCAAAACCACCATGAGATACCACCTCACACCTGTCAGAATGGCTAACATTTACAACGCAGGCAACAGCAGTTGCTGGCGAGGATGCGGAGAAAGAGGATCTCTTTTGCATTGTTGGTGGGAATGCAAGCTGGTGCAGCCACTCTGGAAAACAGTATTGAGGTTCCTCAAAAAACTAAAAATAGAACTACCCTACGACCCAGCAATTGCACTACTAGGCATTTATCCAAGGGATACAGGTGTGCTGTTTCGAAGGGACACGTGCACCCCCATGTTTATAGCAGCACTATCAACAACAGCCAAAGTATGGAAAGAGCCCAAATGTCCATCGATGGATGAATGGATAAAGAAGATGTGGTATATATATATATATATATATATATATATATATACACACACACACACACACACACACACATACACACACACACACAATGGAGTATTACTCGGCAATCAAAAAGAATGAAACCTTGCCATTTGCAACTACGTGGATGGAACTGGAGGGTATTATGCTAAGTGAAATTAGTCAGTCAGAGAAAGACAAAAATCATATGACTTCATTCATATGAGGACTTTAAGAGACAAAACAGATGAACATAAGGGAAGGGAAACAAAAATAACATAAAAAGAGGGAGGGGGCCAAAACAGAAGAGACTCATAAATATGGAAAACAAACAGAGGGTTGCTGGAGGGCGTGTGGGAGGGGGATTGGGCTAAATGGGTAAGGGGCACTAAGGAATCTACTCCCGAAATCATGGTTGCACTATATGCTAACTAATTGGGGTGTAAATTTTAAAAAATAAAAAATAACTAAAAAAAAAAAAAGAAATTATGGAGAGGAAACAAAATAGCATCATTAAAGAGCTGCAGGGGGGAAAAAAAACAGTTAACCTGTCAGGGTTCCAGATCCAGTGAAAACATTCTTCAATAACAAAAGCAAAATGAAGACATTTAAAGAAAATTTAGAGAGGCGTGCCTGAGTGGCTCAGTAGGTTAAGCATCTGACTCTTGATTTCAGCTCAGGTCATGATCCCAGGGTCCTGGGATCAAGCCCCAGGTCGGGCTCTTTGCTGAGTGTGGAGCCTGTGTAGGATTCTCTCTCTCTCTCTCTCTCTCTCTCTCTCTCTCTCTCTCTCTCTCTTTCTCTCTCTAAAAACAAAGCAAAACAAAGCAAAAAAACCTTAAAAGAAAATCTAAAGAACGTGTCATCAGAAGACCTGAACTATAAGCAACACTAAAGTAAGTTCTTCAAGTTGATGATAAATGACACAAGAGCGGCACTCCGATCTTCAGAAAAGAATGAACAGCATCAGGTGGTAAATATATAAAACTATAAGATGATTTTCTCTCTTAATTCCTCCACTATGCATACCACATGACAGTTCTTTATAAATCTTTTTTTATTTATTTTTGAGAGGGAGAGAGTGCATGGACAAGTGGAGGAAGGGCAGAGAGATGCAGGGGTGGGTGTGGGGGGGGGGAATGGGCTGGAGACAGAGGATCCCAAGTGGGCTCCATGCTGATAGCAAAGAGCCCAATGCGGGGCTCGAACTCAGAACCTTGAGATCACGACAAGCAGAAGTCAGAATCTTAACCGACTGAACCACCCAGGCACCCTGACTACGCATGTGACAGTTTAAAGCAAAAATGACGACACTGTCTCATGAGATTTACAGTTTATCAGAAGTAGTGCCTGTGAAAACAGCACACAGGATGGGGGTGGGGGGGGATGGCAAATGTTTGCAAGAGTTTTCTATTTTATGTAAAGTGGTAAAATAGTAAACTAAGTTGACTATGAAAAGTTAAGGCTGTTTAGTGTAATCCCTAGGAGGGAAAAAAAAAAAACACACTTTTAAAAATGCAAAGCAGTATAGCTAAAGGGCCAAACAACCGCATTCAAATGGAATCCTGAACCGGTTTCTCTGGCTCCTGTGTGGACTGTAGGGGAGGAGGAGGGTGACATCAGGGCCACCAGTTAGGGTGTCACTGACACAACCCAGGTGAGTGATAATGCTGGCCTGGACTGGGGCCGGAGCAGGGGAGATGGTGAGAAATGTCAGATTCTGGGTGTGTTCTGAGGGCAGAGCCAAAAGGATTTGCTAATGGATTGGATTTGGTGTGGGAGAAAGGCAAGGGGGACCCTCAGGCCTGTGACCTAAGCTGTGGGGATGGAGTTGCCATTTCCAGTGATTCCACCAAAGGCTCTTCTCCAGCCTGCCCTCCTGACTGCTCTGTGGTGCCTGAGCCTTGCTGCAGGCCCCAGAGTTTGGAAACCCTTGCCAGGCTGGGGGCCAGGTGAGGAAGGAGAAGAAGACAGAGTCATAGGCCACCCACCACGTCCCTCAAGTTGGAGCAGGGACAATGGAACATGTGTGCCTCTCGGCAAGGTTCACACCAGATCAAAAAATCATCCTTATGGCTTCTTCCAGCTTCCAGAGAGCTCCATCTCCAAGAGTTGCTTTCCAGTTGGGAAGCAATTGAGAAATAATTGGTAATATTTCACAGAGGCGGCAGAAGCCTCAGCCCCAGCCTCTGGAAACAAATTAGAGATGAGGGTGAGGTTTAGCAGCGGAGAACAGCCCTGCTTCTCATTAGCAACTGCAAATAAGATTACGGAAAAATGTCCCTGCCATGAGAATGGCGTCTGCCTGGAAAAAATTAAACCGGCTTTGGGGCCAAGTGGAGACCCTGGACTGGGATTCAGGAACCTGGGTCTAGGGTAAGGCTCTAGGATCCAGTTTGCCCAAAGTCAGAGCAGATTCGCTGCACCCTGTCTGAGCCTCAGTTTCCGAGTCTGTTCAACGGAAGAAGGCTGCAGGCCTCCACTCTGGAACTGGACAGTCATCCCTCCAGGTGGGAGACACCTGCTACAGCCAACCAGCCTGGGTCCCAGCAGCTCAGGTAGCTGGGGGTGCAGTGCGGTGCAGAGCAGAGAAGGGCTAGCTTAGAGGTCTGTACCTGGCTGCCCCCACCTGGCCTCTGTGTCCTAGATCCATCCCAAGTAGCAGTGCTGACACTGAATGACAGGCACAGTCTAAATCATCTGGGTACATTCATTTAATCCTCCTACCAACCCTATGAGGTTGGCCCTACCATTATCCCCATTTTACAGAGAAGGAAAATAAAGCACAAAGAGGGCCAGCCCGCCTGGCCAAGGCCACAGAGTTGCAGAGCCAGGATAGTGAACCTAGTCCAATTTTAAATCCTGGGGTCTTAGGCACCAAGCTCTGCGGCCTTTCAGGGATTGCGGCGGGCCTCCTCGACTCCGCCCCCAGACTTCCAGGACTGTAGAGGTTTGGGCGTTTGGCCTGCGAGAGGAAACCAGGCTCTGAAGGCCTGCAGACTTGGGGGCGCACCCCAACTCTACCACTGACAGCTGCATGACCCCGAGCCTGTTTTTGCCTGTGTGTGTGTTTTTAAATTACAGATTTGGCACAAATTTGTGCTAAGAAAGAAAGCAGGCCAGGGTGTGACAAACCAGATCCTGTCTGAGGGTCAGTTCCTCTCCATTTTTCTGCAGCCCCATCTCTGGCCCAGGGCTCAGAGGCCCTGAGGGATCCTTTAACAACTCCCCTGCAGGGTTCTCTGTCCTTTTCCTGACCCAGCACCAAGGGTTCTCTGCTGAGAAGCCTTTCTGTACCCCCGCCTCCCTGACCCAGGCACTGGTTGGGGGAGGGGGGGGGGGAAGGGGCTCTTGCCCAGGCAGCTCCACCTGTTGCCTCCCGCATGGCCCTCCTTTGCCATCTGGAAACGCAGCACCCCATGGCTATCTGGTCTTTAGGGCTTCTCCCTTCCCTTCATCCCCACTAAGGGCAGTGTTTGAGGAAAACCATATTCTGCAGCCTGGCATTCAAGGCCCTCCGTGCCCTAGCCCTTGTACTTTGGAGAAGCTGACCTCAATTTTGGTAACCTCCCCAGGCTCCATTTTCCCTACACACACAGGAGCCTTTGTCCAAATTCTGTTCCCCCCGGCACCGCCCCCATCCCCGCCCGGGGGCCAGGAGACTTGAGGGGGGAGGTTGAATTCTGAAGTACAAGGATATTCTGGCCAGAGCTGCCCTGGGGACAGGCCATGAAAGAGAGGCCAAGGCAGAAGGGTCAGGTTACTGGAGAGATAATCTGATTATATCTGGTCAAGTGGGGAGGGGGATGGTGGGAGGAAGGGAGCCATGAGCCTAGGGAAGTGGAGAAAGAGGCATCCAGGATGCAGAAGCAGGAACAGAACAAGAGTACAGAATGGAACACAGAGGGAGCGAGTGGCCCTGCGTTCCAAACCTGGCTCCACTGCCTACCTCTCCCCCTGCCAGCTGATGACTCTGCATGTCACCTAAAGTCCCTGAGGCCTAGTGTCTTATTCTAAAGCCAGGCCAACCCACCCAGCCCCCCACAAGTCTTGTTAGGCTGATTCCAAGAAAAAGCAGAGGAAACAGGCCAGGGGCCTAGCTTGGCTCTGCGGGTGCTCTCCAAGTAGCACCTCCCCTCATCCCCCCGCCACGCCCAGAGCAGGGCAAAGTGACCCCACCCTGGAAGCTGGCAAGTACCCCCACAGCGTGGCTGGCAGCTGGTCTGTCAACCTGAGAGTGAATCTGCCCCCAGGGAGGCTCCTAATTTAATCAGCTTCACAAATCAGCTCGATGGGCTTAATTGATCTTTTTCACTCCTAATATTGTTGCTGTCACTTTCTGAGCTGTGCCTCCTCCAGCCACACCATGCGTGGTGCTCAGCCAGCTGGAGAGGGAGAAGAAACATTGCGTGTGGAGCCAGGAAGCTCGTGGGAAGGAACTGGTGCGCAGGAAGGAGCAGGGGGGGGGCGGGGGGGAGGGGAGGGACCCTGAACCAGACCTCTTGGACCACACCATGTCCAAGGTGGCAACTGTGGGTGAGTGGAGCAGAAGAGCTCCTGGTGAGTCATCAGCCGGGGCCTCAGGCAAGTCACTCTCAGTTCTTCTGTGCCTATTTCCTAACCTGTAAAGACCACAACAGGTACTGCCCCTCATGAGGTACTCACCCTACAAGGATTTGTGGAATGCCCACTGTAATTTAGGCACGGTGCGAGGCATAGGGGAGGGTGGCAGGCAAAAACTACCTTGTTTTGCCCTCATAGGGCACTCTAGACAGGCTGTCCTCCCCTGGGTGACACCCCCCACCCACCCATGGAGCACAGAGACCGGTGGGGAAGACTGACATTGACTGAATACACACATACGAAATGCCAAATGGAAACCGTGATAAGTAGTGGAAGAGGAGGTCCATGGTGCCATGGGGGCAGAAAACCGGGGGGCTCCCTGACAAAACAGTGCTGAGTTGTGATATGAAGGAGGAGGTGGAGTTATCTAAGTGAAGAGGTAAAAAGAACATTCCAAGAAAAAGACCTTTGTCTTCGGCTAAAAGAGTGAGGGGGTGTGGGCAAGATGATGCTAGACCAGTGGCTTCACAGGTTTTGGATAAAGCCATAAGAAATACATTTTGCGGGGCGCCTGGGTGGCTCAGTCAATTAACGGTGTCCGACTTCGGCTCAGGTCATGATCTCACAGTCATGGGTTCGAGCCCCACATCAGGCTCTGTGCTGACAGCTCAGGGCCTGGAGCCTGCTTCAGATTCTGTGTCTCCCTCTCTCTCTGTTCCTCCCCTGCTCGCATTCCGTCTCTGTCTCTCCAAAATAAAGAAACATTAAAAAAAAGAAAGAAATACAATTTGCATGGTGACTGGGAACATAGAACACACATGTGCTCACACATACGATTGCCTGCATACATCAACTTTAAAAGATTGGTTGAAAAAAAAAGTTACTCCTGCCACATTAAATATGATCCCCTCAGAGAGTTTCTCTTCTGTTCTAGCCTGTTCTATTTCTTTAAGAAAATGCAGTCTACTAACCACTGTGTTGATTTCCCAGCCCCCTAATGGGTCATGGTTAAGAGACACTGTGCTTTGCAGGGCCCCATGGGCTGCATTCAGGAGCTGTAGCTTTACCCCACTAGCGATGGGAAGCCCCAGTTCTCGTCTGCAGGGCAATCTAATGAGACTAGCATTTTGAAAAGGTCACCCTGGCTGCTGCCTGGGAGTCCAATATAGGAGTGAGGAGTGGAGGCCGGGAGACCAGATGTGAGGCTGCTGCCATAGCCAGGCAAGAGATAGCACGGCGGCTCGGAGTTGACAGTTTTGCAAAGCAAATGAGGGAATAGGTATGAAACATTTTGTGCCAATTAAAAAGCTATGTTTTATGAAAAGTTGCACAGGGAGACTACAAGATCTCCAAATACAGATTCAGGCAACCCACGTCCAAACAGCAGCTGCATCACTTCCCAGTCGTACCATCTTGGGAGAATCACTTTGCCCCAGTGGGTCTCAGTTTCCTAACTAAAATCGGTCATAAGAGTCCCTTCCTCCTAGAGCCGATGCCAGGTTTGGGTACAACGGTGCCTCTCCTCAGCCAAGAACTCAATAAATCCTGGTTATTCGTATGAAGAGAAATGTTAGAATTTATTCAGCCATCCATATGCCTTCAGCACCTGTTTGGAGAATCAAGTCACATGGCCCCTGCCCTGGGGCAACCCCTGGTCCGAGAGGAATTTCTAGAGCCATAACCGATTTATCCGGGATGAAACTGAGTTTGAATCTGTGACAGAGCTGCAGACCTCACCTGATGAAGCGCATCCATCCACAAGTGACGAAATGGAGCTCAGGCGAGCTAAGGTTCCTTTTCAAACGGGTTGTGTCTTCATATGAACATTTACCTGCGCTCAGCTCTCGTTTCTGGAGGAAGCCGCGCTAGTCCTGGCATATCTGCTCTGCCTGTGGGGTATCTCTTGCAGACGCAGCACCTCCCCCCCTTTTCCCCTCCCTCTCAGAAGCTTCCATGGTGCAGATTTATGAAGAAGCCAGAGCAACAGCGGCCTGTGCAGCCAGGAGCTGGCACAATCAGGGAGGCTGTCTGCTCCCCGCAAGCCAGGCAGGGGCAGGCAGATGGGGATGGTGGCTGGGGGCCTCCCTGCTGGTGAGCACTGCCATCTCCCTTCACACCGCCGAGCCTCGGTGAAATGGCCACGGGCGAGTGGGTTCCGGTCTGTACTGCCCACCTTTCGGCTGGCTTGTGGCCACGCGGCATGCATGCACAGAGAAGGGGCATCCTCACCCCCGGCTGTCAAGACTCACTGGCCCTGATTTCATTGCCACAGGTTGCTGACCGCCGGGCTGACTCTTCGGGAGCCTGCCAGGTCTTCATCTGACGAAAGACTTTCGTCGCTCCTCGGCCCGCTAACTGGGAATGACCTTCAGGTTTGTGTGGCCGTCTCTGTCGGTCTCCCTGTCCTGCTCGCTCTGCTCCTCCACATCTATGAGTAAAGTCCCTCCTGCGTCTCTGCCTCCTTTGGTCTCCGGATTCATCTCTCTGGCCCGTTTCTCATCTGTGTCTCTCAGTCCGGGCAGATTTCTTGGGCTCTGTCTTGGGGTGTTTCTCTCTGCATCTCTGGGTCTCTGTGGATGTTTGAGAGTGTTCCTCTTGGTTGTCTCCAGTGGCAGTCTCTGAGTCTTGGATTGCCCCTCTCTTTCCTGTTTGTGTTTGCTTGTCTCTGTGTGTATCTTTCTTCCGTTTTGTGTAACTGACAGCGTTTTTCTGTTGCTCACCTGGGGCGAGGGAGTGGGTGGTGCTCTCTCTGGGCTTCAAAGCACCTGCCTTCTGCTGCCGGGCTGTACTTAGAGTGAGCCAATCAGACTGCAAAAGTCACGCCCCGTCTTCCCAGCCTGCCCATCAGCCTCCACCAACACCCGCTTCCCTTAGCTTTATGCCAACAAAATGTCCAGGAGACCTTCACTCTTCTGGTAAGTTATCCCGTCCACGCTCATCACAGTCACCATCCTAATTCTGCTGCCCTCAATCAGCCCTTAAATGCTGCTCCCACCCTCCTCAGCTAGGTGACTTCCCACAAGTCACTTAACCTCTCTGTGCCATACCCACTCCCACCCCCCCCCCCCCCCCCCAGAGATTCTCTGCGTAGCGTTATGCTGCCTTCTCAACTGATCCCTCCTGTAGAGGATAAATAGCACTAATTACCTTTGGAAGTCCTCTCTACTAAAGGAGGAAAGCCTGGATTTGCGAGTGTGTAATCACCCCCTCCTCCCAGAGCAATCTCTGTGTTGGGACAATAACTGCACTCTCTATCAGGTGTGGAATCAGCCACTTTACCTGGAGAGGAAGCAAGCTGTCTCTTAGCTCCTTACTAGACAAGAGGGAAAGACACTTGTTCCCTAAGAGTCTGTTGCTCCACGGAAAATAAAACTAAATGCAGCCATAGATAGCACACTGACAGTGGGAAAATCTTATTGGATCACCCTGATGCGGTGCCTTTCTGAGGGCAGGAGGAAAATGGGAGCAGCCTTATCTGATGGTTTGTGTCTAGGGAGGGAGGAAAATCAGCCTCTGCGTATTTACAAACGTCCCCACAGATGCTCCCAGCATGTAGGGGAGGCTGGGGGGCGGGGGGGAGGGATGATCCACATGGTCTGTGTGGGCAGGATTTCTGGGCGAGGGGGCCCGGACCACACAGTCAACAGGACGGCAGCAGTGTTTACAGAACCCATGCCCTGGACCAGGAGTTGCCATGGGGCCCAAGACAGAAAAGCTCCCTCCCTCCAGCCATGGCAGGGAAAGCTTTTAGAGCACAGCCTCACACCAAGCACTTGACATATGGCGCTGCACTGGCACTCACAACCTCCAGTGAGGCAGGGGCTATTCTTCACTCCCGTTGTATAGATGGACAAGGTGAGGCACAGAGAGGGAAAGTAACTGGCCCAGGGTCACCCAGTCACCCAGCTAGACTTGAACCTAGGTAGTTTGGTTCCAGAGTCGCGCTCTTCCCTACTAGGCAGTACTGTAGATTACAAAGTAGAGCAGACAGGCGAGCCCGTAAATTCACTGCATGTGGAACAAGCACCTATCAGGACTTTAAGAGAGGACCCCACTGTCTTCATGTTTTGATCCTCCTGATATGTTTTTTTCTTTATGTCAAAACAGAGTTACCAACACTGTGGATGGTTTTAAATGTTTATATTTCACAAGTTAATGCCTTTAGTCCTCAAAATACAATGCAGTAAAAATTATACTCTTTCCAGGATGGTTATGTTATTTACAGAAATGATGTGATTCCAGGGGCGCCTGGGTGGCTTAGTCAGTTAAGCGTTCCACTCTTGATCTTGGCTCAAGTCATGATCTCACACTTCATGAGATCAAGCCCCGCGCTGAACTCTACAGTGACAGTGTGGAGCCTGCTCAGGATTCTCTTTCCCTCTCTGCCCCTCGCCAGCTCGCACACGCTTTCTCTCTCTCTCTCTTAAAATAAATAAATAAATAAACTTAAAAAAAAAAATGATGTGATTTCATAGTGCTCCACACGACTTGGGCTGATGATGGGGCAGAAGCCATAAGCTGTGGCTGATCATTTCTCTTGGAGTGTTGCTTTGAGCCTACAAATCTAACATCTTTAGGAGATAATATCATAAATCTGATGTGGGAGCAATCAGTCCAGTGTAGTTGGCTTTGAAGATGGAGGGAGGAGGCCATGAGCCAAGGAATGGATTTCTGAACGACAGAACTGCAAGATAATAAGGGTGTTGTTTTAAGCCAAAAATAAAGAGTCTAAGCTGGACACCACTCATGAACCTGAGGTCCTTTTGCCCTGCCTCCTGCCTCCGGCTCCCTTGGGGGGTACTACATATTTACAAGAACAGAAGTATTGTAGTGAGACGGTGTGATCAATTCTCTCAAGGGTGGGAATTTGGAATCAATCATGGATGGCTTCACAGATGACCACGAAGCAGAGGTTCCACAGGATGAGTAAGAACTCATGAGGCAGACAAAGGGAGCAAGAGCATTTCATGCAGAGGGAAAAGCCTGTGTAAAGGCTCAGACTTCGTGAACAGTCTGTATAGAGGCTCTGTCCCATGGTTCAGGATTACCTAACTCAGGTGCAGAGGAAAATCATGGGTAATGGTGAATATAAAGCCAAAAAGGTTACGTGGAGACCAGATCATGCAGGGCCTTAGAGGTGAAGCCTTCTCTGCAGGGAAGAGAAAGAAAGTGAAGAGCCTGGATTTGACTTTCTTGGAGGAAGTTTCAAATACACTGGAAATGTTCAGCTCGGAGATGGAAGACTAGGGGAGGGCAAGAGTGTGACAATATCTACAGGACAACTTCCCCATGCTTGTGAAGTCCTTTTACTCTCCACCCCCATGCACAGGGTTTGGGACACATATGGATGCTAGAAAGGGACTGGTACAGTTTAGAGGTAAAGATGAGCAACCAAAGGTGTCCAAGAATGGAGTGGACCACTGAGGTGAGAATGAGTTCCCCATCATGAAAGGTGTTTAAGCAGAAGCCAAAAGGCCACCTGGCAGAGATGTTGACGGAGATTCAAATATCAGGTGAGAGCTGGATTAGTTAATTTCTGGATTTTCTTCCAGCCCTGAAAATCTCAGATACTAGTTTGTCTTGCATTAGAATAGATTCAAGACATTGCCTTTGGGGGGAAAATAGTAATCAAAATGTAAATACCATGGGAATAATAGATTTGGCCTAATTATCAGCGATTACTCAGAGTTTGTCATTATTTCTGTACAATATATCCCAAAGTTCCAGAAAACAAATCAAAGAAAGTACCACGGCCGATGCCATTAATAGAAGCAAAACACTTCAAGACGAGAATTTAATTTACTGGGTGAGTTCTTGAGGCACGTTTTTGTTGATGAATATTTATAAAAGTGGGTTAGGCTGGACCCGGTAATGATTGCGAAAAATTTTAATGCTGTCCCCTCATTAATTTACTTTTAATGAATGACTTGGTAAAGCGTAACCATTTGTACGTAATGATTTCATTAATAGCTATGGCATATGCACCCGTTTTTCACACGTTTGAATGTCACTTGAATAAAATGATACCTTAAATTATACAGTATAATAAAGTATGTTTGTTGAAACATGACAAGCTTCTGGCTCTTTGTACTCGGGCTCCAAGAATTCGCTGCATTTGGAATGGCAACAGTTTAACGCGGACCAGAGTGACGGATTTCTTCTTCCATATCTGAGGTTTCTCTCAAAACTAGTCTTCTGGGCTTCCACCATGAGAACTCTGTACATGAAAACTTGGAGCCAGAGAACGCAGTCAGCCCCTCCTACCCGGCCACCTCCACTCTGAGCTCCTCAGCCTTTGGACTCGCTGAAACAGGCCCCTCGAGTAGGGGCACGGCCACATTATCCCACCAGACAGGATCCCTGTGGGCAGGACCAGTCCAGGAGTGGGGCCAGCCCAGGGTTGACGCCTGACCAGGGGCGGTGCCTGGCCAGGGGAGGGGCCAGTGCCTGGTCAGGGGAGGGGCCAGGAGGGGGCGGTGCCTGGCAGGGGGCGGGGCCTGGGCCTCAGAAGGTGTCTTGGGTCTCAGCTGCTTCCTCTGGGGACTCTCCAGCTTGGGCATAAGGGCTGCAGAGCCAATACACTTCCTTAAGCTTTGTTGAAACCGATTTGGGAGAACACAGAGCCCTTGTCCTATTTTAAATGGGTCCCCTTGACAAACAAATAAAAACAGAAACAGAATCATAAATACAGAGAACCACTGGTTGCCAGAGGTCGAGGGGATAGGCGAAATAGGTGAAAGAGATTAAGAGGTACAAACTTTCTGTTGTAATTAAGTCACAGAGATGAAGTACAGCATAGGGAATATAGATAATAATATTGTAATAACGTATGGTAACAGAGGGTGACTACACTTATTGTAGTGAGCACAGCATAGTGTATAGAATTGTCGAACCACTATGTTGTACTCCTGAAACTAATACAACATTGTTTGGCAACTGTATTTCAATAAAAAATACATATTAACAATGGGCTTCAAGAAAAAAATCCAGGAGAGGTGCCATTCTTAAAAAATAAAATTTTTTTAGTGTTTATTCAGTTTTGAGAGACAGAGAGACCGAGCACAAGCAGGGGTGGGGCAGAGAAAGAAGGAGACACAGAATCCGAAGCAGGCTCCAGGCTCTGAGCTGTCAGCACAGAGCCCAACGAGGGGCTAGAACTCACAAGCCGTGAGATTATGACCTGAGCCAAAGTCAGACGCTTAACTGACTGAGCCACCCAGGTGCCCCAAAAGATGCCATTCTTGCTTATTGATACTCCAGAATAAAGATTTTATTAATATTGTTGAAAAAATGGGCCCCTAGATTATTCCTTAGTTCAGTCCATGTCTATTTCTTCAGAGTGCTTATCTGTTTTGTAAAGATCTTATTTGTCTGCTGTTTATTTAGTGTGGGGATGATGCCACCAGTGTTTACTATGGAATCCCCACCCCTGGAACATTAACAAGTGACCAGAAAATATTTATTGGCAGAGGGAGACAGAGAGAGAGAGAGAGAGAGAGAGAGAGAGAGAGAGAGAAAAGAGGAGGAAGAAAGGCAGGACTGGAAAGAAAGGAGGGAGAAAGACTGACTGAATTAGATTTGAAGCATAAAGCAAAGCCAGCCAGTGGCCAAAAAAAAAAAAAAAAAAAAAGTAATGTCGAGATCAATGTCATTGGCTCTGCAGAGCTGCCATTTCCCTTCCTGTCACCCACCACCCCTCCCCGGCAGGCCCCTACCCCAGACCCAGGTCTCATCACCCCTGTTCCCCCACAGTTATTTATTCCCTCCTGGCATGAAAGTGGTCCTGGAAATGAATAAGGTGTTTGGACAACAATGAGAACAATATTCCTCGGCAGGAGTACGGTGATATGTGCTTTTCAAAGTGTTTTCCTATCTTTGATCTCCTCAAATTCTTGCAGGGTCTCTCTCACAGCGTTGTTTCATCATTCCCATTTTTCCAGAGGAAACCAACTCCAGGGAATTAAATGTTGGCTCAAGGTCACAGAGCCAGGAAATAGCTAAGCTAAGAAGACTTCAACTTTAGTCATGGATTATGTGGCTGAACAGCTTTTAATGTTTCTCAGGTACTTAATATGTTACCTCTCCCAAGGGTGTTTGCATTGTAAAAGAGAACTGAAAAGGGAGGGAAATGTATGATCTCAATGAATGAATTGTGAATAGTAAAATATCCAGTACAAAAGTATGTGCCCAGGAAAGAGTGCCACTGGGGCTGGAGGGACAAGGTGGTCCCAGAAGATTCTCATCACACAGACTTCTGTGGTCAAACAGATCTGGATTCATACCTCTTCCATTCCATTCACTAACCCTGTGATCTTGACCCAGGGCTTTCCATTTTCTGAGTCTTTCCCGATCTGTGAAATGGGGATGATAATCCCACCCCAAAAAACTGATGTCAGACTAGGATGCATAGAAATTTGCACAAAAGGCGATCAGCATAGATTAGCAGCATTACATGGAGCACCAAAGGAACAACCCCTCCACAGTTGGCAGGAGTTAGGTGCTGAGTGGAGCCTGACCTCCCCTCGACCCCCTCCCGTCCTTGCTCTGCAGGGGCAGGGGTGGGGAAGACAGGACTTCGAGCCTAGACCTGATGCTCCAGACCCATCTCTGCCCACGGCACTAGGCTAGACTTACCTACTACCCTAGTGCTGATTACTGGGGCTTTAGGATCAAGCTGGGATAGCCTGGGCCAGGGCACCTCAGGCTACACTGCAGCCCTCCTCTCTTCCGAGTCTTTCCCCACCTCCTCCGAAAAGATTTATGGAAAGATTAAGGGGCCTTTTTTTCAATATCTATTAATATTCATGGCAGTCTTCACAGCCATCTGCTTTTAACGATTTTGTTTGCAAAGACCTGAGATTAAAATATGGCCTGCTAGTGCTCTGAAGCATCTGAACTGAAGGCGATAAAACAAAGGCCTTTTCAGGAGCTCCGAGCTGGCCTGTCACTCTACCTGCAGCGGGGGAGACTAATGACTAGTGGGAAGGAGGGGCGGAGGAGGGGGCGCCCAGACCTGGCTGAGATTAGATCCGGGGCCAGTGCTCCCCCTCAGCTGGCAGGGTTAATTGGGGGGGAATGAAGGGAATGAACAGCCCCAGCCCCCTCCCCACCACCTTGCGCAGGGGCCCTGGGACAAGGGGGCTTAACTAGGGCAGGAAGAAGATGCTGGCTGCAGCACAGGGGAGACCCAGCATTTTGAGGGCCCCCAGACCCTCTCACCTACTGGAGAGAGAGAGCTGTCGAGGGCAGAAATGTCCAGGGGTCTGGGGAGGGCAGGGGGGCCCTCACTGTGATGCTGTGACCCAGACCCAGCACCGTGGCACCGCTTCTATGGCTCCGTGCTATGTGCACTCTAAAGCCTGGTGTCTTTGTCAGACTGGTTTCCGTACAACCCCAGTGCTCATCCCAACATGTGCCGCCAATTTGACAATAAATTTCATTTTAAAAAAATAAATAAATAAAATGAAATACACTAAATAAAAATTTCAAAAAATAAATAAATAAAGTAAATCAAGCCTGGTGCCTTTGTCCAGATTTCTAAAGTCAGCCATTTCAGTACAGTTCTGCCTTGGGTGGAACCCTCATTTGCCGAATGATATCCTGGGGTGCCCTTGGCCACCTTGGCTGGTGTCCTTCTCTTGGCCTCATCTTGGAAGGATGTTTTCAGTGAGGTCCCAGAAGGTGATCTGGGGATAAGGCGGGGACAAGCAGTGGGGGCCGGTCCAGCATGTGCCGCAGTGAGGACAGTGCCCTACACAACTCCAGGGGCAGCTGTCCTAGCCTCCCGCCAGAGCTCATCTGACTCAGGCGCCTGCTGCTTGGGATTGTTTGAAAACCCATACAATCCAGTCACTTCTGTCATCAGACAGACACCTCTCCTTGGATTCCAGGTTCCACACTCCCCAGCCATTCCCTGGGGTGACAAACGCCTGGGGCTGGGGCAGGCAAGCGAGAAGAGATCGTGGTTTCCTCCTACCTGCCCCAGCCTCCTGTTGCCAATAGGGCTGCCACCTGGTCTAAGTCAAACTTGCTGTCCCAGGCTCCCACCCTCGGGGTGTGGAAAGTCATTGTTTTTGTCTACTCCAGCCTCTGGGGGCCAGAACCGGGAAACACCCCCTTGCTGTTACACAGAGGAAAGGAGAATTTTACAGGATCTCCCCCCAGGGACTGCATCAGGCTGAAGGGAAACAATTCTGTTTGGAATCTCCCAGGTTTGGGAAACCTTCCTTTCAACTCCACTCCCATCGAGCAGGAACTGCTTATGATCCTAGAGCAGGGCAGCCTTTCCTAAATGCAGTGGACTCTACCTGCTGTGGTTACCTACCCGTGACATAAATACTATCATGTGCCAGGCTTGCAAGCCCCAAGTGAGGGAGAGAGGTGGCCAGCCACACTTCATCCCCTTCTCCGAGAACCAGTGGGCACCCTCTGTCCTGTGAAGGGGTGGGTCACGCTTCACCCACTGTGGGACCCCATCCTACCTGTCCCAGGCTTTCCTGATGGTATTATTCACCAGACTGTAACTCTTTGATGGCTTCAGCTTCTACAGGAAAACCCTACCCCTTCAGAAGGAAATACGAGGGCTGTGACTGTCAGGTCCTGCCTACCTTTCTAGAATCTTGTCCTACTGAATCCTCCTCTTGACACCCCCCACTATCCTCCAGTCACACCCAACATCCAGCATCCATGGAACATGCATGCCCTGCTGTGCCTCTGTGCCTTTGCACATGCTGTTCTCCCTGCTTGGGATACGTTCTTGTTTTCTTCCAAACTCCAAGGACTCAAACTCAAATATCACCTCCTCCAGGAAGCCATCCCCTACACACCAGGCCACTCCCCCACAGGCCGAGTCAGCCACTCCACATCCCTAAATAACAGCTAGCATTTGGGTGAATGCTTCACCTGCATTACCTCATTTTGGCCTCACACATCCCTTCACGGGATGCCCTATTATTATCCCCGTTGTACAGATACGGACACTGCAGCGCAGAGAGGTGAAATGACTTGCCTGAGGTCACATAGCTGTGATATGCTCGTGCCAGGATCCAAACACACCCAGGCATTCTGACCCCAGAGCCTGAGCATCTGCTCACTCCACACTACTCCCATCCACCTGCATCACACGGGACATCAATATCCTGTGACACAGAGAAAACAGGGCCACTGGCCCTCTTGTGTGTCTTCCCTGCTACCCTCAGCAGAACTTCTTGCATGCCTGTCACCCAGCACCCAGCACAGAACCTGGCACAATGTGGCATGCACGCAAAAGGGTATGCGTGGGTGGGGGGTCTGTGAAGGAGTGTGAATGTGAGGTTCCGGATGGAGTACGTGAGAGAGGTGTGTCACGGGAATCGTGCGTGTGAACATATGTGATGCTGCGGTACGATGTGTGAAGGAGTGTGTGTGTGTGTGTGTGTGTGTGTGTGTGTGTGTGTGGTATACATGTGGGGGGTCTTGTGAATGAGTCTGTGCAGTGGCGTGCACAGCATGGGAAGGGCTTTGTGTGTGCAATGTGTGTGAGTGGGGGGGGGGGTGCCGGGGCGGGGCTGCAAGAGGGTGCGTGACAGTGTACCCCGTGTGCGTGTGCACAGCATCCTCAGACGTTCTCCAGGGCTTGCACCGGTGGGCAGCAGCCTGATCTCAGCTGCATGGATAGTTAAAGCCCTTAAACTATGCCGCTTCATCATTGATATTTTTACAGAGTTGTCACCGAGAAATATCATTTTTCTTCCTCTTTTATTTCATTTTCTTTGGGATATAGTAATTAACAAAAGCCGTTAGATGCCAGCAAAACTGTTTCTTTTGAAGTTTCTACATGGCTGTCACCCGGGAGATAAAGGCAGATTATTCAATCTTGACATTATAATTGTGGATGCCAGATAAAAGCCTGGATGAGGCACTTCACAGCCCCACTCGGGGGGTAGAGGATGAGATCACCAGGAGGGAGTCCTGCTGAAGCCCAGAAGGTGGGGGGGGGGGGGCGGGGGGGGCGGGAGGGGGCACCACCATCAGGGCAGGGGCAGCTCACCACATGACTGGCGTCTTTCATTCTGAGTTGGACTGTCCCTAAATCACACAATGTCAGGTGGAAAAGTAGCATATTCCATACCTAGGTGGAAGAACCCAGAAGTCAGGAGCTAAGCTCCCGAGCCTGGTGGCTCTCCCAGCCAGAGATCCTCCCCCACAGCTCACCCCACCTTGACTGGCAGGAGGTTCTGTGCCTGCTGGACTGGATGCCCAGCTCCTCAGAGGTGGGATTGGGTCTTAGTGGTGGCATCTCCAGCACCCGGCACTGGCGTGGCACAGGCATGTATGGGATGTGCACCTCCGGAAGGAATGAGCCCTGGGTTCAGGTCCTGATTCCCACTCTCTCACTGTGGCCTGGGTTTTGGAGGCAGGAGAGAAGACAGTGCAAGGAAAGTCATCTGCCTGTTCAGAGCGCACCCTTGCTTCCTCTCAGGCCACCAGGGAACAGTGCCACCTTGTTGCCAGGAGGGGGTGCCAACCAGAGGCTGGGCCAGGCAGGGCCAGAAGAGGCCCTGGCATGAAGATGGAGAGGCAGCTTTTAGTGGAGGCAGAAGGGCCAGAATCCAGATGCCCTGAAGAATACATTCACTCTGAAGAATGAAAGCTTCTAAAATGCAAGGGCTGATATTATCTGATTTCCCAGGTCAACTCTGAACCAAATTATGACCTTGAAATCCAGCTTACCCAAACCAGTCACGCAGTGGTGTTCCCCACACTCCACCCAGCCCCCACACAAGCCTTCACTGTTTTATTGATTATTATATTATTATATTGTAATAATAATAATAATTATTATTAATTGTATCAGTCAGAGTCCAACCAAGAACCTATAAATAACTCCAGGTATTTAAACTGGAGGCAGTTTAATACAAACACAGGACATGACAGATCAGCAAGGCCACCCAGAGATTAGCAACAGCAACAAGCCCCCCAGGACAAAGGCAGAAGATGTCACCAGAGCCCAGAGGCCACAATGACTTGGCCAACCTGGAACCTCAGTTGGTCACAGAGATGTGGGCCCTGCCAGTGTTGGCACCCAAGGCGGGGAGATAAGGAAGACATCAGGCTTATCCCTGTCTCCCAACCTCTCACTCTCCATCAACAGACAGAACATCCCAGCAATTCAAGACAACCAAGCCAGGACCCTTCAGGGGACAGCCCCATGAATACAGAGCAAAATAGGGGAAGGACGAGAAGGGGCTCTGAGAGCAAATTAACCAAGGGCTGGTGCCCTTGTCAACATTTGAGCTGGGTTTCCAGCTTGCCCTGAAAAGGGTGACCTGGGGCCTGCTCTCCTAAGTGACAGCAAACATCCAGAGGTGATGAGGGCTGTCCCCTTCAGAAGGAGAATGCTCTTCTCCAGTTTTCACCATCCCCACCAGACCTGCCTTATTCATTAATGGTAGCTAGAGGTATTTCAATTTGCAACTCTCCATCTAAATCAGTGTAGCCATTTTGTAGAGACTCTGGGGCCCAACCAAGGAGAAGTGCTTCACCCAGGGTTACACGATGGATCAAGAACAGAGGCAAGCCTCCAAAGAAGACATCCAGATGGCCAACGGACCATGAAACGATGCTCAACGTCACTCCTCATCAGGGAAATACAAATCAAAACCACACTGAGATACCACCTCACACCGGTCAGAGTGGCTAAAATGAACAAATCAGGAGACTATAGATGCTGGCGAGGATGTGGAGAAACGGGAACCCTCTTGCACTGTTGGTGGGAATGCAAACTGGTGCAGCCGCTCTGGAAAACAGTGTGGAAGTTCCTCAAAATATAAAAATAGATCTACCCTATGACCCAGCAATAGCACTGCTAGGAATTTACCCAAGGGATCCAGGAGTGCTGATGCATAGGGGCACTTGTACCCCAATGTTTATAGCAGCACTTTCAACAATAGCCAAACTATGGAAAGAGCCTAAATGTCCATCAACTGACGAATGGATAAAGAAGTTGTGGTTTATGTATACGATGGAATACTACTTGGCAATGAGAAAGAATGAAATCTGGCCATTTGCAACAACGTGGATGGAACTGGAGAGTATTATGCTAAGTGAAATAAGTAAGGCAGAGAAAGATACCATATGTTTTCACTCATCTGTGGATCCTGAGAAACTTCACAGAAGACCATGGGGGGAGGTGGAGGGGGGACAAAGTTACAGAGAGGGAGGGAGGCAAACCATCAGAGACTCTTAAATACTGAAAACAAACTGAGGGTTTAAGGGGGGTGGGGGAGAGGGGAAAGTGGGTGATGGGCACTGAGGAGGGCACTTGTCGGGATGAGCACTGGATGTTGTATGGAAACCAATTTGACAATAAATTGTACTTAGAAGAAGGAGGAGGAGGAGGAGGAGGAGGAGGAGAACGGAGGCACCAGAGTTTACATGCCTGAGACCGTATTTCCTAAGTGCTGAAATGGTTGGCAAGGAGGAGGAAGCATCTGTGAAGTGACCGTGCCTGTCAGCAGAGAAATGAGTACTATTTCCTAGACCAGCATCAGCAAAACAGCAGTGCAAGGGGACCCATGTCCGCTGGCCAGTGAGCCTTGTTGAGAGGACGCCAGGGGCAGCGCCGGCAGTCATGACAAGGACAGGACCTGGGCAGCAGAGGCTGCTCTGAGCCTAGCACTGCCACTCAATTGCTATGTGACCATAGCAAAGTCCCCCTCGGTGCTCTGTGCCACAAAGAGGTAGGACCAGATGCCTTTCTGGAGGCTTCCCCACCCCACCAGGCTGGGACTCTGTTTCCTGGGCGGAGGTAGGAGGAAACCATCCTCCGATAGAAGCCAGCTGAGTGCATGAGGGTCCTTAAAACAGAAGGTCGAGGGGAGACACTGAGAAACATAAATCTGCCGGCACGGCTCTCTCAGAAAGGGTTTTAATTAATTGTTTTTATACGACATAAGAGCAACTCATTACCGAACAGCTTTGATTTGTGACACCTGCATTATAGATGATTTTTAAATTAACATTTCCCCAATAAAAGGTGTCAGTAGAGAGCGGAAGGCGCCCAGAGAAGTATAAAAGGATAATAATATGAAAATACAAATAAACACCAGCCCAGCCTAACAAAGGGGGCTGCTTAATCAATTTTACAATTAATTAAGGCTGCCTGGGGTAGCTGGGGCCCTGGAGGCCGCTGGAGGTACTGGGTTGAGGCTCAGGCATCAAATACGAGGAGGTGGAAAAGGGTCTGAGGCTTCAGAAAGAAATACAGTGAGGATGAGAGATGGTCCGCCAGGCTTCCTCTGGAGAGGAGAGAAGCAGGAGGCCGATCTGTTCTGGGGAGCACTCCTGCTCCCTCTGTGCTGCTGGACAGGTCATTTATCTGCTCGGGAAAAGCCCCTGCTACATGCCCCAGGTGGAGCAGAGAGCACCAAGGTGAGACAGCTGCTGGGAGATGCTGAGAGCCCCGTGCCTCTGGTCCAGAAGGAATGAAGGGCAGAGTAGTGGAGATACCTAGAAAGGTGGGGGGCGGGGGCTAGACTCCAGGCCTCTAGAAAATGTCGACCTGCAGTTGGGAGCTTTTTCAGATTCCCTTTGAAGAGTCTGGGGTAAAAGAGCCGCAGGAGATGTCCACTGTAGGCAGATGCAAGTACCTGGAAGGGCAGAGGGAGGAGAAAGAAGGCTGCCACACAGAACCTGCTGCTGGACAGCGTTCAGAGACAAGTGGCTGGGGGAGAGAAGCAGATGATCGCAGGGTGACTTCAAAGCCCGAGCCCACAGCTCTGGCTCCGGGGAACATTCTAGGAGAGGGGAAACAGGAGCCGAGGAGACCCCCCCCCCAGCCAAGGAGAATGCTGGAGAAGCAGTGCATAGGGGGACAAGGGCCTGCCCACAGGGCTCTCACGTTCTGGTCAAGAAAAACAGAAAACGGATGAAGAAAGGACTTCAGTGAGTGCTGGGAGAAGAGGGATAAAGAAAATGGAATTGAGTGCTCTGCCGGGCAATGCTGGGGCAGTGCGGGAGGGGACCGAGTGGTCAGGGAAGGCCTCTCTGAGAAGGCACATGAGCAGTAATACCTGAAGGATGAGGAACCAGCTGGGCCCAAACTGGGGCAAAAGGGGGTACAGAGGCTCCAAGGCTGCACCAGGGAAGAGGGGCCAGTACTGGCCTCACCGATCGGCAGGTTCTACTGCTCTAAGTTCTGTCTTTACAAGAGGGGTTATAGAACTGATATGTAAGTCAGGGCTGGTTTTGCCTGTAGATGGAGGGCATGGGGCGTTGGGAAGGGTTCCCCATGCCCTGCCCAGGCCTTTATACTCTCTCTCCAAGGACCTGACCCTTCCGGGGGCGTCAGTCTCCACCTCCATGCCAGGGTCCTCTCATGTTTACTGATACCCCAGAACTCTCTCCTAAACTCTGGGTCCACTTGGGTGTCTCCCAGGCACCTCATAACACTTCCATCATCTTCTTCCCAATCTCAGTCAGAGAAGCCACCATCTGTCCGGTTGTTCACAACAGAGACCTAGGAATCGCCTTGATGCTCCCGCTCCTGCTCCCCCACGGCCAAGTCCTGGTGGCTCTCTTCCTCCTTGCAGCTCCGGATGCCATCTCCCCACCGCACTCCATTCCATCTGTCCTAGCTCTGCGCATGTCTCACCTGGGTGACTACAACATTCCCCTCCCCCCATGCTCCTGCTAGCCACACAGCAGCCAGAGGAATCCCAAAATGAAAGCCTGTCCAAAAACCTTCAAGGGCTTCCTGTGCCCTCAGGCTGAAGTCCAAACAGTGTTACCATGCTTATCGAAAGCCCCCAGAATCCAGCCCCTGCCTATCTCTAGAGCGCCATGTTGCCCTCCCCTCACTCCATGCTTTGCTGTCCAGACACAGGTGTCCCCCTCCAGCTCCCCAGACTACCACTGCTACTCTCACCTGTCATCTTTCACACCTGTTGTCCCTCTGCTCAGAATATTCCAGGTGTTCTTCCCTGCCTCAGTGCACCATTGTCTGGCCACCTTCAACTCCACAGTCCAGGTTGCACGTATTCATCCAGTACTCTTGTAATTGTTTGCTTAATTGTATAGATATCCCCTGGATTGCAAGCTCCACAAAACCAGGAACTGCTTTCACCTTGTTCACCCCTGTATTCCCAGCGCCTGGGGGCATATTCACCATATTGCTGAACAAACAGGAAAATGAATGGGTTAATGGATGACTCAAATGATGTCACATAACACAGGCCACTTGCTTACTAGAAGTTTAGATGTTCTGTGAGACCAACAAGGACCAACATCTTTAACTTGGTGCCATATCGGGGCGCCTGGGGGGCTTAGTCAGTTGAGCATCTGACTTTGACTCAGGTCATGATCTCATAGTTCATGGGTTCAAGCCCTGCATTGGGATCTGTGCTGACAGCTCCAAGCCTGGAGCCCACTTCGGATTCTGTGTCTCCCTCTCTCTCTCTGTCCCTCCCCGGCTTGCACTCTGTCTCATTCTCAAAAATAAATAAACATTAAAAAAAGAACTGTATAACTTAGTGCCATATATTTCACTAGCTGGTCCACATCCTCAGGCCACCTCCCATGATGGGCATCAGTATTGTAATGAGAGTAGGGACAGGCCTCCGCTTGGGTGCATTGACTACTTCCATGAAGCCAGCAGGGTCGCGAGGCCAACACAATGTCCACACGGTCTGTGGGACTGCTGGCTCAGGACCCAAGAGGTCATGGCTATCAACAGGGGCTCCTGGCTGGGGGATCTGGGTGCTTCAGGTCCCCTTTGCCTGATAGGAATGTGGAATGGGTGGGTCCTGCCAGGGTAACCCCACAACAGGGCACTTCCAGCCCATATCTACATACAAGATCCATTCACAAACTCAGAGATGGGGTTAGAGTTTAAGGTCAGGGTTATAGAAATGGCTTTAGGGAGATTCCCACCATCAAACCTCCTACTCAAACAGGCAAGTAGAGAAAAAAGGCTGGGATGGAGATCAAGGTAAAACACCCTCTGAAAAGGTAAGAGAGCCTATGCCAGAAGGAATCCAGGAGGGCCTCCTGGAGGAGGGGGGATTGGACTGTGCCAGAAAGGATGGGGAGGGTCTGAGAGCAGTAAGCTCCTAATCAAACCACTGCTTCCTGCATCTTCAAAACCTCCCACCAGGAGGAAGCACCTCTAAAGGCCAGCTTTCTCCTGGTAAGTCACAGACTCAACCAATGGTGACACAATTACTGGATGTCAGGACTTGACTGAGCCATGAGTCCAACCCAACCATTTATAGATGAGGAAAAAGAGGCGCAGAGAGAGGAGCAAAAATCATCCTTTGCATCTGAACGAATGCATCCTCTGCATTTGAAATGGGCTTCTGGACGCCTACCTGCACAACATGACTTATTCTCCTCCATTTAACAGACGACGGGGCTAAGGCCCAGGGGGGTCACAAGGCCTGGGGAGCTCACACAGGATCTGACAGAACCAGCACTCAAACCCAGGCTGCTCTGATTCCACATCTAACACCCTTAGGTGAATCTTTCTGTCTTTGGTTCTGATTTTTCTGAGGCACCGCGAGAATAACTGGCAGTTGATGTCAAAAATATATATAGCTGTGTTGATTGACAGTATAAGCTCCGTGATGTACAAACACGGGATGATTCTATTTTTCTCGATAACTGCTATCAGCTCGCCTCTGCAGGCCCCCACCCCACAAGCTGGTAGTTGACACAGAGGAGGGAGGGATAGAAGAAAACACACTTGCCAAATAATAGTATGTCTGTCCTTTTTGACAATTTTCCTGGTCACATTTAATATCTGTAGTTCTCACTTTGTAATTGGCAAAAAAGTGTCATTGTCCTGGGTGCCTAGGTGGCTCAGTCAGTCAAGTGTTCGACTTCGGCTCAGGTCACGTTCTCTCGCGGTCTGTGAGTTGGAGCCCCACATCAGGCTCTGTGCCGACAGCTCAGAGCCTGGAGCCTACTTCAGATTCTGTGTCTCCCTCTCTCTCTGGCCCTTCCCTGCTTGTACTCTGTCTCTCTCTCTCTCTCAAAAATAAATAAACATTTCTTTAAAAAATGTCATTGTCCAGTTCAGAGCCACCTCCTGCCTAGATTCTAGGAGCTCCAGCAACAAGGATGGGAGCGTCCTGCTGCGACATGGCTGCCTCTCCCCAAGTGGGGGATGGGTGCTGCCTTTAGGATGCTGTCCCACTGGTGTCCTCACCCCAGCTGGCCTCTAGCACTGGAGGAAGCCAGCTGCCAGCTCCTTGTGTGACAACAGGGCCATCTCTACAATCTGACACTGGAACCCCGCCCCCCCCCCACACCGGGCATGGCTGCTTCCTCCTGCTCCTCGCACAGCTGGAGACAGGAACATGGCTGTCTCCACCCAGCAAGCTCTGCTCTTCTCTTTAGACAGAGAAGTGGGTAGAGGGCACCCAAAATGCCTCTGTCTTAGCAAACCCTGGAATAGATGTTGTGTTGGAATCCACTCACTCTCCACCAAAATTCAATCTCCATGACAAAATGTGGCCAGGCCCAAGGTCACCATCCAGACCAGAAGTCTGAATGACCACCACCACCCCCTTTCCGCCCTCCCCGCTCCCGCCCGCAGCCAGTTGGGTCCCCTGCCTATTTTTGAATGGCCTGGGAGCTACGAATCATTTTTACATTTCTAAATAATTGAAAAAAATAAAAAGAAAAATATTCATGATACATGAAAATTACCTGAAATTCAATGTCCATGAATAAAGTTTTATTGAGACAGTCACACCCATTCATTTGCATATCATCTGTGGCTGCTTTCAAGATACAAGGGGAGAGTTGGGTGCTTGCAACAGAGCACATGGCTCACAAAGCCAAAAATATTTCTTATCTGGCCCTTTATGGAAAACGTTTGCTGACCCCAGATGAAAACGACCAGTCCCAGACTTCCTTGCAGCTAGGTGGGACCCTGTGCTAAGTTCACACCAGTGAAAGTGGAGGGAAGGTGATGAAAAATAGCAGGTGTCTCCCCCACCCCCCAGCTTTCTTCTGGCTCTGACTAGAGCCAGGAATGGCAGCTCCCAGCTCTAGTGACTGAGACTACCAAAGGCTCACAGGGGTGGTAGGGGCAATGGCTCAGAGGACCCCGGTCCCTGAATGGCTGTGAGACTCAGCTGCCCTGCCAACCTGGGCCATTCACCTGGAACCGTGGACTGAGAAAGAAAGATACTTCAGTCCTCTTTATGCCACAGCATCATCACGACACAGCAGCCTGCCCTTATCCTGACTATTAGAGATGTTTCTCTCCAACTGGGCACCATCTCCAGAGACCTTTCCTTACAGATCCCAGTCATGTTATTTTAGGATATTGTTCTTGTGCAGGAGGCCTTCTTAACAGATGGGGTTGAGCCTCACCTGACATCAGCAGTGCCCTACAGACCTGATAGGAGAATTGTTCATGCCAGAGTTCTTCTGTTTGCAAGGAAGAGAGGGGCACTAGCTCAAGGAAAGTCTGTATGAGAGTTCAGAACAAAGCAGGTCCTCATGGGAATCCTGAAACGAAAGGTCAGCAGCAGCCAGGCTTCGTGGGAACCAGAACCATGAGCCAATAGGGAAGCATCCCTCCATAACTGGGGGTCTTTCTCGTGGCATCTATGCACCTTTCTGTCCTTCTTGGTTGGCCAGCCCCCAGTGGTCACTCACGGCTGATGACCATGATGGGTCTCCAGTGCTAAGTCTACTTCATCAGCTCCTTCCACTGCCAGGCTCAGCCTGTTCCAGGTAGGAGTCAGATTGGCCCAGCTCATGCTTTTGAGCCAGAGTGCCCAAAGCATTTAGTATGGGGCAGCCTCTGCTTCAAGTGCCCGACCTGGATTAATCAGCTGAGGTCTGGAGAATGCAAACACAGCTGCCACTCATGCGGCATGCACCAGCCGGGCAGGGGTTTCCCTTAGCCAGGAAATCGATTCTCTAAGAGGCTGAGGCGTTCTGGGGGCTGGAATACTGGGTTCGGCCACACCTTCTTTGTGACCATCGGCAAGTTCAGTACATTCATTTCCACGTCTGTGAAATAGGAATCAGTCAAAACACCTACCTCATAGGGTTGTCAAGAGGATAAAATGAATTAATCCATGTAAAGCACTTAGAACAGAAACTTCTGGCATGTAGTGAGCTTCCAGGGAAGGTTAGTGATTATAACTATTATCATTATCTCTAAAACAAGAAGGAAATAATAAGTCAAGGCTCTCTATTCCTTTGCTATAAAACATCTCAATGTGTGCTCAGTGAGTGATTCAAGTCAGCTTGAGAAAAACAGTTACTGGGCCATGCATACACCTCCCTACAGAGCACAGGGTACAACGGCTACCACTATTGAGGACTCATGCTATGCTCAAGCTGTGCTTGGCCCTCTACACGCATGATCCAACACGATCCAGCAAGCGTGACGTTCCAAAAGGGTCAAGAAGTCAACCAAATTCACATACCTTAATATTAATTAAGTTGGGTACTTGTCCCAGCTCTTGCCTCCCTGGCCCTCTGCCACCTTGAGGATGAGGCCCCGCCCCTCTCCCAGCCACAGTAGACATACATGGTAGACCAGATGACTCTAAAGCCCTCCTGACTCTGGTCTTACTATAGTAATTTTCTCATTTCTGTTGTGTTCTTGGGGGGCAAGCCCTGAACACAAGCCACCCTGTGACTTACATCCGACCCTAGGACCATGATGTTTCACTTCCCAATGTATTGTGTGCCTAAAAGTCATGAAAAAAATAAATAAATAAAACTATTATTCTCAAAACCCCATAGGTCTCTTAATGACTACTCCACTAATTAGTAGCAGCTGTTAATGAAGTGTGCAGGTACAAGCCAAGCCTCATCAATTAATCCATACATGCTCCTGGGCTGCAGTAATATTTAAAGGGAAAATCAATACCTGGCAGCTGGACCTGGGGAGGTCAGTCTGGGTGGGCAGGGAAGGTGTAGCATTTCAAGGAATTTGTAACTAAAATAGCTTATGCCTGAAGCACAGTGCAGGGGAGCAGAAACCAGGACAGCCCTTAAGGGGCACAGGGACCCAGCATGCCTGTAGTGTCGGGGCAGGGGGGTGCTGGGTAGGGAGGGCAAACAGGCACCTGCTCCTTCGATGGGCGGGCAGAGAACTCTGTGCAAGGCCAGCAGGGGGGCTCCCTCTCCAATTTGTCCTATCACAAAATCCACTTATTCCTATGGGGTATGGAGGCTGAGGGGCTTCCTATTAGCTCCTCTTGGAAGATGTAGAGGTCAAGTCTCCTGGTGAGACACTGTCTTGTCCAACGTTACAAAACAAGTAAGGGTAACAATAGCTTTCCTGGCCTGTGCTGTGCCAAACACCCTACATGCATCATATTTAATCCTTACACTTGCCTGATGAGATAAGAACTACTATTCCCCCATTCCGGAGATAGAAATACTGCTGCTTTGAGAGATTGAAACACCTGCTTAACAAAGCTGGCCACCGACGAGGCTGGTATTCAACTCCACGCAGTCTGACTTCAGAGTTCATACACTTAGCACACATGGGCTCCAAAGCAGCGATAAGCCTTCAGTCCAGTAGAACAAGATCTAACCTCCGTTGTGTGATTTACGGCATCTCGAATTCTGGCCTCTGTATCAGTTTCCTACTGCTGTTATAATCAAGTACCATACACTTAACTGGCTTAGCGCAACATAAATCTACTGTCCTGCAGTTCCAGAGGTCAAAAGTCTGACATGGTTTTCAGTAGGCTAAAATCAAGGTGTTGGTGAGCTGTGCTCCTTCTGGAGGTTCTAGGGGAGAATCTGTTCCCTTGCCTTCCTCAGCATTCTGGAGGCAGCCTGCATTCCTCTGTCTAGGGTCCCTCCTTCATCCGGAAGCCAGCAATCCAACCACTAATTCTATCATCACACCTCCCTGACTCTCTCCTGTCTCCCTCTCACAGAGACCCTGTGCTTACACGGGGCCCACTCAAATAATCCAAGATACTTTTCTGGATAATCAAGGATAATCCAGTGCCTTGTGCCACGTGGGTTAACACAGTACAGGTTCCAGAGAGTAAGACATGGGCATCTTTGGGGGGATATTAGTCTGCCTATCACATCTTCCTGCTTTCTAGATGTTCCATCCTCATTGAACACCTGTATTGGTCAGCATCTGGGTCAGAAAAATAAGACACTCTCAGTATTTCAAACAAAGGGAATTTAATACATAGAGAGAATTAGTTACACCAGTGATGTAAGAGTGAGAAGCCAAAGAGGGGCTGTGGAAACAACCTAGAAATTAACAATGACAGCAAGTAGCCTTCTCTAACTTTCCCCACTCCACTCACAGGTACACACGATCAAGGTCAATGTCCCCAACCTCCGAGTTCCAGCGACTGAAGTGCCAAAGACATGATTGGGGTCCCTGAGCCTCAGCAGGGCCCATGGCATGTCCCCAGAACTGAGCCCAGAGCATCACACAAAACAGGTGCTCAGAGAAAGGCCACCTGGGCCAGGGTTCCTTCCTCTATATCAGAGGTGAGGGCCCAGCCCAGCCCTAGCCCAGGGCTCCCAGAAGAGGTCACGATGCAGGTAAGGCATGTGGATAAAATGAAGCCACTTGACAGCTGACTATCAGCCACCAAAACTAGGGCGCATGTTAGGTGCATTTTGCTGCCAATCGCAGGCTTAGGCAACACGGGTCTTACAATTCAGAGAAAACATTGAGGGGCAGACAGTTCACCCCTGTCAGGGAAGAGATCAGGTACGTGCTCTGGAAGGTCTGTCAGGAATCTGTGGTCTACAGGCTGCCCTGCTGGTGAGAAGTACTGAACTTGCTTCTAGCTAAGTTACAAAGTCAGGCTGCTTACCACGTGAGAGGCATGGGGAGACGCCATGACTATAATCTGGGGCTAGTAACCTCTCTCTGACTGGACATTATTCCATAGCTCCTCTTCCCCAGCAGCTCATCCTGAGATGTCTGAGAAAGGGGAAGGGAGGACATTGGAAAATGTACCAGGGAGGAAGGGAAGGAGAAGGGAAAGGGGAGGGGGAAGAATCCCAGGAAGTAGCTTTTCCCGAGTGAGCCCGGCTCAAGCCCGAGTGGGACATGTAACATACAATATGTGATTTTACCTCACAAGCACCCAGGGATGCAAAACATCCCCCAATCCCGGCCCCAGATATGGTCTAGCTCCGGGGGTCCCTATCCCGGGGAGTGACACCACTTGCCTCCTCCCACCCAGCCGGCAGTCTGTACACCCAGGAGCAGTTTGAAGGAAGGTGTGGGTCCTCGACTTGCTTCTTCCCTTAGGCTTCCTCCTTGCCCACCCACCCTCCATCAGTCACCAGGCCCTGGCCAGTCTACCTGCCTCCTGCCCTTGTCCTTGTCCTCAGTGCCACAATCTGGATCAGGCCCCCTCCAATTCCCTCTCCTGGGTGGCTTCAACAGCCTCCTACCCCTACCTCTGGCCTCATCTCCTACTTTCTTCCTTACACTGCTGCCAAGACTGATTTTCCTGAAATAGATCTGGTCAAGTCACTCCCTTACCTAAAGCCATCAGCAACTTCCTGCCATGGCCAGGGGATTCAAGGTCTTTGCAGGCTGGCCCTCACCTCCTTGACCAGCCTCTTCTCCTGCCACCTCCTTCCCTTCTCCCTCTTAGCACTTTCCAGGAACCTAGTTCACACACACACACACACACACCCCATTTACACTTGCTCTCTGTGTCTGGAATTCTCCCCTCCCCCAACCTGTGAATAAGCTCATAGACTTAGAAATCTTTACAATCCTGTTCTAAATCTTGACTCTTTGGAATTATATTCGGGAGTCACCTTGCATCTGAAGACTCCCCTGGGCCATCCCCACCCTACCCCCACCCCTTCCAGCTGCCCCTGTCCTGCTTCTCCATCTGGTCTATACCTGGTCCTGGCCGTATCAGCTGTAGTGTCATGTGTGCGTCCCTAACCGGAGCCCATCTCCGAGGGGCTAACATGGCATTCAGGGGGAAAGATGGGCAAGGCAATCCACTGAGAGAGCCCATAGACATGGTAGGGGTAGGAGTCAGGCTAATGCCAATTCATAAGCATCGATGTTCTGCTATGTTTTCTATCACGACCCTCCCTCCTATGAATATTCCTGGTCCCATGGGGACCTGAGTAACAGAGAAGACAGAAACCAGCCTGGCTGCCTGCTGAAGATTCGAAAATGTTATTGACGCCATGACACCTACTAACACAAGGTCCCTTCCCAATGCTGTTTTGAAGGGCTTCATTCTGACCAGGGCCGTCAGTAAGTCAAAAGCCCATCCTGCCTTTGGGTGTTCTACCATGCCATCCAGTTCAGCCTTACCATCACCATAACAATCAGTACCCCGAGACAAGCCTATCTAGAGAGATGAGAGGCATCAGCCTGCTGGTATAGACCTTTGCATACCTTCGGGGTGGTTTCATCATCTCCTTGGGGGCTGTGAGCAGCATCCTTAATACTTACTACTCACCTGTGAGCATTGCAAGGGCTTAGAGGAATTACTCAGCGTCTTCCTGCATGAACCTGCACCATGACAAGTGATCAAGGAACCACCAACCCAACTGCCATTCACTCACTGATTCTTCGAATGCACACTGAAAGCCTAGTGGTTACAACGGTCCTCTGAGGGCTGGGGGCCAGGAGGAAACCGAACAGCCCAGGTCCCTGCCCTCACACAGCTAAGATTCTAGCATAGGGAACGGAAAACCAAATAGTCAGTATGCGACGTGCGAGACAGACAGAAGTGCTATGGGGAGAACTGCAGGGCAAAGAGGAGGTGGCAGGAAGGCTGGGGTTGGGTGGCGCATTATTTTGCAAGAAGAAAGGCAGGACAAATTATTCCAAGACCAAGCAAATGGCAGTGTTCCGCCTACTTACAAGCTAAGGAAAAGGAAAATAATAGAGAACAGAAACCGGGATTAACAGTATCTAGTACTGGACAATAAACGGGGAAGGAAATACTACCCAAGACTGCTGATCTATAAGTGGGGAGCCTAGGACAGCTCCCCCAGACACCACCTCTCCAGACAGAGTGGTCCGAGCACCCCTCCCCCAGGGCCTGCACAGAAGCACCATCTTGCACAGAGTGCTCGCCTGCTCACACCCCACCACGCAGGCTTCTTTCTTCTCCTTGTCCCTCCCCACACTCTGCACACCCGTGCATTAACCCGAGCTGCTTCCCTGCCCCTGCAGTGACCTTCCTCCCTTCTCCTCCAAATCACGGCCCTCTCCAGATTCAGCTCATCCCACGAAACTGCTTCTGGCCACACCTCTCAGTCCTCTGCGTCCCCAGACTATGGGGCACGGTCCCTACTCTGTACCAGAGGTATTTGTGGTCATGCATCTGGCTGCCCACACCACAGATCTGCAGCACTTAAGGACAGTGGCAGTTTCTGAATGGCCTCAGTGTCTTCCATGATGCTTGGCTCATTGCCACGCATGCAGAGGATGGAGAAGGGGATGGCACAGGGTGAGGGCCACTCCAAGGCTGGAACATCATCTCCGTTCATCCTCACACCGGCAACACAAGGCAGGGAGAGCACCCAACCACATCTGAGGGGCCAGGAGCTGTTTGTCAGGTCACGTGTCAGTAAGATGCCAAGCCCCATATAACCACAGACTTCTTTCCACTCACGCATGCTGCCTGATCACAGGAGGCACCCAATAAATATGCGACGAGCACAATAAATATGGGTCTGAGCAAAGGAACATACACACTGTTTCCTCTCCAGTCCCAGACGCCCTCCTCTGTCTCCCATTAGACACACAAGCCAGGCTGGCCATTGAGCCGCCAGGAAGACGAGCTTTTCTGGTGTCTTCAGGGGCATCACGTCTCGGGGGAGGGCCTTTATCCAACTACTTATCTGGCTTCTTTACTCAGTTTTATAGACAGCTTTCTAGATCCTTCCTCTAACATTGAAAATGTTGGAGTGCAGTTTTTATGAGGTTCTAAGCTTATCCTCAGTGATAGCCTGGCATCAGTAAGTATCAGACTCGAAGCCCTTCTAGGTCTAATGAACCAGCCCTCTGCTCTCACGGAGGGGAAGGGACTCAGCCCAAACTGGCCCCAGGCCACCCGGCCCTCTTCCAGGGGCTCCCGTGCATAGCTTCCCCCTTCCCCTTCCCACGCCGCTGGGCACATACTCAACTAGCTGTGGCAAAGTAAAGCAGACCTTCTTCCTGACCCTGTCCTGCGGCCAGGAGAAATGTGGGCTTGTCTTCAGATTACAGACAAAGTACAGACATGGGACCGTTCATTTACCAGTTAATGCGAGTGAGCTGTTGTCATGCAGCCCGGGGCAGGCAGGTGGGGATGCTCCCTGAGCATAATCAGACCAGGGTTTTCATCTCACAAGAAACGGGGTCACGCTCATGTTAATAGGAGGCACACACATTTCTCACCTATCTGAAGGGGAGCTTGAGAAGGGAATTAATTCTCACAGTGGTGAGGCGTGCTTGATTGCCGCTGGTTTAGAAGCAATCAGCCCCAGCCTAGAGTCAGAGCCTCCCTGCTCCTCCCCACTCCCCTCTCCCTGGTGCTCCCCACCTCAGCCCTCTTCAAAGCAGGGCTCCACCCTCCCTCCGCACAGCCAGCAGAAAATGGGCAGAGAAGAAAGCCATGGACAGTCAGAGTCAGGAAATGGAGGAGACAAGAGAACTTGCAAGACGCAGGAGGGACGAGTGACAGGGAGCATCTCCAAAGATGGAGGGGGCATCCACTCACCATGTGCAGCTCAAGGGAGCAAGGTGCCTAAGCCAAGACATGAGGCCCAACTCTGCCTTCTCCTGCAGCCTCCCTCCCCAGGGCCCTTCCCTACAGAGCCACTTAAACAGTCATCACCGTCAGAGGTCATCCTTTACTAAGGGATGGTGGCCAAGGTCAAATGTGGGACAGGTAAAGGTGACTTTTCATTCCCACTGTTCCCTAGTGGGCACTGAAGTCCTCCCCACCCCCATGATTCCTGAGTGGTGGCAGGTGCATCCTACAGACAACTGGGAATAATACCTGCCCCACCCCCAGCCCAAACTGTCCCTCCCCAGAGGCCTGAAACAGAGGAAAATGGACTGGCCTCATGGGGTACAGTGCTAGTTTGCTGCAGGATTGGCGGATCCAGGCACAGTCTCTCTCCTACAGGGTGCAACACAACCTTGGAGGAAAGAAACCTTGTGAGAACCTACCTCCTCCTCCACCACTGCCACAGGGACATGGTGCTCTGTGCCAGCCCCGCGGAGACTCACTCAGGGGGCAGCAGAGGGGATAGGGCAGGGGGCCTTGCTCTCCCGTGCCAATTGCCAAGTGTTAGATCAAGGGGCCCGTCTCAACTCCATTCAGGAACCCACGCTACTAGGCGCTGTTGTTCTAAGCACTGGAGCCAAAAGCCCGAACTAGCCTTGGCCCCTATCCCCTGGTACTCACAGCTCCATGAGGGGTCCTGGCAAGGAAACTGCCAGTGACCTCGCGGCTGAAGAGTGCTGTGATGGGGGGCATGCAGAGAGCACTGGAGAGGGCCGGAGGGTTCATCAGATGGAGGTGAGGAAAGGGAGAAGTGTCTCCCAGGCAGTGGGGAGGGCATCGGCCAGATCCTAAAGGTTGGTGGAACTGAAAGTTCAGGGTACCCGCTGGATAGCATTTGGGCTGGGGAGCCACAGGGGGCAGGAAGTAGCCAGAGCTCATCCAGTCTTCTAAGCCACTTGAAAGAGCTTGAAATTTATCCCAAGAGCAGCATACAGCCTTCCAAGGCAGTGACATAATCAGATGTCTGAGTGAGGAGAGTTCTCTGGTGACGGGTAGATGGGAGATGAAGGCGGCCATCCAGGAGGCCAGTTGCCAAGGCTGGGATGTTATGGATGGAGGCAGAGATGGGGGCACTGAAGAGACAATGGGGAAGGGCCCCTTAGAAGAGAAAACCTGTGTATGCATTACAGCACGTGGTAATGAGTAGCCATGGGGAATGGCAGGCAACAGGAGTCAAGGGTGCTCACTGATAATTACTGAGCACTTACTGTGTACCAGCCACCATGATAAGCACTAGCTGTAACATCTCACTTAATCCTACAACACCTCTGTGAAACAGACATTGCTCTGATTGCCATTCTACACGTGCGGCAACTGAGGTTCAGAGCATTTACTCTCTCTGACTCACCCTAAGTCAAAGAACTAGCAAGGAAGAGGACTAGAGTGATCCAAAGTTTCTGGGCAACCAGTGAGTGTGGGTGCTGTTGCCCTGAGAGGGGAGCCAGCAGAAGAACAGATCAGAAGAGGCAAAGAAGGGGTCAGTGGTCAGCGATGGGCATGTAGTTTGAGGACGTGGAGGGCATCAGGGAGCAGAATCTAGTGGGCAGCAGACCATGTGGGTTTGAAGCTCAAGGGTGTAAGGTGTGGATTCAGGAGACTCTGTGTTTAGAGAATGGAAGCCACAGGAATGAAGAAAGAGACCCTCCATGCCACGTGTAGAGGAAAAAGCATGGAGGCCAAGGACGGAGCACTGGGAAATGCCAACATGTCATCTCAGTCTGAGCAGGACTGAGGAGGAATGCAGGAGACAAAGCAGGCCACTGTCACCTTGACTGGGAAAGAAAGAAAGATGACCCGGTCAAATCCCCTCATAAGCACACTAGTGACAGAGGCCCTAGAAACGCACTAACGATACTGGCTCACAGAAGCGTTCTTATCTATGGAATGCTTTTAGCACAAGGTAGACTATCTGTCTGGGACTATTTATGGTAAACAAACCTGGACCCTATGGATTTATGGGGGATGACTCCCTGGGGAATGTTGTGCAAGCTAGGTAACTATCAGAGAATAAAATGGAGATGTGTCGTGACCAAATAGCTCCCTTTTTACGACCCTTGCATGTATCAGATAGAGACCTCTTTTGATAAAACCAATTGGACCAGGGAAATTCCTGATGTGGTGAGAAAGGTCCTGGGGAGCAGTACTGGTGGTTCTAGACCTTGTAATTATTATATCCTTGCAATTCTCACTAAAGCTTAATACTAGGTGAGATCTCAGATTCTTAGGAACCTGATTTGGCAATCAGACCCTTTGTATTTTAATCTCAAGGACAGAAACTTACTAACCTTTATCATGATGTTTTGAATTTTCTGCCCAGCCTGGAACCAAGTTAGGCTTGAGAAGTGGCTACTTGATCTTGCTGATGAATGAGCATCTAGAGACAAGAGAGGGGCCACAAAAGCCTTGTATGCTGGCCTATGATTTTGTCCAAACACGAGCAAGAGGACAACAGGCCTGAATGTGGAGAGTGACATGGTCAGACTAAAGCTCTGGAGAGGCTCCTGGTTCACTGTATGGAAACCAGACAGGAGAAAGCAAGCTTGGAGGCAGAGAGCCCAAATAGGGGCTCATCCAGGAAAAAAAATTATGGAGCCCTGGACAGCACAGCAGCAGTGGGAATGAAGAGCAATGGGTGAATTTGAGACCCATTTAGGAGGTAAGAATATACAGAACTTGGAAATGAACTGGGTCTTTGATGGGCAATAGTGACAAAAGGGGAGTTGAAGCTTCTCACTTGGATAACTGAGTGGGTGATGGTGCCAGTGACAGGGAAGGGGAACATGGGGACAGGCTGGCTTGGAGAAAATAAGAGGTTCTGCTTTGAAGGTTTCAAGCGCCTTTGGCACATCCTCATGGAGCTATCTTGTAGGTAGTAGGCTACGTGGTTCTGAGGCTCAAAAGCAAGGACTGGGATGGATGGCAAGTCACCTCTAAGTGATAGCTGAAGCCTTGAGCCAGATGAGACTTCAAAAGAAATGTGAATGGTGAAGGGTGAAAAGGCCCAAGCCAAGGACCACTGATGATTAAGGCAGGATTTCACTAGATGTGGCTGAAAGACCACATGCATCAGATGCCCATGAGGATCTATAGAATGCAGATTCCTGGGCCTGCAGGAAAACCAGCAAACCAAAATGCATGGGATGTGGGCCTGAGAATCTGATCTGCATTTTAACAATCCCCCCACCCTCCAGATGATTTTTAGGCACGCTGAAATTTGGAAACCACTGAGGTGAGGAACAGATGGGGGAGAATATTGCCACAGGAGACTGAGAGGGAAGAGGAGAGAGAAGAATAAAATAGGATAATTCAGTGTTACGAAAACCAAGGGAAGAGGTCTTGCAGGAGGGAATTGTTGAGTATGTCAAATGTTTCTATGAGTGTGAGTAAGATAAGGACGGAGAAGTGTCCCTCGGGTCTGGTAATATGGAGGTCACTGGTGACTTTGTCCAGAGCACTCTGGGAAATGGGCTGTGGGGTGGGTGGGAGGCGAGGAAGGAGGGAGGGAGAGTGTCGACCATCCTCTCAATAAGTCTGACTGTGAAGAGGGATGACCACAATGAGACAGGAACTGAGTGGGGGGGAGGGGGGGAGGAAGTAGAAGGAAAGACCTCCATTTAAATATGAAGAAGATACAGACATATCTAAATGCTGATGGGACTCTTTAGTAAAGGGAGGGCATGATGATAGAGCAGGGAGAGGCCCTTCAGAGAGCAGCAAGCAGTGGCATTAGCCATGCTCAAGTAGAGTCCTGGAAAACAAGACAGGATGGCAGACGGTGTCTTTAAATTTGGAATTTTGGTGGCAAGCAACTGGCAGTCTCATCTGACGTCTTCTATTTGCTCTGCAAAGCAGGACATGAGGTCAAGTGCAGAATGAATGAGTGGAGGTGGCAAAGATTTGTTGAGGGGAAAAAGCAAGGGAAATGAGGTCATGCTAATGATGTGCACTGTTTCAACCGTAAATATGCTTTGGCTCAAAATGTATCACAGAGTTGTGATGATTTTGTCCAGGTCAACAGAGGCTGGCCAGGAAAACGTCCTGCTCTCTACAGTCACCATACTTGTGCTCTTCTAAGTCTCATAAAGTAAGAAAGCCAGCAGTGAATAGACCTTTGCTTCTCCAAGGGCTCCTGGGAGCGGCCTGGTGAGTGACAACCAGTCTTGGGGAGGGACCAGAGGAAGACTCAACCGCTTCTCTGGAGCAGGAGTGGGGGCTGCTGCTTCTGTGCTCAGCCCTAGTCACTCAGAAATGTTTTGAGAGGTAGCTCACAACCTCCCTAGTCCTAAAAAGCCAAGTCCCTGCAAATAGGGGGCCATCTCAGCCAAACTCTGCCATACAGAAGGTCACATGACACATCTACCCTAAGTCACGCCCACCTGGGGGATCAAAGCCCAGATGGGACAAGACCCAACTGTGGGTTCAGAGGTGGAAGATTCAGAGGCATTATAACTGCTGGCACGTCTTTCCCCTTTG
This sequence comes from Prionailurus viverrinus, assembly GCF_022837055.1. NCBI lineage: Eukaryota > Metazoa > Chordata > Mammalia > Carnivora > Felidae > Prionailurus > Prionailurus viverrinus. Next base: position 38,889,911 of record NC_062571.1, on the reverse strand, counting down.
TGTTCACTACTTCCAAGTTAAGAGGCCATTTTTCCTTCTTGAGTGTCTGCTGCAGCATGTTCAACGTCATCGAAGCCTGCAGGGGGTCTCAGGGGAATTAAAATGGGCTCTGTGCAAGTTACTCAAGTGAACCCTGAAGCCGATCAGCAGCACCCAGTGTAGAGGTTCAACAGAGGCAGGAAAGGAGGTCGGCCTGGTGGTGCAGCTACTGTGTCCTGGCACTGGGTCCCCCCTGCCCGCCCTTGCTGGTGCCAGTGCCTCCTGAGGAGCTGCTTAATGGGAGGCCCTGGCCCCACCCCGACCTCCTCAGTCAGAATCTCTGGCGCAGGCCCATCGGTTACACTGATACCCTCCCAACCCCGAGAGCCCTGGGCCAGGGCCTGAGCCAGCCCTGCAAACCAGAATGCAGTCATCGGTATGCAGACTTCACAGGCTCCAGGATGCTGACTCACAGCTCATAAGCATGATGACTGGAACCCAAATGCCAGCATCTTCATGTGCAAACACCTCTGGCGTCTGACCGGCACATTCTCTTCCCGGTGGCTAGCAACACAGGAAGTCCAGGCAGGGGAGCCGGCGGCATCAGGCTGTGACGTGTCCTTCTTCGTGACAGAGGCCCCGCCAACGCGTGCCTCTGGGCCACCCCATTTCCTGTGCTCCTACTGGCTGACAAGACTCCCTTCCGATAGGCTAAGGCTTCACATATATTCAGCCAGTGGTTTCTGAGCTTTCTTGGCCCACTCACTCTTGAAGGTGACTTTGTGTCTTTGTCCATTTGACAGGTTAATGTCTTCGTTGGGTGCTCAGAGGGCCACTGCACCCCCCTCCTCACATTCAAATCCTTGGGGGCACTCCATACTTTTAGGGTACTGCCTCACCCCCATTCACAGGTAAGGGAACCGAGGCCATCCAGGGGAGGTGTCAGATCCAGGCCACGTGGCTTCCTCCCGCAAAAGGCTAACGTCTATGCCAAGCAAGTGGCAGTGAGGATGGAAAAGTGAGAACAGGACGGGGCCACATTGAGGTGAGCACGGAGGCAAGGCTTCCAGCTCGGAGAGTGGGTGGGTGGGATGATACCAAGGAGACTGGGATGGCAGGAGAGTGTTCAGGCGGCTGGATAGTGGGGGAGAGCTGAGCTGCTCCTCAACCAGACAATCAACACATTTACTGAGGACCAAGAGGGGCGTGGACACGGATGGGAATGGACCTGGGCCCATGACGGAGCCTTCAGCACACAAAAGGCCCACACTTCACCCTGCTGTGATGAGCTCTTTGGTACCCGTTCCTGGTGGGCAGTAATCGGGGCTGTTCTTTGAAAACAAAACGGAGCTCACAGGGGATTAGGGAGTCCTCCTGCAGCTCAGGCATCCCTGCCGAGGAACCCACCCTGCCAGGAGCAAGGAAACTAGCAATCAAGACGATCGACATTTCGGCTTAAACTGGCTGAATCCAAAAAGAAAATGTGAGACTCATATGACAGAAAAGACCACAAATAGGTCTTCTGGCTTAGGTCCAGCTGGACCCAGAGACTGGAACCACACCCTCCGGACAGCGTGTGTTCTCTTGCTCTCTGGTTCTCTCTCTGCTCTATCTCCCTGCTTTGTCTCCCTCGGGGCTGTAGTCATGCTTAGGCACACTCTCCCTAACTTGTGGGACTCCAAACGCTCCAGGTGGACCGCATCACAACCTCAAGCCCAGAAAGAGAGTTCTCTCCTCTTCACTACCCCACGCAGGTGCTGACATTGGACTAACATTGCCCGTTGACCCATCCCTGCACCAATTACTGTGCCAGGGGAATGTGACACACTGATTTGCCAGGCCTGGGTCACATGCCCACTCTGGAGCCATCACACTCAATCTACATGCACTCAGAGTGGGGAGGGAGTGGATTCCTAAAGAGAAGGATGTTCTACTGCCAGAAGGAGATGAATATGGGGCAGACCACAGATGCCGACTACTGCCATAAGCAAAGCTCCCTGTCTGGGTCCAAGGCCAGAGCAGTGAGAACCAGAGGCCTCTGGGTCCAGGGTCATATCCTAGGAGCACTAGCGCAGCCTCTTCTTTATGGCTGACACTGCGCTGTTGGCACCTACAGAGTGCACTCTCCCCACTCCCACCCCAGCAGAACAGACCCCAAAGGTTTTAGGGTGTCTGTTGGGGAAGAAAATATGGAAAAAGAGAACTATGCCCAGGGCTCTTAGTCCTACTAAGAAGGAGCTGACTTCGCCAGAACATGGTCAGTACCAGAAGGACGCACAGGTGGGTGTCACCTGGGGCAAAGGAGAAAGGGAGAAAGGGGGGTTGTGGTAAAGTGGGTCTGGAAAGCAACAGGACACATTTGCAAGGGGAAGGAGAGACTTGAGGGAAGCCAGAGGAGGCTGAGTCATGGGTGTGGCCCCCTTCAGAAGGATGAAAATAGAAAACAGTTTAGAGAGCTTGCTGCCTGGAGGCAGGGAACCAAGGGTCTCAGGTTTAGCACCTGGACTTTTAATCAACTCCCCTCCTGGCCAATTAAGAGCAGAGCACAGGATGGGGAAAGAGACCGACAGCTAGAAAAAGCCTTGAAAATACTGTGGTAGCTTAGACTGCCTTTTGGGGCATGTTGGGCCCCCCTCCAGGAAGCCTGCCCTGCATGTACACTCTCCCAGGGCCCTTGGAAGTGCCTCCCTCCTCTCACCTCCCAAGCCAACCCTATCTCACCTGCTGCTCCCACCATGCTTCATGTCAGATGAGCTTGTCTCCTGGACTGCATCTTAGACCAGTTCACAACACTGTGCAGGTCAGAATCACCTACGGCACAGACCCCAGGCCATTCCTGGACATTCTGATTTGGAAGTCTGGGCTGGGTCCCAGGCATCTGTACTCTCAATAGGCTCTTTGGGGTATTCTGAAGTAGAGGCAAGTCAAAGAACCACAGTCGGAGATACATGGAGTGCTAAAGCCAAGAGGGACCTTCCCTACGAAGTTAGAGCAATCGACTAGGACAGGGGCCAGCACACGGTGACCCAAACGCCCAACCCAGCCTCGTTTTTGTGAATTGAGTTTGTTTTTGTAAATAAAGGTTTATTTCATTTACATATGGGCTATGGCTGCTTTCAAGGCATCGTGGCAGAGTTGAGCGGTAGTGGCAGAAACCATATGGCCCAGAAAGTCAAAAATAGTTCCTATCTGGTCCTTTCCAGAGAAAGTTTGCCAGCCCTGGAATCAGGGGACAAGTTCTGAGGCCCAGAAATATGTCTCTTGGTTGAAGATTTACAGCCAGAAAAACCTGCTTCTACCTCTCTTTGCCCAGCCGTCTCGTCACCTCCCCCACTGTCTTTACTGGGTAGGAGGCGTCTGTTGTGCCCCCCGCCCCCCACTGAAAATCCAGGGCCCTCCTTCTGGAAATAGCCTCTTGCTTTAGGGAACAGCTTGTCTTCATTGGATGAACACAACTCTTAATACAACTGTCAATCAAAATGCCCCTCCTGCACGGGCACGTGACCCACACTGAGCCAATCCCTGCACCTTGAACCTTGAGCTGAGAAGAGAACCTTGGCAGGCAATGGGATCTCCTTCCTCCCACCCGCAGAGCCTAAAGAAAGAGCCTGGGCTCTGGCTCCCGAGTCCCTGAGGCTGCCCTGCTCTGCCCCCGTCAAGCCTGATTCTTCAGCCATTTCTATGTATGGGTGGCCCTGACTCCTCCCAAATTATTCCTTTTATTGTAAGTTAGAGTTTAAACCACCTGCTTACACCCAAAAAAGCCCAATCGATGCCAAACGCAGGGGTTGGGCAGGCTTGGGGTCTGGATCTGCCCATTTCACAGAAGGACGCCTTGCCTGTAGAGAGGAAAGGTGACAGCCAGAACAAGAATCCAGACCTGTGTCCGCGGTTCTCACGTCTCCGATCACAATAGCACCTAGCCCTGCATGGACAGCACCAGACAGCGTGAATCCCGATGTTCTGAAATCTTTTTTAGAAATTAATAAATATATAACACTTCTCACTCGGAGAGCAAGAATGACAACTCTATAGAAAGAACGATCCCCGACGAGAGCTCTGTGTGTGTGTGTGTGTGTGTGTGTGTGTGTGGTGATATCAGGAATTAAAAAGCGTCAAAAGATCAAGTGGGAGGAACATGAAATATGAATGGGATGAAAGACACATTTCTGTGCATGGAATAATAACTCTAATGAGTTTCCTCACCAAAGTCCCGCATCATAAAGTACAAAGGCAGGACGAGGGGCTGAGGAGGGAAACGGGGAGTGCAGGGGAGGCTTTGTGTGTGAAGGCAAGATTAGCAGGTGGGTAGCGGAGGAAAAGACAAGAGCGGAAAGAACTGCCAGTGCCTGGCTGTGAGGCCTGACACAAGTCACTGGCCCCCCAGGAGGTGCCTCCTGGGCACAGGGGCAGCAGGATCCTCTGGCCCCAGGGCAGCTGGCAGGCCCAGAGTATCCTGGAAGCCCACCACCCCGCAGCAGATGACCTGGGGCAACCCCAACCCCCACCCCACCCCGCCCCTGGATGGAGGCATTGCAGGTGCCACCCAGCTGGGAGAGCACCTCTGCTGACTCTGGTCACCCAGATGGGGGCCCTTGTCGGTAATTCCTGGATGCTGTGGAGTTCCCCAAGGGGCCGGGGGCAACTATCCATACAGGCACGTGGCCTGAGCTTCGAAGGCCGACCGTGGCTAGCAACTCTGGGGCTGTCACCTCCTGGAAGCGGTTCTGAGGGGGGACCTCATGTCTACACTCGAGCTTCCTCCCCTATAAGGTCAGGATCCTCCACCTGCCTGAGCATTACTGGAGGGTTAAATGAGACGACACACAAAAGCCTCCCTGCCCAGCCTCAGAGGGGGTGTCCATAACCACCAGTCCCCTTCCCTTCACCCACCCCACACCATACTCATGGTGGCCATCTGATCAATAGGTGCTACCAATGTTATTCGGACCCCATCGTCTCATGAGATGCTCACAGAGCCCTGAGATACAGGAAAAGCCCAGGCTGCTCCTCATACTGAACAGAGAAAGCAGCTGTGGCAGTGGCGGGGAAGAAGGACATCTATTTCTGTCCATCATCCCCCTGAACCAATGGTGAGGCTGAGACCCCGTGTAAGCCACGCCCACTCAAAGCCAGCCCAGAGCCGGGGTTGCAACGACCTGGAACAGGTGCATTTCCATGACAACCCTCTGGTTCCACAGTCACTGTCATCTTCCTCCTACACATGGAAACCCTCCAAATGCCCAGGCAGAGCACTCCTTGACTTCTCAGCAGCCAGCTCTCCCAAGGGTCACAAAAGGAAGATCTGTGGCCTTTCAGGCGTGGCTGAGCTCTGTGGAGAAGAGCACACGGCCACAAGAGGCAGAGACAGAAGTTTCTGCTTTGTTTGCATCACCAGGCCAACATGCTGGGAGAACAGCAACAATAATATTAACAGCAAAATGTAAATGGCACTCATCGTGAATCAAGAGCTCCACATGTATTAGCTCACTTAAGCCTCCTGATAACCATACCAGATAGATATTACCATTATCTCCATTTTACGGAGAAAGAAACCGCGGCACAGAAAGGTTGAGTAACTTGTCCAAGGTCACAGCTAGTAAGTGGTGGAGGGGGGATTCAAACCCAGGTTGTCTGGTTCTAGAGTCCATGTTCCTAACCCAGGAGGACCGCACGGTTGTCAATAAGCCTGTCAGAGAAGGGGGCGGAGTTAGAGGAAGGCTGGGAGGTGTGGCTGGCTCAGTACCCCCTGGAAAGAGAGCAGAGGGTGGATTCTGAGGAGGTTTTTGTTTGCCATCCTAGACGCCATTCAGGACAGACAGGGCAGCCGCTGGGGCCACTGGGGCCACTGGGGCTTCAGAAGTCAGAGCACCTGGGTGGCTCAATCGGTTAAGCACCCCACTCTAGATTTTTGGCTCAGGTCATGATCTGGCAGTTCGTGGGATCGGCCCAGGTTGGACTCTATGCTGACAAAGCAGAGCCTGTTTGGCATTCTCTCTCTCCTGCTCTCTCTCTGCCTCTCCCTTGCTTGCATGCACATCTCGCTCACTTGCTCTCTCTCTCTCTCTCTCTCTCTCTCTCAAAATAAACAAACATTAAAAAGAAGAAGGAGAAGGCGACAAAGTGCTGGAACTTTTGTGAAATCCCAGGGCTGTTATTTTCATTGTCCCCTGAGTGTGCTCCCATCATGATCAGCAACAATGCAGTTACACCAGGAAGGAGGCTGTGGCCTCTGTGCAACCTGCCCCGCGTGTGGCCATCGGGGGACATGATGGATGTCCATACCCCATAGAAGCCAAGGCAAGCGGGGCCTCAGAACTGGGGCAGGAGATCCAAGCCAAACCAGGATACCAGCTGTACTTAAATAATTTAGTTGTATAATTATTGGTTTAATGTCACCCAGTTGGCTTCAAGTGAGAAAGTGAGGAGACGTGTGTCTGTCCTGTTTGGCTTACGTCCTCGGGTCCTGGCTTAGAGAATGGTGTATAGGAGTTACTCAATAAACATTTATGAAATGAAAGGGCAGAGAGAATAAGCTGGTGTTTCTCACCCTCAGCACTGTTGACATCTGGGGCTAGATCATTCCTGTTGTGGGTCATCCCGTGCAGGGTGTTTAGCAGCATCTCTGGCCTCAAACCACTAGATGCCAGTAGCACCCCCTCCCAGTCATCACCACCAAAAATGTCTCCAAACATTTTTGCCAACTGTCTCCTGGGAGGCAAAATTGCCCCCAGTTGAGAACCACTCACATAAACCAACATCCTTGGCTAGTGCAAGGATGCCATTAATTGAACAAGGAAAGCCAAGTGGAATTTATTCATCCAACAGGCAGAAGGGAGTCTGAGCACCAGAAGCCAAGAAGGGCTGAGAGAAGGTGGGAAAGCTGGAGCAGTGCACAGAGCTCCCAGATGATTAGCAAGAATGGAGCCCACCTTCCCTTTTCCATTGTGAGCCATGGGGGTGATCCGCGCCGACCTGAACTTACGGAATCAGGGCAGGTGGGGAAGAGGAGGGGGTGGCAGTGGCCAGGAGGAGAGAGAGGCAGACTGAGACCAGACACTGGAATGAGGACAGAAACAGCCCCAGACTTGGGCGCAAGACCAGACTGAGCAGCAAAAATCCCCACGCGTTTTCCTGACAAGGGGCCCTTTGACAGGTGGCCTTGCAACAGAGACCCTCTCTTGTCTGCACTTTGAAGTCTGCCCTGTGAAACATGGCCTCACACCCAGGAGGCCTGTGGATCAAGGTGGTCTCGGCAGATCTACTTGGAGGGATTAGCAAGTGACATTACAGCTACATGATGGCCTCGTTATTATTACACACACTCTCTCCCTGTCGAAGCTTCCGAACCCTGACTTGTTTATTTCTGAGAACTGTTTCGACCAAGACACCAAGCTGGGCTACGAGAGATAGCACTGACTCAGCCATTTCCCCATCCTCGGCATAAAAGGGTCTAAAAAGAATAATTTAAGCTTCTCTGGAGTGAGATCATTTAATGAATCTTCTCGATGCTAAGAGGTTTTATATGCCTTTTTAAAAACCCTTCCCCAAGCACAGGGCTATGATATTACCTTGGAGAGTGGAGAGATGAAGTGATACACGTATGCACAGCACACGGGGAGGAAGGAGGTGGTTGCCTTGGCAACAGCATCCATGTTCTGGCTTCCCTTGGTTAAATTGGAATATATTGAAATATCTGCTTTGGGCACCTCTCTTGCGAAGGGAAATGAGTGGCTTTCTATTCAGGCACTCTCAGAAACCACGGGCCTGCAGCTGGGGAGCAATGTTCTGTGAGTCTGACACATCTGACAGGGGCAAGGCAGTTAGCAAGCTGGCAAAAGTCCTCAGCCTTCGTTTGCAAAACCAAACCATCCTTTCCCGAGCCAAAAGAAAATGAAAGCAAACATGTGGGGCTTGACTGGCCCAACAGATAGGACTCCATCTCACATGGTCTTTGCACATCCACTGTTCTACAGCTTTGCAAATATTCCCAGTTCAATAGCTCAGTCTCCGAAAGTCAACACACAATGTGCTTAAAATGGAGAATGGCTCTAAGAAAAATAAAGACCTACAAAAAGTGTCCTCAGCTGATCTGCTCAAATCGTTGGCAGTGGGGAGGCAGCTATGGCACCAAAGCTCAGTGGCTGGCACACAGTAGGATGCCAGCCTCACATTTGTGGAATTGAACTTGGAGCCAGACAGACCTGGTTTTTGCCCTGGCTTCACGGTCAATGTGCCACACGAGTTAATACAAGTTCCACAAGCCCTGTGGCCTCTGTTCCCTCATCTGTAAAGTGGACATAGGCATCCCTTTCTACAGGATTGCTGGGAAGATTAAATAAGGTGACCTATACAATGTCTGGCACAGAGGAGGCCTTCAACTATGCTTTCTTCTCCCCATCAAGAAAAAGTAGCATCCTGTCTCTTTAGGATAGTTAAAATTTACAAAAAAGAGCAGTGTCTAGGAGGCAGGAATAACTTCACCAAAAGAACTCCTTTTCTATTTGTATATCTTTGTTTCTGGGATGATTTGGCAGAGCTGTGATGGCCCAACTGGGTAGGATCTGGATAGGAAGGAAGCAAAGACCAACTCAGGGATAACCAGAGAACCAGCCAGAAGACTCAGAGGAAGTGGGCTAAGGAGACCACAAAGGGCTGAGACCCAGGCCGGCCAGTAGCAGGCAGCACTAGAGAGGCCAGGTGGCTCTCAAGGAAGTATCAGCCATCATCAGGGCCCAAGATGGCAGGCATGGGGAGGCTAAAAGAATGGGGAAGAGGGAACTGGCTGTGCGTGTCAGGGACACAGTCTTTAGAACCAGCCTCTCTATTTAAAGACCCTCATAGATGCCCCACTATTTTCTCTTCTAATATCTAAGATCTTTCTGGAGCTCAGTGAAAATTGTTCTTCAATTTAAATGTATCGGGACCAAAGATTTCCCCTTAGAAGCACAGACTTGTATTCTGATTCTTGGACTGATGCTCTTTCTAAGGAGCCTCCTGAATACAAATCTGTGCTTTTGTCCTGTCCCAATACTCAGTGTGTGACCTTGGGCAAAAACCTTTCTGAGCTTTGTACTTGTGGTCTACAAAATGGCCACCCCTTTCTGAAGTCATGGGACTGCTATGAAGGTGAAATTAACAGGCAGGCAGCACAGTGAGCAAAAATACACCATCTGCCTCTTTAGAGCCTCTGCTCTTACGCCTTCTGGCCATCTGTGAAAGAAGGGTTGCTGCCTAGCCGAAGAATATACAAGCACAAGGTTCTTCCCCCCAGGGGAGGGTGAAAGGGAAGTTTAAAATGTGATGATTCAAAAGTTCCTCGAGAAAAATAAACTACTACCAGTCATTAACACACTTTTTTTAAAAAAAAGAACATCACTAAAAGGATATTTGCTCTGCAGATACTAAAATGCATTCTCAAGCTGCCAGAATTAAAACAGTGTGGTACCAGCAAAGAAACTGGCAAGCAGAGTAATAAAACAGACTTGATATATTTGACATTTTAATACACTTTGAAGACAGAATTTCATATGGTTGTGGGAAAATATGGATTACTCGGTGAACTATGGCTTGGGAATAACTGCCCAACCCATCAGCAAACAAATTTAAGCTGTATCCCTACCTCACACTATACTTCAAAATAAAGTCTAGATAAGTATTGAAATAAAAGATGAAGCATATTAAGAGAAAATACACTTAAACATTCATATTATCTTTGGGGTGTGTGTCAGGCACCTCTCAGGCCCTCTGGACAGCCACCCAGCTATTGCTATAGAACCGCTGCACTAGGGATGGTCTGCCAACACGTTGCCCCAGCTACACCACCTCTGTCCCTCTGTCTGTCTCTCTCCTCCTGGCCTCTCTGGGACAGCTCTGAGCACACCTGCAGTACCCCATTCAGCCATTCTGGTGTGTACACAAACCCAAAAGTGCAAGGGATTTAACACCCACCCACACCCCAGAGGCCTTGGGAGATAAAGCTGGAGGGCGAATATTTCTCTCTTCTATTTGCCAGGGAGATGATTCTGAGCCACACTACACATGGCTCCTGATAGGCCTCCAGCAGGACTGACCCCCATTTCTCTTTGTTTCTCTTGTAGTGGCTTCTCCTCTCTCCCTCTCTCCCTCTTCCCAACCCTCACTTCTCTTCCCTAGAACCAATCACCAAAATAAACTGCATTCAAGGCCTTGTCACAGGTTCCATTTTGGGGGGAACCCAGGCCACATGACTGGGTAAAGCTTAAGTGTGGCACTAAATTGAGGAAATATAAAGAAAAAGACTGTTAGATTCACTTTTTTTTTTTTAATGTAAAACTTCTGTACATCAAAATACACCATACACACTCTTTCGTTCCTTTCCAGGACACTTAAGACCAAAAACCACCCGGCGGGGCCAATCAAGATAGGCAGGGCTGGGATGGGGCAACATGGGTGTCAGAGCCTGAACAGGGCAAAGGGAGAATATGTGTGGGTGGGAGATGACCCAGTGTGGGTATCGGAGCCCACGTGCACTGAAAGGGGGTATATGTGATGACGGGAGCCCATGTGGGGCCTTAGAGAATCTGGGGGGTGGGACATCCCAGAACAGGGTATCAGAGCCTCACTAGAGTGAGGAGATGCCCAGCATGGGGTGTCAGAGGCTGAGCAAGATGAGAAGGGCATCTGCACTGGAGGGGATGTCCCTAGGACAGTGGCAGTGATGACGGATTTATGACATACAAAGTATTAACCAAACAATTAAATATATTATAGATGATGGGGTGAGAACCAGATTTCTCACTGCCATAGAAGCCAGTTATTGGAACAGAAAGAAAGCTAGAATGTACCCCATGGTGTATGATTAGAAACAGAGGCATTAAAAACTCATAGTTTTATAAATAGATATATGCCTCCAACATAGGTATATATAGGGGCACCTGGGTGTTTCAGTCAGTTAGGCATCCAACTATTGATTTTGGCTCAGGTCATGATCTCATGGTTCGTGAGACTGAGCCCCACATTGAGCTCTGCCCTGACAGTGCAGAGCCTGCTTGGGATTCCCTCTCTCCTCTCTCTCTGCTCCTCCCCTTCCCCTGCTTATGCACTTTCTCTCTCAAAAATAAATAAATAAACATTAAAAAACATATGTAGATATAGAGAGAATAAATACAATTGTAAACATGTGAATGCATGCACATGTGTGTTTATGTCCACAGAGACAGTAAAAGCAATGACACCCCAATAGCAATCAGCACACCTAGTACTCAGATTATGGCTTCTAAATACTATTCTTCACTAAAAGGAACTGGGGATCCTTGGAGAAGTGGCTGATTCCAGGGCCAAGGAGGAACAGCTTGGTTTGCCAAAAAACAAGGAATCATGGGGACAAAATCAAAACGGATACAGAAGCCCATTTGAAGGGCTTCTAGGGACCAAACCTAGGGCCAATTGGCATCAAAATACATAATGATATTAATAGATTATAACCCACCACATAAAATAGAAATCCAGGAGTTTATACAGATAAAAATATGCAAATTAATAAATTAAAAGTTTGAAGAAGAACGAGGTATTTAAATAGTCTTAAAGTATCACAAAATAGGTGTTAATTACAAAGGAGAAAGGTAACTTTAGAATGGAGAAATCTGGCCGACTCTACCCTAATCAAGTATTCAAAGCTTCACCCTCCCGTACAGAGACCAATCCAAATCACGCGTGAGCTGGTGGGATGCAATGAGAAGAGCTCAGCATCACTTCTGATATCCTGCCAAATATGGATAAGCTGGAGCAAATCAGGAGGAAACCTCAGAAAGAACACTTTAATGGACGTTCAACCAAAAAAAAAAAAAAAATTGGCCTGTGCTCTTCAAAGGTGTTTAGGTCACGAAAGTCAAGGAAAGACTGCGGAACTGTCCCAGACTGAAAGAGAATAAAGAGACACAAGTCAATGCAACACGAGATTCTGAACTGGATCCTTTCACTACAGACGGCGTTGTTGAGATACTTGGCAAAAGTCAGACAGGGTCTCAGGAATAGCTGGAACCCATGTACTAGGTCAGCTTCCTGATTTTGACAGTCATATCACAGTTATGTAGGAGCACGTCCTTGTTCGTAGGAAATGTACACTACACTTCCCAGGGATGATGGACATCAGTCACCCAAGTGGGTCTGGGGGGAAAAAAAATGGTGATTGTGCTAGCAACTTGTGTATCAGCTTGAGATTATTTCAAAGTAAAAGTGTAAAAAGCCATATAAAAATTTACGCAAAAGACAAACTGGAAAAAATGCAAACCACATGATGGTAAAAGAGTTACATCCTCAACATAAAGCAAGGTTTCAAATTGTATTAGAACAACATGAATACCCAGATAGAAAAAAAAAAATGACAAAATGTGAACAAACAACGTCTAAAAAAATAAATGTTCAACAAACACGAAAAAAGGTTACCTTTTTTGCAAACCAAAGACATACAAATGAAGATGAGACACCATAATTTTTGAGGCTTCAATTTGCAAAATATATGTTTAAATAATAATATCTCATCTTGGAAAGAGTGTGAGGAAACAGCTACTTTTATTTACTGCTGGTGGGAGTATAAATTCACACATTCATCCTGGAGGACAGTTTAGCAATTTGTATCAAAAGCCTTAAAATTTTGCAAACCCATTGCGCTAGTCAGTCTATTTCCAGGAATGCCTCCTTAGGAAATAGTCATGAGTGTTCACAAATATTTATTGCAGAGTTCCTTGTGGAGAGAAACAATTTAATTTCCCAACAATAAGGGATCAGATAAATTAACCACAATACATCCGAACAATAGAATACTATGGCAACCATTAAAAATTATTTAATCAAATATCATTTAATGACAGCTGTGCATATAAATGCAGTTATGTTAGCATTAGTATTCAAATCCTGGTAGCTCTGAGTTCCCACCTGCATCCCTTGAAAGTGGCGTCACTTCTCTGTTGTTGCTGGGGACACTGCAGATGTCTCATGTGTCCTCTGGAACAAGCATGAGCATCTCTCTTGTGGGGACCGTGGGCCAATGGAGATCCCAGGCAGACAGAACCTCCCCCCGTCAGGCTTGGTGTGGGGCTGCCTCACTCCAGAACTGCTGTTTGGCCCCATCTCACACTACCACTAAGTTTTAGCACTGAACTCACATGGACCTGGCCCCAAAGCCGGTCTCCTTGAGCTTCGGGCCTCATGACAGCTTTTATTACCACCATTCGATTCACTCTGCCCATCCCCTCTCCCATTTGGACCAAAAATCTACTCTTTAGGGCCAGTCACGGGTCTCTTCTTTTGTCCTGCTCCTGTACCCCAGAAGAAAAACACCTCCCAAACCTCCTCTATCCAACCCCAAAAAAGAAAATTCCCTGCTGCATAGACAAACACTAGGGGAAGGGGAAGAGAATCACCAGGTCCACCTTCTGGAGGAAAGGGCTGGGTCCCCTCTCTGGCTCAGCCTGAGCATGCATGTATGTGAAGACCAGAACTGTGACCAAACAAACTGAGTAAATAAAAGGCCAGAACAACCTCCACCAAAAGGCTACTCGTGTTTACCTCCTCAGGGTGAGAGAGTGAGTGTGACTTGTATGTTTTGTTTGTTTGTTTACGGGTATTCTATCAAACTTTTTATTTTTTTTAATGTTTATTTTTTTTAATTTTTTTAAATGTTTTTATTTATTTTTGAGACAGAGAGAGACAGAGCATGAGTAGGGGAGGGGCAGAGAGACAGGGAGACACAGAATCCCAAGCAGGCTCCAGGCTCTGAGCTGTCAGCACAGAGCCTGACGCGGGGCTCAAACTCACAGACTGTGAGATCATGACCTGAGCAGAAGTCAGCCGCTTAACCGACGGAGCCACCCAGGTGCCCCTTTAATGTTTATTTTTGAGACAGAGCATGAGTGGGGGAGGGGCAGGGGGAGAGACAGAGACAGAATCCAAAGCAGGCTCCAGGCTCTGAGCTGCCAGCACAGAGCCCGATGCAGGGCTTGAACCCACAGACCGCAAGATAGTGACCTGAGCCGAAATCGGTCGCTTAACCGACCGAGCCACCCAGGTGCCCCTCAAACTGTCTTTTTAAATCTGCACCTTTAAATATTAAAAAAAAAATTATTGGAATGCAGAGTAACAATGACAAAATATGTGTACGGTTAAAATAAGAAAACCCACAAACCACCCGGAGACCCGCCACCCAGCTGCAGACATTGAGTTGGCTGACGGTAGCCCCGCTATGACCCTCCGTGAGCTCAGTCCCTTCCTGCCCCCACACCACAACCTGAGCTTTGTTCTTCCCGTTCCTTTGCTCTTCTTTGTAATTTCACTGAATGTGTTTGTCCCCGTACACAGTAGTTTTGGTGGGGTTTTTTCTTTTTAGTTTCTCATAAGTAAAACCATACTCTGTGTAGTCTCCTGAGACTTGCTCTTTTCACGCACCATTCTGTTCCCGAGATTTACCCACGCCCAATCCCCGCGGTGTAAGCGTACGTGATGACTCATCCTACCCTGGGATGGGCACTTGCGCTGTGTCCTTCTATCTCACATCAACCGGCAACCCTGCATGAATGCTCTCGTCCATTCCTCCCAGAACACACGTCCGACACGTTTTCTAGGTTCTGCTCCAAGAAATAGACTTTCTGGATCATAGGGTGTAAGCATCTCCAACTTATCAGGAGAATGACTAATTGTTTTCCATAATGATGTGCCAATTCACTCTCTCCCAGCAACGCGTCAGTGACGAGGCTGGGATCCATTTAGAAGTTTCAAAACGAGGACTGTCTCCATCGTGACAGGCCTCCCAAGGCACATCTTCCTTGGTGGCTGGAGTCACCCTCAAGCACACCAAGTAATAAAAAGGCACCTCTCTCTTAAAAACCCAAGTGGTGTTTCAGAAGAATCTAGGTCACATCCTGCTCTCCCAACTCATCTTCGCCTAGTCTTGGTTCTGTCTGGTCTCTCTGAGCTGTGTTCTTGGGAGAATCCTCTGCCCTCCAGAGCCAGAGAAGCACCTCTCCCGTGCCAAGAGAGGAGCCCTGGGATGGGGAATAGGAGGCCCGGACCACAGGCCAGCTGCTGACCCCACTCGCCAGGCAGCCTTTGGCGGGCCAGCCTTCCTCCTGAGGGATGAAGCAAGGAGAGAGGCCCGGACAGTCTCTGAGGTCCCTTCTGCCTTCAGGTGGCACAACTAAATCTCCCGCTGCTTTTGGACCCGTCCTCACCAGGACAGCCACAGGGGCCACCGCCTGGTTGCTCACCCCTACACATCATGCAAGCTGTGGCGTGGAAGAGACGGTGATTTTCCGAGGGCCGCATCTCTATCTTGCTTTGGCCCAGAGACAACAGCAGTCCCATAGCCCCATCTCTCTGTCTGGTTCTCCTCACGTACCTCTTGCCATGAACCCTTGGATAGAAGCACCATCTTTTTCTCTCAAGTTTCTTCCTTACTGTGTTAAAGGATGGAGTCGATCACACCTGAAACTGAGTTCTGGCTGGCTTAGCCCTTTCAGCCTATGTGACCTTGTGCTAGTCACGTAACCTCTCTGAGGCTTCAGCTTGCTTGTGTATACAAGGATGATAGTAGTGCTTAGCCCACTGATCCATTGCGAGGTTGTGACCTCATATCTGAGATCACATACCTGTAGCGCTCAGCACAGTGGCCAGCACGTAGAGCACATTGAATAAAAGGCAGCTCACTACTAAAACAGGGCTCCCTTCGGATAGGGTATGCATGCCACCACGGCTCTAAAGTTAGCCTAAGCTTGGAGAATTCAGCTCTTCCCACTTTGCTTCTCTTTACAGAAGGGGAATTTTTGGAAACTCCAGCCTGCTGCTCAGTGCTGAAACAAATGGAAAATGGTTTCAACTTGTCCTTAAGAGAAGGACAGAACAGACTGGAGGGATGGAAGCAGGCACCAAAGGAAGAGGCCCACCTAGGGAGGCATAGGCTCAGGCAACAAAGGCCAAGCCTATGTGCTGGTCCAAAGAGGTAATGCTCCCACATCCCTTACAAAGATTTTGTGTTTAACTTAACTGGATTGGATAAGAGTTTTATTTCTCAAAAATTCTTCTAGCACACTGCATCCCTCTCTGAATGCACTGATCACAGTCTGCCACGTCCAGACATGATGTGTGTGCGTGCACACACGAACACACTTAGTGGGCCCCACCCCACTTTATGTAATCACTCAAGGACAGAGATTGTGTTAGACTAATTCGTGGACTCCTATGAGTCTAGTCCAGAGATTTACATGTGACTGCACTCAACAAACACACATGCCCATCAAGTATCATCAAGTTTTCATTGAATACCTACTAGCTATGGGCCACGGGCTTGGTGGACACTGGGCAAACAGATATGACTACAATATTGCTCCTGCCCTCAGGGACTTTACAGTCCCACGGGGAATGCAGGACAAAATCAACTATGGGAATAGCCAGAGCAAGAGAATTCTAGGCAGAAGCAGCAGTATGAGTAAAGGTATGGAAGCAAGAGGTAGCCTCATGTGACCAGTGTGATGAGTTGGCTGGAGCAGCTGCAGCCGCGGCTACATGGAAAGGTTTGGTATGATGAGGCAAGAGAAATAGGCGGGGCCCATAGGTCATACCAAAAACAAGAGACTTCTCCCTCAGGCCGTGTAGAACCAAGAAAGATGTCAATATGACATGCCCATGTCTCTGCACAATCACTCAGGAACTGTGTAGACAGAGATTTGAGAATTAGGTATAGAAGAGAACAAAGTGGTAGAACCCAATAAAAGCATTGGAAGAAAAAACTGAAGGAAGATTTCAAGAGGAATTTCAAAGACACAAAAGGAAAAGGAGAGAAAAAAAAAAGGTAAGGTTAGAGGACTGATCCAGGAAGTGTAATATACAATTATAAGAGTTCCCAGAAAGATAGAACCAAAGAAACAGAAGGAAGGCATCCAAGAAATAATTTGGGAAAATTTCCCAGAACTAGAGGGCATGAATTTGTAAAGTAAAAGTTCCATTAAGTGCTCCACACAATGGATAAAACAGAGACTCAGCACAACAGCCCAAGCTCAGCGCTGAAGCTTCCGGCTTCAACAAGAAAAGCCTACAGTTCCCTCAAGCTCTTACAAGAAAACCGAGAATGGGTAATATACAAAGAACGAGAAAGGGAAATGGCATTGACTCCTTTACGTCACCGAAAACCAAATGATCATAGTGAAAATTCTTCCCATTTCTAAAGGAAAACATACAACCCCGAATTCTATATTCAACCGAATAATCAAGAGTGATTTTCAGAAAGGCAGATTTTTGCTTCTCATGGATCCTTCCTTAAAAGCTCTTAGAGGATGTTCTCTGCCAAATCAAAGTTGTAAAATGACGCAGAGGGAGACTGAAGGTGGCGGTGACTGTCACACAGGAGAGACGGGAAGGGCGTCCCAAGGATGGTGGCAAAGGAAGGTCCAGGATGAGGCGGTGGCCAGGCACAGGGCACTGTCACCTCCAAGGCCTAATGACTGGGGAGGGGGACGGGGGACGGGGGCGGGGACCATTCAGGATGATGAAACCAGTAGAGTGCTCAATGCAAGTGAACGCCTTGAGAGACAGCATAGGCAGGGGACAGAGACACTGGAGTTGAATGAGTGATAAGTGCATGGATAGGCAAGCGAGCAAAAGAACAGGATGCTTATTAGCTCAGAGGAGGACAAAATGTTGCACAGGAAAGGAAAAGCCAAGTACACCATAGGGAACTAGTTGCCTTCTTAAGAAATGCACATACATGACTTGGACAGAATTTTAAAATGAAACAGTCCCTTTTATTAATACGTAATACTTCAGAGTCCTCCTGGCCTCCTTCCTGTTTCCCCAAGGTGCCCAGAGCGGGACAAACCAAACCCAAACATCTCCCTCTGTCTGTCCTCAAGGAGGCACGGGAACGAGACTTACTTGGCCCCAGTGCGGGGGTTGGGGGCGGGGGGCAAGAAAATAAATTTGAAAAGAAACCTGTAAGACTAAAAGAGAAAAACCTGGTAATTAGTGCTTCAGACAGATAATAAATTCTGAATCTCACAAATAAGGCTTTACGAGTTGAGTGTGTATAATTGGTACCCCAGCCTGGAGAGCCTATCAGATCGCCTTAATCCTACTTTTTGTCTTGTGCATTTTAAATTATTCAGTTCCTTTGAAAACCAGAAATACTGCCTTTGTAGAATCAGACAGCTCACTCCACAGGGTGCCAATTTAGGATCTCCACAGTGGGTTTGGCCAGAGATGCTTGCCTTGAAGTCTGGAGACGGGTATCCATTCAAACCACAGCATTCAGGGCCGGGGCTCGCCCGCGCCTTCCCAGCTACGTTCTGCTGCCCGCGGCCCTCTCCCACCTGGCCACTCCACTGAGAGACAGCCAACCTCGGGGCACCAGGCAGAGTGAGAATGGTGTGAGACCAGCCAGGTGAAAGGCCCAGAACACCTTGGGCTGCGCAGAGACTCCCCAAGGCTCATGTCCAGCTCTAGCTACTCATGTTCAGCAGGGCAGGCCACGTCTCAGTTCCAGATGCTTCTCACCACAGCTGAGTACAGGACTTGGCATTCTCCATCCATGATGCCATTTGATACTCACAACAGCCCTGGGGGAAGGTGCTACTGCTAGACCCATTTCACAGATGAAGTAACTGAGGCTCAAGGAAACAATGTGTTTTGTGTAAAACTAAGCAGTAGAGCTGAGATTTGAATGCAAGTCTGTCTGAGTCCAAAGACCATTTTATCATGCTATTTTGAGGACTTCCTCTGGGCCAGGGCAGGAGCCTGTAGATGAGGTCCCCACCCTCAAAGAGCATAACTCGGGGCGCCTGTGTGGCTCAGTCAGTTGGGCGACAGACTTCGGCTCAGGTCATGATCTCGAGGTCCGTGAGTTCAAGCCCCGCATCGGGCTCTGTGCTGACAGTTCAGAGCCTGGAGCCTGTTTCAGATTCTGTGTCTCCCTCTCTCTCTGACCTTCCCCCATTCATGCTCTGTCTCTCTCTGTCTCTAAAATGAATAAACGTTAAAAAAAAATTTTTTTTTTTTAAAAAAAAGAGCATAACTCGTGGGGAGTCAGGCACATAAACCACTCTGACATGTCATGGTGAGCTCCTTGATGGAGCACTGGTGAGCACCGGTTGAACGACCCGGGAGGGGGACAGTGATGTGTAAGGGGCTTCCCTACCCCCTCCTCCCTGGCACCAGCCTTGGACTCGAGGGTGTAGGAAGTTGTCTTCAAATCCCTGAAGGTTGTGGTCCTTCTGAGCAACCCCTAAAACTCAACTGGGCCCGGTGAACGAAAATCTCAGGAAGGTCAGTTTGCTCTGTGGGAGGAGAGCTGAACTGGAAGGCCCGCTTTGCAAAGAGTGTGAGAAGAGTCTCTGTCACGGCAAAATATTTGAGCCAAAGCCAGACGGACTTGTCAGAAACGTAATGCAGAGGATTCCTGAGCTGGGGGAAAGGGACAAAGCACCTCATTCTCTGTTCTGATCTATCTTCCCTTCTCAGAACATCTATTTACCATTTTCAGTCATGTGAAAAATTGGGATGAGAATAGCCCCCAACTCACCAAGGGGCTGGGGGGACTAAATGGGAAACCAGGGCTCAGACAGATTAAGCAGTTTGCCCAAGGTCACACGGGGTGCCAGCAGGAAACCAGGTCTCATTCACTGCATGGTCTTCCTTTTAAACCAGCTGGGCCACCCGTTCTTCGCTGGTGATCCCATTATGGTTGGTGACTTTTTTGTGCTCAAGATGTGAGAAAAAAAAGACTGGAGTTAGAATTCTCAACCCGGCAATCGACCCATAATCACCACCCCTAGATGCTGGCCCAGGCCTGAGCCCACCCTGAGCTCTCAGAGCACTGCAGCCTGTCTGAAGGAAGAGGGCTGGGCTTGAATTCAGAGGACATGCTTCAAGTCCCACGGTTTCCTCTTACCAGATCCATGATCTTGTACGTGAGTCTCAGTCTTACGTCTATAAAATGGGGATAATAATTCCCGCTCTCAGAAACTGCCAGGGTTAGCAAATGCTTCCAATGAACAGTGTGTGCGAAAACCCTCTGGTCACTAACGCACTCGACGAACGCGAGGAGAGGGGGAAGGAAAGTGGTGTGCACTGAAATCCTCCCATGTTCCACATCAGAAGCAGCCCCTGAGATGAAGACTCGCGTGCAAGTGATGAATTACGAAGCTGCTCCTGGGAGAACGTGATGAAGGAGTGGGGAAACAAGATGGGAAAGCAGCCAGGCAACGACAGGGTCACAGAGGACGTCCCAGCCTGGCCTGATCCTGCACAGAGCTCTGGGGTACACGTTACACCCGCCACGTTTGCCCCACCTTGAAGCAAAGAAGCTGGGCTTTTTCATGCTCCTGCCTCAGCTGAACACTGGTTGCGGGTGACCGTGGGGACCCTGCCTCCTCTCAGATCCTTCTGGGTGAAGCAACTGGGATAGCCTAAAGGCGGCCCTCTGAAGAAGCTTGCAACTGCAAGCTACAGGAAAGAAGCATGCAGAAGCTGGGCGGTGGCGGGGAGGGTGGACAAGAAGAACTCCTAAAAGACAACTGAGGGGCAGGAAACTGACAGTGTCCACTACGCAGACCCTCAACATATGTGTTCTCATTTAATCAATATTCAGCTCAATGAAGAGGATACTATTGGCCCCACTTTACAGATGACAAAGCCAAAACTCAGAAATGGGACTCACTCAAGGCCCCAGAGGTAGTAAGCAACCAATTCCATCTGTCTTCCAGGTCATCCTCTCACAGTAAAGATTTTACCGTACCTCTTGCGGCTCCAATCTCCAGAGCCCCTCATGGCATTGGAGGGCCCCGGTCTCCTCCAGGCTTCCATTCCATCTGCTTGTCCCATCAACATCACACAGGGTCAAGAAGCCCACCAAAATGGGAGAAACGGAGACGCTGGCGTTAGTAGGGATGACAGGGACGGCAGCAGTAATAATGATAATAGCGGTGATGGTGATAACGTCAGTGGCATTGGGTACGGAGGTATTGGGGTGGAGGAAGTGATGAGGGTGGTGGTGATGATGGTCACGGAGCTGGCATTGGTGTTTTACGGCGAAGTTGGTCATGGTGGTGGTGGAGATGGCGGGGTGCAGCAGCAGGGGCGACGACGGTGCGCGGTGGTTCTGGATACTGTGGCGGCGGTGGTGGTAGAGGTGGTGACGGTAGATGTAGTTGCGGAGGTGATGATGAGGGCAGTGGTGGTGGCTGCGGCTAAGAACATACTGGCATAAAGAACGTGGTAGAGGAGATGATGGTGATGATGGCAGCGGTGATGGAACCAACAATAATGACGGTCATGGCGGTGATGGAGATGATTAGGGCGGCAGTGACGAGCGTGGCAGGGTGGTGACGAATGTGGTGGTGGTGGTAGTGAAGTTAGGAGTGGAGGTGAAGATGGCGATGGTGATAATAGTGGCTGTGGCCGTGGTAGTATCCATATGGTGGAAGCACCAATACGGTGGAAGTAATGATGGAGTTGATGGTTAGGGAGGTGACAGAAGGAGAGCCTGCAGTGATGGTGGAGATGATACGGACGGGGCTAGCAAGCGATGGTGGTGGTGGAGTCGGTGATCATAATGGGGGTGGCCATCGTGGGACTAACACGGTGGAAGTGGTGGAGGTTGAAGCTGACGAGGGTGATGGTGAGGACAACGGGAACAATGGCAATGGCGCGATGGTGGTGCAGTTACCGTTGGGACACCGGTAACGTTACTATTGGTGGTGACAGTGAGTAACCAGGAAGATAGTAGCAGTTGCCTCCTGCCTCCCTATGTGCATCAGAAAACGGGGCCCGCGGGTCCCCACCTGGTGGCCAGGGGAAGGCAGAGAAGCCCTCAAAGGGATTGGAGCTAGAATGAGAACACGTTCTGCCGGGATGAGGCCCAAACAGCCACGCGTCACCCCTCAACAGAGAGCCAAAGTCTGCAGAGGCGCAAGGATGGCCGAGCGAGTGAGACGGCAGAGCAAGTCAGTCACATCATATTTCAGTAACAGCATGTAGCTGCTTGTTAGCAGAGATCTGCTTTCCAACGGCAAATAATAAAATTATGCTTTTTGTGCGGCTAATGAAATGCAAATTGAAGCTGGATGCACATTAATGCAAAGAGTTGAATATCCATTTAATCAGCTCCTCCCTGCAGGGGCCAATGATAAAAATGACAGAGGAATTGCATTGCTAATTCCGGGCCTGTCACATCTTATACACCCGCACCTTGTAAACCTACTACTCCTGTGGCTGGCACCTGCCTGAAGGACCCAGGGTTTAGGTGTCAGGGCTCTGGAAGCCTGGGAATTCCTTTTGTGGGGGAGGGATTAGGCGGTTGGGCCCAGATGGGAGTGGGGAGGCCTGGAGGGAGTGGAATGAAATAGATGGGATCTTTCCTATATAAAATAAATTGCCACCACCCTCTCTGCCGTCCCCCACCAGCTTCTCTTCTACGTGGTAGGTGGGATGGCAGTCAGAACCTTTCTTCCTGTGATAGAAATCAGAGTTCAGTGGTGTAACACTAAAGCTGACACGTATCAACTGTTACTCTGTGCCAGGTGCCCTGCAAGGTGGTTTACTAGCACCTGCTCATTTGACTAGCAGAGGTGGGGACAGTTACTCCTATTGTCAGGTGAGGAAACTGAGGCTCTGAGAGGTCAAGTCAGTGCTTTGCCAAAGGACACATAGCTAGAAAGGGATTTGAATGCAGACAGTCTGAGTCAAGGCCACAGTCTCAGCTACTAGAGTATACTGTTTCCCCTGAAGAAAATGCCACCCAGGGAAATAGTCCATTGACTCCAAGGGTCTGTGCTCCTCCATGTGCTCAGCCACGGGCCATCCCTGAGGGCAGCTATGGAAGAAGGAGTCACCGTCCCTGCTCTCCAAGACCTCGTAAGTTCATCCGGGATGACTGTCTTTCAAAAGAGTGAGTAGTTTCTCACAGATGCACCAACACGACTTAAAAAAGAGCAGAGCGGGGTGCTCACTAGGCTACCGCTGGTGTATAAAGGAGAGACTCCCTGGTGTCCAGCAACAGAGAAGGGCTGGAAGGAGGGAGAGGTGGTCAGGAGCAGGGAGGGAGGAGGTGAGGCTACTGCCAGGGGGTGAAAGATGGGAAGGATCCTCTCAAACAGTAAGAAGGGCTGGAGGTCATCTCTGCTCACTCTGAGTCCAGCCCAGGCCAGCGACCCTGGAGCGGAGGAAGCAGTTCAGCCTGCCTGAGGGGGCAGATGGGAATCAGGCCAGGCATGTACTTGTTAAACCCAGGAGAAAGGCCATCAAGTTCAATCCGTAAGTCAGTGATTCCAAAGACGAGGGGGAAGACAGATCGGAGGGGACCAAGGAGCAGTAAGGGCGTGCCACAGTGACAGAGGCCAGGGGTGGTGGGCCGGAAGCGGGGTCCACCCGTGCACATCCTGTCTAGGTCTCCACCCTGCCACGACAGAGGCACAGGAAGACAGCCAGAAAACACTGGGGCCTCAGGACCCTCCCCAACATTAAGAGCAGCTTCGGTGGGCTTTGAGGGGCTTGGTGGGGACGTGTAAGCCTGTCCAAACGACAGTGGTGACAAGGGGGTACTTCCTAGCACTGGAGACAGGGGTGGGGGCAGGCATGCTGATGAACAACACGCGTTGTCTTCGCAGAGCCTCTGCCGTGACAACCTGTCTCAGGATTCTGATTGGACCCGACAGGTTCCTTCCAAACGCCACACTGCCACTTGGACGAGATTTCCCTTTTGCCTGGCCTCTGACAGGACACAAACGGGGAGGCACGCGTGCCCATCTCAGCTGGAAACAAGACCCCAGGGTCAGCTACGAGCCCCCAAGCTCGCCCACCCTCAGCAGCCAGAAGGGAGATGCCAGTTCCTCAGAGCAGCCCTCAAGGCCCACCCTCATCACGACCACACTGATGCCACTCACCTTGGGGAGTCACCATGCTCTGATTTGGGCCACTTATTGAGCACCTACCATGTGCCGGGCACTGTACAGCTGGCACTATATTGAATCATGGCAACAGCAAACCCTTTCAGGAAAGAACTCTTTTTTTTTTTTAATTTTTTTTTTTAACGTTTATTTATTTTTGAGACAGAGAGAGACAGAGCATGAACGGGGGAGGGGCAGAGAGAGAGGGAGACACAGAATCAGAAACAGGCTCCAGGCTCTGAGCAGTCAGCACAGAGCCTGACGCGGGGCTCGAACTCACGGACCGCGAGATCGTGACCTGGCTGAAGTTGGACGCTTAACCGACTGAGCCACCCAGGCGCCCCAGGAAAGAACTCTTTTTGTCCCCATTTTACAGATGTGGAAAACAGAGGCCGCCAAGCTTGCCAAGAATGTGCTTCCATCGACTCCAAGGGTCTGTGCTCCCCATGCCGTGCTCAGCCACGGGCCATCCCTGAGGAGAGCTACGGAAGGAGGAGGCACCGTCCCTGCTCTCCAAGGCCTCGTAAGTTCATCTGGGGTGACTGTCTTTCAAAAGAGCGAGTGGTTTCTCACAGACGCACCAACACGACTTAAAAACCAAAGCGCGGAGCGGGGGGCTCACTAGGCTACCGCTGGTGTATAAAGAAGAGAGAGAAATATATGTTTGTGTTTGCTGTAATGTAAACACATTAAACAGAGGCCCCTGGGACATGAGAAATCAGTAGCCGTGTCTAGCTCACGGGGAAGGAATGGACAGATGGGGGTGAGGGGGCTGGGGAAGAATTTTACTCTATGATTCTCTCATTTTATTTTTCTTTTTGAATACATAAATATACCAACTCTTCAAAATTTTAAGCAGAGGTTTTAACTAAAAAATTAAATATCTTTTCACCTGCATTAGAAAACACAGTAAGACCGTGAGGGGGCATTTCTCAGTAAAGGATCCTGAAGCACAGAAGGGTTGGTTGGGGGCTGTGGCTCATGCCCTGGTCACGGGGAACCATCCGTCCCCTTATTCCACAGGCACTGGCTCCCAGTCGTGTCCCACAGGGCCGGGCACCCTGTGGGTCTCAGTAAATATGACATCATTCCCCTGCTCCAGGACATAGATGGGAGGGCCAAGGAAAAGTAAACTGGCTTCCCTTTAATAAATAAATAAATAAATAAATAAATAAATAAATAAATAAAGGAAAAGGAAAAATAACTAAAGCTTAGCACCTGCAAGGTTTGGCCAGAAGAAGAGCCCCTCGATAGGGAGAGAGGCAGGGCCAGGGCCTGTAGCCACTGTGACCTTGAGCTCTGCCTTCCTGGGACATAGGATCCGGCCTTGATTCTCACTGCCACCCCAAGGTAATCTCTTCCTTCTAGTGCTCCAGCCCTTTGCCTCCCTTAGCACATCCAAAACCAACATTACCTCTCCACAAAGCTACCCTTGGGGAATCAGGGGATGAAGACCAGGAGAAGGAGGTTCTGCTGCTGGGCCTCATTTCCGGTTCCCCCATCCACACACCCTCTGACCCGTCCACCTGGTGGCACCTTGGCCACATCCTTGCCTCCCCACTGCCCCGGGGCTTCATCAGCCCCACATCGCACCCCCATGACCTGCCCCTGACTCCATTCCCAGGTCAAGCTTCTGGGCCTCATCACCAGGAGAGAGGCACCAATGAGGACCCTGCACCCCCAGACAGATCCTGCCCGGGTGTGTCTTCCCCTCACCAGCCCACACTCATACACCCCTCAACACCAGGCGGAGACAAGTGCCGATTAACAAGGGCTCCATGTGGGAGGTATGGACAGCCTTCCACGACATGCTGCACTTTGGTTTGTAGTTTATGGGCTCAAGAGCAATGGGACAGACATAGACGTTGAGCCATGGAACAAGGATATGAGGAAGGAAAACGGTTTTCCCAGAAGTTTTGAGCTAGGACCTCTCTACCAATGTTCTAGATCCTGGCCTGGGATGTAGGGTCATGAAAGTGAATGAGACAGGAGACACCACTATGAAAACAAGATGGGCAAAGAGTGTCATAAGTAAAAGAGGAAGTTCAGGGAGTTGACCACTGGGGACATCAAGGAGGCTTCCAGAAGGAAGGGTGAAGAGGGGTGTGCTCACCAGGCAGTCCAGCAGGGAGGAAACAAGCTTCCTTCACCACAGTTGTTCAGACCATGTCTACACCAACTATGCACCTGGTTAATTTATTTTGAGAAAAAGAGAGAATAGGGGAGGGCAGAGAGAGAGAGGAGAGAGAGAATGCCAAGCAGGCCCCGAGCTGTCAGCACAGAGCCTGACATGGGGTTCAATCTCACAAGCCATGAGATCATGACCTGAGCCAAAATCAAGAGTCAGACACTTAAACGACTGAGCCACCCAGGAACCCCATGCCTGGATGATTTCAAAGCAACGCTGTCTGGTAGAACTTTCTGCAGTGCTAGAAATGTTCTGTCTCTGTACTGTCTAACACAATTGCCACTACCTGTGTGCAACTATTGAGCACTTGAAATGCAACAAGTACAACTGAGGAAATGAATGTTTAAATGTTTTAAGTTTTAACTCATTTCCACTTAATTAGCCACCGTGGCAGGCGACTACCATATTGGACTTTGACACTTCCAGAAGAACGAACGTGAGGAAAGCTGCTAGTACCAGTAGTCACTTGTTGGCTGTGTCCTAAAAGGAAGAAATCTCTGAGGCAGTCCAGGAAAAGGCTGGTCAAGGAGAGAATTTTAGCCTTGGTGAACCTCTGACATCAAACCAAGGTTGGGGTCCAGCTCACCTTACACACCCAGGCCAAACATGGGCCGTCCGGCTTCCCTGAAGCCAGGGACAGTGGCTCCCTGAAATCATCACTCAGCTGAGTTTGGGGTGGCCTGAATTGTCTTTGTTTGGGGCTGTTTGTTTTGAGTGGTGTCATTATTTTATTTTTAAATTACCTATAATGCACCCTTTAAAAATTCCCTAATTACAGATAGGATAAATACATAATTGCAGACTTTTAAAAAGCACATATTATTTACTCAATACTCCATAATTACGGTCTTTTCCACGAAATGTATTATTTCCTGGATGGTCCGTAATCGCTCCTTTGAAGCCAGCTGGGGAAGGCCGAGTTGTCCCTCAGAGTCAGTCCACAGGTCACCGGTCCTGGCCCATCAGGCGGTTTATGAGCCTCTGCGGCTGGCTGTGGGAGCCCAGCAGGTCCGTGCCCACAGGAAGCACCCGGCTCGGTTACCGCACAGGCAGATCCAGACACGGAGGCGCTGGTCTCACTAAAGACGGTGGGATTTGGGGGTTGGGGTCTGAGGAGGAGGCGCCCCTGTTTCTCTCTTGATTGCTCTGATGACAGGCGGGTGGGCGGCTTAGAGGTGTGTGCTCAGGCTCGGCATCAGCGGCCCAGTGGGTGCATATCTCAGGGCCGTCACAGACTAGCTCTGCAACTGTAGACAAGGCTCTCAGTTTGGGTTTTACCCAAAGCAGCCCCTGAGCCCAGGATCTGGGTGAGGTGATCCCAGGAAGTCCAGGTGAGGGAGTGAGAAAGTAAAATGGGGCAGAGAGAAAAGCCAGATGGGTGTGTCTTTGTAAGCAGGTCGCCGCTGTCATCCACACCTCAAGAAACGGCAGGACTCACCGCAGAATCGTCCCCAAGGAGGCGAGGTGTTCATCTACCAACTCCCGCCCCTCACTTCTGGAGGGTCATCACTGGGCACATTAACTCCCCAACATTCCCAGGCTGCCCTGCCCACAGGCAGCTTGACGCAGGAAGCCATCAGCACATACAGCCCCGCCCATCGAGGCTGCAGGTGACCTCCAAGAAAGACCCAAGGGTTATGAGCAGGTACCTGATACTGCCAAAGCAATTCCTCCATCTCTCTCTGCTTCAGCTTTCTCATCGGCAAATGAAGATAAAAATAGCACCTGCCTTGTAGGTTATGGGGAAGAAAAAGTGAGGCTGGATAAACGGAAGTTGCTATGATTGTGAGCGACTACGGATAAGGCCTTAGCTCAGCCTTTGGCAGCCTAAGTGGCAGCCCTCCCCGATTCAGAGAGGCTTTCAGGACCAGCCAAAAAATTATCGCAAGGCCTGCGAAGAACCTGGCATGATGACAAATCCTTTGGCTGTGTCCCCACACCTGTCACCCCAAGTCAGACACTGTTGGCCGATTTATCATTGTATCTCTCTTCTTTCTCCCTATAGCCCCCAAGTTGGTCCAAATATGAGTGGCTTCAGGAAGATGAATCTGGGTGGGGCTCAGCCAGTCACAGTCATTCCATTCTCCTCTTCCCAAGTGGCTGGTTTAGACATTTGACATACTTCTAGCCAATGAGATGCAAAGGAAGACATTCCTCTCTGAGAAAAAGGAGATGTTCTCTCAGAGGAGATGTCAAAGCCTCTTCTGGCTTTG
Organism: Prionailurus viverrinus; assembly: GCF_022837055.1. Taxonomy (NCBI): domain Eukaryota; kingdom Metazoa; phylum Chordata; class Mammalia; order Carnivora; family Felidae; genus Prionailurus; species Prionailurus viverrinus. The sequence goes on along the minus strand of NC_062571.1, from coordinate 38,861,625 downwards.
GACAGTATTGGCTGAGGAGTGATGCTTGGTGCAGCTGCAGCCATCTGCACTGTGAGGGCACAGGCCTGAGGACAAAGGCAGCACATTGACAGTGGCAGAAGAGACCATGGAAAAAATCCAGTGCCTTGCTTACATCATGGAGTCCCTAACTTGATAAGCCCTTCAAATATCCTAGCTCTGGTATAAATAACAGTCAATGTTAAGGTAACACTTACCACACGTCAGGCACTGCTCTAAGCATTTTGCATTTGTTAACCCATTTAATCCTCACAAGCACCCTTGAGAAAGACATTATTGGTGGTTGCATTTGCTGGTGTGAAAACTGAGTCCCGGAAGGGTTAAGTAACTGGCTCAAGGTCTTACAGTTAGCAATGCTTCCACCTCAGGCAGCCAGCTTTGGGCTCTGAACTCCTGGTTACACTAGACTCTCCTATCATTTAACTGTTTTTATAACAAAAAAAAAAAATCTTCCTATCCTTTAAGCCATTTTGATGTGTTTCTTCTGTTAAATGCAGCTGGAAGTATCCTGATTGAGACACTTCATTGAGATAAGCCAAGAAGGAAGGAAGGAGGGAGGGAGGGAGGGAAGGAACAAAAGAATGAAGGAAGGAACGAAGGAAGGAAGGAAAGAAGGAAGGAAAAAGGAAAGGAAGGGAAGGAAGAAAAGAAGAAGAAAGAAAGAAAGAAAGAAAGAAAGAAAGAAAGAGGAAGGAAAGGAAGGAGGAAGGAATGAAGGAAGAAAGAAGAGAAAGGAAAGGAAAGGAAAGGAAGGAAAGAAAGAAAGAAAGAAAGAAAGAAAGAAAGAAAGAAAGAAAGAAAGTTTAATTTTAAGTTAAAGGGGAATGGCTAAGTTTTAAATGTGTCAGGAAAGTACCTGAAAGTTCATATCTCGTGTACTCCACTGGCAGGATCCTCCCCTTGCAACATGACAAAGGACCATTGTCAGTATCAGACCACTTTTACTACAAGCTCAAATCTGTGCTCAGCACTAGTGTAGATCATCTCAGAGAGTCCTGGAGATGATTCTGCAAGATAGGTACCGCCATCCCTAGCTTACAAATTAGGAGACCATAGGGACATCTGGGTGGTTCAGTCAGTTAGCCTCCGACTTTGGCTCAGGTCATGATCTCATGGTTTGTGGGTTCAAGCCCCGCATTGGGCTCTGTACTGACAGTTCAGAGCCTGGAGGCTGCTTCGGATTCTGTGCCTCCCTGTCTCTCTGCCCCTCCCCTGTTTGTGCTCTGTCTCTGTCTCTCTCTCTCAAGAATAAACAAACATTTTAAATATTTTTTAAAATTAGGAGGCCATAATAATACTCTCTAGCACACACTGGGTTCTTATTCTGTGCCAGCCTCCAAGCTAAGTACTCTCCATGCCTTTTCTCACTTAATCTTCACAATAATCCAGTAAAGTTACCATCATTTTACAAAACGGGAAACCAAGGCTATGAGAAGCTAAGTATCATGTCCAAGGTCACAAGATGATAGGGAGAGCCATGATTCAAACTCAATCTCCCTGACTCCTAGCAAGCCTGGGAGTCTGTCTTTAAGAAGAAAGAAGGCATACCCAAAGAACAAGCCACCTGTGACCAAGAAATAGGGAGCTTGGCCAGCAGGGGCCCAAGTAGCCCTGAATCTGGGCTAATGGCCATCAGCTCCAAGGAGGAATGAAGAAGGTATTGGCTGGTGCTACCAAGAGTGGGGAGGCACCTCCCCATCACCAGAAGTGTTCAAAGAGAGGCCAGGTGAGGATTTGTGCTATGGGTAAGAGAGTGTTGAGATGCCCCCCGCCCCCAACCATCTCCACAAGTCAGGGACTTGAGGATTCTAGAATTCTGTAGCCACATATCCAAACTCTCTCCAGAGGCATGGAGACCACACAGCCTGTGTGTTTCCTGCTGACTAAAAAATGAAATCACAGAAGGAGCACTGGACCAGGATGCAGAAATCTGAGACTTGTCACTCTACAGCCCCTGGCTCAGGGACTCCAGACCATTCATGTTGCCTCATCAAGTGCCAGCCCAGAGCATATGGCCAGGCATGGACTTTGCTCGTAAAAAAAGGCACAGGAATTGGTTTGAGGGGTGCCTAGATGGCTCAGTTGGTTAAGTGTTCAACTCATGGTTTGGCTCAGGTCATGATCTCATGCTTTGTGAGTTTGAGCCCCACATCAGGCTCTTTGCTAACAGGGCAGAACCCGCTTGGGATTCTCTCTCTCTGTTCCTCCCCTACTTGTGCACTCACTTCCAATCTCTCTCTCTCTCTCTCTCTCTCTCCCTCCCTCCCTCAAAATAAATAAATAAACCTTAAAAAAAGAATGAGTTGGAACCTCAAGGGACTTATCATTTAAACACCAGCCTACAGGATTTCTAGAGAAATCCATATTCTGGCTAACAAGCCCTCCCCAACCCTGTCTGGTTCTTCAGGCTTGTGAAGGCTGCTCAGGAGCAGAAAGCAGTCATCTATAGCTTGGCTACTCCTCAGGTAAATCTGAGACAATTCTCTATTCCAGCCTCAGTTTTCTCTTCTGTAAAATGGGGGTATAAACAAGGAGTTCCTAAAGGCCCTTCCAGTTCCAGAGTGGAGGATGTCGGGGGTCTAAGAAGGGTTGCCATGTGGGTCCCAGCCCTTCAGAAAGAATGAGTTCTTCCCTGGCTTCTGGGAGCTCACACAGGGAAATGGGGAATCATGGGGTCCCCACTCCTTCAGGCCTGGTCAATTGTTTGTACTCACAAATGGTCTCCAGGACTCACCTAGAACAGTAAATTTTAAGGAGGTCTGGCTTACCCTTCAGCCTCCTCACTCTCTGACTCATGGGGAAGGCTTCATGGACCCAGAAAGACCCAGATTGAGGTCCCTAGTCCTGCCCCCTCATTGGCTGCATAACCCTGGACAAGTCTGTCTTACCTTTGATCTGTCATCTTTGGAATGGGAATATACTATCACATTATCCCACTACTGGGAGGACGACGTGAAATTAGACAGTAAAGAGCCTGGCCAGTACAAAGTACACAGTTGGTGCTCCATAATAAATGCCTGCTTTCTTCCCACGGGCAGGGGCACAGCTCCACATGTTCCTCCCAAGGAGAAGGGCAGCTGGAAGGGTTGGCTTTGACACTGGCCAGGACAGAGGTGACATCTCCCCCGCTGCCCGCCAGAGGCAGGACTCCTGCAGTGTGGGAGCCAACTGGGCTGCGGGCAGCTTCTCGGGCCAGATAAAGGACAAAGGAGGGGCCGAGGCAGAGCTGCATCAGCAGTTGGGAAGGGCAGTGCTGTGACAGTGACACCGAGCACAGCCCACTCTTCTGAGCCGGTGCCCACGAAATCACACTTGGCCCAGAAGAGCGTGCACCGCCTAACAATGAGGACGCTGCAGGCTTCCCTCTCTGCCTGCCCGCCTGCCCCACTCCTTCCTCTCACCTCTCAGCTCCCAGTCGGGGCACCTCCCCCTCCCACCAGCCTGCAGGGACCACCTCCACTCGGAGCTCCTGGTAGGGTCACAACTGTCGATGCAGCACACACGGACTGCCACGCACCCCAGCCGAGAAGCAGAGATGGACAAGCTGTACCCACCCAGCCCCAGCCCCAGGCCCAGGCCATGGAGAAGCAACCCTGGCAGTCAGCTAAAGCCAGCGGCTCCCTGCCTCCGCTCAGGGAGGTGCTCTGGGTGCCTGTGCTCAGGCTCCCCTGCAGGATAGCATCCCTGGAGCACTGCCCATAAACTGCTTATGACCAGCAATGGGTCGGATAACTCCCACAACAAATGTGCACATTTCCTGGTAAGGATGCCGGCCAGGTAGCATTGTTAATGACCATTCCTTTTTGAAAAACTGGTGAGTCAGGAACACATCGCTAAATGCCTTCCAGAAGTCAGTCATGGGGTGCTGTGGGAGGAGAGCCCATCTCCCTATCTGCATAATTCGGGGTGGGGCAGGGGATCTCTAAGGTTGCTCCCAGAGCTAACCATCTGAGGGTCTGGGAACCCCGTGCATGGACAATCCAGCCCCAAGTCCCATTTCCAAATTCACCCACCGAATCAGGCCTCCTAATAACGATGTGGTAAGCTCCTGACAATGACAGGGAGGTGGACGCCCGTAGAAGAGGCCTGGGCACAGTGGGAGTGGACATTTAGGATCAGAAAAGCCTCGACAAGCTCCCAGGTGGAAAAGTAAGAAACACAGTAGAACCGGAGCTGAAACAGGGGGAGCAAAGCCTCGGAGCCCACTCTCACTCCCTCCAGGACACCCCTGGAGCATCTGCACCCCTGAGCCCTTCACCGTGTAGGAAAATCTCAGAGGGGTATAACAGACCGGTCAGCACACACCATGGTACCTCACTTCATTCTGGAGGCCACCTGCAGACACTTCCCAATCATGCCAAGGCCTCCCAGCTTCTCTGTATGAGGGTGGTCCGGCCTGTGTGCCGGGCAGGGCAGAGAGCCAGGGAACTGACATGCCCCAGGAACAACCTTTGCCAATGATAGAACAGAAATGGCGGACGCATGGCTCAACTCCCTTATACCCAGTGGGGCGATGCCTCGGTGTGTTCCACATAGTCTCCTAGGGGCCTGGAATTGGGGGGTGACCTGGCTCAACTGGTCAGAGGCAGCTGCCTGGGATTCTGAATCTGGGCCGAGGACACACGCACAAAAGGCACAGAGTTTCCATTCTGTTGCAGCAGCTGCACAAACATCCTGCTTCCAAGGGCCACCGTGGCCAATGTACCCACAGAGCTGTTCAGTGCCCAGGGCTGGCAGGGCGTGGCAGGAGGGTCCTCCCAGATGGCCTGTGTGGCAGGATGGTGGCTATGATCCCGGACCCCCAGCCTATTACCTGAACCTGGTTCTTCGGGCTTCCTACGATGCAGCGAATACCTTCTACCCATTCCGTAAATTGTCCTTCCTGCTTACATCAGCCAGAGTCTATTTCTGTGGCTTGGAACAAAATGCCTAGCTGATAGACACACAGGGAGCCATGCAAGAACAAGGGCCTCAGGCCTCTTCCCCAACCCAACAATCCTGGATTCTAAATCACAGGAAGATGAAGACAACTAAAGAGAGAGGCAGGGAGAAGAGAAGGGTGCTGGGGTCCCTCCAGTAGCGACCGAGGCCTCGTCTCCTAAAATAAAGCCACAGTCCTGCCTTCAAGGAACGCTCCGTCCAGGAGGGAGACAGGCACACAAGCCAATAATCCCAAGGCACAGTGATGAGAGTCAAGCCAGAGGGAAGCACAAGGCATAGGAGACAGTGGCATCTGGGATCAGGAAGGGCTTCCCAGAGGAACAGTGTCTGAATGCAGGTAAGTGAAAAGGCAAAGGAAGGAGAAGGGAAAAGAAAGCAAACCAGGTGCTTCACGGCCATGAGCAGGCTGGCCCAGAGCCAATCCCTGGATAAATCATGACTCAGTGCCTGGCTCCAACTGTAAATCTGGGAGACAGATAGGTGGCTCTCTGGAGGGACCACTGCCCCCTGGGGAGGGCTCCAAGCTTGTCACCAGCTAATAGGAAATAAAGACACATCCACTTGTATGTGCAGAGATGTCTAAGTCTGCACACACACACACACACACACACACACACACATGAACACACACGCTTACACACATGTACCCCCCAAAGAAGGGCACAGAGCAAAACAGCAGTTTGCCACACATGAGTGTTTGTAAGGATTCATGACTAGGACAGGATTCATCCCTGTCAAAGTGGAGGCTTCAGGGAAAAGGTTTGCCCAGCCCAGACTCAAAGCTGCCTTCGTGAGGAGCAGGGCAGTTTTCTCTTGTTGCTGCCAAAGAGAGATGATGGTGTCGGGGGGACAGCGGGACGCAGGCTCTGAGAAGCAGGCAGCTGGGCACCCAGCCTCAGCTTTCCCAAACTGTTTAGGTGACCTTGGGAGAATCTCCTCCCCTACCTGGCCTCAGTTTCCCCATCTGTACACTGAGGAGATTAGTCTAGATCAACAACGGTTAGTCCAGCTCAGTCCACTGGTAGTGGTCGCCTGGAACACTCTGATGAGAAGGAAGCTGGGCTTAGCAGAGACACTACTGATTAGCGATGTCTGCGTAGGCACAGGTAAGGGCAGAAGTGGCACGTGTGCTAACTTACCATTCCTTACCTCTTGAGTCCTGACACTCTGTGAGTCCCTGATCTGACTCCTTGGGCTTAAACTGGGCTCCAACTTATGGTGCTGCAGCTCATCCCAGTCATAAGAGCCCATTGTGCACCTCTTCCCATCTCCATCTTCAGTGATATTTCATTGCCCACATCTTAAAATCAGCCACAGTGGAAGTATTTACACCATGGAAATTGGCTAACGCTACAAATCAGGGCTTCCCCTCCCTCACACTCCCTGAGAACTAGTTGTTAAACATGTACTAGCACACCCCCGGCTGTATCCCTGCCCACAACAGGCCAGGACACGAGGAGAAGGGAATCCAGGCAGCTCCCCAGTCCTGGGACCCATTGGGAACCCTTGTCCCCCGACAAGTGGCCGGTGCCCACAGATGCTGGAATTCAGACCATTCTATCAGAGACTCACAACCCCTAAAACTCACCTTGTTCTCTATCCTTATCAGCCTTTGCCTGACTCCATTCAGGCTATTGTAACAGAATATCACAGACTGGGTGGCTTACAAACAACAGGCATTTATTTCTCACCATTCTGGTAGCCAGAAGTCCAAGGTCAAGGCACCAGCAGATCCAATGTCTGGGAAAGTCCTGCTTCCTGGCTCACAGAGAACCACCTTGTCTCTGTGTCCTCACATGATAGAAGGGGCGAGGGAGCTCTCTGGGGTCTCTTCTGTGAAGGCACTGATCCCACCATACTCCTCCCTCATGACCTAATCACCTTCCACAGGCCTTTCCTCCTAATACCATCACATTGAAGAGTAGGTTTTGGCGTAAGAATCTTGGGGAGACACAAACAGGGAGTCCATAGCACGGCTTTTGCTTCACACCCCCCCAATTCAGGCCCCCACCCAATCTGCTTTGGTGCCAGTCGTGCCCCCCTCCTCCAGGAAGCCTTCTCAGACTGCTTTAGTTTGCAGGGATACCCTCACCGCCGCCCCCACCCCAAGCTCTCATTTCACTTTCTGTGTTTGTTGGTTCAGGGAGGAAAACTGCCTTCCTGGAAAATGTTCAAAGCCTATGTCTTCTCCTTCTTCTGTCCCCACAGTCCGTGCCCCACATAGGCCTAGTCATGGAACAGACGTCTAGGGAGATGCCAGCTGAGTCACAGCCTCAGACAGAGTCCTGAAATGCCTATAGCCATCATCCCAATCAGATTCTCATTTCCCACGTAGGGAAACTGAGGCCCAGAACAGCATGAAACTGCCTGTCAGCAGCCAAGCTAACTCCAGAACCGAGGTTTCCAGATGCCCACCACACTGCCTTAGGAGTCTCGTTTACAGATGCAGAGACTGAGGCCCACCGAGGTCAAAAGGTTTAGCCAAGCTCACAGTTTGACCCAGTAGCGAGTCAGGACAGACGCCCAGGTCCCCGGCATCCCAGAGGGGGGCCATGCCCTCTACACCAGCGCCCCCTGCCTCTCCCTTCACTTCATTCCCGGCTTACCTAACTAGGCCTTGACAACAATGTCCACTGCAGGGCTCTGGAGCCCACCTCCCACCTCTCTCTCTCTCCACCCCCAGGCTCCGACAATATCAAACCTCAGGGGTCATGTCAGCAACCAGGGGGCCCCAGAACCCCCAGGGCCACTTTCTCCAGGAGGGAGCAAGGCCCAGTCCGGGCCAGCACAGGCTGCATTTGGGGCCGCCTCCTCCCGGTTCTCTGTCCTCAGGCTGCTGTTTAACATGCACACGGGAACCTCAACGCTGAGCGTATAGATTTCTCTTTGTCTTTGGTGGTAATTATTAGCTGTCTCGGCGGGTGAATGCAGGCAGAAACAAAGGCAGCAAGGGTTGTAAAACCTTTTATCTCGATCAGGCCGCATTATTTGATAAGGTGCTAAGCTAATAGCAACGCATGTCAAATTGTGTTTAGACAGATCGAGGGGCTGGGAATGGAGGGTATATTTGTCTCCGGAAACCTGCACCTGCAAGGATAAAAAGAATAGCACACTGATAGTCACAGCCCTGTGCAAAACACAGACAGCCCAGCTTCTGGGACTCCTGGCACAGAGACTCCCTGGAAAGGGGACGAAATAAGAGTCGGGGAAGAGAGAGAGCGGGCCCACATGTGCTCATCCCCTCTCAAGACTATCTCAGGGTCTTTTCCCTCAGTCCCATAGGTCCCCACAGGGGTCAGCAACAAAGGTAGGATTCAAATCCAGGTTCCCTGGCTCCCCAGCCAGAGCTCTTGCCACAAGCAGTTATTAAACCCCAAGTATGTAAATCTGTCCTCTGTATAACATTGACTCTTATAGACCGAATCCCTACCCACAGAACGTGGCATGGACCGTATAGAATTAGTAGTGAATCACAAGTGCCAGGAAAATCAAGGAGAGCTTCCTGGAAAAGGTGGAGTTTCATATAGGCCTTTCAGGATGAGAAGGGTTTGGAACAAAAGCCTGGGAAGAAGCACCTGTAACCACCAAGCTCCAAACGCCTTCCTGTGAACTCCCAGGCGAACGTTTGGCCGTCTTCCTGGATCCTGCCAGTCACTGCCTCCAGTCTGCCCTTCCCACACCCTCCCAGAGCACTTCACTCCACCTTCAGAGTACACCCACGGCTGACTGTTCTGTGCCCTAGAACTTGGGCTGGAAGGTGGTGTTAGAGCAAAAAGAGAAGGGGAGGATGCACATGTCAGAGATACTTACCGAAGCTTTAAAAACAAACGCACACCCTTGGAAACAGTGCCTTTATGTCTAGAAATAGCCCCTGAGGAAATAATCAAGAATGTATACAGCTGTTGAGCTATGAGGATGTCCACCACAGGACTGTTTATATTTGCAAAAAATTGGAAGCAACCTTTGTGGCCAACAATGCAGGATCGGTTGAAAGAAGTACTCGGGACATTCTCATGAAGAAGTAATGACTGGCCAGAGTCTTCGCTGGGGTTCTTCCTGGAGCAAATCCAGGACTCAAATGCAGGTATAGGCGAAGGCATGGAAGGTGGAGGCAGAGGAGTGGGGAGGTGACACAGGAAGGAGGACAGGCAGTAGTGACTGTGTTTTCAAACCAGCTGCCACGGTGGGTGGCTGGAGCGAATTCCTCTGGGTAAACGCTGGGACCAGTGTAACACCCTTGCCTCAATGTAACCCACTTGTCCCTTGGGTGAGAGAGTTGGGGTGTCCCTACACCGACTTGCTTCAGTCATTGTCTGAGGGCTGTTGGAGGCAGGAGACGCGAGTGTTGACTCCTCAGTACTTCCAGCCTGCCACCAGGCAGCCGAGCAGGCTCCTGCAGCAAGAGAATGCCCTCATGAAGCGAAACACAGGGACCAGCAGTGCACGGAAGTGGCCGGGCCAAGGGCACGTCGGCTGCAGTCTGCGTTTCCTACATCACAGCTCTCACACCGGGAAAAGCCAGGCTAAATGAAGACAAACTTATTTCTTTGCTTCAGGACGCCTGTTGACATACTGATATGCGCTGGTGAATTCCCAAGCCCTCGACCATCCTCTGTAGCGACTGTCCACCTGCCCTGATTTTTTTCCTCCCGAAGCACACCCATTAGTGTCTCCGGCGACATCGGTGCCGTCCAGAGCAGAGCAGGGGAAGCGCTGTCACAGCTCCTTCTTATTAACATGGAAAAGGGAAGGCAAGCTCCTATGGCAGTCGCTGCAAGATGCTCCCATTTTCTTAGTGTGTGTGAGACGAAACTGACCAGCAATTTCTCTCCTCAGCTTTGATCCTGGGAAAGCATCCTCACCCAAGGAGGCCTGTCGAAGAGCACTGAAGACAGACAGCATTGCAACCACAGCAACAACAACAAAAGGCAGAAGCAACCGTAAAAGCCCGTCACAGGGGGAATGGCTAAATAAACCCTGATGTATCTATGCTAAGGGATTCCACCCAGCAGCAAGAACGAACGACTTACAGCTATAAGTACTGACATAGAGAAAACCCCAAGACTAATAGTTAGGTGACAAAATCAAAGTGCAGAACAATACATACTGTGTGATACCATTTCCGTTAAAGAAAACACATCCCGACACACTAAAAATAAAACCATGTATCTCTACGTGTCCAGATATAAATGTGCGTGTGCACTTAGAGCAAGATCAGGAGAGATACACATCAAAACTACAGCCGTGATCCCCTCAGCGGGAGAGGGACAGAAGCCCTTAGCCTGGTCTGTATCATGCTAACAAAAACACATTCCTATACCACGTGTGTAATTAAAAATAAATGGAAATGTTTTAAAGAAGGAGAAAGGAAAACCTGACAGTATATCCAGCAAAATACCAAAATATTTACAGGGTTATCTCTGAGTGCTGGGATTAGCAGTGATTTTCATTTTCTTCTGTTTGCTTATCTGTATTTTTAAATTTTCTGCAAAGAGCATGCACATTTTTGTAATAAGAGGAAGAAAACCTGAAGTAACATTTAATTAAATACCTGCTACATCGGCCCCTGGTAGGAAGCTGTCCCCTCCTCCAAGCAGGGTTTGCACCTGCTGTTTCTTTCCTTGCACCCCTCCCGTGCTGTTTTAGATTTGTATTCCAGGTTTCCTAGACATTACATTCTGGGTTGGACACCCCAAGGACTGAGGTGCTGGCTCTCCTGATCATCTCTGTGATTCTCTGCTGTGCAACCTAGGGCCACACAATACCCTCTCTGGGCTCGGCGTCATCCTCTACCAACAGGAATTCTAGAACCCACACTGCCTCCTCCACCCTGTGGCCGGGAGGCCCCGGAGATGATAGTTGGGCTTGTCGCGGGTAGAATGCCCTGCCTGTGTGCAGCAACCAGAAGGAAGAGTCTGCCCAGGAGCCATCACTGCCGGCCGAGTCCCAGGACCCCAGACCCTGCCGAGGAGGCTTTGGGTCAGCTCCAGGGAGTCCTCTGGAATTCAAAGTCAGGCTGTGCACAGAAACGTGAAAGATGCAAATCAGGCACGTGAGCGGCGCCGGGCTGGAGGAACTGTGTCTCCCTCAAAGCGGGGCTCTGAGTGTCAGATTTTCCACTCTATTTCTCTGTGGCATGTTCTGCACATCCCAGTGCTAAAAATAACTGTGGCATGTGAGTGGGGGTGGGGGGCGGCCCCGGGTGGCTCCAGCAGCCATTGGGGCTGCTTTGGCACAACAGCCTCCCTTCATCTGGGCAGGACAGGCCCCAGCTGCACAGAGCCCTCTCCACCCTGCTGTCCGCGCCCATGCTCATTCCCCGGTCCATAACTTCCTCTCCCGCCTTGGGACCCCAGGGACCCTGGGAGCTGGCAGCCTGGAAACCACAGGGATGGAAAATACCAAAAGAGCACCTGGGAGGAGCACAGTCCCCCCTTAAGGACGTCCTTAAGGACGACAGAGGAGACCCCTACATCCAAGGCAGGTCCCTGAAATCCCATCTGTCAAACGGCCGACAGCCTTCACTTTGTGGAAAGTCATTCCCCAGCCCGGCTGGGGTGTCTGCTGCTGTGCCAGAGGTCCGTTCCTACTGCTCTCACCCCGGGGGAATTAAGAGAAAAGTGTTGGTTCCAGGTTCACATCAAACTGAACACGGGGGCACAGGCACGGAGCGGTGGTGATGGCTCCTGTGCCTGCACCCCTCCCCACCTACGGGGAAACTCCAGCCACGCAGGCTGGTTGCAAGATATCAACATGCCTTCTCCCCTGGACTTTCCCTGGTGCCCCCATCCACCAATCTAGCCATGAGAATGGACCGTGCATGTGTCACACCCAGCCCAGGAGGCTGTCAGGAGACCTGGAAGACACTTGTGCCCTTGAAGAGCTTATATTTAGTTCAGGGCTCAAGACAGGTGCACGAAAAGGCAACTAACACTGTATCTAACCCATGGCAGAGGGAGGCATGGCCATCAGAGCACGCCCAGGTAGGGGGCCCTGGATGGGGGTCTCCCCAGAGAAGGGAGTTTTGAGGTCTGAGCAGAAGCAGGGAGGCCTGAGGCCACAGGTCCTGTGGACATCAGAGCGTGCTAAGGAGAAGGACTGTCTGGGATCCAAAGGAGATGAAACTGAACACGGGGTTGAGATCCAACCATGAAGCCCCACCTTTGAATGCCAAGAGCAGAGATTTGGACTTCACTACCTAGGCCACATTTCTTATTCCAAAAGGCGGGGCGGGGCGTTAAGTGATTTTGTGAAATAAAAGGTGCGGTGTGTGGTGCGTGTAAACCCAGCAGGGAGCGGCAGCCCCAGAGGAGAAGGCGTGGCAGGCAGATGGCCCAGGAGGAGTCCAAAGAGCTGCCGGGCAGCCATAGTCCTCCCGAATGTGGAGGAGCCACGTGACTTCCCGAACCTCGGTTTCCTCTCCTATGGAATGGGGTAGCAGCCCTCGCAGGGCAGCTGGAAGGAGTCTGGAGCTGGTCCCATCACAGCTCTCAGAAGGGGTAGAACTGAGACACAGAAACCAACAATGAAGCCAGTGGAGGGCACTATGAGCCTGGGAGTCGCAGCATATATAACCTAGAACTTGAGACAGGACAATGTCCCTCCAACCTCTTGTCTTTGTACTGTTTCTGCCCCTCCCTCCAACCCTTCTCCTGACAACACAAAGCCTCCAAGGGAACAGAGGGTGGAATTGAGAGGGAAAATGCCGGTGTTCTGGGCCCAGCTCCAGCATTTCTAAACTGTGTGGCCCTGGGCAAGTCTCTTAACTTCTCTGAGGCTAAGTGTCCTCATCTGTGAAGGGACGAGAAGGATGGTGGCAACGACACATCTGAGGTTTGACAGTATGCCAGGCCACATTGTGCATGCTTTACAACTCGTTGTGGGGAGCTCTACCATTACTACCGTCATCATCCTGTTCTACACATGCAAACTGAGACAGAGAAGCGAAGAAAGCTGCCCACGGTCACACAGCAAGTGAAGAAGCCAGGACAGACCTGCCGAAGAAGGCTATTGAGAGGATTGAAAATGATGAAGAAGAAATGCTCTTGAGACTGGAATTTGCTCGTCATTTCCCAACACTATTATGATGCTGTGTCAAGTTGCATGTTCAAGGATGCCCACCACGCCATCCCCATCTCCCAGGCTCTTGGACAACATGACCTTGCTCTCCCCCATGAAGAAGTGAGTTCTGCTTCACTCCCTCTTGAATCTGGGTGGGCCCATGGCTTCTCTGTCCAATAGAACATGGGAAAATGGCACCACCGGTCCAACATGCAGCCCTGCCTGGTCCAGTTGCCTCTGCTTTCTGCGTCCTGGGAGCCGGCTGCCATGTAAAAAGTGCGACGATCTGGAGCCTGCCATGCTGGGGGAGGCCCAAGTCATGCGGGGGCCCTGGAGACACTGCCCAGAGAGAGGCCAAGGACCCTGAGGGGCCAGACACAGAAGGCAAGTGGCCACCCCTTGGGTGACTTCCAGCCCAGCCCATGACGTGAGGCCCCATGTGACAGCTGCCCGGTCGAGCCCAGTCAACCCACAGGATTGGGCCCCACAAGAATACATTGTTGAGCCGCTGAGTTTGGGGATGATAGTCACACATCAATACAAAACCAGAACAGATGTCTCCCTCCCTCCTCTTTCACTTGTAAGAGAGGCAGTCATCACAAAGAGATGAGGAAGAGGAAAGATGAGTGATAAGGGGGCGGGCATCAGGGTTACAAGAAGCTGAGGCACACAGTCCCATTCTGCTCTGCCCCGGGGCCCTGACAGGGGTCAGCCTGGGTTAGTCCTCTCAGGCACTGGCCTGTGAGTCAGGGGCCTGTGTGCCAGGCCCTGGCTCAGCACCAGCCCCTCTGGTCTGCCTTCCCCACTTCTGCTAAGTGAGGAGCTGGCATGATGACCTCTGTGGTCCCTTTCAGCTCTTGCAACTCCAGCCTCTCCACCGTGGGGCTCATTCCAGCCCCGGTCTGTCCCGCAGAGCCAGGACCCCATACGCCTGGTCAGACCTCAGAGGCCTGCCCTCAGGATGTCCCCATCTACCCCAGGTCCCAAAGCTCCTGGGAAGGGAACCACTGCAAGCCTCTGGATCCAGGAGTCCTAGCCCAGCCAGCCAGTGGAGCTGGACAGAGGAGGCCGTGCCCTACCAACCCCCCACCCTGCCGACACATCGTGGCTCTGAACCTTATGGGCTAACTGTGTGCCTAGCTCCATGGCAGGCCCTTAACGTAGATGCTCCTACTTCACCCTTTCTGGTCATGCAGAGAGGTAGCTACTGCTATCTGCTCATTTTTCAGATTAAGAATCTGAGCTCAGAGACGTTAAGTGACTAGGTCAAAATCACACAGCTGTAAATTCTGTTCACAGCCAGAATTTAAACCTGGAGCCCTAATTCCAAGGCTCTCCCTCTTGTCTACTCTATTAAGCTGCTGCCGGTGAGCATGTGTGAAAACACAAATATATTACCCTGTGCTCTGCCAACAACCTGCCCCTACACATTCAATACACTTGCGGCTACGCTTATACATAGACACAGACCAGTGAGTGCAACACTGACAGGTACACACACATAGACACATCTCACATTGGTACAACTGGTTCATACTAGAAACCCACATTCACATGGTTGAACATAAACACTCCCACGAGCACACATCATTCTTACACATAGACATAGACACTCATGGCCTTGGCAAGTGCTCACACACACACACACCTACACCTCTAGCCCCACAGACTCACATGTAGGTATCTGCATTCATACATCCTCAAAACACACACACGCACACACACACACACACACACACACACACACACACACACTGCACCTTGTTTAATGATGCCCGGGAAATGAGAGTCATTATTTTTATTTATTTATTTATTTATTTATTTATTTATTTATTTATTTTTAAAAAAAAAAGAAGGCTCTCAAATGCCAATAGATTCCAGTGTGTTTTTTCAGTGTTAAAAGGTTTCACAAGCAAAAGTCTCCCAACAGTGCCACCTGCTGAAGGCTGACTACTCTTGGTCCTCTCTTCTCATGCCCCTCCCACCCTCAGAAGAGACCCTTCCTCAGTTTCCCTCCAAGTATTCAGGACCCTGGAGCTGAGTGGGGAAACAGGGTAGGGAGTGAACGCAGAGGGGGGAGAGGAGGTGCTGAGGCAGAAGAGAAACATGGAGAAGGGGAGAGGGAAGCAGACTTCCAGACCCAGCCAAGGAGAGGAAGATGCAGGGAGGGTGGTCGGCAGGGACACAGAGAGGCAGGGGGGAGCAGAGGGAAGAGGACAGCAGGACACAGAGGATTCTAGAGAGACAGCACAGACAGCAGACCTGGAGGATGATTCAGGGATGCCATGCCTGGAAAACAGATAGGGAAGGGATCAGGGAGAGACAGGGAGACAGGAAACAGGAGACCCAAGGGAGAAGACAGAGGGGCAGGCCACCAGGACGTGCAGAACAGGCTGTCAGCCACTCCCACAAAGTGCAGCAAGCCTCACCATGACCCCCCGCCATCCTCCCTCTAGAGGACAGCAGGGACCTGAGGCTGAAGTATTGTTCTGGAGGCCAGGACACCCATGCCACCCCCAGCCCTCCAAAATGCCTGTCTAGCCCCTAAGCAGCTCACTGCTCTCCCTGTCCCTGGGTCGGGGTGGGCTGATTCTCAACAGGGAAGGCGTCTCATATGGAATGTCTAGGCTGGCTTCCGAGATGCAGAGGAATACTGTGGAGAGGACTTGTCCATGGTCACACAGCACACTGGGAAGAGTCAGCCCCAGAAGCTTCCAGGGGCCAGACACTTACCTCCACCCCCCTTGTCTTATGAAGCAAAGAGAAGCCCTGAGGAAAACCAGAGCTTTGGATAGAAAGCTCCTTTGAGTCATGCCCCCAGTTTTAACTCACCGTTCTCAGTGGGCCCAGGAACACCCTACACACAGCAGCTCCTCAGCACAGCTCAGGGTGTAGCTGGTCAGGGGGCTTAGCCTCAAGTCCCCTGTGAGAAGAATCTGCCTCACCATCACCAAGTCAATAATCACCCCTCTGGGGCGCAAGTGGGGTCAGAGCTGAACAATCAGCAGAAAGCCACAGACCCTCAAACCATAGGACATTGGTTCTGGAAGATGCCATAAATCCCACTGCGCAGAGACTAGCTGTGCAGAAGGGATGAGAATCCCAACCCTGCCCAGCCTCCCATGCTAATGTCTTGGCATCTTTCAAAACCAGATCCTCAAAATCCTAAGATCTGGACTCCCTGCAGGTGGCAATCTTGGGGACTTCCTCCTGCCCTTTGAGGTCCTTCCCTCTCCCAGTCTCCCAGTGGGACATTCCTTCCAACAGAAAGGCCCCTGGCAGGAAAAGTCTTGGGGCACTTTTCTTATTAAACAGCCTCATAAGAGGTCCCGTAGCTCAGCCCCGGCTACCATGCACAGGACCCTCTCTGCGGCCGAAAGCCCAAAAGCCTGCTGAAACACAGCACAGAGCAGGTGCTGGCTTGCCTCTAATTTGCATGTGGTTTGCATATGCTTCCTGACTTCTCAAAATACCGGGAAACCCTTCTCCTTCCTCTAACTTCATGGCGTTCAAAATCCCTCCTGACTTCCCAAAAGTCATTTCAGTGCTGTGGACTTCCATTTGCTTAACTAGAAAAGGGGTCACCTGGAAGCCAGGGAGAATCTAAACTCCTTAAAAGACGAGTCCTGGCTCCAACCCACTTTTCCAAAAGGTCACGTCACCCACCCACTTTTGCTGCCCCTTCCCCTCCTGCTGGGCCAGACCACACATGGATTCATTGAAAATGCCCGGTTCGTCCATGTCTACAGGAGCCGGCTATTCCCCGTATGTGGAATACCCTTTCCTCTACCTTAAAAACTCCTTTTTATCCTCAAGACCCAGTTCCCATGGAACTTCTGCCATGCTTCTGCATGGAGTCTTCCCTACCTCAATGCCACGGCGCAGGATTATTGCCTCTCGGTGGGTCTCCGCACTTGAGCTCATTAACAGCCAACAATTAAAGGGATGATGTATTATATTCCCAAGAAGTGTTATGTAGCACACGTCTTATTAGACTGTGCACTCGCTGAGGGCAGGAACTGTGGGAGATGCAGTCATCACCGCACAGCCTACAGCTCCTCACTCAAGCTCCTCACTCAAACACACCATGATGTTCCCTCCTTAATGGTTTGCCCAGTATCCGAGAGCATGAAACAGCACCGGGGTGCCGGGCTGGCTCAGTCAGCAGCGCGTGCACCGCTTGATCTTGGGGGTTGTGCGTTTGAGCCCCACATTGGGTATGGAGATGAATTTAAAAAATAATTTTTAAAAAAAAGAAAGAGCAAGCACAGAACAGAGAATCCTTGGAGACCCAGCTCCGTATGGATCCCTGTTCTGCTGTTAAGCGCCCAGCTCATCACAGACAAAACCCCAAATCAGGGTGTACAACCCCAGGTAGAGCCTTGGGCTCACAGGTAAGTGAAGCAAGGGGACCAAGGCTGCTATTTAAGAAGCAAATAACCAAGCAGGGAAATTTACAGTCGGATAATTGGCAGCTCTGGTGCATAGTCAAATGCAGTAAATTAAGTGTTTTCCTGTAAATCAAGTTTATGATTTGCACTGGAGATGTAATTGTTAAAACTGTTCATTTTACCCGCAAATAGCAGTTGAAAGAAACCAATTTAGGAGTGACAGATTGGTTTTGATTCTAAATGTAGTGCTAAAACAGTTAATTTTAATAACATCCATTGGACAGGAGTCTGCCTGTTACTTAATATCATAGTCAACAATTTGAAAACTGCACGTTCAGCCACTGCTGCTTCCGCTAGAAATTAATCCCATTTTTCCCCCAAATGGAGGCATTTCTCAGCAGGAAGCAGCATATCCACGCAGGAGGGCTTTCCTCATTCGCGAGGTTATGGCCTTCCTACACTGCAGAAGGAGGGCCACCAAAAGGTCAGCTACAGCTGGAACAAAAGACACAAGTCCTGGAATATTGGGATAGGAGGGGACCCTTTCCAGGGCAGGAGCGCCCAGGACGGCAGGCAGGATCTCGATCCTCTGCTTCTGCTGCACACCTCCGGTGATGGCACGCTCACTCTCACACATGCCTCCTTTCCCCCTACGTGGACGTCAACTCCAGTTTCCACGGTCCAGCCCTCCAGTAACTGGAAGACAGTCTCCAGGTCTCTGGCTCTCCTGTGTGGCTTCTTTTCTTCTTTGAGCTATACGTGCCCATGCCTGTGCCCAAGGCAGTGTGGTGTGCCAGGGGGTCTTGGACACCAGTGGGTATCTAGTAGGTCGTTCTGAATGAACAGAACAAATCTTATCTTCTACACTTGTCACCATCCTCATTACCATCTCAGGACACGCCCTCCAGTCTATCAACATCCAACACTGGTTTGTGGCGTCCAAGACTGGACCTGCTTTTCCGTCATAAGCCGATTTGGGTCCTAAGCACACAGTGGGCCTACAACTTCCCAGGACCAGGGAGCCATTTGGCTAAGGGGAGCCCGTGAATTGTTTTAGTGGTTCACCCCGATTATGAGCCAGGACCTGGGCTCTGCTCCTAAGAAGTCAGAGTGCATCAGAACCATCTGGAAGGCTAGTAAAACAGTGCTGGGTCCCCACCCCCAGAGATTCCAATTCAGTAGGTCTGGACAGAGCCAGGGAACCTGCATTTCTAGTAAGGCCCCAGATGCACTGATGCTGTCAGCCTACAAACCTCACTCTGAGTGGCACCAGTGTAAGGGATCTGCATGGTTGTCAACACCACCAACCTGTTACAGATGACGCAGTTGGGGCCCAGAGAGGCCACAGAGGGGAACACAGCCCCCCGGATGCCGACACAGCAGCAGCTACACCACAGAACCATTCTTTCCCAATGCGTCCCTGGAGCTCCAGATTCCCAACAAGAAGACGCACAAATCAGCCCATTTACCCCGCTTTCGTTCAATAATTTCAAGAGGTATTAAAAAGGGTAACTTTCATAAAAGAAGGAAAAGCCTGTTCATTTTCATGGCCACCACTTGGAGGAATGGTTTTCTGAAGTCTAGGCAACCGCTTGTAAGAGTCTATTATAAAGGGAAGCCTAAATCACATTTATGGCTCATACTGTAAGGCAAATGTAGGTATTAAAATTGTTCCTTTTAAATGATAAACACCCGCTGAAATGGCGCAATAGAGCCACATCAGAGACTGTTTTCACCCAAAACAAACTGACTCAGGAAAGGCAGTAAATAGCAAATTTGACTGCAGACCCCATCACTGCTGTTGATATAAGGAGGGAGGAGGGAGGGGGTGATGCAGAGAGGCCAGCACAAGTCTGTCTCAGCAACATGCGACACCCCACCCGGCCCAGTCTTCTCCAAGGCCTGAGAGGTAGAATTTCTCCCTAGAAGGGACCCTGACTCCTTGTTTTCTCACCTGGTTTTAGAGGCCAGGGCCTCCATTTAACTGTGCATATCACAATTGTTGTGGTTTTGATTTTGAGAGGGAAGTAATGGAAAAAATAGTTAATCACCCATTCATAATCTCTTAAACATTATTTTCAAGCTGATAGTTGCAAAACAAAATGCAATCTTTCTAGCATCTTCAAGCAATTACTTGTCATTTTCCCAGTTTCCATAATAAAAGGAAATTAGGCTGGGGGGGAGGGTGGTGGTGAATAAAGGGGAGGGAGCCAACTCCTGCCTTTGACTTTTGGAAAGATGAAGGACAGACTGAAAGTGAGTCCCTCCCAGGTTTTCCTATCACAAAAGAAGGCAAATGCCAAGCCGGGACAAGTGATGAAAATGAGGGTGGGGGCTTCTCCTGGTACACCCCACCCACCCCCAAATAAAATATAATGTGGGTATAATTACCTGAGCTTTGTTAAGCAAACTTGCCTCTGCCCACCCCTTGAAGGAATTTAGGGGACATCCACCTCTCTATGTTGCCCTAAAGAGACTCAGTAATTAAGGAGTCGTAGCCAGGAGCTAATTTAGCTCTTCTGATCATCATAATGAGGACTTAATTCATGATGGATGGATGGATGGATGGATGGATGGATGGATGGATGGATTAGGTGGATGGATGGGTGGATAGATGGGTGGATGGATGGGTAGGTAGATGAATGCATGCATGCATGGAAGGATAGATGGATGAAAGGATGAATGGGTAGACAGATGTGTGTATAGATGGACAAACAAACAAATAAATGACAATAGACACTGTGTCCTGAGATTTCTTCCATGCTGAGGCAAGGCTTCTCAAAATCTCAGTGTGAAAATCTCCAACTAATTCATTTTCTAATCTGTTAAAGATACTTTGGTAAAATAAATTAAAATGTCATGGTAATGCCATGTTTCTGTACAAGTTTCTAATTCTTCCTCTCAATTCCTGTAATCAATAGTGGAGGGCATGATGCTGGTGCCAGGCCAGGCTTGGAGCAGAACCACCCTTGGACCCACCACAAGGCAAGCCACTCGTGCTAATCTCCCCTTCTTCCAGCCACTCTCTGAGATGGGTGCTTCTATCCCTGCTTTCCAGATGGGGAACCTGAGGCCCAAGGGAGGGTTAGTGAGTTGTCCAAGTTCCAAAAGCTAACAGCTAGAGAGCTAAGCTTTACACCCAGATCCCTCAGGCTCCAAGCCTTTGTATTTGCCTGACTCAGGGCCCCAGAGATGGCCTCAAAGTGTGGGACAGAGCAATATGCTTCCAGCTAGGCCCCTCCAAGGACATGGATAGGGGCACTGTCAGGAGATAGGAGAGGAGAGAGATGCTAGGCAGGAAGCAGGACTCCGAGGACCCAGAGGCAGGAGTGTGCATGCGCGTGGTGTGGGACAAGGACTATGGAGGAGCCAGAGCAGGTGGAGAGAGGGGACATGAGCCTCCTGCAGGTTGGCCTGGTGGCTACTGTCCCTGGGCAGCTAGGCAGGTGGTAGGCCTCAGCCCAGAGCAGGGGTCGGGGAAAGAAGGGGACACTGGAGTGACCCCCTATTCTTGATCCTCACTGTGGAGCCTGGGTTTCCCATTTTGAAACCCGTGGATTAGTAGTTGGCATTAAAAAAAAATGTAAATCTGACAGAAGACACTCCCGGCATAGTATTTCTCCTTTACAAGAGTTTAAGAGACTAGAGGGGTCAGAGCAGCCCCCACTCCTGCTGAGCTGCTTCTGTGAAGCTTTGAGCGCGGAGGGCCAAGGGCGCAGGGCGGCATGTTCACAGAGGCCGAAATGAAAGGGAGGATCAAGAAGGACATGCCAGCTGCCCCAGCCTGGGGGAGCCGTGCTCCCGAGGGCCCAGAAGACAGAGCAGGACGCACCAGGGAGGACCGAGGCCTCTGGCAAGACTCACAGACAGAATCGGGCTGGGAAATGCAAGTTAAACCTCATCACTCTGCAAGGGGTAGGGGGGGGAGGGGGCGGTGCTCACCCCTCTTCTCCTGGACACGTATCCAGCTCTGTCATCCAGCGATTCTTGGCAGAGGAGCCTCACAGACCCTGAAAGCAGGGTCTTCCACTCCCCCTGGTCCCAAGGAGAAAGCCCTGATCTGAAAGTCCAGAATCTCCTCCAGTTGTCCAATGTCAAGGCAGTCTGACTAAGATTGAATGTGGTCTTCTCTGACCAGGGTCTGTGCTAGGGGTGGGAATTTCCAAGATGTAGGATATCCCACACCTGCCCCCAGGATGCTCCCATGCTGGGCAAAATCAGTTGCACTACTAGAGAGATGAGTGTTTTGACAGAGGGATGCCCAGGGTTATGGGTACCAGAGGACAGGCCCCAACCCAGCCAGGAAGCATGGTCAAGGAAGGCTTCCTGGAGGAAGAAGGCATACCTAAAGCAAGCCCTCCTGGAGCAATGAAGGGAAAGTGGCATTCCAGGCAAACACACTCATAACAATAACAGCAACAACTTTGAATGAAAGCCTCCTTTCCTGATGAAGAGGAAGAGAATTCTCATAGTTTCTTGGAGCTGGAGTCCAAGCCCCTTATTTCTGAGGGAAGAAACTGGAGCTCAGAGAGGTGAGGGGCTAACCTGAGGTCACACAGCAAGCTGTTGACGGGAGGCAGGGGCGGGGAGGATCGGTGGGAGGCTCTCCCAGCCCTCAGGCCAGCTCCTCTCTGCCCCACATTGTGTGACTTGAGCTGTGCTCTCCCCCAGCCAAGCATCACCAAGCAGAAAGTAGAAAGAAGGCCCTGGGGGGAGCAGAGGTACCACTTCACCCTCCACCCCACTCACCAGCTCCCAGAACCTCCCCTGAGGGAAGGCAACTCAAGGGAGCCAGCCAGTCCCCCGAGATCCCTCGGGAGCACGTCTACCTAGTGAGACACAGGGAAGCCGTTGCAGAAGCAAGTTACAATATTAAAGTCCCTCAGGTAAACAGGAGGCTCTGTTGTTCCAACATCACCCCCCCATCACCTGCCCTCCTTCTCCACCCCCAGAGGACGGAAGGGCACTGCTGACTCCCACTGTCGTCTCCTTGCCCCTCAGGAAATCCCAGCACGTGACCCATTTGTAAAACCTGGCTGCTGGGCCAGCCTCAGAGGTGGTGGGGAGCCCCCTGGGGGCAAACTGGCTGGACTTGGGCATCAGGTGACCTATTTGGGCTGGAAGCCCCACTCCTATGTGCTGTCTGGCCTTGGGGGAGTCAGTAGTCACAGCAATAAGACTATAACAATAACAGCAGCTAACTCACAGCCCTGAGAAGAAGCTGCCTTCAGACAAGGCACATGACCTGCACGACTCTGCCAGGCTGGTGCCACTGGCACCCCCATTGCACAGAAGAGGACACTGAGGCTCAGAGGCCTTGCCCCAGGCCCCAGAAGTGGGGAGTGGCAGGGCTGGGAAATGAACTGGTCTAGACACTCAGTGTCCTTGGAGAACCGAAGCCAGGGAGAGATGGGAGCACCTGTGCCTGACAGGGCACACAGAGAGAGAGGGGACGGCCCCCATAGTGGTGGGGCAAGAGCAGAGGGGACCCTGTACCACAGGGCACCCAGAGGAAAGAGCACTCAATCTGAGGGGATTCTGAGAAGCAGAGCCAGTGAGGCCAAGCCTTGAAGGGCAGGCAGGTGGGTCCACCACACAGGGGCTGTGAGTGGGCACCACAGGCAAGAGAGAGCACATGCATAGGCTTGGAGAGGAGATGTTCCAGCTGCACAAAACACTCTATCTTTGGAGTTCCTGGAACCAAGATGGGGACAATGACACTAAAAAGGTAATGAAAGCAATGGTCACACTTCCAGAACATTTCCATGCGAGGCACTATGCCAGGTATTTGCCATGTATGAGGTCATTTAGTCCTCAGCTAGATGAGAGGGAGGCTGGACGACCTGCACCATCTGACAGAGGAGGAGCCTGAGGCTCAGAGAGGGGAGCAAACCGCCCTCAGTTCACACAGCTGGTCAGGGATGGAGCAGGACTTGGATTCGGGCTGTTGGGCTCTGCATCTTGCTGTCCTCACTATCACACTGCCCACTCCCACTCCAAAGGCAGCACTGAGGCGCGAAGGTTGGAGAGGAGAAACCAAGGCACAGGAAAGGGAAGGGACTGACCCAAGGGCACACGTCAGTGTGTGCAGCGTCAGGGCTCAAACCCTGCTCAGGGCCTCTCGTCTGGGTGTCTGGGTAGGGGAAGGCGTTCCTAGAAGCCCAGTTGTGGCCCACATGCCTGTCTGAGGGTTTGGTGAAGGTGTGGGGAGCAAGCTGGCTGCGAGCAGCTGGGGACACCATTGGGGTCCCGTGGGGGCCACGGTGAGTGATGTCACCAGCTCTGGCAGAGGTTTGGAAAGATGATCATCCCTGCAAAAGTGAGGTGCTGCATCTGTCTCTCTGCCCCAGACAGCACCACTTGGTCTGGTGGGGAAGGAAGGGATCCCCACAGAGGGGGCTGCCCCAGAGCCCCCTTGTCTACATCATTCACCCACCTGACATTTCCTGAGGCCCTGCTCTTTGCTGGCCCTGGGCCCACCAGCCGTGCAGCCTAGTCCAAGCCCCTGCCTGCTCTGGTTTTCATGAAAGGGCTGGGCCAGATCACCTCGTTCATACATGCATGCATTCATTCATTCACCTGTGGAGGGACACCCAGACCACAGGACCCTCCTCTCAGATACCTGCATTCGTTTCCCAGGATGCTCTAACAAAGGCTCACAAACCAGGGGATTTAAAACCACGGGAATTTATTCTCTTGTACAGTTCTGGAGGCCAGAAGTTTGGAATCAAGGTGTAAGCAGAGTTTTGTGCTCTCCAAGGCTCTAAGGAAGAACCTTTGTTCGCTTCTGCTAGCTTCTGGCCAACAATGCCTGGCCTTCGTCGGTTGTGACAGCACAACTACAACATCGGCCTTCACCTTCACATGGAGTTCATCCCTGTACACACCCCCACTCTCCACTGTGTCTTCAAATCTCTCCTTGTAACGACACTAGACACTGGATTTAGGGCCCGTCCTAGTCCAATACGGCTTCACCCTAATCCAATAGGATTTTACCTTAATTTGATTATATCTGCAAAGACCCCATTTCCACATCACCAGGTACCAAGGGTTAGGATTTCAACATATCTCCCTTTTCGGAGGACGTGAACAGAAACAATTCAACCAACAACTATGCTCAGGCTGCTTCCCAGCCCCAAAAGTCTAGGCTTCCTGGTGTGAGGCATAGAGTCCAGCCCAGGGGGCCAGAGACCTGGGTTAGGAACCCAGGTTCCTAACTGTTCTGGCTGTTGCTAACTTCTCATGTGACCTTGTTTACTCCTGCATTCAACTAACAGTCACTGTCTACCTACCAGCTCTGAGAAACTGTCCTGAGCACTGAGGCATGGATTAGTCCACAAAACACAGTTTCTAGAGCCTGCCTTCCTAGAGCCCATGGTTGAATGGGAAGACAGACTATAAAGAAATGAACGAGTAGTCTGTCCTCCAGGCCTCAGTTTCCCAAACCCTATACTAAGACACTCTCTGGTAGAACTGGTGAAGCACATACTATGTAGGAGAGCAAGATGACACCAGAAGCCAAAAGATCCTCTGTGCCCCTAACTGGATGTGCAACCTTGGGCAAGTCACTTCACTTCTCTGTGCCTCAGTTTTTTAGCCTGGGAAATGGGAAGTATTACAATCTCAAGTCCAGCTAAAAAAAAAAAAAAATCTACCATCTATTCATTATCACCTGAGAATATGCATGAGTTCAAGTGCATGAGGTCTGGGCTCATCCACAAGCACTTTTAAGGACCCTCTGGTCCTCTGTGTCTCTAAAGCCTGGCCCCACACTGCTCCCTATCTGCTTTCCTTCCTCAGGACAGTTGCACTTGCTTGTTCTTCCACCCAGAATTACGATCCTGTCCATTTTCTTTGTCTGGATGATCCTCTCTAACCTCTTCAGTTAGCTTTGCCAGCTTCCACTTCACTCCTGATAGAAATAGCTTCCTCCTCTGTAGGGGGTTTATGTATGTGTGTGTGCATAACTGATTTTGAAATAAAAATAAAAATGCCTCTGATAAAAATTTTGAACTGTTCATAAAGGTAGGAAATAAAAACAGGTCTTGCCTCCCACACGGATCCCCCTCAACACCCAAAGTGGCCCATGCTAACATTTTGTGTGTCCTTCCGGGAAAAAAAAAATTATATAAGCATAAGAATAATAGCTAATAAGGACTGACTCTGGGCCCAGTCTTATTCATGCTTTATGAATAAAAGGACCAGGTGCTATTATCAGCTCCATTTTATGGCTGAGGTAACTAAACCCAGAGAGGTTAAGGGACTTTCCCAAGTCACACAGCTGATGAGTGGCAGAGCGGGAACTCACACTCAAGTGGGCTGTGCCAAAGGCCATGCTTTCAACCACCCCTTTTTATACACATAAATATGTTCATATATGTACAGCTCTGTTCCCTGCTTTATTTTGCTGAAAACGCATCTCTGAATCTCTCCATATCAGCACAAAAACAGCTACTCCGTTCTCTCGAGCAGCCACTTAGCGTGGGAGCACCACGGCTTATACACTCAGCCCCCTGATGGACATTTTGGTGGTTTTCTAGTCGCTGCTATAAACATTGCTGTGTTAACCCAGGCTTGCGGCTGTATCTCAATATACTTTTGCAAACACATCTGTGGAATGTGGTCCTGGAACAGCTGGGTCAAAGGGCATGGGCTTTTCAAATTTTGACAGACACGATCCTGTCACCCTCCAGATGGTTCAGCAAGGCTGTGCTCTCACCAAGGCAGTCGCGCCCATAGTGCTGTGCACCCACTTCTCCTAGCATACCTGAGGTAGACGTTGGTCCATCAGGGTCCCTCCCTGATGTGAGCTCCCTCAGGGAGGGACTTGAACTAAGTTGTGGAAACGTTGAAGGAAGTCCAGGACCTCTTAAGCAGAACCATCTAGAGTCTGTTTCATTCAACAAACAGTAAGAATGTCCTTGGCACCTGCCATATGCACTGTTTGGGTACAGGAAGCAGAGACTGACGAGGGTTCTCAAGGTCAAGTGCCTGCAGGGGCCAGTCAGGCTGCATAGAGGAGGGACCTGGGCTAGATGAAGGTGATGCTAGGGAGGGCAGGAAAAATGTTAGGCTGTGAGCCAGAGCTTATGATTTTTCCAGAAAGCCGGAAACCTGGATTTTTAGGTGTATTTGCCCTGATGCTTAGCAGAACACCTGGCCCTTGAGGATATCATATTTAAGTGAATAAAGAATGACTTTGGAGTCTATGTTCTTTCTTCTGCAGCTCAGCCTGGAAGAGGGACCCACCTCTCCAGTAAGATGTGCGAGGCCCCATACTCACTCTGCGCAGGTAGGCAGGGCAAGACCTAGGCCCCTGCCCTCTGCTTCCTTAACTGCAGCAGCACCCAGAGTGGGGCCCTCCAGCAGCCATCCCCACCTGCCCCGACGTGGGCATACCCACCATCCAGGAGATATGTGTCTCCCAGCGGGCTGCAGGGGGGGACGACTCCTCCCTGGTTTGCAAGGTAACGTTTGGGTTTAAAATGAGCTTTGTTCAGCAAATCTCACACCCTAAACTTCCCTGCTCTTGCCCAGACCTCCTGAATTTCTGAATTCCTCCACCCCCCCCAACAATTGCACGGAGACATAAATAAGTGAATTGAAAGAATTAGCTGCTTCATGTTGAGGGACAGTCACCCCATCTCCCATCCTACCGTCAGTAAGCTTCAAGGAGGCAGGGATCATACCTTACTCCAATTATGTAGCAGT
Source organism: Prionailurus viverrinus (assembly GCF_022837055.1). NCBI lineage: Eukaryota > Metazoa > Chordata > Mammalia > Carnivora > Felidae > Prionailurus > Prionailurus viverrinus. The sequence goes on along the minus strand of NC_062571.1, from coordinate 38,834,503 downwards.
TAGTAAGACTAACGAATCGTCAATATGTGTTCCTAAATTCCGTGAACATGTGATGGGTGATTAAGACTGATGGGGGAGGAGAGAGCCTGGGTGGCTCCATCAGTTAAGTGTCCAACTGAGGCTCAGGTCACGATCTCACAGTTCATGACTTCAAGCCCTGCATCAGGTTCCATGCTGTCTTACCCTTCCCCTGCTCCCTCCCTCTCTCTCAAAATAAATAAATTTTTTTTTAAAGTTTTTTAATTTAGAGAAAAAAAAGACTGATGGGAGAAAGGCGGTACCATGGCCAGGGCGGGCCATGGGTTTGCTGACCCCATCTCAGCGGTCATCACCCCATGAAGCAGGGCACAAGAACAAGGTATACCCCTGAGATATGCCTTTCTAAGAGGCATCCAGAAGCTCCTGGGGCGGAAGAAAGGAAGGGACAAGCTGAGGCCGAGAGGAGGCAGGTAGCATGGGGACACCTACCAAAAGAAAAACATCTGGGCAGGAAACAGGAGCACGGGGCACTCAGCAGGCCTGGGTCTTGGTTTCTATGGGCCTCAGTTTCCAAACCTATAAAGGGCATTTTTAGTGTGAGACATTGTTTATCATACAAACTGGGAAACTATATTTAGATATAACCGTACGAAACTGCTATCTTGTAGGTCAAAGACAGCTGGCTGCTGGCACTGCCTCTTGATCCAAATTCCAAATAATTACTGCAGGACACCAGGCACAAAGCAGGACAGTCCTGAGCACACTGGGCCGTGCAGTCACCCCATGGCTCGTGACCACACCGACTGTTTCTCCGTACTTACTTGTATTACAAAGTCCCCTCCCGCCCCCAGCCCCTCTGTCATTAGGCTGAGGTATAAAGATTAAGTTAATGGCGGGCGGAGAAAATCAGCTTTGTTGGCAAATTGTCTCTGATATTTATTTTGAACATTAAAACGAATCATTCCGACTAAAGAGGGCTGTAGTGCGCGGCCCATTAAAATGCATGCATTATGTATAACTCTCCCGGCTTCACCTCCAAGTATTATCAGCCTAAAAAGCAAACATGGTTTTTAAAGCCCCTTGTTTACGACATCCCGTGACAGCTGATTAATGGCCACAGTTTCCAGATCTGAAAGCTTAGTAACCCAAGCTAGAAAATTCAATCTTATTCTAATATAGGTTGGGGGGAGGGGGGACAGGGGGAGTGCAACCAAATGGGAGCAGAGCACAACTCCTCAAAGGCATCCTCGCTGTGGGCTGTAACCACCATGGCAAGATCAGCTGGGGTTTCTCCGTGGGCACTATATTAGTTTCCTAGGGCTGCCGCAGAAAATGACCACAAACTGGGTGGCTTGACACAGCAGAAGTGCATTCTCCCACAGCTCTGGAGGCCAGAAGTCCAAAACCAATGTGTGGGCAGGGCCATGCTCCCTCCGAAATCTCTAGAGGGAGACTATGCCTTGCCTCTTCCAGCTTCCGGTGGCTTCCAGGGACTCCCAGCATTCCTTAGCTTGTGGCCGCATCCCTCCAGTCTTTGTCTCTGTCTTCACATGGCATGTTTCTGGGTCTTTCTGTCTCTTATGAGGACACTTGTAATTGGATTTAGGGCCCAGTCTAATTTGGTATGATCTCACCTTGAGATCCTTACCTTCACTATCATCTGCAAAGACCCTTATTCTAAAATATCACAATCTGTGGTTCCAGGCAGACCTATCTGTTGTGGAAGGACATGTTTCAACCTGCTACTGGTCTCCGTCCCTCTCCCAGAGTGTCCCCTTTCTCCTTAGGAAGGTTGTAAGACCAACCTGGGCTGGGGATCCTACTGGATCCCTGGAAGCTGTCTGATGTGTCCACAGCAGTGCTCTCTGACCGGTTCCATGCTGCCACGCCGACCCCCTCCCATGGGTTCCCAACCTGCAGTAGAGAAGTCCCTCTAAAGAGCCCTCCGGGGGTGCCTGAGTGACTCAGTCAGTTGAGCGTCTGACTTCAGCTCAGGTCATGATCTCACGGTTCATGAGTTCGAGCCCCGTTTTGGGCTCTGTGCTGACAGCTCAGAGCCTGGGGCCTTCTTCAGATTCTGTGTCTCCCTCTCTCTCTGCCCCTTCCCCACTCGTGCTCTGTCTCTGTCTCTCAAAAATAAACAAACATTAAAAAAAAATTTTTTTTAATTTTAAAGAGCCCTCCTGATCCTGTCACACCTCCTCTTGGTCCTCAGAGGCTCCCCAGGGAGCCCCCCTTGTCATGCTTAGGAGGCACTGCTTGATCTGCCTTCTGACCATCCTGCCGACCCTACTCACAGGATACAGCCCTTCTGGGTGGGTTTCGGCCATACCAGGTGATACTCATCAACGAGTGCTCCTTGGTGCTCCAGCCAGTGCAGCTGGCCTTCCAGCAGTGGATCCAGACCCTCAGGACACAGCACAAGGAGTTTGCCAATAGCCTGGCCCGGCAGCGACAGCAAATCCAAATGCCACAAATGGAAGCCAAAGTCAAGGCCATCCCATCCCCGCCTGCCCTGCCTCTGGCCCTGACGCCCACCCCTGCCATCCCACCAACCACCCACCCTGCAATGTCACCATTGTTCCCAGATGCCTGCCTAATTCCTGTCTATCCCACAGCGCAGGCCAAGTGCCCCTCCACAGAACCCCCTCCTCCTCTTCCCCGAGTCCCTCGTGTGCCCAGCCTCTGTCCACACTGCTCCTCTCTGTTGGCCACTCCTGCTTTTCCTCCTGGGCACACCCTTGGGGCCGCCCTTCTTGCCTGAGTGGGAACGTTTGCTTGATGAGTGTGTTCCTGGAAAGGTTCATGGGGATGAGCATTCCTGCTGGCATCTATGTCAGTCCACCCGGCCTAAGTCCTGATTTATGATGACTTCTTTAATTGGCAATGGCTGACTTTGGGTTGTTGTGTTCCCAGTTCTTGATCATATAATTAAAGATCTGTGAACCAATACACAAATGGGGTGAGATCAGAGGCCTCCTATTTCAGGGACCCTTTGATGTGGGGAAGAGGGTGACTGGCCTCAATCATCCCCTCCATACTAAGTTTATTTTGACAGACTAGAATTTTATTGCTTATAAATTTTCCAAAACGCTCAAAAAACAGAACATTGGTCTTGAAAGCTCTTTTCTTATCCAATATCAAAATATTTGATGACCACAATAGATGTCACTTTCCCTGTTTGTTAGAGAGGAAACAGAGGCCCAGAGAAAAGTGTGGGGCCCCAGGTCCCTCCATGAATCAGTGCCAGACCAGGAATGGAGCCCCGGCTTCTGTACCAGGCCATGATTCTGCCTACAGCCTCTGGGTCTTGCTCCTGGGCCTCTGAGAGGGATTGCCTTTGCTGTGGGCAGCAGTGCTCAACAACTTCCCACCTCCCTCCCCTACAGGAGACCCTTTCCTGTCCCAGCGGATGGGGAGAACCTGCCCTCCACCTTCTGAAGGTCAGGAAGGAAGATGAGTGGAACTAGGGATACAAAGCTGAGCTCCTGAGAGGTCTGAGAAGAGACTTCTCTTCTCTTCTCTTCTCTTCTCTTCTCTTCTCTTCTCTTCTCTTCTCTTCTCATGTTGGTGCCGCCCTGCACTCCATGGAGGCGGTCATTTAACTTAGTAACTGTGAATTTGGGACTGTGGCTGGTGCCACCCCCATTGCCAGGCCCTTGCAGGGAGACCACTGTGCTGAGATCTGAGCAGGGCCACCCTTCCTGGGATGCCCTCTGCATCAAGATTAGCAGCAACTGCCTGCTTTTGATGTCTCTTCTTACCTAGTTGCTCAAGTCTTGATCCTAGGGGTCATCTCACAACATCCACCTTGGAAGTCAGAGTTGGGGGGAGGGGGGTGGTTGGAGGGACATTTGCACCCACCCCTGCTGGGCTCTACAGGCCCCAGGCTGTGCATGATTAGGGCATGCTGTGATGCCAGCCAAACCCAGGGCACCTCCATTTGGAGGGCCTCACACGCAGCCTGCCCTCCAGAAGAACACAAGCATCCAGGCCCTCAGATGGCATGAAATCCAACCTCCCAGCCTGGCGCTCAAGGCTCTACTATTCTCCAACACCAGCCTGGCTTCCAGCAATCCTGGCTAGGCTGTTTCCCATGTCTAAAATCCCATTCGCCTTTCCTTTCTGTATATATCCAAACCCTCTCTCAAATTCCAACCAAGAGTCCCCCTCTACCAGTAAGCTTTCCAAGATTTCCTCAGCCCCCCCAAGTCAACTCTCATAAATGGTTACGTAAGGTTCCTACCTCTTCCACTCACTTCATACTTAGAGGTAAGTTTCTTATACTAATTTCATAAGTTATATTTTCACGTGGGATCGTTGTGTGCTTACCTGAGCTGACTTCCCAGGAAGAATGGGCTCTGTTTTCTTAGTCTCTGAGTCCCCAGGGGGTTGCCTACTGCCCATCACAAAGTAGTTTTCAGTACACATTTGATGTTTGCCTCTAATTGGGCAGTCAGCTCTTAGCAATTTAGATTCAAAGGAGGAAGACTGAATTAGTGCCACAACTGGATTCCAGGATATAGAGAAAATGCAGGTTATGCCGTTAGTGTACCACACGTGGTAGACCATGAACATCGGGCTTCTGGCGAAAATTCTGCTCCTCCACCGAGAGAACTCCTGATCAATCCTCAATGCCCAGCTTAAACGTCACCCTCTCTGGAAGTCTCGAGGCAGACACAGATATACCTGGGTTTGAATTGTTAGGGGCTGAAACGTGTCTCCCAAAAAGGTGCAGAAATTCTAGTCCCCAGTACCTGCAAGTGTGACCTTATTTGGAAATAGGGTCTGCAGATAATCAAGCTAAGATGAGGTCTTTGGGATGGGCCGTACTCCCATATGATGGGGAAATGTGGACACAAATGGACACCCACAGAGGGTAGACTATATGAAGACACAATAGGAATGCTACCTGCAAGCCAAGGAGTGCCCGAGCTCACCAAAAGCTAGGAGACAGGCAGTTTCTCTCTCCTGGCCCCCGGAAGGGACCAATTCTGCCGATGACAAAAATGTATTGTCTCACAGCTTTGATTTCAGACCTCCAGCCTCCAGACTATGAAAGAATACATTTCTGTTGTGTAAACCATCCAGTCTGCAGTGGTTTGATATGGCAGCCCTTGCAAGCTCACACAAATTCTGACTCTGCCTCTCTCCAGCTGGTTGGCCTCAGGCAAGGTCGTTAAACCTCAGCCTCAGTGTCTTCCTCTTTATTTTTTTTATTGAAGTCTATACTTTTATTTTTATTTTTTTTTTAACTTTTATCATTTTTTTAACTTACATCCAATTTAGTTAGCATATAGTGCAACAGTGATTTCAGGACTAGATTCCTTAGTGCCCCTTACCCATTTAGCCCATCCCCCCTCCCACAACCCCTCCAGTAACCCTCTGTTTGTTCTCCGTATTTAAGAGTCTCATGTTTTTCCCCCTCCCTGTTTTTATATTCTTTTTGCTTCCCTTCCCTTCCCTTGTGTTCACCTGTTCTGTGTCTTAACGTCCTCCTATGAGTGAAGTCATATGATATTTGTCTTTCTCTGAATGACTAATTTCACTTAGCATAATACCATCTAGTTCCATCCATGTAGTTGCAAATGGCAAGGTTTCATTCTTTTTGATTGCCGAGTAATACTCCATTGTGTGTGTGTGTGTATATGTGTGTGTGTGTGTGTGTGTGTGTATATATATATATATATACCACATCTTCTTTATCCATTCATCCATCAGTGGACAGACATTTGGGCTCCTTCCATACTTTGGCTATTGTTGAAAGTGCTGCTATAAACATTGGAGTGCATGTGCCCTTCGAAACAGCACACCTGTATCCCTTGGATAAATGCCTAGTAGTGCAATTGCTGGGTCATAGGGTAGTTCTATTTTTAGTTTTTTGAGGAACCTCCATATTTTTTTCTAGAGTGGCTGCACCAGCTTGCATTCCCACCAGCAGTGCAAAAGAGATCCTCTTTCTCCGCATCCTCACCAACATCTGTTGTTGCCTGAGTTGTTAACATTAGCCATTCTGCCTGGTGTGAGGTGGTATCTCATTATGGTTTTGATTTGTATTTCTCTGATGATGAGTGATGTTGAGCATTTTTTCAGGTGTCGGTTGGCCATCTGGATGTTTTCTCTGGAGAAGTGTCTGTTCATGTCTTTTGCCCATTTCTTCCCTGGATTATTTGTTTTTTGGGTGTTAAGTTTGATAAGTTCTTTATAGATTTTGGATACTAACCCTTTATCTGATATGTCATTTGCAAATATCTTCTCCCATTCCGTCAGTTGCCTTTTAGTTTTGCTGATTGTTTCCTTCGCTGTGCAGAAAGTGTCTTCCTCTTTAGAATGGGAACACCAATGGACTGCAAACCCCTTTCTCTCTCCCATCCTCATACCACCAGCCTACTTTCCAGCAGCCCTACAGGTAAGCGTGGCCTGCTAGCCTGGGGACTGTGGGTGGTGGGGGTGGTATGCCCCAGTCTACCCAGAAACTCCTCCTGCAGTCCTCCACACTTGCTCCCCTCCACGTTTGCCAGCAGACAATGGTGGGGCCTTGGGAGGTGACAAAGCCACAGACCAAAAGAACCTTAGTCCCTGCTTGACTGCCAGGAGGCACCTTGGAACGTGCATTAAATATGCACTGCAGGGAATGTTGAAGCTATTCACAAATGCAGTTACCTTAGTCTGACTCATAGAAAGACTGATCACGGGGAGCCTGGGTGATTCAGTCGGTTAAGTATCTGACTTGATTTTGGCTCAGGTCATGATCTTACAATAGTGAGATCAAACCCTGTGTCGGGGTCTGGGCTGAGCATGGAGCCTGCTTGGGGTTCTCTCTCTGCCCCTCCCCCATTCACTCTCACTCATTCTCTCTCAAAATAAATAAACTAATTTTTTAAAAAAAGACTGGTCACGTAATACTTCATGAGGATCAGAAATACTGTGGTAGGACGTTAACAGTAAGTTTTTCATAGCATTACTACTCCCTCAAACTGCCCCACCACCTAACAGAGCCTGGCATAAGTAAGGAAACAAATAAGAAAACAAAAAAACCCACGGAATTGTTTCAGGTGAAGACCACTGATATCAAGAGTCCTTCGCTCTAGCTCTGCCCCAACCTTAGGCAGAAGGCTTAATACCCTGGGCCTCAGTGTCCTTGCTTGTAAAATGAAGCATTAAGCCAGGTTTTTTAACTGCACATAAGCTACAGCTCACTAATCAACGAAGGCTTGCTTTGCTCCTCATCAAAGACTCTGCCTCAGAATCCTTCCTAACACAGAGACCTAGACAGACCCTCCAGATGGCATACATTAGCCATCTCTGACTCACCTGTGATGTGACCGTGGCACTGACCTATCTGTTCTGAGGATAAGAACCTCAGTCCCCAAACTCAAGCTTACAGGAAAAAAATCACATTTAACCTCTTCTACAAATCATTTTCATTTTGAATTCTGGAGCCCTGAACCTGCTGGCTAGAAATGTGATCCCAGTCATTCATGGCCAGGAGCTCTTCCTCCCAGGCAAACATTTTACAGAGGTCCCTGCGTCTTACACAACATGTTGGCTTGGGGAACACCTGCAGATACAGCCCCTGACCCCAGCCTCAGTCCCTTTAGCTGTCTGGCACTCTGCCTCTGTCGCCCTCTGGGGTTGGAACCCCCAGCCATTCCTCCAGGGGCCTCTGCAGGGAGAAGTTGTAAAACCAGCAGCCACCCTTTACTCTGGTCTGGAGACACCTCCGGGGAACTGGGGGGCTCCCTTCCTTCCTTTCCCTGTTTCCCTTGGGACCCTCCCACCCTCCTTCTTCCTCCTCCCACCTCCCAACACCACTGCCTCAAGGTGGCTTTAGAAAGGAAAGCCTGACGTCACTGTCTTCCAGACAATTTCTCTCTCCCCCCTGCCACAGCGACTCCTGAAGGCAAAAAGCCCAGAGCTGCTACCTGATCTGGAGAGAGTGACAAAATATATATCTGGGACTAAAACATGACACAGCCTCAGAAAATCTGAGAAACCTGATTCTGGCGAGGGACTCCCTCTAGGACACGTGGGCGCTGGGAAAGCACGGGCATCTAAGTCCACTCTGCAGGCTGGCCTCATCGTCCCCCACAGGTGGTTTGGGCAGAGTCTGCCCTGAGCTTGAACTTTCCCCCAAAACACCACCGAGGGGCGGACAGCATGTGGGCATGCTTTGTGCCATAAGCCCTGGTGTCACAGCTCAAGGGGCGTCCCACTCAGGGGGGCACATGAGTCATGGTCATTTTATAATAGATGCCAATGTTTGTAGGCGATTCACCTCCTTCATAAATACCACTCACTCCCATTCTGACACGTTCTCCTGCGAGCGAGCAAAAGGGTTCGCAGCGTTTTACAGCCACTCGTATGAAAATTCCACAGGACCCAGGGACAAAGTCGAGAGTCTCCAGGGCCCATGTACATTCTAAATGTGTCCATGGACTGGAGGGCACACATCTATCATAGGAGACGACCACCACTCTGCTCCAGGTCACAGGCCATTTGCCAGAGGGACTTCCCATTTTGCCAGAGAAGGCAAAAATACAGCGTTTTTTAACATGCAACTGCCTTTTAAATTGTTGGCTGGCTCAGAGTATTTTTTAATGCTGTGAGCCAGACAAAATCTAGTTGGGGTTGGGTTTGCCCCCTGAGTTGTTTTGATGGCCTCTGTCAGGACCGTGGGAGCACCTGGTCCCCATGAAGCCCCAGCCCCGGCAGGGAGCTGGGCTGCTGGTTTGGTGCTGTGAATGTGGGCACTGGTGCATGGGGAAGACTGGAAGCCTTAGGAGAGTGGGGCGTAGGGTTCTTTAAGATGCTAGGTAAATATCACCTCCTCCTAGAAGCCTCCCTGTAGTCCCCACACCCACATCGTCTTTAACCAGGGGTCGCTGAGCACGCCTAGGACAGTATGAATGAACAAATGACAATGAGTGAATGAAGAAACTCGAAGCGGAGCATCTGCTAAAGGCGAGAGCTCCGCTCACCCTCTGCACGCCAGATCTTGGTTGCGGTGGGCACTGCGCACGCCGGTGCGGTGAGGCAGGTAGGACCAGGCCTGGTGGCGGCCGAGCCACTTCCCACCCCTTTGTACAGAACGACCTCCCTGGGAGGTGAAGGTAAAGAGCACAGTTCTACCCACTTGACAAGCCCCCATCCCATGTGGGCCCTGGCAGGGCCCAGGGGCCGGCATGACAAGGCCGTGCAGCCGCCTCTTCTCGCCGTCCTGGAGCAGCGACACAGGGATGGCACATGGCCCACCATCCAACCGAATGCTAATGTCCCCTCGCCTCCACTCAGCCTCACGGACAAATGTCACCCCCCGGTGTCAAGTGTCCTACAAGCTCTGTGCCTCAGCTCTCTCGTCTGCCGAGTAGGGATGATAGAGATAGATCAACTGAGGCCAGAAGTGCCCAGCACATCATCTGATTCTGCTGACCTGGTGTTTGCAGCCTCCCAGTGCTACCGGGCCACTCTCTTCCACCCCTCCTCACATTCCGGGGCACCCCGTCTCAGGTGGCCTCTGTGTGCTCCCTGTGGGTCAGTCGGTCTTGCCCCCACCCGCAATTCCGTGGCTGTTCCCACAGTTGCCCCTCACCCTACTCGCATCTCCACGTTGTTCACCATCGCAGGCCACCACAGGACGCAGCAGCACCCCACAAAGATTCACTGATGGGCCAGACTCCCCGGATTCCACACTTAGGACAAGAGTTCTTGATTTCTGATTGAGTAGGCCTGAGTAGAGCTGAGGAGTGTGCATCCGCAACAGGCTCCCCGGTGATCCCGATGTGGCTGGCCTAAGTTAGGGCTCGTGGGACAGATGGGCCCAAAAACTGTGCAGTAATCAGACAAGGATGCCAACTCAGGATGGATGACAATGAAGGAAACCAAATGGCTGAGACAGAGAGTGACAGGGAGAGCACTTACTGCCCACAGGCCAATCAGCAAGGGTGACGGAAGAAGAATGAGCCATGCCACGGGGCGACAAAGCATTTCAGGAGGAGGGAACAGCATATACAAAGGCCTGGGATAGAAGAGCGGGGGCCTTCAATGGCCGGGGAGATCGGGGACTGGAACACAGTAAGTGCGGAGGAGACTGGGGTCAGCGCAGGAAGGTAGCTGGGCACAGGGCTGTCTGGCTGGACGTCACTTCCCAGCTTCCCTTGCACATGAGTAGGTTCTGGAATGTGGGTGAAAGAGACGTGTGCCACGTCCAGTCTGGCACTGCCTGTCTGGGCCTCAGCTACTTCATTATCAGGAGAGTCAGACAGGGGGATCTGGAGCGCCGTGTGCCTCTAGCACTCCTCCTGCAGTCCTTGCACAAGCTCCACACCCACCTTGGACCACAGCAGGGGAGCATGAGCTGTGGAGGAAGAAACAAAAGCTGAGGGAGCCTGGGCTGCTGACTCCAGCCCTCGGCTGCCCCACAGCAGACTCCTCGGTGTGAAAGAAAACCAAGCTTCTATCTTGGCGGGGACGCTTTGTGCATCTGAGTTGTAGCCCTCCAGCCACAGTATCACTCCAGCCCTCGGTCCCCCGCCCACTTCATCTTGCTGTTTTTGCCTTCACCTTCCATCTAGTAAATGTTTGAGATTACTGTGACTTTGAGAGTTCTCTCAATGACTGGTATTGCACATGGCAGAAAACCTAGGTGACCGATATGTTGGCAAACTTTTGGTACTTCGGGAGGGCTTTACGTCCAGGGGGCTGAGAGCAATGATGTGGGGCCACGAGGCTACACCACGGGCAGAGTCATCTTTCCCCATTTCATCAGTGCAGGGCTTCTCAATCTCAGCCTTTGTCATCTGGGGTGATTAGTTTCTGCTGTGGGGGCCACCCTGAGCATCGTAGAATGCTTACCAGGCTCCCTGGCCACTACCCACTAACTGCCAGTAGTACCTCCCTGTTTGTAACAATCAAATATGTCTCCAGACATTGCCACACGTCCCCTGGGGGGCCAAAATGCCCCAGGGTTGAGGCCCGCTGCTCTGGAGTAGCAGTTCTCTCCCTTGGTTGCACAATGAAATCACTTGGGGAGCTTTAAAAACTATAAACTCATTCCTGGGACTCCCCCCTCCCCCTGCCCCCAAGACACTGACTTAATTGGTCAAGGGTGGAGCCTGGGCATGGGGATTTGTAACCCCTCCCCAGGGTGTTCCAATCGACAGCCAGGGCAGAGAACCACACTCTGGCTCTCACTGGGATGCCAGCAGTCAGGGTGATGGGAGAGAAGGCAGAAATGGAGCAGGGGAGGTGGGGGGGGGTGGGGACTGTGATGTGCTGCACTGGAAAAGAGAGTCAGTTCTGCAAGCTAGGGATGCCATGTGCCTGTGAGAGCCGGGACAGGGACAGGCGATAACCCGCACCCAGGGTGTTAGCCTACGTTAGGACACAAAGTGTTCTAAGATTGTGTACAACGACTGGTCTCTGCCTTGCTTCAGTTAACCCATGTCGCAGATGAACCAGAGTCAAGCCAACAGGACAGGGGTTCTGGTTAAAGTAACCAGCCTGGCCCTGCTGAGACCATTTCTCCACCTTTGAAACAAGGGGCTAAGGAAGAGTGAGGTGACATCCCAGGTCTTCCTGGGCTTGTCCTTCTGAAGCTCTTAGTAAGTGAAGGCACTTTGACTAGTCCCTTGACTAGTCCCCGAAACGAGTCCAGCGTGGCCCACTCTTCAGCTGCCGGAAGCCCTCCCCCATTTGGTCTCTAGTCTCTACAAGACTTATGGGCAGGTGACACAGTAATCAAGGTGAGAATGGTATGGAAGACAGTGTTCCCAGCCAGAGTTGACCAGGAGTCCATGGTTTGGCCGGTATCTGCCCAGCACACGGACCACAGATCCTAGGACCCACAGGCTAAGTGTGGCCCGGAGGCAAGTAAAGAAATTGGGTTGTGCCCCTGTTCTCATGGAATCACGTCGTCCTAGAGCCAGACAGATGACCCGATCCTATAAATGCAGGAGCACGGAGCATCCGAGGCTGAGCCGCCTGCATCCAGATCACCTGGGAGCCTATTAAAGAGAGTCCCTGGCCTCACCCCCAGAAATTTTGAACCTATAGGCCTGGAGTGATGCCCAGGAATCTGATTTTCAAACTCTCCGGGTGCTTCTGATACAAGGTTTAGGAAGAACCAAACCCTAATACACCTTTCCCAAAGAAAACAAATTGGGGCCTCAACATACCCAGGGTGTTGGCAGCCTGTGCTCGGGCCCCTCTTGGCCTGCACAGACCTCCGTACAGCACAGCATCTTCTTTCCCCTGAATATAACAGCCCCTCTCTGTTGGTAAGGACTATGTCATCATCACTTGGCTCTGAGAGCACAAGCGACTTGCCCAGCAAAGTAGATGCAGAGTCGGGACCAGAAGCCGGTCCTCCTTTCTCCCAGGTCAGCCCATCGCAGTGCAACCAGCGGCGTTAGAGCACCTGCTCGGCGCCCAGGCCCGAGGCCGCCCGGCCGGCTCCCAAGCGCAGGAGGCTGTTTATGCAGGCTGACAGCTCTGATCCGCCAAAGGCGCCTGCTTCCAGCTCAGCCTCTAATAATAGCTCTTCCTCGGAATCCCTCCCGTCTTGGTGGGAGCGGAATATTTAGACATATCAAAGATTCTTTCCCCTTCTTTCATCGAGCCAACAGTGATATGAAAGGAGTACAATGAAAAGACGGGTCTCTATGACAAGCTTCAGAGAGCAGCCAATTCCCTGACATCCCTCAAGACTCCAATTGACTCCGCGCTTCTCAGATGGGAGTCAGTGTGGTTACATAATAATAACACCTTCCATCTCTATGGCGCTATTGTGGGCCTTTTGCCAAAGTGCTTTCACAGGCATTAGCTTTTGAGCCCACAAAGTATCCGGGAGGTGGGCAGGGCAGGGATCCTTCTCCGATTACAAATAAGAAAATTGCTGTGTGGAGGGGTTAAATGACTTGCCTAAGGTCATACAGCAAGTTAGTCGCTAAGCATGGAGTCCCTGGGGGTCTGGGGAGCACAGAATTCTAAATGGCCTTCCCTGAAAGGCAACAGAAGGGCCTTCGCTGGCGGGTGGGCCCCACCTGCCCCCACCTTTTCTGTCGCCCACATTCCCTCCCTACCTGCACTCTAGTTCCACGAGATTCCTCTCGGTGCCTCCAAACCCACCATTCTTTTAACACTTTTGTGTCTGTGCACATTCTGTCCCCTCCACCCCTTCCCACTTCCTCTCCCCCATCCTTAGAACCAGCTCCTTCTTGTCCTCCGGCGTCTACCTCCAGCACCCCTGCCTCCTCCAGGGAGCCTCCTCTGATGCCCACCTGGCAGAGCCGGGTGACTCTTCCCTGTGCATACACCCTCTGTCCCGTGTTGTGCTGCATTATAATTAGCAACCTTAGCATCTCTGGCACCAAACTGTGAGCCCCCGTATTAGTCCACTCGGGCTGACTTCACAAAGTACCACAACCGGAGTGGCTTCACTAAGAGGAATTTATTTTCTCACAGTTCTGAAGGCTAGAAGTCCAAGATCAAGGTTCAGTCGGGGCTGGTTTCTGGTGAGAGCTTTCTTCCCGGCTTGCAGGTGTCCACATTCCTGCTTCTCACGTGGCCTCTCCTCTGAGTGCTCTCAGGGAGGGAGAGCTCTCTGGTGTCTGTGCCTCTTTTTATAAAGACACCAGTCCTAACGTCCTATCGGATTAGGGCCCCGGGTTTATAGCCTCATTTAACCTTAATTACCATCTTAAAGGCCCCATCCAAATACAGTCACTTTGGGGGTTAGGGCTTCCACATATTAATTTGGGGAGACACAATTCAGCCCATTACACCCCTCAAGGACAACAAGCAGGTCTGGCTCTCTTTCAAGGAGACAGTATGTAGCCAGGCCTGTCCCACAGCAGGGTTGGACAAATGTCCCATGCAAGAATCCCTTTACAAGTCCCAGGCACTTCACCCTCCACCTGCTCATCTGCCAAGGACAGGAAGCTCACCATTCATTCTTAGATAAGGAGATACCAAGTTCAGAGTCCTAACACCTGTCTACAAAGCCCAGAGGTTCCTGCTGAAGTTGTCAAAAGAACCCATCCCTCATTCCCATTATTTGAAAATAATATCATGCTTCCCCTCAGTCTTGGCTTTTCTAGGCTCCTCACCCCTAGCCACCCAGCTGCTTAGAAAGTATTTACCCCAGTCATCCTCCCTTCCCTCTCCCAGATCAGTGTGCAGGGCTCAGAAAGAACCAGACAGAATCACCACCACACTGGAGCCCCTTCCTCCTCAGTGCTGAGAATAGACTGCAGCCCCTCTTTGACTCTCAAAGGTTAAGGCAAGGCCTTGGAGATGACCTGTTCCCTTGTTCAGTGACTGCCTGGTGCACAGAGGCCGCCGCCTCCAGGAAGTGCTCCTGATTCCCTCTTCAATGCTCCCAGGACACCAGCACTCCCTTCTCGTGTGTATAGCACATGCCCTACTCTAGTGTACGTTTTTCCGATCACCTCCTCCGCCACAGAAGGGTAGAATGTATGTCACTTTCATCTCTCTGCCTCCAGCACCCAACCCAGGTGAGAGGTGTCTGTGACCATGCTCCGGGAACCACACTGCCGCACACAGGACCTCACCACTTACCCGCCGCTGAATTTTAACAAACACTCCAAGAGATAATGGTTAATTTCACAGAGCCGTGAGTGGAGGCTGTTAAAATGTTAATATTATTTAAATTGTTTTACATTTTCGACAGTTTGAGCTGCAAATATAAATGTTTTCCATGCTTTCCACAGAGCTGAGCTCACAAAAATGATTGATGAGGCGCCCAATGTGGAATTTCCCACTTGAAATTAAGAAGTGCAACATGAGTAGGATGAGAAAAATACTCCCCACCATGTGAGGTACCCCGGTGGATCTGCCGACCAAACTCCCTGGCTTACGGCCTGGACCAGGTCATTTGTCCCTCTGGTCCACAGTGGCCACGTGGCCCTAGGCTCTGGCTTCACCTCTCTGGACCTAATGTTCTCATCTGGAGATGGGGATATCTACCAACAAGCCTTTCTAAACGTTCCACGGTAAACTTGCATTTAGGGGCTCTGGGTATTTCCTGTGCAACGTGTCGCCTAGGCTCACTGCAGTGGTTGAGAAGGCACCATTTTATTTTTTTTTTTAATTTTTTTTTCAACGTTTATTTATTTTTGGGACAGAGAGAGACAGAGCATGAACAGGGGAGGGTCAGAGAGAGAGGGAGACACAGAATCGGAAACAGGCTCCAGGTTCTGAGCCATCAGCCCAGAGCCTGACGCGGGGCTCGAACTCACGGACCACGAGATCGTGACCTGGCTGAAGTCGGGCGCTTAACCGACTGTGCCACCCAGGCGCCCCAAGAAGGCACCATTTTATACCCACTTCACACACCATATGCACCTTCACGTACCCAGAATTGGGGGTGCCTGGCTGACTTTAAAGTAAGATTTTTCTTTACTTTACTTTACTTTACTTTACTTTACTTTACTTTACTGGCTGACATATTAAGTAAGATTCAAAGTGCCTGCCTCACAGTAGTGATAACTACTAAATGGTCGTTTGCTCCCCTCCCCACGCCCCACCTCCCTTCTACCGCACTCCAGTATTCCAAACCCTCTGGGTGAGACAGCTCCCTCCCTGGGCCTCTGCTTCACCACACTGGTTAAATCTCAGTGTCTACTAACTGGTGAGAGCCCAGCCTCAGCAGGCCAGCCTTGCGGCAGGGTGGCGAAATGCACGCTTTGTGTCTCCCTCTTTTCCTCTCCCGTGGATCCAGGCCTCAGGCCTCCTGACTACAGAGCCCAGGCCCGTCAGCCCCACCTCCCAGTGTCAGAGAGGCTTCCAGCCTGGCCCTGGCCTTGTGCCCAGTGGGGGATACCTAAGCTCCCTGCTCAGTCCCTAACTATCCTCTTTGGGGCCCACCACGGGGCCAGTGCTGCACAAGCATTATCCCCAGGGCCTG
Organism: Prionailurus viverrinus; assembly: GCF_022837055.1. Classification (NCBI taxonomy): domain Eukaryota; kingdom Metazoa; phylum Chordata; class Mammalia; order Carnivora; family Felidae; genus Prionailurus; species Prionailurus viverrinus. The sequence goes on along the minus strand of NC_062571.1, from coordinate 38,818,596 downwards.
TCTCCACAAGTTCTCAGCAAAGCAGGTACTATTACCCCTGTGGTGCATGTGAACAGACTGAGGCTTGGAGAGGCCAAGCCCAAGGACACACAGCTTGTGAGCAGTAGGGTCAGGTTTTAAATCTAGGTGTTCAAACTTCAAAAACCACACCGCTTCCTCCTGTAGGGATGCTGCCTGGATCTGAGCCCCTGATCCATGCCATACCTTCTGGGCTTCGTCTTAGCCTTAATAGGCATCATTCAATCATTCATCACATCATTAATTCCTGTATGCAGGGCCTGTTCCAGAACAGGCCCTGTGCTAAACCCTGGAAGAACAGGGGTCAGGCAGACACACTCACTGCCTCCCTGGAGCTGACGGTCAGTAGAGGGTGACAAGCAGGGAAGCAACTGGGGACAGTGCGGTTTGTGCCATAATGGAGGGAAGCACATAAAAGGGTCCCCTAAGCCCAGCCTGGCATACCAGGGAAGGCTCCCTGGAAGAACTCACATCTAAGTTGGGGTCTGAGTGATCAGCCGGAGTTAGCCAGGTGAGGTATGAGATGGTGTCCCTGCTGAGAGCAAAGCGGGAGCAGACGCACCAGCTCGAGCAAGGAGGCACCAGGCAGGGGTGAGGGGCAAGAGGGGCCTGGAGAGGGGAGGAGCCCTGGAAGGCAGGCCAGATGAGGGCATGTGGGCCTTACCCCAAGTTAAGCGGAGGAGTGAGCAAGCAGATGCGGGCTCCTGAACAGTCCCTTTGGCTACAGTGGGGACAGGAAACAGGACACCGGCAAGACATTCAGGAGCTAGAGCAGTCCCCTGTGAGCAGGCTATGACAGGAAAGGGGGATGGATTAGGGATTGCAGAACAGTTCGCAGGGAGAGCTAAGAGACTGGACACTGAGGGGGTGGGACATGCCAGAAGGAGCCAGGTTCTGGCTGGAGTAACTGGTTAGAGGGAGTGGACACCTGTCCTGTGACCCCTTCTGTCCTGGAGCCCCCAGACCTGCCCTGGCCAGGGCCATCCTCCCCTGGGAACTGTGACCACCAAGTGCACTGGGACCCTCAGGCTCCACCTCCACCTCCCTGCTGAGCACCTCTCCTCCCCCACCCCCCCCATCCCAGAACGGAGAAGGGATGAGGGGAGTCCTGGTCTCACACACCTGAGCTCAGTGTGGCTCTAGCACCTTCAGGGTGACTGTCGGCCAGTGACCAAACTTTCCTGAACGCCAGGTTCTGCATCTATCAAATGGCAATGATAGCTACCTGTCGTAGTTACAGGGTTCAATGAGATAAGACACGTAAGGTGTTTAGGTCTGCCCAGAACACACCAGGCATTCAATAAGTGGTAGTCTTGTGATTATTAGGACTCAACCAACCCTGCAGCTCTTTCTCAGACCCTTGTTCAGGGGAAGGAGGCAGCCCCTGGGCACAGGGCATGGCCAATGCTGTCCCCTCTCCTGCCCTCTGCTTCCTGAGTGCCGGCGAACAGGGGCCGAGGCCCCCTCTCTGGGAGTAGGTCAGGAAGGCAGGCGGAGGGGGGTGGCCGTGATGGATGGCTTTCGGCAGTTCTACGATGCGTCAAATGTTTAATGGAAGTCAGCGGAGTGAGCCAGCCCTTCCCGCACCGTGGGGCGCGGGTTTGGGGGCCCTCTTCTCCCGCCTTGCTGATGTTCCCTGACGTTCTGGGAGTGTGGAAGGCACTTAGGTGCTTTGGCGAGAAGGAAGAGAATACCAAATGAAGCTGAGACCTCCTTTCCTCATCTCTGACAAGGACACATTCTTTCAGGAAAGGAGAGGGAAGTGAGCCAAGCACCTTCAAAGGCAAGAAGGCAGAAAGGAGTTCCAGCTCCCAATGCCCCCCCCCACCCCCCCGGGCTCACCTCTTCCTGGCTGTGTGACCTGGGCAAGATGCAAAACCATTCTAGGCCTCAGCTTCTTGGTCTCTAAAATAGGAGAAATACAAATAATCCCTACTTTGTAGGGCTGTTGTAAGATTTCATAGGGAAATACACACATGCAAAGAGCTAGAACAGTGCCTGGCACACAGTAGGTGCTCAATCAGAGCTGGCTGTAAGAACAGGGGAAAGAAACAGGTATGAGGCCCTCTGGGCTGCTGTCCTGCCCTACTGCTGACCTGCTGTGGGACCCAAAGGAAGTCCCCTGCCCTATCTGGGCTTGGGTCTCCTCACTCTGGACCTAGGGCGTTGGTCTCCATGATGCCCCCAGCGCCCTTCCAGGGTTTCGAGGCTCCTCTTTGCACACAGTCAGGGTCTTGCCCATGACCAAGACAGACTCACACACCTGAGCTCGATGTGGCTTTCCCAGAGAGCCCTCTCAATTCTGGTCTCCTCAAAGCCAAATTCATCCCGAGATGAGCAATGATGACAAGAGGGGCTGGCTTCCATCACCTCCCCCTCTTCTCTCCTCCTTTTCCCCAGCCTGGCAGCTCCCCATAGCCTGGCTTCCTCGACCTTCCCTTTCTGCTCATCCTTACTTCCAAGACTTTTCTTTGCTCCCCTTGCTCCTCTGCTCCCCAAATCCTTCCCACCCCTCAAGCCCAGTTCAATCCACACCTCCTCCAGCCAGCCCTCCAGCTCCACCTTCCTGGTCTGGGTGACCAGGACAGGCCATCAGCATTACATATTTTAGAAAGAGCATGATACAGTAGAATCGATTGGGCGGAACAAGATGAGGCAAAATGGGTGGAGGTGTGGGCCAGAGATGCCATGTGAGAACCAGAGTTGTGTGTCATAGCCGACAAGCCGTGACTGGAGGCGGGGAACTCCATTACCACAGTATGATGATAGCCATCCCGTATGGGGTGCAGTACAGCTGCCAGGCGCTACCTTGGTCCTTATGACCCATTTTGCAGATGAGGAAAAATGAGGCTCTGCGTGAGTCACAGGCGGATGAGAAAGTCAGTGAGTGGCAGTACCAGGATTCCCATGAGTACTGGCCATCAAGTGCAGGGACCACACCATTAACCCAGTCACAGGCTTCTCGGGCTCCCTCTCCAGACAGGTCTGTGGCCAGAACCCACAAAGGGGTAAGGCTGGCGCTCAGAAACACAGCTGGTCCCAGAAGTGGAACCCTGAGCTCTTGCAGGGGAGGCTTAGTCAAGTCACCCCCAGCCTGGGTCCTCGAGAGCCCGGTTTTATTAGGGAAGTACCCTCCGCTGGGCCTTAACAACAGCCGGATGTGACAAATTATGCTGCAGTAATGAACTTGGTAGGCGCTCAAAAAGAGGTTTCCAAATGGGTGACAGGCAAGGCTTTGGCTGCCGGGAAACCCCTTTGGGCACACCCCAGGCCACAACAAGTCCACAGAGCATCGCCCTGGCTGGAGGGTGGTTTACTGAGAACCTGCAGACCATCCCATCTCCTCTGTGAAGAACATCAGTGCACCGGGTGTGGGTTCGCCCCCCTGAGCTGCTGACAGCCTGGATTTCTAACAGCCAACTTCAATTCTCTTTCCTCCTTCTCCAGCTCCTCTCCCCCCCCCCACCCCCACTCCCAGTAAATAGCCCCGAGCTGGCTGTCCTGATAAACTGGGGCTTTGGGGACTTTCTTCAAGTGCCTTGTAAATGGAAGCGTCTCAGACCGACAGCTCTCAGTGTTCAATGAGATTATATTTCTTATTTAAATAGCTGATTGGAGGATTGGTTTCAAAGTAAGGCGCCGTATGCCCATGGCCTCCTCTGGGCTCCTGGGGAGAAGCAATATAGTGTGGCATTGTGCAACGCAGGAAGCTCTCCTTCCAGCTCCCGCTCGCATTCAGATGCCTCCAGGATGGGGGGGAGCCAGCCGGGGTGGGGGACACGAGCCGCCCCCCCCACCTGGTTTGGGGAGCCGGAGATTATGCCTTTCATTCAAGAGCGCCTTCTCCAGGGCTCCCCACCACGCTCTGCGCCAGTTGTCTCCCCTCTCAAAGCGGCGAGGAGATAAAAGGCAATGTGTTCGCTTCATCCCACCTCCGGGGAGAGCTCAAATCAGTCTTTTGTCAGTGGAGGATAAGCGCCACCATTTTAGGAAGGGTCGTTGTTCAGCGTGCTCTGTTGGAAGGTTTTGTGCCTCTTCCCCCATTTGTGCCGTGGTTTCCCTGGCCCCGTGCTGGGCCCTGGGCAGGCTGATGCAGGCTTTCCAATTCGGAAAGCCCAGCCCTGAGAGTAGTGGCATCGTTGTGGGTAGCAGGGGACCCCGGCCCTTTGGGCAGGATGAAGTTTGCCCAGGACCAAATTCTGCCTCAATTGTGCCGTGTAGATCCTGCGAGGGCCCGAGCTCTTTGCCTAGAGCAAAATTGCAATTAATTGTGTGTCAAAATAACATATTAGTAACAGCAGCACTGGACCATGTGCAATTCCTCTCCTTTTAAGCTTTTGTCTGCCCGGGACCGGAGGGGCTTGTCAGGGCATCTTTGAGACAGGCTGGTGGCCCCCATCAAAAGCAGCCCCAGAAACTCGGTGACTGTCCCAGAGCCCTGGACAAGATAAAAGGCCAGTGGTAGCCTTGCAGGATGCCTGGCTCTGTTCACAGGGCCAGGCGGGGCCAGCGATCTCCAGTACCGGCAGCTGCGGCACAGGGGCAGGTGGTTTGGTATGCCAGGCACATCCAGCGCCTCATGCATCCAGGGACCGCAATCAGGTAGCTGATGGGGATGCAAGTCACATCGCCTGGACCACTGCCGCAGTGAACTGATTCATGCTGCTACTTTGAGGCATGGAGAAGGGACAGCAGAGCCCGGAGACGAACCAGCCTGGCTTTATTATACAGCTGCTGTTTTCAAGCTGGAATATTCCAGCCTCTCCTGCTCCCTCTCTTTCTGCAGAGCCGGCGTTGGCTGCCTACCTGCAAAGACAGTGCTCATTCTGGCCCCTGGCTCTGACTGAACAATGGCATTATGCAATGCATAAAGAGTACCCGGGCAACGGAGACAGGCATGGCTTAATTCGCTCAGTGCCCAGTGGCTTTTGAACGCCCCTGCATTCAGCCTTTATCCTGAGCAGCCCTGGGCCTCCCCAACCCTTTATTCCCCATCCCTCCCCATCCCAAGCTTCCCTACACAGGTCTGCAATGGAGCTGATGGCCATGAAATGAGGGACACAAAGGCAAGGGGAGACAAGAGCATTCTGTAACTGGGAAAGACTCTGGCAATGGGTAAGGAGACCTGGCCATCAACTCACAGGGTGGCCTTAGCAAGTCCCTTCCCAGCTCTGAGTTCCAGGTCTTGTCTGCAAATGAGAGATGAGAGCATAGTTCCAGAAGGTTTTTTTCCAGCTCTGAAATTCTATAATCTGTATACACACAGCTCAGTGACATTGTTATGGCCTCACTTATTGAGAGTGTAGGTCCTCCAGTGTCTCAATGATATTTGCCTTGACTGTGACCTAAGGCCAGGCCATAGGTCAGGAGAGTAAATATTGAAGCAAGCCAGGTGATACCCATGGCCACTGCTGTCTGCCTGCCCTGTCTAGATCAGCCGCCACAGTTGCCCTATAGGACTAGTTTTGTGCGATCCTTCAATTATTTAAAAAAAAAAAAATACACCGAGGGGCCCCTGGGTTGCTCAATCAGCTGAGTGTCCAACTTCAGCTCAGGTCATGATCTCACAGTTCACGAGTTCAAGCCCCACGTTGAGCTCTCTGCTGTCAGTACAGAGCCTGCTTGGGATCCTCTGTCGTCCTCCCCGCTCTGCCCTTCCCCCACTTGCACACAAGCTCTCTCTCTCAAAAATAAACATTTTTTAAAAACACACCATAACCCCAGAAGTGTGAAATTTTATGCCAAGTCTCACAATTTTAAAACGTTTGCTCAATTTCTTGAAAACACTGACAAGTCAAACAAAACCCATCAGAGACCTTATCTGCTTAACAGGCTTTTAGCTGATAAAGTCAGGACCTGACAGGGAAACTGGGTATCTCGACTCCAGGGGCACCATCATGTAGAACCCTGGAGTTGGATAATGGGTGCTCCTGGCACTGGGCAAATTCTACGGGGCAACGATGCCCCATTATGCTTTGAGAAGAGAAGAGGAGATCAGGGGAGGGGAGAGCAGGGGAAGGAGAAACCAAAACTAGGTCAAAATCTGGACTCACTGGCTGGCCCCCTTTCCAGAAGTGAGGGAAACACCCTATGGAGCCTGCTGGATCTCTCTTCCTCACTGCTCCTGCCACCCAACCAAGTAGGGCCAGACGACACACCTAGACCCCTAGCACCCCAACCCTGTGTGGCCGAGAAAGTGATTCTACTGCCTAAGTTACCACCTGCCCACCCAGACCCTGGCTCCCTGCACTCTGGGCCTCACCCTCCAAATCCTGCCTTCCTGATGCAAGGCATCCCAGCAGAGGGCATTTCCAGGCACTGTCACATGAAGATCCCAGGACAAGCAAGAAGACTTCAAGCACACCTCTGCCCACAGAATCTGAAACCAGCTGCCATGTCCCACCATCCCAGTTTATAAAAATACACCCTAAAGAAGAGATGCCACATCTTAATAACATGCCTGCGAGTCTCTGAACCCACAAGTTCATGTTATTCCAACAGGTACTGAACAACTAATATCTGCCAGCAGGGAGGGAACATATTAGGTACAAGGAGCTCCTTGAGGGCCAGGAGAAAGGACATACTCATACACACGTTCAGTTAGATAAAAAAAAAAAAAAAAAAACCAGGGAGTAGGCAGTCTGTGGCGAAAAGCAACCATCTTTTGTCCTGATGGAGGGATCGCTATGTTGTGGCACCAGACTTGCTGTCAAAAACATCTTCACAGACACAGCATTAATATAGGAGGCAGGAGGGCAACTCTCTGCTCATCACTGTAATACAAAATCAAAATCCTCTGTAGGATGTAGACCAGATCACCATGGCAGGTGAGAGGAGACAGAGGTGATATTTGATCCATCCTCTAAACATACATGCGGGGGGTGCAGGAAGGGTGTCCTCCTCCCAAAATAAGGAGGAGGGGCATCAGTGAGAGCAAAGATGGGGGAGTGTGCAGAACGTGGAAAGGATAACCCATTGAGTGAGTGGACAGTCAGTTGGGCAAGTGGCCCCCAACTCCAGGAAAGTTCAGGCTGGCTGCAGCAGTGGGGACCTGGAAGGAGACAGTTGGAAAAGAGGTAAGAGAAGTTGATTAGTGGCCAATCATGATGAGCCGTAGGCAGATGGGAAGAGTTTGGGCTTTATTGTGTAAGCAATAGGGAGCCATTGGGTGTTCGGTGAGAGAGGGATTCCCTTAAAACGAGTTCCAGAATGAGCCTCTGCTGGCTACACAGAGAGCAGACTGGAGGTTAGGAGAGCGGCCAGGAGACAGAAACAATAGAATTGGCGGGAGGGAGATGGATGGTGCCCTGAAGCAGGGCAGGGGCGATCGAGTGGCAGAGAGGAGATGGACACTGTAATCAGTGCAGAGAAAGAGTCCAAACAGCTTGGCAGGTGGTTGGACACCGGAGGTCATAATGGGAGCTGCCTGCAGTGTAGGTGGATTGTGGTGCCACCCTCAGAAGGAGGAGGAACAGGTTTGGGAGAGAAGAAGATGGTCTCGGACCCACGCTCTGAACGCATGACCAGCCAAAGGCCGACAAGTGACCTCCAGGCTTGGCTGTGTGGGTTAAAGGGCCCTGGCACTGGTGAGGGGGTCTGGAGCTGGGGGATACTGGGCAGCCAAATCCCCAAGGGGACGCCGCAGAAGAGCCACCAGCCCACCAACACTCCTGAAGCCCCCGTCTGCTAGGCCACGAGCCGGGCCGTGAGCTCCAGCCTCTGAGTGCCTTATGGAGGCCGTAAACATTTGCCTGGTTAAGAGCCCCAACCAGAGACTCGGCAACAGCTTCTCCACTGTGGTAATCGGCACATCTTTCATGGAGGACTCACATCTCAAGGGACGGCACTTCACACTCGGTACTTGACATTTCCGAGGCACTCCACAGCATTAGCTAATTAATCCTTGAGTCTGTTTAGCCCCCAAAAGAACTCCCAGAGGCTGCACTTGTACCCCATGTGCAGGAGTTTCACACCCTCCTGAGACTCAGGATAGCAAGCGGAGGGGTGATGGCCTTGGGAACGCCCACTCACCCACTCCCTCCCCAGGCAGTTCAACAGGCCGCAGGCAACCAGCAAGGGAGCCTGAGAGAAGAGGCCTTCGCTGTGCGGGGTGTTTCTTGGGAGAGAGATGGGAAGGAGGGGGGCAGGGACAGAGACGGACACCCACCCGGCCAAACCAGGGGCTACCCCACTGAGCACTTTACTTTTCACTGAGCATTTTTAGGGACTACTCATTTACCTCTCAAAACAGAACCATCCTGGGATAGAGATACTGGTCTTAGGTTTGGATTCCCCCAGGGGAAGTCCCTGAGACAAGGATTCAAGGTCAAGCAGTGTACTTGGGATGCATCCCAGGAAACACCAGTGGGGGCTGGGGGAAGGGGGGAGGAGAGACAAAGAAGGAACAGAAGCCCACACGGGATGTGTCGTGGAGCACGCCGCGACTGCGGACAGGCACGCTGCACCCGGCTGGGGCACTAGAGATTTACAGAGCATGCCTCAGGGAGCTCCACCAGCCATAGGCTGAAGGTTGCAAGCGGAGCATTAACTCCCCACTCCACCTGCTGGCGCCACGTGTGCACTCAGATCAACCAGAAAGCCCTTCAATGGATGTCCCCAGGTGCTGGCCTCCGACGCCACCAGGGTGGAGAGCACGGGAACTGTCAGTGCCCAGAAATACAGACAGAGCACCAGCAGCATCTGACACAATACCACTATTCCTATTTTCAGAGAGGAGGCCCCGAGGTGGGACCTATGTGGCCAAGCTCACACAACTAGGAAGTGGCAAGGCCTAACCGACCCAAGGCCATTTGCCTCCAAAGCCTGGGTTCTTTCCACTGTGTCCCACTGTCTTCCAGGCCCAGCTTCTCCTCTCGGCCCCCTCCTTTCTCCTCGTCCTAAACCCCACATAACAAGGGACAGGGTAACGACATCGCCTCCCCCCTGAATCTGTCTCAGACACCAGACTCTTGAGTAGGTTTCTCTGAGATGAAGGCTTAACGGTAGATCTGTCTGTTGGCAAGGTCTGGAACCAAGCGGGCACCCATTCCTCGGCAGCCTCTATTCATCTGCTAGCCAGTCCCATCCTTTACCTGGCCCTTTAATTCATTTGATAACTTTGTGCAGTGCAGATCTGCAGGGTTTCAAAGAGCTGGAAATTCTCCATTCCGATGCCACAGCTCCTGCTGCTCGGTTTGTGCTTTGTTTGTGCTTGCACAAGCCGGTGGTAAGCACTTAGTGCTGGTTGGAGGATTGACTTTGGCAGGAGAGATTTCTGTGCATTTGGGGGATTAATTTGCCAAGCACCTTCCCCAGCAGAAATTATAAGGACGGCAGCCAAGTGTAGAGGGGCACAGGCAGTCTGGCAATCATGGGCCAAACCCTCTTCTGTAGGTGGTTCTCTCCAACCTTGAAAAGAATGCCACATTTCTCTGCTTTCACACCCCAGAAGGCACTGTCCCCTCCACCACCAATTAGCACTGTCCCATCAAAGTCCAGCTCAGGAGGGAAGCAGAGGGTGAAGGAGGTGGTGGAGTGGCCAGGTGGAAAGAGGAAAGGTCCTGGAGCCAGGCATGTCCCTGACTGTGGGGCACATATTTAGCCCCGCTACCAGCACTAGAAGATTCACAGGTAAGCAGGTGTGGCAGTAAGTAAGGATGGCCAGCCGTGAGCATCATTAGGACCAGCTACGGGTAATAAGCAAGAGAGTGACCAGAAGTCTCAGAAAGGGAAATAGGCAGAGGTCTGGCAGGTGGACTGGGGGAGGAATACTAGTCATTCTCTGTCAAAAGTGTGTTGGAAATGGCTTATACAGCCCTCAAACGGCAATTATTAAATTTTCAGAAAGTCCACAAGTAGCTGTTAAACACAGCCATTATTAAAAATTATATAAACTCACAGTTAAACAAATTAAGAACAGAGGTTAAAAAAAAGGACTCAAAACTTATTACGTCCTAATTCTTTTACTAATTCTTACTATTATCTATACTGTTGAGCTTATTTACCCATCTTGTATCTGTATGATGGAAATTCTTTATCCCAGCAGCTGCTGCACATCTCCTACAGGTAACTGTGTTGGTAGTATTTACACCACGGAAATTGGCAAACACTAAAAATTTGGGCTCCCTTTCTCCCCCTCCAGAAAGCCAGTGCTTACTAGCATTTACCAGCTACTGGTAAATTGCTACCCTAAATCAAACACTTCCTTCCCTACCTGGCATGCTAGTTTTAAACTACTGACTTACTTTCATTTTGGTTGGCAAAGAGCTGCTGCTGTCCCAAACCCCTGTGAGAAGGACATTCTTTCTCTAGCCACCCAGCCCTTCCCCCAGTGTCACTAAAGGTTAGTGTTTGAGCCTACTCCAGCGCTGGCTGATGGCCAGTGTTCATGCAATACACATTGTCAATATCTCTACCATAACCTGTTTACAACTATCTTACAGGTTAGGTATTATCATCCACATTTTAAAAATTATTTTTTTGGGGCGCCTGGGCGGCGCAGTCGGTTAAGCGTCCGACATCAGCCAGGTCACGATCTCGCCGTCCGTGAGTTCGAGCCCCGCATCAGGCTCTGGGCTGATGGCTCAGAGCCTGCAGCCTGTTTCCGAGTCTGTGTCTCCCTCTCTCTCTGCCCCTCCCCCGTTCATGCTCTGTCTCTCTCTGTCCCAAAAATAAATAAAAAATGTTAAAAAAAATTATTTTTTTAATGTTTATGTTTGAGAAAAAGAGAGAGAGCATGAGCAGGGGAGGGACAGAGGGGGGGGGGGGAAGAGGGGGCACAGAATCCGAAATAGACTGTCAGCACAGAGCCTGATGCAGGGCTCAGACTCAGGAACAGTGAGATCATGACCTGAGCTGAAGTCAGACACTCAATCGACTGAGCCACCCAGGTGCCCCCATCCCTATTTTAAAGGAAACTGAGGCGCTGAGAAAAAAAAGAATACTCACCAGAGTCACACAGCCAACAAAAAAAAGAGTTGGAATGACCCTTAAGTTGGCCTGAGCCCAGCCAGCGTTCCCAACCATGGAGCCACACCATTTCTCATTGGCCTGGAGGTCTGAGGGCTAGTGGCAGTGGCCGGGCTTCAAGCCCTAGGAGATGAACTGAGTGAAGTAAGGTATCTCCTCAGATTAGTTGAGTAGGGCCCTGGGCACAGGGAGGCAATAGAGGGACCTACTTAGTAAAACAGATGGGCTTGTCTCATGAACAAGGCAAGCCCTGGTTCCTAGAACCAGACAGCACACCAGAGAGGGCCCAACAGCAAGGCTACCCTGGAGGTAGAACCCTGAGATCCAGCCTAGAACTCCTGAGATCTCAAAACAAGGCTGGCCCATGAGGCTCAGGTGGTTCAAGACTCCTCACAGCTGAGCCACTAGACGTTATGAGGGCCCTCCCTTCTCCTCCTCTTCCTTTCTGTGCTCAGTCTGAGTCCTTGAACAGCGAAGTATAAAACGCTATGTCTGTCCTCAGGAAGTTTACAATCTGAGCTAAGGAGAAGCTGTGTGTACATATGAACAACATAAATACTAAATATTTGGTTAACATAACACATGTGAGGTCACAAAGTAGGTATCATGGCTAAGAGAAAGCTTCCAAAACCAAGAGAGATGCCCTCATGTGTAAGACATGCCATCTATTGGACAACACAAAGATTTTCCTATTGCTACAATTGCCAGACATAGTGTGTACCATTGTAAGACTGAGTCACGAAGTTAGCAGTTTTCTGGAGGAAAAATAGTGCTGCATAAAAATATGTAAAATTATAAGAGCTGTCCTGATTTCAGAAATGTGCACTGTAAGACAGAAAAATATATCCTCATGTTCCAAGGTCATGAGAACAAGGAATACAGCAAAAAGCCAGTCCCTAAAAGCTTCCCTTGAGATTCAGTCGATCATTTGGTCTTTCAACAAATAGGCATTGAGAAACCAGTGCTGGGGACACAGCACAGAGCAGTAAATGCAGACTTGCTCCCTGTTTTCCTAGAGCTACCAGCTAAGTGGAAGAGATGGCCATTACCTTAGGAAAACAAATATGTATGCACGTACAAATAGGAGCACCTGCTAAAACAGTGAAGGATGCTGCAAGGAAGTTAGAGATGAGGGACTCACTTTAAACAGTCGGTCAGGGAGGTTCTCTCTGAAGAAGCCCCTCTACAAAGGGAGGGTGCTCCAGTGAGTGCAGAGAGTACAAAGGGAGCGTAGGACAGAACCAGGTCAGAGAGGTCAGCAAAAGTCAGACCAGGCACAGCCATATAGGCCATGACCATGGGTTTGGCTCTAATATGAGCACAACCAGAACTTGGATAAAAATTTTATGCAGGGAAGTGACATGGGCTGATGTAGATCTTAGAAGGATCTCTCTGGATGTTGGGTTGAGAACAGACCAGCTGGAGGTGGTGGGAAGAGTAGACATAGGGAAACCAGCGACAAGGATATTGCAGCGATCCAGACACGCAATGGTGTCGGCTGGAGTAAGGTCACAGCCGTGGAGAAGGAGACAGTAGACTGATTCAGGATTTGGACAGAGCCAAGAGTATGTTGTGACTGATTGGGGGAGGGGAAGAGGGTGCCTTCATGGGCATCGCACTTGGGTAGGTGGACGTGCTCTTAACAAAAGAAACACTAGTATGTGCACACCACCATCTAACCCAAGAGGTAGAAAAGGTACCATGACAAGTCATCATTTATAGAAGCCTCAAGAGAGCCTGAGAGAGCAAGTACTGATACTGGACTGAAACCTTCCTAACTTATTTGTCCCCTAATCAGCACAGAGTCAATGATCTGAGTAGCAACATACAAAATAAATGCTGCACAAATATGTGAGATGAAGAAAACATAAGGCAGGTGTGGTCCTGGAAGGCTTCGTGGAGGAAGCAATTTCTTGTATAGATAAAGAATGACAAATAGGTGAAGTGACAAACAGGTGAGAAAAATTGGGAAGCCATGCTCTGGAAGAGGAGGCAGTGGGGGCAAAGGTGGACAAATACAAATATCTGGAGACATTAGAGCCAGTAGCCTATTCCATCCCTCCCCTCCCCTGCAGGCAGCAGCTTTCTTGGGGTGCTTTATCTGGTCCAAGGGTTGCTGGTAGAGCCATACCCTCCTTTTCTTTTTAAAACAGCATTTTTAAGATATAATTGACATATAATAAACTGCACATAATTTAAGTGTACACTTTAGTAAGTTTTGACATATACAGACACCCATGAAACCATCGCTGCAAGATAATGAACATATCCATCACCTCCAGAAATTTCTTCCTGCCCTTTTTTGAAAACCCCCTGCCCTCATGCCCCAACAATCACTTATCTGCTTTCTGCCACTATCCATTAGTTTGCATTTTCCAGACTTTCATGTAAATGCAATCATACAGTGTTACTCTTTTTTTTTTCTGGCTTCTTTCATTCAACATAATTATTTTGAGATTCATCCATGTTAGAGCATGTATCAATAATTTCTACTACTGAGTAATATTCCACTGTATGGATATACTACAGTTTGTTTATCCATTCATCTGCTGAAAAACATTGAAGTTGTTTCCAGCTTGGGGCTATTACAAATAAAGCTGCTATAAACATTTGGGTACACGTCTTAGTATGGACATATGTTTTCTTTCCTCTTGAGGAAAGAGCTGGCTGTGGGCTGTCTGGATCATATGGTAGGTGTGTGATTAATTTTCTAAGAAACCATCCAACTGTTTTCCACAGTGTTGTAGCAATTTACTTCCCACCCACAGAGAGTTCCGGGTCCTCCATACCCTCACCAACACATGGTGTGGTCAGTCTTTTTAATTTTGGCTACTCTGAGAGGATGTGTAACAGGATCTCATTGTAGTTTTAATTTGTATTTCCCTAATGATTAATATGTTGAGCACCTTTTCCTGTGTTTATTAGATATTTGTATCTCTTCTTTAGTGAAATGTCTATTTAAGTCTTTTGTCCGCTTTTAATCGGTTTGTCTTATTATTATTGCAAGCTCCTGTTATATCTGGATACAAGTTCTTTATCAGATATACAGTATGCACTTATTTCCTCCATCTGGGACTTGCCTTTATAATTCCCTTGACAGCATCTTTCAAAGAGCGGAATTTTTACATTTTTGTGAAGTCCAATTTATATATTTTTTTCTTTTGTGGATTATGCTTTTGGTGCCATATTTAAGAACTCTGCCTAAACAACGGTCACAAAGAACAAAGATTTTCTTCTGTTTTATTCTAGAACTTTTATAGTTTTAGGTTTTACATGTAGGCTTATCATCCACTTTGAGCTAATTTTTGTACACCCAAGTTTTGGATCCAGGTTCATTTTTTTTGGCATATGACTATCCCATTGTTCCATGCCACTTGTTTCAAAAAGACTATCCTTTTTTCACTGAATTGTCTCTGCACCTTTGTCAAAAATCAGTTGCCCATATATGCATGGGTCTACTTCTGCACCCCCAATTCCATTCCATTGGTCTCTCTGTCTGTCTTGACACCACGGCTATGCTGTCTTGATTACGGTAACTTAACATAAGACTTAAAATCAGGCAGTGTCAGTCCTCCAACTTTGTTCGTTCTCAAAATTGTTTTGGTTATTCTAGGTCCCTTTCATTTCCATATGAATTGTAGAATCAGCTTGCCAATTTCTACAATTTCCATCCTGCTGCACACCCCCTCTTTCTACTTGGAGCATTTGACAAGAAAACAAATAGGGAAAATCTGAGCTGGGGTTGGTACTGCAACTCGGAACAAAGTAAGTACTCAGGAAGACTGAATTGAATTGAAGGAATTCATCTCCATCTCCAAGATGAAACAAGGGTTTTTTTTGTGCTCCCAACAAAGCACCCCGGGGTCAAAGGTGATGGATACATAAGCCCTCAGCAAGCCTGTGCCCTAACTCCAGGCACGGAGCATTGCCTCTTATTCCTCCATTAGAACACACTCTCTTCTGCTCTGCTCTTTCTTGGCCATCGGGTGTAGTTCCTGCCTGTAATGAGCTCCCCTACTGTATTTGTATCTTCTATATCTGGGTAACCACAGAGTCCAGAACAGAAAAAAAAATCAGCCCTCAGTAGATACCAGGGGGGAAGAGATAGAAGGAAAAGGAAATAGGCATGCACACTGGGAAATCCAATGGAATAACAATTGTGGGGCATTGCTTTCGTAGCTTTAAAGGCTGTTTGGTGGGGTTTCTAGAAAGAATAATAGTTCCCATATAGAACATGCTAGGCTCTGTGCTAAGCTTTGCTCTGCACGAATGTTCTCATTCAGTCCTCAAAAGCATCCAGTGAGGTAGGAGTACAATTCTACCCATTTTCCAGATCAATTGAGGCTTACAGAGGTTGAATGACCTGTCCAGGTCATTGCCAGCAAGTGGCAGAACCAGAACAAGGACTCAGGTTTGTCAGATTCCAAAGCCCACACTCTAGACTGAACCCCAGGATGATTCTGCCTTTAGGAATGGAAAGTGGAAAAGCTCCATAAGTGTGTGTGGTCAGATTATCAACACAACTTAATGAGCTGCTGCTCCGAGCCAGGATTGTGCCCAGGACCATCTGATATAACCATATGTGATATAACACTCAGGGAAGATGCCTGACTCTCCTCTAGCCAACTTGGGAAGGCACACCTTGACAAGAGAGGGGAGTTCTTTGATGATGGATTTGAAAACAGAAGGGAAAGACCTAGGGGTGCCAGTTTCTTTGGGAAGGGGGTCACCTGGCAGAATCTGGACTCCTAGACATTCTTGAACTGGCTTAAGCACAAAAGAGAATTTATGGGCTCTGGTACCAAGCCACCAGAGATGGTGTAGCTTTGGGTCGATGGGAGACATTCTCAGCAGGTTCTTTCCAGGGGGCATCTTTGTGGCCACCTGCATCTCCAAAGTTACATTTTCTTCTTCTTAAAACTTCTAAAAAAAGAGAGTTACAACAAAAATCCTAAGCCAGGCTCTTATTGTCTCAAGTAGGCCATTCCAGAACCCATCCATGAGACTGCTGGGCCAGACCTGAGTTCCACGTCACTCCTGGAGTAGGAGGATGGAAGCCAGCCCAATGAAACTCCCCTGCCAGAGAGCAGGAGGGCGGTAGATCCCCAGAAGAAAACGGAGAGCTCAGCAGGCAGAACAACAGATAAACTCTGAATTCTCTCTGACTCGGATATGCAGGGCAGGTGCCCCCAGTCCACCAAGCATTAACTGATAATGCTGTGTTAGCTTTGTTGAGCTCTGTGTTAGCATCCTGTAGCTGGTGTATGAAATTAAGAATCTGCAGATTATGGGGATGCCTGGGTGGCTCAGTTGGTTGAGCGTCTGACTTCAGGCTCAGGTCACGATCTCATGCTTCGTGAGTTCAAGCCCCGCATTGGGCTCTCTGCTGACAGTGCAGAGCCTGCTTGGGATTCTCGCTCCCTCTCTCTGCCCTTCCCCCACTCTCTCTCTCAAAATAAACAAATAAACTTTTAAAAAATAATAATAATAATTTTAAAAATTAAAAATACATAAATAAAAGGTGCCCTAAGGAAAGCAAAGCAGAGGAACTTGGGGCAAGAATCCTCAGCTCTGGTCCTTACCTAAATGTCCAGACTTGGGGTATGAGCAGGGTCGTCATACTGTCAAATGCCTAGGAAGCAACTCAAAATAGCTGTTTTCACATCACAGCCTCTTCTGGTTCGATCCTCACAAACTCAGGGATGTGTGTCTGCTCCTAGCAGCCAGCTCCTCCTTCTTTGACCTCTTCTAGCCAACGAATCTCAAATCCTGGTAACTACAGCCTACAGAAGGCATGGGCTTCTTTCTGCTTTAATAGCAACCTATTTCAGATTTATACACTCCTGTGTGTTCTTCCCAGGAGCTAGGCCTGTAATCTGATATGCACCTCAAGGGACAATGAGAAGGGCATGTGGAAGTAGAAACGTCCCCAAGCACCTGGGCTAGACACGGTCAATATACCCATAGTCCCCTAACAAGCAGCATGTGGATGAGGCCGGGAAACAGTGCTTGGGCTGGAAACCCTTTACCCTCTCCCTGGGTACCCTTGAAGAATGACACCTTGTCCCAGAGCCCCAGTAGAACAGAGGGGCTACTCCAAAAGCTATTGTTGGCTCCAATTAACTGGATAATTTAACATGGGACAGATGAGATCAAGCTGACCACCAGAACATCCATGGTAAGAGACTAGACCCCAAGCTCCTGGGTCTCTTCTGGCTCACTGCTGTCCAGCCCCTGGACAAAGGAACCCCAAACAGGGTAAGGCAGACCCCTCTTTCCTAGGGAGAAACAAGGGTGTGAGATGTTTCACATGCAGCAGCAGCAGCCACTGCAGCAAAAAAGGCAAGTTCAAAGGTAATTGGACGAGGAATTTTAAGCACCGCTGTTCCCGTAGCAAACTGCTTCATGAATACCCATCGGGATCTGTCCATATGGACAGCAGAAGGGCTCCTGCTGTTCTTTTGCTAATAAAAACTGTTGTGATTACATTTCCAATCCTCTCGGAACGGGGTCTCCGTGGGGCCACAGCACAGCACGCTGAAAATGCGTCTTCCAGGCTGATAGGCAGTACCCCTCCCTGCCACAGTGGGATGTGAAGACCAGCACCCACTGGATGTGGAAGGAGGGCCCTTAGGGGAGTTGGGGCTGAACAGGTGTGTGTGAGTGTATCTGTGACTGCGCAGTCTCACACACACCACGCACACTCACAGGAAAATCTTAATTAATGGAACAATCTTCCATAAGTGGTTCCAGTTACTAGCATTTTCCGGTTAATTAGAGGTTAACCTGCAATCGCTTTTTTATTTCAACCTCCCTGTTGAAGTACATTAGTCTAATTTCACCCCTACCCTCATGCCTGAGCCCAGCCATTGTCTTGGTAAGGAATGGCCTACCCACTCCACCCCCCCATTCTCTGTCCATCAAATTCCTACCCTTCCTTTCTGCCCCATGACTCTTCAAATTCTGCCTCCTCCATGAGGCTTTCTCTGATTCCCAGCCTTAAATGGAGAAAATTTTCCTTCTGAATTTTCCTAGCCCTCTGGGGCCTCCTCTTACAAAGCACTTATACTTTCTGTCTTGGCCTCTCTCCCCGAGGAGGCTCCAAGCTCCAGGAGGTCACCGTCAGGGACTTGCCTCTGAAGCCCCAGCGCCAATAGCATAGGGGTGTGGGATGCAGCAAGTGCATGATAATTGTTCATTAAACAAAAGAATTAATGTAACCTAAAGGTTTAGGAGATTGGGACCAATCAAAATTCAAGACCTCTAGAATATTGAAAATTTTATCGTGTTTTTTTTAAGTTTATTTATTTATTTTGAGAGACACAGAGAGAGCACGCACAGGGGAGGGCTATAGAGAGAGGGGAAATCATAAGCAGGCTCCGCAATGTCAGCACAGAGCTCAATGCAGGGCTTGAACCCCCGCAACTGTGAGATCATGACCCGAGCCAAAATCAAGAGTTGGATGCTCAACTGGCTGAGCCACCCAGGCACCCCGAAAATATTATAGCTTTGAAAAACAAATTCCTGGGGCGCCTGGGTGGTGCAGTCGGTTAAGCGTCCGACTTCAGCCAGGTCACGATCTCGCGGTCCGTGAGTTCGAGGCCCGTGTCGGGCTCTGGGCTGATGGCTCGGAGCCTGGAGCCTGTTTCCGATTCTGTGTCTCCCTCTCTCTCTGCCCCTCCCCCGTTCATGCTCTGTCTCTCTCTGTCCCAAAAATAAATAAACGTTGAAAAAAAAATTTTTTTTAAAAAAAGAAAAACAAATTCCTGCTTTTTCGCATTTTCTTTGTCTCATAAAAGGAACAAAAATTATTAAAAATCTCAATTAACTGGGTGCAGGTTGATCAAGAAGGTTTCTTCTACAAATCCAGTCTCTTGCCTCAGCACACACATATCCACAAGGTACACCAGAATGCACATATGTACATAAGTATACATGGACACACGAATATACATGGCATCACTATTTTTTTTATCTCCAACATACAAAAGTTCTAGCTCCCAAAACACGTTAAAGAGAAAGCCAATATTCGCCTTCTTACTTCACTTAAGGGGGCATCCCAGCGTCCCTTTCAGAGTAGACTATCCCACCACATCTGAATGTTAAGTTTGTGGGCATTGATTGCTTGACTACAAGTGTAGAGAAGCTTCCATTGTCTGTGGTTCCTCAAACTTCACCTAAGGATAGTCAAAATGATGATAAAGCAGCTCTGACAGAATTGAGTAAAGCCAATGGGCAAATGGAATTTTCGTTGTGGGGAAAAAAAAATTCACGTACACACAACTTATTAAAACAAAGACTGTAAAGTACAGCATTGCTCCTAAACCAGTCACCTAACTTAAGCTTGTTGCTCAACTTCTCTGGTCCTCAATTTCCCATCTATTGAGTGGTTTTAAAAGGGCTGGCAAGGGAACTGAGGTCTAATACAGGAACGTATCCCTAGAACACAATATAAATGGAACTTGTGCAAAAATATTTGACTGAGTCTATGAAATATCAATATCCTCTCCCATCACTGCTACCAACTTCCAGGCATCTCAGATGTTCACTGGGCTGTGGACACAACCTCAAATTTTCTATGGCTCAACATAACAAAGGTTTACTGCTTGCTCACAGAGCTGACTTGAGTCTGAGGAGGGCGCTGCTCCACAGCGTCACACAGGTACCCTGGCTGACAGTTTCTTCCAGCTTAAATCTGCACCACCTAAAACTCCTGTCGTCCCCCATCACTGCAACAGGGAGACAGACAGCTATAGGGTCGCACACCAGGTTTTCTATGCTGCATCTCAGAAATGACCCTCTCACTCCTATTCTCAGCCTTTGGCCAGAGTGGTCACATGGTCCTGAGGAAGCAGGTGATAGGACCGCCCCTATCTCTACCACATCCTAGGACATGCCCCACTCCCACCCTCCCATCTTCTTAGGGTAAATCCAGACTCTTCTCCATAAAATTGTCCTCCATAAGAAAGTCAACAGGACATCAGTGTCCCCACCCACAGGGCCAGTGTTGCCAGCCCTTGCCATTGGCCAAAGAAGCCCTCCCGTTGTGGCAAAAAGATCCTGGCTTGTGCCAATTCAAAACTAAGCCAACCCAGCCATCCCCAGGCTCCAGAGAGGCTCCAACCTCCACTGCCATGGGAGTGACATGGTTAGGCCCAGCTGCACACCCACCTGAGCATTCTCTACTTCTGGGCAAACCAACTCACCATATTACAAAGAGCTACCCCAGTCAGACCACTCCTCCAGCCCCTGCTATCCCTGCCATCCACCAGCCTCTGGCCACTGTGGGGCTCTGTGCCTCCTAGCTCACAATGGCCATCCCCCTGCCTGAGATGGCAGCCTCCTAGGGAAGATCCTCCTCACAGGCCACCAAGACCCTCCCTCTTGTGTAGTCCTCAGTCCTCAGCCCACAGCGCTGGTGGGGCAGCGAACAGCTGGAGAGAGGGGCACATTCAGAGCCCATCAGTCCTTTGGGAGAGTTGTTGAAATATGTTCTCATTCTTTTTACTTTGTTGGCCCATCTGGAGGCCACATTCATCAAGTTCACAATAGATACTGAAGGGAAATGACTGACTTCATCGATAAAGTAGAGAAGTACCCCTTCCATGGCCAGAGGACAGCTTTGATCATGAGACAGGGAAGACATAAGGAAGCTCCCGCCCTTTTCTGATGAAGCTCTTAGGTGAGTCATGTCAACTCTGAATGGAGAAGAGAACAAGTGGATGAATGAAAGAATACCAGGTGACACGTGCCTAATTGAATATCTGTTCATTTACTCTTTACAGCATTAGCTGACGTCACCTATCAGCAGATCCTAGGTCTTTCTAAGAGAACTGGGCAAGATTGCTAGTAAAGAACAAGAGTTTCCTATAATTTGTTTCAGCATTCATTATGCACCACAGTGTATATACACATGGTCTTTATTTTCATTAGCTCTTCTGACCATGACGACAACCTTATGAAATACATTACTCCTACGTTATGATTACTCTTATGATTATCATTCCTATGATACATTATTCCTATGATATATTATTCCTATGATTATTCCTAAGTTACATATTGAGCAAACTGAGGCCTAGAGTTGGTTACGAGAACAGCCTAGGTCATCCAGCTTGCAAAGGGCAGAGCCAGGCCATGAGCTCAAAGGTCTGTTTGATGTCAAACGCTGCTCAGACTCTCAGAAATGTACAGTTATAGAATACGGTTGGAATTCAATTCAGTCAGAACTTCTCAGGCACCTACTATGAGCTCCTGCAGTCTACACTATGTGGTGTGGGGAATATGGAAATGATGAGTCATGCTTCCTATCCTAAAGGAGCTGTGACCTGGCAGAGGAGGTAAGATGTGGACCTCAAGAGCTGTGCCAAAGCACATCCACCCCCATCGCATTCTGCACAGCATCGTGACATGTCCACGGGTTCACATTCACCTGGGAGAATAAAAGAGGGCTTCCCAGAGAAGGAGGCATTTGAGATAAGCCCTGGACCTCAAAGGAGGAATAGGATTTGTGCAGGCAGATAAGGGAGCAGCATAGAGAAAGAGCAGGGGCCACAAGATTGCAAAATCAGGATAACTACAATGGCTTAACAAAGAGCCCCGATCTTGGAAACCCACAGCCTGGTTTCATATCCCCAGTCACACAGTAACTAAATTTAAGCAATCCCTGTGTTCTTAGAGCCTCAGTTTCCTTATCTAGTATATAAGGATACTGGCAATGATGCCACACTCCAAACCCATCTGGGGGACACCATAGGTGACAGCTGTAAAAACACTGGGTAGACACGAATCACTAAACAGAAATGGGGAATGTGGTTGCTATGGCTACACACAGGGCACCCAGGGAAGCCACACTCCCAGCCCTGAACATCACAGTGAGGCAGAAACCACTGTTTGCTCCAAGGAGGCAGACTGCCCACTCCAGCCACCCTCCTCTCAGAGAGCTCAAAACAAAGCTTGAGTAAGGAAGGTCTGCTACTCCTGGGGGACCCACAGACAATAAACACAGTTCAGGCAAAAGTAGTGTGTTCTCTCCCAACACCATGATGACTAAAACCCAGTGACATGGGACACAGCTGTGTTTCCTAAATATAGCCTGACTTCAGCTCCTCATGGGGCCAGGAGCCTGAGCCATCTTCCAGTGGCGGCTCTAAAAATAAAGCTGCAAACAGACGCGGTGCTCCCGTGTCTGCTGTGGGCCCACAGGTTGGGGGTCTGCACCTGAGGCACTGGTAGAGTGTGGAAATGAGGCAGTGGGCCATGGGCTGGCTTCACAGTCCCTGGGACCCTTCTGGAACCCACACTTGGAACATGTGGTCCTCTCTAAAGAGCACTATTGGTGTATCAATCAATGTCACTGCCTTCAGTAAGTTTACTGAACGTGGCGATTTGGCAAAGGGCTGGCA
Organism: Prionailurus viverrinus; assembly: GCF_022837055.1. NCBI lineage: Eukaryota > Metazoa > Chordata > Mammalia > Carnivora > Felidae > Prionailurus > Prionailurus viverrinus. Next base: position 38,796,205 of record NC_062571.1, on the reverse strand, counting down.
AGACATTACATTTCATCCAAAGTATTTATTATTCCCACTTTACAGATGAAGAAACCAAGGCTGCTCAGAGAGGAAACATGACTGGGCCATAGTCACACTAAGAGTAAACAGTAGAATCAGGACATCATTGCAGCTTTCTACATCAGACCCACTAATTTTTCTACCCCACAGCCTGGCTTCACCCTGTGCCCCCTCTCTCTCCACTACCTCCATCAATTGCACTTACCCCCTCCTTCACCTCCTCACCCCACCCCCACAAGAGCCCCATGTTCCACCCCAGTCTTCCTGAAACAGGCAGAGAAGAGTGTGGAGAGTATGGTCCATGAGGGACGGGATCATATCTATTTTACGCTTGCCTATTCCTTCAGCTTCTAGAATAATACAGGATAGAGAAGGCACTCCATTAACATTTGCCGAATAAAGATCTCCTTTTCTTTCTCTCATAGCCCAGACCCAATCCATTAAAATTCCATATGCGCCACATTTCCAAAGCATATCTAGAACATTTATTTGAATAGCTAAAATTAACAAGACTGACCATACCAAGTAGTTGATGAAGACATGGGGAATTAAAACTCTCACACACTACTAGTGAGAAGGTAAAATGGAAAATAGTGTGGCCGTTTCTTACAAAACTAAACCTACACCTACCGGAGGATCCAGCCAGTCCACAGCTAGCCATTACCCAAGAGAAAAGAAAGCAATTTGTCCACGAAGGGATCTGTACACACATGTTCATAGCAGCTTTATTTGTGACGGCAAAGAACCAGAAGCAATGCAAATGTCCCTCAGCAGGTGAATGGACAAACAAACTGTGGCATAGTGGAATACTACTCAGCAATGAGAAGGAAAGAACACACAACAGTAATGAATCTCAAAGTAATTATGGGGGGTGAAAAAAGTAAAGAAAGAAAAAAGAATACATACTTTTCATATGATTTCATCTATAAAAATTTCTAGAAGATGCAAATTAACCTGTAGCGGCAGAAAGATCCGTGGTCATCTAGGATGTGGGGGCAGTGGGTAAAGGGAGGTGAGAATGAGCAGGAGGGAGGGTTTTCAAAGGGCATAATGAAACTTTAAGGCATTAGAAATATGTTCATTATCTTGATTATTAGATAATTTCGTGGATACATACATCTGTTAAGACATTAAATTAAACACTGTATGTGCAATTTACTGCTATATGTCAATTATATCTCAGCAAAGCTGTTTGTTTTTCTAAAAAGAAATGTAACCAGGGGCACCTGGGTGGCTTGGTCTGTTGAACATCTGACTTCGGCTTAGGTCGTGATCTCACTGCTTATGAGTTTGAGCCCCATGTCAGGCTCTGTGCTGATGGCTCAGAGCCTGGATCCTGCTTCAGATTCAGTGTCTCCCTCTCACTCTGCCCCTCTCCTGCTCGAGCTCTGTCTGTCTGTCTCTCTCTGTCTCTCTCTGTCTCTGTCTCTCTCTCAAAAATAAATAAACATTAAAAAAAATTTTAAGGGGCGCCTGGGTGGCGCAGTCGGTTAAGCGTCCGACTTCAGCCAGGTCATGATCTCGCGCTCCGTGAGTTCGAGCCCCGCGTCAGGCTCTGGGCTGATGGCTCGGAGCCTGGAGCCTGTTTCCGATTCTGTGTCTCCCTCTCTCTCTGCCCCTCCCCCGTTCATGCTCTGTCTCTCTCTGTCCCAAAAATAAATAAATGTTGAAAAAAAAAATTTTTTTTAAAAAAAATTTTAATTGAAAGAAAAGAAAAGAAAAGAAAAGAAAAGAAAAGAAAAGAAAAGAAAAGAAAAAGAAAGGTATCCAAAATCCAACCATTTCTCACCACCCCCATTGCTAACCACCTTGGTCCAAGGGCTACCACCACCTGAATGCCTCACTCTGTATAATTCAGCCCTGCTGAAATTTCTCTGGTACCAGAATAGTCCTTCCTCTGCCGTAGATGCTACAGTTCTTGCTCACCAGGTCCACCCACCCCAGCTGCTCCGCTAGTCGGCCAATAGCAATTCACAGATGCCTCTCCTCCAGAGCATTGCTCTTGGCTGACAGAAGTCACTTTGCTAGGGAGGTTACACCCCCATCTCAGGGACAAGAACAGCCAGTAGCTGACTGGTAAGCGGTACAAAAGTCTAGTCCCCTTAGGGGTGCCTGGGTGGCTCAGTCGGTTGAGCATCCGCTTCGGCTCAGGTCATGATCTCACAGTCTGTGAGTTTGAGCCCCATGTTGTGCTCTGTGCTGACAGCTCAGAGCCTGGAGCCTGCTTCAGATTCTGTGTGTGTGTGTGTCTCTCTCTCTGCCCCTCCCCCACTCATGCTCTGTCTCTCTCTCTCTCTCTCTCTCTCTCTCTCTCTCTCTGTCAAAACTAAATAAACATTTAAAAATTAAAAAAAAAAAAGTCTAGTCCCCTTGCTTCAAAAGCAGATGGCTTTGCAGTGTGGTTGATGCTCCAAAGCCCCACCATCATGGGTCAGGCTAAATCTAGACTTTATCTGCAACCACATCCTTGGTCAACTCCTTCCTTTCCCTATGGCAATTTATTCCTTTCCCCTACAGGTTTTTCCTAAAGGGCACTCCCTCAATAAATCATGGAAACCTCAATCCTTTCTCAGGCTCTGAGAACCCAACCAAAAACAGTTAGTGCTGGGGCGGACCTGGGAAGCAGATGTAAGGACAGGATTCTGGAGTGGATCGCCCACAGGCCTGATGGAGGTCCTGAACAAGTGGCGGCAGTGCTTTCCCGTGTGGTGACTGGGGTGGGATATGGGCGGGGAGTCACATACTTATGCTGTATCTCTGGAGTTTGAGAGATACAGGGGGAAAAGTATAAGGACTGGAAAACTGGTGGCTGCTGTTAAACACTTGGTACTTTGAAGAGAGAAAATGACAAGCTTGGGACAATCAGGCATTAACTTAGAGCAACTGTGAGAGGCTGAGAACTTCTTCGATGGCATTTAAAGAGACTCTCACCTCCTGCAGTTAGTGGACAGAGTGGAGAGAGAGTAAAGCCAGGATGGAACTGTAAGAGAAGCAGAACCGCAGAGAAAGATGACTTCTCAGCCCCAGAAATCCTGAATGCCAAGTCAGGTACCTCAAGGGAGGAAGTAGGGCTCCACAGTTTGGGACAGAGATATCTAAGTAGATACACTTGAATCCCCAATTCCCCTGAACTCTTGGGCCTGCTGAAAAGGCCCAACTCCCACCTGTTGCTTTAAATCTGAACAGAAGCCTCAGCTGAGGCAGGTGCCTTAGAGGACAATGCTGGCCCTATTCATAATGTGCCCCACCTACTTTCGTGGCCACCAGAACCATAACCAGAACTAAACTGCAGCGTGGTCACTAACAAGTGCTCAGCCTGCTAAGGGAGAGAGAGACCGTGCACTAAAGGAGCTGCTAAGATCTGGCTCATAGAAACCAGGAGAGCATACATGAAAGTGGATGCTGAAGGAGGAAAGCAGAATATAAAACTAGATAAAGAAAAGTTTATCAATATGGAGTCACCTCCCATATTGGAGGATTCAACATCCTGGAAAAGAGCCCTAAAGAGTGGTTCTATACATTGCTGGTATGGTTTTGGAAGCTGCTGTCAAAGACTATGAGGAAAGGAGTTCAAAGACTCAAATGGAAAACTTCTATTCAACGAATGTTGAAGGACCATATGACCCTTAAAACCTAAAATATTTACTGGCAGCCCTTTACAGAAAAACTCTCCTGACCTCTGATGGATGGACATGGCTAGTAATAACATAATGTCCTCAGGGTGCCTGCCTGGCTGTCTCAGTTGGAAGAGCATGTGTCTCTTGCTTTTAAGGTTGTGAGTTCGAGCCCCACACTGGGTACAGAGATTACTAAAACAAATAACATCTTCAAGAGCCAACAAGGGTATTTATAACAGATGTATAGAATCAAACAAGATGAAGCATAAGCAGAAGGCTGAGATTAGATACCCCAATGGAGAATCAGTCCTTTGCCCCATTTCTAGACCTGAGACAATTCTCAGACCCAGAACTCCAGCTGAAAAAGAGGACCAGTCCCTGTGAGATAGTACCTTGCAACAGTAGAGTAAATATGGACAGTAGTCATTCCCAAACTGGAACTCTTTTCATTTACTCAAGGGAAAAGGAAATTGCAATGAGGAAATGGAATGTCTAGAGCTTTTAAGGAATGTTAGAGGATATAAGCCAGTGTGGATATTCCAGGACCCAAAGTTCCATCATGGCTCCTTCATTATACTAGAGGCATATGGGGGTCAGATAAAAAATGGAGTCATGACTCAGGATCAGTTGTCATTTCTCAGTTCCCAAATACATAACTGGAATATATCCACTTAGCAATGGGCAGAAAGAACTGCACAATGATTCCTTGACCAGTAGAATGAGCTTCTCAGTTCCCAAATACATAACTGGAATATATCCACTTAGCAATGGGCAGAAAGAACTGCACAATGATTCCTTGACCAGTAGAATGAGCTCTTCTAGTACAAAAGGCCAAGTGAAGCTGAAGCTGCCCCATCAAAGAGAGACATTGGTACATACATGTTTTGTGACACTGAGTATTTGCCATCTGTTTGTTCAGTTACTTCTGCTCTCTGGACCTGTTTGAACCTGATCCTGGACATGCCATTTCTCTCTTCTGATGGATTGCAGACTTTCTACTGAGAAGACGGACCAAGATGGTAAACCAAAAATCTTATCATAACCTGGGCAATGGCAGAAATTAGTGTCATCCTCAAAGACTTAAAAAATGCAGGGGAGTTGGTCCCTCTGTCCTCTCTCCCATTTAATAGCACATTCTGGCCTGCATCATGGCAGATAACAATGAACTGTGACAAACTTAACCAAGTAGTAGTCCCATTTGCAGCTTCTGAGCTGGATGTGGTATCTTAACTAGAACGGATTAACGTAGTTGCAAGTAGGTGATATGTGGCTATTGATCTGGCGAATGCTTTCTTTTCTATAACCAGCAGAGAGGAGAACCCAAAGCAGTTCACATTCACGTCAGACAAACAGCAGTATTCATTCACAGCCCTCTGTTCCACCTATCACAGGGCCCTGTTCATTCTCCTTCACTCTGTCATAATATATACAAAGGGGACTGGACCATCTAGATATTCCACAGAACACATTTGCCCATTCTCTTGATGACATCATGTAAATTTTTTTTAATGTTTTTGTTTTTTGTTTATTTTTGAGACAGACAAAGACAGAGCATGAGCAGGGGAGGGGCAGAGAGAGAGGGAGACACAGAATCTGAAACAGGCTCCAGGCTCTGATCCGACAGCACAGAGCCTGACACGGGGCTCGAACCCACAGACCATGAGATCATGACCTGAGCTGAAGTCAGATGCCCAACAGACTGAGCCACCCATGCACCCCGATGACATCATGTAAATCAGACCTTTATGAATAAACAGTAGCAAGTATGATAACAAGTAAGATACAAGTGCACAAGAGGGTAGGAAATAAACCCTACAGAGAATCAGAAGACTGCCATTGTTTTTAGAGATTTTATGGTCTTGGGGATGTTGGCCATCCCATCCAAAATAAATAGCAAGTTATTAGATCCTGCACCTTCTACCACTAACAAAGAAGCAAAATGCTTTGGAGGCAGCATATTTCATTGTTGGAAATAATTCTCCAACCCATTTGTCAGGTGTTACAGGAGGCTGCCAGTTTTGAGTAAGGAAAGTACACTGCAGCAGATTCAGACTATGACACAAGCAGCACTTCCACGTGGGCCACGTGATACAGCAGAAGTAATGGTACCAGAAGTATGTGTGGTAGAAAGGCCACCCATGAAATCTCTAGCAATTACTAGAGTCATAGCAGACCCATGGGGTTCTGGAGCAAAATCATGCCATCTGCTACAAAGAACCATCCATCGTTCCAAAAACAGCTCTGGCATACTACTAGGCCATGGTAAAGATAAGAGTGTTTGTCTTTGGGACATCAAATGGCCATGAGACAAGAACTACGCATCAAGATCTGGATACAGTCAACCCTTCTCAGTAGAAAGTCTGCAATCCATCAGAAGAGAGAAATGGCATGTCCAGGATCAGGTTCAAACAGGTCCAGAGAGCAAAAGTAACTGAACAAACAGATGGCAAATACTCAGTGTCACAAAACATGTATGTACCAATGTCTCTACCCCAGCTCACACCTATGAGAGGCCTCCCATGGCCAAGTGATGGAGAAAAGCCCAAATTTGGCTCATAGGCATTGATACAAACAGAAAAATGGGTATCATTGCACTACAACCCCACTCAGGGGACCCTAAAAAAACAGAAGTGAGAAGAAATCCTCCCAGTGGGCCAAGCTTCAAGGAGAGCATCTGGTCATCCACTTTGTGTGGAAAGAGAACTGACCCGAAGTAAGGATATACACAGACTGATGGCAACCCCTTAAGCCCCCAACAACATGGTAAACAGCATGGCTTGTTAGTGAGGAGTCTGAAAGGAGCAAGGTTGAAGTTCAGGGACAAGGGAGTCTGGGGTAGAGGCATGTGAACAGGCTTATGGGAGTGGACACAAAATGGGAAGATTTTTTGTGTCACATGTTAACACATGCCAGAAAGCATCCACTGTGAAGGACCAGACGGCGTCACTTAGCCAGACAATGTTAGCTAGGCTGGGTCCCTGGGCACCACTGCCAAGATTAGCGGGCACAGGAAGGATATCTATACATATTCTCAGGGGTCAGTGGCCCTGCTCACCATAAGGAAGTGTGCCTTGCTTTCCTATAATGGAAGCATGGAGAAATGTGTTTGGCATTCATGTGACCCACTGGAGTGTCTCTTGGTATCCCCAACGCCTACTGTTATCTATTAATAGCAAGTACACCAACTACAAGAGGAAGGCATGGCAATCAAGTGCTCAGAATCCTTAGAGGTGAGTGACTGGGCCACCCCACCAGGCAAGCCATCCAGACCAACAAAAGTGCTAGAAAAATCTGAAGCAGGTAATAGAGGGAAAAAAATAAATAAAGCAGGTACTAGAGGAGAAAGATAACGATGATCGATTTTGGCCTTGAGACCAAGTACTACAATAGGGACTGTAGTTCGTCCCACTAGCCCTCCTCTTTCATCAGGTACCCCAGGAACTGTGACTGCAGAAATCTAGACAAGGAGGGACCAGACAGAGTGAACTAAATGTGAGAATCAAGAGGATGTGGCTGGTGCAAGTGGGCTGTGGTAGGCACCATCAGTGCCCACATAGATCCAGCATGCCCACCTCCCAACCGCTGTGCCCTCACTCTGGTGGAAACTGCTTTGTCCAGAGTTTACACAACCCCAAAGGGCAGTCCACAGCTGATGCCTGATTGATAGGAGAGTATCGAAGGCAGTTCCTCTCCCCTGAAAGAGGAAAACTTTGCAATGTGATTTACGCTTCGTGGCCCATCATCACCACCTTGGGGATCAGATCTAGGCAAAAGTTGACCTCAATTCTTTCTCCTCCTCTCTCCTGCTTCACTCCCTCTATGAAAGGTATTTCCTAAGAGGACACCATTGATAAATCATATACATCTGAACCTGTCTTGGGCTCTGCTTCCAGAAAATGAGACACAGACTTTCTTTTGGTGATGTCTTATGTTTTACTGAAGCCTCATCACCTAGTACCACGATGCGTATCACAATAGTAAATGCACGAATGAACAAACGGAACTGAGGCAGCCCAGAAGTCAAAGTCTTGGCCAAGATCATCTACACCATAAGCAGCCAAGACTTGAACTTGCATATTTTGAGGCCAAACCCTGGCACAGTCATGTCTGAATAAATGAATAAATAGAAGAAGGAATTCATGCTTAAACAAAGGTTGTTCTCTAAAAAGACACATTCCTAGGGGCACCTGGGTGCCTCAGTCAGTTGGGTGTCCAACTTTGACTCATGTCATGATCTCTGCAGTTCGTGGGTTCCGGCCCCACATCAGGCTCTGTGCTGACAGCTTGGAGCCTAGAGCTGCTTTGGATTCTGTGTGTCCCTCTCTGTCTATCCCTCCCCTGGTCGTTCTCTCTCTCTCTCTCTCTCTCTCAAATAAAAAATAAACATTAAAAATTTTTAATAAAAAAAAAATAAGAAGACCCATTCCAGGTTCTTATGACTGATCAGCTAACACAAATGAGTCTAAATCTTGAAAGCTTTAAAAGGGAAATAGGAACCAATACTTTTGAACCCCTGCCATGTGCTAGACACTATATGCATTACGTTATTTCATCTTAATAATTGCTTGGATAGATTTTGTGAACATCCCCATTGTACAGATGTTCAAGAAGTTGCCAGTAAAGCAGGGATCTCCAACTCAAGTGCCTATGAGGACCAGAAGTTATAAAATGAGCAAAGGGGCCCCAGTTATAGGCAGCTGGGAGAAGTATGGACTGTGACAAACTACAGGGTGTGTGTCCCATCAAAATGAAGCAGCCCCTGCTCAGCAACCAACAGAGGATGTGAAAATTTGTCCAACTGATTGTTCAGAAGGAGCTGGAAATCACAAATTTGGGGGGGAAGTCTCCTACTTGGTAACTGCTAATAACTAATTCAACAAATTACAAAACCCTGTGAGGATCAAACAAAATGCATGTCAAGCCCATATATGACCCATGGGCCATCAGTTTTCAATCTCAGCAGTCAAGGATTCAAGCATTGGGACATCTTAGAATAAAACCCCTAAGGATCCTTCACACCCAATATTCTGCCATCCTGAGGCTCCAAAGGCCCTTCATTGCTTTGATCACCAGCTCCATAGGAAGAGGCTTTCTCCTCCCCTGTCCCACGCAGGACCTCCTCCAACCCCAAAATTTGTGTGTCCAGACACCTGGAGACGCCCTCAAGGCTTTGGGGTAGGAGGGTGAGCTCAGAGTTTCAAACAATCTAGTTTCGCTTTCTCCAGGGAAGGTGGTGGCAGAGCATTACAGCCGGAAGAAGGAAAGATTCCTAACCCTTAACATGGTCATTGTTCCTGATGTCTTCCAAATTTCCACATGCTCTGATCTCTTTTGTTCCTCCCTTTGGCAAGGTGGGTGTCACTGCCTATCTGACAGGTACAGAAGATGAGGCTCAGGAAAATTCAACGGTTTGCCTCAGGTAACACAACACTGTCGCTGGGGCCAGACTTGAGTTTCCTGAGATTTCTTCTAGGGCTCTTTTCACATAGCCACACCATCCAAGACAACGGATGCCCCGGTACAGAGATAGAGCAGCCACATGCAGCCTTCCAGCCCAGGAATGTCCAGCCAGCATCATATGCCACGTGTGCCTAAGAGCCACAGAGGGTTCTGCTGCTCCCCCTGTCCTCACCTTGGGTCCTCTGGGAAGCTCCCCACCCACAGGAACATAGCACCTGATGTGCTGGCTTCCACTGTGGTCCTGCTATCTGTCCCCCATCCCTAGCCTATGCTGAGAGGTTCATTTGCCTAATGAAACCCTGGGCATTAAAAGGGCCAAGGAGGATTTGGTAACCACTGACTGCTGCTGTTGCTAAGAAACAGGTCCTTTAAATTCAATTTACAAAAAAGATAGAGCAAGCAGGCAAGTGAGAGAAAGGAAGAGATACTCGAACATCTGGTTATCTTCCCTGGCTGTCTCCGGTGGCTATGAAAATCAGAGAAGTACCTTCCAAGATGGATGCCGACCCTCTTCAAGCTGCTTGCTAACTTTCCTCTGAGCTAATATTTTACATCAGCAATGCGGGTAAGCGAGGTGGGGGAGGGGGGAGGGAGACTTGCTGGAAACTTGGTGGGTTTAAGACAATTCCAATCACTTTTCCCTTCCAGTCATGACTCGGAGCCCCCAAGACAGTGAGCTCCCAGGTTTCTGAATCCAATGCCCCTCACCCCTACTTCCACTGACAAGAACCCTTCTGCAGACTTGCCTAACCCTCTTCGGTTTAGGATTCCCACACATGTTACATTAGCCCTTATGCAGTAAATATAATTTCCCACAGGTCACAGATGAGGAGGGGAGTACAGTGGTTAGAAATGCACTGAACTAGGAGTGGAGGGGACGTGAGTTTCATCTGCCGACAGTGGGCTCAGCCACTCACTTCCTTCAGGCATCAGACAACTCAGCCATCAGCTGCAAGGTAGGGTTGGACCATGACTTCCTACACAGTGTGGACCATGGAATGGTGTTTCATGGGAAGTTACTAGGTGCTTGGTAGAAAGAATTCTCTTGGTAGAAAGAGCCTGGGTGGCTCGGTCGGTTGAGCGTCCGACTTTGGCTCAGGTCATGATCTCGCAGTCCGTGAGTTTGAGCCCCACGTCGGGCCCTGTGCTGACAGCTCGGAGCCTGGAGCCTGCTTCGGATTCTATGTCTGCCTCTCTCGCTGCCCCTCCCCCACTCATGTTCTGTCTCTCACTCTCAAAAATGAATAAATGTTAAAAAAAAAATTCTCTGGTCAAACAAGTTTGGAAAACACTGGGTTAAAGTTAAATAGGCCTCCCCACTATAGGGTATCTCCGAGCCTTTCATGTTTTAACGCGCTATAAGAATCTATGAGAGCAGGCATCCTGGCTTGGGTCCCACCAGAAGCAGCCTATGATACAAGGATTTGAGTACAAGTAGTTAATTTGGAAGGTGATCCCGGGGAACCCTGGGAGGGAAATGAAGAAGAAAAGCAGGGAAAGAAAGGCAGCCATGACTTAATGAGTTATTAAGCCAGTCACCTCTGTGGGCAACGGGAGCTTCATTCCAGAGGGGCTCTCTGGGAGTTGGCATGGGATACATGCCTCAGAGTTCTCTTGCCTGGAGGCAAGGGAGCTGAGGTAGCCATATGCCAACTGTGGCCGGTCATCAGTTGAGGGCTGCTCTTGCAGGCTGGAGAGGGGTGTCAGTGATCGTCATCTACTGCCTAGCACTTCCTGTTGTTTTCCAGGCATGAGCAGAAAGACCTCAGTCAGAGCTGCAGATACTGGCAGCTGGAAGTCCAGCCTAGTACAGTGGCACAGCAGGGCCTGGGAGGGACAGGCGAGCCCCTGACTGACAGCTTCTGCTATGGGGGAGAGCGCTGCTGCTTCCAAGTCTTATTGACCACAAGACTCTTTAGAGAACAGCTCCCAGGACTCATGTTCCTTGGAAGAGTCCATAGAAACATCAAGCTAGGAGCTCTGCAAGGGCTCGGTGGCTCAACGAGTCTGAGGTAATAACCTTGTAATGGCCACAGAATCACATTTGCTCACCACCTCCCAGAAGCTAGACAAATGAATTCTCACAGACATGAGACAAGTTTACCCCTGATCTGCCCCCAGTTCATCTTACAGAACATTCTGCCCTATTTCTGAGACCCTACCCCCTGACCTAGGTTCTGGTCTGACCATCCCAGCTTGACCTCATACCCATTCAGTAAACTCTCATTACAGCAGGTTTATCATATTCTTACCCTCCAGGGTCACTGCCTCCTTCTGGGTTCCTTAGGTTAGCCCAAAACAGGGAAACCACCCTAGAGCGCCTCCTCCACTCACCCCTCTCCTCCCACTGATCAGCTGGATCTACAGCCTTGCTTTTGAAAATAAATAACAATACTAATCCCAAAAGAAGTGGTAGCAGGGTGGTTAAGAGTTTGAGTGCCTGAAATCAAGTTATACCTCCACTACTCACCACCTACATGGCCTTGGGCAAGTTACCTAACCTCTCAGTGCCTCAGGTTTCTGTAAATAATAATACTATTATTACAATAATAACAATACTTCCATCATACTGTCCATCCACTGGTCCATCCACTGGTCCATCCATTGGACCACTGTCACATCCATTGTGACATGTTAATTACTATGAGAATACAATGCACATGCCTGAGGACAGTAAGTCCTCATTCCTCAGGAATGACATCATCAGAAACAACAGTATGATAGCAGCTAAGGTTTATTGAGCACTATCACATGCCAGATACTATGCTAAGCACTCTGTATGCATTAAATCATTGAATCCCAACTACCTACCTACCTACCTATGTTATTATTCTTCTATCAATGTAGAGATGAGGCTCAGATCAGTCATGGCCCTAGCTCAAAGTCACTATGTGGGTAAGCAACCAGGAATGATTGACTGTCTGATGGTAGAATTTCAAGCAATGTGAAACAGGGTTTGGCACTGCTCAAAGGCTCCTGGGGTTGTCTTCTAGATGATCTGACCATGATCTTTCTCTTCCCTCATTCCAGAAATCTATAGAATATGAATGGCTCTCCTTGAGCCCCAAGATAAATACCTGCTCTTTGGAAATAGAAGCTTTCCGCCTATGTCCTCTCTGCCTATCAAAGTCTATCCCATGCCAGGAGATCCCTTTCTCCCAGGAAGCCTTCCATGATCCTTCCCACACCCAACCAGAAGGATGTTTCCCTCTCCCCTAGTAGAATACTACATGCACATGACATCCTTTCGGCATGTTGACATCCTGACATCTTCATGTCAGGCGTCTCTGTACATTTGATCTTATGAACAGGTATGGCTGCCCCACAGAGGCAGAGGCATTGCCTTAAACCCCAGGCTACAATCCCAAGTCCAAGTGTGTCTCATTCTTCAATAAAGAGTCAAGCGTCCTAGCACTGACAGAGACCTGAGAAATTATCAAACACTCCCATCTCCCTGCATTTTACTGAGAGGGCCAACAACCTGCTCCAGTCACCCAGACAGGCAATGGAAGGACCAGACTCAAACCCATGAGCTCACCCTCAGGATGCAGAGGACCGTTTCCAGCATGATTTATGATCTTGAATTAATCAGTAATATTTCTAGCAAGGAACTCACACCCCCACCCCCGCTGCCTCCCTACCACCATCACCCATCAGAGAGGGGATGCTGAGTACCTCTCTCATCTCCCTGGCCTGCTTGCTCCTCCTCTCCTTGTGACTTCTCTGCAATTATAGCCCAGTATCTGGAGGTTTATGTCCCATCCCTGAGACACTGAAATGTCAGCCATTAGTCTCCATTCTCTGCACCCTCAAATGAGAGAACCAAGATTAATGAAGCATCTTCTCTCAATCAAGAAGCCATTTCAGGCTGTGCTTTTAAGCCCACTGAGTTGTGCAGATGAATTAACACCATTTGACCTTTTTATTTTCCACGGGAAGATTTGTGGTTCTCCCCTCTACCCCCGCCCCATCTGAAGAGCAAGCGTGCTCCCAGCCACTTGCATTCAGCAGCCTCAAGTGTGGGCCCAGAGGGAGAGTATCGTGTCCCAGCACTGCAGTCAGATTACTCCACGGAGTAACTGGGTGAGGGGGAAATAGGTGGACATAATTTCTGGGGGCTCCTCCAATTCAACACACCTGCACCTAACAAAATACAAGAGACCCTCTTCTTTCAACAAGCAGACAGAACCTTGGGAGCTGTTGCCAAGCCAAGTCCTTGACATGCAGTAGGGGAGCAAGAACTGAGTCCAAAGCTAAACTGGAGCAGTACTGAAAACAGCCAGCAACACAGTATGGTGTGCACACTGGCCTATCGGGGCAGACTCCTGCCATTACCACCATAACGCTACTGAGGCACATCCCAGGGGCTATCAGCTGCAAACAGCATTTGCTCTTCCCAAGAAATGGGAAGGGTTGATCCAGAAAGACAGTGAGCAAGCAAAGAGAGAGGAAGACCAAATAACATGGTGGAAGGCTAGAACCCAAGTCATAGACACGGATGAGGGGCATTAAAAAATAAAAATGTCTAATATTAAATTTTAAGTTGCTTGTGTTTTGCAATATAAATCACTCCTTCACAACCTTTCGGTGAATGTTTCTACATACACAAGTGCCTGAGAGAATGGGATTGTGTGTGTGTGTGTGTGTGTGTGTGTGTGTGTGTGTGTGAGAGAGAGAGAGAGAGAGAGAGAGAGAGAGAGAGAGAGAGAGATTGAGAGAGAGAGAGAGAGAGAGAGAGAGAGAGAGAGATGTAGCAGGGATGGGGAGTAATGGGGAAAGGGCTGAATTCTACAACTGATCCCCCACATTTCTGGATAAGAACAGCACATAAGGGATCCCTAAGTCATCACTAGACTAGACTACGTTAGCAGAAGCAGAAGCTCAAAGCCAGAGATGACCATGAGCCACCCAGGCATTTTTAAAATTCTTGAGGTCACATTTGCTTCTAATAAATACATTCAAGGCTCAAGGAACATTGGGTCCAAGGAAATCTTATTCATATCTGAATAAGCAGAGTAATCAAAGGTGATATCTGAGTTACACATGCAAGACTGAAGTCAACCTCTACCACCAGGTTCCACCCACACCCCCATACGTGGCTGAATGCCACCCAGGCCAGGAAGGCTAAACCCTGGAGCCATCCTTAACCTGTGCCTTCACTGCCCGTGGCCAATGCTGTTAGATGCCTTCACTAAATCCATTCCTCACCTCTTCCCAGCTAACAGAGCCATAATTTGGTTTAGGGGACAATGTGCCCAGTCCCAGAAAATGGATTGCAATTGGTCTGAGCCAATTGTGACCATCCCACGCCTCATATTCCCGGACTCACTTGCTGCTAAGGGTGGCCATGTGAGCCAGGTCCAGCCAATTTGACCCAAGCAGAAGTCTGCTGAAGATTATTCCGAACATTTAGTTGGCTCTTCTGATACAGGGAACTGATGGGGCACTGGCTTCCTCTTCTTCCTGCCTGGGATGTAGATGAGATATCTGGAGCTCTAGCAGCCATCTCATAACCACAATGAGAAAACCAAAAGAGCGTCACAAATGTAGGCTCTGACAGTTCTCAACAGCTGAACCCCTGCCTACAACCACCAAGACTCAGATGTATTCTGACATGACAAAATGAACTCTTTTTATGTAAGCTAAAATTAGTCAACTGTTATGCATCTTGCACCTGAACAATTCCTAAGTGATCCACTCCCCTTCTCACATATCCAAATGGTGACCAAGTTCTGTTCCCTTGACTTCCTGAGCACGTCTACCTCCAAGCACCTGCTCTCCGCCTCTGCTCAGCCCCAGTCCTCAATGGGGACACCAAAGGTGTCTTTCTAAAACACAGAGTAATGTAAAACCCAGCTCTCACTGCTTTAGGAGAAGATTAAATTCAAGGTTCTTTATGACATGAGCCCACCTGCTTTCAAGCCTCATCTCCCAGTATACCGATGCTCCAGCCACATTAACCCACAATAACCCAGACACATCAGGCTTCCTCAGGTCTCCATGCCCTGGCATGTGCTAGTCACTCTGTCCAAAGTCCGTCCCCCACTTCTGCTCTTGGGGAATCAAATGTCCCTTACAAAAAAATAAGGGGCATTTGAACTGGACTTTAAAGGATGAGTAGGAGTTTTCTTGTGTGAAGGTCTCCCTTCCCTGTGTTTCAATAGCAAGTCTGTTCCTACTTCCATTGAATCATTAGCAAAACTTTGTCAGTGTCTATCTATGCATGACTCTCCCTTTAGAGTATATGGTCCTTCCTAGAGGGACCTTGTTTCTTTCATCACTGAATCTTCGGCAACCAGCATAGGCTGGGTCCAGAATCATTGGCCTGTCTTTACCACTAGAGAAAATGTATTCATGTATTCAACCACAGTAGCAGAAAAGGGCTAATAATAAAACAAGATGGGGGAGAGGCCACATGCAAGACAGTATGGATGAGGGTGATGTTCAAGATGTATAAGGCTACCATCTTCTGGTTCATGACCTCTTATTTCCTGAGTGAAACTTGTACATACTCTGTTTACATGTACACCCCATGCCCAATGTCAGCGTCATCACCTGCAGTTACACACGCCCGTAAACACACCCTCACACATACTTCCTGACAATACTGATGATAACAATGATGATGACAGGGTAGGTAAGCGCTCGTCTCCAAGCTAATAATCCATACTATTGTGCCCAGTGGGACAAGTTCCAAAAGGAAGCCAGCACGTGAGTTTTCATGAATTCATCCAGCAAACTGACCTGTGTGCCTGGAGCTGTGCTGCGTACAAACATTAAACACAGTCCCTCTGACCTCATTGAAAGGAAGTAGTCATTTCAGCCAAGAGTCACATGAGATGTTGTTAGTCTATGACATGTCATAGGAGCATAAAGAAGGAAAGGAGGCAGTGGCATTTTAGCTGAGCACAGGAGAGATGGGATTTGGGCAAGGAGAGGAGCAAGAAGGGCATCCTGGGGAGAGCACTGGCAGAGTGATAGCCCATGCAACTTTCTGCCACATTTAGTACTGCTTTTATGACTTATTAATAAATAGTTTTCTCCTTAAAAGAAACGGCACTTAGAGCCTGCAGCAAGTTAGAAAAGTGATAGGGATACACGAACCACAAAAAGGAAAGTACCTTTTGGCTACAGCCTGGTTAAGGAATTTGGACTCTAGTCAACATGAAGCCATTGAGGTTTTCCAAACCTGGTGACGAAGGAATGGAGACCAGAGGCAGAGAAGGCTGTGAAGATGGCCACCTGTTTTCCAAGACAGCTCCGTGCTCCACTCATTGTTCCCAGGGCTCCCAACGAGCACCCCCACCCTCCTGTACAGACATCAGCATTTGGGCTGTGTGAGGGCCAGGAAACACTTTACTCATATAAAATCATCCTTCTCCTCATTGTTTCCCTTTTCTAATAAGGAAAAAAAATGCCTGTGGTCTCTGCCCACAGTTGTACCACTCACCACGTCCATCCTGGTGAGACAAAGGCACACTGAGGTAGTCTCCACGGAGAGGCTATGTTGGTCAGGAGTAGAGGACAGAACCATCTGGACATCTGTCTGAGCCTGCACCTGGACAAACTTGGCATTTCCCAACAGCACACAGCAGAACACATCCTTGGGACTGGATCAGCTCAAGAGAATTCCCTGTACTGAAAACAAAGTTCAGAAAACCAATCAGCAAGAGGTGAAACCCATTCCTGAAATAAACAGAACCCCAGCCACTCACTGTGTCCCTACAGCTCATTCACAACCGGAACACCAATCTAAATATCTGTCTTATTTAGTGCCTCTTTTGTAGCTTGTCAATAAATCTTTTCAGTTTAAAAAAAAATGTTTTTGGAGCACCTGGGTGGTTCAGTCAGTTAAGCATCTGACTTCGGCTTAGGTCATGGTCTCATGGTTTGTGGGTTCAAACCCCGTGTCGGGCCCTGTACTGACAGCTCAGAGCCTGGAGCCTGCTTCAGATTCTGTGTCTCCCCCTCCCTCTGCCCCTCCCATGCTCATGCTCTGTCTCTCTCTGTCTCTCAATAATAAATGTTAAATAAATAAATAAATAAATAAATAAATAAATAAATAAATAAAAATAAAAATAAATGTTTTTATTTCCTTGCAGAAAACGTACTCTCCTTGTATCAAAAAAATCTAAGCCTTTATGATCAAATTTTTTAGCGAACTGATGGAAATCCAAAGGGGAAATACATCCTGAAATATGCAAAACGAGCCTCTCCACTCTCCATTTAAAAAAAAAAACAAAAAAACAAAAAACAGCAGCACACATGCAACTCCCCAGCTCATTCTCCAGATCCCCGGAAACCTCCTTGCCCTTGGCAGCCAGGCCGTAGAGAGCCTCCCCAAATCCCCACCATCTGGCATTTTTGTCTGCAAAGCACAGGCCCTTCTACCCTGGGCTGCCTGCCCACTCTGCGGATGGAGGCCAGGCGTTGGCGGGGACTGCCTGGGCTTTGCCTCCCTGCTGGGTACACACACACATATACACATACACACACACACACACACACACACACACACACACACACACTCTAACACTAACACTCTCAGTCCTGCCTGCTTCCCGGCCCTGCCACAGTGCATTCAGGCCAGGCCTGCCCCCTCTGTCCTGACCCCACCTTCCCCATACACAAGCCAACGGGGTACAAATGTCAGAGAAGGAATGAGGTGGAAGGAAGCAGCTATGGGAGTTGCAGCAAGACTTGGGGGAGAAGGCAAGGCCCGGTGGGAGAGGGGGGGGAGATGAGTGGGCAGAATGGGGTGAGTGGGCAGGTGGCAGAGAGGGCTTCATTTGCCGAACCATCTGTCAGAAGCAAAGGAAAGGCACCTAGCTCCACAGCCCAGAACCCCCCCTGCACACACACTCATACACACTCACCTATGCGCATGCCCACACACACACATATACAATCACATCCACACACGTATAGTCATTCACACATGCACACATATCCACAGAATCACACACACATAAAGATACACTCAAGGGGAGTCTAGGTGGCTCATTTGGTTGAGCATCCAACTTCGGCTCAGGTGATCATCTCACTGCTCGTGAGTTCAAGCCCCGTATCGGGCTCTGTGGGCTGACAGCTCAGAGCCTGGAGCCTGCTTAGGATCTGTGTCTCCGCCTCTCTCTGCCCCTCCCCTGCTCACACTCTATCTCTCTCTCTCAAAAATAAACGTTAAAAAAAATTTTTTAATAAATAAAAAAATTTTTTAAGAGATACACTCAAACACACATACTCTTTTACATGTGCACACATAAATGTATACAAATGGGCACCCTCACACACATACACAAGCACACGCACAAATATGCATACCCAGCCATAGAGTCATACACAAACTCACACTCACGCATACACCCATGAACAGAGATATACATAATCATATGTACACATATTAGTCATATGTACACATATGTAGTCAAACACACACGAACGTACTTACACACGTAATCATGTACTCCACACTCATACATTGTCTCTTACACGCACCCATGCAGAAATACATAAACGAGTGTGTACATATACATGTCTGCAGGTACAATAGTACACGTGCACACACATATACTCCTGCCCATATACTCTCACACTCCCACACAACACAGATTTGCCTATATCCACACATACTCCCTCACATGCGTACCCCTGTAC
Source organism: Prionailurus viverrinus (assembly GCF_022837055.1). Lineage (NCBI taxonomy): Eukaryota > Metazoa > Chordata > Mammalia > Carnivora > Felidae > Prionailurus > Prionailurus viverrinus. The sequence continues at coordinate 38,777,453 of NC_062571.1, read as the reverse complement.
ACATTTATACACGTAGGCACATGCTCGCATACACACGTACACACATACACAACTCCGTTGTCCTAGTCAGCTCAGGCTGCCTTAATAAAATACCATAGACTGGGTGACTTAAACAATAAGCACATGTTTCTCACAGTTCTGGACACTGGGAAGTCCAAGATCGAGGTGTCGGCCAACCGGGTGTCTGGTGAGGACCTTCTTCCTGGCGTGCGAACAGCCACCTCTAGCTGTATCTCCACATGGCAGAGAGGGAGTACACTGGTGGCTCTTGCTTTTTTATCAGGGCATTCGCGCCATCATGAGCGCCCCACTGTCATGACCTCGTCTAACCCTATTTACCTCGCAAAGACCCCACCTCCAGACACTATCACATTGGGGACTAGGGTTGTAATATATGAATTGGGGAGGCTGGGGAATACATTCAGTCCATAGCATATGTGCACATACAGATATACATGCATATACCTATATACAGTCACACAGAGGCACACACCCCTACATACGTATGTATACAATCATATACGCACATGTTTATACTAACACGAGCACTCATGTATGTAGTCAAAAAACACGCACATTCACACCCACACCCACACATACACTCCCACACTGACGTACATACATACAAATACACATGTGTACGTACATGTGCCCACAAATATATATACACAGACATATACACTTATGCAAATATACTCATACAATCCCACACACAGAGATACACTGATACACACACATACTTCCTCACATGCACATATATGTCCACGCACACATGTCTGCAATTACATAAGTGCACACACATGAGCATACAAATACTCAATCACATGCACACACACTTTCTCTCCCTCTCTCTCTCTCTCTCTCTCTCTCTCTCTCTCTGTCTCTTTCTCTTTCATACACAGACACAGACACAGACAGCCTGCTGGCCATCTTTTCTTCCCATTAAGAAAAATCACTTTTGCTGCCAATAGGCAGGAGCCTCCAGTGGGGTCACAGCACCACGTCTGCAGGAGCGAGAACAGCCGCCACCATTCCCCACTATCCCCAACATGAACCCACATTTACCCTCCCCTGCCTCTCCCACCTCAGCACCATCTGCTGCCCCCAGGAATACACCTGAGCCGCTGTTCTCGAGCCTGGCCACACATCAGAATCACTAGGGCACTGTCCACCAATAGGGACCCCAGGACCCTGATTTAATTCATCTGAAGTGGGACATGGGTATTGAGTTGGGAGTTTTAAGTTCTAGAGCCTCTCTGGTGTAAATCCCCATCCCAGCTCCATAACTTCGGGGAACTTAAGCTACTTAAAACCCTCAGAAATTACTTCCTCCATCTGGAAAATGGGAGCGATAATAATGCCTATTTCACAGGTTGTTCTATGGAGTAAATCAGATACTCCATCCAAACCACACAACACCTAGACCATAGTAAGAGTACATAAATGTCAGCTATTGTTACGATTTCTGGTTTTACACTACCACAGTATGTCCCCCAGAAATGTTGAGTCCAAAATGTTTAAAACTAAAAGTAACCCCTGAAATCTGTATGATCCCGAAACCATCTGAAGCCCATTTGGTTGACCTCTTTCTGATCCTTTTCCCCTGTGGTACCGACAGTGCCTTGGTGCCTGCAGCATCCAGAAGTCACCTTTAGGGATGGAGCATCACCCTCTTCCTGCTCGTTATCTTCTTCCCCTCTTATTTCTTTAGTACAATAATGACAATAACATCATCCTACACACGCCTGAAGCTGCACAATCTAGAGCAAGCTCCCGCCCTCGAGTTCGATCACCACTCTGACCCATAAGTCGTATCCAGTCCCCACTTTTGTGATGAGAAAGCAGAGTCACAGAGAGCTTGGCAATTTGCACCAAGTCACATAGTTATCAAGCAGCAGATGCATCTGGTTCCACGTCCAGTTTTTTCTCCCCTGTCATCCTGCCAGGCTTTGCCCTCCTTCTCTGCGCCCCCTTCATTCTCCATACCCCTCTACTCTACTCAGAGGTCCTTCACAGCCAGGCTGGCCCACCACTCTTGTCAGGAGAACAAGGGGTGTAACAGACTTGATGGGCAAGAGTTGAATGATGGGCAAGAGATGATGACAATCTCGTTCTGGAAATTCTTGAAACGGAGGGAGATGAAAGGGCAACCAGTACCGACCAATGGCTCTCTGATTTCACTACTTTACTAAAAGCAGGACCTAGACAAAAGGGAAGAAAGGGACAAGACCAGTATTTCTGACTACCTCCGAAGCCCGAGGCACTGTGATGACACAACTTGATATTGTAGAGAAGATAGAAGGTATGCAGGTTCAGAGCACTGAGTTGGTTTGAGTTCCAGACGCACCGCGTCCTAGCTGTGTGATCTTACTCTTTTAGCTTCTTTGAAGAGTACGCGGAGGTCTGATGAGGTCATATCTGGAATATGATCACCTAGTGCCTGGAACACCCTAAGAACTCAATAAATGTTGGCTATTTTAATCCTGTGAACTATTATCCATATTTCCAAGTTTTATGAAAGAACCAAGATTCAAGTAAGGACTCAAGATTTTTTAAAAACATATTTTATTTTGAATGAACTAACATGGTATCCACTCGCCGGACTGTGTGGTTGTTTCTGAGCTTCCACTGCTATCTAATTATGCTCCCACACGGAGCCACGGAGGCAGCACAGCCCCTGTTCCCAAGGAGTTTAGATTCTCCTAGGGAAGAAAGGAAAGTTAGAAAGAAACATAAGGAACTAAATGAAAAATGAATAAGATGATCCACACCCACATGCAAATAAGAAAAATGAGACCTAGAGAAGCAAAATAATTTGTCCAAGGACACATGGCTGATAAGGCAGGGCCTGGAACTCAGGCATGTTCTGATGTCGAATCTACTGCTCTATACACCAAACGTAAGAGCTCAGGGGACTCAATTTTTAGAGCAAATAGAAATTCTGGCAGACTGGGTGGTGGGGCCCTAGAAACATGGTCTGAACCCCTGAGAGACTCAGACCCAACAAAAACAAGACGTCTTAGAGAATGACTAGCAAAGCTCAAATGGGAACTTTTAAAACCTCCATCCATAAACACGACGAAATACATAAACAGTCGAAGAGTGACCCTCACAGTAATAACACAGCATTTTCAGAGGGACCTGCACAAACTGAAGAAATAACGCGACTTCTACATTTGAAGAGGGACTATCGAGAAAATGTTCACCTTTCCAACATAGCTCATGACTTTAACCAATTCTAATCAAAATCCTGAGAGAATTTTCTTTAGAACTTGTAAAATTGATTCTAAGTTTCATCTGGAAGAATGAATAGATAGAGTTGGGCAAGAAAATATTGAGAAAAAGAAACACGGTGACAGAACCAGATACACTGGATATGAAAACTTATACATACATGTATAAAGTTCAATACCGGTAGGGGGGCAACAACACACAGGTCAATACAACAGAGTATGCAGCCAGAAACGGATGCTAGTAAATACAAGAACTTAATATCAAATCAAGGTGGCTTCACAAACCAGTGAGAACTGGAAGGATGATTCAATAAGCACAGGTGAAAAAAAAAGTGGATACCTGGGGGAAAAAAATCCTGTTAGAGCCACACCTCATGGCATTATATCTTTAAAAAAACAAAACAAAACAAACAAACAAACAAAACTAGGAGGAAAATGTAGCTGAATATCTATCTGGCATCTCTCTAAACACAAACATCAACATTGGGAGGAAGTACAATGGAAAAGATGAAGATTGAACTAGGCACAAATTTAAAACTTTGAAGGGAGAGGGGTTGCATTATGCCATCTGCTCTGCTTTTGTGTGTGTTTAAAAATATCCACGATGGGAAACCTGGGTGGCTCAGACACTTGAACATCCAACTTTTAATTTCAGCTCAGGTCATGATCCCAGGTTGTGGGATCAAGCCTCATATCAGACTCTATGCGGAGGATTCTGCTTAGGATTCTGTCTCTCTCTCTCTCCCTCTGCCCCTCTCCCCTGCTAGCTCTCTCTCTCTCTCTCTCTCTCTCTCTCAAATTAAAAATTTTAAAAATAGGGACACATGGGTGGCTCAGTTAGTTGAGCGTCTGACTTCGGCTCAGGTCATGATCTCACAGTTTGTGGGTTCGAGCCCCATGTCAGGCTCTGTGCTGATAGCTCAGGGCTTGGAGCCTGCTTCAGATTCTGTGTCTCCCTCTCTCTCTGCCCCTCCCCCGCTCACACCCTGTCTCTGTCTTTCAAATGTTAAAAAAATGTTTTAAAAAATGTTTAAAAAATTAAAAAATTAAAATATCCATGGTTATAAAGAAGATATATATATAATATATGTGATATATAATATATAGGAATAATATAGTATATCTAATGGAATATTATGCAGCCATTAAAAAAGAATGGATCTTGTATTTGCAACAGCATGGTTGGACCTAGAGGGTATTATGCTAAGTGAAATAAGTCACACAGAGAAAGACAAATGTGACATGATTTCACTTATATGTTCACTCCAAAACAAAACAAATAAACACAAAAAAGCAGAAACAGACCCACAAATACAGAGAACACACAGATGACTGACAGAGAGGAGGTGTGTAGGGGGATGGGCAAAAAATGGATGAAAGGGAGTGAGAGGTACAGTCTTCTAGTTATGGAATGAATAAGTCACAGGGATGAAAGGTACAGCATGGGGTATATAGTCAATGGTATTGTAATAGCAATGTATGGTGACAAATGTAGCTGCACTTGTGGTGAGCATAGCATAATGTTTAGAGTTGTTAAATCACTATGTTGTGCCCCAGAAACTAATGTAATGTTGTGTGTCAGCTATATTTCAATTTTAAAAAGTCTTTAAAAAAAAGTATTTAAAAATTTTAAAAATTAACATAAATTTGAAAGGCAAACAACCAAAGGGAAAAATACCTTTACCACCAATATGGCATATGAACCATTACCATGTACTTCTTTGAGGTACAAAGAGCTCCTCCAAATGACTAACATTCATTAAAGCATCAGTGGATAAGAAGTGACCATTTGTGGATTATTCCCTCATATCCAATCCCCCCTTCTGCTTCCTCATGGCCTTTGATTCCCATTGAAAGACCCACAGGTTCTGGGGAAACTGACTGCATCCTCCATTCCAAGGGGATCATGTGACTTGGCTACCCCAATCAGTTCATCCTATTCCCCAACCATTGTGATTGGCTGAGGAAGAGGCATGTGACCAAGCCAGTCCCCCACCCCCTCCACCTGCTGAGCAGACTCATTCCCAGAGCTTCTGAGGAGATCAGGGACAAAGAAGCTCTTTCTTTCCCAATGGACCTTAGTAGAACCCCAGGAGCTTCTGGGAGAATGCTGGGGCCCACAAGAACAGCTGCAGCATGACCACCTTCACCCCCAGGGTAAAGCCAGCACTAGGAAGCAGAGCCAAGAAGTCAGTAGAGACAGAAAGAGGAATTTGTAACAGTTTTTTTGAATTCAGGACCAAGTTTCACTAAAGCTAAACCCACCCACCCCTGTTTAAAAGTATTGAACAAAAATCCCATTTTTTTCTGTTTTTTTTTTTTAATTTACATACATATATGTGCATACAGTGCAAAATGATTTCAGGAGTAAAATCCAGTGATTCATCCCCTATGTATAACATCCAGTGCTCATCCCAACAAGTGTCCTCCTCAATGCCCTTTGCCCATTTAGCCCACCCCCCACCCACAACCCCTCCAGTGCCCTCGGATGGTTCTCAGTATTTAAGAGTCCCTTGGAGCACCTGGGTGTCTCAGTCGGTTAAGTGCCCGACTTCAGCTCAAGTCATGATCTCATGGTTCGTGGGTTCAGGCCCTGTGTCGGGCTCTGTGCTGAAAGCTCAGAGCCCGGAGCCTGCTTTGGATTCTGTGTCTTCCTGTCTCTCTGCCCCTCCCCTCTGGTGCTCTGTCTCTCTCTCAAGAATAAATAAACATTTTAAAAAATATGAGTCCCTTATGTTTTGCCCCCCTCCCTTTTTTTATATTATTTTTGCTTCCCTTCCCTTATGTTCATCTGTTTTGTTTCTTAAATTCCACATATGAGTGCAGTCATGATATTTGTCTTTCTCTGACTGACTAGTTTCACTTAGCATAACACACTCTAGTTCCATCCATGTTGTCGCATATGGCAAGATTTCATTCTTTTTGACCACCAAGTAATACTCCAGAGTGTGTGTGTGTGTGTGTGTGTGTGTGTGTGTACATACCATATTTTCTTTATCCATTCATCTGTCAGTGGACATTTGGGCTCTTTCCATACTTTGGCTATTGTCGATAGCGCCGCTACAAACATTGGGGTGCATGTGCCCCTTCAAAACAGCACACCTGTATCCCTTGGATAAATACCTGGTAGTGCAATTGCAGGGTCACAGGGTACTTCTATTTTTAATTTTTTGATGAGCTTCCATACTGTTCTGAGGAACCTCCATACTGCACCAGTTTGTATTCCCACCAGCAGTGCAAAAGGGTTCCCCTTTCTCCACATCCTTGCCAACATCTGTCGTTGCCTGAGTTTTCTGGGTTTCTATTGCTTGCAAACAAAAGCAGTCAAACTAAAATGAGCCAAGTAAGTCTGACTGTGTAGAGATCTCAAGCATGCTCCCAAGCAAGGAGCAGAGGTCAGATTTTTCATGTGAGCCTAGGTGGCCAGGGAAGTTCAGGGAGGGCTGGTGCAAGCAGCCTTTCCCTCCCTCAGAGGTTGAATAGAGTCTCACTTGTGCTCTGGCTTCTACTCTGACTCATCTCCAGTCTCCCCACAGCCCCCTTCTGTCTCCCTCCCTCTGAGAAAATAGACTCAACACCACTTGGGCCCCTGACATCCCCATAGCAAGGCAGGCTTCCCTCAGTACCATGACTTCCTCTGTCCAAGAAGGTGGTGAGACACCTGGGCGCAGGTGCTTTTGAATTGTTTTGGTAGAGACCCAGAATCTCCAGCCTGAATGTCCTTTCTCCTGCCCTAAGATTGGAAAGCAGATCAAGGAATCTTCCAGCAGGATGCAGCCTCATTGGGGGTGGTCAAGAGTGGAGACCAACTTCACTGACTTTCTGGGTGTGGCCTCTTCAACTTTATCAGGCCAAAATGGAACTTTCTCCATGCACCCAGAGAGAACCAAATTCTCAATGACAGACAGTTAAATCAGAACACCTGGTGAACAAGCCTAACAGTGAAAGCATTCATCCACAGTGGTAGTCTTCTCTTTGTAGACCTGAACTGTTCATGCCCATATTCAGGGTCCCTCCAGGTCTCTCAGTCTCTGAAGTGGCCTAATGAGCATGATATTGGGGCCGGTGGGGACTCAGATCCTCTCCAGGCCCAGAGGTGCCTGGTGATCTGAGCTGTCCCCTGCACAGGGCCTGTGCCTTCTCTTCCAGGACCTGGAGCTCAGCCCCAAAATGTATTTTGCTGAATTTGCCTCTAAGAACCCTGCTTTTCTAAGACAACTCTTTTCCATAATCACTTTTGTCAAGTTTCAAATTCTTTCCTTTCCTAGTCAGTATTTTTGCATTCTAATTATATTTTGAGCATAGTTGACACAGAACAAAAAGGATAAATGCACCAAATATAAGTTAAAATCTATATTAAAATGACCACCCCTCAGCTCACATTCCAACTTAAAAGCTAGAACACCACCAGTAACTTGTATCCACTGACCCCATCCACATCGCTCCCCTGCAAAATAGCCACATCTTGAATTTTGTGTTTACCACTCCTTTATGTTTTTTGCAGTTTGCACATATAAATGGATTCCATAATTGGGGTTATACTCCGTATAGTCTTCTACAGACTTGCATATTCTGCTTAGTATCATGTTTCCAAGGTGGATTCAATGTTGTTCCAAATAGCTGGGGTTGGTCCATTTTAATTGCTGCACATTATTCCTCTGTGTTACAATGTGACCTGATTTATATGTCCATTCACCTGTCTACAGACCTGTAAGTTGTCTGAGTTGTTCAGGGCCTTGTGCTGTACTAAACATGCTGCTATAAGCACTTCTGCACACATGTGATGCCCATATGCAAGAAGCTATCTGGGGTCTACACCTGGGAGTGGCACTGTCGGCTCAGTGGAAATTCAAATGTTCAGTTTCACGAGACAATGTCTAATTGTGCCTCCACACTCTGTCTTTAAGTATGTAGTTGCCACTATTACTGTTCCCCGTTATTCGCTCCCAGCCTATAAGAGGATTGATAATAAATCTCAACTCCTACCGGTGGCATGCAGTGTCTTGTTGTGGATGGTGTCTGCCTCCCTGCCATGTGACTTGCACTGACCAATGGAACGTCACAAGAAATGACAAGTACGTTATCTAAGCAGAAACTTTAAGGGCCACCACAAGGTTCTGCTGTCGTTCTTAGATGGCAGCCGCTCCACCACTCCGGACCCCAGGAGGAAGACACGTGGAGCAGAGTTGCCACCATCACAAGTGACAAAAGTTATGAGGGAGAAATAAACCATGGTTAGAAGCCACTGAATTTGGGGGCTGTGTTACCGCATTGTAATACGGCAAAACTGCCTGACTCAAGACAAGTATTTACTGAGCACCTCCCACATGCCAGGCCTGGTGCTGGGTTCTGCAAAAGCAATGACGGCCAAGACAAACAAGGTCATGACCTCCTGGGGTTCACACTCTACACAAGCATCCAGTCCCAAAAGTCCTTGGGATTTTCACATTTAACTCCCAGGAACAAACCCATCAGTTAAGACTCCTTCTGTCAGAAGGGATGCACTTGAGAAAGAAACATGGAAATTTGTGGATTCTCATAAACAGAAAGTCCAGGAATTAAGCTTGAAGCAGGGCTATCCAGGAGCAAACAAGACTATTGGGGCCCATTCTCATTCTCTCTCTATCCTCTCTTTCTCTCTCTGTCTGTCTCTCTCCATCTCTGCCGTTTTCCTCTGTGTTTGCCCCCATGCTCATGTAGTCAATCCGGGCTACACCTCCCTATAGCTCTAAGAGCACTAATTCAAAGTCCTGGGCCTGACTCCCACAGACAGATTGGCCCACAAGCCCATCCCTGAATCAATCAATGTCCAGTGAGAAGGGATACACTGACTGGTCCAGGCCTGGGTCACGTGCCACCCCTGGAGCTGGTGAGGGGGGTCACCCTCCCCAAACCACATGGGCCAAGAAGAAGGTAGGGGGTAGATACCCTCAAGAAAAATCAGGGAACTCTTACAGAAGGCACAACAGATGCTAGATGGCAGACCAGCAATCACCCTTCCCGATGGTACACTGAAGCTGGCTCCCCCTGGCCCATGAGAGACGAACACACTCCACATTCAGTGACGTCACATTGGTAGTGGGAAGTCAGCCGCTGTAGGGTGTTTATACCAAAGGAATAGGCAGGCGCTGCACACCAGGGCTCTAACTTCCCCAGAGAACCAGTTGCTCTGTGTTTGCCAGCACATTCCTGCCCCCAACTCTGTTTCCTACTGGTTGTATTCCAGCTCTGCCTACCCCATATCACAGCGTCACTTGGACATGGCCACGGACCTCAATGGGACTTGACTTCTCATGACTGTAAAGCGGGAAGTTGGGCTCACTCCTTTTGAAGGGACCTGCCATCTCTGACAGTTGTGAGTCTGTGAGCCCCTGGAAGGTGTGTGTGTGTGTGTGTGTGTGTGTGTGCGCGTGTGTGTGCGTGCGCGCGTGTGTGCGCGCGTGCGCAAGTTTAAATTTGCTTTCTCTGCATCAGAAATCACAAATGCAGGCATTGGCTATAAACTCCAATATAATTTGGTGAGCTGTACCTCTTCTCTCAGGCTATTAAATCATTTCTCCTCCAAAGGTACACATGTTGCGGCATAAGGAGCAAACTGTTGACAGATGGTGGAGAAACTTCACAGGCCCATAATTGAGACTTATTTTCATACATTTGTGCCAGTTTGAAATCTAATTGCCAATAAAACAATACTGTGATACTGCCACATCTAATACCTCTGCCACTCTCCAAAGTTACACTTGAATCCACTAGTAAATTCTAATCTCCCAGAGAAAAATATTTCCCCCTCTCCGTCGGCAAAGCAGAGCTATAAATCCATGTACAGTGGTTCATTTTCAAATGCGAACCTCCTTTCCCTGGTCCCCAAAGAGCCCTCACTCGGCTAATGTTAGTGCCTGCCTGAGAGCAGTAGATATTCTTTGTTTACTTGACAGAAGCACAGATGTGGCCTAGTGAATCTGGGATGAGGCCTTTTGCAGAGAAATGCTCTGATGGGTCGGTCACCCTCCCTCTTCAGAGTGACCCAGGACCGTGGTTAGAGAGATTTTGCCCCAGTAGTAGAAAAGTGGCCAGAGACCCATCACTGCCCACTGAGCAAGGGAAGGTGGAAGAACCGAGAATCCCCCTCCCTGCTTTTCTATTTTCACCCTCCTGATGAAAAGGTTTGAGGATAGATCGATCCAGATCAATTGAGACTGTAAATAAAAAACGGGCTTTCAGCAGGAGGAAGGAGAGCAGGGGCTGGGTTCATTTGTGTCTACTGAAAAATGCATCCTGTCACCTCAAACCACAAGACTGCACGTAGCAGTAATAGCCATTGTTCACGAGTCAGAGCTTTGCCCACTTTACAAAGAAATCACCATTGCGGGCTGAGCGCGTGCCCCGTCTGTGCCAAGCCCAGAGATGGTGTGGTGAATACAGCCAATAAGGCCCTTGCCTCTGCGGTCTTATGTGAGCCCTGGTAGGTGGGTTAGTATTTCCCTACCATATAGACAGAAAGCTGAGGCTCCGAGTGGCCAAATAACTCTTCCTGCAGGACACACAGTGGTTGGCAGAGGGGTGGCCTGCGCTTGGATCATCTGACTCAACTCCAGGTCCAGTGCTGTCGTTACCAGGGTTCAGTGAGACAGTTAACTCTGGAAGCTTTAAACAGGTCAGGTGCCTTCTTCCCTCCGCCCCCCCCCCCCCCCACCAGCCCCGCCTCCCCCGTCGTCCTCTCTTCCACTTGGGACTACATCTCCCTCATCTTCCACACACAGACCTTTAAACACGTGAAGATTGTTATGTAGCTTTCTGGAGGCTTCCCTTCTCCATGCAAAATACACTCAGTTGCTTCAGACATTCTCCAATCCTGGCCGGACATCTGACCGCCTCTTCTCAAACTGCGGTGTGCACAAAAATCAGAGAACTTGAGGAAATGCAAACTTCGGCTCGAGAGGTCTGGATGGGGCTTGAGACTGAATCTGTAACCAGTTCCCAGGGAGTACAGGTACTGCTGGGACACAGACCACAACTGGAGGGGTGACCTCAGGGCACAGAGCTGCACTGCCCCGTATTGGTAACCACTGGCCACATGTGGCTGCTGAGCATTTGGAGTGTGTCTGGTGCAAGTGAAGAACTCACTTTTTATTCATTTAATTTTAATTATTTAGAATGTAAATTTTAAAAAAACTAAAGCATTAAAATTAAATTTAATTAAACTTAATTAAAATTAAAAAATATTTTTCCATTAAACACAATTTATTGTTTTGCTAGGACTCTATTTTTTTATTTTAACCACTGAAAATTTAGCATGTGAACTAAGATGGGCTGCAAGTGTGAGATACACTGAATTTCAAAGACTTTGTACTTGGGAAAATATTGCAATACCTGACTAATTATTTATACTGATTAATACTGAAATGAACATGTTTTGAATATACTGGCTATTATTGGCTACTAGAAAATTTTTAATTTAGGTAGATGATAGATAGATAGATAGATAGATAGATAGATAGATAGATAGAGTGAGCTTACATTATAATTCTTCTGAACAGCCATTGTCTAGATCATTCTCTAGCCTTTTGTTTGTCTAACCTCCAGTTTATCAACATTCCATTAACCCATGGTCTGGACACTACACTCAGACGGACACATCCTGAGATTATTGGGTTGTTTTGCATGAGTTTGAGGGGCAACGACATCACATCAACCCCTTTGTCTTTTTGTCACCTGATATTCATCAGCTCTCCCCTAACCTCCACATGTGTGGTCTAGACTTGTGAGCTGTTACCATTGTTCGGATGGTACCATTTGCCTTATTCAGTTTCTCTTGCTTGTTTCAGCCCATTCTTCCTGCCAGTCAGGGTCCCCCTGCACCTGGATTCTGTCATTCAACATCTGTGTCTCAACTTCAAAGCTCCTTCCTGTTTGATAAGTTTGCCCTCGTGTCTGCCACTAGGGCAGCAATTCAAACGTTGAAGGGAATAGGCCACATCTACATACTCATTGCTGGCCCCCAGAGCCCTGCTTCCAGGGTGACAACAGCCCATTTATCAGCACCCTTTGGGTACTGTACAAAGAGGCGGCACTCTGCCTGCCTGTGCTATCACCCAAAATCTGCAGGAAGGTGTAAGAGTTTGTCTACTGCTCAGCTAAAATTCCATTGCCAGAAAAAAACCTCCCTGGGGAATAAGCGTGGAACGACCACAAGGAAGTTCAAAACAGAGCCATTTAGTATAGAAAATAGCAAGGAGCACCTTACATGCTGTCGATAATCAGGAATTGTTTAAAACAGAGTATGATAAGTCCTGCTGGAACGACCTGCGAATGTTTTTTTTTTCAAATGGTGTTCCAGAAAAACATTTAATGACATGGAAAATTGTCCTTAATATATTTAAGCGCTAAAAGCATGTACCATAACAGTATGTAAAGAATACTATTTTCAAGTATGGATTTGTACTAAGTGGAAAAAAGACTGGTACAAAAATATATCAAAATGGTAAACATGGTCATCTCTCGATGATGGACTTTTATTTTCCTTGTGGAGGGTTCTGCTTACATTGTCTTGTTTAATACTGGGGGATCACTGGCATTTTACAAGAGACTGAAACCAAGTTTCAGGGAGGTTACCCAGTCTGTCCTTGGCCTCTCTGCAGGAGGCACAGGGCCTCTAGGAATCTAGTGTGTCGCTGGCAAAGCTTCAGGCTCTTCCCCAAGACCCACTGCTGCCCTCCTAGGGGATGGGCCCAGAGGTACAGGATATCCAGATTTGAGCAAAATGTCTAATTACAGCCTATCTTCCTATTTGTGCTTTAAATCCACTCCCCTTGTGCCTAGTGGAGGACATGGCTTCAGCTCTCTTTCCTCTCTCCCACAGCACCATGCTCCTCCTCTCTACAGGATCACCCCTTTCAGCAAATGAACAAGCTCTTTAAAGAAAAAAAAAGGCTTCCCTAACCCCATGTTTCCCTCAAGTTACCACCCCATTTCTCTCTTTCCTTTTGCAACAGAAATTCCTGGAAAAAATGACCACACAGGATTACTGAACAAATGGTACCAATTGTTAGGTACCCCATCAGATATGGCAAGGAGATGATGGGGTGACCAGCTTTGCAAGACACTTTGTGACAACTGTCTCATTTGGCTACTCAGAGCCCATGTATCAATGCACAGAATGTTCTGCCATTTCACACCTGACCCCTATGGCAAGTAAGAGCTAGAGTGGCAGGAGCAGTTCCAAGCCCAGGGCTCCTGGTTCCCAGAGGAAATCTACACAAAGAATATGATGAGACCCTCAGGAACCAAGCCCCAGAACATACCCCATCTCTTTAAGAACAACAGCAACGGAACTAGTCAGAAAACAGAAAAGTAGGGGCGCTTGGGTGGCTCAGTTGGTTAAGCGTCCGACTTCAGCTCAGGTCACGATCTTGCGGTCCGTGAGTTCGAGCCCCACGTAGGGCTCTGAGCTGATGGCTCGGAGCCTGGAGCCTGCTTCCGATTCTGTGTCTCCCTCTCTCTCTGCCCCTCCCCCGTTCAGGCTCTGTCTCTCTCTGTCTCAAAAATAAATAAAAACGTTAAAAAAATTAAAAAAAAAAAAAGAAAACAGAAAAGTAGGCAAAGATATAAGAAAAGACAATATTCTAAAATAAAGAGCTGAGGGGTGCCTGGGTGGCTCGGTTGGTTGAGCATCCGACTTCGGCTCAGGTCATGATCCCATGGTTCATGAGTTCAAGCCCCACATCAGGCTTGCTGCTCTCAGCACAGAGCCCACTTCAGACTCTCTGCCCCTCCCCTGCTTGAGCTCTCTCAAAAATAAATAAAACATTAAAAAAATAAAGATTATTTAAAAAGCAGGGAGCACCTGGATGGCTCAGTCGGCCTAGCTTCTGACTTCAGCTCAGGTCATGATCTCACAACTCGCGAGTTCAAGCCCCATGTCAGGCTCTAAGCTCAAAGCCTGGAGCCTGTTTCAGATTCTGTGTCTCCGTCTCTCTGCTCCTCTGCTACTTGCACACGTGCGCGCTCTCTCTCTCTAAAAAATAAACATTAAAAAATAAAATAAAGGGGGCGCCTGGGTGGCGCAGTCGGTTAAGCGTCCGACTTCAGCCAGGTCACGATCTCACGGTCCGTGAGTTCGAGCCCCGCGTCGGGCTCTGGGCTGATGGCTCGGAGCCTGGAACCTGTTTCCGATTCTGTGTCTCCCTCTCTCTCTGCCCCACCCCCGTTCATGCTCTGTCTCTCTCTGTCCCAAAAATAAATAAATGTTGAAAAAAAAATTTAAAAAAATAAAAATAAAAAAAAATAAAATAAAATAAAGAGCTGAGGAGCACCTGGGTGGCTCAGTCGGTTAAGTGTCCAACTCTTGATTTTGGCTCAGGTCTTAATCTCACTCCCTGCATTGGGCTCTGTGCTTACAGCTTGGAGATTCTCTCCCTCCCTCTCTCTCTGCCCCTCCCCTGCTTGCTCACACATGTTCTCTCTCTAAATAAATAAACTTAAAAATTTTTTTAATAAAATAAAGAGCTGAAATTGCAGATCAAAGGGTAATTTGTCCTCTCAGATTAATTCACTCAAGAGGTAAAGACTCCAGTGGGCGGAGAAATCGAGTCAGCTACACGGGACACAGTCAGGCTGCCTCCATGCCCCTCTCTGGAGCAGTCAATGTCAAAAGGTGGAAAAACAACTCTTGGATGACAGAGGGAGGTGCGTGGGAGATGGGTTAGATGGGTGATGGGTATTAAGGAGGCACTTGTGATGAGCACCGGGTGTTGTATGTAAGTGATGAATCACTAAATTCTACTCCTGAAACCAATATTGCACTGTATGTTAACTAACTGTAATTTAAATAAAACCACAGGGGGAAAAAAAGAAAAGAAAAACAACTCCTACAGAATTGAAGGGTTGGGGGTGGGAAGAATGGGACCCAAGACTTTTATTAACCCAGATAAAGTGTCACTATATATAAAGACAACAGAGAAGTTCTCAGAAAGATAGCACTCATCAAACCCTTCCTGGTGATAAAAATCTAGCCAACCAATAAATGAATCCAAAAGGGGTAAAAACAGGAACTTGTGAATGGAAAGGGTGTACTGTACAAGACAGTAAAAAATGAATTCTGTTAACTACAGAGAAAAATCTAGGGAAATGTGAGAACTGAGGTTACACTGAGAGCTTCAAACAGGATAGACCTTGACAATGTCAAAATCATAGTATAATGAACAACAATCAGAAGGCACAGGCAGAGGAGGAAAAGGTGGAGAAAGTTTCTGCACCCAAAATTCCGGGTGTGCCAATGTGAGGAGTCAGTCCTTTCTAAGGCTGAGTTCTGCAATTTCCCAAGCATTATGCCATCAAGTCATCAGGCTCTTGGCCCTGAAGTCCTCCAGATTCAGCTTTACCCATGGTCAGTTAAATGACTCACCCGCACTTTTCCTGGGAAGCTAATTTTCCCAAATCCAGCTCAGTGACAATGCTCTGATTAAAATGCTAGGCCTAAACAACTGGCTAAAAGAGCTCCCAGCTTCCTAAGAGACAGGGGTCTCCCCCCAACTCCAGTCTTGTCCCACCTGAGATCTTCTCCTCCCCCCAACTCTGGGGCCCCCTCCACACAAGGCCCCTCCACTCTGCTCAATATATGCCTTTGCCAGCTCCTGCACTCAACACCCCCACCCTCCCCACTTTCTCCTACACCTCTGACCCCATGCTTGGGGAGAAGGGGTCCATTCCTCAGTGCCCACAGCCCCCTGCAGGTCACTGTCCCCCTGCAAATATCCCAGAAAGTCTCTTCTGCCACCCCCCCCAACCTCATCACCATCCTCTTCTACGATGTTTCTCAAAATGTGGTCCACAGATACTAATCTCACAAAATGCTCCATTGAATAAGGGTGTCATAGCCCCATATGTTTGGGAATCATAGCTCTCATACCTTTGTCCTGAGTGCCACCAGGTACAGTGGTGTGTTAAAAGCAAGAAAGATCTCACAGTAAAGATTTCCCAGACTTCCCCCTTCATGGAACCCTTGTCACAAAAATGCCTTTTAACATTTGCTTGAATTGGCAATCAGTGGAACACATTTGGGGAAACTGTTCTACCAAACTCCATGACACTCTCTCGCTCACCTAGTAGCTTTATCACATAGCACACATTCCCCTTCTGCTTGCCTGCCTTCCTCCACAGCCCTTCTCCACTTTGCCCCTTCTGCAGGTATAGTGGAAATGACTTTCTGCTTGCCCAGTATCCTTCACCCTTCTAATAAAAGCATTTGCTTTGGGGACCATCCTACCCTCAGACCATGTGACTCAGCTCTAAAGGTTAAGTGTGACTCAGACCTGGCCGATGACAGAATTGAATTCCCCTGGCCACAGTAATCGGATCACCGATGGGCTGGGAGCAAGAGCCAGGTCAGTAAGACCCAGCTCCAAGCCTTTGCTGAAGCTTCCAGGGAAAAGGTGCTCTGTCTCCCGCTGGCAGTGCCCAGCTAGTAGGATGTAAGCACAGAGCAGCTGGTGGGTATCTTCCAGACAGTCTGCCTGAGACGTAAATCAACACAGAAGAAAGTGAGGTCGTAAGATATTCCAAAGAATTAAATGGATCCAGCAATGCCTGCTTTCTTATACTTTTCAGTTATAAAGATCAATAAATCCTTCCTCTTCCCTAATCTAGTTGTGTTGAGTTCCTGTTACCTGCAACCGACTCAATCATAATAATAGCAAATATTTATTTAATCGGTGTTATGTTCCATGCACTGTGGTAAATGCTTAACATAGGTTTCCTCATTTAATCCTAACAAATACGAAGAAATAGATTTTAGTACCACTGTGTATACCACGGGTGAAGAAATCAGGACACAGGGAAGTTAAGTAATTTGCCAAAGTCTGCACAACTAGTATATGGCAGATCCAGGCAGTTGCCCTTGAGCCCACCTTCTTAACCACAAAGCCATCCGCCTCCATCATTACAAATTCTAACCAGCGTAGCAGACTCAGCCCAAATGCTGTGCCCAATCCCATCCTTAATCAGGAGGGAGTTCAGTGGCTGATTAATTCAGGAAAAGTTGGCCTCAAGTAATCCCAGGCTCAGCTGAATTCCCTCACTGCTCCTCAGAAAACCCTTTCAACCCACTTCATGTCAACTCCCAACCAAATTCCCCACCTCAGCTGTTCTAAATTTTCTCTGTTACTTTACAGAAGCTCTCTGACATGCTTCTCTTCAACAGCAACCTTCTCAAACTCAAAATTTGTCTTCAGTTATCCTTCATTTGTCCTCCAACACAACTCCTCAAGTGAGGCCAGGCCTCATTCGCTCACTTCCTGGGCTAACCATGGACGGAGATCCTTCTCCCTCTACTGTCCCCTCCCCTGGGATCTCAACCCCTCAGTTTAATTATCCCAAATGGAAAAATGACTTGGTATACAATGACATACAATGAGATCAATACAATGAGATACTCCAACTAATTATATGATGCTAGCAACACCAGGAAATAATATGCAATGTAAAAAGCAGACTACAAAGTTGTGCATGAAGTAGACTCTGATATATAAAGATAAACAGGTAGAGAATAAAGACTACAGAAAACCCACAAAAGCACTCATAATGGGTGTCCTTTCTCTTTAAAAAAATTTTTTTTAATGTTTATTTATTTTTGAGAGAGACGGAGACACAGAATCCAAAGCAGGCTCCAGGCTCTGAGATCCAGCACAGAGCCCGTTGTGGGGCTTAAACTCGCAAACCATGAGATCATGACCTGAGCTGAAGTCAGACGCTCAACTGACTGAGCCACCCAGACGCCCCCAGGTGTCCTTTCTCAGTGGAACAATGGGTGATGGTTTGTTCCTGTCTTTCTACTCTTTTTATTTTTCCAATTTTCAACTGGTATTACTTTCAAGTGAAAAAATATTTCAAATATACACACACTATAAACAATTTACTTAAAACTCCCTTCAATTACAATACTTTATTGCCTAATCTCCCCCCACCACCACCACCACCAAAATTTTTGAGAAAAGACATCTACGTACAGCTGGGTGGCTCAGTCAGTTGAGCGTCTGACTTTGGCTCAGGTCATGATCTCATAGTCCGTGAGTTTGAGCCCTGCATCGGGCTCACTGCTGTCAGCACGGAGCCTGCTTCGGATCCTCTGCCCCCCTCTCTCTGCACCTCCGCTGCTCACACTCTCAAACAAAAACATTTAAAAAAAGAAAGAAAAGACATCTATACTTACTGTCTCCACCTTCCTCACTCCTAACACCTCCTCCCCACTTCTCCCCTTTGATTTCTGGCTTTTCTCCACAATATTCTCCTAAATAGCCCCTCTGGAACATTGCCAAGTTCACTGGCACATTTCTCAACCTCTGCATCAGATAATACTGCTGATCACCACTGTTTCAATGAAAAATTTTTTTTGAGTAGTGACACTAGTATAATGAACCCCCTGAACCCAATGTCACCCCCCAGCATTCACCATTATCGACTTATACAAACCTAGCTCAAGCCATCTTATCTGGTTCATGGGATAAGGAAATCCAAACAGAGCACCATAGCTTCAGAGGCATAACTCTTTCTAGGAATTCAAACAGTGCCACCTGGACCACAAAGAGGGTGGGAGGTTGGAGGTTATAGACAAGAACTCTAGCTGCATAATCCACTACAAAAAGCCAGAAGAAAAATGATGTCCCATATACCCCTTACTCAAAATAATCACACCTGACGTTTTGGCATGTTTGTTTCATCTCTTAGCCATGCACATTTTACCCTGCTTACATGGAAATTTTCAACCATGCCAAAGTATTGCATCCTATACGGTGGCAATAAAGACACATATATTTTCATCAGCTCCATCACAAGAAGTAACCACTGCACCAATACATTACTTACAGTCCTCACAGGGAGATGTCTAGGACGGTGTGTGATGCCTGCCCAGTCTCTCTACAGCAGCTGTTCTACAGTGGCAGTGCTGTCCAACCGAACTTTCTGCAATGACCTGTGCTGTACAATACGGGAGCCATTAGCCACATGTGGCTATGAGTCCTTATAATGTGGTTAGTATGACTGAGTAACTGAACTGTTGATTTTATTTAGCTTTAAATAACTTGAAATGTTTAACAGCTTTATTGACCTGCCATAACATTCAACCTTTTAAAGTGTACAATCAGTGACTTTTAGTATATTTCACATAGTTCTATAATTATCACCACTAATTTTTTTAGTATAACTTCATTTATTTTTTTGTTTGTTTTTTTGTTTGTTTGTTTTTTTGCTTATCTTTTTAAGTAAGCTCTATGCCCAACGTGGGGCTTGAACTCATGACCCTGAGATAATGAATCGCATGCTCTACCAACTCAGCCGGGCAGTCACACCACCACTAATTTTTTAAAACATTTTCATCATTCCCCAAAAAGAAACCCTGTACCTATTATCAGTTATTCCCCATTCTCCCCTCCCCTTAGCCCTTGACAACTACTAATATACTTTCTGTCTCTGTGGATTTGTCTATCTGGACATTTAATATAAATGACATCATATAATTTGTGGTCTTTGGTAACTGACTTCTTTCATTTAGCATAATGTTCTCAAGATGCATCCACGCGGTAGCATGTATCCATACTTCATTCCTTCTAACTGCTGAAAATCATGCCATTGTATGGATATACCACTTTTTGGTCATCCACCATCAGCTGATGGGCACATGTGATGTTTCCACCTTTTAGCTATTATGAATAATTCTGCCACTCTGAACAGTTTTGAGAGGATGTAGGCTTTCATTTCTCTTGGCTATATGCCCAGGAGTGGAATTTCTTGGTCATATGGTAATTCTGTGTATAACATTTTTGAGGAACTGTACAACTGTTTTCCAAAGCGGCTGTGCTATTTTGCAATCCCACCAGCAGCGTACGAAGGTTCCAATTTCTCCACATCCTTGCAGACACTTGTTGTTGTCTGTCTTTTTTATTATAGTCATCCCAGCAGGTGTGAAGTGGTGTCTCATGGCTTGAATTTGCATTTCCTTAAGGATGAATGATGTCGAGCATCTTTTCATGTGCTTACTGGACATTTGTGTATCTTCTTCGGAGAAATGTCTCTGCATATCTTTTGCCCACTTTTTAACTGAGTTATTTATCTTTTTGTTATTGAGTTATAATAGTTCTTTCTATATTCTGGACACAAGTCCTTTATCAGATCTATGATCTGTAAATGTTTCTTCTCATTCTGTGGGTTCCTCTCATTTTCTTATCAGTGCCTTTGGAAACACAAAATTGTTTTGTTTTTTATAATGACCAGTATATCTGTTGCTTGTTTTAGTATCCTATCCAAGTAACTATCGCCCCTAACTTCACATCACAAATACTTAATTCTATGTTTTCTTCTAAGAGTTGCATAGTGTTAACTCTTAACTTTTGTAAATGTTATCAAGTAGAGGTCTAACTTCATTCTTCTAGATGTGGTTATCCAGTTTTCCCAGAACCATTTGTTGAAAAGAATATTCTTCCCCCAGTCGAGTTATTCTGGCACCTTTGTCAAAAAGCAATTGACTGTAGGGGCGCCTGGGTGGCGCAGTCGGTTAAGCGTCCGACTTCAGCCAGGTCACGATCTCGCGGTCCGTGAGTTCGAGCCCCGCGTCGGGCTCTGGGCTGATGGCTCGGAGCCTGGAGCCTGTTTCCGATTCTGTGTCTCCCTCTCTCTCTGCCCCTCCCCCGTTCATGCTCTGTCTCTCTCTGTCCCAAAAATAAATAAACGTTGAAAAAAAATTAAAAAAAAAAAAGCAATTGACTGTAAATGTGAGAGTTTATTTCTGGACTCTCAATTCTATTCCGTTGATCTAAATGTCTATTCTTATGCTAGTACCACACAGTCTTGATTGCTGTCTCTAGTACATTTTAAAACCAGGAATTGTGAGCCCTCTAAGTTTGTTCTTCTTTTTCAAGAACTTTACTGTCTACGCTAGGTTCCTAGAACTTGCACATGAGTTTTAAAATCGGTTTGTCAATCAGTGGAAAGGGGAGGCCAGCTGGGATTTTGACAGGGATTATGTTGAAATTGTAGGTCAACTGGGGACATATTGTCATTTTAACAATTTTAAGACTTCTAAACCTTGAACATGGGAAGTCTGTCCATTTAATTGTGTCTCATTTAATTTCTTCCTACAGTGTCTTGTAGTTTTATTCATACAAGACATACAAGATTTCTTTTGTTAAATTTATTCCTAAGTATTTTATTCATTTTGATTCTATCATAAATGGAATTTCTTTCTTAATTTCATTTTCAGATTGTCCACTGCTAGTGTAAAGAAATTCAATTGATTCTTTATTTTTACCTTATATCCTGCAGTCATGCTAAAGGCAAGAGATCCTTTCTTGCCTCTTCCCACATTTGATGACCACAGGCACTCCTTGGCTTGTGGCTAAGCCACTCCAATTTCTGCCTCCATCTTCACATGGCATTCTTCCCTGTGGCTCTGTGGCTTGTCTGTCTCTTACGAGGACATTGGATTTGGAGTCCACTTGTGTAATTCAGGATGATCTCACCTCTAGATCTTTATCCTAATTACATCTGCAAAAGAACTTTTTCCATATAAGATAACATCCACAAGTTCTGGAATATAGACATATGTGGAGGGAGCACCACTGAACTCACTACATCCTCTATTCCTAGTTTATTGAGTGATTTTAATTTACAAAAGTGTGTTGGATTTTGTCAAGTGCTCTTTCTGTGCCTACTGAGTTGATCATGAGGTTTTTGTCTTTCATTCTATGGACAAAATACATTGTTGATTTTCAGATATTTAACCAACCTTGCATTCCTGGGATAAATCCTACTTGATAATGTATATGATCTTTTTATGTGTGGCTGGATTTAATTTACTAGCATTTTATTGAAGATTTTTGCGTATATATTTGTGAAGGATACTGGTCTACAGTTTTATTTTCATGTGATGTCTTTGCCTGGTTTTCATATCTAGATAATGTGGTTTCTGGCTTATAAAAGGTGTGGGGAGTGTTCCTTCTTCTCCTGCTGTTTGAAAGAGATTGTGATAGGTATTGATTTTTCTTTAAACATTTGGGAGAATTTGCTAGTGACGCCATCTGGGCCTGCTATTTTCTTTGTGGGAAGTTTAATTACTAAGCCAATCTTTTTATTTGTTACAGATTTATTCAGATTTTCTATTTTCATGAGTCAGTTTTGGTAGTTTGTGTATTTATAGGAATTTTCCCACTTCACATAGGTCATCTAACTTGATGATGTACAGCTGTTCATAATGCAGTTATAATCTGGTTTATTTCTGAGATATCGGTCATGATCTTATTCTCCTATAATCTGTTTATTTCTGTAACATTAGTAGTGACATTGCTTTTTCATTTTTGACACTTTTCATTTAGACACTTGATTCTTCCTTTTTTTTGCTCGGTCAGTCTAGCTAAAAGGTTGTCCATTTTGTTGATCTTTTCAAAGAAATAAATTTTCACTTCATTGACTTACTCTATTTTTCTATTCTCTCTACTAAGCTTACTGAGATTTGTTTCCTGGTCTAGCAAATATTCTAAACTGGAGAATGTTTCATGTGCACTTAAGAAGAACACATTATTTTGCTTTTGTTGGATGAAGTGTTTTGCAGATAGTTGCTTGTTGATCTCAGCCTCATTCTATCCATTACTGAAGGCGGGGTATGGAAGTCTCCAACTATTACTGTTAAATTGTCTATTTCTCCCTTCATTTCTGTCACCTTTTTGCTTGATGTATTTGAGGTTCTGTTGTTAGATGCATATGTTTTTATAATTGTTATGCCTTCCTGATGGACTGATCCTTTTATCGTTATAACATGCTCTTCTTTGTCCCCAGTAACAAGTTCCATCTTAAAGTCTCTTTTGTCTGATAATAGTATAGCTAATCCAGCTGTCTTTCTGTTACTGTTTGCATGGTATACCTTTTTCTATCATTTACTTTCAACTTATTTGCATTTCTGAACCTAAAGTATGTCCCTTTTAAGACAGCCCACCAGTTCATTTTAAAGCAGATACCAAACAGGAGATCATTTCACAATACCATTATCATACCTTAAAACATTCATGAAACCTCCTACTACCATCAAATTCCCAATAGGTAATCAGTGTTCATTTTTCAAATCTCCACTTCATGAGTTCCTAGACACAGTGCCCTCCTGGTGTCCTATACCACGGGGCTGCAATTCTCGCCTGAACCTTCAAAAGATGTCTCTCTTCCCCAGAGACTGTGTCCTCAGTTCTCTGATCTGTCCTCGCATTCTCTCAGGCATCTCATCCTCTCCTAGGGTACCAACTATCAGTTCAACACAGGAGACAGCTCAGATTTGTTCTCAGGCAGGAACTTCCCACTTCCAACTGCCTGATGGAATATCTGTATGGGAGCCCTCACCCTTCAAACTTCATGCTTTCCTGAACTTAATGCCTCATCTGGCCCCCAAATTTGTTCTTCTCCCAACTACTCCATCTTGATCATCCACCGTCATCCTCCCAATGAGCTACACTCAAACCTCCTATCACCTTGGTCCCCTGCCTACCACCTCCCATATGTGCCTATACACTACCCTGCCAGTTTCCCCAGCCCACCACCCCATGCAACTGCCAGCACCTCTCTGGTGGATCTCTAGGGTGTGGGCTCTCATAACCCATTCTACCTGCAGGAAATGCCTGTCATCACACTTCTCCTCAGCTTGCCTCATCAACATGCCCTCAATGAAAACTTACTTTCACGGTGCCTTACAGAGTTTGGCATATCCTATTTGAATCACAAAATGCGCAAGAGGAAGTGATGGTCCAGAGAAGTTAATTTAGTTATCCAAGGACACAGAGCTGTCACCTGGGGGAGTTGAGACCTCGACCAGGTCTACCTGTCTCCAGGTTGTTCCATCGAACTTAGCAGTGAAAAGTACTTCACCAGCCTTCTGGAGGGAACAAAGATGACTAAGCCACAGTCCCTGCCTTCCAGGAATTCATGAGTTTGATGGGAGCCAAGACACAAATAGGAGAAAAGTCTATTTTGTTAAAAGGATTTAAAGCTTAGCAAAGACAGCAACAAGAGACATTGAAGCATTCCTCAGGTGTTTGAGAGTGCCATTTGCTGTAACATGCTTATCAATGAGGGGCCTGGGGCTTGTGTCCAGGAGCTGTTAAAGCAGCATGGGGGGACCAGCCTATAAGGGTGTGGCCTGGCTAGGGCAAGGGGGGAGGAGTCAGAAACAACAGGAAGAAAAGCTAGGTGAGGGTGGTGGATTCACACTGGGGAGGGTTGTGCTATCAGGATGAAGACTTTGTACTTAATTTAGCAATGGTGGTGTTTCCATTTGTTTAGAAACTTCACCCAGTAGAAGTTCACCCTACATGACTGGCACAGGGCCTGAGGTTAGCTGAGATCTGAGTGCCAGCCTAAGTTTCTCCACTAATAGACAACGCGTTGTGATAGGTCCTATTCTAAGCACGTCATGTATGTTAACCCACTTAATTCTCACAGCCCTATGAAGTCAGTTTTTTATCCCCATTTTATTGGTGGGAAAACAGACACACAGTAAAGTGAACTACCTTTCTCAAGTTCTGATAGCTAGTAAGTGATGGAGCCAGGGTTCAAACCCAGGCTGTCTGTCTCAGACAGATGCTCACCAGCTAATACTGGTATGCCCCAAGCTAATACTCTGCCACTTCCCTACTGGGCCTCTCCTCCTCGGCCAGGGGCTCTACCCACTCTAACTTTGGTTTCTCCCTTTCAAAGTGACTCAGTGGTCTCTAAAGTCCTTTCCAGGACAAGAAGACAGAAAAGCAGAATTTGAACCTACAGTTCTTGATGGTGAACCAGCCATCTCTCTCCTTGCCTGAGGAGATCCCTGTAAAAGGACAGTGGGGGGATTTAAAAGGAATAAACTCAATACAACTAAGAGAATGGGGTGGTACATCAATGTAGAAGTGATTTTGTGCATTTCTAGAATATGACTGGAAATGGACTGGAAATTGACAAAGTAGGATGGAAAAAAAGGCAGCCGAGAACACATGAGAATAGGGTTATAGCCAATGAGGAAGCCATCCTGCCATGTCTAACCACAGAGAGATTTGAGACGCAAAGTTGCCAAGTAAGAAGGGGGCAGGAAGTCAGAACAGGGGATGAAAATAGAGAGGTTGATCCAAAGTCTTTACAAAGAACACCCAACCCCATACGCAGGGGTCTCTATATCAAAGCATGCATCACTCAGTGAAGACTGCACTGTCAGGAGCTGTGTGGGATAAACTCTCTGGGAAGACCAAAGACAGCTCATAGGGTGTTACAGCTCCCACCTTATAGCATTTAGGCTCTCTCAGGGTAATAGCAACTTCCCGTTTACAAACCGTAATGGGAACCATGCAAGCCTTATGTTCTCAGAGCTCCCGAGCCACTCTTCCTTAAACTTGAATGGACAACTCAGAATCATCAGACATTTGAGGCAAACTGCCAATATGAAAGTGAG
Source organism: Prionailurus viverrinus (assembly GCF_022837055.1). Taxonomy (NCBI): domain Eukaryota; kingdom Metazoa; phylum Chordata; class Mammalia; order Carnivora; family Felidae; genus Prionailurus; species Prionailurus viverrinus. The sequence continues at coordinate 38,751,773 of NC_062571.1, read as the reverse complement.
TGACCAAGAAATATTAAAAAAATAAAATAAATAAGGAGGCTATGATAATTCAGCACACAGAAGAGCACAGAGATTCAAAAAGCTATTTCATTTGTGAAGGAAGAAATATAAAACAGGAAATAGTACACAGAAGAAACATAAAACATGAAAAAGTACAAATACCATGAAAAACAGAGCATGAACGACTTGTTGGAAATGTAAAATGAGATTATCAAAATAAAAGTTTCCATAAGAAGGGTTGGAAGATAAAGCCAGGGAAATCCTCCATATGTAAATCATAGATACTTAGATACAAAAATAGTTGAAGAAGGGGCACCTGGGTGGCTCAGTCGGTTAAGCGTCTGACTAGCGTCTGACTCGCGTCTGACTCTTGATTTCAGGCTAGGTCATAATCTCACCATTTGTGAGTTCGAGCCCCGCAATGGGCTCTGTGTTGGCGACACGGAGCCTGCTTGGGATTCCGTCTCCCTTTCTCTCTGCCCCTCATCTGCCTGCTATCTCTCTCAAAATAAATTCTAAAAATAAACTTTAAACAAATGATTGAAGAAGAAAATACAGTGATTAATCTATGGGCTCCAACATTTGACTAATAGGATTTCAGAAAAGAGACAGGAGGAAATCCTCCACAAAGGTGTCATCTGGTAGGGACAGCACAGGCATTCCAGGCAGAGGAAACAGCATACATAAGACATGGAGACCTGAGAGAGCATGAGCTATTTAGGGAACTGCAAGCAGTTCTGTGTGACAGAAGGACAGGATTCCTGAGAGGAAGGGCAGAGAGATGAGATCTCAGAGGTACCACCAGGAACACCTTAAATACCACGGGTCTTTAACCAGCAGGTTCTTGAGGAATTTTTAAGCAAAAAGGTAAGGTGATCAGGTTTGCAATTAGGGAAGATTGGTCTCACGTCCAAAATATGGAAGATAAACTGCTCTGGCCAATCGATATGTAACAAATCACCCCAAACTTGGTAGCTTAAAACAACAACAGTCTTCTTTTTGCTCACAAATCTGTAATTTAGATGGGTTTCGGTGGAGACAGTTGTCTTTGCTTCATGTAGCAGCAGCTGGGGAAGCTCAAATGCTGGGAATGATTCAATGGCTTGGGGGCTGAGATCACAAAATGGCTGCTGCAGCTCCCGCCTCACATCCCTTTGGGAAACGTGAGAGAATGGCTTTTCCTAGATTCCCAGCAAATGTCTCATAGAGGCTCAAGGTGTCTGACTGGGTCACACATTTACATCTGTGAGCCAGTCACTATGGCCCAGGCAATGCAGTACACTGATTAGCCCGGCTTTGGTCACATGCTCTCCCTCCCAACTTGAGCTAGAGAGGAACCCCACCATAGCATAGAGTGAGGGTGGTAAAGGGGAACATCTCCAAATGATAAGCTGTGGAGGATGAGGGATGGAAGCTGGACAGGCAAACATCAGGTATGCATGCTTCTCCATCTTCTTGTGCCTCCCCTCCCCCTCTGCCCATTCTTCTACGGAAGGAAGCTCTCAGTTCCCATGTCTTGATGGTTGGAAGGAATGCTAATTCCCCTAACCGGAGAGCTCTGTACTCAGAAGGGTCATTTACACTCTGCTCAATACAACTGATGAAGCATAAACTAATTAATTCTTAGAGTGAGAGCATCCCTATCAGGTTTTTCCAAATAGTAATGAATCATTATCAGCCAAAACCTTAACATCTGCTTACTCAATCAATCCACTGCTAGTCACGTGTTATTAATATCATTTGCACTGCTGCCCCAGTACCAGGCAGCCTGCATCCCCAGCCCCCAGTCTCATGAGCCTGTGTAGCCAGAGGACCTCAGGCCGCAAGAGGATGAGAATTTTACCATGGGCACTGGGGTGCAGCTTGTTGGGGGAATGGCTGTGGGTGCCGTCAAAGAATTGCCTACTCCCAACTGTTATCATCAGAAAATCTCAGAACTGAAGGGATCTTCGAGACTTATGGTCTTCCAGTCTTTTCTTACACACCTCCAACAGCATGGAGCTCATGACCCCCCCAAGGCAGCACATTACACTGTTTCACACATCTGTTAGAATTTCTCAGTCTTGGGGTGCCTGGGTGGCTCGGTCGGTTAAGCATCCGACTCCAGCTCAGGTCATGATCTCACGGCTCATGAGTTCAAGCCCCATGTCGGGCTGTGTGCTGACAGCTCAGAGCCTGGAGCCTGCTTCATGTTCTGTGTCTCCCCCTCTCTCTTTCTCTCTCTCTGCCCCTCCCCTGCTCATGCTGTCTCTCTGTGTCTCTCAAAAATAAATAAACATTTAAAAAATTTATAAAAAAAAAGAATTTCTCAGTCTTTCCCAGTTAGTTTTAGATTAGTTAATTATATCCAAATTTGAGGCAGCTTGAATGAATATATCCAATGCTGAAAGAGAAAATGAACAGCAAAGGGACAAAGGCAGGAAGAAAAGGCAGGGGAAAAAAAAAAACAAAAAAACAAAGCAGGGGCTAAGATTAGCAGGCAGAAAGGCAAATCATCCCATTTTATAGAGCCACAAATTTGACATTAAGCTTCCTTGTGGCCTAAAGGAAGAGGGAATCATGATTAGTTATAAATTCACATCAGTAAGAGATAAATGACAGAGAGAGATAAATAGATATCAAAAAAGGGTTTAAAAACTTGTTACAGGGGCACCTGGGTGGCATCTGACTTCAGCTCGGGTCATGATTTCATGGTCCGTGGGTTCAAGCCCCACATCAGGCTCTGTGCTGACAGCTCAGGCCTGGAGCCTGCTTCAGATCCTGTCTCCCTCTCTCTCTGCCTCTCCCCCGCTCATGCACACATACACACACACACACACACACACACACACACACACACACTCTCTCTCTCTCTCTCTCTCTCTCTCAATTATAAATAAACATTAAAAAATTAAAAAATAAAAACCTTGTTACAGAAGTCTGTTTCTCCTGAGAGTGTTTGCTGATATTTAACCAAAATCTAATTTCCCTTTAATTTCTACACATCAGTTCAACTCAACATACATTTAAGAAATCCCCATGACTGCTTCATTCTAAGACTTCCAGTGTGTTCCTGTGATGGGCAAGACCTTGCACTGCGTGTTCTGTAGAGTTCCTATTCCCCAGCTTCTATCATTTATTATCCATGTGACCTTAAGCAAGTCACTTAATTCATGAGCCTCTGTTTCCTCATCATAGCATATAAACTAATAACCCTGGAGTACCTACTTTACAGGGTGGAGAGACGAAAATGATGCATGACACACACCCCTCCCACTCTACCCTTCCAGTTGTATTGTTTCACAAACCCACTGTTCAGGGTAAAAATAATTGCTTGGTATATCCCCAAATTCCAGGTTCTCAGTCTTCTTTTTCCCAAGCTGTGCCTTCCACCTAGAACGCCTTTCTCCCTACTCTTACCCCCCACCTGAATCTCTAAATCCTGCCCACCCTTCACCTCCCAGCTCACATGCCAGCTTTGTGAGTCCTACAGCTGCCCTTAATATTCACCTTCCCCAAACCTGCTAGCTTTTATCTGTACCTCCCTCAAGACCAATGTATCCATTCAGAAACTCCCTCCTGTTCTTTCTCAGGGAACTTAAATATTCTTTCAAATCTCAACTCCCGAGAAAAAGCAACCAAGAAAACCAGAAAAAGTACCATATTCTCCTGTGAGAATTAAAGTTTATCAATATAGAGGCATTACTGGTTTGAAGGAATCTGCCGATGTCAAGTTGAAACCAAAAGCAGGAAAAACTGACAGGCAGAGTTGAAGGTTAAGGTTGACCTGAGTCACTCTTGCTCATGGCTGTTGTGTTATCAGTGTGTGTTTGGTGCCCTTTTTCCTGCTAATGGTGAGTTATTCTTGCAAATAAAATATGTATTAATAGGTTTATGTGCACAGCATATTTTACATAAATCCTATGAGCAGTGTTCCAAGAAATAACAAGTTTTGGAAGACAAGGAATTCCTTAGTACTGTTAGCCTTACTGGGAGATCTCAACATTACATTATTCAGGCACTACCTGATTATGTTGACTGGAATTTTCCCAGGTTTTAATACACACTGTAGGCTATATATAGTTCTCTACTAACTTAATATTTCTTATTTCTTCATCAAAAATTTTAGTTATACATAATAATGAAGAAAGAAAATGAAGAATATTGGTAGTCTTGAGAATTACTTAGGATGTTAAAAAGTCCCTGGAATTCTCATATTTTTCCCCTGGATTCCCAAAATTCCACTCATTGCATTTAGATCCTCCTTTCTCCTTTGTGTTACAGTTATTCACCCATTGTCAGCTCCTCTAATAGACTGCTGGGTTGGATGACAAGAGTCACACTCGGTCAGTGCTAATCCTCCTTCCATCCCCTGTGCTGCTTAGCATGGACCTCACACACAGGAAACCAAGACCGCTTCTCAAAGTACAAAGAGCAGGGACATTGGGGATTTGAATGTCAGTTCTGTCATCTTCTCATTATCTGGACTTATATGTGGCTTAAATGCTCTAAACTTCAGCTTTCTCATCTGAAAAGTGAAGGTAATGATAATGTCCACCTTGAAGGGTTGTAGTAGGAATCAAATGAGATCATGTATATGAAACACACCCAGTACATGTGTCACCTTTCTTTCCAGGAAACATTCAGTGCTAAGAGAATGGATGACTGGATGGATGGATGGATGGATGGATGGATGGATGGATGGATAAACTAGTGGGGAGAATAGCAAGCCTTCCCATACACACATTTCTCACTTCTGTCCCCAACTCCTCCCACAATCAGACAGAGAGTCTAAACTGAAAGAATCTAATGAGAGGCAGGGATATTCCCTGGGTTGGAAAAAGCAGCCATCAAAAGCCAGTGTGCTTTTTGTGATGCCACAGGCCCCAGGAGATGCAAAAATAAATCCCACATTCCTCAGCAAAACTGATATATCGCAAATGGGAGGACCACAGACTAGCTAACAGAGACAATGTTGGCTTTTAAATTCTTCCAGATGTAGATTGTCTTCCGGAAGGGAAGAAGTGAGTCACCTTTGAACATAGGAGCTCAGATCCTTTCTTTAGACATCTCTCTCTCTCCCTCCCTACCTCCCCACGTCCCCACCTCCCCATCTTTTAGCTCTATTCCCCTCAGTTTTGAAGTCACTCTCAGAGAGACCATCTCCCCATGGTGTCCCTTGCATGCCTTACCTCAAACCAGTTTAGCAAACACTAAAAAGAGAATTTCTATACTAGCAACAAACAACTGGCAAACGAAATTTTAAAAAATATTCTAATAGCATCAAAAAATATAAAATACTTGGCAATGAACATAATGAAAGATTTCTACGTTGAGAAAAAACCTTGCTGAGAGAAGTGAAAGAAAAGAAAAGAAAAGAAAAGAAAAGAAAAGAAAGAAAGAAAGAAAGAAAGAAAGAAAGAAAGAAAGAAAGAAAGAAAGAAAAAGAAATGGAGAGATATACCATATTCATGGTTTGGAAGATTCTATATGGATAAGATGTCAACTTTCCCCAAACTGATCTGCAGATTCAATGAAGTCCCAATCAAATCCCAGCATGTTTTGTTGAACAATTGGAAGGATAATTCTAAAATCTGTATGAAAATTCAAAGGACCTAACTAACAAAAACAGTCTTGAAAAAGAACATAATTATAATATTTATACTGCCTAAACTCTACGGCAGTATATCAAGGCACTGTGATGTTGAATTAAGTATAGACAAATAGATAAGTGGAACAGAATGAAAAGTCCAAAATGAAAAGTTCTAGAACAGGAAAGGTAATCTATAATGATAAAAGTCAGAATAATGATTGCCTCTGGTGTGTACTCTGGGAGGCGAGTGGTATTGACTGGAAAGGATCAGAAGAGAGACTTCCTGGGATTGACTGGAAAAGAGCCTGGGGGAATTTCTGAGGGTGATGGGAATAATCTACACCTTTATTTGGGTGTTAGGTACACCAATGTGTATACATTTGTCAAAACTCTTCAAACTAAACACTAAAGATCAGTGCATTTCATTCTATATAAATTATATCTCGATGTTAAATTTTTTTTAAAAAAGGAGCTTCTCTGTTATAGGCTCTAATAAGTTCCCAGAGCTGTCTCTCATGGCACAAATGTGGTCACATGTCCATCCCTGAACCAGTCACTGGCCAGGGGAAGGGAATGGCATGGTTGTCCAGGCCTTAGTTACCTGTCTGTCCCTGGAGCGCAGGCATGGAACCAGCATCCTTGAACCACATGACTTGTGGTGCTGTATTTCCCCAAAGTAAAAGTCAGGATGTTCACCCCTTCACATTCACAAAGCTGTGAGAAGAAAAGATGGGTAAAGGGAGGGAAGTTCAGGCCATTGTGTTCTATGTTTCCCCCCTAACTGTAGTCTCACCTTGAAGAGATAAATTAGGTGGGTCAAGGGGAAAGGGAAGGCCATGCAAAGAACTAATGGCCCACTTCCCATGTCTACCAGCAGGAGTTTTTCTCTAGGAAAAAAACACTCAAAAGCTTTCCAACAGGGGCACCTGGGTAGCTCAGTCAGTTAAGCAACCAACTTCAGCTCAGATCATGATCTCACGGTTCGTGGTTTCGGGCCCTACATTGGGCTCTGTGCTGACAGCTCAGAGCCTGGAGCCTACTTTAGATTCTGTGTGTGTCTCTCTCTGTCCCTCTTCCACTCACACTCTCTGTCTCTCTCTCAAAATAAATAAACATTTAAAAAAAAAAGGTTTCCAACATGGCAGAGGGTGATGGCACAGCAGCCACTGTAGGAAACTACCAGAGGAATGAGTCTGAGGCAGCACCCTTGAACCTCCATCAGAGAGAAGATGGCACACAAAGGTACTGAGAGGGCAAAGGCCTAGGGTCAAGAGAAAAGAGGCCATCATGGACAGGAACTTTGTGACTGAGGACAAATGGCCAAAACCACAAACTCCACCAGCATATCATCCAGAAGACCAAAAGAAATAAGTCATACCTGAGTGGCCAGCAGACCAGACTAGCTCCTGGATACAGAGGACACCATGCAAATCTAAAGCCCATCTCTGTGCTACCTGAAGAATGCAGTAAAGCCCTCAAATACCCAGTTACCATCTTGGAAAGAAATAGGGAAAGAAGTGAAACCCAGAATGACAGGACATTTACTTAAAAGAGTTATCCATCAATCCCAAAGGAACTATTTAAGCCAGCTCTGATTGGAAGATAAAAACAAAGAGTAGGAACATTTTCACTGAAAGGAGACTAAATAGGCTAGTGGAGACTGTCAGCTGGCATGTGAAGTTTCTCTATTCCTCTGTAGGAAAGGGGCTCCTCAAGAAGATCAGATACAGATAATAAAGGGGCTACATTTTGAAGCATGGTAAAGTGAGGAAATTGGCAGGTTCTACCACACAGATCTCTTTGATTTTAACGTCATCAAAGCAAAATTATGTGCCCAGGGTCACATAAGCAGTGAAAACAAGCCTGAGACCAGAAAGAGGTCTGCCATGTGCCAAAGCCACAGTCTGTCCCCTGCCTTAGGCACCCTCCGTACCTCTGTGCCCTCCGTTGCTCTGTCCTGATGTATCTGGAATCCTACCGCCCAACTCTCCCGCAACCCCGACCATGCCTTTGTCCTGAGGGACGCTTCTGCCTAAAGTAGCCCTTTCCTGTTTTCCACTTGCACAGGGGATAATGGCAGAACACCCCAGCACTTCAGCACAGGGGCAGCCTCAGAAACCCCACACTCCAGGCTTCCTCCTCTTTCTCCCACAGCACACCTCCTCTTTCTCCAACTGCAAACATCTCCCATGGCCTGAGGGAACAAAGCCAAACTCCTCAACCTGACATTCCAAACAACTCCTGACCTGGCTCCAACCTGCCTTTCCTCCTGCCCCCACTGTTCTTATACAGTGTCAGTGCCAATCAGACCCACCTACTCTTGGCTCTGAGCTCTCACCTGCACACCTTCTCTCACCACCCTCCCTGTTTCCATCATATCCTCTCAGCCTGGAGGCCTTCCTCAAGACTGTCGCACCTCCTTCTGGCCTCCTCTCCTCTGGCTCCTCCAAAGTCATTTACTGGGAAATCGTTGTTGGGTAGAGAGACTTTTGAAAATCAGGCAGAACTGGATTCAAATCTTGCCTATTACTTCCTTGACATTGGGCAAGTTGTGTCATCTCTTTGTGCCTCAGTTTGGCTCATCTGCAAAACTGGAATGGAACTGCTTACTTATAAAGTTGCCCAGGGAGTTAAATGAGATATTGTGTGCCAAGTACATGGCAGGGCCTGGCACGTGGTAGAAGGTCCAGAAATGTCCGTTCCCTTTTGCCAAATCCTGAGAATCTTCCTAATTTAACCTTCCTGCCCACAAAGGAATAGCTCACAGTGTGTGTCTCTCCTGTCTACTCCAGAAAGCAGTAGTACTCCACTGACGTCAGTGTAGTATGGCACAGTACAGCAAGTATGGCTTTTAAAAGTATACTTGGAGGCAGACAATCTGAGTTTGAGTTTTGACTAGCTACTTGATCTGTGCACCACTCGGCATATTACCCACCCTCTCTGAACCTCGGTTTTGTGATATGGAAAATGAAGGTAGTAACAGACACTGATTCAAAGGATCATTTTGAGGATTAAATGCACTGGTAGTTGGACTCAGTAGAGTCTGAAATTAGCCACATATAAAAAAACAGCTTTGTTTCTTCAAAGTACTGCTTTCGTCCTTTCCCTGATGAACCTCACATTTCCTGTTTTGTAATGACATCACAGGATGACCCTTCAGCCTCCTTTCATTTTCAGGGTCTAAGTGGAAATTCCAGTCTGGTTTAAAATCTCAGCCGCATGTCTCATTTAGTCCTCACACCCTTCCCATACCAGTCAGATATCAACCTGAGAGTCTCTGCTGTTGAGGAAAGGCATATGCTCTGCTCTTCTGAACTCCTCCCCCTTCCTCTCCGGGGGCCCTTTCTCCTTGGGAGATTTTGGGCCTGGAAAGGATAAAAAAGAAAAGAGGATTGGTAGACATTAGTGATCAATAAATATACCCAGTTCTACTCCCAACATATGGCTGGATTACACTTTCCTGTCCCCTTGAAGTTAGGTGGAGCCATGTGGCTTGCTCCATAGCAGATGACATGTGAGGACGGATCCCAGGAGGATGAGTAGAGATAGACATAGAGAATGAACAGGGAATTCATTCATTCATTCATGAACAGGGAATTCATTCATTCATTCATGAACAGGGACAACTCCATTGTCATAAAGCTCTAAGAGTTGGGAGCTGGGTGTTACTTAGCATAACCGAGGCTAACTGATATAGGTGGCTGATGGCTCTTCTATGGCCACTCTTCAGTCTCTATGTGGTAGGTCCTAAACTGATCTTAGAATACAGGCATGAGTGCTTCAGGAGGCCTTACCAGAAGGAGAATTCTCCACTACTCATCCCCAAGAGCTGCCCCAAGCTGACACCCTCTGCCCTCCCTCAACTACCACCCTTAGTGATCAACCCCAAAGCCTCTTGCTGCTAAGCTTCCTTCCCCTGCATCCAGGCTCTTGGGTGGATCTTGCCAGATGGCTTAAGCCTGGCTGTATTACAAAATGCGCACTCAATTCATGAGCAACTCATGCAGTTTTATTGTGCCAAAGTACCATATCCTCTCTCCAACTCACTGTCTCTCTCTGTATTTGCTTCCTATTGCTGCCATAACAAGTTACCACAATCGGTGGCTTAAAACCACACAGATGTGTTATCTTCTGCTTCTATAGGTCAGACATCAAGTGCATATCTCCTGGGGTAAAATCAAGATGTCAGCAGGGCTATGTCCCTTTCTAGAGGCTCTAGGGGAGAATCCGTCTCTGTGCTGTCCCCAGCATCTACAGGCCCCCCGCATTGCTTGGATTGTGGCCCCTTCTTCCATCTTCAAAGCCAACAATGGCAAGCCGAGCCCCTTTCATACCCTCTCATCTTTCCTGCCTCTTTTTCCATCATCCTAGTTATCCCATGTCTCTCTGATGGCAGCCAGGAAAGGTTCTTCATGGTCAAGGATTCATGTGATTAGATTAGGCCCAACTGGATAATCCAGAATAATCTCCCTATCCCAAGGTCCTTAACTTTAATCAAATCAGCGAAGTCCCTTTCACCATGTAAAATAACATATTCACAGGTTGCTGGGATTAGGACATAGACATCTTGGGGCAAGGATGGGGGTGGTAAGGGGACATTTTTCTGCCCACCACACTTTCCAATTATCCTTTCCCCCTGTTCAAATAAGCACAAAGAGCAGATCAGCAATTCCTCTGCTAAGGAGGAGTTAAGGCACAAACTAAAATGTCAATCTTCCTTCATCCAGCACCCCTTCATCTCTATGAGTGGTTCTCTTAGAACCCCTCACATGAAGTGGGGACAAATGCCCCTCCAGCCTCCCCCGTGAGAAATGAGAAGGGGAAAGTCACATCACCACCCTCCATACTCCCATCAGATAATTATTTGAGTATTTAAATATTCTTTGAGATAATTCTATAGGAAATATAAATATAATGTAAGACATATAGGACTTTAAATTTCCTATGATTCACAACAAAATAAGCCAAAAGAGGGGTGCCTGCCTGGCTCAGTTGGAAGAGTATGTAACTCTTGATCATGGGGTTGTGAGTTTGAGCCCCACTTTCAGTGCAGAGATTACTTAAATAAATAAAACTTTTCAAAATAAGCCAAAAGAAACAAGTGAAATTCATGTTAATATTCTATTTCATTTTTTTAATTTTTATTTTATTTATTAAGTTTATTACTTTGAGAGAAAGAGCACGTGTGCAAGCAGAGGGGGGACAGAGGGAGAGGGAGGGAGGAAAGGTGGGGGAGAGAGGGAGAGGGAGAGGGAGAGGGAGAGGGAGAGGGAGAGGGAGAGGGAGAGGGATACAGAGAGAATCCCAAGCAGGCTCCGTGCTGTCAGCACAGAGCCCAACACAGAGCTTGATCTCAAGAACCATGAGATCATGACCAAAGCGAAAATCAAGAGTCAGACACTTAACTGACTGAGCCACCCAGGTGTCCCAATATTCCATTTCATTTAACTCAGTATATCCAAAATATTATTTCAACATATAATCATATAGAAAACTATTGAGATACTTTACATCATTTTATTGAACTAAATCTTTGAGATAATCCAGTGTGTACTTTACACTGCTAGCACATCTCAATCTGGACTAGCCACATTTCAAGTGCTTAATAGTCATCTGAGGCTAGCGGCTACCATATTGAACAGTGCCACATCTAGACTTTGATCTGTATAGGCCATGACAGTGTGGGGCCAGGGTCTGGGCTGCAATTATGGGTGGAGGTAAAAGAGCCCATCCAGTAGCTTCTGGAGGAGTGTCTGTACCTGTTTGCTTTTGGTGCTCTTTATAAAACAGATGTTTTCTGCCTCTTAGCTCTACTTCAGGGTGGCCCATTCCCAAGCAGTGGGAAAGTCTCATTCACCACGCTTTTAAACATCGAAGTGCTGAGTGCAGTTTGTCTTCATATATGTGCCTATTATCCTACATGATGCTGACAATAGGGACAGACACACAGTAGGTACCCAAAAAGAAGCTATTGAATGAATTGGCTTTTATTTATTCCCCAAGTCCCATGAAGTCATGCCAATACCAAGCCCAGGACCAGGCACAAAGTGGACTCAATAAGCATATTCCATACATGCTCCCCAACAGGGCCCGGTCCCGGGCACTGACCACAGCAGACGCTTGATAGGAATGTACTTTCACTGCACACAGAAGCTAAAAGAGAGGGCATAGTCTGTAAATGGAAGCTAGTTCTCCTTCCTCAAAGTATGAAGCCTTAGCCAATTGGGGAACTTAGGAAGTGGATGACAATGTGGGATGTCAAAGCTAAAATAAGGGGGTCGGAAAGGTCATCTCATCCAGCCCCTTTGTTGTATAGACAAGGAAGCTGAGGCCTGGAAATGGAAAGGGACTTGCAAAGCCAGGAAGGCAAGCCAAGTCCCCCACCACAGAACCTAGAACTCGGTTCTGAAATCGAGACTCGGAAATGCTCCCCATGCCTTTTGGTGCAGACAAAAAATAACGTTCTGACTTGGGGGATGGAGGGGTCATGAGAAGGGGATCTGAAAGTTATGTTGAGTCTGCCTCTGATTTCCCATTTGGTCTTGAGAAAGCCCCTCTGCGGTCCCCATCTAGAAGACAAGGAGCAAAATGCAAGCGAGTGACATGCTGCTAAGCTTCTACCAAGATCTCATCAAATCACACAGACCACCCAGCCAAGACCCGTTTTTCAGATGGGAAAATGGAGGCCCAGAGATAGGAAGGGGCTTGTGTAAGATCGGCTAAATAGTGGCAGATCCTCACTTTGGGCTCTTCCTTCTATGTCCAGAAATGTCTCTCCCGATGACAGCACTCACTTCCTCTCCAACCCACCTCTTTACTCCTGAGTTCCATAGTAGGGGCCACCCCTTCTTTGAAAGGCAGGAGAGGAGAAAGAGGCATCTGGAGGAAAGGTAGGCAGTCAGCTGATTTTTCTAATCAGGGTTCTGACTCTGCGGGAAAGAGGAGTCCAAGATCCCAGCTGAGGTGAGAGCTGGCAGCCACCAATCAGGCCTAGAGAAAAAAAAATGCAAAAGGATTGCAGCCAAGGAGAAGAAATGTGGAGACCTGAGGCTGGTTCCACGAAGCGTGCATGCACGGCGCACGCGCGTGCTCTCTCTCTCTCTCTCTCTCTCTCTCTCTCTCACACACACACACACACACACACACACACACACACACAGGCACACGCTCAGCCTCACGTCCCGCGCCATTCAATTCCCCTGCGTGTTCTAAACCTAGATGATCAGATAATAAGAGGTTGAGTGGTATGCATAACATCAAGTTGATTAAATTTGTTTACTGATAATTCTTTCAGGTTCCCATGAATATCGTGTAATTTCCTTGCTGTATTTCAAACAGATTTGGGCTAATGCATTATTGACAGCACCCTTGCAGACCATCTCGACAATGTCATTCAGGATAATTATTTCACAACAGATTTCCAGAGCCCCTGGTTCCTGTTGGGATTCACTTGGGCATAAATTACAGAGCCGAATATTTAATCAGTGTCCCCATTAGAACCCCGCGGCTTATTTTTAGGAATTGAGGAGGGAGAGCGGGTGGGGGAGAGGGTATTTGTATTATTACAGCATGAATACATTTCTTCTGTTCTGGGTGGGTTTTTTTTTTTTCCCCAAAGCTCAACCAAGCTGAAAAGCAGCCTGAAGCATCCTTGCCTTTTTTAGAAATAAACACAAGCATTAATCTTTTGACTGCATTAAATTAAATATTAATGTTAACGGATCACATAATGTGGAGTTAAAAAAGCGATTAACATTTATACCACATTCTCTCTCTGTGACTTTTCCATTACACAAATTAGTCCCTCTCTTAACTAATAACACCTAAGCAATGGTACCTTGGAAAGGTAGGACCAGGAGGCAGGGGCTGGGTGATGGTTTCTGGTGTTTCTCAAAGAAAACTGGGGAGAAGGTGTCGACGGGCAGCCGCTGACCAGACCTGCCTCCCCATGCAGCCCATCCAGCCATAACTGAGGTGTAACGTGGCTGCTCCCTTGCAAGGAGTAATCTGAGGGCTAATTAGCAATGCCAAGGGGTGCTGCACCGGATCCAGCGGTGTTTACATTTCCGGCTATTTGTGTTGCTCAAGCAGCAGAATCAATCAAGCAGCAAGCCTGTGCTGAGCACCCACTCCTCACCCATGAGCAATGCCTCGGCTGCCTGCCTACCACTGCAGTCCGGCTTTGCCACCGTCACACCCCAGAAAGCAATCACATGGGGCTGCCGGTGGCCTCCCACCGGCTCACTCCGGCCACCTCTCCCCCAGCCCCTCCACAGACTGACCTCTGAAGCCTGTGAGGTTGGCCACCACCCCTCCTTTTTTAAATGACTCTTTCCTTCTGCTGTTGAGACTTCCTCTGACCCCTCTTGTCACTTGAAGTTCTGTATTACCCACCACCAAGCCCATGGGAGGCCACGAGGCACTGTGAGTCCCCTCCAGCCCTCTCTTCCTTCCTCCTCCTCTCCTACGACTACGGATCCCAGCTCTGACTGTCCCCTACGAGGTCTGCCCCACTGCCTAATTCAGATCCACCCAGGGTGCCAAGGCCTGCTGAGTTCCTGGCCATGTACATCCAGGCTCTCCCTGTCGGCCCAGGCTTCCCACCTCACCGCCGCCAGAGAGACTGCACAGGTTAGTTCAGCACCTCTGATGGCCCCCAAGGTCCCCGGGATAAAGTCTGACTGTAGCCTGCAGGAAAGGCCTTCACGACCAACCCCAACTCCAAGTACTAGTCCCTGGCCACTTCCTGCCACACACACCCTCTGTTCTAACTATATGAGACTCGTCATCATAAATGATTTCTGTCTGTGGAGAGGAGAAATGAGGGCAAGAGCCCTTACAGGCTTCACAAAACATTACTGTGCGCCTGTAATTTGCCATAGGGTAGGCAGCCTCAAGGAATCCGGATCTGGCTCTCTGCTCCAAGGAGGGCTCTGAGGAGACTCTCTCACTCCGCCTGGGCTTCCAGCAAGGTCAGAATAGAGAGATTCAACCCTCCGGGGCTGATGAGAGAATCTTCGTGGAGGACGGGCATTTGAGCTGGACCTTAAAGGAATAACCGGATTTCCACCGGCAGAGAATGCTCATTGTATTCATTTATCTGGCCAGACTGGCACATGCAATGAGAAGAGGAAAATGGGACCAGGCCATGGCAGAACGCCTCACAGGGTCCCAGAGCCACTTCCATCCTTCCTGTGAGGAAGTAGCCTTGGCCCCGGCCGGAGGAAGCTCCTCCAGGCCGGCAGCTGCCCGTGAACGGACAGCTCTACCAGCCACTTCTCAAACCTGGGACCCTGAGTTCTTTCAGCCCGAGCCGTAAGGGGGGATGACCGTTCCGTGCTCAGGTCATTAGCAACCAGCAACCTATTTCCACCATTCATTGCAGAGAATTTGGAGCCAGTAACCTGAGTTCCAAGCCCAGCTCAGCCGTTAACCGGCAATGCAATCTTGCACAGGTCCTTGGGAAAAGGAGCCCCCGTTTCCTTGTGTGCAGAAAGGGGTTAACAACAATGTCCTCAGAGGCACACAGGAGATCAAGAAGGGAGAAGGGCGCTGTGAGTGGGAAGCCCCATTGGTGAGCCTCCACGCTCCGGCACAGCCTCCCGCCCCGCACCCCCTGGCACCTCTGGGGTCCTGGACTCCGTCTTACAAGTGCCCAGCTGGAACCTACCATGAGAGCGGTGCCCTGATTGCCTGGTAAGCACAGCCCCGCCCTCCAGAGCTTCCCTGCTCAGCCCGATCCACCGCCTACGCGCAGAGGCCCTCTCTACCTCCACATCTCCCTTTTGTTTGCAAGGTGCAGACAGAGGCCTGGCGAGGGGGCCATTTGTGCGTGTGTCACAGTGAACTCTGCCGACACCTGCTGCCACACTTTCCTCTCCTCCTCACTCTCAGGGCACCACATGAGCCTCGTTCATCTTTGACTTGCGGACTTGGCTGCCACTGCTCCAAGATCAAAACATCAGAGAGCCAGACAGGACTGTGGTTCTCTATTGCTGGTGCTTTTTGTTGCATTTTGTTTTTTGACTAGTACATGTACAGTTCGTCCTTGAACCACGCAGGGGGTTAGGGCGACCGGCCCCCTGCGCAGTTGAAACTCCACATATGACTTTTGACTCCCCCGAAATGTAACTATTAATAGCCTACTGTTGACCAGAAGTCTTATCAAGAACATAAACAGTCAATTAACACATATTTTATGGGTTATATGTATTATACACTGCATTCTTACAATAAAGTAAGCTAGAGAAAAGAAAATGTTACGAAGAAAATGATAAGAGAAAATACATTTACAGTACTGTACTGTATCAAAAAAAAATCCACACATAAGTAGACACCACAGTTCAAACTCGTGTTGTTCAAGGGTCAACTGTATATGCTTTAAAATCGGTACCAAAGGGGATTTAGTGACCAATGAGTCTCACTCCCGTTATCTCCAATCCCCAGTCCCTCAAGTGTCCTTTCCAAGTGGTATCTGCTACAGCCAGAGATATCTTACATATATTCAAACATATTTATATCTTTTCGCACAAATTTTAGCATATTATACATAACATTCTCCACCGTGGTTTTTTTCACTTACTGTATCTGAGAGACTGGCCCCAATCAGTACATGTACATTCTCCTCATTCTTTTTTTGCAAGTGCAGAATATCATATTGCATGGATGCACCATAATTTAGTGTCCTACTTGTTGACACGTGGCTGTTCCCAGCCTGGTGTTTTGAAAATCAGTGCTGCAGCAAACCATGTCGCAAAAAAGCAGCATAGCACACACCGGGATCCACAGGCGGCCCACAAAAGTCATCCAATCCTGTCCATGCCCCAAGGTACCACCTCCTCCATGAAAAAGAAAACCGTGCCCAGAGAGGTTTTGTGACTCAATGAGGCTCTGCTAATTGATAACATAATAGAGTGAGGGATCTGGGTTTTTCCATTCCATGGAATTATTTCAATATGTTTAAAAAAATCATTCAAGGGTGCCTGGGTGGCTCAGTCAGTTTAGCATTCAACTTCTTCGGCTCAGGTCATGATCTCACCATCTGTGAGTTCAAGCCCCACATCAGTCTCTGTGCTGACAGCTCAGAGCCTGGAGCCTGCTTCGGATTCTGTGTGTCCCTCTCTCTCTGTCCCTTCCCCACTCAAGCTCTGTCTCTCTCTCTCTCTCTCAAAAATAAAGTAAAAGCATTAAAAAAAAAAGCATTCAAACTCTCCACTTTACAGAGGGGGAAACTTGAGGCCCTTCAACAAGGAGAGCATCTCCTCAAAATCCTAAGGCAATGGTTCTCAAACTCAAGCACGAGCATCCCCTGGAGGGTTTGTTAAAACAGAGGGCTGGGCCCCACTGCCAGTGTTTCTGATTCAGTGAGTCTACTAAGGAGTCTGAGAACTTGCATTTTTAACCTGTTCACAGGCGATGTTGATACGGAGACCACACTTTGAGGACCAGTGTCCTAAGGGTTCCTGGTGTTTCAGGTGATGCAAGGGGAGGCCCTGTGGATTCTGATTCCCCAGCCAGCTAGCCACCCACCTGAGCTTTGAACACCACAGCACTACTTTTTCTGCTATGTGAATAAGTTTAACTTTGGGGTTTTTTTTACTGGTGTTTGACTGTTTCAGTGCTGTTTTGGGGAAACAATTGGAATGCCTCAGAGGCCTTATCATATGGTCATGAGAAGCTACCTTTCATTTCCCTGGAGAACAGTGGTCACCCCCCATGGGGGGTTGGGTGGGGTAAAGTCCCTGGGATATGAGCTGTGCTGTCAGAGCAGGGAAAGGGCCTTTCCAGCCTACCTCCTCCCCACTGGATACGCTGGATCAGAGTTGGGCCTGGTGAGGAGGGGCATCACAACCCAGATGTGTCCCCAGAAAGGCAGTTCTCCACCACGGCTGCACTGCTGGCTCTCCCCCTGCCCTGCAACCTTGGCTCAGATTCACTGGTTCTCTGAACAGCTGGCCTCTGCCCTTGGCCTGAACTTTTTGACCAGATGCCTTCAAGGGCAGGTTAAAGTCCAGCCATCAATGATTCCCTCACTCTCCCCATGCCCCCAGAGTTCCCAAGCACCCCATCAAGGCCCATCTCAAGGTCTGGGCCTCCATTTCCAGGAACACAAGTCCCTTTCTCAATACAAGAGAAGACACAGAAGTACCAGTCAATGCAGAAATATGCCAAAAATGTGTCAGGTAAGATTTCAACATCCTCGTAGTCCACTGGATGGGGATTTGGAAGACTTCTGGTATTTGTCACTGACATAGGTCACTTTATGGCTGAGCCTTCCTACTATAGAATACTCCACTGTGTGTGTGGGTCTTCAGGAGGCAAAGCCCTCCTCCTAAGTCAGAAAACAATGCAGGCCTGGGATGCCTGGGTGGCTCAGACAGTTGAGTGTGGAGCCTGCTTAAGATTCTCTCTCTCCCTCTGCCCTCTCCCCCGCTCTCTCTCAAAAAAAAATTTTTTTCTAAAGAAAACAATACAAGCCTGATACTTGTTTCATATTTCCCTTCTCTTTGCAGCTGAAACCCTGTGTGTCACCAAAGAAGAGTGGACCAGATGCCCAGGACCCGTAAGAGGCAAGGTCAGGAGAAAATGTGTCCCAGAAGAGGCAGCTCCCAGGTTCCGAGGGCATCACAGTGGGGATGGAAGTAGCACCAGCTCCGTGCCAAGCCTTCCCTGCAGCCCAGTTCAGGCTGTTATCCTCATGTCCGGCCACCCTTATCCCACTTCCCTAGCTTTCCCGCTGATGCTTTGATGGGTCATATTCCCTTTAAGCAGATCCCTTTCCCACTTAAACCAGCCAGAGGTCGCTGGCAACAGTGAACTTGGACTAACACTCATACCAGTGCAGAATCCTCGGAAACCAAAAGGAACTTTTGCCCTGGACTTCCTCCCCCATGTCATCAGAGCAAGCCAGTCACCCCTGCAGGATTCTGCAGCTTTCGACTTAGCTAACGTTGGTAACAATAATCCCTTATGCTCAAACACCAGTTAGGTCCTTTTCAAAGCTGTCCCCTCCACTATCCTGCTCACTATCAACATGCACAGGAGAGGCTGAGAGAGGCCAACAGAGAGGAAAGCAGGGAGAGACTGGGACTCAGGACACCTGGGTGTTGTTGTTGTCTTTTTGTTTTGTTTTGGTTTTGGTTTGTTTTTTTTTTTTTTTTTTGCTGTTATCACTACATAACAATAATAAAAGCTACTATTTGTTAACAGTTGGCTATTTGCAAGCAATGGGCTAAACAATTCATTATATATTTTGTGTAGCCCTGCAAGGTAGATGTTTTGATATGCATTCTCAGAGAAGTTAGTTAATTTGCCTAAAAGCATCCAGTTGCTAAGTACAGAACTAGTACTGAAATCTGGGTCCAAAGCCAGGATTCTTAGCCATTATATTAAATATTAAATGGCTTCCCACTGATCTGCCTCGGCCTACCTTTCTGGACAAGCCACTTAAGCCCCTCTGAACTCCAGAGTCACCAGCTACAGTAACTGCTCTGACTTACAACACCGAAGTTTAGATTGTCCAGGAAGAAACAGAGCACCCTTGAGACAAGTTTCTCTTGAGCCAAGCTTGGAAGGTATCCCAAACCCCAGCACCAAAGCCTATTGGACAGGCTCACATCCAGCCAACCACAAGAGCCCTAATTTTGCAGCCTCAGCATTAGTAAATCCTCTCTTCTGCTCTTAGGCGGTCTTGGAGGCAGGGTGGGGGGGCTAGACAGGTGGGCATTGCCACATTATTAATTTGGCTGCGATTAACTCCACCTCCTAACTGAGAAGGATTCTAATTACAAAACCTGGAAAGTGGCAAGTCCTGGGAGCTGACGGGATCAACCCATTACGGTTCCTTCTCTGGCCTTGCCCCGGGGGCAGTGTGGAAAGGGAGCACAGAGCCAAGGGAGTGCGGGCGGGCCGGAGAGAGCCTGTTGTCAGTTGAGGGAGGGGGCTGTGGGCCCTGCCAGGTAGCAGAGGCAGGGGGCCAGGTTCTAGGCAGCTCTGTTGGGGAACCAAGTAGCTGACTCTGCCCTTTCACCGTGCTCAGAGGAGGCGGAGCCACGCCCCACCTTCAGCCCAGTGGGACCAATTAAAGCATTTACAGTAAAACACGGGAGGGGATGTACCTCCAGGTCTCCATCTTGCCACGTTTGCTGAAGGAGCGCCTATGACATTACACAGATTAATACTCCACTGAGCAAATTAATCCTTGGGATTTCACTCACTACCTGTGGCTTATAAATTTTAATTGGCTCTAAACCACCACCTGAATTGATGTGGGAGTGTGGTGATGCAAGGCAAGACATCAGAAAGAGTGCCAGCCACACGTGTAGCTTCAAGCAGGAAGGAGGGGGATGCCATATTCCAGGTGCCAAAGGGGTGAGGGAAGAAGGAAACCTTTCAGCAGCAGTATTCCCTTGTGCATTCAGCGGAGTGGGCAGAAGGATGCAGAAGCAGCCTTCGGCCTCTTCTTTCTCTCTGCTTGTCTCAGTCTTGTCCATCGTTCAAATCTCACATGAATTTGAACACTCCACAAGCTTTGATTGAGCACTTGGTATGTGCCACGTCCTGGACTGGGCAGTGAAGAGTCAATGTGTTGGGTTGTAAGAAAGGGAAATTCACTGAAACGCCCTGGGTTAGAAGTAGAGACAGCACCACTGTGAAGATGCCCAGATGTCACAGGGAGAGGAGAGGGCCTCATGGGAACTGGAAGGTGATCAGAGCCATACTTTGCCTCTGACATTTTCACAGGAGTTGGCCTCTTTCTTTCTACACACCTGCTGTGCTCTGCTCCACAGGTAGGTTGCTCATCTTCTTGCAAAAAATCTCCATAACCTCCCAAACATGGGAGCCTCAGCTGCCACATTTAATGGCCTCAGTCACTGTGTCCCATTCAAATTTCCAGGAGAAAGGAGCAGGCGGGCCCGGGCTGAGTCTCTCTTAACCATTCCTGCCCTTTTCTAGGCTCACCAACAGCTTCCACTTGTTGAAACTTCCTTCTTGGCTTCTAGGACTCAGCTGGCACCATCTTTCCTCCAACCTCTAAGGCCTTCTCCAGACACTCCCATGGTTTTGACACTGTTAAGGGCCTCTGAGCACTGCTTCAACTCCGTGCACATGCTATCCTTGAACTTGGCTCTACTCTGGTTCCCCCACCTCCACACCCATCTCTGCCTACAGGGAGAAGTCCATAGATGCAAGGGTATATGCCCACCCAGACACCATGGTTCCGTTCTAGACTAGCACTGTCCAATAGAACATTCTGCGATGATAAAGTTCTACCTGCACTGTACAACGGTAGCCTCCAGCTACAAGTGGCTACCACTGCTGAGGAGCTAAAGTTTTATCCTTTTATTTTTTTTATCTTATTTTCATTAGCTTTATCTCCCACAAGTTTCCTGGCCCTGCCACACTTCTTTTCTAATCCCACCCCCGCCTAACAGCAGCCTTGAGTCACTCTTCTTAACTGTAAACCATTACGTGATCCTCTATCACCTGTATTTCATAATGAAGTCTGGCTTTTCAGCCTAATAGTTATGGTTTTTGTAATCCTGCTTCATCTCCCAGCCTCCCTCCCTCCTTGCCCCTACACAGGCAAACAGCAATGTCTGCACCCCTTCTCTATGCTCATTGAAAAAGCCTTGCCTTTTCTCACCTCTGTGCCTTTGCAAAGACTGTTCTTTCTGCCCAAAATGTTCTCCACCCTACCTTCACTCCAGTGCTAGCAAACTCCTATTTACCCTTCAAGCCCCAGGTCAACGGTCCTCTTATCACCTTCCCTATTCCTGTTCTCCTCTCTCCAAGTTAACATGCCTTTTTCAGTGCTCAGTTACCAAGGCTACTTAAATGTTAATTCTACCCAGGGTCCCCTATACATGTGGGCATCCCTCTGCAAAGGCCTCTGCAAAGGAGTAATTTGTCATTTTGCACAAGTGTGGATTTGAATCTCATTCTGGAAGGCTGGTGTGCAGGGGGAATTATACAGCTGTTTCATGAGCCTGACTGGCCATTCAACATCCATTTCTCAATACATATTGGTTATTTTCTATTCATTATTTATGAGAAAAAAGTGACTCTTTAATGGAAAAACTTTGTGTAAAAAATGCCACTCTCATCTGCCAGGCAAAAAAAGCTCTGTGATGGTGGTCTATATAGGTATATAGATACCAACCTTCTGCTTTATTTTTTTATTGAAATATAATTAACCTACAATGCTGTTTCAGGTGCACAATATGATTCAACAATTCCATAAATTTCTCAGTGCTCACCAAGATAAGCAATCTCTTTTATCTATTTCACTCACCCCCCCCCCTTTCTCTGTATTTAAGAGTCTTTTGTCTTTGTTTCTTAGATTCCACATATAAGTGAAATCACGTGGCATCTGTCTTTCCCTGACTTATTTCACTTAGCATAATACTCTCTAGCTCCATCCACATTTGCAAATGGCAAGATTTCGTTCTTTTTTATGGCCGAGTAATATTCCACTGTGTGTGTGTGTGTGTGTGTGTGTGTGTGTGTGTGTGTGTGTGTGTGTATCACATCTTCTTTTATCCATTCATCAGTCGAAAGACACTTAGGTTGCTTCCATATTTTGGCCATTGTAGAGAATGCTGCAGTAAACACAGGAGTGCATATATTTTATCGAATTAGTGTTTTCATTTTCTTTGGGCAAATAACCAGTAATGGAATTACTGGGTCATATGGTAATTCTAACTTTTTGAGGAACCTCCATGCTATTTTCCACAGTGGCTGCACCAATCTGCATCCCCAGCAACAGTGCACGAGGGTTCCTTTTTCTCCACATTCTCACCCCAAAACTTGTTTCTTGTGTCTTTGATTTTGGCCATTCTGACATGTGTAAAATTATATCTCATTGTGGTTTGAATTTGCATTTCCCTAATGATGTCTGTTGGCCATCCATATGTCTTCTTTGGAAAAATCAAGATGGTCTTGGGATAGAACTCCTAAATCTCAAGAGTCTCCCAGTGTTTTTCACAGGGTGATCCCTAGACCAGAACATCATAAGCAAATGTGCAAATCATGAGCCCTCCCTAGTCTAGCAGAATCAGAAACTCTGGGGTGGGGCCCAGCACCTTGTGCTGTAACAAGCCCCCAGGTGGCTCTGATGCCCTGGTCTGTTTCTGTCTTATGAGAGCTCCTGAGTGGAGTGCCCTGCCACCCTCAGCTCTCCAGGCCCAGTCCCCAGTCCAGCATTCTGGTGTGACAGGCCTTCCATAGCCCGATATGTGTGTACTGAATGAGAGAATGAATGCACACGTGAGCGAGTGAACAGAAAGTTAAAAACAAATAGGAAAGAAATTGAGCAACAGATGCAAAAGAAACCAGAATAACTTCTGGTTAGGCATTTATTCCGACCTTCTGGTCCAATGAGTAGGAAGAGAAGTGTGAATAGACGACGCAGGCATTGTAGACCCCCTGGACCTGCTCCTCTCCCATCCCCCCGTCCCCACCCTTGTACTAAGACCTGAGTGGCAGTGCTTGGCCCCTCACCCTCTCCAATCCATGGCCCAGGTGAAAACTCCTAACTTCCTCAAAGAAGAACCCAGGAGCAAGGGAGCGCTGGGTCCTAAATGGCCTGTGCAGGACCCATAAATTAATTACTTAATATC
This sequence comes from Prionailurus viverrinus, assembly GCF_022837055.1. NCBI lineage: Eukaryota > Metazoa > Chordata > Mammalia > Carnivora > Felidae > Prionailurus > Prionailurus viverrinus. The sequence continues at coordinate 38,728,580 of NC_062571.1, read as the reverse complement.
ATTTACAGAAGGCCAGTTGGTCTCAAGATGAATGGAGCTAATGCTGTTCTTGGCATCCAACTTAAAGATTCAAGGCGCCAGAAATACAAAGGAAGGCTTCTTTCAACTTCCAGACTAGGCTGCTGAATTAAAGCTGGAAGGATGGGATGGGGGGAGGGGGGCTATTCAAAGAAGGAAGAAAGGTTTCTTTGGTGAAGAAATATTAATCTCAATATTCACATGGCGTTAAAATATATGTTTGAGATCTCCAGAATGAGATGTTCATAAATAGATAAGCTCTAAGTGGATGATTTTTTAGCCTTGATTTTCCTTTACTGAAATATAATTAACACTTCCTGAAACCAGCTAGCTTGGAATAATTTAGTTCAATTGTAAGTATGCAAAACACTTAACAATTAGCTCCATGAAATGAGACCAGCCAGCACTGAGCCGACTTCATTAATGCCCTAAGTGCATATGCCCTATTATAAGAGCTTTCAGAAATATTGTATAAATCTGAAATGCCCCCATAGAATGGAACGGGGAGGGAGTTTCCGATTATTTCCATTCATTTGAAAGCTACATCTCATAAACGCAGCGGTCTGAAAGATGACGGCAATTGGTTTTAATATTTTTACAGCCGCTTCGAGGTGGTAAAAAGAAAAGAAACCAAGGTATTGTAATGGGGTCTTTAAAGCCAGCGTGATTTAACCTCCCATAAAGAGGGGCAGCTAGGGCGGGAAAAGCTTATGGTTTCTCATAGTCAAGGGCCCCGGGTTCAGCTGCATGGCCTGGTACATGTCCTTCACCTACCTATGTTTTCTCATCTGTAAAATGGGGATAGCCAGGGATACTATTTAAATAAGTAACTGTCAGTGCTGCACAAGCACTGAGCAATGGGAATGAATGCTGGCAACAAACAACCAGAACCATGGGCATGGTGGTACGATCTGCACACCCAGTGCCCTCGCCTGTTCATCCTGCTTGAACCTCAGAGCAGCAGAATGAGAATACAGCCCTCAGAGAGTGCTGAGAGTGTTACAGGATGTATTGAACAGAATAAGCCTTCAGTGTTTCTTTAATTTATTTTTTAGAGAGAGAGACAGAGACAGAGACAGAGCATGAGCAGGGGAGGGGCAGGGGGAGAGGGAGACACAGAATCTGAAGCAGGCTCCATCCAGGCTCTGAGCTGTCAGCACAGAGCCCGATGTGGGGCTCAAACCCATAAACCGCGAGATCAAGACCTGAGCCGAAGTCAGATGGTTAACCAACTGAGCCACCCAGGTGCCCCATGAATGGGACAAGCCTTCAAAGAGGGAAGCCTCTATTCAAATACAAGAGGTTTGGATATTTTTATATTTTTTTCCTTGTTTTCTAGATAGATAGTGGCTGTGGAGGCAAAGCCATCATGAGGTTTACATTGACTCAGCTCTGAGTGGAGTGAAAAATGAAGAATTGCCAAAGCCAGAATGGAAAAAAAAAAAAAAGTACAATTTTCAGTGTGTACATTTACCAAAACACTGTTTTAACCCACCAACCTGAAACAAAGAGCAATCAGGGTGATTTTGCCAGTCACAGAATATGGAACCCTATAGGCAGGGAAGGCCAGGATGGGCACACAAGTTCCAGACTGCAAGATGCACATCTTTCTTCCAGTCACACCAGCGAGCTCTGTGACTACATGTGACCACATACGGTGACAACATCAAAAGTCCACGTCTGAAGTCCAAGGGGAGGGCAGCTGTAACACCTGAAAACAAGGAAGGTGGCCAGCTGCCGGTTCCACCTCTGGAAAGCCCTGGCTGAAAGCAGGTTCTTCCCTGCACCTGGCCCTAACTCTGTCCTGGGTGCTGCTGGCTGCACCATTCCCCAGGAGGGCCCCAGAGATAGGAGGCACTGAACACAAATCCCGACTAGGGCTCTCCTGGGGAAGCGGGGTACGGTGCATCGAAGTCTGGGGGAAGAGTAGGCAGCAACATTACTTAGAATGTAACTGGTTAGAAGCTACTGAGTACCTGGCCATGTCAGGTATTTTTCATATGTTAAACTCTTTCCTTCACAGATATGAAAATGGAGGCTCAGAGAGGTCAGGTGACTGGCCCAAGATCACACCACTAATGAGCAGTATAACTGGGATTCCCACTTGCCTCCTCTGCATCGAAGCTCATGCTCTCTGCACCCACTTATGCTGTTTATAGGGACACATTTAGGTGAGCTACCTAGCATTTAGGTGAGTTCCTGGCCTGGAGGAGGTGCTTATAAATGCCTGTGGAATTTGAGTAGAAAATACTAAATATGGATCTTGTATTGATTTCTAACTGCTCCTGTAACAAATTAATACAAACCTGGTGGCTTAAAACAATAAAACAATTTATTACCTTACAGTTTCACAGGTCAGAAGTCCATAATGGGTTGGCAGGGCTGAATTCCTTATGGAAGCCCTAGGAGAGAATCTGCTTCCTGTCCTTTTCCAGCTTCTAGAAGCTGCCCACACTTCCTGGTTTGTGGCCTTTTCTTCCAACTTCAGAGCTAGCAGCAGCCCATCTTTAAATCTTTCTCTATGAACTTTGTTGCTTCCGTCATTATATCTGCTTCTCTAACTCTGACCTTTCCGTTGCCTTCATATCAGGACCCAATGGGCCCACCCTGGCAATCTAGGATAATTTGCCCATCTCCAGATCCTTCATTTAACCACATCCGCAACGTCCCTTTTGCCACATAAGGTAACATTCACAGGGTCCCGAATAGGACTTGGACGTTTTGGGGGCCCGTTATTCAGCCGACCATCGACCTTAATATAAATGAAATCATAATACCCATTCCTTTCTTAGAAATTAGCTTTAGAAAAAGCTTTAGCATATCATTACAACAAGCTTAATTCCAGATTTTCAGGGTAAGACTCAATATTAAATATTGGCACTCCTTACCAATAATAATAATTTAGTGGCTTTCACCTGCATACTTGTTGTCACAATAAATGCCTTTCAAGGATTTCATTTCATCCTTAAAAATTCTCTGTAATTTGGACATTATCATCTCCAATTTACAAAGTAGGAACTGAAGCTTCAACAGTTACACAACTTGCTCAAGGCCACAGTACACGGTGGAACTGGAATTTGAACTTGGGCTGGTGGAGAAGGACAAGACCATCCTGATTGCTGGTTCAGGAATTATTTCTACTAGACAGCCTATGCATGGAAGAAAAAGTGCTCTGGAAAATTTAAAGAGGTCCTAATATTAAGAAGAAACACAAAGAATATAAGAAAGCATTTGGAGCTAAATTCCGGTTCTGCCACTTGGGACTCAGTTTCCTTATCCGTAAGTATCTGTAAACCCAACTCCTTGGGTTGGTGTGGACATTAAGTGGAGACAATGCAGGTAAAGTGTGGTAACAGTGTTCCATCTGTGTTGGCTGGGCAGGGAGGAAGGCCAGAAGTGGCCCTACGGGTCCCAATGCTGGGATTAACGATGGTCAACCTCAAGCTGTTTCTTCTCTTATCTGGACCCGAGCCCCCCATATGCAGTGAAAAAGATGGGCTCAGCAGCTCTGCAAGCAAGCTCTCCCTCTCCAGCTTCCAGCAAGAAGACTGTACAGGCTTCCTGACTCCAGCTCAAAGGCCTTTGGAGCACAGCATCCTGGTACTGCAAGCATTCCCATTTCTCCATCCCAGGGCAGCCTCAAAATGGATAGGAATGTGTAAAATGGCCTTAAATCTTGCTCAGAACCACTTTGCACAGATGCCCTTCACACCTCTTCCAGCAGAATCGTTTACCGGGCACATGAAAACAGTAAAGCAAGCACAGGGTCTGGAGCCTGGTCCCAAACTGTTTTACATGGGGATTAATGACTAGTGTGATCAATCCAGAAAGGCTGGCTCTGGCAGCTTCATGATGACATCATCTGGGCAGCTCCTTTGTCCCTGAGAAGAGAGCTCCACCCCTCTCCATCTCACACCCTTGGGAGAGTCCATGGCCAGACTGCAGTGTCAAAATGGAGTAGACAATAACAGGAAGGGCGCTACAAGACCAGCTACCCCATGGAAAGAGGCCCAGAGGCCTGCACCAGGTCACACAGCTGGCTAGCAGAGCTCATGACTGACTGCTCGGTCACTAACTGGCTATTATGATCTTGGGCAAATCACTTACCCTCTCTGTGCTTCAATTTCATCAACTATAAAATAGAGGCAATAATAAACCTATTTCACAACACTAGCTGAATTAAAATATGCAAAGTGCTTAGAAGAGTACCCAGCCCATAACGAGTGCTGTGTTATCATTAACTACTACCTTCTTGTAGCTTGGCTGTATATTCATGCTCTTTCCATGACATTAAAACACACCTTTCTGCCAGATCAGTGCTCTGACACGGTCATATGTTCTCTCCTCAGCTAACATGAAGTCCTGGGCCAATAGGCCACTCCCGATGTCCCATTCTCTCAAATCATCCACATAGGACTGTTCCTTCCCCAACACTCTCACTGGTGGTTTCTGGGACTCTTATAACATAAGGAGTTGCAACAGCTTAGGAGTTAATTACTCTCGGCCAGAATTTCCTTCTGTAAGAAGTGATGAAGGCAATCGGGCAGAAGGGAGGCCTTCACCCCGGTTCCAGAAAGCCAGGTTCCCAGAGCCAGAGGGAAGGCTGTCCCTTGTTCTCCAGCCCCGCCTGATTCCAGCTGAACTCTGAGAACTGACTGCCATATCAGTCGGGACAGCCCCCGACACAGCTGCTCTTCAAGGAAGCACGAGGTCTGTATGGATGTAGCATGGCCCAATTGGCTGTGGTGCTAGCCAATTAAGGACAGCCATCTTGTCACTTTGCCCATTAAAAGCCCCAATGCCAAGGCCTGCCTTGATGTCTAGCCCTCTCCTCCTCGCACACACAGCTTGTTCCTTCAGTGAAGACATGCCCCTGACAGAGAGGAGGTCCACAGGAGCACAGAGGAAATGGCTGGCAGGGGCAGCCACAAACATGGCCCCAGTCAGCCAGCTGGGCCAGCAGGACTCAGACACACACACGGCATCCTGGTCCATTCGAGCTACTACAACAAAACACCACAGACTGGGTGGCTCATAAACAACAGAAACTTATTTCACACCTTTCTGGAGACTGGAAATCTAAGATCATGGCAGTAGCATGTTGGGTGAAGACCCTCTCTGGGTCTGGGTCACAGACTTCTCACTGGGTCCTCACATGGTAGAAAGGGCCAGGGCACTCTCTCAGGCTTCTTTTAGGAGGATGCGACTCCCATTCATGAGGTCTCCACTCTCGTGACCTAAACATCTCCCAAAGGCCCCACCTCCTAACACCAGCACCTGGGAGACTGAGATTTCAATACATGCATTTTGGAGAGACATGAATATTCAGACCACAGCACATGGTATGACAACATGGACCACAAGAAGGCCAAGGGTCTTTATGACCTTGGGACAGGGGAAACCATTCAAGGAGGAGCAGGAATGTGGTGAGAAAGCAGAAACAAAGCTCTGGAAATGAACGAGGAAGGTGGGAGGGGCACGGCCAGGAACCCCACTCCCTACCACTCCTTCAGGAAATAAAGGAACGAGCTGAGACAAAGGCCATGAGAACACTACTTCCCAAGTACCCCTTGGCCAGAGAAATCTCTCTACCCAGAACTCCTGGACTAAATGATAACAGGCCACGGGCCTGGGTTCATATTCAGACTGTGCCACTTACTAGCTGTGCGACCTTCTACAAAAAGTTAACCTCTCTGGACTCCAGTTTCCTCATCTGCACAATGGGTCAAAAACAGAAATTCTCTCATATTGTTGATCTGAGGCTTGAAAGGGATAAATATATATCACTCCCTTCCTTCCCATGGTCTCTGCTTTACAGTTAGCTTGCAGTAATATTAGCCACCATGCACCACTGTATCTGCAATAACCAGAAGAGCCGTGGCACCCCAGAAGCACTTGAGAAATACCTAATGAACGAATGAATGTTCCATCATCTGGATGTAGTAATCAGGCCAATTTTTGCCTGGCAAAGTTACAAGAATTAAATGGGATTCCACATGGATATGTGTCTCTCACAATGCCTTCCCTCTCTCATGGGCGCAAAGTGATTTGAATTCTGGAAGAACGCGCCAGTGAACTGTGGTCTTTAAGGCCTCCCCAAGGGCACAACTTCCCTGCTCAGAGCCTTGAGGAAGTAGCTGCCCACTAGGAGAAAATAAGACCCCCCCACCCCCACCCCAAGAAACCATGCCTGGTTCTGTTCTGCCCATGATCTGGAGTGAGACTTCAACTTACCCTTGGTCTGTGGCAGATGCATTTGGTATATTTGCCCCACCCATAGCCCCAGCTGTAGGGGCCACCCTAAGTGTCCCACATGTTTTCCTCTGACTCAAGCAGAGACGGATACCTGACCTAAAAACATCTAGGTCCTTACGACATCTGTCGGCTAACCAGTGATCGGTCAGATTATTTCCTGTCAAGAATTTGGACCAAGGGATAGGCACTGTGGGCTGTGTAGAGACATGGCCAAAGCTGGCCCTACAGCAAACCAAGCCATCTGCAAACAAGCTAGAGGAGGGGATGTACAGAGCAGAGAAGCCACGAGTAAGCAAAGGAGTACTGCCTACAGGGAAGAAAACAGCAAAGAGGTTGCTCAGAGAGGGGCAAAGAGCAAAGGCCACACAGCCCAAGAGAGATGGGAAACGAGAGGCAGAGGGAAGTTGCCTTACGCTCCGGTGGCCTACCTCATCTGGCTGCTGTGAGCCCAGCTGGCTTCACTCTCCATCTGCAGCCCCCTATACTGTTCCAACCACCATGGCCTGCCTGGTACACGAGCTGGCTCACATGGATGGTAACCCATGCAACCCAATGATCCCCACCTACAACAATGGGCATGGTGCTGCTCAAGGGGCAGGGGTGTTTCCTGGCCCTGGGGTGATTCCATGCCATCCTAATGCCCTTCTCTCCATCCTTCCCAGGGGCCCAAACCTGGGCCCCTTGCAAGGATTTCTCTGCAAGTATTTCTCTGAGTTCCTGGGCAGGATGCAGATTACACTGCCAGAGAATTCAGGACATCAGGGCTCAGCTGTCTAGAGATAAGAAGAGGCATCTGTAAAATATTCCTAGAGTTACTGCCCTTCTATGAGGAAGCTTCAGTGCAGCCATGACATGATAGATTGTTTTGGTCTCCTAGAAATGAAAGAATCTCCTCCAACAACTGAAATAAAACTGTAACTCAAAGTATTGTATCACTAGCCAAGCGATCGGAGTGGAAAAGCTTGGGTTCAAATTCTGGCTCCACTACTTACTTTGTGACCAAGGGCAATAACTCAACCCCTCTGTTGTTCAAATTTCTCATCTCCTGTGGAAATAGTATCTGCTTGGTATGGTTTGGAAAGGGCTCAGCAAGATAATGCATCTAATTGTAAATACTGGAAGAGGTTGCCTATCCATCAGCCTGCCTTTCCTTCATTGTAAGTGACTGGCAACAAGTAGGTACTAAATGAGTGTATTGTGATGGCCAAGCCCTCCTCAGCCTATGGCAGTGCCATCAAGCACACACATCACAGAATCCACTCCTGGCTGCACTAAACCATGAACCCCTGGAGAAGAGGAGCTCTATCTTGTTCATCCTACCATCCTCCAATTCCCAACACCAGCTCTAGTACAGCTTGGAAGAGGGAAGGAACAAACAAGTGGGTTCCTTAGGGCACATCCAGCTCTGGAATGGTTTGGCTCTGGTTATCATTAAAATACACTCTGTGAGTCCGTGCCTTTCACCTAGGAGACTCACGCCCAGGCATGGACTTGGACCAGGCCTTCTATCCATCTGAGATGGAATACTCCCACTGTGTTTAATGCACGTATGTGTGATTGAGAGCCAGGGCCAGTGGGTAAGGACGCCCAACTTCCTGTAAGCCCCGGAACAGATTCTCACCTTGGACACTGACTCCCTACCAACCTACGTACACGCGCGCGCACACCCACACACACACATGTATAAAACCAGGTCAGGGAAGAACATATCCAAGCTGACCTCACCTACAAGGTCTCAATCCTCCTAGACAGTTGGGTAGGGGCCAGGAGTTGGGAGAACCTGGGCCAGGTCCTCTAGGGATAGCTCGGGATCCACAGGTGCATCCTTTTTCCTGAGGGTATATCCTGTCATGTACAAAATGCCAACACCAACAAAGATGGATCCAACTAGGCTGCCTATTCAAGGGGCCAGATGGAATCAAAGAGCCAGATTCTAGAACAAAAGGGACCAAGAAAGCAAAGAGAACTCAAGGATCAAAGAGATTCAGAATTCGGACCAAGAGCTGAGCTCAAAGGAGGTCAGGGTCAGGGCACAGGGGCTGGCCATGGGGTAGCAGCTTTACTCCAAATAGCCTCCCCATCTTCAAGTGGTTCCCCTAGCCCACCTCCCCTAAGAGAGACATCATCATACTCACCTACCGACGACATGATGAGAAAGTGGGAAGTAGGAAAATACCATGTGATGAGCCGCCTCAACTTGTCACTCATCCTATGGTGGGACGCATGGCAGGGCAACGTCCTGCTTAAGAGGAGACAGCCACAACTCCTTACACATGGGGGACTAGGGGGATAGAGGCCCAGGAATGGAGACGGGAAACCAGCGCATCTCTTACCATTTCCTCCCATGCAAAATAGACCCCGGGAACATGGAAGCACTTCAAATTTTCAGCACATTCCATGCTATTCTATATGCCTCCATGCCTTTGTTCTCACTCTTGCCTTTCCTCAGGATGCCCTTCAAATATTTCTTACCCTGCCAGTTACCACAATCCAGGACTGAGCTCAAAGGTCATCCCCTCCAGGAAGCTCTTCCTCAGTGCCCAGGAGCTTAGTGAACTAACATATGAGAGCTCTCCCATCCCTATGTTCACCTTAGCTCTTTCCATTTCATACCAAGAGTCTCTCTTAGGTGTATGGTCCCCAGTGGGCCAAGAGCTCCTTCAGGGCAGACACTATTCTTAGTCACCACTTGGTCACCAGCCCAGCATCTATCACAGGGCTTGGTGTTATAGTGAGTGTTCCATTAGTGCTTGCTGAGCAAGTTCTTAACACACAGAAAACAGTGGTTAGGATTGTGGAGAAGAGAGTGGAATGAGAGATGAAGAGGCTGGATATGGACATATTGAAATCTGGTGGGATGCCCAGGTAGAGACAGAGCCACAGAGAGAGCACAGGGCTGGTGATAGGTTTGGGGGTCTCCTATGTGGAGCTAATAATGAAAGGCATGGAAGCAATTTGAGCTCTTTGGATTGAGAGGATACTTTGGAGGATAGGAGGGGAGGATAGGAACCCTCATGACGCTTCTAAAATTGTTCCACTCACAAACCAACTCTCTCTCAGTGTGTGCACAGGATGTCTGCTGGAATTTTTACTGTTGCCCCCAGACTGGTATGTGCACAGAGTTAAAGGCAAAAAAGTACCTGGAAAGGCACTAGTAGCTGACACCTTCCCAAAGGTTTCACCAAGAAACTGAACCAGCACCTCTAACACCAGGCCCCATCACAAACCATGACACACACACATGGTCTATGTGAGAGGGAAGGAAGAAAAAGAGAATCGCTGGGGAAACTGGTGTCCTAGAGAACATACTGTTTCAGTGAGAGGGGGCTCAAGAGAATCACTCGTAGAAATGCGGGGAGTGCCCACGAGAGGGGGAAGCTGGTATTTCCCTCCCCAGCCGGGTGCTTGCTGATCTGTGCTGTCTGCAGCCCCACCTTGTACTGCCAGAAAGAGGCAGTAGTAGTGCCAGGAGAAGCTGACGTGGGTCCCCTGGAGCTTGGAGATTCCATGGGCATGGAATGTGGCACCCACTTTTTCCTGGGGATCTCTCAAGGCAGAAGGAGCCTGCAGCAGCACCAACGTATGGAAAGCAGGGGGCAGAATGCTTAGGAAGAAAGGGGGTGCCCACACCTCTGACCCCACCAGCCCCTGAAGGCATAGTAGGGCCTCAGCTGCTCCTATACAGCCCCATGGAGGTGTAGAGAAGAGAGGATGGGCCAGAGCCACAGGACAGCCCAAGAAGCAGTACCCCGCGACACCCCACAGAAAGGCGGCAGAGTGTGCACCATTCATGGGACTGAAGCGATCCGTTGCCGCTGAGCACATCATCAGGGATGGGTGGTGCTGGCATGAGCTGTATTCTGCCCTAAGGACACCGGCCTGCTATCTACCCAGGTCAGCCATGGCAGTAAGCCAAAGTAGAGATGCCTCCCACCACACACGGGAACTTCTCTAGGAAGCCTGACTCCACAGCCCCCTGTCCTTGCACCTGACCCCAGGGGGTGGGCCCCAAAGCTCTGGACCAGGAGGAGGAGTGAGAAAGCAAACACTACTTCCCCCCCCCCCACCCCACCCCTACCCACTTCCATCATCTGAGTACAGGCCTGGCCTACAATGGGCCAAGTGGAGTGTTTCAGTCCAGAGATACACCAGTGGTTTTGACCATAAAGCTATGGACTCTACTCCAGCTAATGTTAAGGGTAATTTGGCAGAGTTTAGCAGAAAACAGTGACTAGAGAAAAATAAAACCATTTCACATCTCTATGCTACCAAGTTGACACTCATCAATAAACCAGTTACACAGAGGCCAATGTGGAAGCCCCTCCCTAAACTGACAAATGAAGGGAAAAAGGGAAGGGGGGAGAGCTCTTGGCCCCCCACCTCTGTTTCTCAGGAAGATAGAACTTAAGTCAAAACCTCCTCAGTCTTAATTACCAAACAAAAAAATAACCAGACGAGCTTCTCACTGTATGTCTTTATTTATACTGTCATCTGCTCCGGCATTTTAATATCCAACTTTCCGTTGGAAGACAGATGCCTGGATGTTCACACCCCGTTCTAATGGCTTAATACCCTGGGTACTGGAGCAGGGAGGGGGCCGCAAGGAAGGAGGGGGATGAAAGCCGCCGCCACATTGAGCACAACTTTGGAGCAAATGGGTTTGAATATTCATTAAACAACATTTAATTTAAACACCCAAACTCTGAAAGCAGCAGCATATGGCCTGTTTTATTTTACATAAACTGAATAGGAGGTTGGGCCATTCGTTTCTGCAGACATAATGTTCAATACCAATGAATAATGCTTCCCTTTGAGGACGCCCCTGCACTATACTGGGCCCACTGCCCCACTGCCCCCACCGGCTCAGACCAGCCCACTCGTGGTGGCACAGCAACATCAACCAAACCCCCATCACCCTTTGGGGGCAGATTTGGATTTCATTAGGGAAAGAAAGAAGATTCTGAAGAGCCATTCTCCTGGTTCCTTGGTTTGTACCCTGGGAAACATGATTGGCAGAATTCTCATCCTAGACCAGGTCTCCCCGGTGCCTGGGGGCTAGGTGGCGGCCTCCAGATGGCATGAGCCTGACTTCCTCTGCCTGTGCATGGCTGCCATGCAATGCTCACACTAAGCCCCAGGGCCCTGGATCCCCCACCCCAGCCTGGAACTTAGGATTGGGCACATTTATACAGAAGGCTCTAGGTACAATGAGATGTGTGTGAGCATATGTGTGAGCTTGTGTGTACATTCTTGTAGGGGGATGTATACACATGGCCCCGCGTGCTGGATATATGTGTGCACATGTGCACATATATGCAGTGTCTCTCTGGGTGTGCCTGTAGCTCTGTGTGTGTGTGTGTGTGTGTGTGTGTGTGTGTGTGTGTTTACAACACATTCATCTGGAGAGGTACCAGGTGTTCTCTGTAACTTTCTATGCAGGTATGAAAATCCCAGTAGGTGTGTAGGTACATGCATCCACACAATGTGTATGAGACAGAGTATGTGTGTGTAAGGGTTTTTTTTTTTTTTTTTTTAATGGTCACTCAGTTCTTAACTTGGGGCCCACACACATCTACCATGGCATCCATGGACAGAGTACAAGAGGAACATGAACTTGGATGAGGAAAAAGGGGACATCTTTATTTCACTAACTTCTAATTTTTTTCCTTTATAAATGTAGACAACAAACCCACAGTAGTAGTCTGTGTTGCCAACAGAAATCAGAGGTATCTTCATATAACACCATGGACATTATATATCTCAAGATGTTCTTTACACTCTCAGTCACTACTTTGAATCGTAAGTATTTAGACCTGCTGTGAGATACTATTATCACATTAATAAAGAAGCATATATGATACTTCATCACAAATTATCTGATATTTTGCTATATGTACCTGAACAGAATTGGTTTTCTTCGTAAGTTCGTGTTTTTTATGCACTTAGAAATATTCCAGGATGGACCCCATTGGTCACCAGCCCACCCAGGGGCAAAGAAAAGGTAAAAGAGCCCATGTGTGGGGATGGACAGAGCCAGCTGTGGTCCAGCAAGCACTCACAGGATGCCACATGGAGAGGTGTGCAGGACCCTGGCAGAGATAGAACCAGTACCTTCCCCTCTGAAGGAGACTCTCCCAAGAAGGCAGGTGTCCACAGGGGAAGAGGGTAAAAAGCCAGTAACTATATAGCTATAAAAGACAACTATCTCTGCATGCGCCCAGTCGTGCTGGACACTATGCAGACGGCCCACGCTGGCATCCCCTCGGCACTTACACTCCAGGCCTTGTGAGACAGGCTTCTCAGAGGAGCAGGGACTCGGACAGGGCCATGGGGCATGCTCCCAGTAAAGGCCGTACTGGGCTCACCTTCTCCACTCATGAATCGTCATCACTGCCCGTCCACCCAAATGTCAGTTAGGCTTTCTTCAATGACCAATTCAAACTATCTTAAACAACAGACAGCATTCATTAGCCTCCATAACTAGGGTCCAGGATAACAGGTGCTTCAGGTAGGTTTGAGCAGGGCTCTGGCTGTTTCTCCGCTATTCTTTCACCTCTTCTCTGCTCCAAATCTCAACTCTGTCCTCAGGCTGGCTTTCCTCATGGTAACAAAATGGGTACGGTGGTTCTAAGCCTTCTATCTGCACATCACACCACCTGGAGCAGGAGGGATCTCTCCCCAGCCATGAGCAGAAGCCTTCCCTCCAACTGTGATAAGCCTAACCTCAATCAGTTGCTCTGGCCAGGGGCGATTCCGTGCACTGATCAGTTTAGGTCCGGGTCACTGCCCATCACCAAGCCATTACTATGGCTTTACTATTACTAACACCACACTTTTATTACTTAAGCCAGTCAAGACCCACCTCCCCAGAAAACAAGTTGGGAGAGTGGCAAGGGGATAAAGTGGACGCCTGTAAGGGAAATGGGAAGATTTTCCAAGATCTGTCTTTCCAAGAACTGCTAGCAGGCATGGCAGCTTCCAACCAGACTGGCAGTTCTGGGGCAGGTGCCAGCTTATGCCTATTCACCAACTGCAAGGTGACCACTCCGAAAAGCACTTCATACATCACCATGACAGGCCCTCAACCTGCCACTGAGCACACGAAAAGCCCCTTTCGGTCACTGCCACACAACCTGAGGGGGCTCCCCTCTCCCACGGAGACCAGACTTCTTCAATAAGATACTGTCTGGGAGGCAGGAAGGCTGGGGAATTCCTTTTGTGGACCTCAGTTTCCCCACATGGTCAAAGGGGGGACTGGACAAACTAAACCTAAAAGCACTTCTCAACTGACAGTTCATGCACCACAGCAAATGGAGAGCGTCTAAACCTAAGAGTCCCCATCACCTACTGTCAGATTCTGCCACAGCCTGCTGGCTGGTTTCCCCACCCCCCCTCCAGCCCCGCACCCCAGCCCAATGTGCTCTCCACAAAGCCGCCATTCGTTGGGTCAGTCAGTCGGCAAGCATTTACTTATCCTGCTGAGTACCAGGCATTGTTCCCGACGCGGGGGATACAGCAATGATGTACATACAAAAAATAAAAATACAAATTGTTTGTGTAGACACACAAGACCCTGCCTTCATGAAGCTTCCTTTCTAGAGAGAAGACAGTCAATAATCAAGAAAATAATAGAAGTGAATGTTGAGGAGAAAAAATTAAAGTCAGGAAGAAAATTTGAGGAGGGATACAATCTTTGATAAAGTGGTCAAAGAAGTCGTCTCTGAGAAGATTAACACTTGAGCAATGACCAGATGAAAGGGAGAGCATGACCCACAAGGTTAGCTGGGGCAGAGTGGGCGAGGCTGAGGGGACAACACGTGCAAAGTCCTAGAGCAGGAGCAGGGCTGACAAGCTGGAGGAGCACAGCTAGTGGCACGGCTGACAGCTAGGAGCACAGCTAGCGGTGATGGGAGGCCAGGTCACAGGCCATGTGGATCATGGAGAGCCTTTTGGCATCGCATTAAGTGACTGTGCAGCCACTAGAAGCTTCTGAACAGAAGAAGGACTTCATGTGACTCTCATTTTCACAGCTCACTCTGGTTGCTGCATGGAGAATAACTCTAAGGGGTGAAGGTGTCATCAGGACTGCAGTGAAGGGGCCACGGCGGTAACAAGGTGAAAAATGTGCAGACTTGGGCCAGAGGAACCACAAAAGTGGTAAGAAACAATCACATTCTGGATAACTTTTGAAGGAAGAGCCAGAAGATGTGTAGATGAACGGGCCATGGGAGTGAAAGTGGAAACCACCTGCCATCCATGGGAGAGGATGGCCAGCAAGAAGGAGGACAAGCAGGGACTACCAGGGGCTCAATTTCTGGCCAGTGGCCTTTGTAAAAGGCACATGATACATGATTCCTCTGCTTAAAATCTTCCAGCGGCTTCTCCCTGCCCTCTAAGTAAAGTCCAACCTGTAATCACCTGCATAGTCCAACCCCTCCCCTCACCACATTTCTATATGTTCCCAGTCCTGCCTTTTCCAGCTCCCACAAACCCACCCACCTTATCTTGCCTCTAAGTCTTGGCCTCTGCTAGTCTCTCTTCCTGAAAGATCCCTCGCTTGTTTGCATCTCCAGGCCCCAAATGCCTCGCCTGCAGAAAGAAGATGCAGAGTGTAGTACCTGTTGACTTGCAGGGGACCATCCAGCCGCACCAGGCTGCAAGTCCATGGCCCTGGGTTTCCACGCCCTCCCTTGCCCGGGAGGGGAAGATTGGCACCAGAGTCCAGCGGAGAGTATCCCAGTGCAGGCTGGGGCATGCCCCAAGGGTCAGCCTGAAGTACAAACCCTAAGACTCGAAGGGAAAAAGCATGGAAAGGATGCAGAAGAGCCTGAGTAGAGGTAGGAGTGACAAACTCTTGTCTAGAGTAGACAAGAACCCCAAAGCCAATCTGTGTTTGCCAAAGCAGTGCGTTCCACCTGGGGAACCCTTCCCTTCCATCCCTGCTCATCCTTCACAGACCCTGCTGTAACTCGGCTCAAATCCCCTCTCCCCAACAAAACCTTCCTGCTGCCCCGGACCCTCCCCTGCAAGCCAGTTAGTGGTGAACACACCGGTCTTCCCTCTTACCTCCACACCCAACCACTCCATCACTGACGGAGCCAACTTGGAGCCTCACGCACTACAGATTTATCTTAAACTGTTCATGGAATCAGATTGCCAATATACTCTGCACAAGACATGAGCTTCCTGCTGGGGCAACGTACCCTTATCCAGCAGGCAACCTGGTCTTTGTATGGGGAAGAAGCCAGAGAGGCTGTGATCCAGGCCACGTCCCCAACCCCTGGCCTGTACCTAATCTAGCCACTTCCTCTCACCTTCAGGATGTTAAGAAGCCAGAGACTCCTTCTCCTCTCTCGCCCTCCCTCACCTTCCGCCCAGGGATGTTATGAGAATTAATGGGATAACAGATGAAGTGCCTCCAAGGAAACGGGCTACATAAATCCAAAGTGTTGTTATTAAATTCCAAATTTAGCCCTCGGGATCAGTGAGACATGACAGATCTGGGCTGGGAGCAGTCCCAGCTGTGTATACAGGAAGTCCCCATAAAATCAGAAGCCACAACGTACAGGCTTTAGGGGTCAAAGGAAACCCTAAAAAATCCCCCAGGCCTGCACCTTGCAGAAGGCCCAAAGAGCCTCCACAGCAATCCCACAGAGCAAGCAGCTAGACTCTGCTTATACACAACCAGTGACAGGAAGCTCACGACTCTCCAAGTCAGCCCCTGCCCTCCTCCATCAGCTCTGAGTTTTAAAAACTTCCTCCTATCCAGCCAAACCATTTTGCCTTATTTTCCACACACTGGGAGAAATCTCACCCTTTTCCCACATGATAGCCCTTGACCAATAACACCTATCCCCGCTTGTTTACAGCTAAATACTTCCAGACCTTTTCAGGGGTGCCTGGCTGGCTCAGTTGGTGAAAGCATGCAACTCTTGACCTCGGGGTTGTGGGTTTGAGCCTCATGTTAGGTGTAGAGATTACTTAAAAATAAAATAAAATCATAAATAACTCCAGACCTTGCAAACAGGTCTCATAAGCCATCATCTGAAGGCAGGCTATCATCCCGATACTCCTCTCTGAACAAGCTCCACTTCACAGTTTCCAAAAATAAAATAACCCCAAGGAGTGGTCCAAATGGACAGGGTAAGAGGACTCACTGTTCCTTCACTCTAGATGCCCACTTCCTATGGAGGCAGCTGGAAGCAACAATTTGTGCTTTTTTTAGTATCCAAATCACACCATGAAATCATATAATCTCCATTTAGGTTTTAGGCCATAATCCCTGCCACACATGTATCTGTCTAGTTATGGCCCTGAAGAACCCCAGAAATGACACCCAAGGTGGGTGGGTGGCCTCCTGGGAGCAGAGAACCATAGCACATGACACAGCCCTTGGAGCCAACCCTGACCTAAATTCACGACCCTGCCACTTACTGAACCTTTGGAAAATGACTAAAATCCTGAGTTTCAACCTGTTTATCTCTGAGATGAGGATAATAATGCTTACCTTGCAGAAGTGTTGTGAGGACACAGAGTATATACGTAACGTGCCTAGCACGGCAAACAGTGAGGATTCAGTAAAAAGCATTATTGTTCTATTCAAAGTCTCACGGGAGCCCTGACAGAAGTTTCTAAGGACAGAAAACTCAGGAAGTGACAACATAGTCCACTGATTTTCCACAAGGGTGCCAATACAATTCAACGAGAAAAGAACAGTCTTTTCAACAAGTGGTGCTAGGACAAAATGAGTAGTCACATGAAAATGAATGAAGTCAGACCCCTTCCTCACACTGTCCATAAAAATTAACGCCAAGTAGGTCACAGACATAAATGTAAAAGCTAAAACTATTAAATTCTTAGAAGGAGCCATTGGAGCAAACCTTCATGAACTTTGGGTTAGGCAATGGTTTCTTAGATTTAACATCAAAATCACAAGAGACAAAAGAAAAAAACAGATAATCATCAAAATGTAAAACACTTGCCTTTTAATTTTTTTTAACATTATTTATTTTAGAGAGACAAAGCGCGAGTGGGGGAGCCAGAGAGAGAGGAAGACACAGAACCCAAAGGAGACTCCAGGCTCTGAGCTGTCAGTAGGGCTCAAACCCACGAACCGTGAGATCATGACCTGAGCTGAAATGTGACACTCAACAGACTGAGCCACCCAGGCGCCCCAAAACATTTGCCTTTTAAAGAGCACCATCAAGGGGCACCTGGCTGGCTGTCATTAGAGCATGCAACTCTTGATCTTAAGATCTCGAATTCAAGCCCCACACTGGGTAGAGAGACTACTTAAAAAGCATATGTTTTAGTGGCACCTGGGTGGCTCAGTTGGCTGGGCGTCCGACTTTGGCTCAGGTCATGATCTCAAGGCTGGTGAGTTTGAGCCCCATGTAGGGCTCTGTGCTGACAGCTCAGAGCCTGGAGCCTGCTTCGGATTCTGTGTCTTGCTCTCTCTCTGCCCCTCCCCTGGTCACCCTCTCTCTTTCCCTCTCAAAAATAAACATTAAAAAAATTTTTTTAATAAAAAAATCAAATGTTTTAATAAGAAAGTAAAGAAAATAATAAGAACATCATCAAGAAAGTGTAAAGACACTGCACAAAATGAGAAAAAAATATTTGCAAACCAAACATCTGATAAGACATATCTAGAATATACAAAGAACACTTACAGCAATAAAAAGACAATCCAATTTTAAAATGAGCTAAAGACTTTCTAAAGACATATGAACAGCCAATAAGCACACGTAAAGATGCTCAACACCACTAGTTACTAGGAAATGCAAATCAGAACCATAATAAGATACCACTTCGTATCTACTTAGCTGGCTAAAATCAAAAATACAGATAATAGTAAGTGTTGACAAGGATGTAGAGAAATTAGAACTCTCACACACTGCTGGCAGGAATACAAAATGGTGCTGCCTCTCTGGAAAATACTTTGGGAATACCTCAAAATGTTAAATAGAGTTACCATATGACCCAGCAATTCTGCTCCTAGGTATATATCCAGAGAAGTGAAATTGTTATGTCCACACAAAAACTTGCATATAACTGTTCACAGTACCAGAATTATTCCTAATAGCCAAAAGCAGAAACGATTCAAATGTCCTTCAATTGAATACACAAAATAGGGCATAAGCATACAATGGGATATCGTTTGACAATTAAAACGAATAAATTACTTCTACATGCCACAACATGCATGAACCTTGAGAACATCATGCTAAGTGAGAGAAGCCGGTCACAAAATGATACACATGAGATGATCCCATTTACATGAAATGTCCAGAATAGGCTAATCCACAGAGACTAGAAAGCAGATTAGTGGTTGTCAGAGGCTGGGAGGGAGGGAATGCTAATGGGTAAGAGGTTTATTTTTTGGAATGATGAAAATGTTCTCTGTAAATATACTAAAAATAGTTGAGTGGTACACTTTATAAGGTGAATTTTATGGCATGTAAGTTATCTCAATAAAACCGTATTTTTAAAAAGGAATGAAGTATAAGGGCGCCTGGGTGGCTCAGTCGGTTAAGCAGCCGACTTCAGTTCAGGTCATGATCTCACAGTTTGTGAGTTCGAGCCCCGCGTCGGGCTCTGTGCTGACAGCTCAGAGCCTGGAGCCTGTTTCAGATTCTGTGCCTCCCTGTCTCTGACCCTCCCCCGTTCATGCTCTGTCTCTCTGTCTCAAAAATAAATAAACGTTAAAAAAAAAAAATTAAAAAAAAAAAGGAACTAAGTACTGATATGTGCTACAGTATGAAGCTTGAAAACATGCAAAGTAAAAGAACCAGTCATAAAAAAGATCCCATGTTGCAGAATTCCATTTATAGGAAATGAAATGTCCAGAACAGGCAAATCTATAAAGAGCGAAGGTAGACTAGTGGTTGCCCAAGGTAGGGAACAGAGGCTGGGGGAAATAGCGAGTGGCTGCTAAGAGGAACAAGGTTTCTTTTTGGCATGATGAAAATACCCAGAAACCCGGTGGCGGTGATGAGGTGCACAATTCCAAAGCCCACTGAATTATATACTTTTAAAAGGATAAACATTGCAGTATCTGAATTACGAGTAAAGCAGTTTTTAAAAAGAAAGTTTGGTGGGTTTTTTTTTTTTCAGTGGCAACATGGGGTGGTCTGGGAGTGATGAGGAGGAGGCAGAAGTCCTCACAACACAAGCGGCAGCTGCTGTGGACACGTCGGCAGTGCTCTCCGTTCATCCCCTCAGGAAGTGCTCCCTCTGCCCCAGTTAAGTGGAGACTGGGCTGCAGGAGCTGGTAGGACAAGGAAGGGACCTCTGTCCTGGGCGGGGCCGGTCAGTGTCACATTGCCGGTAAGTGACAAGTTGGATGCCAGGTCTAGTTAATGGAACTGGCTACCTGGAATAGGAAGCAATGGAGAGGTGGGCGTGGGGAAGGAGAGCATAGAAAGCTGCCTGCAGAGGAGTAGGAGTGGACTCACAGAAGGGGAAGGAAGAAGGAGGGAAGGGCTGATTTGTATCAGAATCCTTTCCCAGTCCCGATCCCAGGGAGGCTGCCGGCAGGGCCTACACTTTGGTTCTTAAACACCTCTCAGCTTTCCAGTAACTTCCTTTTGCTTGAGAGGCTTCTACTCAGAGTCTCTATGAAACATCCATTTTCTTCGTCCAGCCATGGCAGAGACTGGTTGCTGTCCCCCAAAAGCATTTTCCCTACTTTTGCCTGGGCTAGAGCTAGCCTACATTTTCCAGCCCTCTTACAATTAGGTCTGCCAGGAGACTGAGTCCCAGCCAATGAGACAGGAACAGCAATGATGTGGGTGACTTCTGGTCAGGACTTTGTGGAGAAAGGGTGCCTCTCCTCCCTCTTCCCCATTCTGCCAGGTAGATGCAAGTGACCAGGAGGCCCTGAAGATGGCAAAAGGCAGAGTAGGAGGAGCCCGGATTCCTGACTCACCACATGCAGAGGAGAGCCTCCTGCTGACCAGGAATAGCCCCGCCGTATCTGGCAACCATTTGCAGAATGGAGCCAATACTGTGAGTAGCAAAGCAGAGGAAGTGGCTAGGTCCTCATAACACTCTTGATCTGCTGCATCAATCAACCCTGAAGACCCCTCTGCATCTAGATGGCTTCTTATATAAACAAATAAATGTCCTCACTGTTCAAGGCAATTTAAGTGGAGTTCTCAGTGTTCTGCGGCTGAAGGCTTCCTACCCAAAACACCATCTAAACCAAAGACAAAGCCAGCTCAGGGAGCACCAGTCGTAGACGTTTTGACTCTTAGCTTCTCAAGGAAGACCTCTGTACCAGTGATACTCTGCAAGATAGCACAGGGAAATGAGCTGAACAGCACGGAAAATTCCCCCGGACAACACTGAAGTGCTTTATAACCTTAAAAACAGAAGGAAGATGGTGTTGGAAAAACTGGACAGCCACAAGCAAAAGAATGAAACAGGGCCTCTATCTTACACTATGCAGTTATACATAAATCAACTGAAAATGAATTAAAAGATTGGGGCGCCTGGGTGGCTCAGTGGGTTAAGCATCCAACTCTTGTTCTCAGCTCAGGTCATGATCTCACGGTTCATGAGATCAAATCCTGCATCAAGCTCTGTGCTTATCTCAAAATAAATAAATTCTAAAAAAAAAAAAAAGAAAAATGTGGTAGACACCATACACATACGCGCGCGCGCGCGCGCACACACACACACACACACACACACACACACACACACACACAGTGGAATATTATTCAGCCATTAAAAAGGGAGGGGCACCTGGGTGGCTCAGTCAGTTAAGCATCCAACTGTTGGTTTTGGCTCAGGTCATGATCTGTTTCATGAGTTCAAGCCTCACATTGGGCTCCAAGCTGACATGCAGAGCCTGCTTGGGATTCTGTCTCCCTCTCTCTCTCTGCCCCTCCCCCAATTATGCCGTCTCTCTCTCTCAAAATAAACTGAAAAAAGAAAAAAAGGAAATCTTGCCATGTGTGACAACATAGATGGAGCTTGAGAGCAGGCAATACACTAAGTGATATTCAAGCAAGAGAATACCGTATGATCCCACTTATATATGGAATCCAAAAGAAGTCCCAAACTCAAAGAAATAATAGAGATTGGTGGTTGCCAGAGGCAGGGGGTAGAGTGTAGAAGAAACTGGTGAAGGTAGTCAAAAGGTACAAATTTGCAGTTATAGGATAAACACATCCTGGGGATGTCATGTACAACATGATGACTATAGTTAACAATACCACATCATATATTTGAAAGTTGCCAAGAGAGGTCTTAAAAGTTCTCATCACAAAGGGCGCCGGGGTGACGCAGTCATTTGAGTGCCCAACTCTTGATTTTGGCTCAAGGCATGATCTCAGGATTGTGAGATCGAGCCCAGCGTTCTTTCTCCCTCCACCCCTCCTCTGCTCTCTGTCTGTCTCTCTCGGAGTAAGAAATGACTCCTGAGTAGCAAACAGCTCAGTCTGGGGTCAGAAGGGGAGTGAGCTCAAGGTGAAGAGGACTGAAGCTTAGTCTTCTCCCTACTACTGATGAGCTGTGGGACTTAGGGAAAGTCAACTGTGCCTCCGTGGCCTTATCCATAAACAGAAGAAAATGCAGCGCTACCTGCCTACAAAATGGGAGATGCCAGATCAACTAAATAACTTTCCTTCTCCAAGGAGGCTGGCTGGAAAGATGCATCTTGTTGAACACATTTCCTCTGCCAACAAGAGCTGCAGTTCAATGGTGTTTGCCTATGGGTCGGACAATTTCTAGCCAAACTCTCAGAGTATCATTGCAGAGGATGGCAGCCAGCAGAGGGCTGTACCCAGACCCTCCCTTGACTCCCCCATGCCTCTGTGATGTGCACGTCTACAGCTCTCCGAAAACACAATTCCAGAGACTAACTACCCAGGCAGAGCAGCTCAGCTGGGTGAGCAGTCACAGCAAGCTGTGTGTAGTACGCCAATCCCTGGATTAATGAGGTGAATGCTGAATGAAGCCTCGCACAGTCACGGCCCCTCCCTCTGCGCAGTGTGTATGTGGAATACACTCTGCAGCTGAGAACAGGGTGTAAATCTTTCCTTCTTCCAAGAAATGCAGAATAGAAATCTATAGCAAATCCTTTATGTCTAGAGATCTGTATTTTAAAAAACCCAATTTGATAGTTTCCACCTTACTGCCTTGCACCAAGTCCCCAGCAAGGCTTACTTAAGTGGATACAGGAGATGGATGTCTTACAGCAGGGTTTATAGCTGCCCTGCAATCCAGGTTCCCAGACTAGGACAAGTCTGTCTCAACTCCCCAGAGCAAAATTTTATAACAGCGTCTGAAGGCCACCACTCTCGGCACCACTCCATCTTGCAGAGTAGGGAACGGAGGCCCAGAGAAAAGGGACTGGCCTGAGGAAATATGGTTGGGACAGAGCTAAGGCCTGAAGATGAGTCTCATGACCCAGCACTCTAGCCCCCTACCCAAACCATCCAAAAAATGGATTGAGGCACTGCACCACAGGGAGAACACTGAACCAGAATCAGGCCACTAGGGTTCAAGTGTTCTCTTACCCAAATAAACTGCAAGCCCCTTAGCTGGGGCACACAGCTGAGGGGCAGCTTACAAAGGAGAAACGCTATTTGCACTGAATCTGCAGAGACACTGCAGCACGGATGGGTAGACATCGCCATGCACACGTGAACAGCAGAAAGCCCTGCAGGTTCAGCTTCCCTACGAGGGCCGAATCCTATAAACAAGATTACCACCCCCATTAGACCTTCTCTGAGAAGAAAGAGTGACCTCTCCAGTTGATGTGGCATTAGGCTTTTTTCATGCTTCCGCAAGAAGAGCGGCCAGGACAACAAAGCAGGCTGCATCCGAGCCTGTGCCTACAGTGCCACCTTGTGGGAGTCTGTGTGGCTCCACAGACCTCTTTATTCCACCAAAGGAAAGGCCAGTAATTGGAGCAGTCCTTACCACCGCCCTCCCTGGTCCCCACAGCTGTCGCACTGAAATGTCCTCCCCTGCCCCTCAGTGGTTTTCAAACTTCAGCCTGCACAAGAAACTTCTTAAAACACAGGTTGTTGGAACCTACCCAGTTTTTGGTTCAGTAGCTCTGGGTTGGGGCCCAAGATTTTACATTTCTAGCAAGTTCTCAGGTGATGCTGATACAGCCAGTTCAGGACTTTTGGAAAACCACTGCCTTTGCTAATCTCTCTGCACCCACCAATGCTCAGCGAAAATTCTAGCCCTTTATGAGATGTTCCAAATGTCCCCAGACTTCTACCATGTCAAAGCTATGTTAACTTTGATCAAGTTCCTTAACCTTGAGCCTCAATTTTATCTGTAAAATGTGGATATTAATAGCTCCCTCACAGAGTACTTGAAAAAGATAAATGATACACAGGTCTCCCCCTCAAAAAACCTACATGCGCACTTACTTTTGCTAACTGAAAGGAATCCAAAGAGCATTTTCATTTTTGCAAGAGTGGGGGGGAGGAAGCAAAAATAGCATTTAGTTTGTTTTGCAGCACTCCGAGTGGCACGAGTCACTGCCAAGCCCCTTGCCCCAACATACACTCAGCACCAAGACGCCATAGCTTTGAACGGTGTTGTGAGCACCTGTGCTTTACCTCAATGTATTTTGTTCATCCATTAGTAAGATGTATCCCAAGATTTCAGGAAAGCCCGAGAGGTTACTTTCTGGGTCTGAGAACACTCCAAAATTCATACAAATTAATAACTTTGTTCTTTACACCTTCTGAAAGGCTTCACAGGATCACTCTACTTCCAGATAGCCAGGAAAAACTGTAATTCCTCGAACAGGTTTACTGGCATATAGAAAATAAATGTCAGCTATTCTGCCATTATTTTATTAGCAGTAGCAGTATTACTGTTCATGTCCCAGCTTCTCGAGGACAGGGATCATTTCTCCTACTCAACACTTCTGAGGCAGAAGGGACCTTAGAAGCCCATTAGTCCAAACTTCCCTAGACTAGAAGCAGCACCTGGGGAAGTTGTCACAACTTCAGATGCTTGGGTGCCCCCCACAGCTAACTCAGGAGGCCTGGACATTTGTATTCTCAACCAGCACCCAGATGCCAAATTTAGGAACTACTCATCTAGCCCTGTACCTCATCTAGACACGGGAAAATGGAGGCTCAGAAAAGTCTTACCATCCATAGCCCCAGGTGTCTAAAGGCTGAGCAAGGATCAGAAACTAGGTCTCTGAATTCTAGTCTAGTCCTTTTCCAAGCCAGACTGCATGAATGCCATCTCTTCAATCCCTAGCCTCCTGCGCAAATCCCCTCTCCAGCATGCATGATGAACAGTCCAACAGCTTTATGTATCCCCCATGCAGAGGAATTCAGCATGGGACACGGACATTCAATCCACAGCTCAACATCTCATTCTCCAGCAGTTTTTTATTCCAAAATATTGAACAAGGAAAAAAAAACCCTTAGCCTGTTGCACGAGGTCCTCAGTAACCTGCTCCCTGCTGACCTCTCTAGTCTCACTTCCCTCCAGAACCTCACTTATACCCTAACCCCCAACCAGTGTGGACTCTATTTTGGGCGTCTCACTTCCACGTCTGGCCTACAGAAATTCAACAGGGAGTAGATGGTAAAGGACAAATGAAAGCATGGGTGTTCACCCCCCCTAGACCCACACTGCAGAGTTCTAGAACTCAGGAGAGCCTCTACTTCACCAGCACAAATGAACTTCTGGTGCCCTTAAACCCAACCCGAAGTCTTATTTTTGAAATGGGAGTTTCTAATACCAGAAACACACTATGCCAAACTGCTGAAGCCACCAGTCACCACAGGGCCTTCCATCTGATCTACAAGCATGCTGCTCCCACCTTACCCACCTGTACCCCAAAAGAGTGGGCTCACTTCACCCACACCTGCTGCTTATTCCTACCCTGCAAAAGTTCTTTTTGAGCTTCCATGGCACTAGATCAAAAAACCCTGCTCCTGTGCATCCAGATTAGATTGTCCCAGTTGGTGGTATTCCCTCAGAAGCCTTCTAAGACCCAGTCACCCTGCACGGTTTCTCTCACCTCTGGATACCTATCATGTAATTTAACACAATTAAGCACTGTCTGCTGCTTCACGGTGAGAAACCAGGCCAGGAGACTGTGGGGAGTTGCTTAACCCCCTGAGCCTAGAGGGAAGGGATATTTTCTCCATTCACTTCCCCAAGTCCCCACCAGAGACCAGGGCACACAGCAGCTCAGTAAACAGGGGATTCAGTTGGCCATCACTACTTCAATAATCTCACGGCAACGGGCAATCTGTTGAACACAGTGGGCATACAAATCAGTTATCTTGGAACGCCTGGGTGGCTCAGTCGGTTGAGCGTCCAACCCCTGGTTTCGGCTCGAGTCATGATCTCACGGTTTGTGGGTTTGAGCCCCACATCAGATTCTGCACTGACACTGGAGCCTGCTTGGGATTCCCTCTCCTGCCTCTCCCCCACTCACGTTCTCCCTCTCAAAATAAACCTTAAAAAAACTCATGTCTTGTTCACCTTCACGTATCTTGCAGACAACAGCTACTCAACATGTGATCAGAGGCACAGCAATGAAGACTCTGTATTTGGACAGCTGTGTTCCACCCCCAGCCCCACTACTTGCACAAGTTGCTTAACTGCTGTCAACTCTCCAACATGGGTCCAATGACACTTGCCTCTTGTGGTTACAGTGCAGATTAAAGGTGTTTATCTGGAATCTAGAACAGCGCTTGCCCTGGCTCCAAGAGTATGACCTATTAAGATGCTGTAAGGAGAACCCAAAATAACCAACCAGGGAACCAAGCCCACAGCACTGGTAAAAGCTGCTTGATTCCTTGGGCACATGCAACTACAAATGAGGCAAGCTGTCAAGAAGCACCCCAGTATTCACTGGAGACTATAAAACCACCCCCATCAGAATCACCTCTAGCTTCTTCAAAGATCCCCGCTACCTCTCACCAAGCCAAAGCCTCCCACTAGGGCCAAATTGAGGAAAGGGAGGTATTCTTCCTCACTGTTGACTCCCCTTAGTTAACTTTGCTTTTTACAAGGGCTCCTTCAAAGCCTGCTGACAGCACAGCATGGTCTGGTTACTGTCAGGGTTGACAACACTGGATCGGAGAATCCTGAAGTTCAACAGCACACATGCCCACAATTTAAACTGAGTTACTGCCAAGTCCTTCCTATCACACATTGCTTAGCAATGCGGTTCCCAAACTGTTCTTACAGGTGGATGCTACATCATTTGAGCCTCAAAATAGCCTTTAAGTCAGGTCAGCAGAGCAGGTACCCATGGGTACCTCAATTTGAAGAGAAGTTAACCCTATCATTTGACCAAATGACTTGCCCAGACATCTACATGGACTACATGGAAAAATCACACGGAACGGACATGAGATGAGAGCGCAGGCAGTGAGGGTGTGAGCTAGGCGCAGGAGCAGAGGCTGCGGTGGAGGCGATGGTGGACTAGACAACACTTATCCTGAGGCAGGTGGCCAGGCATCTAACCTTGCCAACTGTCAGTATGGAGGAAGGTGAGCCTGCTCTTGGGTCCCAATATTTCAAGAGGCTGTTAAATCTGGATTGTTACGTATCATTTGTTCAGTTTCAAAATGTGCCCTGCGCAACAAAGCTCACAGACAAGACTACCAGTTGGTGACTTCGGCAGCCGCCCAGCCCAGCAGGTCCCTTGGAACAGTGAGCTCAGCCAGAGTTCATCACAACTCCAAGAGGCTACTGGATAAATGCCAACTCCACCCTCCCTGAGCACACCCCAACAGAAGCTTCCATGCCTTGTGACTGCTACCAACCTTCACTTCCACCCAGGCTCCCTGCAGCTGTGCCTGCTAGCTCACATCAGTCCCTGGGACTCTGCTCTGAAAGCCACCACCAACCCTTCAGTTTGCTTCCACCAGTCCTGCTTAACCTTCCATCCACCGGCCACTAGTTCACACACCCGCCTCCCCCAGCTCCAATTTACCTGGTGCCCTGCATCCCCTCTGCCAGCTGTCCCTTCCCTTCAGCACCTCGCTCCTGCCTGCTCCTCCCCAGTCCTCTGCTCCCTCAGTCTCAATGCCACAGAAACCCCTTCTCTTTCTACAATGTTGGCCACCAGGCACCAGTGACCTCTGCACTGATAATTTGAAATCCCCCACTCCAGGGGCGCCTGGGTGGCTCAGTCAGTTAAGCAGCTAACTCTTGATTTTGGCCCAGGTCATGATCCCAGGACTGTGGGACCAAGCCCCACATCCATGCTGAGCGTGGAGCCTGCTTAAGATCCTCTCTCTGCCCTTCTCCTCTGCTCACTCTCTAAAAGAAATAAAAATTAAAACAAAATAAAATACCCCCCCCCCACTCCTATACATCACCAGTCAGCCATTTTGGTGAAAACGGACACTTGCAGGCCTGAATCTCCCACTCCTCCACACTCTCCTACTACATCCTGGCCCTAGCAAGGACACCCACAGGGCCATGGGTTCCACAAACCCAAGAGTGCAGCCTGAGCATACAGGTGCAGCCAGGTGGAGCAACTGCACCCACCCCACCAGCCGCAGGCCTTGGCCAGCAGGTCCAGCCCCCACATCCCTATCCTCAGGTCTCCAACTTCTTCAGAGTCTCTCACCATGCTCTCCAAAACATACAACCATTCCTACCAGCAACCTTGTGCTTTCTGCTATCACGATTCTTGCCTTTTCCTGAATCCCCATCTACCAACTAACCAGGTCTTTCATTCCATTACCACTTCCTGAGGTTTCTCTGCTGCTTTTTCATCCACAGACACAGTTCCTATAGTATTTATAAGCTTGACTCCCATATGGACCCATGTTAATATGCAAACCAATCCTACACCAACTTCAGGGCAAAATAGCATCCAAAACCCTTAAGCTATTAATGCCTCTTCACCCTCAACTCAACTTCTGCACTTTCCACCCTCTCTATCCTCTCATCAAAAGGCACCACCCCCCACCTTTAGGGCGCCAGGGTGGTTTAGTCGGTTAAGCATGCGACTCGATTTCAGCTCAAGTCATCTCACGCATGGGTTTGGCCCCACACTGGGCTTGCACTAACTGTGTGGAGCTTGCTTGGGATTCTCTCTCCCCCTCTCTGCTCTTCCCTCACCCATGCTCTTGAGCTCACTCTCAAAGCAAATAAACTTAAAAATTTTTTTCAAAAAAAAAAAAGGTACCCCAACCCTCACAGTAATCTTAAAACCACCACTCCTCAAATCTCTCAAATGTACACAACTGACCAATCATCGAGCTCGAGTACTCAACCCTGATGCCTGAAAGACAAACTCAGAATCAACATCCAGCAAAGAAAAAGTAACACCACATAACCCTCCATATTTCACCAAAAGCACATACTATCAGATTTACCAAGCTATCACACACTACACCCAAATATTCGTTACACTAGAGCCTCTGATTCCCCACTCATAATACATACTCACTTATCCCATAAGCACAAACTTACAGTGGACTAACAATGATTTTGGTGGATCCTACTGACTTTATGACAGATGATGAAAACATTTAGCAATCTAGTAATTTATAATCTAGTAATTTCCTGTCGAGGCCAGCAAATTTTTCAGTTAATTAAGAATAAAGTCAGGTTCTAGGAAGACCAAAAAGGAATTCAGATTTCAAGTGTCTTTTTCAGAGACTGACCAACTAGACTGATGGCAAGTATTCACATGAGGCAAAACAGACTGGCCCTACCTATATGCTCCTGCTTTGCTGAGACTGTACACCCAACACCTTTGTGCCACGGAAAGGAACAACAGTCATGCCAAGTTTTCACTGAAAGCTTATGTGAACATGTGAATCCGGGCAGCAATCTACATCCGCTCTAACAGCAAATTATCATAACACTTCCAGTAAACATCAAATGTTTCAAACAACCAGACACATAAAAGTTCTTAGTTTATTAATCCTCTCATGAAAAATCTGCACAAACGCCAGATAGTCCCTGAAGCATCTTTACTCCTTCTGTGGAACAAAGAAAAAGAAAAATTTAGTTAGTTAACCACCTTTAAAAACCTGAAAATTAAAGTTCAAACCCTTCAACAAACTCCAAACTTAATGACGCTCATGCAGAAAAAGTATTAGTAACCTAGAATATTAACTTTGTGATAACACAAGGGAAGCATCAAGAAATAAAACTTGCAAGCATTCAAGTCAGAAATGAAATAAAAAAGCAGTTAAATACTACTAGATTTTAAAAACAAAACCATGTAGTTATCAGTATTTAAAAGTCTACAGTTCTTGAGAGAATTTGTAAGTGGACTTCCAAAACCATTTCACATGCTCTATAGTTTTAAATTACCATTATCAGTAAACAAGTCTAATGATCTACATGAAAAGCTTAAATTATACCTGTTGTCCAATCTCCAGCTCACTGAATCAGTGGCAGGGAAGGGAGAAAGGAGGGAAGAAGGAAAAGAAACATTTCATTAATAGTCCCTTTTCAAACTCCAAAATAATCTGCATTTACATGCATGCAATCAGACACCTTAAAAATGACGGTTTTCTTTGTAATTGTATACCAAACATTCTTCAGACACTCACTGATTTTATTCCCCCCCATTCTGAGAATACCTCGCATGATTACTACCGTTCTTATGTAAACAAAGTGGCATGAGGACTTCACAATGAAGAGATCATGCCAACGGCAGTGCCAACCCAAGCTGCCACCGCCTACATATACATGAAGTACACATGCCTGACCCTTATCCTTCCTGCTCTGCTCAGCAACATCATGCTGGGCACACAAGCACCATCAACAGACCTGGGAAGCATCCCACACAAGAATCTAAATTAATTTAGCCTCAGAGAAAACTCTAAATGATCAAGCAAGCCTAAAACCTGTCTCAGTTCAATACTTTAAACGTCACTGTTCACAGCCACCGAAAGCAGTACAAGTTAGTTTTTAAAAAGGCAAAACTCAGTCGATGAAAAGGCTTCAAATGCTCTTCAAAAGCGAGACTATTTATTCCTTCATTTAAAACAACTCTATCGTGATCTCCCAGTCTGTGAGTTCAAGCCTCTCGTTGGGCTCTGTGCTGAAGGCTCGGAGCCTGCTGCTCACCCTCTGTCCCTCTCTCTCAAAAATAAATGAAACGTTAAAAAAAAAAAAAAAAAAATCTATCGTACCCAAAAGCTAAGAGCAAATACCAATTTCAACATCCAAACAAAAACAAAAGTTAACATCAGTATGCCTGGCCATTTTGAGTCAAATACACGTGCATATTTGCATATTTACGCATTCATCTCCCAGCCAGGTTTTCAGAGCTATGCTAGTGAAAGGCACCAGTGCAACCTGAAGTAGGGACAGTGATGCTCAGGTCCACAGAGGTAGCCCCTCCACACACGTCACCGTCAAGCACTAACACACAGGTCTCAAAGGCTGAATGAAGACAAGAACGGGTTAAATGTCCTTTGGTCTAGATCAGTCCACTGACTGAATCTTTTTGCAACCTCTGGGACTTCCGTTGACAGGTATAAGCCTCACAAACAGGGAGCAGTTCTAAGCAGCAAGTAGTTCCTCTGGCAGTTCATCCATTACTAGAACTCCACGGCTGAGAAGACAATGTGATTAGAGAGGTGGGCAGGCATAACACATTCACTGCCTGGCAGGGAGTCATCGCTAGAGGAAGCACAAAGGGACAGTGACTACAGTGTTTCAAAACCCTACTACCCTCCAACCCAGTCTTAGCCCACTTCACATGCTATGGATTGGGGCTGCTCAAATGCACAAAAATGGTTAACATGGGGTAGTGAACTACTGTGACCAGATAGTTATAGAAAAAGAGTATTTGTCGAAAACCTTAGTGTGAATATACAATTACCTTGGAATTTTTTCAATTAAAAGAAAAACGGACAGCAGATGGAAAATCGGCGGTCAATAAAAAGCAATGTACGGGCTCCTGGGTGGCTCACTCGGGTTAAGCCTCCAACTCTTGATTTCAGCTTAGGTCATGATCGCACCATCATGACATACAGCCCCGCATTGACAGTATGGAGCCTGTCTGGGATTCCCTCTGCCTCTCTCTCCACCCTTCCCTCCCTTGCGCTCTCTCAAAATAAATAAACTTTAAAAACTTAAAAAAAAAGAAAAGAAAAAGCAATAGAATGGTACAAGGCCATTCTATTGAGCAAATGCTTCCTGGACAGATGCTTTGCCAGACTTCCTAGACTAGAGCTGCCAATGAAATCAACCAGTCCCAGGGTCCTTAAGGGAAAGACTGTTGACAAAAAAAATGAGAGAACCCTTCCCAAGCCCTGTATCAACCAAAGCCATTTCCTGGGTATGTAACTGGGGCACAGCATTTCCCAGTACAAATTAAAAGGTGCCTACTTGGTAGAGTACCCACCTTCCTCCACCAGGTCACTTCGCAACATAACATGCATTTTTGAGTTTCCAAAATAAACGAGATTAAAAGTTTTTCTCCTTTGCTCATAATCTACCATTTTAAAACATAGCATTTCAATTATAAAACACCATACAACAGAAAACTCTTGTTGTCCAAAAGCCAACATGCAAAGCATCAAAGCAAACTCCGTGAAGGTGATGCATCCCCACACCGTGCTCACAATCTCAGTACCTGCTAGACACTTCATTTCTGATGAACAAGAAATCCAAGAAAGTAGAGGGAAAAGGCAAAAAAAAAAAAAAAAAGTTCACAGAACACTTGATTATTTGTTAATTTAACAACCCAGCACCTTAATTCCATTCAACTATTATTTACAGTTAGCTAGCAAAGCTGGTAAAAAGCTGCTTATCATTAAAATCACTTCAGTCTTGGCTAACTGGAGAGGAAAGCAATTGAGATCTCTCAGCTGCCTCTCCAGCATGCCAGGAGAACATGGGCCACATTGATTCAACAGCTTCTTAAACCAGTTATCCGTTTTAAGCAAATAAATTTAATCTCCGGGAACCAGACATACTTCCCCATTAACAGTCTAAACCAATTAGCAGTAAAATGGGAAACTTTTCCTGACAGGACTTGCAAGATGCCCACCAAGATGACTGAACCGATGTGGCCCGTGTTGTGCTAATCTGTGAGCTGACAAAGGGTGGGCAAAGCTACTCTAGTGAGGTGTTAAGATACTACATCGTGTAGCGTCTCAAAACACGTTACCTTCTGTAATCCAGAAGAAGTGGGAAAAGAAAAAACATTAAAAAGGTTATTAAGAAAACAAATCCCTCCTTTCTAGAAACTAAAGACCTGCAACTGACATTTCTGTATTCTCCTTGATAAACAATACCTTTTTGCCAGCACCAACATTAGCTTTTGCAGTTCCCCTGACTTTCTTCATTCGGTTCTTGCGTTCCTTCCGCTGTTTTCTCGACGTCTTTTTCTTCTCATACAGGCCATGCTGAAGGAGAAAGGAGTACCTCATAAGTGACTGGCAACATCAACTCAGCATTAACTAATCTGGTAAGGACCATGACCAAGCCAGGCAGCTCAAGAAATGCAGCTTCCCAAAATCAATACTTCTTCAAGCACATTTAAAAATACTTGTTTGTGCTAGTACCTGGTCATCAAATTAAGGGACACGTATATGTACAAATCAATGGCACAGGAACCAGATGTGCTCTCAACGCCCCACGTCACTCTGCCGTTCCTGCTGCCTGAAGACTGTTTCCAACCAACCTTCACATGGACCTCAGCTTCAACGTCACCTGCTCAGCAAGGCCTCCCAGACCACCCAATCAAAGAGTGCAGCATCTATCTACCACATCATGTTTTCCCTCACCTGTGTTCTACTTATCTGATGGCGGAGAAAGAGAAACAGAAGTACTTGAAAGTAACCGTCTGCGTACTAGTTTACGACCTAGAATCTAAGGGAGCTTCTCCGGCTCACTGCTGTAGTTCACTCTAGTGCTTGGCACCCACAAAATGATCAAAAACCTTTCATGGTTCCTGGCTACCTGTGAGAACCAAATCCAAACTCAGACTTTAATATCAAGGATCTCAATTTGGTGCCAACCTTTCAAACTCATCCCCCTATTTCCAACTCCTATCCTTACAATTATTACTTGCCCTTCTAAACACAGCTCCAATGCCATCTCTTCAAAAGCTGTAGACTCCATTACTGACACCCTGCACTCTTTCTTATCTGTACATCTGTCGAAGAACCTTCTCTCTTAACCCCGTTAGTGTTTAGATCTGTAGCTTGTCCTTCCCCAGACTGCTTGCTCTTGCTCATTCCACTGCACCCACAGCACAATGCTGTTGAAATTCAGTCTTCAGTAACTGTTGAACAAATGAGAACACCTACTCGTGCAAGTCTATGTTTGGGTTCATTTTTCTTTGCATAATCCAAGGAATCATAAATCATGCCAAAGCCAGTTGTCTTGCCACCTCCAAAATGGGTTCTGAATCCAAATACAAAGATGACATCTGGTGTGGTCTTGTACATTTTGGCTAGTTTTTCCCGAATTTCTGTCTTAGGTACTGTTGCCTTTCCGGGGTGAAGAACATCGATGACCTTAAAAGAAATAACAAGTTTTAGCACTTATCATTACGAAATGCATTTTTTGAAGCAAAACAACCAAACTGTGATGTGTCCTTCCTTACCATCTGTTTCCGCTGAAGTAGTCGGTTGGTCATGAACTTCCTGGTCCGGATAGTTACTGTGTCATTCTGAAAATATTAGACACTAGTTAATGATACCACTCAACCTTTTCTTGATCCCGCTGTAATTTTCCAAGCTCTGGAACTGCCAAGGAGTAGCCACCAGCCATATGTGAATAATCTCTAAATATCAAATGACATTTAAGATGCAATTCCGAATCCCGCAGCTGCAGGAGCCACATTTCAAATGTTCAAGAACCACAGGAACTAGTGGTGGGAATGCTTCCATGAAAAGAAAAACAAATCCCAAGTGCCTACCTTCTAGGACACCTCTAACACACGTAAACTCAGTACCAAGAAAACCCATTCAGCAGCTTTCTGGAAACTTACTTCTCTTTACTACGGGAATCACTCTGGAGCAGTTTCTCTAACTCAACACCTCATTTTGGTCCTAATTCTGTGAGGTTTGTCCTATTTTAACCTGTTTAGGAGCACCCATGGCCTCTAACCACTAGAGGCCAGTAGCACCCCCAACTACCCAGTCGTGATAAGAAAAAAATGTCTCCAGATTTTGCAGACTGTACCCTTAAGTGTAAACAAACCCCAAAATCGCCCTCACCCAAAAACCCATTCTCTGAACTAAAACTACTTCCACTTTAACAAAGGTTATAGTCTCAACTACGTTCCTAACATCCTGCACAAATCTGACACAAACACTGCACTCTGCATGTCAACTACCCGTCTTGAATGGCCCACAAGAAATCCTACCCCCTTCTAAATGGCCCAACAGCTCTTACACAAGTGACCACCAAGGAAACGTGGGCATTCGGCATGTTTCCACTAAGAAAAAATTTTACAAAAAGAGGAGAGAAAGGAGAGGCAACAATTGGTTGCTACGTTTCAATTTCAGTTTGAAAAGCCACCCCAAAGTAAGTTCACTTCAATAGTACCCAACTCCTCAGAAGATCGGGGGGAAGGGGGGGTTGCAGAGGAGGTCGACTTAGAAATGGGTGCTGAACCTTTAAGACAGAGCTGACTAGTCATGACTTAATCCACACTCTTTGCAGGCTTCCATGTCCAGGGCCTCGGTTTCCCCAGTGTGCAAGAAGTTCCATCCGGCTGACAATATTTTAGCTTACACGTGGAATCGGCTTCACTCGCCACAACTCGCCCGGGCGCCGCCAGTACCCGCTTCACCTCTAGAGCTGCCATCACTTGCAAACCGCCTATCGCAAACTGAGACCCCCCGGTGAAATGAGTCTCACCCCACCCAGCCCAATCCACTAGGCTCCACGAAGGCGACAAACGCAGGAGACGCTCGCGCAGTCCCCAGGCCCGGGACCCTGAAACCCGGCGTGTCCGGGTCCGGCAGCGCAGCCCGGACTCCCCACCGACGGCTCCGGGTCTCTAGGCAACCAGCCTCCGTCAGACACACCCAAAGAAAAGCGACGGGGCTTCAGGTGGCCATAGCGCAAAAGGCAGGACCCAGAGACGAAGGATGGCTCAGATACGCAACGGATGACTGCACGGATCTAAGGAAACTCACCATGATGGCGGTCGAGCTTTAGGCAGCCAGGGAGGAAAAGAGAACCACTAACCGCGGGCCAATCATATCAATGCGCTCGGAAGGACCCCAGGAGGCGCCGGCGTGTGGGCGTGGCCCGAACCGTGAGGGCGGCCGCGCCAATGCCGGATTGAAAAAGGCTTAAGGTGAGCCAAGGATCTTCGGCCACACCCCCGGGATTTTGGACTGGCCAATCCAGAGGCGGAACAACTCGGGCCGACGGATTTACGCCAGCGTGGGTTCCCTTTCAGCTCAATTTACTGTCTTGAACTGCGCTTCTTTAAAGTTCCGATAAGCCGAATTATAGTTTAAATTGTCTCATTGCGAGTTAGAGGTTCGTAAAGATGCAAGACATCTTAGGAGATACTGTCAACCAGCCTCCTCATTTTATAGCGAGGAAAACTGCAGAAATCCTGACTCAAAACCTTTGTTATGTCAAATATATAAAACTATTTTCGTTGATTGCTACGTATTGTTTTTCTGAGATTTTCCTGGTGATTTTGTAAATTAAAAACAAAAAACTCATTAATTAATTTGCTTTTTCTGAAAATCTTAGTCCTTATCAACAACAACAAAAAAAAACTGTTTGATCCATAAATTCGTTTAGTTGTTTAAAGTAAAATGGTCATGCAAAAATAAAGAATATATGTACATGTTCAAAGAGACATTAGGAAAGAGCTTTCCGAAGGTTAGAATGAACGAGAAAACCACAGTGCAGGCTTTGAGGACAACTTTCCTATATTTTTTAGAATAATAATAGTTAATATTCACCGAGTGATTGTTATGTGCCTGTTACATTCTAATTACTTTCACCTTCATTTTGCCATTTGACCAACTAAGAAGTAGGGTACCTATTGCTGACCCCTTTTATAAAATGGGGAAACTAAGACATAATGAGGCTAAATAGCGTTCCCAAAGTTACACAACTTTTAGGTGGTAGTACCCACGGAGGCACTGTGGTTCCAGAACGTTTGCTCTTAACCTCTCTATGACAAAATCACTCATCAAATCTTGTTAGTATGGTCTTGTTAGTATAGTATTGTCCACAATAAGTAAAGTAAAATCTGATTTGCTTTGCTTTTCGTCTGTTGCATTTGTGTTTTGCTAGTAAGAATCCATGGAGTCTAACGTACCTTCTTACAATTCAAAGGTGTTAAACCACTTCATTGGATTCGGTTTACAGTTCCCCACAAATAGTAAAGACATTTTTGGCTCTGTAGCACTGAATCCTATGGTAGTATGGTTTCCTTGGTAGTCTCATGTGCTTAGATATCACACTAGGATCACCTCCCACAGGTTGTCACAGACTGGGTAAGCAATTTATCTCCTGTACACATTAATGATTTTCACTTTGCAGTGTCCCCTCATCTTGTATCCCTAGCTCATCATGGCTAACTTTTCACAGATTTACAGCTTCTGTTTTTGTAATCAATAACATGTTTAATTCATTTCTTTTTCAAAGTAACTTTGTAAACTGAAGGTGCACGCATGGCCGTGTTTTCTGACCTGTTTATTTCCTTCCGTGGTCGTCCAGTTGGTACCTCTGTACCCTGGGCAGGTTCATTTTAAGCCTCCACCTTAACTTAAAAAATTAGAGGATCTTAATTAAGATGTTGTTGGTGACGATGACGACGATTTTCCTCTTTATGCAGTTTTTGTCTCCCTGACTGCCTGAAAGTCCTGAGGCAAAGCGTTGCAGTATCTCTGCAGGTGTCAGAAGACCTGGAGAAATGGACCGGAAATGGGCTTTTGGAAAATACAGCACAGGCCCTGGTGCAGTTTCAAAGAGGCGCCGCAAGATGGCAGTGCAGGGAGAAGGCGAAAAGCGGCGTGTCCGAAGCCTCTCTTGACTGACAGCCGCGCCGGCGAGTAGCGGAAGAGGAAGCGACCACGTGGGGCGCTCTACGGTGGCCGAGAGGATGCCACTGCTGTATTAGTAACGAGGCAAGAAGCACGGCCGGGAGGTGCAGGGAGCTACGTTTCTCTAATCTAGCTCCCCCGGTCTCGAGGAGGGTGCCCCGGCAGCCGTCACCATGGTGAAGGAGCAGTTCCGAGAGACAGATGTGGCCAAGAAAATGTAAGGAGGAGCAAGAATGGCCAAAGGACGGAGAAATGAGGGCCAAAGGGGCGCGAGGTCAGGGGTCCTGGGTTTCAAAGAGTCGGAGATGAGGGTCAGTTGGAAGGGGAGGGCCAGGAATCAGCGGAAGATGGTGGGCAAAGCTTAGAAGTAATCAAGGTAGGTCAAAGAAATCGGTCAGGCAGAGGGCATTCCAGCACTCGGGGGACTGCAGGCCGGGGGTGGCCCCTGGGCTTTGGGAGGAGTAGGTGGGATGGGACGTGAGCCTTGGGCCTAAGCACGAGTCCTCTCGAGGTCAAACGATGGCGCCTTTGTTTCAGCGAATCTTCTGCCACTGCAGCGTGGGGGAGCAATCTGGGCCGGGGAGTGTGTCTAATTCTGGTATTACTGCAAAGCACCTAACACGGAGGCAACATTTGCTGACCAAAAGCTTGGAGTTACCAGCTAGAAAGCTGTACCACTGGGCTGTGGGTGGCAGTCTCAAAAATAAGGCTGCGCTTCTGGGTCTACTCCTTCAGAGCTTAGTTATCAGGCCACGACCTCTCCTTAATGCTTCCAGTGGGAAAATGAACCAGTTGCTGTTGCAGCAGATGCTCACTGAGGAAGGTATGGTGTGCTAGACCCAGCCATAGGCTTTAGGGATGGGGCGTGAATAAGACCTTACTGCCTAGTCTAGTCGAGGAAGGTAGACAAGTGAACCTTGGCAAGTACAAGCGTAGGTATAGGGGTTCAGAGAGTATGTTATGAGAAAGCAGAAAAACGCCGACCAGATAAGGAGCGCACTGGAGGGAGAAAGGAGTGATGAGAAGGACGTGGGAGATCTGAAGCTGTGTTCCAGAGTCATCTGGCAGGCAGTAAGGAACCTTTGAAGCGTGTTAAGCAGGGAAGTGTCTTGATAAGAGTGCTTCTTCTGGAAGATCTCTTGATTCTTGGGGAACAGAGTAAGAGAGAGACCTTGGAGGCCGCTGCAGGGGGTCCAGGCAGGGGTAATGATGGTCTGCATGAGGGTGGTAGAGTCATTGGAGAGACGTGGATTTTAGAGGAGTTTAGGATATAAAATTGACAGGATTGTTAGGGATGAGGGAAGGGAGAAATGAGATTGAAACACAGAATTTCTTGCTTGGGCAGCTGTGTGGATGGTTGCCATTCAAGGGGAACAAGTATCTTACTTGGAAGAATCCGTATTTCCCTGGCCCCTCATGCCCACCCCAAACCCCATCCATATTCAGATGTAATCTGTTTTCACAAAGCAGGCTGGCAGACCCTGTTAAGATGCAAATTAGGTATCTGAGACTTCCATTTAAAACCTTCTAACAGCTTTCTTTTGCACTGACATTTAAATTCTCTACCAGAGTTGCTAAGCCCAACCTGACCTGAGCCCTGTACACCTCACTGATTTCATCCTGTACCATTAGTTTTCTGTGCTCCATCATACTGGCTTGGTTCATTTGGTTCTCGAATGCCACGCTTGTGCTGGCTCTGGGACCTTTGCCCTAGTTGTTCTCTACTAAAAATGCCGGACCTCTGTCTGGTTTTACGGCTGTCTCCCTCTTACTTAAAATTCAGCTTAAATGTCAACTTTACAGAGACTTTCTGACCCCATAACATAGTTTTCTTAGACTCTGTCTACCACTTCATATCATTTTCAATCTCTGCATCTATTCACTTTTGTGTCTGTATTTGCTTGTCTCTCTTGCCCACCCTGAACCGTGAGTCCCATGTTGGCAGGGTCCTTGTCTGTGTCCTCTAATATGGATCTTCAGCTTGGCACATCGTAAATCCCCGGTTTGTTGGTCAGATGGTTGAAGGAAAAGATTTGGGAAAGAAAGTTCTGGGTTCTGTTTTAGATGTGTCGAGTTTGAGGTGCCTGTACGGCTATGCAGAAGAGGTGTCTATTACCGTCTCCAGCCGAGTAGTAGTAGCTGGTCTATAGGAGATTAGACAGACATTAACAGGTACTCCAGTGACACAGTCACTCAAGAGGGATGTGTAGAATAAAAAGGAGTTGTGTTGCATCCCTAGGTGAGGAGAGATCATACTTAAGGGATGGTAGTAGAAAAAACTACAAAAGAGACTTAAGAAGGAACAGGTGGCATGGGGCCAAGGCATTCAAAGAGTATGTGGTGTCACCAAGGCCGTGAGAAGAAAATATTTCAAGATAAGGGGGAGAGAGAGTTAACATCCAGCACTGCAGAGCAGGAAAATAAGAACATTCTCCTAGAATTTAGCAGCAAGCAATCATTCACTTGATAGTAAGAATGGAAATTATTTCAGTAGGACGAAGGGATGCTTACCAAAGAAAAATGGGAGAGATTTGAATATATTTAATAATAGCACAGCGAGCCTACAGACAGTTGGAAGGATAAGGTTGGTTGTGGTGGCTCACTGTGCAATAGCCGCTTTTGGTAAGCGGTTTTGATGTAATTTCTCCCCTCTCTCGTTATTAAGCTCTGTGCACTACATTGGATTTCCACTTGCGATCCCAAGATCAAGAGTCTTGGTGCCCTACCGACTGAGCCAGGCAGGCACCCCAACTCCCATCTCTTTTTATTCCAGAAGCCACATCTGTTTTGGAATGAAGTCACCTGAAGAGATGCGCCAGCAGGCGCACATCCAGGTTGTGAGTAAGAACCTGTATAGCCAGGACAACAACCACGCCCCCTTGCTGTATGGTGTGCTTGACCATAGGATGGTAAGGTCCCAACCCTTCCCTCTTCTGTGCGTTTTGACTTGCCAGATTGGAAGAAGCAAGAACTTCTCTCCATCTCCCTTGTTCCCCCTGCACATCTCAGGGTCTCCAGACCTCGGTCTGGAGGATTTGAATACACTGCACTTTCCCAAGCGATTTTGACTCAGAGTCACCTGGTCCCTCTTTCCTGTGCAGTGGTCTCCATTAGTGATTGCGTGTGCTTTTTTCCAAAGGGTACAAGTGAGAAGGACCGTCCTTGCGAGACCTGTGGGAAGAACCTGGCTGACTGTCTGGGACACTACGGGTACATTGACTTGGAGTTGCCATGCTTCCACGTGGGCTACTTCAGAGCAGTTATAGGCATCTTACAGGTAGGCGCAGAGGTGTCCGTTTTTAGGGTGTAAACTTAGGAACTACTGCTCAGGGACACTGGGAGTGAGCTTAGGAGCCGTGAGTGGTCAGAGGGACATCTGGGGAGGATTTTTACATTACATAACGTAATACTGCATCTTACAAGAAGACTCGTAAGGATTCTTTACTCTTGATTTTTCTTGAGTAGGAGGTAAGTACGTGTTGTAAAAAGTAATCATGGGCGCCTGGGTGGCTCAGTCAGTTAAGGGTCCAATTCTTGATCTCTGCTCAAGTCATGGTCTGACAGTTCGTGGATTCAAACCCTACATCAGGCTCCGTGCTAATGGCACAGAGCCTGCTTGGAAATCTCGCTCCACCTCCCTCTCTCTGCCCCTCCCCTGCTTGCTTTCTCTGTCTCTCTCTCAAACTAAACTTTTTAAAAAAAAAATTTTTTTTTAGCGTTTTACTTATTTTTTTTTTCCAACTTTTTTTGTTTTTGTTTTTGTTTTTTTAATTTATTTTTGGGACAGAGAGAGACAGAGCATGAACGGGGGGGGAGGGGCAGAGAGAGAGGGAGACACAGAATCGGAAACAGGCTCCAGGCTCCGAGCCGTCAGCCCAGAGCCTGACGCGGGGCTC
Organism: Prionailurus viverrinus; assembly: GCF_022837055.1. Lineage (NCBI taxonomy): Eukaryota > Metazoa > Chordata > Mammalia > Carnivora > Felidae > Prionailurus > Prionailurus viverrinus. The sequence goes on along the minus strand of NC_062571.1, from coordinate 38,687,434 downwards.
AAACTCCCGGACCGCGAGATCGTGACCTGGCTGAAGTCGGACGCTTAACCGACTGCGCCACCCAGGCGCCCCTTGTTTTACTTATTTTTGAGAGAGTATGAGTATGAGAGACACCCAGTATGAGTGGGGGAGGGACAGAGAGAAGGAGGAAGACACAGAACCCGTAGCAGGCTCTAGGCTCTGAGCTGTCATCACAGAGCCCGACGTGGGGCTTCATCCCACGAACCATGAGACCATGACTTGAGCTGAAGTCAGACTCTTAACCAACTGAGCCACCCAGGCGCCCCATAAGTAAACTTAAAAAATAATAGTAATCATGAATCAAGCAGTACAGAACAGCACAAAATTTAAAAATCAGCAAAAATTCTACCAGGCAGCTCTGACTATAGGTAGCATTCTGGTGAACATCAGCCCCCTCTCTGTGCATATCTCCGGGCACATCGCTTAAAGTCTCCTGGGCAAGAGGTAGGGGTAATTTTTTTTTTTTTTTTCCTTCAAGAAAAGACTTTTTCATTTCTCATCCTTTCATCGGTTTTAATTTTTAAAAGATGATCTGTAAAACCTGCTGCCACATCATGCTGTCCCAGGAGGAGAAGAAGCAGTTTCTGGATTATCTGAAGAGACCCGGCCTGACCTACCTCCAGAAACGTGGCCTGAAGAAGAAAATCTCTGATAAGTGCCGGAAGAAAAACATCTGCCATTACTGTGGTGCTTTTAATGGTGAGGAGAACACATAAAAGGTTTGGTGATAGTCATTTCTACTCACTCTGGTCCATTTAGCTTATTAGTTTTATGGAGTGTTGGGAGGTCAGGTTTTTTTCTTGCAAACTAGACATTAGAGCCTAGCAACTGATGCCCTGTTAGCCAAATGCATTTTCAGTGATTTCATTAGCCAGACTGCAGCCTCAGGCCAGCCTGAGCAAGTATCTCATTTTCCCAACCTTGGTAAATAAATTCTCTCTTACAGGTACTGTAAAGAAATGTGGATTACTGAAGATAATTCATGAGAAATACAAGACCAACAAAAAAGTGGTGGATCCTATTGTATCAAATTTCCTTCAGTCTTTTGAAACAGCCATCGAGCATAACAAAGAAGTAGAACCACTGCTGGGAAGGGCGCAGGTGAGCCTGAAATCACATGCCTGCCTCCCCCTGCATCACACGCACCCATTCTTACCCCCCCCCCCCCCGATAGACATGTCTTCCGAAATGAGAAGCTCCGTTAAGGTAGATCTCTAGGAATACTTCCATGGAAAGTGTTTATCTTACAGTGTGTTCAGTGTTTAATGTAGACTGATGATGTAACTAACACGCTTTTTTTTTTTTTTTTGCATTTATTTATTTTTGAGAGACAGAGACCGCATGAGCAGGAGAGGGGCAGAGAGAGAGGGAGATACAGAATCCGAAGCAGGCTCCAGGCTCCGAGCTGTTGGCACAGAGCCTGACACGGGGCTCAAACCCACAAATTGTGAGATCATGACCTGAGCTGAAGTCGGACGCTCAGCTAACTAACACACTTTGAATTGTGCAGACAGCATGTCACAGTTGTATCATAAGAGATTGTGGCATCACAGCTATACAGAGCATAAACTGAGAGAGCCTGTGTCTCACATGGGTGAGATCTAAGAAATTGTAGGTAACTCCCGTTACTTTTCTTGGTACAGGCTTAACTAGTAGAACTTTATGAAGTAGCCTGTTCTGCCTCACTTTGATTTCGATTAGTACTGAATTCACACAGTACCATCCAGAATTGGTAGTATACAAAACTAACAAATCAGTTGAGTGGCTACTGAGTACCAAATTCTGTCAGTCATATGGGGAATGTCAGGAACTGTAAGACAGTGGGTCTGTTGTTACTGACCCCACCGTTTAGATGTGTCACGAGCAAGTAGTCTGAAAAGATAACTGACATCCTGGGCCAGGGCACTAACCATCACTTGAGTGGCAGAGACCGGAAGTACAGTACGGTGGGAAAGGAGGAGGAACGTGTTGCTTTGGGCTGGGCTGGGAAATACTGAGGAAAGGTGTGGTTTGTTCTGGTCTTCAAACAGGAGTAGGGTTTACAGAATCGAGGGTAGTGAGCTCAGCACATCCAGGCGGCAATGCCTCGGCTGATTCTGAGGCTGAGGCTCTGAAAGACCAGAGAGTGCTAATGAAAGCACTTGCCTTCAGGGACTGCTCAGAGGGACAGGACCTGTTCCTTGCTCTTCACATGGATTGCCTCTGATTTAATCCTCAGCAGCGCTTGAGACAGCCCTGCCCAAAGTGACAGAGAGGACTCAAGCCACGGCAGCTGGAGTGCTAGAGAAAAGACACAAGTGAGAGCTTGGTGTAGAGTGCGTCCTGCTCCGAGGAGCGTGGCCCCATCAGAGGCTTTGAGGTGGTGAATGGTTCATGGTGAATAAATGACAGAATTGCAGGACAGCCTGACTGCTCTTCACAAGACCCCATTACCAGAGAGAAAGGGCAGGTCACGGCTTAGGAGAAAGCGGTCACAATTCATACATCTGACAAAGGACTCTCGTATCCAGGGAACGGTCCTGAAAAATCAGTAAGAAAAATAACCTGATTTTTTAAAATTTATATTTATTTTGAGAGAGAGAGAAGGTAAAAGGCAGAGAAAGAGAGGAAAAGAGATAGAATCCCAGGCAGGCTCCGCACTTCAATGCAGAGCCCAGTGTGGGGTTTGAACTCACAAACCGTGAGATCATGACCTGAGCTGAAATCAAAGGTCAGACTCTTAACTGACTGAGCCACCCAGGTGCCCCAAAATACAACCTGATTTTAAGCAGTGGGAGCAAAACTTGAATTGGCACGTCCCAAAGCATCCATTCCGATGCCAATAAACAAAGGAACATTGTTCAATGTTATTAATCATCAGGGAATCACTAATTACAACTATACCCACACGGAAAAATGGAAATGTAAAAAAACTGAAAACTGCCTCCTTGCAAGGACGTGAAGTGACTAGCACTCACATTGACAGTGTGGAAGGTTACCGCTACTTTGAACGGCCGTTTAACAATTTCTTACAAAGTTACGCCTACACTAACCATACAATTCAGCTGTTTGTTTTTTTTTTAATTTACATCCAAATTAGCGCATAGTGCAACAATGACTTCAGGAGTAGATTCCTTAATGCCCCTTCCCCATTTAGCCCATCCCCCCTCCCAAATCCCCCCAGTAACCCTCTGTTCCCCATATATATGAGTCTCTTATGCTTTGTTCCCCTTCCTGTTTTTATATTATTTGTGTTTCCCTTCCCTTATGTTTATCTGTTTTGTCTCTTAAAGTTCTCATATGAGTGAAGTCATGTGATATTATAGGTATTTCTCTGACTAATTTTGCTTAACTTAATACTCTCCAGTTCCATCCACGTGGTTGCAAATGGCAAGATTTCATTCTTTTCAACTGCCAAGTTATACTCCATTGTGTAGTATATACCACATCTTTATCCATTTATCCATCGATGGACATTTGGGCTCTTTCCATACTTTGGCTGTTGTTGATAGTGCTGCTATAAACATGGGGATGCATGTGTCCCTTCGAAACAGCACACCTGTATCCCTTGGATAGATACCTAGTAGTGCAATTGCTGGGTCGTAGGGTAGTTCTATTTTTAGTTTTTTGAGGAACCTCCATACTATTTTCCAGAGTGGCTGCACCAGCTTGCATTCCCAACAATTGAGCAATTTTAATCCAGTACATACCTGAGAAAAACGAGTGCATATGTCTGCAGAAATATTTGTATGAGAATGTTCATTGCAAGTTTATTAATAAAAGCCAGAATTGGAAATAGCCCAAATGCCTGTCAGCGGGAGCATAGCAAATTGTCATAAAAAAAATTTTTTTAATGTTTATTTATTTTTGAGAGAGAGACAGAGCATGAGCCAAGAAGGGGCAGAGAGAGGGAGGGAGACACAGACTCTGAAGCGGGCTCCAGGTTTTGAGCTGTCAACGCAGAGCCCGACGCGGGGCTCGAACCCACAAACCATGAGATCATGACCTGAGCCGAAGATTGGCGCTTAACTGACTAAGCCACCCAGGTGCCCCTAGCAAATTGTCATAGATCCACACGATGGAATACTATGCCGTAATGAAAGAAGTGAACTCGTGACACACAACCTGGCCAAAGGTCAGAATCCTGCAGAGAACAAGAAGCATATACAAGAGAGTACGTAGTGTATGATTCCACGTAGATCAAGTCCAGCAATAGGCCAGACTGATCTGTGGTGATTGACATCAGGAGAGTAGTTACCCCTGGGGTGAGAGCTTGGTACTGACTGAAAAGAGGTATCAGGGTCCTGGGGCGCTTAGGTGGCTCAGTTGGTTAAGCGTCCGACTTTGGCTTAGGTCATGGTTCATGAGTTTGAGCCCCCCATGGGGCTCTCTGCTGTCAATGCAGAGCGTGCTCAGGCTTCTCTCTCCCCCCTGCCACTCCCCTGCTCGTGCTCGCTCGCACTGTCAAAAATAAAAAATTTTTTAAAAATACCGAGGTCCTTTTATGGAGAGATGGAAATACTCTGTATCTTGATCGGAACACTAGTGTGTGTCTGGTATATATGCGTAGAAACGTGTCAGTCTCTTTAGGATTTGTGGAATTTAGTATGTGTGAATTATGCCTTGACTGGGGAACAGAGCGGGTACAAAGAAAACAGACCGTGAACCTGGTGGTGTTAAAGGAGCCAGAGGCCAGAGTCACTGCACGCAGTAAGAATGGTCAGGGGCTACAAGTGTGCATGCAGACATCTGGGAAAGGGGAGTGTTCTGGAAATGGGGAGAGAGGGTGTCAGCAATTGATTCAGGCAGAAATGTCTTCAAAGGCAGTAAGGGTGAAGCTGCTACAGAGGAAGTGCGGGCGGGCTGAGGAAGATGGTCTTGGCCCTTGTACAGCCCAAGAGAGAGAGGCACTGTCCAGGCTGGTGGCTGTGCAGAAGGCTTTCAGAAGCCTGGTGAGCAGCCTTGGTCATGGGCGTGAAGGGTGCCTGGGCTTTCCTGGGGGCGGCCTGACTTGCAGGGTGCCCCTGCACACACTCTGCCGCTCCTGGATCAGCATCCTTGACAGCCCACCACTGCCCCCTGCCAGCTTTCTGTCCGGGACGGGTGACCACTGTCTCTGCTCCACACACTCTCCATAGTAGGGAGTAGCACGATTCTCCCATACAGCCTGGGAGGCATCTTGTTTGGGAAAGTCTCCTTCCTAAATGACTCAGCCCTGGAGGTAACCCCTCCCATTTCAGAGTCTAGAGCATCGAGCTTGGCTCCCTGGGCATTCCCCCACTGCCGCCACCCCCGTGTATCTCACCCCACTCTATCCAGATTGATGCCCCAGAGGTGGTTTAGGGTAGTGGTGAAGAGCTTTGGCCTTGGAGTCGGACCCAAGATTAGAGCCCAGTTCTGCTGCTTATTTGTTCTGTGACCTTAGACACGTGACCCAACCTGGACTTGAGTTTTGTAACTCTAAACAGGGATTACAAGAGTATCTGCTTTAAGGCTATTGTGAGGATTAAGAGTTGAATTCCAGATCAAGTGCTTAACAGAGTGCCTGGTGCAGAGCAAGTGCTTAGACCGTATTACCCAGTTGCAGTAGTTAGCGCTGCTACTGACAGTATGAGAACAACGACAGGGGTGCCCAGCTGGCTCAATGAGAAGGACTTGTGACTCTTAATCTCAGGGTCATGAGTTCGAGCCCCACTTTGGGTATAGAAATTACTTCAAATAAATCAACTTCGAAAATAAATAAAAGCAATTTTGTCTAGTGCATCTATATGATTCAATTTACGATAATGAAACTATTTTAAAAAAAATAATGACAGACGTGGTGAGGATAGATGAGGTTTCCTCCCCCTCCACATGTAGGCTCAGACTCCATGTCCTTTTGGCTTTACTCAGCCTGCTCCCTTCCCCTCTTTACCAAACTCTCCCTTCCCTTGGCTTCTTCCCTGCAGCCCGGCACACCTCTGTTCTCCGGACCCTTTGACCTCACTCTTTCCTCAACCACATGTCCATTGTCTGTGCCTCCATAGCACCTGTGTTCCATCTTACATTTCTGCTGGTTTCTCTTTTAAGTGTGGTCTATAACAAGATCTGTTTTTCTGAGACCCTGTTTGATGACACTCACAGTGCTTGGACAGTGTGGGGGCCTCCAGACTCATCAGAGACCATCAGCTCATCCTGCCTTTTTTTTTTTTTTTTTAAGTTTATTTATCTCAAAAGAATGTGTGCACGCTGGGGAAGGAGCACAGAGAGAAGGGGGGAGAGAATCCCACGCAGGCTCCATGCTATCAGTGCAGAGCCCAACATGAGGTCGAGTTTATGAACCCAACCATGAGGTCGTGACCTGAGCTGAAATCAAGAGCCAGACGCTTAACAGACTGAGCCACCCAGGGCCCCTCATCCTGGTTCTTATACCAGCTGTGGAAGAAGGGAGGGGGCAAAACAGGAATTCACCATTTGCCTGATTCCGAATGGCCCTTCCTCAGAACCGCTTAGTAACCTGAAGTGAACAAAGCATCAGTGACTTACTTTTACCTTTTGTGGAGAGGGGCATTGTGCAGACAGGCGAACGTATTGCCCTGAAGTTCATTGATCTCAGGAAGATCCACATCCTGACATGTTTACCTACCCATTTAATTTCCAGGAACATGGAACCCCGTATGCCTTTATGGGTAGCATAGCATTCTTGAGTTGATGGAGACCATAGAGCAGTGGTTCTGGACCTTTCCTGGCTCACAGACCTCTTTAGGAATTGAACAAAAACTCTGGACTCTATCTCCAGAAGACTAGTGTATATCCACTCCCTGTTTTTTGTTTTGTTTTCAATTTGTTTTCATTTTTTAGAGCATGCAAGCCGGGAAGAGGGGGAAAGAGAGTCTTTTTTTTTTTTTTTTGGTGTGGGGGGGGAGAGTACCCTCAAGAAGGAGAGAGAGGATCTTAAGTAGCCTCTGTACTTGGCATGGAGCCTGCCGTGGGCTCAATCCCGCAATCCCGGGATCGTGACCTGAGCTGAAATCAAGAGTCGAGTTGGACGCTCAACCAACTGAACCACCCCAGGTGCCCCATCCAGTCCCAGTTTTAATGTAAATCCAGGGGTTGGTGGACCTGCAGATAAGAGTTTGTCCATAGATGGCATCAGTCTTGCCTCCCCACCAGATATAAATGCCTTCCACAGCATCTCCGGCAGACTGAGCGGCACGCTGAGAGCACGCGGTGCTCTCTTCACCACCACCCAAGGCAGCCCACGCTCCACCAGGGAGCCCTAGCTGTTGGGATATTCCGCCTCAGACCAAACAGCCCTTCTGTCTCTCTAGTGGTCCCCAACTTCTGTTTCCTGTCATATAACGATAAGTCAGGCCCACTTCCGTGTGTCTCTTGGGAGATTGTTGTTACGTGACTCTTGCCAGTCTTGCCCCCCTGCATCGTGGATGTCCGTGATGTCCTTGTCTGGCACGACTCTGGTACTACAGGTGACATTCAGCCTTCATCCTGTTCCTTGAGCTCTTAGTTTTAGATTTCCTTCAACTGCTTCAGGTGGCCATGAGGTGCTTGTTGCTGGGGGACAGGGAAGCTGAGGGAGGTGAATTCTGTGGGCAGGGACCAGACTGCAAAACGTCAGGCAGGATTCCTTCTCCCCAACTCTACTGCCATCTCTTCCAGGGTAGGACCATGGAAACTTCCTCTTGCGACAGTGTTTTAAGGGCAGTGGCTGTTCAAACATTTCTTCTTGGTTTTGCTCCCTATTTCATTAAGTTACGCATAGCAAGTTCTGGTTGTAACGTGTTCTTGGTCACACAGTCTCTCATCCCAAGAAAATGTAATAAGCAGCAACAAGACACGAGCTGACTGTTCTTAACTTTCGTCTTTGGGTATCTCTGATCATTTGTATAGTTCTTGTATTACGAGTGAATTGTTGTAGCATAGCACTTCTATTAAATGAAGTTAATACAAAGGCAATATAAGTTCACTGTAGAAAATTGAAATGTAAACGAAGAAGCGATTATAATTCCATTCACCTGCAGACAGTACTGTTAACACCTCGCTAAATGTACATTTCCTCTTTTCTGTACAGATGTACATTTTCCCCCAAAATGAGATCATATTATACACACACTTCTTTCATTTACCAATGTCTTATGAACACCTTCCATAACAGTGGCTACATTTCTGTAATGTGGTTTTTTAATGGCTTCATGCTTGCTCACATGTGGATATACCATGACTTTGTCTAGCCAGCAACCTATCAGACAGTCTCAATTCTTCGCTATTAACGGCTTTACTGAACATCCCTATAGCCAAATCTCTGTGTTGACTTCTAAAGTCAGACCCTGTGGAATAATTATGAGAAGTGGAATTACTGGCATTAAATAATTGGAAGGAAAGGTATACACATGTTTAGGGTTCTGCCAGTGTAGCGTGTTACCAACAGAAATCTCTGCCCATGTTTGTACTTACTCTGAGTTCCGTGGTGGGTTGGGTAGAGTGCACAGAGAAGTAAACCCGTGCCCAAGCTGTGGGAAGTTAACGTGTGTCTCCATTCTTCCTTTCCTGCTCTCCATAGGAAAACCTGAATCCCTTAGTAGTTCTGAATTTATTTAAACGAATCCCAGCTGAAGATGTCCCTCTACTTCTAATGAACCCAGAAGCTGGAAAGCCCTCTGATTTGATTCTCACGCGACTTTTAGTGCCCCCTTTGTGTATCAGACCCTCCGTCGTGAGTGATTTGAAGTCTGGCACCAATGAAGATGATCTGACGATGAAACTGACAGAAATCATTTTCCTAAATGATGTCATCAAAAAGGTCAGTATTTCTAAGCCCCAGGTTTAGGAGTGTATCTATGCAAACGCTTCTTACCGAGAAAGATTGACCCAGGATCATTTTTTTTTCTTTCTTTCTGCTCATTTTTAGCATCGCATATCAGGAGCTAAGACCCAGATGATCATGGAAGACTGGGATTTCCTGCAGCTGCAGTGCGCCCTCTACATTAACAGTGAGCTCTCGGGCATCCCCCTCAACATGGCGCCCAAGAAATGGACCAGAGGTTTTGTCCAGCGCCTAAAGGGAAAACAGGGTACGTTTCCAACAAAATGTGCAGGAGACAGTCTTCTGCCTTATGTTACCCTTTTTTTGGAGTGTGTCTAGTGTATCTAGTTGGAAATTACAGAATTTTCTTGTTTGTGGTCATACTATATCCCCAAACAGCATACATTTGTGCTGCAGAGACCTATAACCTATTTTTATTGATTTAGGTCGATTTAGAGGCAACCTTTCAGGAAAGAGAGTGGATTTTTCTGGCAGAACAGTCATCTCACCTGACCCCAACCTCAGGATTGATGAGGTAGCCGTGCCAGTTCACGTGGCCAAAATTCTTACTTTTCCTGAGAAGGTAAGTACCATTCAGCCGCTTGATTCTGTTTTGACTCCAGTCTTTTACATTATTATTTTGAGATTCCAAACAGTAGGCAGTTGGAAAATCCCGAGGTGTGCGTGTTATCTTCCAGTCTGACGCATATACCACCGCATGTAGTGTCTGCAACATACACAAACACAGATATGTCTGCCTTTGTGTGTATGTATATATTCACATTTATGTCGGACATCTCTTCTGCAACTTACTTCTCCAAGGAGTATGGTCTTTGCCCTCTTCCTGTGTTGGTTCTTACCTCTTCTTTTAAAATAACTAATGATAGGGGCGCCTGGGTGGCTCAGTTGGTTGAGCATCTGACCTCAGCTCGGGTCACGATCTTGCAGTTCGTGGGGCCAAGCCCCGCGTCAGGCTCTGTGCCGACAGCTCGGATCCTAGAGCCTGCTTCAGATTCTGTGTCTCCCACCCTCTCTGCCCCTCCTCTGCTCACACTGTGTCTCTCCCTCTTTCTCAAAAATAAATGAAAATTTTAAAAAGCAATAAAATAAAATAAGGCCACTAAATGATAAACACCACATCCAGTTAATTTTCTTGGGATAGATTATTATTTTTAAGGCCTTAACAACCATCGAGTCCAATATCTGGGGTGTTTTAAGACTATTGAGGCATAGCCAGAAAGGCTGCCCCACTTTACACTTAACTCACACTCATCATGAGTGTAAAATGGCCTTTACAGTAACTGAGGTATAGAAAATGCAAGGCCTGATAGCAGGAAGGTATTGGCTTCGGGTTTGCTTTTGAGATTCATAATTAGCCCAGATCATGGAAGCTTCCGGTAAAGCTTGTGTAAAGTATCCTTAGTTGATTTACTAATGATCTAGAGTTTCCTTCTGACAGTATTTCACGAGACTGTTGTCCAAGAGGTCATGGGACATGATGTTGCAGACCAGGGTCTAACAGTGCTGGTGCCACAGCTTTTAAACCTCGGGAGCCCATGGTAAATCACTGCTAGTAAAGTTGCCAACTGCTCATAGAATGTTCTGGAAGGTCCTTTCAGCTGAGTCCAGCCCACTCATTTTACTAATGGGGAAACCAAAGGCCAGAAAGGACTTGGCCATTTCACCCTTCCAGTGGTGAGTTCGGACTGGAACCCGGGTGCCTGTGTGCCAATCAGCTGTTGTCGTTAAACCCAAGACTCTAGGCAGCAGGAGATAAACAAGTTTCTTCTCTTTCTTCTGGAATCACTCAAGGAAAGTAAAGATTGAGACACAGTACAGTATAGTGTGCTAGCTTATGGAAAACTAACAGCCTCTCCTTGTGTCTTCTATCGTGGTTGTGCAGGTGAACAAAGCAAACATCAACTTTTTGAGGAAACTGGTTCGAAATGGCCCTGAAGTTCACCCAGGAGCCAATTTCATTCAGCAGAGACACACACAGATGAAAAGGTAATGCTGTCTCAATATATTTTTCTTTTTAATTTTTTTTTAACATTTATTATTGAGAGCAGAACATGTGCATGGGAGGGGCAGAGACTGGGGGGTAGACACAGAATCCAAAGCAGGCTCCAGGCTCTGAGCTGTCAGCACAGAGCCTGACGTGGGGCTCAGACCCACAAACTGTGAGATCATGACCTGAGCCAAAGTCTGATGCCTAACTGATTGAGCCACCCAGGCGCCCCAAGCTGTCTCAATCTAGCTGTGTGTAACGACCTTCTCATGACAGAGGTCGCCATATTCAGCCAAAGAATGTCGTCCAAAATCCGGCATTTGTGACATTTTACCTGTGGAAAATACTGTTTAAATTGTAGTGAGCCTAGGTATGTCATTTGCTGTGCTTACTCGTTGCATATACACAAAATGTCTATTTGTTCCCTTGCGTTTAACGTTGGATCTAGGAAGACAGAACACGTGGGGGTGTGCAAGCCAGTCATTTTCTACATCGTGTGGGCTCTCTGGGGTTACTTGACTCTACTCACAGCCTAGGGGGCACTGGTTTGGCCAGCTCTGACCCTTCACTGATCTCTGGTGCCTTTTTATCTCTTGAGACAAACATGAGACAAAACATATCAACAGGGTGCTGTGGGAGAAGCTGACTTATGACTGCACTTTTGTAATTCTAAGACATAATTTTCTCATATTTAACATTTACAAAATGAGGACCTATCTGTGTCATAGTTTAATGGCTTGTGGAGGCAGCTTTGATCCAATGAAATATCCATCATTTTAGAGACTGAATCCTGACATGAAGAGGGAGCACCTTGGTGAGGGAGCTTTGTTCTCACAGATCACGTTTCTTATCACATGTGTAGGTTTTTGAAGTACGGAAATAGGGAAAAGATGGCTCAGGAGCTCAAGTACGGGGACATCGTGGAGAGGCACCTCATAGATGGAGATGTGGTGCTGTTCAATCGGCAGCCCTCCCTGCACAAATTGAGCATTATGGCGCATCTGGTGAGTGTGAGATTCTGTTTTTATTTTCTGTTGGTGGGAGTCTGCTGTGTGCGCATGCTAAATTCCAGACTCCTAAAATTAAGATTGCCGGTAATCTGAAATTTTTTGTCACTTTTGATTTTTCTCTTCCTTCACTTTTTAGTTTGAGTGAAACTTTTACATTTTAAGCTTCCCTTCAACGTTTTTAATATTTATAAAATCCGCACTCAACAGTAAAACAGAAAGGAACTAATTGAAAATTGGCATGAAAGTAACTGGCATGATTTCACTTGCAAATGAAAATATATACATATATATGTGTATGCAGACTTATGTAAAACAGATAGAGCTGAAAGTTGACTTGGGGTTTAACGTGGCTTATTAACTACGGAACTAAAATGCTTAGGAGATTTTTCGTCACAGTGGCCCTCCAATGAAGACCTTGGAGCATATTTTTTTCAGTGATTTCGTTTTGCAACAACAGCAGTTCCTTTTTCTGGAGATTTAAAATGGAAATGAGGTGCAACTTTAATTCGTTAAATATTCATAAATTCTCCTATCTCCAAAGCCGTTAAATCCACGAGCATTTGCAACAGCATTTAAACAGCCTCTTCAGTTAGTGTTTTTCTAGATTCGGTCTTTCAGTTTACGAACATGCTGCATCAGTCATTTTACTTAAGCGTGGAAATACCAAAGAAGCACTTTATGACTATGGGATTACGATCATGGGGATCTGGGAAGGTGAACAAAATCCCTCCCTTTCCAGAAACTTTTGCTTGACTTTGGGACATTTTCAAAGTAAAGGTTTTTTTGCTTGAAAAATTTCAAATATATACAAAAGTAGAAAGAATACCATGATGAACTCATATGTTCCCATTCTCTATATTGAATAATTTTCCAAGATTCTGCCACACTTGCTTTCTCTCTCCCTTCTTTCTTTGATGACCCAGGTGCCAGGTCTTTTCTCCGTGTGTGATCAGTTCACGCATGTGATGGGGGCACCTGGGTGGCTCAGTCAGTTAAACAGTTTACTTGTGCAAGACACACACAACCACAGCGCCATTGTCACACCACACGGAATGAACACTCACTCCCTGCTCTTGTCTAGCACACAGCCCATGTGCACATTTCCCCAAGGGTCTCAACTGTCTTTTCGCAGCTACTTTGTCCAAATCAGGATGTAAAGTCTGCATGTTACATTTGGTTGATACAGGTCCTCGGTCTCTCTACAACAATCTCCCCTCCCCCTGTTCTTGTAATTTCAGTGTCGTTGTTGGAAAAAAACAGGTCACTTGTCCTAAACAATGTCTCGTGTGTGTGTGTGTGTGTGTGTGTGTGTGTGTGTGTGTGTAAGCATACGGCACTAAGAGTTTATTGTTCCTTTTATCCCTCTGAACTGGGCAGTACTCGAGGCGCGATCAGATTCAGGCTCAGCTTCTGGCAAGAATGACTCCTAGGTGGCACTGGCTGCTTCTTTTTTTTTTTTTTTTTTTTTTTTTTTTTTAATTTTTTTTTTCAACGTTTTTTATTTATTTTTGGGACAGAGAGAGACAGAGCATGAACGGGTGAGGGGCAGAGAGAGAGGGAGACACAGAATCGGAAACAGGCTCCAGGCTCCGAGCCATCAGCCCAGAGCCTGACGTGGGGCTCGAACTCACAGACCGCGAGATCGTGACCTGGCTGAAGTCGGACGCTTAACCAACTGCGCCACCCAGGCACCCCTGGCTGCTTCTTACCTTATTTCAGGAGGGGCGTGCTGTCTGGCTGCCCCACTCTTCTTATGTTGAGAAGGTTAGAGCGTCAGATACTTCAGCCTGGTGCCTCCCTTCAAAGTTTCCTTACCAACCTTTTATCTAAAGACTTCATCCATGGCCAATTATTGCCCGTATTATTTCATTGGGACTGCAAAATGAAGAATTTCTCATTTATCATGCCTTTCATATTCCATACCTATCATTTTATTTAAAAAATTTGGGGGGGAGTGTCCCTGGGTGGCTCAGTCGGTTAAGCACCTGACTTTGGCTCAAGTCATGATCTCACCGCTCGTGAGTTCAAGCCCCGCGTCGGGCTCTGTACTGAAAGCTCAGAGCCTGGAGCCTGCTTCCAGTTCTGTGTCTCCCTCTCTCTCTCTGCCCCTCTCCCACTCATGCTCTGTTTCTTCCTCTCAAAAATAAACGTTAAAAAAATTTTTTTTAATTAAAAAATTTAAAAAAATTTTTTTAAATCTTTTATTTATCATTTTTGATAGAGAAAGAGTGAGCAGGGGAGGAGCAGAGAGAGAGGGAGACAGAATCTGAAGCAGGCTCCAGGCTTTGAGCTGTCAGCACAGAGCCAGACATGGGGCTCAAGCTTACCAACCATGAGATCATGACCTGAACCAAAGTCAGGTGCTTAACCCACCGAGCCACTCAGGCACCCCTCCATACCTATCATTTTTTTTTTTTTTTAACATTTATTTATTTTTGAGACAGAGAGAGACAGAGCATGAATGGGGGAGGGTCAGAGAGAGGGAGACACAGAATCTGAAACAGGCTCCAGGCTCTGAGCTGTCAGCACAGAGCCCGACGCGGGGCTCCAACTCACGGACCGCGAGATCATGACCTGAGCCGAAGTCGGCCGCTTAACCAACTGAGCCACCCAGGCACCCCCATACCTATCATTTTTATAATGAAGAGCCTGTTCTTGTTAACTACGGTTATTTGTTTATCCAAAAATAGAGCGCCTGAAGGAAAGGCAGCATAAATGCCTGATTCTTGTTCCTTTATTGTCAGTCTGGGAAGGAAAAAGTTGGTGCTCAGTTTCTTCCAACGAGGTCGGGTTGGATTTATTTGTCTGTTTTTGCTTTCTCTTTTTTCGGTGTCATTAACCCATGGGTTTTTCCATAAGGGACTCTTGAATACAGAGAACATACTGAGGGTTCCTGGCGGGGTGTTGAGAAGGGGGATGGGCTAAATGGGTGATGGGCATTAAGGAGGGCACTTGTTGGGATGAACACTGGATGTTCTATTTAAGTGATGAATCACTAAATTCTATTCCTGAAATCATTATTACGCTATATGTTAACTAACTTGAATTTAAATTAAAAAATAATAATAATAATAAACCCTGGGTTTTTATTTAGTCCATGTGTTTTATTCAACTTCTGCCATAAATCTTTTTCATAGCCAGCTGTGACATCACTGGCCAGTGGGAGCCCCTTCACATGGCTCTTAACCTTCGTGCTTGCCTCGAATTAAAACAAACTCATTGCATTGTTTTGATCTCATAAAGAATACCTCCACAAGTGACATGTATCTCTTAACAAAACATACAAAGATTTTATTTCCTTAATCTAAAGTGTCCAGTTTTATTTATTTTTTTATTTCTTTTAAATTTTTTTTTTTTCAACGTTTTATTTATTTTGGGGACAGAGAGAGACAGAGCATGAACGGGGGAGGGGCAGAGAGAGAGGGAGACACAGAATCGGAAACAGGCTCCAGGCTCTGAGCCATCAGCCCAGAGCCTGACGCGGGGCTCGAACTCACGGACCGCGAGATCGTGACCTGGCTGAAGTCGGACGCTTAACCGACTGCGCCACCCAGGCGCCCCTAAAGTGTCCAGTTTTAGAGGAAGCCATTTATTGATATTTTGAAACCATGAAGCTTTTGGATAAACGACTAACCCCCTCTCCTATTTTGTTTTTTTTTGTATTCCACAGGCCAAGGTCAAGCCGCACCGGACCTTCAGATTTAACGAGTGTGTCTGTACACCCTACAATGCGGATTTTGATGGTGATGAGATGAACCTTCATCTTCCTCAAACAGAAGAAGCTAAAGCAGAGGCTCTTGTTCTCATGGGGGTATGTAGGGTAGGGCAGCCCCGCTTCTGTGTAACAGCTTGAAAGGAGGGGGAGGGGAGCGTGTGTCCTGTGTGAAAACACCCTGTAGGGTGTAAGGGAGTGTCAGTGACAGGTGGGGAGCTGAGAGGAGTGGGTATTCTTCTGGCCTGTAATATGCATTTCTAAGGTACAGGACATACATGAAAACCAGCTGGGAAAAGATAGATGTGGGCGTAGCAGTATCTTGACTGTTGGGTGTCAAGGGCACAGCAGATGTTCTACATAAGTAGGTTTTCTGGTAGCTGAAAATTCTTTTGAGTACCCATACACTTTATTGAAGACTTTCCCATAGTATGTTACATACTTGTTTGTCGTCTAAAGGTCACCCTAAACAGAATCATTGTATGATGACCCATACCACCATTTCATTTTCCAGCAGTTAAGGGGAGCCCCTTAGATGGCAGAGAAGTTCAGCGATGAGTCACACAGACACCTGCTCCCCAGGAGCGTGCGGCTGGGCTCTCGTTGCTGTGCTACATGGGCTACCGGCTCGCGAACCCAGCTGTAGCACAGTGCTGCGCGAGGCTCATCGCTCCTAAATTTAACAGGGCCCCGAACTGTTGAGTTTTTAGAAGCTAGGTTTTCCTTTTTCCCAGTATTCTGGTTTTCTTGCTATGAGTAGATTTGGCTGTGGTTGTTAGTGTTGCTACCCACAAAACACTTCTTACCATTTCTGATAGAGTGTTTTTCATCTCTTTTGGGGTAGGATGTTAGTATCGATTCTAAAGTCAAGGCTGTTGGGGCGCCTGGGTGGCGCAGTCGGTTAAGCGTCCGACTTCAGCCAGGTCACGATCTCGCGGTCCGGGAGTTCGAGCCCCGCGTCGGGCTCTGGGCTGATGGCTCAGAGCCTGGAGCCTGTTTCCGATTCTGTGTCTCCCTCTCTCTCTGCCCCTCCCCCGTTCAAGCTCTGTCTCTCTCTGTCCCAAAAATAAATAAACGTTGAAAAAAAAAATAAAAAAAAAAAAAATAAAGTCAAGGCTGTTAAGTTCTGTAAGCAGATCTATTAAAAGTACATGAGGATTTGGTGGGGACAGGAACGAGTGGCTGCGTTCATGGCCTGTGCCTCGGTTTTTCATGCCTAAAGTCGACATCTTTTCTAGTAAAGTATCTGATATGTTACTTCTTTTGTACACACACTTAATACTAAGAAATTCATGCGGGTAATTTCAGTTTTTTTAGAACATCAGTTTCTTACTTATTCAAACATTGTAGTGTAATGGAGTTATTTAAGGTGAGGTTTTTGCACATCACATCTCTTTTTTCTTTATCTCCATCTCTTTTTTTGTTGTTTATTTATTTGAGAGAGAAAGAATGGAGGAGTGACAGACAGAGAGGGAGAGAGAGAATCCCAAGCACACTCCACCCTCAGTGTGGAGCCTGACATGGGGCCCGATTTCACAACCGTGAGATCGTGACCTGAGCCAAGATCAAGATTTGGATGCTCAACCGACTGAGCCACCCAGGCACCCCTATTTTTATCTGTTTGTTGCTTATCCACGAACTTAGATGGTGGCAGTCATGGTTTTTAGTAGCCTTGGTTTTGCTTTTATCTACTTAACATGTTATAAATGCCCACCTTTGTTGTAAAGTTTTCATAATTATTGATTATAATGGCTTCACAGTATTTCACAAGCTTAGCACACCATGATTCACCTACCTTCTCCTGAAAATTTAGGGTGTTTTCCCTGTTTGCTATGAGGACAAATCCCTTAAGGGCCATCTTTGTGCATTTGGAGTCTTTCTTCCGAGTTATTTCTTCAGACCCCTCAGCCTTTTTAAATGATTTGGTTGATGCTTAATGAGTACCTACTGTGTGCCACCAAGTACTCTCCTAGCAGGGCAACACAGAAGAAAAAAGTCAAAATTCTTGCTTTTATCCTTATTCGAATGGGGAGAGGTGGAGAATAAACCAATATAAAATAGGTCGTGTGGTGGCAAGTGCTGAGAAGAAAAGAATAAATCACAACAAGGAGGAAAGAAAATGAGAGGAGTCCTGTTTCATGGAGGATGGTCTGAGAGGGCCACTAGAACGATAACACTCAAGGCAAGTTCTAAAAAGTTGACGAGCAGTGTGGTTGTCAGCAAAAGATCAATCCAAGCAGAGGACCAACAGGTACAAAGACGCTGTGGTGTGATCATACATGAGGTAACAAGAGGCTAGCCCGTTTCCTCCTAAGCCTTGTATTTGTAGCAGTTGTGAGGAGTGCTGTGCTCTGTATTGGAAGATAGCAAGAGAGAAGATGAGGAGGGCGAATGGCCATGAATGAGATCCACACTCCCACAGTCAGATGGTGCGTTGACCAGTGCAGTCATTTTTTCTGACCTTGTACTCTTATTCTAGTAAGCTCTCCAGAGGAAATAACCAGTTGCAAAATCACTTGTAATGATAAAACATTAGAAGCAGGCAATGTCCGCCAATAAAAAAGTTGGTTAGGTTAAATCACATCACATTCGTACCACAAAATCCTGCATGGCCCTTAAAAATGATGATGTAGTATTGTTGTCAGCATAAAGCTACTTATGATTTATTTTTTATTTAAAAAGCAGTCTGTGTGTAAGACATGATCTTATTTCATTTGGTAAATAGATGTTTCCGTGTTTGTAAAAAAGCTTATAGCCAGAAATTGGGAAGGTTATGTACCAAAATGTTTTAACTGCAGTTCTTTTGGTTTGGCAGTTCCATGCAGAGATGTTTTTTTGGGATTCTGGGTGGGGTTTTTTTGTTGTCGTTTTGGTTTTTTTCGCTTATCTATATTTTTAGACTTTCTGTAAAAAACATACTATTTTTGTAACAAAAAAGCAATAATTAGAATGTTGCTAGTGATATCAGCTATGTAAGCTAGTTGCTAGAGATAACGGCCTGTAGCCAACTACTTGGACTTCAGCCTTGAGTTCGGTACTGAGGATCCATTTTGTTATAACAGCATATATCATTGGTTAAAAATGACAATAAAACACAGGCTCTAAGGCCAGGATGGAAGATCTTTGTTACCATCAGGACAAATCCCCTCAATTACATGTAAGAAAATTATCATCTAACTGTATCAACTCAGCAGTTCTGTCTCAATAGGCAGGGCTCTAGCCTGAATGTGGTCCCAAATTACTGGGGAGACTTTTACAAAATATGCAAATCCTAGCTTCACGTGCTCAGCCCCAGACCACTCCATTTCCCATCCCAGAGAGATTCTTGAAAACAATCATGAATGATTACCTTCCAGCCCTCATTGGAGGATCTTTGTTCTGTGAATGTTCACAATAAAGCAGGAACAGGTCTCTGCCTTGGAGGGCCTTTTACTCCAGGTGAGGTTGCCTGGACAACCCACAAATAACATAAGCATCTCCACATCATGATTTGAGCAAATTTACATGTCGCTTATTTCCCAACAACAACAACAAAACTTGAGCATATGCACTGTGATGCACAGAATCTTTTTTAATTTGTTAATTATGTACTGGACAGCTAGCACCCCTTTTTGCTCAGTGTAGGCATTCATTAAATTTTCATTAAATCGTGTCATTAATTATCATTAGTACTCACTGTCTTCATTAAGAGTTCAACAGTTGTGCCCTCGTTGTGGAGAGGTATGAAATTGATTGACCTCAAAGAGAACAGTGCTATTTATCATTCATAGAAGTGAATTTTCTTTGGAGAAGTGAATTTATTAATAACTAGGAAGTCTTACACATACAGAGTTCTCATAGGGATCCAAAGCTTCACTCAGTATTTAGTGTTGGCAAGAACGTCTGACGTCAGTGTTGCAGGTATGTTTTGACTCCTCTTAACAGATGAAGGAGCAAGGAGCTGGTGACAGCTGGGATTGAGAGCCTTGGCTGCCATTTCTCAGCCCCACTTTTCTGCTCACCTGCTCTTCCTTATTTATGTGTGACAATTCAGAGCCTTTGTGGTGCGGTTCTTTGGACTGCATCACGCAATCCAAAGAGTGTCCGAGAATGGCTAACATGTTGTGTTTGTTTTTCCTTTAGACGAAAGCAAATCTTGTAACACCAAGGAATGGAGAACCACTGATTGCTGCTATTCAGGACTTTCTAACAGGTGTGTTTATGAATTCACTTGAAAGGAAACTGTGGAACACTAGGATTCTCATTCACAGTGATTCATGTAACAACTTGAGAAGCGATTTAATTTCATGTGTTTAATTCTGTTGTTTACTATGTTTGATTCTGAATCTGCTTGAGAGATTTTGGATTGGCTGGTTATTCATTGAATCAGTAAGCATTTGTTCAGCTCCTGACATGCACTAGACAGTTTTCTAAGCACTGGAGATAGGACAGTGAGTCAAAGTCCCTTGTGGAGCTTAGATTCTAGTGGAAGAGGGAGCCAGCAAGCAGCTATAGGTTTTAACTCACTCCTTAGCAATATTCCAGATTCCTTTTAAAATCGAAACCTTTTGGGGCATCTGTGTGGCTCAGTCAGTTAGGCGTCTGACTTCGGCTCAGGTCATGATCTCACAGTTTGTGAGTTTGAGCCCCACGTCGGGTTCTGTACTGACAGCTCAGTGCCTGGAGCCTGCTTCAGATTGTGTCTCCCTCTCTCTCTCTGCCCCTTGCCCTGCTTGTGCCTCCCCCCCCAAAAAATAAATAAACTTTTTTAAGGTAAAAAAAATAAAATTGAAACCTTGTAATTGTCTCTCACATTCACTCCGTTTCTTTTTGTGGTGTTTGCAACATTCATAGGCGCCTATCTCCTCACTCTTAAGGACACTTTCTTTGACCGAGCCAAGGCCTGCCAAATCATTGCTTCAATATTAGTTGGCAAGGACGAGAAAATTAAAGTTCGCCTTCCACCACCTACAATATTAAAGGTTTGTGCTGGGAGCACCCGGGTGGCTCAGTCGGTTAAACATCTTACTCTTGGTTTCTGCTCGGGTCATGATCTCATAGTTTATGAGATCAAGCTCTGCACTGAGAGTGCAAAGCCTGCTTGGGATTCTTTCTCCCCTCTCTCTGTCCCTCTCTCTGTCCCTTCCCCATGTGTACGCATGCATTTTCTTTCTCTCTCTATGCAAATAACTATACATTTAAGACAGTAAAGCTTTGTGCGGGAGCCAGGCATGCCGGGTACAGGTTTGCATGTGAGTACTCTGCAGACCAGGCTCAGCCAGCTGACATTGTGACTTTCTTCCTCCTTCAGCCTGTCACCCTGTGGACAGGAAAGCAGATATTCAGCGTCATCCTCAGACCTAGTGATGACAATCCAGTAAGGGCCAATCTCCGAACCAAGGGAAAGCAGTACTGTGGCAAAGGAGAAGATCTCTGTGTCAACGATTCCTGTGAGTCAAAGCAACGGGGTGGGAGCAGGCAGAAAGCAGGTGGCCAATGACTGCCTTCACTTAGCAAGCAAATGCAATGTTTCTCTTAGGCAGGAAGTTTATTCTTTAGGGAAGTGTAGTTGGTATGTCTCCTCAGCTGTGATTCCCCATTTCTCTAAAAAGTAGAGATCATGTAGATACATGATCCAGTGATTAGAATGTTCCTCTCTGGATGTGTTTTAGATGACTAGTGTCTGTAAATTAATGCAATTTCTTTTATTCTGCCCCCCTCCCTTTTTGCCATAAGAAAGTATCTCATCATATGAGGCATATAATTTATCATTTTATGTCCAAAAAATGTGTTCATTGTCTAAAAGTATAATGGGACTATTTTTCTATCGCCTCCTGGTCAACTTGTTTCTTATAACACGAAGATCAGGTGTAACCACAAGAGGATATAAATGTTAAACCATCTGAGTCATCCAGACTAATTCAACCCAAAGTATAGTCCACAGACCAGTGCCTTTCAGCCAGCGTTTCCTTTCTGACACGAGCTCCCTTGCTCACCCCAGACTGCTAACCAGCAGCTCCCCAGCAGGCTCCTCTGAATGGCACTGACTTTGAATGGGCTTTGCTAGCAAGGTCTTGTGACAAGAAATGGATCTCCAGGACTCTGTGCTGAAGAACTGAACCACAGAATCTCTGAAGGTCAAGATTCCTCTTTTGTAATGAAGAGTAAATGTGTTGAAGGGCACCGATTTTTCTCAGGGTTAGAGCCTTTGCTTTGAAAACACACCTCTGGTCTTTCAGGTGTTTTGGCTTTCTTGTTTTAGATTGTATTTTGTTTCATCTCCATGTAATTCCATTTTGTTGTATAGGCTCTTCATGGTGGTGTCATCAGTTTTCATCATCTTGGGGAATAACAAAGTGCTTTACAGTTTATGGAGTAGTTTGTGGCATGTGATTTCACCAGATGCTCACAACATCCCTGTGACACAGGATAAGTGCTTGGTGCTGTCACTTATAGTTCACAGTTGAAAATGAGGGTCCTGTAGTACTTTTCAGAGTTAGGACTGTAAGGTAAACCACTGGGCTTTTCATGCTTTTCAGAAGTCCCTAGATTTCTCTCTTTTTCCCCTCAAAAAATTTTGAGAGAATTTTGCTTTGCTTTCCTTTAATTTTCATAATGGGAGCATGCTTTCTCCACTGCCCCACGTTGGAACGAGGCTGAGTAGTAAGTAATTATTCAAGTGCCCAATCTTTGCTGTCCTTGCAGACGTTACCATCCAGAACAGTGAGTTGATGAGCGGCAGCATGGACAAGGGAACGTTGGGATCAGGATCAAAGAACAATATTTTTTACATTTTGCTGCGAGACTGGGGGCAGAACGAAGCTGCCGATGCAATGTCACGGCTTGCCAGGCTGGCTCCTGTCTACCTCTGTGAGTATCTCCAGCGTCCTCGGCGTATGGTGGTGGTTGCTTGGGTTTCAGGGCTGTGCGTTAGTTTGTTCTTTTACCTTTGTTTCCTTCCCCCAGCCCCCACATGCCGCACACATACCCGCACACAGAAAGGAGACTTACTCCAGGCTGAATCATTTGGGACTTACAGAATGGGATCAGCTCAGTACTGACTTGCCTGGTTTCAGATTTGAACTTGCTCTTGAATTCTTGTCTCAAAATGCCCAGTAGCTCCACGATGCCAGTCAGACAGGGTTGTTAGACAAGGGCCCTCCGCAGGCTGCTTCCAAGGTACCTGCGCTCCACCTATGGCCCTCTGGGCCCTCACAGCTCAGCTCTGCTGGGTTACTCTGTGTTTCCCTTCTCTCCTTGCACTGTTCTGTTTCCTTTGTTGGCCCATCTCTGAGCATGCCATACGTGCAGGTTTTTACGTGCCCAAAAACGTTTCATTTCCACCCTTACACTTGATCGATTGTGTGGCTGGGTATAGAGCTCTGGATTGAATTTTATTTTTCGTCAGAATTTTGAAGGTACTGCTCTACTCTACAGAGTTGCCGTGAAAGTGTATTTCTATTCTTATTTTCAACTTTTGTATGTGTCTTCATTTTGGAAGCTTTGCAAATCCTCTTGGTTCTGGAAGTTCACACTGTAGACGCTTGGTATGAGTCTTTTTCTCATTCATTGTGTTGGGCACTCTGTAAGCTCTCTTAATCTGCCTCCGTGTGTCCTTTGGTTGTGGAAATTTTGTTTTTGTTTGATAATTTTCTCACCTTAACTTTCTCTGTTCTTTTTGGAATTTTTGTTCATTTTGTAAGTAGAGCTTCTAGATTGACTATGATTTTTCTTACCTTCTTTTCTCTGTTGTCCATTTCTTTGTTTCTGGATTCACTTTATCTTTTTTTTTTTTTTTTTTTTAAATGTTTGTTTATTTGGGTGGGGGAAGAGGCAGAGAGAGGGAGAAAGAGAATCCCAAGCAGGCTCCAGCACTGTCAGCAAAGAGCCCAGTAAGGGGGATTCAATCCCATGAACCGTGAGATCATGACCTGAGCTGAAAGCAAGAGTCAGGACATTTAACCAACTGAGCAAGCCAGGTGCCCCTCAGTTTAACTTTTAAAAATGATTTCCTAGAGGGGCACCTGGGTGGCTTAGTGAGTTAAGTGACCAACTTCAGCTCAGGTCATGATCTCACAGTTTGTGAGTTTGAGCCCCACATTGGGCTCTGCTGATAGCTCAGAGCCTGGAGCCTGCTTCCGATTCTGTGTCTTCCTCTCTCTCTGCCCCTCCCCTGCTCGCGTTCTGTTTTTCTCTCTCTCAAAAATAAATAAAAAACATTAAAAAAAAATTAGGGGGTGCCTGGGTGGCTGAGTCAGTTAAGTGGGCCAACTTCAGCTCAGGTAATGATCTCATGGTCCGTGAGTTCAAGCCCCACGTTGGGCTCTGTGCTGACAGCTCAGATCCTGGAGCCTGCTTCAGATTCTGTGTCTCCCTCGCTCTCTGCCCCTCCCCCACTCACACCTCTCTCTCTCTTTCTCTCTCAAAAGTAAATACATAAATAAAAAATTAAAAGTGAGTTCCTCGGGGCACCTGGGTGGCTCAGTTGGTTATGCATCCAACTCTTGGTTTTGGTTCAGGTCATGATCTTACAGTTCATGAGTTCCCCCTGGGCTCTGTGCTGACATTGCAGAGCCTACTTGGGATTCTTCTCTCCTCCCCTCAGTTGCTCTCTGCCCCTCCCCCATTCATGCTCGCGCTCTCAAAAATAAAGTTAAAAAAAAATTTAAGTGAATTCCTCTATTGATTTTTTTTTTTTTATTTTAACTATCATTTATTTCACTTCCAACTATATTTTCCATGTTTCTTATTTGCAGGTAGATTTTGATTTTTGGGTTTGTTTTTTTTTTTTTTTTGTAGACTTCCTGTTCTTGATCTCCAGATACCTCTTCTCTATCAGAGACAATGTTTTTCATAGATTTATCTGCTCCCTGAATTTTCTCTTTAGTTTTGTTTTTCTGTGCATTTGTTGTCTTTAGTCTTTCATGTTGAAGACTTTCCTCAGAGGTCTGGTGGTCCCAGGGGCACCTGGTTGGCTCAGTTGGTTAAGCGTCAGACTTTGGCTCAGGTCATGATCTCACATTTTGTCAGTTCGAGCCCTGCGTTGGACTCTGTGCTGATAGCTCGGAGCTTGGAGCCTGCTTCAGATTGTGTCTCCTTCTCTCTGCTCCTCCCCCACTTGTGCTCTGTCTCTCTCTCTCTCTCTCTCTCTCTCTCTCTCAAAAACAAATAAACGTTATGTTTTTTTTTAATCTGGCGGTCCCTGGCTATCCATTCATATTTTGGGGAGTGAGACACCAAACACCGATTGGAAATGGATGGAGCCTGTTGGTTGATGGACTTCTCAGCCCCTTGATTGAGCTGCAAGGCAACGTTTTCATTGAGGAACTACCAAATAGCCCTGTCAGTAATACTTTTCTCTAGGGAGGCTTGGTTTCTCCAGGGACATATCTTCCACTCTCAGTCTCCCACCCAAAGTTGAGACCTGCTTCTCAGGATTCTGGGATGTGGCCAGGGAAAGGGACTAAGGAATCACAGTCATGGTATATACAGACCTCATGCCCTACTTTACAGTCCTCCCTCTCTGTTTGCACTTAGGATCCCTCAGTCTAGAGCTCTCTAATTCCGTATACTGGGACATAAAGTCTCATCTTCCACAGGAAAATACTGGTTTTCCATCAGGTTTCCTTATCTCCAACACATACGTTGTCTCCAGCATCTGCAGAAGCTGGCAGTATAGTTTCTGAGCATTTCCAGACTCATGGGTCCTCATTTCCACAGCCACTCTTAGGTGTCCCTTCCCCACCCTGCTAAGCCAGGTGCCTCTCATCCACCCATTTTCTACATATGTTAGCGTTGGGATTATTGACCATGTGTAGTTCCCTCAAAGGTGGGGTTTTTCTGTGTTTGGGGAGGATTTCTGAAGAAGGAAGGGGGTGTGGGCAGAAAGGTATCTGAGATGATGTCTTAGAACAAGAAGTCAGATGGCTCGTTTTCCATTGCTGACTTTGTCCAGCTGCTTTTTGGTATTTAATATTGGTCTGCTGTATATTATAGTTAGTTGGGGACAGTACTTGCTCCCCACTGGGTTGTAACGTCTCTGACAGGATTCAGTGAGTCTTGGTCATTTTGATGTAACTCTCTACAGACTGATACATTTTTATTTAATTGGGTCATGATATATTCTTTCAAGGTATAAACTGGTTTGTATATAGTGGGTTGACTAACATCCATGGCACTCTCTTTCTGCTCTACCTGCTGACTATTCTGCAGCCAACCGTGGATTCTCCATCGGGATTGGTGACGTCACACCTGGTCAAGGGTTGCTAAAGGCCAAGTATGAGTTGCTGAATGCTGGCTATAAAAAATGTGATGAATACATTGAAGCCCTAAACACAGGAAAGCTGCAGCAGCAGCCTGGTTGCACCGCTGAGGAGACTCTAGAGGTGAGTCTGCTCCTCGGGTGGGTTAGCCACTTCATGCCCACAGGGCTGTGCTGCAAGCCTGAAGAGAAGGTAGCAGAAGGGAGGAGGAAGTAAAGGCAGTGCCTTTAGCCCCAGGTCAGCCCTGTGCGACGTGTGTGTTCTCGTTTAACAAGGGGAGGGCCTTCAATCAGATCCTTTACATCCCTAGCAGCTTTCACGTTCTAGGTGGTGAAAACAGGGCCATCTGTTCACTTGACCACATGGGGCTGCTCTTGTTCCAGCGTCACACTTAGGCCCCTTCTGTAACTGGTACTCACATGCTTGTGCCCTTTCTATTTCTAGCATCTTTGGAGTAAAGACTAGCAACCGCAGCTCTTTAAACGGATGGTCTTTGAAGGAGCACCTAGCTGGTTCAGTCGGTAGAGCGTGCAGCTCTTGATCTCAGGGTTGTAGGTTTGAGCCCCACATTGGATATAGAGATTACTTAAAAATCAAATCTTTAAAAAAATAAAAATCAATGGATGGTCTTCAAAAGAGACTTGGGCACAGAAGAGGGAAAATTCATATCACATGCTTATCTGCTTCCCCTGTCACATTAGAAACTAGGTTAGCTGAGAACGTGCCGAGCAAGGGTCAGAATCAGAATGAGGACCAGCCTCTGGGAGCTCTGCATTCTGTCAGGCAGCCTGGGTCGGCAGTCTGACTGCACCAGGATTTCACCTGGCTTTCTTCTGTCTCCCCTGCAGCCCATGGCTCAGAGCTTTAACTCACCTAAGTGTGGAAAAATGGATAAGCAATAAGAAATTTTCTGATGACATGAATTTTTTGTGAAATAGGAAGAAAGCAGAGTTGTAGGCACCATTCACCATTAGCTCATTCTTAATCTCACTGAGTCTTTTAATTTATTTTTTTACTTTTTAAATCCCAGTTAGCTAGCATATAGTGTAGTAATGATTTCAGTCATAGAATTTAGCGATTTATCATTTACATGAAAACCCAGTGCTCATCCCAACAAGTACCCTCCTTAATGTTCATCACCCATTTAGCCCATCCCCCCACCCAATACCCCACCAGCAACCCTCAGTTTGTTCTCTGTGTTTAAGTCTCTTATGGTTTGTCTCCCTCACTCTGCTTATCTTATTTTTGCTTCCCTTCGCCTATGTTTATCTGTTTTGTTTCTTAAATTCCAAATGAGTGACATCATACGATTTTTATCTTTCTCTGACTTATTTCACTTAGCATAATACACTCGAGTTCCATCCACATTGTCGCAAATGGCAAAGATTTCATTCTTTTTGATTGCCAAGTAATTGTCCATCGTGTGTGTGTATGTGTATGTGTGTGTGTACATACACACACACATACATATACACCACATCTTTATCCAGTCATCAGTCGATGGACATTTGGGCTTTCCATACTTTGACTATTGTCAGTAGTGCTGCAATAAACATTGGGGTGCGTGTGCCCCTTCGAATCAGCATTTTGTATCCTTTGGATAAATACTTAGTAGTGCATTTGCTGGATTGTAGGGTAGTTCTATTTTTAATTTTTTAGGAACCTCCATACTGTTTTCCAGAGTGGCTGCACCAGTTTGCATTCCCATCAACAGTGCAAAGGCAGTTCCCCTTTCTCTGCATCCTCGCTAACATCTGTTGTTTCCCGAGTTGTTAATTTTAGCCATTCTGACAGGTGTGAGGTGGTATCTCATATTTTCTTGATGATGAGTGATGTTGAGCTTCTTTTCATGTGTCTATTAGCTATCTGGATGTCTTCTTTGGAAAAGTGTCTATTCATTTCTTTTGCCCATTTCTTCACTGGATTATTTGTTTTTTGGTATTGAATTTGGTAAGTTCTTTATAGATTTTGGATACTAACCCTTTATCTGGTATGCCATTTGGAAATAATCTTCTCCCATTCCTTCAGTTGCCTTCAGTTGCCCATTCCTTCAGTTTTGCTGATTGTTTCCTTCACTGTGCAGAAGCTTTTTATCTTGATGAGGTCCCGGTAGTTCATTTTTGCTTTTGTTTACCTTGCCTTTATCAAGTAAGAAGTTGCTGCGGCTGAGGTCTTTTGCCTGTTTTCTCCTCTAGGATTTTGATGGCTTCTTGTCTTATTTTTAGGTCTTTCATCCATTTTGAGTTTGTTTTTGTGTATGGTAAGAAAGTGGTCTGCGTTCATTCTTCTGCATGTTGCTGTCCAGTGTTCCCAACACCATTTGTTGAAGAGATTGTCTTTATTCCATTGGATATTCTTTCCTGCTTTGTCGAAGATTAGTTGGCCATACATTTGTGGGTCCACTTCTGGGTTGTCTATTCTGTTCCATTGATCTATGTGTCTGTTTTTGTGCCAGTACCATATGATTACAGCTTTGTAATATAGTCTGAAGTCCGGAATTGTGATGCCCCCAGCTTTGGTTTTCTTTTTCAACATTACTTTTACTATTCGGGGTCTTTTCTGGTTCCATACAAATTTTAGAATTGTTTGTTCTAGCTCTGTGAAGAATGCTGGTGTTATTTTGATAGGAATTGCATTGAACATGTGGATTGCTTTGGATAGTATTGACAGTTTAACAATATTTGTTCTTCTGATCCATGAGCATGGAATGTTTTTCCAAAAAGGAAAATTGTCAGAATTGTCTTCTTCAATTTCTTTCATAAGTTTCCTGTAGTTTTCAACATATAGATCTTTCACTTCTTTGGTTAGGTTTATCCCTAGGTATTTTATGGGTTTTGGTGCAATTGCAATGAGAGCAAGTCCTCTTTCTGCTGCTTCATTATTGGTGTATAGAAATGCAACCAATTTCTGTACATTGATTTTATATCCTGCGACTTTGCTGAATTCATGTTATCAGTTCTAGCAGTTTTTTGATTAATCTCTCTGAGTCTTGAGAGAGAGAGAGAGAAATGGATGTTCCTCACTGGCACTTACCTAGGAATTTACTTGAGGCTCCAGCAGCATTTGTTTTTAGTGGAACCATGACTCGTAACTGATTTAGCACCCTCTCTGTGAGCTGAGAAAGGACACCTTGTGGATGAGCTCATGGACTAGAATATTCCTGTAGAGTCACCTCATCACACGCTTAACTTGTGGGAATTCACATGTGTGCTTGGAAAGTAAAAATAAGAAGTAAATTTTAGAATTAGCATAAACAGTTTTCCATTACTACATACTACACGGTAGCTTCTGTTCCTAAGTGTATTTGGGCCTACGTGTGCATGTACAGTTGATATGTATACAGACATATTGTAGAGGATGCTGTACACATGCTATATACTTTCTGCCTTAGGGGCCATTTAAAGGATTTTTCAAGACTTTGTTACTAATCATTTTTACCTTAAACACTGATTTGGAACCTTTCCTTCCTCATGGAAGGTTAGGGTCTTTATATAAGGCATATTGATCTTCAAGAGCTCGAAACCCTTTCTCTATTGGAAATCTGACATCTGGCTTAAATTTTGTCAGATTTCATTAAATGTCAGGTTGAAAAAATAAATAAATAAAATAAAATAAATAAATAAATGTCAGGTTGAATGTTGGTAATCAGCAGAGTCCTCATGCACCTCGCTTTTTCCCTCCAGGCTCTGATCCTGAAGGAGCTGTCTGTGATCCGCGACCACGCGGGCAGTGCCTGCCTCCGGGAACTGGATAAGAGCAATAGCCCACTCACCATGGCTCTGTGCGGCTCCAAAGGTGTGCGCTCCTCCACCAACTGCCCTCATTGCATTCTCTGTATGGGTTGACAGGTTTTCTCCCAGAAAATGCAGGAGTAATTTCAGACCGTTCATTTATAAGGGTATGTCTTGGGGCACCTGGGTGGGTCTGTTGGTTAAGCATCCGACTCTTGGTTTCAGCTGAAGTCATGATCCTTGAGGCTTGTAAGTCAGAGCCCCGTGTCCGGCTCCATGCTCTTAGCACAGAGTCTGCCTGGGATTCTCTGTTTCCTCTGTCTCTACCCCTACCCCACTCGTGTCCTCTGTCTCTCTCGAAAAATAAATATATGTATATTTAATATATAAATATGTACATATTAAAAAGTATATATAAAGGCATATATTTTTTTATTAAAAAAATTTTTTTAATGTATATTTATTTTTGAGAGAGAGGAGACACAAAATCTGAAGCAGGCTCCAGGCTCTGAGCTGTCAGCACAGAGCCCGACATGGGACTCGAACCCATGAGCCGTGAGATAATGACCTGAGCTGAAGTTGGACGCTCAACCAGCTGAGCCACTCAGGTGCCCCAGAGCATATCTTTTTAAATCCTAGGTATAGAAAGAGAATTATTTACATCTTAGACATTTAACTCCTATTTTTTTTTTATTTTTTTAAATTATTTTTTTTAACGCTTATTATTGAGAGACAGAGAGACACAGAGCATGAGCAGGGGAGGGGTAGAGAGAGGGGGAGACACAGAATCCAAAGTAGGCTCGAGGCTCTGAGCTGTTAGCACAGAGCCCGACGCAGGGCTCAAACTCACAAACTGCGAGATCATGACGTGAGCCGAAGTCGGTCGCCCAACCAACTGAGCCACCCAGGCGCCCCCCTATTTTTTTTTAATTTTTTTAACGTTTACTTAATTTTTGAGAGACAGAGACAGAGCATTAGCAGGGGAGGGGCAGAGAGAGAGGGAGACACAGAATCCAAAGTAGGCTCCAGGCTCTGAGCCCACGTCGTGCTCTGTGCTAACAGCTCAGAGCCTGGAGCCTGCTTCAGATTCTGTGTCTCCCTCTGTCTCTGATCCTCCCCCATTCATGCTCTGTCTCTCTCTGTCTCAAAAATAAATAGATGTTAAAAAAATAAAAATTAAAAAAATAATAAAAAATTAAAAAAGCTTTCTAAATTAATGTATTTAGTGATATGGTAAATGCTTTAATTTCATAGTTGTCTAGGACCTAAAGCGTTAAGTTTCATGGTACTGCATTCAGATTCAAAACCTCCATGCTTCTATTTCTGTAAATTTTTTTGGCAGAATAAAGTCCAACTTTGCTGCTTCCCTCCCGCCCCCTGCAGTGTTCACCTTCCTGCTCCTGATGAGCATGCCCCCCACTTTCCCATTCCTGTGTCTTTGCTTCCCACTTTTCCACTTTCTTTGGAATCTCTCCCCTCATCCCTTCTTATATCCACATTGTAATGTCCTCCAGAAGTTCAGCCTGGTGGCAGACTCTTCCCTGCAAGTCTTTGCTCCAGCCCCAAAGTGCTTACACTCCCTGCTGAGCCCTGCAGCTCTCCCTCCGCTGTTGTTCTGTTGCTGAGGGCTCCACCCTGTATTATTCTCGTTCTGGCTCTTACTGTCCCTAGACCGTGAGCCTGCGCTGTCATATTTCTGTTTTATCCCATGGATCTTCTTGTGCTTAATTAACGTGGTTCGGTAAACGTTACGTTCCTGACCTGTTTCCCCAGGTTCTTTCATTAACATATCACAGATGATTGCCTGTGTAGGACAGCAAGCCATCAGTGGCTCTCGAGTGCCAGATGGCTTTGAAAACAGGTCCTTGCCTCACTTTGAAAAACACTCAAAGGTAAGTAGTAGTGGTTAAGACAGAACTTTGGAGGGCAACTGTGGGGAGTGCGGAAGAGTATTGGGAGCCCTGTGCTGCCAGCGCTCCCAGAGGGGGCGTGTGTGGGTGGGCTCCTCTGGGGCCTTCCCTCTCCAACCCCTACAGAGTCGTGTGGGAGCCTTGTTAGATTTGCTGCTACCAAACTTGATCAATGCCCTCTTGTTTTCTCTCCAAGAGGGAGGATTTCAAGGTCCTTTCCAATAATCAAAATCTATAGATACCTCATGTCTGATCAATGTGTGATTATGGGAACACTGACATCAAAGTATGGGGATTTTAAAATAGTGATAATATGAACCACACTAAAACGACCAGGAAAGTCCAGATTTTCCTCTCGACTTCTCAAACTCGGTTTTTAAATGACCTCTGGGTTTCAGTGGTGCTGGTGGTTTGGGCACTGGTATAAGCAGAAATAGACAAATCTGTGCTAGGCTTCTTATGGGACTCAGGACAGACAACTTTTAAGTCTAGGTGAGGAACTTAGAGTAGGTTTGGTCACTCAGCTTCTGGATTTGGAATCAGCTCTTATTCCCATTAAAGCACAGATACTGCAGCTGCTCTTATCCTATGGGACTGTGGGGTTTCTGTCCAGCCACACGCTGCCCCCCCCCCCCCTCCCGGGGAGACAGGACTGCTGTACTGGGAATGTGTAGGTATTTTCTGTATCATACAGTCTGAGGAACATTTTAGGGACTCTGTCCAAGATCAGAATTCACTAGAAGTCAGAGAGCCAAGTGGTCACTGGAATGGTGCCCATCTGTGCATGTCAGGCTCAGAGTTCTAAGGGAGCCTGACACATTTAAAGGGGAGGCTGGGGGCATTCAAACTGCTTGGTCCACTTGCCTGCCACTGGCACCAGCACCAGCACCTGCCCTGCCTGGGAGCTCACCCTCCTTGTCTCTGGGAAGGATGGTTTATGCCAAGTTCTTTCTCCTTTCAGAAAGGGCGTGTAAAGTCTGCCCCTTCATAAGCGTGCATTGGCCAGGTATATATAGTCTAAAGGTGGGGCATTTTGTGATTTGAATGAGGTTTGAAGTTGTGGACCTTGAAGGTTTTTTGTCTGGCTTTTCTTTTTTCCCCACCTCTCTTTAGCTCCCAGCTGCCAAAGGCTTTGTGGCTAATAGCTTTTATTCCGGTTTGACACCGACCGAGTTTTTCTTCCACACAATGGCTGGCCGGGAAGGTCTAGTCGACACAGCCGTAAAGACTGCTGAAACGGGATACATGCAGGTAATTTGAAGAAATGTAGGCCATTAGCGGCAGAGCAGGACAGGGTTCCGAGGATTTTGACTGCTGAGTGTTTACATATTTTGTACATGAACTGTCACGTATCGAGTCTTAGTATTTAAAAAGAATAATTGGGAAATGCGGGAGCCCTGGAAATAAACAGCATAAAAAGGTAATATGTTCACTTCATCCCTTATGCCTTAAGTGATTCAGACCAGGCCAGGGCCACACTCACCAAAGCTGTACTGAGAACGTGGACTGGAAGTGTATCCGGGGACACGTTACTGAGCCTCACTGGGCCTCTGTTTCCTAATCCATGAAGATGTGGATGACAGTACCTACGTCCCAATGATTGAGAGGACTCTGCTTCTCACTTGGCAACTATTTATGTAGCCTCTTGTTTTTTAATTTTAACTGACTCCGAGAACTTACTCCGGTGCCTGCAGGAGGTCTTGGACACTTGGAGGGATGGCTCTCCATCATATGTGCAGCTCCGGGACAGTAGGCTCAGGGCGACAGGATGAAACTAGAGGGCTTCCTGTTCCCATGCTTCTCAGACCGCCATAAAAATATCCCTAATGGCAGACAAGTAAGAACACATCCCGACTTCATTCTTCCTTATATAAGACCACAAGCAGAGGATTTCATTTCATTCCCTGATTATCATTTTCTCCTCTGTCTTCCATGACCTGTGTTTGCTTTTATATTTTTTCAATGTTCCTATCTCCTTATAACATCAGATAAAGTCAAATCTCCCAGTTGCTAGGCTGTGAACTTGCTGTGGCTTTGAGTCCCCTTTGTCCCCACTGTGGATCCCAGTTTAAGAAGCACAGCCCTTTGCAGGCTGGGAAAGCAGAACTGATCAACCAGAGGTGTGAATAAGACAGGCAGAGCAAACAAGGTTGATGAAGGTGAGAGCAGACTGGAGTCCATAGAAATAGCTATTTCCATAAATATGTGTGTGTCCTCATCAATACTTCCCCTTTTCATCATGTTTTGGTGGGAAATTGCCCTTCAGTTTTGGAGTGTGCTGCTTTTGTCAAAAACCCAACAGACTGTGAAATGCTTTTACCACTCTTGCCAGAATGTCTTTTGACTGTATTTTTTTACTTTACCTTTTTGAAGTAGAGAGGATGACTTTCCCAGAGCAGTGTGTTAACTTAGAACAAATTAGTTCTGGCACGAGGGATTTTTGTTTTGAGGTTGCCTGGAGGAAGATTTCTTTCTCTTTAATTCACTGCACCACCATCACACTGCTGGCTGGAGCATTCTACTGGTGGAAGGTTCTCCCTAAGCAGATGTGAGAAATGGCTGCTGCCTGCTGGTTCAGACACAATGCCATCCCTGTTCTCTTTTCTTCCCCCTGGGTCCCAGAAGGGGGTATGCACCTGAGATCCTCTGTAATTCATATTGAAGTCCACCCACAGGGGTCCTGGATTCAGTTGTGTTTAGAAATGTAAAGCTGTTGCATTAATTTATACCTTAGGGAGAAAGAGAGGGAAGGGGCAAAAGGGCCTAGGAAAACAGTTAGTGTTTACAGAATCCTTTGGGGGTGATGGGCCTTAAATTACATGTATTCAAAAACACACTAAAGCACTCGAGGTTGGGCATATTCTGAATCCCACTGCACAGGCTTACGGGTCACTTCTGGGCTTGCTGTTCCAAAGGGCCAGGGGACTCTTTTTTAAGGGATTTCTAATAAAATATTTTAAATGATGAAAGTGCTGGTAACCTTGAAAGTTAGCATTGCAGATCTCATCCCCTGCACATGTGACTGGCCATCTCAAAGCAGCTGAGCGTTTGTTTCCTCTCCTCCTCTTCCTTCAGAGAAGGCTTGTCAAGTCCCTTGAAGATCTTTGCTCACAATACGATCTGACAGTCCGAAGCTCTACGGGTGATATTATCCAGTTCATTTACGGGGGAGATGGCTTGGATCCTGCAGCTATGGAGGGAAAAGATGAACCTTTAGAGTTCAAAAGGGTTCTGGACAACATCAAAGTAAGATTTAGCATTATATCTGGGGTTAGAGTGTTTCCAAGGACGTGTGTTTACAACGGAGGCATCCTTTGGAGTATCACACACAGTTAATACTCGAGTTATATCTATCCAGCCACCGGTAGTATTTTTCGTCTTGTGTTACCCTGCATAATTTCCCCAAATTTGAAGGAAAAATATTTTTTCAATTTCAAAGTCTAGTATTGGTAGTAATCCAATGCCAACAGAAGAGGGCTTTGGTTTCTATCTAGTGAAGCATGTTACCAGCCAGTGTTAAAAGTCGTGGGTGTTAAGAAGCAAGCTTTAAGCTTTTACTAAAGCACATGCTTTAACTAGGGGTATATTTTAAAAAACCTTTTTGAAAGGTAGTTTGACAATACTAATCTCAATTTATATGTGGGTGTCTTTTGACCCAGCAATTCCACTTATAGGAATTTGCCCAACAGAAATGACTTAAATGTACCAAGAATGTTTTTCTAGCACCTTTTGCCCATATATTAGGGTAATATGCAGCCTTTAAAACTTTGGGGGACTCCCGTGAGCTTTGGGGTAGGGGAGTAGTTTCACTCCTGAAATGTTTGGGTTTTTTTTTTTTATTTTTTTGTTGTTGATTTTTTTTTTTTTTTTAAACAGCAATACATAATTTCAGTGCAAATCTGGGATGGGGTGAAGGTTGACAAGTAATGGAACGGTACCCACTGAATCAGTCACACTCACTCTTTATGTGAGATGGAGTGGGTTTATCCTGTCTTCAGAATATAAAATATGCTTTGAAAGAAAAAAAAATCATAGATTGGTGAGAAAAAATCATGCTCACTCTGAGAAAAGTCATTTTGTCTCTTGTAAATTTTTTCATTTAATCCTGCCCCCACCCTCAGTCACCCCCATACACATCACACTATTTCCCTTTGATACTTGAGGCAGTCTTCCCGTGTCAGAGCGAGCCTGCGCTGAGTAAAAATGAGCTGGTCCTGACCACGGAGTCAATCATGAAGAAGACGGAGTTCCTCTGCTGCCAGGACAGCTTCCTGCAGGTGAGCTCTCTACTGGTGGGAGCACCCAGCTTGGCCATCAGCAAGAGATTGTTGCCCGGTGCCGGCAGATGGTTTTTATAAGCGAGGGGTGGGGGCTATGGGGTGGAGTGTGTTAAAAGTGTTTTCTTTGTTAAAAATTTCAGGAATGGCCCAGGCAAACTCTCAGCAGCCGACATGAAGAATTCGTGTCATGTCCTTCTTAGTGTCTGTCTCTCACCCAGGTGTCACCCTGCTAGAAGAAAAATACTTCCTTTAGAGAACTATTGTTTTTTGTTGTTGTTCTTGTTTTTTAACCTTGTCCCCCTATCGACCCCTTTACCTGCTGTCTCATCTTGCAGACCAGCTCTTCCCACAGTAGTTGCGAATCCTGGTAACTTAAGACTTCATTTTTTTTTTTTTAATTTTTATGTTTATTTATTTTTGAGAGATAGACAGAGCATGAGCAGGGGAGGGGCAGAGAGAGAGGGAGACATAGAATCCGAATAGGCTCCAGGCTCTGAG
Source organism: Prionailurus viverrinus (assembly GCF_022837055.1). Taxonomy (NCBI): domain Eukaryota; kingdom Metazoa; phylum Chordata; class Mammalia; order Carnivora; family Felidae; genus Prionailurus; species Prionailurus viverrinus. Next base: position 38,651,244 of record NC_062571.1, on the reverse strand, counting down.
CTGTCAGCACTGAGCCCGACTTGGGGTTCGAACTCACAAACCGTGAGATCATGACCTGAGCTAAAGTCAGAAGCTTAACCAACTGAGCTACCCAAGACTTCCATTTTTAAGTAATCTCTACACCCAACGCAAGGCTTGAACCCACACCCTGGATGTCAAGAGTCTCACGCTCTACTGCCTTAACCAGCCAGACACACCTGGTGGTGGTGGTATAAATTGCTCTTCCTGTTACCATAGTGTGGATCAGTAGTTCGTGGAGTCAGCCAGCCTCCTTTTTCCAGAGAGCTGTTACCTTGATAACCTCTTAGGGCTTTGTTAGTTTATTGTTTTTTTGTTTTTTTTAATTTCACTGACCTGCTGGAGCAGCTCCTTCCTGTTTATTATCACGGTTATGATCAAAAGCAGAGGAATACAGAAGCCAGTAAATGGTTGCCTTTGTGTGCCAATGGGTGATTCAAATGCAGCGCAAAATTGGCAGGAATCTATCCCTTTCAGTATATCAAAAATGACAACAGTCATGTGAAACTGAAAGAGTATTCTAATCAAGTATGCCCTTGATTCTTTCTTTTCCTATGTTGAGGTGTGAAAGGCGAAAAAGAGACTTCCAGATTTCAATAAGTTTAAATCCAGAGTATGGTTGGGCTGGGTGCCTTTGTTTGTGGTTTTTCCCAAATTTTCATTTTTTTTTTTAACAAATTAGAATTGTGATTTGGTGTTTATGCGTGATTATATTATATTCACCTATTTACTATTCTGTTTATCCTCAAAGACCTTAACTGAGACAGGCTATGAGAAGTACAACGAGGTAACGTGCTGAGCATGCTGGGAGTGCTAAGCTTAAGGGGTGAACTTGGCAGCAGTCCGGCTGTTTGCCCGCCCCGGCAAGCTTCCGCCTCACTCCCGGCACAATCGGCTTCCCTGCTCATCACTCTGGCTCCCTTCTTGCCTTTTGCAGGGTTTTACGGGTGCCTCCCTGACCAGGAGTGTGTGCGTATTCAGTGAGCACTCCTAGCCCTCAATATGGCACACTCCCTGCAGATCCCGGGGACACCCAGATGACTGTGTCCTTGCCCTCTGCGGGCTGACGGTCTAATGAGCTCAGGTCCAAAATCCACTGGCCGGAACCCGATTTATCTGAGGCCACGGAGGCCACTCCTGAGTGGCACGGAGCCCTGGCCGCCCCAGAGGCTGCTGCCGGTGCCCACAGTTGTGCTGCGGAGGGTGTGAAGACGTAACTGCCGCTTAACCGTGTGATTAATTGCCTGCCAGTTGCCGTGTTGTGAGTTCTCTTTTAGTATGCATGGGTTCATTCAGTTGAGTTCTTAGTAGCTTATTTCAGTTTTCATTTCTACAAAATGAGCCTTTTTTTTTTTTTAAACCTAACTTTCAGAATATCTGCCCTAACTTTTGTGTAAGGAAAGTCATTCCTTTCAGCAAAGGCACTGGAAGCAATGTCCATTTGGGTGGTAGCTGAAAGACTCCTCTCCAGTGCTTAAGCTGAGCAATGGTTGTAGGTGTGTGTTCTTTTACTCCTGCGTTCAGAGTTTCTCACAGGTGAAAATCCACGGGTCTGCTCAGCCTTGGGCTCTCCTCCGGTTTCTCTGTGCCGCCAGGTGGGGCAGCCTTTAACAGCTGGCACAAGATGACCACACCTGGACCGAGAGGGCTTTCAGGAGCTCTCCCTGAGGGCACACGAGCACAGCTAGACGAGTAGGCTGGGGGAGGAAATCACCAACGTGAGAGAGGCTCTTCACGCTGAATGGCGTAGCAGGAAGACGAGGCCGTAGCACGTACTCGTGCCTTTGCACGCTCCTGCCGTCGAGCAGAGCCACGCCAGGAGAGATGGTTCCAGTGCCCTCTCCGGTCTGGTTCCCTGCTCTGGTTTGCAGGAGCTGACTGTCTAAAAGTGTAGTCTCAAACTCCCAGTTAGTGAGTAAATCTGGAGAGCTTTTTAAAGAGTTACTTAAAATTTTTTTAAGTTCTTATAAATTGATAAAAGTCCTTTCTGAGTAGAATGACGATGGGGCACAGTACTCCTCGTGTATCCCACGCTTGGTCGAGGAGAAGGAAGAGAGTTGGCGCACAGGAGCAGTCGTCCTGAGGAAGCTGCATTCGTGAACGGGGAGCAGCCAGAGGGCGGTGGATCTCCGGTAGCCCCTTGGTTAGCTGGGCTCCCAGTGGGCAGAGGTGGCACTGCAGAAACCGCTGGCCCAAGACCAGTCTTCAGAGAAAGCATCTGACTTCAGGGACAGGCCTGTTGCCTTGGCCAAGCCCATGACCTCCCAGAGCCCCTCAGGGCCCTCCACTCTAGCCTGTTAGGGTTAATGCCATACCACCTCACGGGGAGGTCTCAACCCCTGGGCAGCTGCTGACCGAGAAGGGCCCATGAGCCATGGACTGTGTGGATATAACCTAAGGCTATTTAAACATAACAACAGTAAGTGTTAGGGGTTTTTTGCTTTCAGAAAAGATAGTAAGAAATCGCCAGGTGGTCTGTGGGAAGCTAAAGAGATTAATTTTTGCAAGGTTATGATAAAACGGCTCTAGTAAGTGTTAAGCTCTCTGTGGGTGCCCATAGGATTTTATCTTTGCAAAAGTAGGCTTCTGGTTCCATCTGCTTTAAAATATTTGTTTCAGACAAAACATTAGACATTTTCAGCTATGTGATACAGACTGAGTAGACTTTGGGTAGGGCATACTGGTCTCTCCTTAGGGTCCCTCAGCCCGCCTTATAATCAAGAAACAAGACTTCTTGAAGCTTTGCAGCCACCGCAATATGCAGTCCACCCTCAGGCTGTCCATGTGTGTGGGTCTGTCCTCTGCCAGCGCCACACAGAACAGCTGGGTGCCTGCACTGACATTCAAGAGTGACATTTAAGCTCACTGCCACCGTTACTTGTCCACGATCAGTGAGGGAAATTACATTTCTAAGAGGGCTGCTGAGGGAAGTGCAGTCTGTCTACTCTCCCATATTCTCAAAAACGCCCCTGGATCAAACTAGAGCAGGTAATCACCAGCCCCCATGCCTGCATTGCAGCAGCCTCTAAAGGATGGCTGCTGCATGGCGTGTGCCATCAATTCACCTGGGACCTGCCCTAAGAGTCAGCACTTGACGTGTGAGCACCTGGGAGCCGGACTTTGATGGGTGTAGTTCACTAAAGCTCACCACCCCTCTGTAAGTCCTCCTTGAGTGCTGGCCAGTCCTGCTTCCAGGAGTGACTACAGGGTGGATTTATTTCAGAGATACACCATAAATTGCAGAACAGATGGGTCTTCCCCTTTGAACGGTTGCCAGAAAAGTTAGGCCTGTGGCCGATAGCCCTGCCCTGTGCCTCCTCCACATGATGTCCTTGTCGCCTTCTTCCTTGCTCCATGTAGGTCTCATCCAGGGCTTTGAGTACTATTCTGAAATACAGAGGGGACAACAAATACACAGATGTTTCATTTCCAACTTTGCTTTCCAGGAATCCTTACAAAGTTCTAATTGTTGGGAAGGGACAGTGACCCTGGGTGGGGGAGGTGCAGAGGTGAGGGCCAGAGAGAGAGAGGCAGGGATTTGGGAGTGTTTTCTTTGAAATGAAGGCAAGCTGAAACCACGTGTTTGTGATGTATAAACAGCATCTACAAAGCTATGCTTTAGCTGCTACTTAAATTGATCTTAAGTTCAGAAAAAAGCCCCAGAGTAAGTCTGCTTAGAGACTACAGGTTTGTTCTAGCCGTGCTGAACTGTGTGAGTGCAGGTGATGGGAGAGCAGAAGAGAAGGCGACAGCGTGGGACGCGCTCCCCGTGCCAGGGTCTCGTGGAGCAGGCGCGGGGGGCGGAGCTAGCCATCACGAAATCAGTGGACACCTGACATTATTGACGTTTGTAAAACAAACTGCCATCTAGGTTCCCGAGAAATACACAACTGATGCTTGCTGTGTAATCTTTCAGGAAATAAAAAAATTCATTAAGGGTGTTTCTGAGAAGATCAAGAAAACCAGAGACAAATACGGCATCAACGATAACGGCACAACAGAGGTAACGGGCGGCCTTCCCCGACCGGCTCAGGCACCCTCGTGGGCTCAGATGCCACCAGCCTGACCCTGCACTCGGCTTCTGTCCTTCCAGCCCCGGGTGTTGTACCAGTTGGACCGGATCACCCCCACCCAGATTGAGAAGTTCCTGGAGACCTGCAGGGACAAGTACATGAGGTACGCATGCTAGTTTTCTCAGACTGCCAGGCAGTTGCATGGGCCTCCTGTCCTTCCTGTCTCCCCAGTGGAGCAAAATCCTGCGTCAGCACCACTTCCTGACTGTCAGCATCTGAACAGGTTCTGTCCCCTCATCTCTTAGGGGCTCCGGTGGGGAGGTAGGCTGGATGCTGCAGGCAGTGGAAATAATCTCAAAGACATTTCCGAGTGTCCTCTTCCTGTGGAGTAACTATCAATATGTTTGGCGGGTACCAGCTGCTTTGTCCACCGTCGGCACCATGTGTCAGCAGGGCTCTTGGATCTTCTGCGGGTAGTTGATGTTTGGGCCCAGTCATCACATGCTGACCACAAGGAGCCAGTGGTCACTTCCGTTATCAGAGCCCCCTGACTGTCGTACCCCTTCCCCGCCTCCATCTGCACCTCCTGCCGACCTGTTGCAAGCACAGCCCAGCTCGTAGCATATTCCCTCCTGACCCTGATGACACCTGCGTTCTTGTCTGTGGAGGGAGGAGAGAAGCGGAGCCTCCTCCCAGCAGTTTTGCTGGGCTTTTCTTCCATACCCTTCCCTTCTAGGGCACAGATGGAGCCGGGTTCTGCGGTGGGTGCACTCTGTGCCCAGAGCATTGGTGAACCAGGCACTCAGATGACCCTGAAGACTTTCCACTTTGCGGGCGTGGCCTCCATGAACATCACCCTGGGTGTGCCCCGGATCAAAGAGATCATCAACGCTTCCAAGGCCATCAGGTGCCCGCCCTCTGTTTCCCTTTTGTTCTCCTGCTGCCTGTCACACATTCTCTCATCACGTGTGATACTCTGATGGGCAGTGTGGTAAACTCTGGTGATAGGCTTGTGTTAATCAGATCTGGGGTTTTAAAAGACCCACTTGAGAAAAGTCAAAATTAGATACAGTGAAAATTAAGGCAGTGGTTGCTTATGGCCACAAGTCACATGAAAGGGAGAAACAAAAAAAAAATGACTGGGAAAACTATTAATATGTCCCTGTAGATTTCAACTGGAGATCTGATTATTCCCAGCCTAATCACGCCTGACAGTGAGTGTGTCACTTGACTATTGGCCATATTCTGTGACTCCCAGGTGATTTCGTGGTAGGGCTTGTAGGTCATCTGAGACTAGAAAAAGATTAAAAACTCTCTCTCTCTGTCTCAAAAATAAATAAACATTAAAAAAAATTTAAAAAAAAAAAAGATTAAAAAAATACGTTACAGTGCATTCTGTGACAAAATCATGATTCACTCGCGCTCCACATCCAACAAAGGGATGACAGGTAGCATTCAACGAAGGAGTGCCACGCTTGGTTCTAGAGCAGCACCTGGAGGCGTCCAGGGTGGCAGGGGCTCTGCAGCCTCCCTGGGCGGCTCCAGTCTCTCCCAGGAGTGTGTTCGGGGGACGCCAGCCAGCACGTTCAGGGCACAGGCTGGTAGAGAGTGATTGGAAGAGTTGGAGACGTCCTGGAGAGGCGGTGGTGCGGGTAGGGCACAGCGATGGGAAGCTGTAATACACGAACACGAAGGGTCGGTTCACTCGGGGAGCAGAACCAGAATAACACCTGCGAGGACCAGAGAGGAAGAGATAGGTTCACTTGGTCAGGAAGAACGTCCCAAAAACTGTCTCATTCACTGATAGAGTGGGTCCCGGCATGATTTCTAAAAATAGGAAGTCTGGGTGAGAATGTCTGTGAAGCCCCCAGTAAATGCCCCAGGAAATTGCAGTTGTGTTTAGCGTTAGGATCCGGTAGTGCCTGGATTTCACAGAGCAGCCATCTCCCGGTGGGCTCTCTCCTGCTGTAACCACTGTCCCCCTGCCTTTTCTCAGCACTCCCATCATCACAGCCCAGCTGGACAAGGACGACGACGCAGACTACGCTCGCCTCGTGAAGGGCAGAATTGAGAAAACCCTCTTGGGAGAGGTAAGAAGAAATCCCTCTTGGCAACAAGAACACTAGATCAGCAACGTTGTGAGCAGGCGTAAACACCAGTGGTGGGTGTACTGGTCATTGTGGCCATGCTGGCCCGTGTCCCTAACCACAAGCAGCATATGCTCTTTGGAAAGGGAGAAGTGACTGTGTAACGTTCTGCTCTTTTGACATGACAGATTTCAGAGTATATTGAAGAAGTGTTTCTTCCGGATGATTGCTTTATCCTCGTCAAACTCTCCCTGGAACGGATCAGACTTCTGAGACTGGAAGTGAGTCACGTAATTAAATGTGGGCAGGAAGTCATCCTCCGTTAGTCCCAGGATGGGCGCCAGTAAACTGGGGCAGGAGCTAAGCGAGGCACGAGAAGCACTGCAGAGGCTTTATTTGGGTTTCTGCTCTGTAAGAGTCCATTGTACTTCCCTCCCCCCCCCCCCCCCTCTTTATTCTTTTAAAGTTTATTATTTTGAGAGAGAGAGCACGAGTGGGGCAGGAGCAGAGAGAGAATGAGAGAAAAGCCTAAGCAGGCTGCCATCTCGGAGTCACATCTCACAAACCGTGGGATCGTGAGCTGAGCTGAAATCCAGAGTCAGACACACAGCCGACTGAGCCACCCAGACCCTCCCCCCCTTCTCCCTTTCTAAACCCGACCCTGACACACACACTCCCATCTAAAGACACGCAAGAAATTAGTTGAGATTTTATGAAGCCACGATACTTTTTCACTATAGCATAGTACTGCGGGGTCTGGCGGGAGCATAGGGCCACCCGTGTCTCACTCGTCTGTGGGCCCTCAGCACAGCGCCTGTCTGGCTCGGCGAATGTTCTTGGCTGGGTGGCTTACTCCGGCTTACTATTACTGGTGTTCCTGAATACATAAAGATGGAAAGATCATCAGCCTTTCTCACAGATCAGTTGAGGCAAGGTTGCAAACTGAGTAACTTCCTGGCACTTTCCTCTTCCTCCCAGGTAGTTAACATCCATACTGCCCTTAATACATTGTTTCAGCCCATTCTCTCAAGTACCAAGTTTGTGTTGCCCGTAGTCTGTGATTCCAGATTTGAGTGCCCAGTTCCCCAGCCTGGGGGCTTCTGTAGCCTAGCTCGGGCCACCTGCCTTGTGGCTCTTCTACCAGAAGAGCCGGGTTGCATTGAGGAATGTGGCTCATGAACAGTTGTAGTGAGGTCAGTAAGAGGGAGGCTTCACTGACACTTTTAAATTGTCCTGCTCTCCAGCTCCCGCTCCCAGAACCTCAGAGCCTGTGTGTGTTGCTGTGAATTGACCATCCATTTTCAGTGGGGAAAAACGTTGGTTTGGGGATAAGGGGAGGTTGTGAGAAAAAAAAAATCTCTACCTAACAAGGAAATACATAGTATGTCTCATTTTAAAACTTCATGGTGAGAAGCAAGATTGGGGGGGAAATGAGGTGGCTCACTGGGGGGCAGCGATGGGAAAAGGCCATTGAAGCCTCCACACACGTCAGTGACGTCCTGTGTGTGTGGCCCGTGCCCGGCCACCTTGCAGGTGAACGCTGAGACAGTGCGGTATTCCATCTGCATGTCTAAGCTCCGTGTGAAGCCTGGTGACGTGGCCGTTCACGGTGAGGCCGTGGTGTGCGTCACCCCCAGAGAGAACAGCAAAAGCTCCATGTACTATGTGCTGCAGTTCCTGAAAGAGGATCTCCCCAAGGTGAGACGAAAGTCCCTTCTTGGCCCCTCCCCCAGCCTATGCCGGGAGATTTGTAAAGGGAGAGGTGGCATTTACCTCTCCCCCAAATACCCAGCTGTCTGGCAACCTGAGGACTGAAGGTCCTGCGGAGACTGAAGGTGGTGCCTGTTTCTTCTTTTCTGCCACGTCCCTCTGGGATCAGGTTTTTCCCATCTTAGCACCGCCATGCTGACTCTGCTTGTTAGATTCCTGTCTGTTCTGTCGTAAAACTGATGGAGTATATATGGCATGGTCCCCTGATCTTCCGTTTTCTGCATAACCCCTAACAGCACACAGGCACTTTTCGGTTTGGTAAGACCTGAGAAACGGGGATGGTCAAGGTGCCAACCCAGTTCTCACAGCCTGTGTGCTTTCTGAGGGTAACGGGGGCCATGGGGCCATGGGCACCGCAGGGCCTTGAGCCTTCTGTGTCTCCGAGTGCAGGTGGTGGTACAGGGCATCCCAGAGGTTTCCAGAGCTGTCATCCACATCGACGAGCAGAGCGGAAAGGAAAAGTACAAACTCCTGGTGGAGGGCGATAACCTGCGGGCAGTCATGGCCACTCACGGTGTGAAGGGCACCCGCACTACCTCCAACAACACCTACGAGGTACAGCTCCTGCCCAGGGTCACCTCCCAGTTGTCCCGGCACACCCCTCTGACCCTGCCGCTTGCCCTGGACCTACCACTAAAGATTGCCCAGCACTCCGTTTCTGGTAGAGGGCCCGGAGTTTGCCGTTTAGCTTCCGGGCAGAGGAGAACTGAGGGAGAGCTTGGGACGGCTTGCCGGAAGAGGCTGCTTGCACTCATCCTGGCTCTCTGTAGGTGGAGAAAACCCTGGGCATCGAAGCTGCCCGGACAACTATCATCAACGAAATCCAGTACACGATGGTCAACCACGGAATGAGCATCGACAGGAGGCACGTGATGCTGCTATCCGACCTGATGACCTACAAGGTTCGTGGGAGGGATGTGGCGTGCCGAATGTCTCACACACGGCTGTGATGACACCATTCAAAGAAAATCAGATGTTACCATCACCCAAAAGCCAAAGCATGTGGTCAGGCTGGGTGTTCTGGTTAACTTCCAGGATGAAATGTGCCACCTCATGGAATGAGGTGGGATGTTATTTCTGTCCTTATTAGAAATGTCCTCCTAAAGCAAAACTGGCCATTGCCGAAAGCTTAGGGATTTCCGTGGAAAACCAAGGTGTTTATTTCCCTTCGAACCCATTCATCACACTTCTGTAGCCATTTCCAGGTAAATGATAAGTTAATGTGTTCTGAAGGGGAGGTTAGATGGGAATGAGACTGGTTATTTTGTTTTCCTCTTTTCCCACAAATCATATTCCCCGGAGTAGTGCCGTAAGATTTTCAGGACGCCTCCGCATAGAACGAGGTGGGGAGGGGCGCCTGGGTGGCGCAGTCGGTTAAGTGTCCGATTTCAGCCAGGTCACGATCTCGCGGTCCGTGAGTTCGAGCCCCGCGTCGGGCTCTGGGCTGATGGCTCAGAGCCTGGAGCCTCTTTCCGATTCTGTGTCTCCCTCTCTCTCTGCCCCTCCCCCGTTCATGCTCTGTCTCTCTCTGTCCCAAAAATAAATAAACGTTGAAAAAAAAAAAAATTAAAAAAAAAAAAAAAAGAAAAAAGAAAGAACGAGGTGGGGAAATGACCCGTTTCCTCCACCCTGTGGTAAAGGCTCTCGTTTTTAAGTCTTCCCTTCCTGTGCTGTTCTCCACGCACGTATGTGTTACGTAGTTGCAGTGAGTAGTGGACATACCGTTTTTATCCTGTTTTATTTGTTGTAAGTACCTCCCACATTGTTATGTGGTTTTTATAAATATCCTTTTTAAACGATGATGCGGTATTCACTTAAATGAAGGCACCTAAATTTACTTAACTCTTTCCCTACTTTGAAACTCAAATTATTTGACTTTGGAGTTCTTTGAGCCATAGTAAACATCTTCAGAAATACTCTTTTTTAAAATTAGGTCTTTAATTCTAGCTCTCAGTTCCTAGTTCTCTCTTCCAATGACACGTGGTCATGAGTGTAAGGGTACGGGCGGGACAGATGGCCGTTAGGGTCCTGTTCACACCTGAGACTGACCTGAACTGCCACCTCGCTGACCTCTGCTTATTCTGTTGATGGGGTTGCTTTGGGCCTTTGTAAGGGGCGTGAGTACCACCCTGTCCTCTCCTCTCCTGATGCAGGGTGAAGTCCTGGGCATTACGAGATTTGGCCTGGCCAAGATGAAAGAGAGTGTGCTGATGCTGGCCTCCTTTGAGAAGACAGCCGACCATCTCTTCGATGCTGCCTACTTCGGGCAGAAGGACTCCGTGTGTGGTAGGTTTGGTGTCTCTAGGAGCTTCACCAGAGGCCCTTGTTGATAGTTTATCTCGTGGGCTAGGGCTTCCCAGGAGGTGAGGGAACTGAGTAGGCAGAGCTTTTATTTTTTGAGAATAAAATCACGGATGATCTTTTTTTTCTCCAAAGCCTGGCTGTGGCACCCTGCATCCCTCCCTCTCTGTTACATGGCTCCTCTGTCAGTACAGACGGCTTTGGGGCCAAGAAGAAAAGATCAACCTTGGGCATCAAGGAATTTTCTCAACCTTGGAGTTGCAGTCAGCCACTCTGATCCTGCACCCTCTGTGTGGTGCCTGGGCTGACAGGAGAGGGACAGCGTCCAGCGCCCCTGCTGTCGTGACCCCCCGGGAAAGAGCCGCCGGGCCCAGCACCGTGCGTGCACTTCCTTCAGCACATGTGTGAGGTGCAGGTATTAAACCCTGCATAGGCGAGAAGAAGAAACTAACTTGCTTGCTGACAGGTCTCGCCCTACACCGGCCTCCTCCCCCTGCTATGCAGCACATCTCTGATGACAGCCTGGGAGAGGAGAGCTGTGGGGGAGCCATCACGACAGTGCCCGCTGCCCAGCTGGCTCTTCCCTGAGTCCCAGCACTGAGTGCCTGCTGTTCTCTATCCTTTCTCATGCAAGACCCTGCAGGCCCGAGGCGGGAGTCCCCGGGGGACTCAGTAGCCTGCCCAAGGTCACATTCTCATCTGGCCCAAGCAGGGATGCCCAGCCTGGCCGCCGTCCCCACCACCAGAGCTCTGCTTCCTGGCGGTCGTTTCCCGTCTCCTCTCCCAGTCTTAGGTGGATTTGCCAAACAGGTGGCAGTCAGGTGGGGGTGCCCATCAGGGTAGACACCTCTGCTTTTTTCGTTCCTAAGGCTAACTCTTCCTCCTTTCGGAAGGGACGCAGCTTGCAGATAGAGGGACAGAGAAATTACTACATCGTTTTTAAGATAATGAATGGTCAGAGGAAAGAAAAGGGAGCAGAGATTGGGGCAGGAGAACAGGGCAAGGCAAGGCAAAAGTAAGAGCAAGCATGCTTGACGATGGGACTGACAGCCAGCACGCATCCCACACACTGCCACCTCTCTCCATGCCGACCGCCTCCAGGGCCTGGCGTGGTCACACCATTCCCACTCTGAAATCTCCCCCTTCCTCGTCCTTTAATGTTGCTGATTCATTGTCAACCCTCACATCGGTTGGTCTTTAATTTGGTGGTTGTCTGTCTGGTCTCCTGGTAGCACAAAGCCCAGAACACAGTAGGCAGGCACTCATTATGGAAGCAGAAGCCTGATCCAAAGTTGGAGTGGAGTTCAGAGAAGGAATCTGCCCCATCACCTCACTCCTGTGTCTGTGCGGGAGCCTTGTCTTCTAAGTGTGTCTGGTTAGGGCTGTGGGTTTCCAAGGCACAGGTGTGCTGTTAGGCCTGGCCCAGCCCTGACCCCGAGCACAGGGAACAAGTTTTTGCTCCTGTTTCCAAGGGGATTAGCATCTACTGACCGTCAGCCTGGTTGCTTTTCTTCTAGGCCCTAAGTTAAGGAAATATTGGGTGGCTTGGTGTTTCCTGAGCATCATTCAGTATCCTTGCTGTCTATGTGAAGGCGTGCCTACAGACAGCGGGGACCTGCTGGGCTGTGAGCCCACCCCTGTGTTGAAAAGCCCTCTCATCCCCTTTCTGGTTGGTTTCAGGGGTGTCTGAATGCATCATCATGGGGATCCCCATGAACATTGGAACTGGGCTCTTCAAGCTGCTACACAAGGCCGACAGGGACCCAAGCCCTCCCAGGAGGCCCCTGATCTTCGACACAAATGAATTCCACATCCCCCTTGTCACATAGTCCAGGGAAGAGGGGACCATTCCTGACCTTGGCTCTTTGTCCCGTCTGGAAAGGGTCGACATTGGCAGCCGATCTGGAGAGCTTGTGCTTCCTGAGACAGACCCTGACATCCCCACCGTGCTGCCAGGTACCCCAAAGTCACGTGGTTTCTTCCTGGGCGCCACGGCATGCAGCCGGCATGCACCCCAGGAGCAGCTCACCAGTGCCCCTGATCACACCACGGTGCATGGTTGGGAGAACTGAGGTTTGTCTGTCTGTTTGAAACCCTGGAGTCACGAGGAGACCCCGGCCAGGCATCTTTGTCCTTCTCACTTCATCCATCACACCATGACCCAGAGCCAGCTATAAGCCTCACGGTCAGGGCATGTTCCTGGCTTTTCTGTCCCTCAGTCATGCTAGAATCTCTCAACATGGCCTACTCATGTAAATGTTATCACTATTATTTATTTGTTCAGTAAAGAGTCTCGTTATTTCTTATTATTTTGGCTTTACTTTCAAAACCAAGAAGCTATAAAAACTAAGAGAGCCAGCATCAAAGTATCATGGGAAAAACTGGTTAACCAAAGGGACCAACTAGGATTTGTAACCAAGTTGAAACTGTTATGAGGCCCCAATACTCTGAAACATCTTTAACAGACACCCCTGGCCACCCCATTGTTTTTGTTTACCTCTGACCCCCGTAGGGGGAGTCTCTGCCTTGTGACAGGAGTCAGACCCTCCTTTGTGGCCAATAGAAACCTTGCCAAAGTTTGGAGCCCGCTGAGGTGGGGACTGTCAGTGTACATGGAGGTGATGCATGAGGCTGGTCCAGGCCCCTGCACTGCCCGGGTGGCGACCACACCCCCTGAGGTATGTGCGCATTTGCCCTGCCTCCCACATCCAAAGAGCAAGCAGGGCAGGTGCGGAGCTGTGGCCTAAAAAGTGCCCCGGGGGCTGCGGTGGGATAGGTCCCTCCTGGGTACAGACAGGCATCCTCCTTACATACAGGTAAGGGGTGAACAGGCCACCCAGACAGGAAAGGAGTTCCACGTGGGGGTGGAGTGTCAGAGCTGGCGGTGTGCCCCATTTGGCAATAGCAGGCTACTCAAAGGGTAAATCTGTAACAATCGAAAGCACCTGTCAGGTTGGGAGGAGAGCCAGCAGGGTATCCCAGGAAAACCCACGTTTAATTGCCTTCTTGGTGTTCTGCTGGTGACTGCACCGTCACTGGTGGGTTTTCCAGGGCTTGAGATGGGGTTTTGTGCAACAGAGGAAAGAAATGGACATAGCATGTCTCAGAGAGCAGACGGTTTTACTGCTGGAGACTGCGGTGCTTTGTACTGAATTAGCTCCTTAAGATTGGGCCAGGGTCACGGAGAAGAGTGATGATGGCCGCAGCTCTCTACTCTCTCTGGAGAATGTTCTGTGAAGTCTGCTCTCCTTCCCTTCCCTGTCCAGAGCCGAGTCCCACTGATCTGGTTCTTACCGCCTCACCAGAAGCTTGGGAAACCAAGGCTGTTTAGTTAGAAGTGAGATGGTAGTGAAAAGTGGGGCTTTGACCCTACTTCCTGGCTCCATGTACCTGAGAAGGTCTACTTCCGAAATGATGTCGCCATTCTCTCATTGTATCCAGCCGCTGGAAGAAACAGCAGCCCAAACTGAAGACGTAAGAGTTTATTGTTGAGTAAGAAGATGGTGTGGCTGATTGAAGAGGCGGATGTGGTAAAAGTAGGGGAGGGGGGCCAGGCCCCCCCCCATCTACCTCTTTACCACTCAGTCAGTTAAGCATCCAACTTCAGCTCAGGTCATGATCCCATGGTTTGTGAGTTCAAGCCCCGCTTGAGGCTCTCTGCTGTCATTGCAGAGCCCGCTTTGGATCCTCTGTTCCCCTCTGTCTGCCCCTCCCCTGCTTTCTCTCTCTCTCTCTCTCTCTCTCTCTCTCTCTCTCTCAAAAATAAACATTAACAAGCAAAGAAAAGAGAAAGTAGAGAAGATACAAAGAATTCAAGTAGTATTACACAGAACTATGCTTGGCTTCCTCGGACATTCCCTAGCTGGTTCCCCCAGTTCTGAGTTCATGCTGCCGATGTATATTTCATATAACCACTCATTCTGGGGTCTGTGTTAGAATGAATGCTTTCTCTCCCATACTGAAGTGATTCTGAATTCAGCATTCTTGACCTGAGCGTTTGGCCATTCTCTGGCTTAAAATTCTGTTCAAATTAGTTTGGCCCTGTGGTCTCCTTGCACCCATGAGGTTGACTTAGGAACTCCTCTTTAGGTGAAAACTCACTTTTCAGGTTCTACCTCCCACCCCTGTATCTCTGACCTAAGCTAGCCTGGTTCATGACAGAGGTGAAGCCTGTCAACTGGCTTGTTCAGGGTTGTCGCTTGAAACGTCACCACGGGCACCGCTTCTCTCGCACAACCCGCAAAGAAACCTCAGAGCCACACCACCGCCTTCCTGAAAACCAGCCTGGCAGGGAAGCATCCGGCCTGCCCAGAGGCAGAACTGCTGGAGTGCACAAACGCAGAGGAAAGATGACGCGCGCTGCCGTGAACGGTAGAGACGATCCCGCCGGGAGCCTCGTCCCGCTCGAGCCAGTGCTCTGGGTGCCCTCAGGAGATGTGTGTGACTGTGCTGCATGCGGGCACGGGCCGCGTGTGGGTCAGCGTGGCGCCTGGGAAGAAACCACATGTCTTTGGGGTGCCTGGCAGCCCCCGCCCTGCTCCCCACCGTGGGTGCCGTAGTGGGCGTTCACCTCTCCCCGAGGGGTCACCCGCCCTGCTCTGGCACTGGGCCGTGGGCAAGCACGGAACTCGGACCCCAGATCCACGCGGCAGTGTCCTCCAGAGCAAGCTCAGTACGAGGTTAGGATTTTTCTGTGTGCCTGTTTGGAAGAAATAAGAAAAACACATTTACTTTTTTTTTTTTTGTAATGTTTACATATTTTTGAGAGAGAGAGCATGAGCAGGGGAGGGGCAGAGAGATGGAAACACAGAATCCGAAGCAGGCTCCAGGCTCCGAGCTGTCAGCACGGAGCCCGATGCGGGGCTCAATCTCACAAACCGTGAGATCATGACCTGAGCCGAAGTCGGACGCTCAACTGACTGAGCCACGCGGGCGCCCCAAGAAAAACATATTTAAATTGTGTCCTCCAGGGGCGCCTGGGTGGCTCAGTCGGTTAAGCGTCCGACTTCGGCTCAGGTCACGATCTCGCGGTCCGTGAGTTCGAGCCCCACGTCGGGCTCCATGCTGACGGCTCAGAGCCTAGAGCCTGTTTCAGATTCTGTGTCTCCCTCTCTCTCTGACCCTCCCCTGTTCATGCTCTGTCTCAAAAATAAATAAACGTTAAAAAAAAAAAATTTTTTTTTTTAAATTGTGTCCTCCATATTAACAAATTCGTATTTCTGACTAGTCCTTTGCCCTTTTTACACCTCTCATAAAAGGAGATTAAATAGCTGTCATCAGCTCAGTTACAGCCCCCTGCTTGTTCAGCACTGTGGGGGTGGGAGAGACATTCTGGAGTCTGTCAGAAAGTGTCAGAGTTAAATCACGGTGCTTCGTTTCTGTTTCAGGGTGTATCCCTGCATGTTCACACTGATTCGTGTCTGATTGAGCCTGACACTGTATGATTATTTTTCTTGAATTTTTGCAGCATCTCTGCAGAACTCTACTTTTTGAGTAGAACTGAAAAGAGGAAAACTTGCTATACATACAGTGGTAACAGTTCAGGCCTGTGGGTTGGGACACCTGTGGGCTCTCACTCCTGAAATAATCAATGTCCCCTGCCACAAGCCCACCTCCCAGGTGCTGGAGGTCAGCAGGGAGTGCTGTGCCCCGCCCCCGTCATGTGACCTAACTCCCAACTCCCAACTCCATGGGACACAATGCAGCATCTCCTAAGCCTGTGCACTTCTAGAAGTGCCACCTAGCCAGATCAAGTGCTTTGCCTAACTGTTTGGGTTTTTTTCTTTCTTTCTTTCTTTTTTTTTTTTTTCAAGTTTTTCTTAACTTACTCTTAAATTCATTCAGCTAATAAGGGCCTGCTAAAGCGCTAGGTACTAGAAGAGCAGCAGTAAACGAAACAGGCAAATCAGATGCCGATGCACCTAAAACTCATTCTTCAGCAGAAGAGGGCAAAGAGGTTGTGGATCAAGCCTGCAGAAGTGTGTCCAGCACCGTCTAGGGTCACAGCTGCACAGTTGAGGATCCAGTGGGAGGCCCGCCAACTCAGGCTCACTGGGAAAAAGAGAAAGTTCCCTCAG
Organism: Prionailurus viverrinus; assembly: GCF_022837055.1. Classification (NCBI taxonomy): domain Eukaryota; kingdom Metazoa; phylum Chordata; class Mammalia; order Carnivora; family Felidae; genus Prionailurus; species Prionailurus viverrinus. Next base: position 38,634,978 of record NC_062571.1, on the reverse strand, counting down.
CCAGCACAGCCCCCTGGTTCCAGCCCCTCTACAGGGTCTTTCCCTGCTGATTTGGCCTCTGTCCCTAGGACTTAGATTCTAGAAGGTGGGCACGGAGTGGAGGACACTCACTGGGTGTCCTGTGGCCCCTGGGAGAGGACGCTCCCATACTTACCCCACCTTCCATGTACAGTGTTACTAAGTGGACATTTAAGTCCAGGAAGATTTGTTCAGCTTCTGCTCTGTGCCAGGTGGTGTGCCCGCCTCAGAGAAAATCCCTGCATGCATGGGACTTACCATCTGGTCAACCAGCTTGCGGTTAAGAGCCTGGGTTCCATGAACAGACTATCAGAATTCAAATCCCAATTTCCCCTTTCTTCCTGGTGCCCTTGAACTAATGATTTAACCTCTCTGCCTCATTGTATAAGATAGGAGTGCTATTTAGTGGTACCCAATTCATAGGGTCATTGTGAAATTTCAGTGTGATTATGCATGTAAGATCCACATATAGCAGCTGGCACAAAGGACACACTCATTAAGTATGTTCACAGTTATGGTGACTATCAGTATTTTTTATGAAAAACATGGTCTGAGAATTCAGAACTAAAACTCAAACTCCCAGGGTGCCTTGGCGGCTCAGTCAGTAGAGCGTCTGACTCGATTTCAGCTCGGATCGTGATCCCAGGGTTGTGGGATTGAGCCCCACGATGGGCTCCACACTGAGTGTGGAGCCTGCTTGAGATTCTCTCTCCCTCTGCCCCTCCTCCCCTCACTCTGTCTCTCTAAAAGTAAAATATATCCTTAAAACATTTTTTTTTTTTTAGTTAAAAAAAAATATATATATGGGGCACCTGCATGGCTCAAATAAGCTTCCAACTCTTGGTTTCAGCTCAGGTCATGATCTCATGGTTCGTGAGTTCGAGCCCTGCACTGTCAGTGTGGAGCCTGCTTGAGATTCCCTCTCTCCCTCTGTCTCTCCCCTGCTTGCACTCTCTCTCCCCCTCAAAATAAAATTTTTTTTTAAACGTTTGTCTATTTCTGAGAGAAAGTGTGAGCAGGGGAGGAGGGAGACACAGAATCTGAAGCAGGCTCCAGGCTCTGAGCTGTCAGCACAGAGCCCGACGTGAGGCTTGAACTCACAAACAGCGAGATCATGACCTGAGCTGAAGTTGGATGCTTAACCAACTGAGCCACCCAGGCACCCTGATGAACTTTAAAAAAATAAATAAAACCCAAACTCTGATCCTTTTAATTCACCCAGATGGAGCTGTCCTTTGTGGCCTTGAGGATCCAGCCTCCCTAGTCATAACTTCTGCCCCACAGTCCACTTGATCAGTAGATCCAGGAAGTATATCATACCAGGGAGAAGGCTAGGGAAGGGGACTGACATTAGGCAGTCATATGACTGGGGCCTTGAACGTTTTACTTTAGGCCATAAAGTAAATGTGACCTCATTTTAAGAGTTGTGGGCAGTAAGACCAAAATAACTCAGAGTCTTTATAGAGGTGGATATTGATATATTTATTTATATGGGTTTATTAAACAATAGGGTGTCGCAGGAGGTGCAACGTTTTTCTCTTTAAAAGGGAGGTGACCGGGGTGCCTGGGTGGCTCAGTTGCTTACATATCTGACTTCAGCTCAGGTCATGATCTCATGGTTCGTGAGTTCAAGCCCTGCATTGGGCTCTGCACTGACAGCTTCTAATCCTCTATCTCCCTCTCTCTGCCCCTTCCCTGCTCGCTCTTTCTCGAAAATAAAGTAGAAAAACATTACAAAACGGGAGGTTACCATTTAAAAGCCTTCCGCAAAGAATATGTTAAGAAACCGGCAGTAACAGTTGCCTCTGGCAATGGAAGCAATGACGGAGGATGGAGGTATTTTTCACACTGTGTTCTGTTGGGCTTTTCTAATTTTGTGCTTTCTGAAGGTATTGCCATTTTTTTAAATCAATATCTGATGGTAACGAAGTCGTGTTGGAAAGTGCTCAGGTGTTTTGAAAGTAGTGGAGTGGTGGGCTCCCAGTTACTCAAACAGCAAATACACACCAGATACGCAGGGTGGACACAGTCACTGGGATGAGGTGACAAAGATGTCTTCAGTTGACACGGCCTTAAATCTCCAAGATTTTCAGGATGCCTGGGGGGCTCGGTTGAGCATCCAACTTTGGCTCAGGTCGTGGTCTCACCGTCCGTGAGTTCCAGCCCCGCAGCGGGCTCTGCGCAGTCAGCAAGGAGCCTTCTTTGGATCTTCTGTTCCCCTCTCTCTCTGCACCCCCACCCGATGCTTATGCTCTCTCTCCCAAAAATAAACCTTTAAGAAAGAAACCCCCCACGATTTTCTCTTCTGACATAAGAAGACCGTAGTGGGCGTTGCAGGGCTGAAACGGCACTTCCACGAAGCTGTCAGACCCGGGCCCTGCTTCTCCCCTTGTACCAGCTCTGGTTTATGGCCCTGAACTCATCCTTCATGATCCAAGGCGGCCCCTCCATTTCCTGGCATTCTAGCCAGAAGACAAGGGGAAAGAGAGGCATAGCACTTCCTTTAAGGAAAGTTCCCAAAAGCTGCATGACGTTTCTGTTTCCATCCCTTCCGCCAGAACTAACCGAACCTAGCTCCAAGGGAAGCTGGCAAATGCCGCTCGGGTTCTGGGTAGCCGTGTGCCTAGTGAAGATAACCGGAGGAACAGGAAGTGGGAAACAATCGTGTCTCTGCTTCTGGTGTATCAGGACCTTCAGGGTTTTGTTGTTAATTCGTTGTTTTGATTGACAAAGGTCCACAAGTCCCCCTGAACCCCTCAGAACAGAATGTTGCTGGGGCAGGTGGGACCAAGGAACCTCTTCCTCTTCAGAAGAAACGGACCGAGACCCTGACCCCTTCATTCCCCCTGTTCTTTTCCCCTTCTGGCAAGTTTTACACCTGACAGTTTTTCTTTTGGCTTTTTGGCTTGGTTTTGTTGTTTTGTTTTTTAATAAACTGATACTGAAACTAGATCACATTCCCTTAGCAGGCTGTTCAAAGTGTTTCTGGGCTCTTGGAGAATATAACTCAAACATTCATTCAGTAGCCCTGATGATTGCTCGCCTGCTACCAGGTGCTGGGTGGAGAATGTGGGCAAAATTTCCATGGCCCCTTACCTTGTTGACTTAATCCAGTCACAGCACTCTCCAGCAGAAATAAATGTAACCTTAAATTTTCTAGCATCCATACATTTTTTTAAAATGGTAAGCTTAATGTCAACGATATATTTTATTTAACTCAACACATCCAAAATAAATATTTTTATTTACATAATCAATTTAAAATGTATGAGATATTTTACTCTCTTCATGCTAAGTTTTCAAAATCCAGTGTATTTTTTTTTTAATGTTTATTTATTTTTGAGAGAGAGAGCAGGGGAGGGGCAGAGGAAGAGGGAGACAGAGGATCCGAAGCAGGCTCCAGGCTCCGAGCTATCAGCACAGAGCCTGATGTGGGGCTCAAACCCACGAACTGTGAGATCATGACCTGAGGGGGAATCGGACACTTAACCGACTGAGCCACCCAGGTGCCCCATAATCCACTGTATGTTTTATACTTAACAGCACATCCCAAGTTCCATGTGTGCAATAGCCACATGTGGCTGGTGGCTATCGTATTAAGACTGGAAAGCATGGGTTAGTGGAAGAGGAGAGACCGTAAATGGTACGCAATCACGTGCTGTGCTGAGCCAGGGAAGAGCTACAGTAATGAAGAATGTGGAGCCGGTGGTCTGAGCGGGCCTCAGAGCAGGGGCCACCTGAAGGATGAGAAGAGCAAGGGCGACGGCTCCGGAAGAGGGACTGGTCCACAGGGAGGCCCTGGGGAAGGGGAGCCTGGCCCATTCAAGGGCCAAGGGCCACCAGCAGGAAGCCAGTGACATCCTCCCAGAAACTTCTAACCAGTATCTGAGCTGAGCCCAGGCCCAGGGAGTTTCCACCGACTTCTATGCCTTCTGAGGCTGGCCACTCGGCTCCCCCAACTCACTGTCCAAGGAACTTTCTGGTGAACGTCTATCTCTTGGGATTTGGAAGTGTCCAGAAGTCATTTTCTGGGACCTCTTCACCTGGCCCCAAACCCAAGTCCTATTAGAAGGTGGATGATCCACACTCTGAAAAGGCAGAGGGAGCCTCGCGGAGAAAGACCGAGTCCCACAGCCTCCGTCAGAAGCTTTTTGGCACAGAGTTCGCTCCGTGTTCACAGTGCGCCTGGGGCCTGTACTTCCATACTCCTTTCCTGGAGGAGGGATTGCCTCCAAGGGAAGCCAGGGGTGAGGAGAATCATGCCCCTGTCCCCTGCAGTCACTTCACCACCAAACAACAGGCCTGACCAATTCACCCCATACAGGTCGGGGAGCATATCGTAACCACCCGAGGCTGGCATGAGAAGTAAACTTGACCAGACTCCCGGCTAGACTACACCAGTCTCCCAGGTGCTCAAGGCAAGCGATGTATTCAGCCTTCAGTAAGACAGCGCTCAGGCTCATGTGTGAATTCACAGAGGTGCCAAGAACTCCACGGGTCCCGCAGAAATGGTCCTGGTCTGAGCGAGCCAAGACCCACCCTGCCTGGGTTGGCCGCCTTACCTGCTTTCCCTCCCTCCCAGCTTCCCAGTCCACAAACCACCGTCTGGCCTGCGTATTTTAATTATTTTGCTAATTGTGTCTCCCCCCAGTGGAATGCAGGCTCCACGAGGATGGGTAGTTCCTTTTGTTTTAATCGCCCGCTGTGTCCTCCAGGCTTAGCATGGTGCCTGGCACGTAGTGGGTGGAATAAAAGAAGTGGATTCAGTCTTGAATTCCCTCTTAGTAGTCAGCATCAAGGAGTGAGGCCCTTGGAGCCCAGCAGCCTGGATTTCTATCTCTGCTCACTTTGCAGCTTCCTCGAAGCTCCCCGGAGCCCCGAGCCCACAGGCCCGTTAAGGGTGTCCTCGCAGCAGGGTCTCTGTCCAAGGACTGTCCTCTCCCACTTTTCCCCCACCAAAGGCTCAATTCCACCTTTGCCCAGGGCGGGCCCCTCGCAGCGCGCTGGAGTGCAAGTGGCTGATGAGCACCTCCCCGCCTCCCATTCCTGTCTGCGGGCCTGGGCCCCAACCCTGGCCCCAAACAGAAGAGTCGGAGCCAAACACTTCCAGCATATACCACCATGGGTGATTTATTTAAGGGTCTCCAAATAATCACTTAAGTGTCACCATGGCAACCTGAAGAGTTGCCATGGAGATTGGAGCAGGAAACGTCCCCATGGAGACCCCTGGGAGACTCTCTAGGAAATCATTACCAGGTGGATGGGGCTTGAGAAGGGGGAGCTGGGCACATGAGGGAGCCCCACGGTTCTGTGTACTGGCAGGAGGAGGGGGTGAAAGGGCAGGGTGGGAAAGACCAGCCTGGGAAGGCAGGCAAGTTAATGATCTCCACCATGTCTAGGGTCCCGTGTGATAAAGAACTACCGTATGCACAGAATCCATCTGACGGGAAAGTCGGGAAACTAGAAACTTTGGTGGCCCCAAAGAAGGGGGTGAGGGAGAGAGACTTATTCGTCATGTGTGCTCCTTTGTGTCCTGTCGGACTTTGTTTTGTCAGGTATGTAAATATTAAATATTCCAAAACTAAAATTAAATAAGTTATTTACAGAGCATTTACTACATTCAATATTTATACCCTCAAAACAACTCCATAATGTTAGGTATCGATCCCACTACACAGATGGGCAAACTGGGGTTCAGAAAGCGGCCCACCATCACACAGATCAGTGGGAATTAAACCCAGGGCTCTCCAGCACCCCCAGCACATCTGAGTTCTTTGATCTGCCTCTGGCCCGCTGAGCACTGTTAGGTGACTGTCACACCCCTGGACCTCAGTGTCTTCCCCTGCAACAGTTGGGCGGTGGGGACTGGGTGAAAGCTAAAGTCCTGCTATAGCGCTGGCATCCTGTGACTGGGGGCTCTTTGGAAGGGTTTCTGAGAATGATCACCAGAGCCCTTCTCTTCCTCCCCCTTTCCCTCAGCCACTCTCCAGTCCCCATCCACAGCAGTGCATCTTCAGGGTTCCAAAGGAAACACTTCACTCAGAGAGCCAAGCCAGAAGGACCTTTGAAGAAGCTCTATATTCCCTCTTAGCAGAGGAGGAGGGTGTGGCCCAAGAGAGGGAAGGTGACCCACCAGGCAAATGCAAACCCAAACCGTGACCTATCTCCATGCACCCATTAGGGTGGTTATCATGGAAACAAAACAAAACAAACAAAAAAAAAGATGAACCAGGACAAGTGTCTGGAAAGATGTTGAGAAATTAGAACCTTCATACGCTACTAGTGGGGAGATTGGAACCTACATACACAGCTATCAAATGGTTCAGCTGTGTCTCAGCTCAGGCTGCTATAACAAAATCCCATTGACTGGGTAGTTTAAACAATAGACACTTAGGCGGCACCTGGGTGGCTCAGTCAGTTAAGTGTCCGACTTCGGCTCAGGTCATGATCTTATAGCTTGTGAGTTCGAGCCCTGCATCGGGCCCTGTGCTGACAGCCGGGAGCCTAGAGCCTGCTTCGCACTCTCTCTCTCAAAAACAAATAAACATTTAAAAATAATAATAACAAAATAAACAACACACACCTCTTTCTCACAGTTCTGGACACTGAGAAGTCCAAGATCAAAGTGCCACTATATTCAGTTCTTCATGAGGGCCCATGTACAGACAGCCACCTGCTTGAGGTATCCTCACATGGTGGAGGGAGAAGCTCGGGTGTCTCTTTTCTTCCTATAAGGGCTCGAATCCCATCATGGAGTTCCACCCTCATGGCCTCATCTAAATGTAATTACCTCCCCAGAGCCTCACCTCCTAATAGCATCACATTGGGGGTTATGGCTTCAACCATTAATTTAGTGGGGGGATGGACGCAAACATTCAGTCCATGAAAAAAATTCTAGAAAACAGTCTGGCAGTTGCTCAAAGGGTTAAACATAGGTATCACATGGCTCAGCAATTCTGCACCTAGGTGTATCCCCAAGAGGGTTCAAAACATGGGTTAATGCAAAAACAGGGACATGAATGTTCACGGCGCCATTCTACAAAATAGTCAAAAAGTGGAAAGGACCCAAATGTCCGTCAGTGGATGAGTGGATAAACAAAATGTGGCACATCCACAAATGGAATGTTATTTGGCCATAAAAGGGATCAAAGTATTGACCTACGCTACAATGCGGGTGATCCTTGAGAAGGTCATGCTAAGGGAAAGAAGCCATTCGCAAAGCACCACACAGAACCACATGCCATATATGTGATGGCACTTACATGAAACAGGGGTATCTGTCAAGACAGAAAGTAAGTTAGCGCCTGCTCGGGGCAGGGGGCGGGGGAGTGGGGTGGCGGGGAAGATTGGGTGGTGACTGCTAATGGGTGTGGGGTTTCTTCCGGGGTGGTGAAAATGTTCTCAAATTGACTGTGGTGATAGGTGCATGACTCTGAATATTCTAAAAGTCACTAAATTGTATACTTTAAGTGGGTACATTGTATGCTACGTGGATAATATCTCAATAAAGAGAGTGAGAGGGAAAGTACCAACCCAAGGTCACACAACCACTAGTGGCTGCTTTGGGGTCCCGGCTCCCGGCCAGCCTCCTCGCACCCGTTCTCTTTAGGAGGGCCAGTAGCGCTTCTCAGGCTGTTTCTGAAATGAGTGGGCGCCATGTGCTGGGGGCTTCAGATCGTGCCCTCCTCCCCATGGCCCTCAGCCAGACCATCATTCTTTAACAAATGGGACAACCTCAAGATTTCATTTAGAGAAAGGGGTCCACTGTCAAAAGGAAAGAAAAGTAAAAGTTTGAAAGCCACTGACCAGAGAAAGTATTAAGGAGGGATGGCAAAGTGATTAAGAACCTAGCCACTGGCCTTGTAGGAAGCCTGTCTTTTTATTCTGATGCTTTGATATGCTGGGGCCTTGCTGACCCTGGAGAGACTACCCCTTCCAGGACTAGCCAACTCCTGGAGATAAAGGGTTGTCCTGGGAGTGCACTTTTCATATGCAAACCAACTGATTTAGAGCCCATATCCCAATCACCCCCTTTTTTTTTTTAATACATATAAGTTTTTTGTGTTTTTTTTAGGTAATCTCTACACCCAACATGGGGCTTGAACTTGCAACCCTGAGATCCAGAGTCACATACTCCCATCAACTGAGCCTGCCAGGTACCCCAATAGCCTTGTTATTACACTCAGCCACTATTCCCCTGCCCTAATCACCCCAGGGCCAGGTACCAGACAACAAGGGACAGCTCCATGCCCCAGAGCCACTGACGCTATTCAAACTAGACAATCTTGAATGTGCTTACCCCACCTTGCCCATCCTTCCTGCAGAAACCACAACAAAGGGTCTCAGCCAAGTTTCCCCTTCCCCACCTGCCTTCTGGTGCTTCCCAGTGTGCCCCTGTATGGCACGTCCCCTCCTCTTGGGAACTGTGAGTAACATACTCTCTTTTCTTTTTACTGAGGAATAATTGACATATGCCATTATATTCGTTTCAGGTGCACAACATAATGATTCAATATTTGTCTACATGGAAAATGATCACCACATGGGGCGCCTGGGTGGCTCAGTTGGTTAAGCGTCCGACTTCGGCTCAGGTCACAATCTCACGGTCCATGAGTTCGAGCCCCGCGTCGGGCTCTGGGTTGATGGCTCAGAGCCTGGAGCCTGCTTCCTATTCTGTGTCTCCCTCTCTCTCTGCTCCTCCCTCGTTCATGCTCTGTCTCTCTCTGTCTCAAAAATGAATAAATGTTAAAAAAAAAAAAAAGAAAATGATCACCACAGTAAGTCTAGCTAACATCTGTCACCATGCATAATTATAAAACTTTTTTTCTACTTGTGATGAAAACTTTTAAAATCTACTCTCTTAGCAATTGTCAGACATACAGTACAATATTGTTAGCTACAGTCACCATGCTGGGCACACACACTACCTTTCCTAGGACAATTATCCCCCGATCTGTTGGCCTCACTATACCTAAATAAAAATGAGGTCTATGTTTTAAAGCAGGCCTCGTTCTGCTCTAAGTCTGCCTTGGCCCCCCGTGACCTCAGACAAAGTCCTCCACCTCTGTGTCTCCCTGTGCTCCTCCACAAACCCAGGTTACCAGCTGGGCCAGGCTCAGGATCCTCACAGACCGGTGTTGTGTTTATAATCCATTGTGGCTTACAAAAGAAGGCTGTGCCAAGGGCCCGAGTGGGCACTCCAGTCCAGCTCCTGCTCTGCTTTTCAAGCTATGGATGTTCCAGGAAAAAAGGGCATCGGTTCCTAATACATAAAAAGGCCCCGGTGGGTCAGCAGTGGCCCTCAGCCACCATATAGTGCTACTACCAGGACTGAAAGGGTTAAGAGTTGTGGAGTACCTAGAACAGCACCTAGCACGCCAGAAATAGTGTCATCATGGTCCCAGAAGACAGGACAGGGTTCCTAGATACCGTGATGGTATCAAGGAAGGGTTCCATTCTTAAATTTTTTTTTAATGTTTTTATTTATTTTTGAGAGAGAGAGAAACAGAGTGTGAGGGGAGGGGCAGAGAGAGAGGGAGACACAGAATCTGAAGCAGATTCCAGGCTCCAAGCTGTCAGCACAGAGCCCGATGCACATGGGCTCGAACTCACCAACTGTGAGATCATGACCTGAGCCGAAGTCCGGACGCTCAATCGACTGAGCCCCCCAGGTGCCCCAAGGAAGGGCTCCATTCTATTTTGCTTTTGGGGGATAAGGGGCCATGGGTGTACTTAAGCCGATGTCATTTAATTTTTTGAAAATTTTTGATGTTTATTTATTTTTGAGAGAGAGACAGAGTGTGAGTGGGGGAGGGGCAGAGAGGGAGACACAGAATCTGAAGCAGGCTCCAGGCTCCGAACTGTTAGCACAGAGCCCCACGCGGGGCTCAAACTCCCAAACCGTGAGTTCATGACCTGAGCCGAAGTCAGGACGCTTAACAGACTGAGCCCCCCAGGCGCCCCTAGCCGATGTCATTTAAATCTCAAAGGAAAATGAACTGAGCTGACGCCCAGTCTACAAATGAACACATATTTGCACACCCACATTCATAGCAGCATTATTCACAAGAGCCAAAATGTGGAAGCAACCCAAGTGCCTGTTGACAGATGAATAAACAAAATGTACACTATGAACACAATGGAATATTATTCAGCCTTAAAAAGGAAGGAAATTCTGACGCATGCTACAACCTAGATGAGGCTTGAGGACATTACACCAAGTGAAATAAGTCCGTCACCAAAAGACAGATCCTGTATAATTCTACTTATATTAGGTGCCTAGAAGAGTCAAATCCACAGACACAGAAGTAGAACGGTGGTTGCCAGGGGTTGAAGGGAGGGGGAAATGTGGAATTGTTGTTTAATGGTCACTGAGTTTCAGTTTTTACAGGATGAAAAAGTTCTGGAGATGGATGGTGTTGATGGCCACACAACAACGTGGATGTACTGAATGCCACCGAAGTATACACTTAAAAATAGTTTAAGTGATAGATTTTATGTAATGTGTATTTTACCACAATTTCATTTTAAAGGCACAGCCAAGTCATTTGCTAACAAATCCATACACAGGAGAGTAATGACCCTCGTCCTTTAGGAAAACTGCTCAGGGCAGTGGGGAGCGATCTTTAAAATGCTTCTCGACCATAGAGGAAGGGAAGGAAAAATAAGTTACCAACAGAGAGGGAGGGAGGCAAACCATAAGAGACTCTTAAATACAGAGAACAAACTGAAGGTTGATGGGGAGGTGGGGGGTTGGGGGCAGGAAAAATGGGTGATGGGCATTGAGGAGGGCACTTTTTGGGATGAGCACTGGGTGTTGTATATACAATGAACCATGGGAATCTACTCCCAAAGCCAAGACCACGCTGTATACACTGTATGTTAGCTAAGATAACAATAAATTATTAAAATAATTTTAAACCGAAGAAGGGAAAAATAAATAATAAGTAAGTAAATAAAGTGCTTCTCCACTAGGCAGGTGGTAACATTTGTTTGGACCCCTCAGAGCCCGCGGAGGCCGAGCTCTCTGTCCGTGAGGTGCCTGGAACGTGAGGTTTCCTGCTCACACCAGCTATTTTATGTTTTATTTTATTTCCTTTTTATTTGTATTCCAATATAGTTAACCTACAGTGTTGTATTAGTATGAGCTATTTTAAGTTAATCGCACGCACATAGATTCATGCTAATGTGACAGGAGAAAATGCTCTCTCTCTAATTTGCACTTGTCTGTTTTCTCCTGAGGTTCAACTTGTTGTTGACTGGTGGTTTTCATCTTTCACAAGTGGCCTGCTGTCAGTGCTCCTAGAACAACCAGAAACACAAGTGCTTCCTGGTCCCCCTGGCACCTCAAACGTCATTGCCCTGTTTTTGAGAAGTCGCTAGTCTTGGACGTCAGGTGTCTCAGTCAGATTTCCTAGTGACAAGAAATAGAAACCAAATCCAGCTCACGATGTGGAAAAGTTTTGTTGTGTTTGTTTTTGGAAACGTATCAGGCAGCCCACAGAGTCGTCGCAAAGGCTGGGAAGGCAGTGCAGGGATTCACGATGAGGAGATAAGCAAAACGCAAGGGCAAACAGCAGCAGAGAACCAACGGGGCCGCACCCCTGCATGGTCTGGTGAGGGCCCGGGGCGCCTTTCTGGGGGGCCTGGTGCCGCCTTGGCCCTACTGCTAAGACTCTCCATTTTCCCCTTGCAGGGCAACCGGTTGACCACACTGGCCACCAGGGACCAAGGGCAGGGGTAGTAAGGGTCTGTCATTCCTGTCCTGGGGAACAGGAGACAAGGAACTGCCTTCACTTGATGGAGGAAGGAGAGATTTAGATGCTGGGCCGTCCAGAAGATGAGAAACACCAAGTACTTTGTGTCCATAAGAGTAGCAATCAACAGCTGCTGTTTATCGGGTTTTGCTGATGCAGCAAGAACCCGGGTGAACATATCAAATGTTGTCATTAACTCTTCAAATGATCCTGTAACAGGTATGCTGTCCCTGTTTTGTAAGTGAAAAAACTGAGGCCCAGAGTGGTTCTTTCACTTTTCCAGGGCAGACATAAATGTTGGAACCAGAAAACAAACCCAGTTCCATCTGACTCTAAAGTCACCAGGCTTTCTACGTGGTTGACCAGTCACAACACCTGCCTCCCCAGGAGTGGCCAGAGGCCACCCAGAGAGCACATAGCAGAGTGTGACCCCGGAGCCTCCGGCTAGATCTGCTCTATCAGGATCTCTGGATGCTCTTCAAGGTCCGGGAAGGCTCCAAACACAACCACTCCCCACCTGATTGATGTAAGGAAGCTTTTGCCAGGGTGTTTTCTTCATGTTCTCTTATTTAGCCAGGAAAAAACGTATAGAATGTGTATTTAAAAAAAAATATTTTTGCCAAGGGGGTGGCGCCCGGGTGGCTCAGTCAGTTGAGTGCCCGACTTCAGCTCAGGTCATGATCTCCCTGCTTGTGAGTTCGAGCCCCACGTCAGCCTCTGTGCTCAGAGCCTGGAGCCTGCTTTGGATTCTGTGTCTCCCTCTCTCTGTCTGCCCCTTTCCCACTCACACTCTGTCTCTCTCAAAAATAAATAAACATTGAAAAAAAATTTTTTTAAATAATAAAATAAAATAAATATTTGGGGGGCACCTGGGTGGTTCAGTCTGGTTGAGCATTCAACTCTTTTTTTTTTTAACGCTTATTTATTTATTTTATTATTTTTTTTTCAACGTTTATTTATTTTTGCGACAGAGAGAGACAGAGCATGAACGGGGGAGGGGCAGAGAGAGAGGGAGACACAGAATCGGAAACAGGCTCCAGGCTCTGAGCCATCAGCACAGAGCCCGACGCGGGGCTTGAACTCACAGACCGCAAGATCATGACCTGAGCCGAAGTCGGACGCTTAACCGACAGAGCCACCCAGGCACCCCAGAGCATTCAACTCTTGATTTCAGTTAGGGTCACGATCTCATGGTTGGTGAGTTCCAGGCCCACGTCGGGCTCTGTACTGACACTACAGAGCCTGCTTGGAATTCTCTCTCTCCCTCTTTCTCTGTCTCTCCTACTTTCTTTTTCTCTCCCAAAAATAAATAAATAAACTTAAAAAAAAAAAGATATTATAAACTTCTGTTTCCAGGTATGATGGAATAGTTGGAATCACATGTATCCTTTCCTGCCCCTGGTGTAAGCAACTGTAGAAGTTGGACCAAGTATACGAAACAACTCTCTGCCCACATGAGACACCGAGTGTGGGGCTGTGCTTGTTAAGAGAAAGTTTGCCTCAGTGGTCACCTTGAGGACATTTTCTTTTTTTATTTTTCATTTTTTTAATCTTTATTTATTTTTGAGAAAGACAGAGACAAAGCATGAGCAGGGGAGGGGCAGAGAGAGAGGGAGACACAGAATCCAAAGCAGGCTCCAGGCTCTGAGCTGTCAGCACAGAGCCCGACGTGGGGCTCGAACTCACGGACCAAGAGATCCTGACCTGAGCCAAAGTTGGATGCTCAATGGACTGAGCCACCCAGGCGCCCTGAGGACATTTTCTAAACTGTGGAAAATAGTGTCCAAGGAGACAACGGCCGTCTCGTTTGGTGGGGAAAGCAGATCAGCGTGCAAGGCTGCCAAGGCAAGGGGTATGGTGAGGAGATACAGAAAAGGAGACTCTCCCCCGAAAATTTACATTACAATCCCCCTTGGGGGCATAGGAAGCTTTCTGAGGTGATGGGAATATTCTATATTTTGGTTGTGATGAAGGTCATACAGCTGTTTACATTTGTCAAGATTGTACTCTTAAACGAGCGAATGTTCTTGTAAGTAAATCAATATCTTGTATTTTAAATCAGTAGAGTTGATTATTTCAGAATCCCCCTTGAAGCTTGGCTGACCCCTAAACCAACCCACCCAGAGCGCCAGACTCGGGAACAGAGCAGAGAATCAGCCTCTGCAGCTGGACAGCTGAGTGGAGATTTCTAGCTGTCCAGCACCGGGACAGCTGGAGTCTGGCCCCAGCCACAGTAGACAGACCTTGGCAAAGACCTAAGCGGTCTTTCGGCTGAGACCCTACAAGGACCATGAACGTGTAGAAAGGGCCAGGCGTTAGGAATGGGAATGGAGCCTGGAGCCGGCAACACAACTCAGTTTTGGAAGCTGGAAAACTAATGAGTGGCAACGAATTCAGCAGATCCGTGAGGGCTGAATCCTAAATCGGCAGGGGGAGAAGCGAAAGGCAACTAGGTTTACTATGTGGAATCTCCAAAAGGCTCAGGAATCAGTGGCGCCAGAATTAGCAGTGAAGCTCGGGCTAAGAACAAGAGAATTGTTTGAGAATTTAAGAAGAGACTAGACGCCCCAAATACCCACTCCTATTCTACCATCTAAACTACTATGTAACACTAAAAGTTTATTTTCAGGAGAAAGTAAACCAGAGGGTCTCAGATTAGGAGATATTGGGTTAAACCAGGCGTGGGGTTCTGTACCTGAAGTGTGGGATTAAGCACGCTGACACTTTGGCTCAGGTCATGATCTCACAGCTCGTGAGTTTGAGCCCTGCATCAGGCTCACTGTTGACAGTGCAGAGGCCACTTTGGATCTTCTGTCTCCCTCTCTCTCTGCCCTCACCTGCTCGTGCTCTCTCTCTCAAAAATAAACACTAAAAAAAAAAATACTTGAAAGAATTTTCCCCAAATTGAAGGACATACAGGGGTGCCTGGGTGCCTCAGTAGGTTAAACACCCAACTTTGGTCCAGCTCATGACCACACAGTTCATGAGTGTGAGCTGTGCATCCGGCTATCTGCTGACAGCTCAGAGCCTCCTTCAGACCCTCGGTCCCCTCTCTCAGCTCCTCCCCCACTCTCTGTCTCTGTCAAAAATAAACATTTAAGAAAAAGGGGGGGGGGGGCCACAAAGGAGCACCCGGCCAGCTCAGTCAGTAGAACATGTGACTCTCGATCTTGGGGTTGTTGGATTCAAGTCCCACGTTGGGTGTTACTTAAAATAAGTTTTGTTTTGTTTGTTTGTGTTTTTAGAGCACAAGCTGGAGAGAGTGACGGGGGGGGGGGGGGGGAGAGAGAGAGAGAGAGAGAGAGAGAATCTTAAGCAGGTTTCATACTCAGTGTGGAACTGGATATGGGGCTAAATTCCACAACCCTGGGATCATGACCTGAGCTGAAGAGTTGAAGTGGGAGGCTCAACCGACTTAGCCACTGAAGTGCCCCCAAAATAAAATCTTTAAAAAATAAAAATAAATAACAAATAAGTGAAAAATAAAAGGACCTACCAAATACCTGACACAACGGATGAAAACAGAACCACATCAAGAAAAATCATCATAATCCAGAACACAGAAGACAAAAAGAAGGTTCTACAAATTTCCAAAGGGATAGAGGAACCGGTCAGATTTAAGAATGGCTTGGGGAACCTGAGTGACTCAGTCTGTTAAGTGTCTGACTTCAGCTCGCGTCATGATCTCACGGTTCGTGAGTTCGAGCCCCACATCAGGTTCTGTACTGACCACTCAGAGCCTGGAGCCTGCTTGGGATTCTTTGTCTCCTTCTCTCCCTGCCCCTCCTCTCACACTCTGTTTCTCTCCCTCGCTCAAAAATAAACATTGGGGCGCCTGGGTGGTGCAGTCAGTTAAGCGTCCGACTTCAGCCAGGTCACGATCTCGCGGTCCGTGAGTTCGAGCCCCGCGTCAGGCTCTGGGCTGATGGCTCAGAGCCTGGAGCCTCTTTCCGATTCTGTGTCTCCCTCTCTCTCTGCCCCTCCCCCGTTCATGCTCTGTCTCTCTCTCTCCCCCCAAAAATAAATAAACGTTGAAAAAAAAAATTAAAAAAAATAAAATAAATAAACATTAAATTTTGTTTTAAAAAAAGAAAGAAGAATGACTTGAATGTCTCAAAAGAAGCACCACAAGTCAGGAGACATGTAAGGAATGTTCTCAAAGTTCTGAACGTAAGTTATCTCCAACTTAAAATTTCATACCCAACCAAGTTATTAATCAAACTTGAAAGTAGAAAAAGGCATTTCCAGTCATTTAAGATCAAAAAAGCTTCTGGGGCTCCTGCGTGGCTCAGTCTGTTAAGCATCTGACTCTTGGTTTTGGCTCAGGTCATGATCTCATGATTCGTGAGTTCAAGCCCCGCACTGACCTTGTAGAGCCTGCTTGAGACTCTCTCTCTCTCTCTCTCTGCCTCTCCCCAGTTCATACTCTCTCCCTCTCTCTGTCTCAAAATAAATAAATAAACTTGAAAAAAAAATTTTAAAGATCAAAAAAGTTTTTTTTCTTTCCTGACAGGGCAAAGCCTGCTTGGGATCCTCTCCCTCTCTCTCTCCCTCCCTCCCTGCTTGTGCTCTCTCTCCTTCTTTTCCCTCTCTCAAAATAAATAAAAAAAAAAAAATTGTTCTCATGTACTTAGTTAGAAATGCTGCTGGAGGATATGTTTCACCAGAATAAGGCAATAAACCAAGAAAAAGACAACTGAGGGGAGCCCAGCTGGCTTAGTCAGTAAAGCATGCAACTCTTGATCTTGAGGTTGTGAGTTCAAGCCCCACATTGGGCCTAGAGATTGCTTTAAAAAAAAAAAAAAAAAAAAAGAGAGAGAGACAGACCAAGGAAACTAGGAATCTGACCCAGGAGAGAAGTGTAGAGAGAATCCCAGAGGATACTTCTGCAGGCAGCCTGACTACAGGAGGAAAGCAGTGTAACAGGCCTAGAGGGCAAACAGCCCAACTCAGGTTAAGTCAGAAAACTCCAGGAGAGATTTCATTAAGGAAATTAAACTGGGTGGGGGGTGGTGCGCCTGGGTGGTTCAGTCAGTTAAGCGTCCGACTCTTCATTTTGGCTCAAGTCATGATCTCACGGTTTGTGAGTTTGAGCCCACATGGGGCTCTGCACTGACAGTGAGGAGCCTGCTTGGGATTCTCTCCCTCCCCCTCTCTCTGCCCCTCCCCTGCTTGCTCTAGGTATCTTTCTCAAAATAAAAGCAAACTTTAAAGAAAAAAAAAACGGAAATGAAACTGGTAGACTATCATCTGAATTTAGTGAGGGAGATTTCAACAACTGATAGAGTTTGGCATTGAGTACAAAGAAAATGAAGCAAATGAGGGGGCAGGATGGATAATTATTCCCTCCAGGAAAAAATGAAAAACTTGTGCATGAAATGGGAAGTAATCACAGTCTATCCATAGCTCATGGTATAAACGCATGGGAATAGCGTTTATCTAGTACCAGTACCGTCAACACCTACTGCTGCTCTAACCGGATTAGCATATGGCGACGCTGGAAGAATGGGGGCCAAAAGAGTGAGTGGGTTGTTGGGAGTAAGAACGAGCCATAGAAATTGAAGGTGGCTTCGCCGATGAGGGAGAAGGCTCTTTTTCCTAAGTCTTGCGCCATCCTTTGACTCTTTGAGCTGTGTGAATGAATAACGTTACTAGAAATTAAAACCTTGCCCTGATTTTTATCTTGGAATATACAAGCTCAGGCAGGCCGGCCCAGGAAGCAATGCTAAGATATAAATGAAGAATCTAGGATCCTAAAAGAAACCTCTAGTGGTAGACAGGGACGGAAAGAGTACCTGCACGTAAAAGGAACAGTGGTGCTTCCAGATATGGACTCAGGGTAAAAGTGAGGCGTCCTTAGACGCACCCAGGAAGCTGGTACACAGAACATAATCTTTGAACTTGACCTTCAGGATGCAGCCCTGTTCTCTAGAGAATGTGGCACGGGATGCAAGGCGAAGCAGCCATGGCTCCCCACCCTTTCCTCCGCTCCTCTCCATCCTTCGCTCCACCCTCCGGCCCTGCTCCTGCCCCTCAAGACTGCCTGGAGGTGTTGACCTGTGCTCAGGCTTGCAGAGATCAGACCGGCTGTGGGGATCAGGATGTGCTTCAGAGCCAGCAGACAAACCTGGCTTTACTTTTGCCCCCCACCCCAACCCCCGCATGTTCTAACTCCCGTCATGGTCATGTCTACAATATCTGGGCACACCACTCAGCCGACCCACCTGCATAGCTTCACCAGACATTCCACACTCAGACAGTGGTGCCGGGAGTAAAGCTGCAGAGAAAGGGAAGGTATTAGGGAGAATTAAGGTGAGGAAGTGACTCAGCCCAGCAAAAGCCTGCAGGCACCCACAGGAGTTCTCGGGAGCAGAGAAGGCTGCCTATTTGGGCTTTCGAGTCAGCTTGGGAGTGTCCCTGAAATGTGGCTCTGCTCTGCCCCACTGAGCCCTGGGGTGGGAGGGTAGGGTGGGGGGCTCTTGCCCGTGCCCTCCCCTGGCCCCCAGAGCATCCCTGGTGGGCTGGGGGGCCATGGATTTGGCAAGCCTGCTGGTTTCTTTCTTCAGGATCTGTTTGCCTTGTGCAGAGTGGAGCCAGGTTGGGGAGATGACTCTAGGAGAGGCTGCTTCTCCCCACCACCTCCAGGAGCTGCTCCCCAAGAGGACTGAGGGTGGGCCTTTGGGCCTGGCAGGTGGAAACCAGCCTCTTGGGGCTCAGGGGAGAACCACTGTTGTATAGAGAATGTGTAGTCTTACAGTCAAACGATCCCAATTCAAGCTCTTGAGCTTAGAAAAGATATTAGCCTCTCGGAGACCTACTTCTTCATCAAACAAACCCTGGGAAACAAAACTACCTCATCCATTTGTGGTCAAATCCACTCATCCACTTGCTCCACAAACATTCTGATATGCCAGGGTCTGGACTCATTTAGCAAGAACTCTATAAAGGAAACCACCCCACACCCATCAGGATGGCCACTATTAAAAAAAGAACAACAGAAAATAAAAAGTGATCCAGCATTTTCTGAGTATATACCCGAAAGAATTGAAAGCAGGGTCTCATGTGGTGCCGGCATGGCTGACTCTTGGTTTTGGTTCGTGTCATGATCTCACGGTTCATGGGCTCAGTGCTGACAGCATGGAGCTTGCTTGGGATTCTCTCACTCCCTCTCTCTCTCTCTGCCCCTTCCCCACTCATGCTCTCCCTCTCGCTATCTCAAGGTGAGTAAATAAACTTAAAAAAAAAAAAAAAAGAAAGGAGGGTCTTGAAGAGATATTTGTACACCCTTTTTCATAGCAGCATTATTCATAATAGCCAAAAGGTGGAAACAACCCAAGTGTCTATTGATGGTTGAATTGATAAACGAAATGTGAAATGGGCGTATACTGGGATATTCAGCCTTAACGAGGATGGAAATTCAGACACATGATACAACATGGATGAAACTTAGGCACATTATGTTAAGTAAAATAAGCAAATTACAAAGAGACAAATATTGCATGATTCCAGTTATATGAAGTACTTAGAATAGTGAGTTCATAGTAACAAAAAGAATGGTGATGGCCAGGGGCTGAGGGGATGGGGAATGGGGAGTCGTCCTTTAAAAAGACACAATTCCTTCTACCAACATACCCAGATACAGCTGGGCAGAGAGATGGGAATATAGCTACACATAGGTACCGGTGACAGCTTTCTTGGAAAGTGCTGTAAAGAAGAATGCACACAGTATGAGCAAACACAGATGAGGAAGCATTTCATTTTGCTTGGGGGTGGAGATGGGGGGGTGGGTTCTGGGAGGAAAGGACATTTGAGCAACACCCTTTACAGGAAGTAGGGTTTGATCAGAACAGAAGATCCTGGTTATCTATCACACCAGTTTTAGGACTCTGGGAAAATTCCATGACTCCTTTGAGCCTCAGTTTCCTCATTCATTGTAAGGGTGCCATGAGGATTAAATGAGAGACTGTATATCAATAGTCTCACACAGGAATAGGCACAAAATACACAGTCATTTAATGGTAGCTTACAGTATCATTACTATTATCATCACCATTATTGTTATATTTTAATCCATGTTGGGAATGGTTGAAGATAAAGCCAAAACTTAGGTCAGGGTCAGATTAGGTCTTGAACAGCCTAGAAATTAGTCATATTTTCCCAGGAGTTAGGAGCCCTGGAAGGCTTTTGAGGAAGAGACGCTGTGGGATGTTAGAACTGAATTTGCTTGTAGCCAAGTTTATATATTTACCTTATATTTATCTGGGCTGGATGTGTGGGCTTCTAGGCCATCCCATCTGGGTTTCAGTGCCGTGTTTATGGATCGGAGAGGTTTTAAGTACCAGTTCCAGGAGGAGCCCAAGAGAAAAGCCCTAGGCTTTAAAAAAAAAATGTAGAAGACCTGGAGATGAGGGTGGTACAATTGTAACTGGGGAAGAGAACTTACTTTATTTTCACAGTGAAGCGAGGCTTTAATCAACGTTCTTGCAAGAGCGGGTGTCTGATGGACCGGCACACTGGGGCAGTCACAGCAGACAATTTATCTCCTAGCGCACAAGTCCCTGCCCTGGTTCCTCAATGGCTGAGTACTGCAGACACGACAGCCTTCCCTGGATGTTGCCTATGTCTGTGTAAGGCCAAAGTAGTCTGATTGGAATAAATGTACATTTCCTGAGGTGATGCAGACTTTCGGTCCCTCCTTTGTGCATTGGCACATGCCATTGCAAAGCCCACAAAAATAAGCCCTCAAAAAGGAGAGGGGAAGAAGAACCAGGAAGTGAACTCCATTATGCAGGGGTGGGGGTGGGTCATATATATTTCCAATAGGTTGTAAACCTACTGTTAACTAGACAGCACAGCTTTTATTTGGTAAGAAAACTTACTTTAAGGGGTGCCTGGGTGGCTCAGTCGGTTAAGCATCTGACTTTCACTCAGGTCATGATCTTGCGGTTCACGGGTTCGAGTCCCACATCAGGCTCTGTGCTGACAGCTCAGAGCCTGGAGCCTAATTCAGATTCTGTGTCTCCCTCTCTCTCTGTCCATCCCTTGCTCGCACTCTGTCTCTCAAAAATAAATGAAAACATTTAAAAAAATTAAAAAAAAAAAGAAAACTGGCCATGTGGGCACCACAGTTTCCTCAGTGAACAGATAGTATAGCTTGCAACATTTAAGAATGTGGCCTTGTTAAGTATGTAGTTTTCTCTCCAACATTTTATGTTGTGAAATATGTGTATGTGTGTATGTTTGTGTGGTAAGAACATTAGGCAGACCTGTTTGGAAGCGCTCTTCTGAGCAAGTACATCTTTGGAAGAGATTGTTCATTGTCCTACAAATGCATTCTCTCTCTTTTCTTATAGTTGGGCACATGGGCACAAAAATAAAGACTACGTTTCCTAGAATTACTTGCAGTTAGCCACTGGGATATGAGAGAAAGTATCTTGTGTCCCTTTCAGAAAGTATATTCAAAGAAAAAGGAGTGAAACGTTATTTTCCTTTCATCCTTGTTGGCTGGAATATAGATATGATGGCTGAGGTCACGCAGCCTCATGGGAGTTTAAGCACCTCAAGTCACGTGCAGAGGAGAGTGGAACAAGATAGAAGAAACCATGGAGCTTTATATCAACCTAGGTAGCTGATCTGTGGTCTTCATTTATGTGGGAGAGGAATATACTTGTAGCTTAATCTGCTATTATTTGTGGGGTTTTGTAACTTACAGCAAAACAATCTTTTTTGTTTGTTTACAGGGAGAAAGAGAGAGTGAGCAGGGGAAGGGGACAGGGATAGGGAGGGAGAGAATCCCAACTAGCCTCCACGCTGTCAGCACAGAGCCTCACACAGGGCTCAAACTCCTGAACCATGAGATCATGACCTGAGCCGAAATCAAGAGTCAGACACTTAACCAACTGAGCCACCCAGGTACTCCAGGGGGAGAGGGGCAGAGGGAGGGAAAGAAAGAATCTTAAGCAGGGTCCATGCTGTCAGTGCAGAGCCTGGCATAGGGCTCAATACCAGTACCCTGGAATCATGACCTGAGCAGAAATCAAGAGTCAGACACTCAACCGACTGAGCCACTCAGGAAAACACAGCAAAACAATCTTAACTGTCATAGCCAATAAACTCTGGGCTTATTCCCTTTGGTGGTCTTTCTGAACAATTTTTGCTTTTGACTTCCCTCAAACTCTCAGCCTGATGAAAGGAAATTCAATTGGTGTTACAGGCCCGTGTTAGAGAGACCACCCTGGTGTCAAGTGAGACGAACTCCAGATGAGATGCCTAGAAGCAGGTGAACCACTTCAGAAAACAGTTAGGCATTACCTGGTGAAGTTAAAACTCGCATACCCGTGACCCAGCAATTCCCCTGAAATATGTGAAAGAGATTTGTGCACATGTGCATCAGTCAGGAGTCACATCCAGCAGCCTTGTTAGCAATCACCAAAGACTGGACACAATCCAAATGACCATCAGCAGGAGGATGGCTGCGTAAATTGGGGTGTGTTCACACAATAGAATTGACCATGCAACAGGGAGAAAGAATGAACCACCTCAAGCATCGACATGGGAAAAACTCCAAAAAAATCATGTTGCAGAAAAGCAGTGGGCCACAGAAGAAAATGCACAATCCTAGAAAACCCAAAACCAGGCCATTCTAGACAATGTGTTGTTTAGTGGTATATATATAGTGGTGTATATATATATATGCACATATATAGGGCCAAACTTCAGAGAAGAGCCAAAAATGGTTCATACCAGATTCGGGATGGAGGTTGGAAGGGCAGAGAAGGGGTGATGGGCTGTCATGGAAGGAGCCCAGGAGGACTCTGAGGTCTGGTGAAATGCTATTTCTTGCCCTGAGGGGCAGGAGAGGGGGTGACTGTACGGGCATTTGCTCTGGCATGACACTGTAAACTATACACATACATTTTCTGCTCTCCTCTGAATGTGAGCGAGACAGGGAGGGAGGAAGAGTTAAGGCTTTATTTTGACAGCGCAGGGGAGAGAGGGTGAATGCCTTTCCCCTCTTCCTTCCCTGTCAGCAATAATGACTCATTCATTCCACCACCATTTAGCACTTACTCCATTCTGCTTGAATTACTCTGAGCTGTTAACACGTCTGTCTCCCTCTGTCATTAATTTATTCATTCAGCTGACAATTACTGAAAGTCCCCAAAGTGTCAGCAGGAGGGAGGGGGCGACAGGAGGGAGTCAGCCAATAAAGATGAACAAACCTGGCATCTGGAATCTGGCTGGGGACACACACAAGCCTCCAACAATGTGGCCATATTTGGCTCTGTGCCTTCAGGGCTGGGCTCCATAGAGGTGGCAGTGTTTGAGCTTGAAGGAGTGATCTACCTGAGAGGCTGGATGGGCCTTCCTGCAGCTCTGTGTCCCTCGCCTCCCAGCAAGGCCTCAGGGGCACTCCCAGCATTGGTCAGGGCCGGTGTGCAAGACAGTGTGAGGCTCTGTGAGCTTAGCCTGCACGATGCATTCAGAGAGTGCGGGTCCTGGGTTCTGTTTGCCAGACTGTGGTGAGATTCACCTGGTGTGCCGGTTAAAACGTCAGGTTGTCAGGCCGCTGCCCTGGAGGGCCTGGCCTTGCAGGTGTAGACTGGGGCTCCCGAGTCTGGATGTCAAACCCTCTCCTCTCTGTCCCATGTGTTGTCCAAAGAGACGTATGTTCTGCTTCCTTCCGAACGTAAGCTGCATTTCAC
The DNA here is from genome assembly GCF_022837055.1 of Prionailurus viverrinus. Taxonomy (NCBI): domain Eukaryota; kingdom Metazoa; phylum Chordata; class Mammalia; order Carnivora; family Felidae; genus Prionailurus; species Prionailurus viverrinus. Next base: position 38,611,499 of record NC_062571.1, on the reverse strand, counting down.
CGCCTGGGAGGCCCTGAAGTGACTGGCAGGGCCATTAGCAGGGGGACCTCTTCATTCCCAGAAAGGTACTAGATCTCAGGTGGAGAAGGCCTTATTCACAACCGTCCTCTTGTTCTCTTTGGGGTTAAAGAGCGTGTGTGGAATCAAAATGATGGAAGAATGAATGAGACACAACCCAGCATATCTGTGAAACTAGAAGAATCCTGCTCCCAACTTCGGGAATCCCCCACAGGTGCTTCTGTTAGTATTTGTGTCCATGTGGAAACACGTAGAGGTGGTGCCGTGAGGTGCTGAAGGAGCTCGCCTCTTTGGATCTGGTTTCCATGGCTGTTCTACTTGCTAGTCAGTCATGTGACCTTGGACACCTCACTTGACCTCCTTGTGATTCAGTTTCCCCATTTGTGAAGTAGGCCCGCTAATAATGGCACACACTTCAGAGGGTTGTTCTGAGGATGAAGAGAGCTGATACATGGGAACCTGGTAAAATAGTTCACGCCCGGGGCTAAAAAAATGGTAACTATTGGGACGCCTGGGTGGCTCAGTCAGTTAAGCGTTCGACTCTTGATTTCGGCGCAGGTCATGATCTCACGGTTCACGAGTTGGAGCCCCTAGTCGGGCTCTGTGCTGCCTGTGTGGCCCTGCTTGGGATTCTCTCTCTCTCCCCCTCTCTCTCTGTCCCTCCCCCTCCTCAAAATGAATAAATAAGCTTTACAGAATGGTAACTGTTAATATTGTGCTCCTGTTGCTGCTGTCTTGTGGTGAGAAGCTGGGGCCAGCGGTGGGTGGAGCTGACCTCAAGAAAGGAAGAGGGACTCGGGAGTGAGTTACCTGAAGAAAAGAGGCTGAGAGAGGCTGGGTGGGGTGTCCCAAAACCAAGGAGGAAAATCCCCTCCATGTACAGGCCATGACTAGGCTTCCCTGGTTGGGAGGCTTCTACTAAGGCTCCTGGTAACTCACCCTTGGGTGCGTGGTTGCTCTCTTTAGCCTGCTTCACTTTCACCATAGGTAAAGGTTGACACCGGTGGAGTTCCTGCAAAGGCTCACGTGTTTGCTTTCACCTGGGGTAAGTAGGTACTTTCTCTCCCTGGGCTTCAAGGTCCTTCCTTGGGAAAGAAAAATGAGGGCCGTGGACAAGCGGATATGCCCAGGCGTGCTCAGAACAAGAGGGTAGTGGGTTATGTGCCTGCAGAATTGAGATCAGAGGTGACTTGGGGAGGGGGGAGTGTCAGGAGGTTCTCCCGGAACCCAAGGCAGTTTCTTCCCCAAAGATTCATACCCAGAATTATTATCCCATTTCACAGGTACGGGAGTCACAAAGCAACTAGGCAATGAAGAGATGTGGAAATAAATGAAGACCACCCAACTGAGGACAAGCAAAGGCCATCTACTCTGAGTGTGCAAGGGAGTCAGCCACCATCACCTGCTTTTTGGTGTGCGGAGAAGTGGTAAAGTTTTAGAGAGGAAATGGGGAAGACTTCAGGTACTACCATACCAGATTGGAGGCTTGGCAAGGGGAAGCCAGAGGCAGATTACCTAGAAGTGGAGTACCCTGTAGGACTGGCTAGGGGAGCACATTTGGCTTTCTCCAATTGGTCCTAAGCTGAAGCAGAGGCAGAAATTAGGGAAGCTGTCATTTCTGAAGTTCTGGCTGTTTGGGGCCTATGTGTTGCTTCAGGCAGTGAGGTGGCTGTTCAAACTGGTTGCTTCAGATTGAGGGTCAGAATTCTATTTTTATGTATGGTCTGGCCGTTGTCCATTTGTGTTTTTTTGTTTGTTCGTTTAAGTTTTTTTAAATGTTTATTTATTTTTGAGACAGAGAGAGACAGAGCATGAGCAGGGGAGGGTCAGAGAGAGGGAGACACAGAATCTGAAACAGGCTCCAGGCTCTGAGCTGTCAGCACAGAGCCCAACGCGGGGCTCGAACTCACGGACCGCGAGATCATGACCTGAGCTGAAGTCGGCCGCTTAACCGACTGAGCCACCAAGGCGCCCCTGTTCGTTTAATTTTTTAATGGTTATTATTTTTGAGAGACAGAGCGTGAGCAGGGGAAGGGGAGAGAGAGAGAGAGAGAGAGAGAGAGAGAGAGAGAGAGAAAGAGAGAGAGAGAGAGAGAGAGAATCTGAAGCAGGATTCCTGACCTTAACCGTAGTCAGTCGCTTAACCAACTGAGTCACCCAGGTGCCCCTGGCCATTGTCCATTTGCATATTCAGTCTCTTAGAGGTCTTCCTGGCTTTGCACTCCAGCGGCCACCTCTGCTGTGGCCCTGCTGCTGCAGATGCAGAAATGCCTGGGTGTGCATGCCTAATGAGGCCTCCCATGGAGGGACTTTCACCCCAGGGAACAACCCCAGGAAGGCTGCACGGAGCTGGATGCTTCCTGGCTGGAAACTGGAGGCCAGCGTTCCATCAGACAGCTGTTTCTTTAGCTGCTGCTTCTGCAACAAGGAGGTTCGCCCTGACGGCATGTTCCTAATGCCATCAGTGCTAACCCTGATTCTGTCGCGTTCTCCCATTGTGATCCTGAGCAGGCTGACTTCTCTGAGCCTCCATGTGGAGGAGAGGCACTGTTAACTGCCACGTGGCGGAAGGAGAGACAATGGAGAGAATGCGTGAAAGGATTCTGAATGCCCTAAAGGGACTGGCGCGCCCAAGTGGGTTTCTGATTTACCCAAACCAGAGTTCCCAAGCTGCACCGTCCCTCCTAGCACGCAGTTTCTGGCTTTGGTTCATTCTCACCACCTCCGAGAGAGAGTTCGCCAGGCTCGTGAGTCCATTTGCATTTGATGTACATATGTCTGCACAGCAGGACAGCTGTTGCTTTCTAGCCTGTTCTCTGGCAGTGGGGTTTCATTCCTTTGAAAGCAGGGGTAGTTTCCGGTGCATTTTCAAAAGCTCTTCTGAGACTTCTTGGCTGTTCCCTGGCAGTAGAGATTCTTTGCCCTACCAGATGAGAGACACACGCACACAGCTAGTAGGGCTGGGAAGGGTAGGAAACAAGACTCAGGCACCACACCTGTAGAATGGAGCTGATCGTGGTCCAGTACTGCCTGTGGGTGTAGTGGACAGGTATTGGGGGCTGGCAGGGAGACATTCAGTACAGTGCAGGGCATGTAAGGGGAACTGTCATAATGTCCTCTGTGGCTGGGGCTGTAGTAACCCCAGAGACCCTGATCCTCAGACTAGAATCTCTGGTCTAGACTAGGGAGACAGAAGTGCCCCCTAGGGAGTTCCTGAGCACAATTCCGGGCACCAGAAGCAGGTCATATCCTCACCTTCTCTAATTTGTTCTTCCTACACACAGTTCTGAGCCTCTATCATGCATCAGACTGGATGCTGGGGATACACAGGTGAGCCAGACAGGTGTTCCATGGAGCTTATAGTCCAGTGGGAGGCGGTCGCTAAGCACGGAGTCACATAAGAAATGATGTAAATTGTGAGGAGCGCCAGGAAGGGAAATTGCTGCTCAAAGGGGGTAGAACCCCATTTTGATAACTTGGGGAGATGCTGGGACTAGGTAGGCTTCTGCAGAAGTGACCTTTAAAATGCGATCTAAGGGGTTCCTGGGTGACTCTGTTGGTTGAGCGTCTGACTTTGGCTCTCAGGTCATGATCTCACAGTTCGTGGGTTCGAGCCTCTTGTCGGGCTCTCTGATGTCAGTGCAGAGCCCTGTTTGGATCCTCTGTCCCGCCCCCCCCCCCCCCCCCCGGCCCTTCCCCTGCTCTCTCTCTCTCAAAAAATAAACTTAAAAAAAAAAAACTGAGATCTAAAAGATAAAAATGTGCTTGCCCTGCTTTCCCTTGTCTGGGTTCTTTCAATCCTCAGGTCTTTCTGGGAAAGCCTTTTTTTTTTTTTTTTTTTTTAATATTTACTTATTTTTGAGAGACAGAGCACAAGTGGAGGAGGGGCAGAAAGAGGGGGACACAGAATTGGAAGCAGGATCCACGCTCTGAGCTGTCAGCACAGAGCCCGATGTGGGGCTCAAACTCACAAACTGTGAGCTGAAGTCGACGCTTAACCGACTGAGCCACGAGGTGCCCCAATCCTCAGCTCCTCTGAAGTGTCTACTGCAGGCCTCTACCTGCATAGGCCATATTGTGAAGGACTCTGAAAAGAGTAACAGTGCAAGGTCCCTGTCCCAGTGTGTTCAGGGTGGTGGAACTTACCCCCGGGAAAACATAAACAATGCAAGGCAGTGGATAATGGCCACTGGGGGAGAAGTGGTTCAAGGCATAAGCACCTCTGGACTTCTGGGGAGGGGGAGCGGGGGTCAGCAGGAAGCTTTCCTGGTCCTAAGGGATGGAAGGGGTTTGGACATGTAAAGAGGAGCCAGGAGGAGTGGGCTCCAAGGCGAGAGCAGAGAGGGTCAGTCACTGGAACATTGGGGGGTAAGGGTGGGTCTGGGATGATAGAGGAAATGAGGAGCCTTGGACGTCCAGCTAAGGAGGTACACTTGGTCCTGTAGGCCATGGGGAGCTAGTGAAGACTCTTGAGGAAGCGAAGAGGTAGCAGTGTTCTGAAGAGGGGAATCCTGCAGTTGTCGAAGCACGGATGGGAGACTAGGCAGCCAGTCCGGACCCACTGAGCTAAGGTTCATGAAGGTGACTGCTCACACCCGAGGCTCAGCAACATTGTTAAACTGACCATCCTTTGGGAAAAGTAACCAGAGGAAGATGCTATCACATGATATCAGAACCTTTCCAAATGTGGCTTTAAGCTGGTTTCTGTAGAAGGGACACACCCAGGAAGTGTTTTAATGCAGGGGAGGGATGAAGGGTGAGGAGCTGGGGCATGAGCCTTACAGGGTTGCTGCACACAAACTGTGTGGGTATGCAGAGGGACTAAAAAACTGGAGTGGAAGACTCCAGGGAGGGCGTGGACTAGTGCAGAAAGAGCGATGGATTTAGGTGATGAACTGGAATCTTTGCCCCAGTTCTGACAGTGTAGTTTAGGGCAAGCGACTTCCTGGCTCTTTATTTGCAAAATGAGGTGGGTAGCCTTAGGGCCTTAGCCTAGGGCATGGCACACAGTGAGCACTCAATAAATAGTTGCTAATTATTTATTTAATTGTTAATCATTAATTACTTCTTTCTAAGGTTCTCACATGCTTTGAATCTCTGATCTCAGAATTTTGCCTGGTCTCAGGTACCCTGGACAAGACTCATTATTAAATGAGACTCTCCCAGATTTCCTGCTTTAAAATTGCAGGAAATTTGCCCCTAGGCTATTCCTGAACTAAGAACGAAAGCCATCTGGAAGAAAAATGTCTTCATGATTTGAGAAGCTACCAAGAGCCTAGCTTAAGCTAATTTTTTTCCTAACAGGTATATAGTCCATTTCATTGCCATAGTATTCCGAAAAAAGTTGTGTGAAACATAGCATCATTATAAATAGAATTCCATTTTCAGCATCCTGGGGAAGTTCATTCTCTTCAAGAACTCTTCAAGGAAATCTAAATGTCACACCTCGGATGTAGGGCCACCTGCAATTTCGGGGGTGGGGGGCAGAGAAACTACTCTAGAAAGGGTTACTTCTCTAGTCACACACATCCAGGTGTTCATCCTAGTGCAGTTTGTACTCCCAGACACCCGCACTCACACCACAACAGTCCCGCACTGCCCTCACATTCTTGCTGTGCACACATGCGCACACACTGTCTCGCGTGCAGCCTCGTTTCCTGTCAAAGGAGCTGGGCACGTGGAGCAAAGCATCAGTCTCTGTTTCTCCAGGGAACAGCTGTTGCTTATCTATTAGAACATAAAATTCAGGGTCAGAAGCCTCTGGGGCCCCAGCTCACTCAGCCTGCAGACAAAGCTTCTAGGTTTCTTCATTTGAAAGCCTCCTCTCCAATTGTTGGTGGGGAACTGAATCTTGTTTTCATTAAAAAATTTTTTTTCATTAAAAATTTTTTAAAAATTTATTTATTTTGAGAGAGAGCACACACACACACACACACACACACACACACACACACGTGCAAGCGGGGGAGGGGCAAAGAGCAAGGGACAGAGAGAGAATTCCAGGCAGGCTCCCCATTGTCAGCATGGGAGCCTGATGTGGGCCTTGAACCCATGAACCTTGAGATCATGACCTGAGCCAAAATCAAGAATTGGATGCTCAACCGACTGAGCCACCCAGGTGCTCCTGGATTTTGTTTTTAAAAGATGGCATAAATAGGGGTGCCTGAGTGGCTCAGTCAGTTAAGCGTCCGACCTCGGCTCGGGTCATGATCTCATGGTTGGTGGGTTCGCGTGGACAGCATGGACCTTGAAGCTTGCTTGGGATTCTGTGTCTCCCTCTCTCTCTGCCCCTCCCCCACTTGCGCTCTGTCACTCTCTCTCTCAAAAATAAATAAACATTGGGGAAAAAAAATCTTAAAGATGCCATAAATGATTACCCCCAAACCAAGTCCTGCTGGAAGAGTAGTTTCCCATTCACTCATACATACAAGAGGGTTTGTTTTGAGTGCGTACCAAACAGCAGGCACCATGGTAAGTCCTGGGGGTTCAGCAGTGAACAAGAAGATATTGTTCCTGGGTCCACAGAGCTCAGAGTCTTTGGGGATTGTCAGTTTTCTGTTGCTGCCATAACAAAATTACCTCAAATGTAGGGATTTAAAACAACCTACATTTACGATCTCCTAACTCTGGAGGCCATAGGTCCAAGTGGGCTCAACTGTTTTCTACTCTCAGGGTCTCACAAGCCTAAAAATCAAGGTGTCAGCCAGCTGGGCCCTAACAGGGAGCCTGTTTGCTTGCTGACTGTCAGCTGGGGACCTTCCTTTGCTTTTAACAGCCCATCCTGGGTCTTTGCACTGGGACCTTACATCTCAGGGCCAGCAATGGCAAGTCAAGTCCTTCTTGTGCTTGGAATCTCTTGGACTTCCCCTTCTACTGCCTCCAGCCTGAGAAGATTCTTTGCTTTTAAGGGCTCATGTGATGAGACTGGACCCACCTGAATAATCCAGGCAGCTCTCCTGATCTTGAAGTCTGTAAATTCGATCACATCTGCACAGACCCTTTAGCCTTGTAACATAACATACTTCATGTTCACAGGCCCTGGGGACTAGACGTGGACGCGTTAGGGGGACCATTCTGCCTACCTACCGCAGATATATATAGGTAAGTAAACTGATAAGTTTAATACACACCCATAAATGTTAATAAGGGGGAGGTAAAAAGTTGCAAATGAGAGCACAGATCAGAGACACCTTTTGAGAGGTTGGTGAGGCATGTCTGGCTTCTTAAAGTAAATAACATCTGAGTTGAAATGTGAAGAACTGGCTCTGAATTGAAGGGTTAACACCCTCGGGGCAGGACTTAGTTTGCAGTCCTGAAGGGGAGCCTTGCCTTCAAGACTACCTTAGCTAGGGCATCTTCTTCTTCAGGGTCTGGTGGGTGGAGCTGGAAGCGGGGCGGGGGGAAGGGGAGGGGCAGACAGGAGAGGGTGGGAGGGGCTCAGCATCCAGGGGGTAGGAGGGCTCCGGAAGTGGGAGGAGTTCAGGCACCTGTACCCACTCAACCTGCTGCCCACTTCCGGGGATATCTCACTTTGCTTCCGAAGCTGCTCCTATTTAAGGCATTCTCCTTCCCATCTTTCTGTTTTCAGCAGAAATTATTTTTGAAATGTGGCCTCAACGCAAAACTCTTTAGTTGTTTATTCATTCATATGTTCACTGATTAATTAAAAAAGATCTATTGAGCACCTAACACATGCCAGGCGCCGTGTTAGGACAGTAAAGCAGAGAACAAGGTAAAAGGGGCCCCTGCCCCTTCCAGCTGAATACAAGTCAAGTGGAAGTCTTTAAGCCGGAGGCCACAACCTTCCTTCAGGAATCTGGAAACATCTGCTTCAAACCTGTCTCTACGTGCCTTGGAGAGTCTTTCAGACCTAAGAGAGAGTGGAAGCCAAAAGCACGGTGACATCTACTATTGAATGAGCACTCACTGTTATCGATATCCCTATATTAAAGATGAGGAAACCGAGTGTGTGCAGAGAGAGGTTTATCCAACAGCACCCAGCTAATAAGTTGCAAGGCTAATATTTAAATCAGGCCTTCTGACTGCAGAGTTGCCTGTTCAAGTGCTACACCAGGGAGGTTCTATGTCCACCAGACATCAAGCATTGTGCTAGGGCTTTGTATCAGCCCTATCTCTGAATCCTCCTAGCCCTGCCAAAGGGTGATGTTTCTTACCAATTTAGAAACGCAGAAATTGAGGCTCAGGAAAGTTAAGTAGCTAGCCCAGGGATACATAGCCAGCGAGTGTAGTGGGATCTCAGTGCATATTTCTGAGTGATTTCCCTTCAGGAGGGAAGGAGCTCGGGACACAAGAGGAAAGAAGGTGGTCAGCCGTGGGGAGAAAAGAGCCAGTGGGGGTGGGAGGGGTGGGGACAACAAGTTCTCAGAGTTGGGTGAAGCAGAGCAGAGTGGACACTGCAGGAGGTGTGAAGGAAGGGCCTAGGTGGCACCAGGACGTGAATGCCTGCCGGGAGAGAGCAGTTTTCTGTGGGGGGCTGTGCTCGGAAGGCGGATTGCAAAGCACCAACTAAGTAGTGAGTGGTCGATGAGCTTGTGGAGGTCTCTGTGTCTCCTGAGGACAGTAGAGAGGCAAAGGGGGCCTCTGAGAATGGGGAGACCTGCATCAGAGCAGAGGGAGACCGTGAGCACGCATGTGTGTTGAGAGTGTGGAGACTGTACCCAGAGCATGAAAGAAAGGGCTGTTTCCAAGGAGGAGGGAGCCCTCTGTTTCTAAGATCAGAAGAAAGAAGGAAAAATGGGTCCATCTACAGAGAAATTCCTAAGCAGTAGTAGTCAGGTGACAGGGTGACTTGTAAAATGGGGATGCCCAGCCTTGTCCTTCCAACCTCCCCCATCGTGATGGAACTGTGTTAGTTTCCTGGGGTTGCCAGAACAAGTTACCATAGACTGCAGGGCTTAAAACGACAGAAATTTAGTAATTCACAGTTTTGGAGTCCAGAAGTCCGAAATCAAGCTTCACAGGGCCGGTTTCTTCTGAGGGTTCTGAGGCAGAATCCATTCCAGGCCTCTTTACTAGCTTCTGGCAATCCTTGGTGTTCCTTGGCTGGTGGACCCATCACTCCAACCTCTGCTTCCATCTTTTTGGAGACAGAATACATAGTACATACACATTCCCTGTGTGTGTGTGTGTGTGTCTGTGTGTGTGTCTGTGTGTGTGTCTGTGTCCAAATTTCCCTCTTATAAGAACACCAGCCTTTGGATTAGGGCCCACCCTAATCCTATGTGACCTTATTTGAACTTGACTACCTCCTCAAAGGCCTTATTTTCAAATAAGGTCATGTTCATAGGTACTGAGAGTTAGGGTGTGAACATATCTCTTAGCAGGATACAATTCAACCCAGAAGAGGGCACAAAGGAAATAGTGTGTGAGAACGTGCCCTAAAGGGTATAAAATGCTACAGAAATACAAAGGCATTCGTTAAAGAAATGTTAAAGTTAAATATGTTTGTAAAGTAAACTATTTCCTCATAGGGATTTATATAGTGCATACAATGCTGTAGTTTCCAATAAAGGGTTTGCTGAAAGTAGTGTCTATCACTGGGAAATAATGCTCTTAGCAAATGAGCTTCCTCATTGCATCCCTTTTAGGGGGCACTGGGAGACTGGGTCTCCCTGCTGTCTCAGGCACCCTTTGGATCAGGACTTACTCCTACATGGTTCTAACCATAAGCCAAATTAGTCTCCAGCTTCTCCTCTCCCCTTCGTCTACCCCCTCCAACCCCTAGATTTCTAAGAACAAAGGGCCCATCCTTCAGGTGTGTCCTGAAGGATGCCTTTGTGGATAATTTAGTTTCTGCAGTTGCTGTGGAGGAGGTGGTGGCCAGAAGAGGGAACCATCTCTCAGGGGCAGGGGTGAAGGGACAGCTAGGGAGCCTGTCTAGACCCTGGCAGTGTGCAATAACCAGGCTTCTGCTACCCTAGAACCTTGCTTGGCTATCGAAGCTCAGAGTATCTGAGCAGGGAGTCTTCTTAAGAGTCTAGTTCTGCCATTTTTGGTCACGGAGGTCTCAAAGAATTTAATCAAAGTTATGGACCCCCGCCCCAGAGATACATACATGTGCACACAAAGTTTCAGATAATTTCAAAAGTTTCACTGACACCCTCCAGCTTATTTATGAACCCAAGGCCAATAACCCCTGATTAAAAACACCCTTCCCACCCTGTGTTTCTGAGGAGGAAAGTAAGATCATCCAGAGTAACTGATTTGCTCCCACACTGCACAGTTATTTAAAGGGAAATCCAAAAGAGAAGTGCAAATTCTGGTCTGCTCCTTTTTTTTTTTTTAAATTCTTTTTTCAATGTTTATTTATTTTTGGGACAGAGAGAGACAGAGCATGAACGGGGGAGGGTCAGAAAGAGAGGGAGACACAGAATCGGAAAGAGGCTCCAGGCTCTGAGCCATCAGCCCAGAGCCTGACGCGGGGCTTGAACTCACGGACCGCGAGATCGTGACCTGGCTGAAGTCGGACACTTAACCGACTGCGCCACCCAGGCACCCCTGGTCTGCTCATTCTAACCACTATGTATATATAGAGTTTGTTTCCATTAACTAAAAGTGACTCTTCCCTTAAAGAGGCAGAATTTGAAGAAAATTTTGCTTTTGGTGGGAGGAAAGGAAGTGGTTGGGGTAGGAGTGCAAGTCAGTAAGAAAAGCACCCTTGGCCCCAGGCGTTGGTAATTGAGATTCATTCACTCCAACACAGACTTTTGCAATGGTCCCAGGATCCCACTTTACACTAGTGCTGTGGGGTTACTGAGCCAACAGTTGGGATTCCAGCTTTAAGGACTTCCTCCTGCATTTGGGGGGTATGTGGAATGTGTCTGTGAAAGCCTATAAAGGAAGGCAGAAGAGTTCTTGGACTAGGAGTGGGACTGTAGATCCTCATTGAGTGCGTCAGGCTACAAGGTTTCTGTACCCGGTGATTTGCCTGGCTAGAATCTCGGGGTGACATCTAGGGGGTGCACCTCTCCTGTGAAAAACACCAAGGGCTCCACACCACAGAGCCCCCTCCTTCTTCATTTAGCAACACATCCCCTCCTCCAAAATCCAAACCCCTCTAAGACTCAGGGACCATCAACCCGTCTCAAATAGGGGTGAGGGGAAACATCCTGATGAAACCAGACTCAGGGGAGTCTACTGGGAAATTATCTAGGGGTTCCTGGGAGTGGGGGAAATCTCACATATTTAGAAGAGGTCTTAATTTTGAGACGTCCAAATTCAGGGGGCCCCCACCCCCTCATTTGTCTCCAGGCTTTATTTTGGAGTTCTCAGGTTGAAGACCCTGGATTGGGGACAGGGTTTTGTTTGAGGCCGGCTCCACCAGCCTGGGGGCTGGCCCTGTGCCTGGTCGAGGAGGGTAGGGGTAGCCTGCTACTTCCAGCGGGTTCTCTAACTCCGAGTCCCAACCCCGGCTGCGCTCGGGCCTCGGGGCCCCGGAGAGCGAGCGGGCGAGCGCGGCGTCCCCGCCTCCCGGGCGGGCCGGGGGCGGGGAGGCGGGGAGGCGGGGAGGCGGGGACCCCTCCCCTCCCCTTCGCCATCCCTTCGGGGCCGGCCTCCCGGGCGCACTGAGGGACCGCGGGGGAGGGGAGAGGGCGGAGGGACGGGAGGCGGCGGCGGCGGCGGGGCTCGGGCCTTGGCTGTCCCGGCGGCGGCGGCGGCGGCGGCGGCGGCGGCGGCGGGGCCCGGGTGAGCCGGGCCGGGGCGGCCGCCGAGCCGGGCCCGAGCCGTCGGGGGCCCGGCGAGCGCGGCGCCGGCGACTTTCCCCGCGGAGTTGTGGTCTAGTTTGGGGGGCGGCGCGGGGCCCCGGAGCCGGGGCGCGATCTCTCGCGGGGCCGGCGAGGGAGCGGCGGGCGGCGCGCGCGGAGGGGGCGGGGGAGCATGCCCGGCTGGAGCCCGGCCTCGGGGCGCGCCCCGGCCGCCGTCCCCTCCTCCGCCTCCTCCTTCTCCTCCTCCGTCTCCTCCTCCTCCTCCTCTTCCAGTCCCGCCGCCGCCGCAGCCAACATGGCTGCGCTCCTGAGCCCGGGAGGCGGCCGCTGCTGAGCGCTGCTCGCCGCCCGGGCCCCCAGCCCGCCAGGCTCCGGCCCATGGCCCCCGCGGCCCCGCGGCCCCGGGCGCGCTAGGGCTGCAACCGAGCGCCCGCCGCCCGAGGCCACTCGCCGCCGCCGTCCGCCCGCCCGCCCGCCGGCCTCGGGGAGCCGGAGCCGTCCGCGGGGCGGGGCGGGGCGGCCAGCCACCATGGAGCCCCAGCGCCGGGAGCTGCTCGCCCAGTGTCAGCAGAGCCTGGCCCAGGCCATGACCGAGGTGGAGGCCGTGCTCGGGCTGCTCGAGGCCGCGGGAGCGCTGAGTCCCGGCGAGCGGCGGCAGCTGGACGAGGAGGCGGGAGGCGCCAAGGCGGAGCTGCTGCTCAAGCTGCTGCTGGCCAAGGAGCGGGACCACTTCCAGGACCTGCGGGCGGCGCTGGAGAAGACGCAGCCTCACCTGCTGCCCATTCTCTACCTGAACGGCGTCGTCGGGCCGCCACAGCCCTCCGAGGGCGCCGGTGAGTGGCAGACCCCCGCGGCCCGGCCTCTCGGACCGTTTTCCACCATCTCTCTTTGCAGCTCTGAGTCGGGGGAACTCGCGAGGGCCACTCATCCACCTGGCGCCGGCCGCTCGGGTGGAGCCTTCCCTCCCTTAGCGGGTCTGGGGAGGGGGCCCCTGCGTGGTCCTCTACTTCGCACCTCCTCCCTCAGTCCCCGCCTGTCGTTGTGAACAATGCCCGGCACTGTGGGCCTTGACTCTCCGGGTGCCACGGCATCGGGGTGCTCCTGAGACCAGCAGGTCCAGCCGCGGGGCGACCTCGGAGGGATGTCGGGCAGTCTCTCCTAAGGCTCTTCATCATCCACCAGTCATTTTGGAGTCTCTGCTAGCTTTTAATCGGTGATACGGTCTAGAAGAATGGAAAGGGCCAGGACTGGTCCTCCTGAATTCTGGTCCCTGCCACCCCGTTTGATGATAACTGGTGCCGTTTCACTTTCTGGCTCTCTCTGCTCCCTTTGCCCAGAGCTCAGTCTGTTTGCTCGCCCAGACTTGTGCTTGATTATGCACAATGCCTGCTAGGTTTCTTTGGAAACTGTGGGCCTGGAAAAGTTGGGGAAGTTGCATTGCACCATGGGAAAATCCTAGTAGTGGCTGCTGGGGCTCAGATCCCTCCCTGGCGGTGCTGAGCTGCCTGAGGAGGGAAGGCTGGTGGCTGGTGCCCTTGGGTGATGGATTTGTGAGTATTCCTGTGTGTGTGTGGGGGGGGGGGGGGGGAGAGGGGGTACTGCTGGGTGTTTGTGATAAATGATAGGCCTGGCCTGGTTGGGGAATGTGGAAAGCCAGCCTTTTAGACAGAAACTCGAGGAAAAAGGCACAGCACTGAGGAAGGAAGAGAACCTGCATTTATTAGGCACCTACTGTTGTGGCAGGCACTCTGCCTAATTACATTTATTGTTACCATTCTGTGAGCTGTCTACTTATTACTTTGCCAGAAAACTCTGGCTTGGAGTGGTTAAAATGCTCACAGTATTAGGCACCAGGAGTTTTCAATTATGACCTATTGTTTTGTTTAACACGTTCAGAGCCCGAAAGTGGCAAATGCCACCTTTTCTATGTCTTGTCCTTGTTTTAAGAGTGAACGGAGAGGGCTGACAAAGCAGCCCTGAGTAACTGTAGGCCAGAGGCTGATGAAACCCATTTATTTGGCTGTTAAAAGCCTCACTTATTAAGGGGGTGATTTTATAAGCTGTTCCTGGTTAGAGCTGCAGTGTATATTGGCCATCTCAACCTCACATCTTGTAGTGGAGGAAACTGATATACAAGGAATAAGCTGCTGGTCACACAGTGTACATCATTTCATCGGTGGTCCTCTGTCTCCACTTTGGGATTTCTGACTCTAGCATTTATATCCCTCAAGCCTGCGTTCTGTCCCCCCGGTTTTGGTCGTATTTGAGTCGCTGGGCAAACCCAGTCTCCTGGGACGGTGGTTTGGAGGATGCTGAGGAGGGCTGTCCCATGTGTCCATGAGGATAAAGAGACAGGGAACTCTCACTGGGGTAATTGTTTTTCTCCTTAATTGCTTTCATCTTTCTATTTTTGAAGGAGAAAGTTTGTCAAGGAAGTGCATAAGTTAGAGTGCAGACCCACGTCCTCCCTGGGATGTGTTTGAATCAGTGCTAGCTTTAATCTCTGGAATAGTTGGACGGATTGCCATTAGTTAGTTCCCTCTGCTCTGTGCCTGGCAGAGGAGGTGGGGCCTCGCTTGGGCTGAGGTTGTAGGAGCTGGTCCTGACCTCTGAGGAAGGGATGGAATATGGTTTGGGTTTTCCTCCTGAGGGCAGTGATTGAAGACCCTAGTTTTACCACAGAGCAGAATTCTGTGGCTTTCCAGAGGGTCATGCAAGCCTCAGGAAAATAGTTGTCGGGGGGAAAGTTGTGTTCATTTTAGTTAACGCTTTAGAGAAAAATTAGGGCAGCATTTGGTATGGCAAAGTAGAGCTTCTGGGGAGGGGTGATGTGGTGTGCAAATAAACAGTAGCGTTGGGACCTTTGTAAAGGATGAGTTATTGTGCACTGGTTTTCCAACTTTTTTTTCTCTCTTTTAGCCATCGAGCTCTTCTTCTGGGGTAAAGCTCAGTACAGGGCTGGAGGCACCTTTCCGTAGGCACGCAGGTCCGTGGCTCTGCCTGTAGTCGGCCTCTGTGCAAGGCCCTTGCGAGAGCCCGAGAGACAAACCAGCTGCCTTCCAAGGATCCACAGCATCAAGGGGCAGCCAGTTTGTCATGTCTACTTTGCAGGTGCTGCCATCATCCAGTTAGGGACTTTCCTGGTGGTTTCCGCACCCTTTGTGGGCCCCTGGTCCAGAATGCCCATTCCCTGGCTGGCACCTGTGCACTGGGATTTTGGTCCACTGCAGGCAAATGATGGCTGGTAGCTCCCCACAAGGACCTGGAGCCCAGGGCGAAACTAGCCTGGGAGGTCCTGGGTAGGTGAGCCAACCACGGGCTCATGCTCAGAGCCCCAGACATTTATAACCCACCGTGCTCAGGCCTGGGGTATGAAGATGACTAACAAGCATACCATTTGTTTTATTTCGGGGGCATGGACATTCCTATTCCAGGGTTGATGGTACCTTGCTGCTCAGCATTTCGAATCTCACTGCATACTTCCATGTCTCACTTAATTCTGTAGCAACCCCAGGAAGATGGGGGTGGTGGTGCCTTATTTGCATTGCACTGGGTTCCGCACTCACATCTCTATGGTTTGAGGACAGGCCAGAAGTTGCAGAAAGGGGCAGAAAGGAGGCTGAGTCGAGACTAAGCTCAGTGCTCCTGGTTCCGTGTTGGGGTGTTTTTCCTGTCACCTGATTAGGCCCCCTCAGTACAATTTCAGGCCATCTCCTACATTCGGAAACTCTGGAATTATGAAGCCTTTCCTGTCCCAATACATGGATCTGTGAGGAAGAGGTGATCACCTTTGCCCCTGCTGGCAGTGGTAGTAAGAGGGAGGACTCTTGTTCTTGGAATGGCTCAGGTGTCTCATGTTTTTTCTGCAGGTGTACCAGGATCTTGTTTGGTCATTCAGAACCTGCTCGGTCCTTTGTCATTTGTTTCTCTTTGCTTCAGTTACTGACACCTAAGTTTTCTCGCTTGAAGACTTTGACTGCCTGTCCCTGGAGTGAGGGTCCTTTCCTGGCCGGAAGCCTCAATGTCTTCATCTGTGAGATGGGGCTAAGGGTGCTAGGCTGCCTGTCTCAGCCACTGGGAGGGAGGAATGTAATTGGGGAGGATGGAAGTGCCTGGTCCTGTGCTCTCCCCAGGTGGGGCTGCACTGCAGATGGAGACAGGGGTGGGTAGGATGTAATTCCAGCCCGCAGCTTGCCACCTAGTTGGGGGAATGGGTCACTCAGGAGAGTGACATTATGCGATAGATCAATTGAGTGATGTAGACACAGGTAGGCTTTTTCTTCCTTTTAAAACACTGATTAGCACATACTTTCCCTGAATACTCTCATCTACCTCTAGTGGCTCTAAGTACCACCCAAACGTGAAGGTCTTCTCAAACCACGTCACCCCAGGCGTCTCTTATGGGACAGAAGTGGCAGAACTTGGTAGCTGCTCCTGTGTGCTCAGAGATGCAAGTTTCCTTCTCATCCCCTCTATGTGCCTTCTCTGCAGCATCCTAGCGAGCTGCTGACTTGGCTTCCCCAGAGGCAAGAGACTGGAGACAGCGATGGCTGCTGGATGAAGGCCTTCGAGGAGGGACTGGGGCTCAAGCTGGGTGTCAGAGAGGCCGTGTGGACGTGCAGAGGCAAAGGAGGAGGACGTGCTGGTTCAGATTGTGGAAATGAGACCAGCCTGAGCAGAGGGCGGCCTAGGCTCTGGGTGGATAGGGGTGCAAAGGTGATCCGGAGGGACCGCGATGGCTAGGCTGAGCGAAGGGTTTGGATGGCAGTACAAATTTAGACACTGTGCACTTGTCAGAAGTTAAAGCTGGAGGAATTTTTTTTTTTTTTTTTTTTAAAGGATAACTTGCCAGGCTTTTCCAGCAGAATGAGAGCTGGTGACTGCCACTTGTCAGGTGTGGATTGTTTATTATTCATTAGAGATTTCCTGGGCCTTTTGTTCTCTATCTGCTCTCTTCAGGTACCAGTTACATCGTCTTCATCTACTCCAGCCTGGAGGGTCAGCAGGGACGGAGACATAAGTAAAAGTTCCAACCATTGTAGATTTTCTTTTGGTTCTTTTAACTGTGTTATTTGAGAGGAAGTGGTGGAGGAACTTGAAAGTAAGCAGAAAAGAGAAATTTATTGTATAGTATTCCAAGAGCTTGGGATGGATGTGAAAAACCAGCCTTGGGGTGATTGATCCCCGAATGTGATGCTTTTCCTGTGGGCCTGGAGCATGGTCTCAGGACCCCAAGGATTTCATCTTCATGGCCCCTGGCCGGAGACTAAAGGGAGCTCAATCTAATCAGCCCAGGCAGAACATCTTATGGAAGGGTTCTGCGTGGCCGGACTAGGGTCTCTGTCCATGTCAGGCCCAGTCACTGTGGCCAGGGCTAGGGGACTAAGACTGGCTCAGCAGCTGACACAATGAATAGAGTACGGTGATGGGATGCTGTCACTGGCAGCCCGTACAGTATCATGGTTCTTTCGACTGGGGGGAAGTGGTTCTCCAAAGGGAGGATGTTGGTGCGGCTAAAACATCAGATGAATATCCACCATAGGTGGTCCCATCTTTGTATGATGATGCAACTCGCAGGCGAGGTCATCACTGGAGTGGGGTGGAGCAAGGTGGCCATCTTTTACTAAGTTTTAGACTTTGAGCAGAACAGTTCAGCTTATCTCCTACTCTACAAAACAGTTGAAACAATAACTGCTTCAGTATGCTATTTGACAATCAGTAGCACGAAGTTATTTTGTTATTGTGGCGAGCAATATAGCCTGGAAGCAGCCTTAGGACCAGAAACCTGACATTCTCCTGATTTTTCTGAGAGCTCCTTGTAAACTGTGCTAGAGCTGCGTTTACCATGGCTGTGGGTCATCAAGAGTAGAATATAATCTCTCTGAATTCACTGTTGTATTCCTGATGCCTAGAATAGAGCCTAGCCCAGGATAGGTGTTTAGTAAATTTCTGTTGAATGGATGAGTGGTCTGCTGTGTGTAGAATGAATGGTGTCTCCTGCATAAGTCCAGGTTCTCTTCCGAAATGCGTTTATAAGTGGTGACTTCGCGGTGACAGAAGGTTGTGGGAGTGTAGGAAGGCTAGAGTGAGTCCCAGATGCACACACGGATGTCACTACCCACGGTACGTCTGTGATGGAAGCAGGTGGTGTGACATTGATGTCTGAAGTTCCCAAGGTTACCCATCAGGTATCAGCACGGTGGGGCTGGCTGCCAGGAGCCATGTGGAGTGCCCACATTGGCTGTTGAGGGATTGGAGAGACCTTTCCTTTTCACACTCAGAATTTGAATATCAGCTTGGTGTCCTCGAAAGAGACCTGGATAGGGATCTGCTTCTAACTGTGAGACATCTTGACCTTGGATGAGCTTCTTAGCCACCTGGTGCTTGGGGGTTTTTCCAATGTAGCAGTCAAACTAGAAGTTTAGCATTGACAAAGTAAGGGCTTGCTCAGTCCAGTGGGATTCTCAGCACTGCCAAGGTGGTATTAGGTCCAAGGAAACTTGGATTAGGAAACTAGATTCTGAGGCTTCTTCTAGGTCTGTACCATGGTTACTATTTTCTGATTTAGTGTTAGGGTTGAGTGATTTTTTTGATACTCTGGCTTTATATTTCCTGAAAAAGTGAGCAGACTAGGGGAAATGTTTGTCTTAGGTTTCTTTGGTTTTTTGCCCCCTACCTTGTTCCAGCCACTTATATATTCTGCAGACCAGTACAAGGGGCCTCTTCAATAAGTTCTGTAAACTTGGGAAGGCGTGAGCCACAGAAAAATTGGGCCTGGAGCAAGAGGGCTGAGCTGCTTATCAGTCTGCGCAGAGGGTGGCCCAGTCGGTTAAGCATCTGCCTTTGTAGCATCTGATGTTGTAGCAAATGTCAGAATTTCCTTCCTTTGTATGACTGAATAATATTTCATTGCATGGATAGACCACATTTTATTTATCCATTCATCTGTCAGTGGACATTTGAGTTGCTTCCACCCTTTGGCTTTGTGAATAAAGCTGCTATCAAAGTTGATGTACAAATACCTCTTGGAGTCGCTGCTTTCAGTCTTTTGGGGATATATATACTGGTAATTCTACATTTGATTGTTTTTTTTTTTGTTTTGTTTTGTTTTGGTTTTTTTTTGAGGAACTGTCCTGTTTGCTTTGAGTTTTAATTATGAAATCCATAAGGTCCAAGCATCTTGACTCAAGGATGAATGGCCTGGTTGGAGTCCAAGTTCCAACATTTTCTTTCCTTTTTTCTTCTAAAACTTGTAGATTTTTGCCTGCAGCTTACTTTGGAAAGTTCAGGACAGTTTCTTTGGACTTTAAAGAAAGATTTCAGTTTCAGTAGTTATGTCTGACTTTTGAGGCCAGAAGTTAACTACAATCCCAGCAACATTCACATCTGGCAGCTGAAGGGTGTTCACGCATCTCCGTCTCGTTTCCAGTACTAGTATCTCCATCCCCAAAGGCCTTGAAGTATGTTTGTTATTTCTGCTTTGTGCACACTTTCTCCTTACCCCACTCTGGGTTGGTTTAGTTTGCTTTCTCAGTCTTGGATCCAGGGTAATGGCTAGCAAGATTTTCTTTCAAAAGGCCTAGGTCAGCATTTCCCAAGGAAACGTCTTCTTAGCACTGGCCTGGTGGGATGTTAGTGGTGTTACTTGACGAGAGGGTTCTGTGGTCAAAGCATTTATTTGAGCAGTGCTGGTTTGAGCAGGTCATACAGGCTCCCTTACTGGGAGCCTCTTGAGAGCCCTAATAGGCCAGTGTGCTTGGAGATTTCACTGGAGTGGGTTCACCATGCAGTGTTTCCCGAACGGATTTGACCACAACATCTTTTTTCATTGAGCATCTTGCGACATCAGAATTCTGAGAAGTGTACTTTCTGGAAAATTTAGCATTAGTGCACGGAGCTGGAACATCAGTGTACGCCATCTTTTTTTTCAAACTTTCTCCCCGTTCTCTCTCTCTTGGGGTGCTGGACCTTGAACTTCCTCATCTCCTAAACTCCAGTACCAGCTGACGTAGGCATGTGCGATTCTGGGGCCAGATCTTTTGGATGTGTGGATAACTTAGATATGCCGTAGAATCTGGGACCAGAAGATGTTGAAGTGGTGTGAACCCTGACCTCTCTGGGCCTCCATTTCTCCAGTGTGGCTCGACAAGAATGAAGTTTGACTTCATGATGGCTGTTCTTTCAGGTGGTTAAACCTCTTGTGGTCATTGTCGTCTTTTTTTTTTTAAGTAAGTTCTATGCCCAATATGGGGCTTGAACTTACAACCTTGAGGCCAAGAGTCGCATGCTCCATCAGTTGAGCCAGCCAGGTGCCCCCCGTCTTGTGGTCTTCTTTAGGTCTGTTTTATTTTAAATATTTTTTTTTTAGTTTTTTTTTTTTTTTAACGACTATTCATTTTTGAGAGACAGAACATGAGTGGGGGCGGGGCAGAGAGAGAGGGAGACACAGAATCCAAAGCAGGCTCCAGGCTCTGAACTGACAGCACAGAGCCCAAAGCGGGGCTTGAACTCACGGACCGTGAGATCATGACCTGAGCCAAAGTCTGACGCTTAACCGACTGAGCCGCCCAGACGCTATTTTTGAATATTTTTGAATATTTTGAATATTTTTATTTTATTTTGAATATTTTTATTTTATTTTACTTTTTTCAATGGGCTCCACACACAACATGGGGCTTGAATTCATGACCCCGAGATCAAGAGTCACACGCTCCACTGACTGAGCTGGCCCAGCGCCCTGTCTTGTGGTCTTCTTTGGGTCTGAGTGAGTAGGCTTGGGCTTTGGTTCCCACTCAGGGTTTCCGGGGCCACCTGGTGAGCATGTGTGATCTGTCCTGGTGGTGTGACACCTGCAGGTCTGGGACTGGCTAACCGTTGGTATTGGACTGGGGAGCAGGAAGATAGTCTCTGCGCTGAGAGTGCTACGTCATTTCTGGGAAGACCGTTGACACAGAGGAATGAGCCAGGTGGCTCAAGCATTGGTGGTAGGTTTGGGGCCAGGGAGGGAGGCCATAAGACTGGAGATGGCTGGGTATCATGAACCGGTCTTGGGGCCTCCCACAGACTGGGATTTAAATCCTGGCTCTTCCATCTTAGGCTGTGGGACTTCAGCAAATTGCTTACCCTCTCTGGGTCTTCTTTCTCCTTACCTGTAAAAAGGCTAATAGTATTCTCCCAGGGCTTTGGTGAGGACTGAGGCGATTTATGTGAGATGAGGGCAAGCTACTGGAGCTGCTGCTGCTCTTGGGAGAGTCCTGTCCTTGAGAGGAGAGCCAGTGTCCCACCTGGGCTGGGAGTCAGGAGGTATCATAGGGCCCATGCCCTTCCTGGAGTCAGGGGAAGTCTAGAGTGTGCACGGACCAGGAGGCCCATCTCCTTGGGCTGCTCAGGACACACTTTCACGGTTGCTTTGGTCCTGGAGCCTACATTTGTTTTTAAAGTTTATTTATTTTATTTTTGAGAAAGAGAGAAAGCACAAGTCGGGGAGGGGCAAAGAGGGAGAGAGAGAGAATCCCAAGCAGGCGCCTCACTGACAACCCCAAGGCGGGGCTTGAACCCATGAACCATGAGATCATGACCTGAGCCGAAGTCAGACACTTAACCAGCTGAACCACCCAGGCGCCCCATGGAGCCTACATTTGGAGGAGGGCATTGCCACTGGCTTCACAAGGACTGTGGGAGTAGCTTATTTTGGAGGAAAGGAGACTTAGAGGGGCTTGGATACATGTTTTCAAATGGATACAGGGCAGTGGTGAGACCTGATTCTTCTGGACACCAGAGAGCTAAACATGGTCTGACAGGTTAAGGATATTGGGAAGTAGAACTGAGTTTGACGTAAGGAGGGACCTGCCCCCTTCCCTCCTTTCCTTTTAAACTTTATATTACACATCTTTCTTTTTCTAAAATTTTTAAGAGGTTTTTATTTTTAAGAGAGAGAGAGAGACAGAGTGTGAGCCGGGGAGGGGCAGAGAGAGAGGGAGACACAGAATCCCAAGCAGGCTCCAGGCCCTGAGCTGTCAGCACAGAGCTTGACACGGGGCTTGAACCCACAGACTGCGAAATCATGACCTGAGCTGAAGTCGGATACTTAACCAATTGAGCCATCCAGGTGCCCCCATATTACACATCTTTCAAACACACACAGGGACGGAGCGTGTAATGTAAAGTATGCTCCACTCTCCCAACAACTTTTGCTTTCCTCAGTAATGTAAAACAAACTCTAGACAGTGTACCACTTCCCTATAAATGCTCTAACAGATAATAAGGCTTTTAAAGAAACAACCAGAAGACCATTTTTACAACCAACAATATTCATGATAATTCAATGTTGTCTCCTACTCACTTGATACTCGGTTTTCCTTGTCTCAGAAACGCCTTTTTTGGGGCGCCTAGGTGGCTTAGTCGGTTGAGCATCCCACTCTTGATTTCGGCTCACATCACGACCTCAGGGTTCGTGGGATCGAGCCCCACATCGGGTTCTGCTCTGACAGTGCAGAGCCAGCTTGGGATTCTCTCTCTCCTGCTCTCTCCCCTCCCCTCCCCCACCCATACTCTTTCGCTCTCACGCTCTTGTGCTCTCTCTCAAATAAATAAACGTTAAAAGAAAAGAGAGATGCCTTTTTATGGATGGTTTGTTCAAGTGAGGATTTTAATAAGGTTCACACGTTGCATTTAGTTGATGTCTGCCTTCTGAGTCTCTTTCATAATCCCTGGCAGCTTCCCTGCCTCTGGTCTTTTGCTTAAGAAAGAGCCTGCCAGTGCCATCCAGCCATGGCATCGACTGTTCTAGATCTCTTCCCGGAGAGTCCACATAGGGTAACCACAGGGTGGTTACTAAGAGAATGGGCTGTGGAGTCCAACCATAAAGCTCTTTGGCCTCAGTTTCCTCATGGGGCTGTTACAAACAATTAAATGAAAACATAGGAAGTGTGAATGTTTATTATGACTTAAATTTTTAAAAAAAGTTTTATTTATTTATTTTGAGAGAGAGAGAGAGAACGAGCAGGGGAGGGGCTGAGAGAGAGGGAAACAGAGAATATGAAGCAGGCTCCACACCGTTAGTGTGGAACCTCAGGAACTGTGAGATCATGACCTGAGCCAAAACCAAGAGTTGGATGCTTAACGAATGGAGCCAGCCAGGTGCCCCTTAAATTTTGATTTTAAGCTGTAGGGTTCTTTTCATTGAGTGGACTTGTACGTGAAAGCCAGCTGTGTAAAGCAGACGAAAAGTGACGACAAAAGTGGTGAGTGTGCGTGGAGGCCTAGAGCGTGCCGGTTTTCCTTGTGGCCTCCCCGAGGCCCCTCTGCAGAGGTGCGTGAGGTTCTCCAGGGTTCACGGAACACAGCTTGAAAACCACTTGTTGGGATGCTTTTGTTTCAAGATGCTCCCCATGTGGAGAAAGAGAAGAGCCACCTTCCTTTGCCTCAGCTGAGCTGGGCTGGCGAGTCACAGCTGGGACCCAGAGGCTGCCATCAGTGACAGCTATGTTTCCAGGAGATACTCTTGTCTTTGTCTGCTTCCTCTGTTTACCTTTGTAGGTTTCCTTTTGGGATGACCCATGCTCTCAAAAATGACAAATGACCACAATGCGGCTGATAAAAAACAACAAAAAACAAACAAACCACGCTCTCTGCTATCCAAGACAGTACTGTGGTTAGGAGCACAGTGCAACCCCATCCGTTGGGGTCCCTTGTAGTGGGAAGTGAGTGCCGTTTTTGAAAAATTCTTATTCTTTTGTTTGCTTGTTCATTTATATTGTCACTAGCTGGCATTACCCCTACATTGCATAATAAGCCCCTGCTGATATGCATCCTGCAGGCGGAGTCCCTGCGCCCACCGCCTGTGTGTGAAGCAGCAGCTTCCGAGGTAATCAGCCACAACCCTGAGCTGCTGCCTTGGTGGCTGTCTCCAGCCAGTGCGTGTTCTCTCTGCCCACAGTGTTTTTCTAGGTGTGATGTGTCTCTCAGGCCTCTTTCTGAGTCAACCTCAGGTTGCTTGTCTGGATGGTACCTGTCTGACTCCTTAGGATGGCCTGGGATCCCCAGATGAGTCTTCTGAGACATCATTTTGACCGTTGTGAGTCTGCTGTCCACATGTGAAAATCTGTCCAGCCAATGGGGAGTGATGTGAGAACAATTGGAAAGAAAATTTTATTTTTATATTGTGATGTAAGAAGTCATGCTTTAAAAAGTTACAGTCACCTTTTTTTTTTTTTAATGTTTATTTCAAGAGAGGGAGAGCACGCGAGCGAGCTGGAGGGGGGAAGAGAAAGAGGGAGAGAGAGAGAATCCCAAGCAGGTCCCTTGCTGTCAGCATACAGCCCAATGTGGGCTTGATCTCATGAACTGTGAGATCGTGACCTGAGCCACAATCAAGAGTTGGATGCTTAACTGACTGAGCCACCCGGGCATCCCTGTAATGACCTTTTCAATATTCCCGATAATCTCTATTCTTACCCAGAGTAGCCTTTTTTTCTTATCTGACCAGAACTTTCTTTTTCTGTTTGTATTTCTTAAGCAGCTTATGATTGTTGAATGTCACAGTTGGGAAGGGTCTTGGAGACTACTTTGCCCAAACAGTAAATGAGCAACAGCAGTCCATAGACACAAAGGGACTCCACCAGGATCTTATAGCATGCCACTGGCAGAGCTGAACACAGGACCCAGATGTCCTCCCAGGTGGGGGCTCCTTCCAAGGCATCTCTGTCAGCCATAGGCTGGTTGGGGAGTTGAGGGAACCTTAGCTGGTTTTTCCTGATCTGGCCTGGCTTTGCAAGCACCGGCTTTCCAGCGAGGGAGAGCAAGAAGCAGGTGTCTCAGTTTGCGGAGCTGTGCTCTAGCTTCTCATTCCTGACCATTGAGAACAGCCTTTACCAGTCTGTGTGACTGATGTTTACGTTCTACAGATGGGCAGACTGGGCCAAGAGAGGCTCGCTGGCTTTGCTCCGGGCCACCAGCTGCTGCGAGGCTGGGCAGGCTTCGGAGTCCTTGTCAGTTTCTTTATAAAGACTGCATTTGTTGTGTGTACTCCAGCCCATCCGGTGCAGGTCCCCATTGAGTTGTCTGTGTCCTGAGCCTTGGACACTTCTTGCCGCAACACTCATTCATTCAGCACCTGTCACACGGGGGACTGTCTGGATGTAGACATAGGGCATGACATCTAAATTTAGTGCTGAGTCAGAGAATGGGTTTGGTATTGGCAGGAGATACCTCCTTGCCTCATTCTTTTTGTGACACAGCAAAAACCTCCAGTGCTGTAGCTTCTTATTGCTTAGTCACAGGACAGAGTTCAAGCAGGAAAATGACGCCACCGAGCCTCTTGCCCCAGAGGAGAAAGTTGTCAACAAAGATAAGAGGGTAGAGGCCTGTGGACGCTGAGTTGGGACCTACCTTCATGCCTAACATTGGTGGGAGCTGGATATAGGAAGAAGCAAGAAAGTAGATAAAACTAAAATGTGCTAGTTCTGGGTCTTTCGATGGAAAAAAATTCAGCTGAACCTGAAGCAGCTTAGAATTTAGGGGCTATGTGTGTGCGAGTATGTATATATGCCTTTCTGTTCACCTAGCTCATTTCTGATAGGAAATGGCGGACTGCCATTTTTTATAAATCAAATCCTGTCCTATTTTCTCTCCCATTTTATGAACCCAGCGGGAGGGAGCAAAGCAGTGAACAGTTGTCCTTACTTTCTGTGCCAGATTGTGGAATTTCGTGTAAGCTTGTTCTTCCATCAGCCCCCCTCATTTCAAGGCTTCTCGTGAAAACTCACTGGACGTGGCCACAGTGTCGTCTTGTGTGAGGTCACCTGGCTTTAGGGTGGAGCCCAGATTCAGACTCAGATTTTACCAGTGGGTCCATCCATCCATCTGCCCACCCATCATCCGTGCAGCATGTCCCTGGTCAGTGCTCTGCTAAGTGCTGAGTGTGAAAAGGTGAGAAAACCCTTAGCATCCTCCGTGAATGGCTCCACAGACTTGTACCAAACACTCCTTTTAGCTGCAGTATATATCCTATCGTTCATCGAAGGTTTTTCTTCTCTGTTGCTCTGTCATGGAGCTTTTAGGAATGCCAGAAAGTTATCAGCCCGGCTTATTGACTTCCTGTTCCTCACCTTCCATTTGGTGGTTTCAAGCAAATGGCATGGGTTTTTGTTTGTAAAAAGCTGTAAGATCCTCCGAATGATGAAGAAGATGGTTCCTGACCACTAGGAGTTTAGTGTCTCATTGGAGAGCCCCAGCGTGAGGGAGCAGCCGTCCAGCAGTTCACATCCCCCAGAGCAGATGAGGCTGCCTCAAGGAGAAGGGAGTGTACAGCGAGCTGGGTGTGGGCAGATGGCCGACAGGCTGGATGGGTGCTGGGGAGGCACAAGGAGGCGTGCGGGCCCCGTGAAGGCGGGACGCAGGGCAGGGGCAGGAGACTCAGAGGAGAATCCATTCTGTGAATGGTGGGTCTTTACGGGAATTCCGGGCTTCTGCTTGGGGTGTGCACTCAGCAGGCACTGGGAAGATGAGGCCAGGCCAACCAGGCCCTGGGAGGCACAAGGCAGGCCTGGTTGCTGCTTCCAGTCGTTCTTCCTGTGATCGGTTCTCCATGAGACGCCTTGAGCACGGGGCTGGAGAGAGAGGAATGGGTAGCGTTGGCCTGGGGTGGGAGGGTGCACTGCCAGAGGAGGATGGGGTGAGGGGAATAGGCCCAGCAGCCTTTGCAGAATCCCTGGAGATATGTGATTGGCTTTCTGTGATCTGTTAGCGGGACCGAAAAGTCAAATGTTTCCTAAGGTGCAAGTCTGAGAGTTAACGGCTGGGATATTTAGAAGTCAGCTCATGAGTAGTGTAGGGATTGCTGTCTCATGTGCTGGCCTGCTCTTTGGGGAGGAGACAGGGGTGATTAAGGAATGAGGTGGTTGAGGGTAATGAGTGACCACTGGTCTCTAGCTGTGCCCCCTGGCCTGTTCACATAGCCTCTCCAGGCCTCATCCTTGTCTGTCTGATGGGGTCCGTGACACCGCCTCCTTCTGAGAGCTGGTGCGAAAGTGTGCACATAGGTGGTTGTGTGCTGTGCAGATGGTTCACGTTTCTATTGCACAGGATGCTTTCTTATTTTTTATTGTCTCATTTCATCTCATTAGCAACCGCTTGTGGGGGGTGGTGCTTATGCCACCTGACAAATGAGGGAACAGGTTGGGGAGGCCATGTCCCTTTGGGAGTTAGTTCAGAAGAATGGTTAAGAGCCTGTATCTGAGCCAAGTATTGGGTTCAAACTCTGGGCAAGTCACTTTCCCTCTCTCTGCCTCCGTTTTCTCACCTGTGAAATGAGGATAGAAATCGTACCTTGTATAGTAAGGAGTAAAGGATTTACTGTTTGTAAATTGTTTAGAGTAGTGCCTGGCACACAGCCCTATGTAAGCAGCGGCTGTTCTTTACCTTGTTCTTAGTGACCCTGTCCCATGGCTGTTTAAGTGCCACCTTAAACTGACTTCCAGGGCAGGTTGGTTTGGTTTGTTTCCCCACACTATCCCACACTCAGGGTGTGGTCTCCAGACCAGTGCCGGTCTGTAAACTCTTGGTTCCTGATCTGTGATGAAGTTAGCATAGAGATCAGAATAAGTGTTTGGCAACCTTTAGAGCGATTTGACCTTGCCAAGACTCATTGAACAGGTATAGACTGCTTCAGGTGCTGTCAGATCACATGGGGAGTCACACGTGGGAGGAGCCGTGCATAAACGTCATCAGTAGTAGGACCGTGTGACTGCAGATAAAAAAGTGGAGTGTCGTGATAGTTGGGCTCTGTTGCTGCCCACTTCTGAACAGTTGGCTTCCTTGGGAGGAACCTCTGCCAACCGAGCAGACCAGGCGAATCCACAGCATTTTGTAAGCCAGTGCGTGATGTTTGTGCTTCGGCAGTCTGTGACAGCTCAAGGCAGTGAGGTCTCCCCGTGGAGATTTTTATTAATGAGCATTTGTTTCCATTCAGCGCCATTGACGCTCACAGTAGCAAATGCCTTTCTTGCTATTCTCTTAGCAAGTGTGGTTCTGGCAGGTTTGTTAAGAATCCACTGTGAACTCTGTCCCTTTCCACCTCTTAGGCTGGCAGCAACTAGAAAGCTGGATGCTGTCTGTGCACAGCAGAGTGTTGGGGGTGCAGGAGGTTACCCATGCTGATGTGGCCATCCTGAAACCTCCGGCAGGGCTCCCACAAAGCCGTGACCCTGCAGTTCCCCTCCTGGGTTGAGATCGCCCAGCTTCTCACACAGGTCCCTGAGGGGACAGGTTTAGATTCACTGCAGTGCCCTGTGGGGTGGCATCTGTCCTTGGGGGAGCTGGTGGGTGCAGCGGTGGGTCCTCTGCAGTAGTTGCAAATGGCTGGTGAGACACTCGTGGCAGTGGAATCGATCCTAAAGCATAGCATTCAATGAGAAAGAAATAGAGTAAGGTGGATGATGCGGTGCTATTATGTAAATTAATCATACAGATGATACCCATTTTGCAAGAACACAAGATAAACACAAAAGAACAGTTGCTTGTGGATGTGGGGGAGGAGAATGGGCAGGGAAATGGCAATAAGAGGAAATCAAGCGAGGGAGGAAAGAACATCACTTTTCCTCCAGGCTGCTGTCTTTGAGGGAAGGGCCTGTTGCCTGCTCTCTCGGCTGTGCTCGATTGCTCAGTTTCTGGTGGTGCAGCGTCTGTGTGTCTTCGTGGAGCTGGCAACCTCCAGCAGATGGTTCACCCAAAACTGGCCTCGGTGAAGAGTTATCCATCCTGGTACTGGGCCACCGGATAGGGGCGGCTGTTCATGGAACAGTGGACTCAGTAGGGACACAGGTGTTTTAATAATCATCTAGGTAATTGTGAGGAGTAAGAGGTGAACAATGCTTGCTTTAAACTTGGCATTGTGAACAATGCTTGCAAAACCCCACACTCTCATCTTGGTCATAGTGGGAAAGTATGGGCAGTTATCCTGTAAGTCAGTTCATTGAAAAACAGCTCTGTTCCATGTGTTTATTGATCATATGATGCCAGGTACTACCAACTGTATAGAGAGACTGGGGATTTTGGCTTTAGGAAGGTAGAATCCTGTTTAGGAATAACTTTTTAATTGCCAGAAGGTGCTGCTTTAGGGAAAGGGTTGACCTCCTGGCTGCTGGAAGTATTCCAAGTAGAACTTCAGGCAAGATAGAAAGAGTTCTGTCATGTTCATGGTTGGAATAGATGCTTCCTGCAGTCCTTCCTGTTCTGACTGAATGGGGCTTTAAATTTTAGGGCTCATGCTGATAATTAAAACAGAAAAGTTACTTGGTTAAAAAAATATAATTAGCCGTATGTATGGTCAAGAGTTTAGAAAAGGTAGATAATCAAAAGGAAAATAAGTTTATAGGTCACCTTACCAGCTGGACTTAACCTATGTACATTTTTTTCTTTTCTTTTTTTTTTAAATTGTTTTTTAATGTTTATTTTTGAGAGAGAGAGAGAGAGACAGACAGACATAGCACAAGCAGGGGAGGGGCAGAGAGAGAGGAAGACAGAAACCGAAGCAGGCTCCAGGCTCTGAGCTGTCAGCACAGAGCCCGACGTGGGGCTCAAACTCATAAACCGCAAGATCATGACCTGAGCCGAAGTCAGACGCTTAACCGACTGAGCCACCCAGGCGCCCCCTTTTTTTTCTTTTAAGAGTACGAAAGGAATCATCTTTAATGGTTGCAAGTATTATCCTATTACGAAGTGTATCACCAGTTCCCCCCGGCTGGAGATTCAGAGATTTCCCATTTTTCAGTATAAATCATGCTTTAGTGAATATCCCTATGCATAGATATTTGTGTACTTTTTTATTTCTTCAGGATAAGTTTCTGGAAGTGGTGACTCTTTTGGGTAAAAGGGTGTGGGTGTTTTGGGGGGCTGTTGATATACATTGGCAGGCTGATGGCACTGAGTCACTCCTAGGTTCTCTGGGTGTGGTTTTGGCTGTCTTCTTTAGAATCACCTGGGAAGCTCCTGAAAAATGAGACTCCAGGGCCCCACCCTAGGCCTCCTGAAACAGAATCTGGGAGTGGGCTGGTCTCCACATCTGTATGTTTCAACATACAGGAGACCCTTCCACTCAGTGCACGGCCAGGCCTCAGCCAGAAGAGCCAGTTCGAGGACCTACCTCTGGGCACCCTTTTCCTTACCTGTAAAGTGGGTGTCTCAGAGTGGTTTTGATGAGCCGAAATACTCTCTATGTGAATACATGTGTGAGTGTTTCTCTTACTGATGTCACAGGTGAGCAGGATCTTACTGGGCCAGGCCAGATCCGGGAAGGGAGCTCTGGGAAAAATGGGTCAGGACGCAGAGCTCCTCTTTCCGCCTCTTCCCCAAGGGGACCTGGGACTGATAAACTGTTGGAGCAGGGTGCTGCCAGCTGAGGCCCCCTCCAGGCACTGGTGTCTTTCTGTCCCGGTCGGCAGAGAGGAACCGCTTCTGCCCTTGGATTGCTGCCTCCTGTGTCCACTGGCAAGAGTGCCAAGAGGCCCAGGGCAGAGCCCCAGGGAGGATGGTGGTGGAGAAGACAGGGAGGTCACTCCCCAGCAGTGTGGCCCCAGGAGTCCCTGATGCTGCCTTTGACCACAGGGTCCCCATGTGGATGTGCTGCGTCCTAACACTGGAGTTGGCAGTCCCTATGGGGTTGCCCAAGCGGTCCCCAGCTAAGGATAAACTGCTTTGCCGTGTATAATCTCCAGCAGGTTACCCTAGACAGGCTGTTTACCAGTTGTCCCTGCAAAAGCCAGGTCCACCTCTGACTGCCCTCTGTTTCCTGGTCCGTAAATCTAGAAGGGAGATCATTCATTCACTTAAGCAAACACGCTGAGCTGTGGTGGTGTCAAAATAAATGATCTACGTTAGGAAGCAGGGAGCAACACTGCCAGCTTGGGGATTGCTAAGTTGTGCTCTAATGTGGTTAGAGACTGTGCTATGAAGCATAGCCAAGCAAGGGACTGATTTTGTCTGATGGAAGGGAGAGTCGGGCTGAGGGCCGTCTCATGGAGGACGTAACTAGACAGCTGGGCAAAAGAGCTGAGTAGAAGTTGTCAAATGTTGGATAGGTGCCTTCCAGGCAGGGGAAGAAAGAGCATCGAGTCAAGAAGGAGCCAGGCCTGCTGGGTAATCGTGGGCACCGTGGTGATTGGGTGGTCAGGGAGGGTCTGGAGGAGGCAGGGGCCAGGCCATGGACCTGGCCTGTAAGTCTGCTTCTGACGCTTCTCAGCTCTTTGGCTTAGGCAAGGTGCTTAATATTTTGGAGCCTTGACTTCCTCCCCTATGAGATGCAGTAATCAGACCAACCTTGGAGGAAATTATTAAGTGTGTAATACACATAAAGTATGTAGCCCAGAACTTGGCACAGGATCACATGCTCCATAAATGTTTATTTCCTTCCTTGCAATGCTAGGGTGAGACTTTTTGGCTTTATCCTAGTAGGCCAAAGGAGCCATGGAAGGTTGTGGAACACAAGGTTAATAAGATTATATCTGTTTACTTGGGTGTTTATGTGTTTTATTTTATTTTTTAAAGTTTCTTTATTTTGAGAGAATGTGTGCACGTGCGTGAACGAGTGGGGGAGGGGCAGAAAGAGAGAGAATCCCAAACAGGCTCTGAGATGCCAGCACAGAGCCCGACGAGGGGCTCAGTCTCACTAACCATGAGATCATGACCTGAGCTGAAATCAAGAATCAGACACTTAGCCAACCGAGCCACCCAGCCACCCTGTTTGTGTGTTACTCTGGTGGAGGATACTTTTGGGGTCTTGGGTGGTGAGGCTAGAGCCATGGGCCAAGACAAGGACGGGTGAGAAGAATCCTGCCCCACATGGTCTCCTGCTGAATTTCTTGTCTACCAGCTGCAGTGGGCTGCTGGGATGCCCTGCCCGAGCTCTGGGCAGAGACTTTGCCAGGAGAGGGTAGGGTTTGGAATGTGTCCCCAGGGAGCTGGTTAGCGCTAAGGGAAACTACAGAACTGGATACTTGGTGGGACTTGAGTCTGGTCATGAGAAAGTGGGATGAGTGTCCTAAGGCTGGGCTCGAGTCTGCAGAACAGGCCATGATAGTGATGGTTAGCATGGTGGCAACCATAGTATAGCCATAGTCGCATACACATTTACTGACCACTTTGGGTGTGTGATAGGGAGCTTATGGGCTCATCCCAACCACCAGATGAGGGGCTATTATTGTCCTCATTGTATTTTATTTTATTTTATTTTATTTTATTTTGTTTTGTTTTGTTTTATTTTATTTTATTTTATTTTATTTATTTTATTTTATTTTATTAAAATTAAGTTTATTTATTTTGAAAGAGGGAGAGAGAGGTGGGGGGGGAGAGAGAGAGAGAGCGAGAGCAGGGGAGGGGCAGAGAGAGTTGAGAGAGAGAATCTGCCAGCGCACAGAGCCTGATTCGGGGCTCAATCTCACGAATCGTGAGATCATGACCCAAGCCGAAATCCAGAGTCAGACGCTTAACCGACTGAGCCACCCAGGCGCGGCACGTCCTCATTTTGTAGATGAGGGAACTGAGGCAAAGAGAGGGGAAGTTACTTGCCCAGAGTCCCAGCAGGCTAGTGAGTCGGATTTCACCCCTGGTGGTTGGAATCTAGAGGGCATATCCACTGAGCTGTGGTGGGAACTGGAGCAGCTGTTAGGTTTGGAGTTTTTGGCTCCCAGTTCCTGGTGGTAGGTTGTAGTTGCCCACAAGGAAGCGCGCTGGGCACGAAGAGCTGGGCAGTGATGGGATGGTTACCTTTGGAGGTGGTATGCTCCCAAGTCCTAGAGGGCCTGGATGGCTGTGTGCCAGGGCCGCCGCACGCATGGGGGAAGGCGGGTCTGCACCTCCTAAGGAGAGGGGCTGCCCTACCCCCCCCCCCCCCCCCCCCGTCCCTGGCAGCCTCCAGACATCCGGATTGGTGTCCCCACCTCCCCCACACCTCCTTCCCCCACATCCTTCATAGACACAGGCACAGAGACAGCCCCTTGCATGGGGGTGGGAATAAACCCATCGTGTCTTAGTGTTGCTACCATATCCCAAATGACTGCAGGCCATGGGAAATCAGCCTTGCAGGTGGCACTAACTCCAGGCTGCTCCATGGGTTGTCAGAGTGCATGGAGGGGTGGCAGGTCTGGGGCGGTACCGAGTGGTCTTGCTGGCCGAGCCTGCCCACGGAATTCCTCTTGCCGTGAATCCCAGGCAGCCCGTCACAGCCCGCTGATAGCAGCTGTTCTTGCGCCGCAAACCTCGTTGCCACATCTGGATGGAAAGGAGATCCTAGGATCGCTGCCTCATCCCGGCATGATGCCAGCATGCTCATTGACCAGTGCCTTCCTTTGTTCAGTCTTTGCGTGTAGCGTTTGGTGACCTACAGAGTGCGGCAGCTTCCTGTACTTCCTCACCTACCGCCTCACCCTCCCAGGCGTGCACAGGCCTGTCAGCAGCCAGGCCTTGGAGGGGCAGGGGCCCTGCTTCCTCGGGAGCAAGGAGCAAGCCCCAGCCTGAAAGGAGAGACCCAGGGCCCAGCCTCGTGACTCGTGTGCCCTCAGGAGCTGCTCCTGGGCTGGTGCCAGATGGTGTCATCCGGGGGTTGGATTAAAAGATAACTCAGTTGGCAGGAGGAGCGGCCCCTTGCTGGCTTTAATCACCAGGCCCTGGTGAGCTCCGTGCAGGTGCTCCCAGCCCCTGCTGCTGGGTGCCTCTGCCTCTCCTTTTGCTCCCCTCTGGTCCTTTCCCTCCTGCTGCTGGGACTGCCCTCCTCAGATGGCACCTCTGCCCCCGTCTGCCTCTGGGGACGGGTCTTAAAATCCTAACGAGCAATTCAACAAGATTTGCTTTCCTTTGTCTCCCTTCCTCTCTGAGAAAAACAAAGTCCCCTGGAACTGCAGACAGAAGTGTGGTGGGGCAAGGTGGAGATGAGGAGACTGAGGCTAGGCTGGTGGGGGTGCCAGGTTGAGGGGGGAAGCGCAGGGCCACTGTGGCTGAGCTGGCAGCCGTGGCTCGACGTCACTGATGCAGGAGGCTGTTTGGCTCCTCGAGGACCTGTGAGTCTGGGGAGGTAGGTGCTGCTTCCCAGCTGGTGTGGCTGGGAGTGGGCTTGGGTGGGATCATGACCCTGGACCCCGGGGAGGTGGTCACAGGGCTCCTGAGGCTCTCTGGGCAACCCCAGGATGGCTGTACCACCTGTGGGCAGCGGAGAGGGAGAGGAGAGCCCTGCCTGGAGGTTCCGGAGCCTTCAGGTGACCCACAGGCAAGGGGTCCAGAATATTTTGGTAAAATATTACCAAGCTTCTTCCCCATGTCACCTGTCTTTGGACAGGCCCTCATTTTGGGAATCAAATCTTTTTTTCTTTCTTCTTTTTTTAATTCATTGTACTACTAAAAAATGGTATAATAGACTTATTTCTTTATGTATTATTTATTTGCTTAAACATTCATTTGTTAAGAGAAAAAATGCTCTCAGGGTATTTTCCCTCTGGGGTAGGTAAAACATAGCTGCGACACATGCAGCATTATCCACTTCTTTTTAAATCAGCGATTAAGTAGCAGTGATTTAAAAGTGTTGTGTAGGGGCGCCTGGGTGGCGCAGTTGGTTAAGCGTCCGACTTCAGCCAGGTCACGATCTCGCGGTCCGTGAGTTCGAGCCCCACGTCGGGCTCTGGGCTGATGGCTCAGAGCCTGGAGCCTGTTTCCGATTCTGTGTCTCCCTCTCTCTCTGCCCCTCCCCCGTTCATGCTCTGTCTCTCTTTGTCCCAAAAATAAATAAACGTTGAAAAAAAAAATAAAAAAAAATAAAAGTGTTGTGTAGGCAGTGGTCAGTGGCATCAAGAGGCATTTTATTTTTCTTCCTATTTTTCTGTGTGTGTGTGTGTGTGTGTGTGTGTGTGTGTGTGTGTTTTAAGTTTATTTTTGTGAGAGAGAGAGGGAGAGACAGACAGAGTGTGAGCACAGGAGGGGCAGAGAGCCAGGGAGACAGAACCTGAAGCAGGCTCCAGGCTCTGAGCTGTCAGCACAGAGCCCGATGCAGGGCTTGAACTCACAAACAGTGAAATCATGACCTGAGCCAAAGTCGGATACTCAACCGACTGAGCCACCCAGGTGCCCCAACCTATTTTTCTGTTTTAAAACAAATTTCTTAATGGTACTATTTTTACCCCCTGATACTTTGTTTTGCAAATTTTCTGATGCACGGAACAGTTGTGAGAACAGTACAATAAACATTTGTATGGTCTTCACCTAGATTCACCAGTGGGTAACAGCCTGCCGTCTTTGCTTTTTTCATTCTGTCACGTTCTATATTCAAGTACAATTTTTTTTTTTTACCGATTTGCTCGGACAAAAAATGGCGGGCATCAGGACACTTCACCCCGAAGCACTGACGCGTGTGTCATGTGTGAACCAGGCCATGCACCTACGTGACACATCACTATTACCAAACCTGAATTCCAGGCTGGCGTATATAGTATGTTCTACTACATGGTCTTTTCCAAGTCTTCCTGGTTGTCCTAAATATGCCTTTATCAATTTAAAAAAGTCTAGTCTCTAATAAACACGAATTTGGTTGTTAGGCTAGCGTTATTTAAAAAAACCCTGGATTATACACTTGATTATCCGTGATTGACATATGTTTGTTAGAACACAGTGCTGTACTGTGGATGTGTACATATACCATATTCATTGATATCCCCTAGGCGGTCTTAGAATTCTTGAAACTTGGGAGGGGCCCGGGAGAGATGCACCCTCTTCTTTTTTACAGAATCTGTGTCTGAACATCAGAGAGACCTTTCCGGTATCCCAATGTTGAGGTCTGCATATGTGTTCTGAATTTCTTTGGTTTATGAAATCTGACACCTCCGAGTCTGGACATTTTAAACTGTCCTGCTAAATTCTTTTAAGTACCCAGGGCTCAAATATACCATTGCCTGGAGGGTTATAGGTCATTTGACATAAAACAGAGAAAAACT
Organism: Prionailurus viverrinus; assembly: GCF_022837055.1. Classification (NCBI taxonomy): domain Eukaryota; kingdom Metazoa; phylum Chordata; class Mammalia; order Carnivora; family Felidae; genus Prionailurus; species Prionailurus viverrinus. The sequence continues at coordinate 38,575,786 of NC_062571.1, read as the reverse complement.
GATAGTGTCTTCTACAAAGCTCAGAACCTCCTCCTCCCCTCTCCCCTTTTGGTGTGGGGTCACTGGCCTTCTTAGCTCTGGACACCCTCAGAAGGGTTGATTGCTGCAGTGGGGCTACCAAGGACCAAAGCCCAGCCAGGGGAGGAGGGAAATCCTGAAGAGGGAAGAGAAGGGATATGGGTGACAGGACGTGGAAGGGAGAGAGCAGAGAGAGGTGCCATGGTGGCCACTGTTGTTCTGCCCTTAAGGAGCTGGGCCACTCGGTTGACCCGAGGGTCTGTTAGCCGAGGGCCTGCTGTACGTCTCCCTTAGCACTGGGAATGAGTCCTTGGTTGGCATTGGTTGGACTGGTTTTAAGTCCAGCTGTGAGGCTGTTTCATTCCCTCCTTTCCCTGAACCCTTCATCCCCAGTCCATAGAGTTGTCATGAGGATCCGAGAGGAGATTTGGGTAAGTTCTTTGAAACTGCAATGGAAGGAGGTGGCTCTCCCTTCAAGACTGTCCATGGAGGAGGTGGGGGAGGATTGATAAGCTCATCCTCCTGGGGACTGTCAGAGACTGGTATAAGACCAGCTTGTGCTTGGGGGGCAAGTGCCAACGAGGAGGGGACAGAAGTGAGGACAGGTGGTGTTCCCGGAGAGGAAGGTTGCAGTGTGCGCCCACAGGAGGAGCTTCTGGCACAAGGTCAGGCCTGAGTCTTACTGGATGCGCTGGCTAGAGAAGAGGTACAGTGAGAGTCAGGGAGCAGAAAAGTCGGGGCCTGCCTTAGGCAGTAAGCTTCCTGCCCTAAAGAAGATCCTCCAGGGGCACCTGGATGGCTCAGTCGGTTAAGTGTCCGAACCTTGATTTTGGCTCAGGTCATGATCTCACAGTTCATGAGTTTGAACCCCGCATCGGGCTCTGTGCTGACTGCAGAGCCTGCTTGGGATTCTCTCTCCCCCTCTCTCTGCCCCTCCCTTGTGCACTTTCTCTTTCTCTCAACAACAACAACAACAAAAAAACCCCGCCCAAAAAAAAACAAACCCCCAAACATTAAGAAAAAAAAAAAAGATCCCCCCCCCCCCCCCAAACAGCCTGGCAATGAGAAGGCTGCTTTAGTACTGTGTGTTTCGAGGAAAGGGTTACTTGGGATTATGAGTTGTTCTTCCTACCCCATCTCAAAAAAAAAAAAAAACTTTATTCTTTGCTGACAATAAAGCATGCACATTCATGTAGAAAATTCAATTAATGAAGAAGAAAAAGGAAAGGCACACAGAATCCCAGAGGCAACCCTATTAACATTGTGCTGGGGGAAAATGGAGCTTTTATTGTATGCCAAGCATTGTGCCAAATGTTATCTCATTTCATCCTCACAAAAACCCTGGGAGGTAGGTACTTTTATTATCCCTCTTTTATGGGAGAGGAAAATGAGGCACAGAGAGGTTAACGAAGGTGCCCCGAGTCACTCAGACCGTGTTTGAGCTGGGATTCCCAGCAGGCAGGTGGGTCTGGAACTCATACTGCTAACCCCGCTGGGGTACTGACCGCCCCTGCACGTATCTGATCGCTGTGGATGTGCGCACATGTCCTTAGACACACAGCCTACGGTTCAGATTCGCAGTTTGTGAAGAGAGTTGCTAACCACCGTACAGAGGTGCGTATGGAGGGGCATCGCGGTTCTGTACCATCTTCCATCCCGTGGCTCCCTGTACAAAAGCCTTTGCTCAGCGGTCTGGGGTTTAGAAACGAAGGTTTTACCTACTTGGTCTAGTTGCCTGAGGGATAGGTAAATCAGTCCGTCGGTGGGAAGGACCCAAGATGGCCGTGTTGGGAAGAGGAGAACGAGGGGCTCCCCATCTCAGGCCTAGGGGCAGGTGGGGACTAAAGCTGTCCCCCTCCTCCCCCCATCTGCTGTTAATAATGTTCCTTCCAAGGAGAATTGGTAAACCAGGTAATGGTGTCTGCGGTGATTTCTAGGCTGTAGGGTGTGGTTCTTTTTTGGTTATTTTTTACTTGGCCATCTGAGCTTCTTTGGACTTCTGTCCTTCTGTCCCAAGGCATGGGATGGTCCACAGCTGGTACTTCCCTGTGGCATCCAGGGACTGGCTGTGGACTTGGCGGTTCACAGCCTAGAGTTGCCGCCCAGCGAGATGTGGGATGTGGGATTGGCCGCTGTTGCTTGCCTGGGGGCAGGAACTTCTGGAAACCTTCCCTGCCCCTGGGGCAGTTGTTCGAGCAGGAGCAATCACCCAGGCTTCCAGGGACACTGCAGGGACTGGAACAGCCTCTCAGTACCTCGTTTTCCCGAGGTGCAGTGGGCTGATGGTGTCTATTCTTGCTGCTTCCCAGAGCTATGGGAGAAATAATGAGCCGGGGGATCAGGGAGACGAGGCGTTGTTCAGGAGCTCAGTCCCACTGGTGCCTTGTCCTCAGCGCACGGGCACTTTCCTTCTCTCTCCTTGCTCTGGTACTGGCAGGCAGGCAAGGTGAGACTTGTTTCTCCTCCATTCAGAGTGGGCTGTTCATATGGTCACATGACCCATACACCAGTGTCAGAGGCAGGGCTGGAAGCAGGTGTGGCCTCCAGGCCAGTGCCCTAACCCTGCAGCACACAGCATACTGGTCTTGCCATTCTGAGTTTTGTGTTTCTTCACCCAGTTATCTAGCACTGCATTCAGTCCGAAGAGAGCGGGAAGCCAGGGGTCCAGACTCAGTCAGCTCTGTTTGCCCAACTCTGTGGCTCTGGGATACCTCTCTGGGTCACTTGTTCGTTCACTGGTTGTTCACTGAGCACAGATGCATGCCTCGTCCTGTGGGAGATGCTGGATCTGCAGACATGAAAGAGGTAACACCCTGGTCACAGGGAACTCACCGTCTGGTGTGGGTGACAGTTTGTAAATAGTCCATGCTAATACAGCAGGCAGGTGCAGTGTCCAAGCAGAGCAAGGTGGGACTCTGGGAGTACAGAAGTAGGTGGTTTGGACCCTTTTGGAGCCTCAGTTTCCCCATCTGTTAAATGGGTGCATTAGACTACTTGGTCTTTGGGGTCCCTCTGTCTTTTACATTCTGTGACTCTTTGTGAAAAGAGTGTAATCCTGAGGGTTAGAACACACCTAGCGTCAACCAAAATTTTATGTTAAAAGTGCTCCCGAGTCAGACGGAGAGAGAGGTGTCTCTTGGGTTCTGTATCTCTTTTCACAAACAATCGTGCATTCTCTGACGGGCCAAATACATTTGTTTTGTATGGCCAGGGAATGTTTTTCTCAGAAGTTGGTTTGGCTTATGGCTGTGTGTTGGTGCCAGCAGGCTGCTTATGGGTCACGGGGTAGAGAGGGATTGAGGGCACGTGTCAGATGTGCTACTGCGGATCTGAGCCAGGACTGGGTGTGATTCCATTGGCTGAGGTGTCCCAGGGAAGCAGCCGCCATCCCTGGTTCGTAAGGCCATGTCTGGCCCATGGGTGCGTCTGTCCTGAGTCTGGGGCTTGTGGGCGCCGCAAATACAGACTGTGAGCAGGGTGAGGTGGTCGGTGTGGCTCCGAGCCCCTGGACCAGGCTGCAGGAGGGGGGTGCTGGCTGGGGAGGTTTGGAGGGGCCCTGTCCTCCTGGGGCTCCTTTCTGGGCTTCATGCTAGGGAGCTGGGTCAAGGCTGTACAGTCAGCAAGGGGTAGAGCCGGATGACTCCTGAGTCCATGTTCCTGCGTCCTGAAGCTCCCCAGAGAATGAGCTTTTCAGCAAACCAGTGTCTCATTAAGATGAAGCCCCGAGATGCTACATCTTCAGTCGGGCCCAAAGAACTTTCTCATGGTTTCCCGTGGAGCGCTGTGTAGTAGGGACCAGAGGGGAATGTAGGTATAGAGAATGGGCTGAGGGGGATTGCTCCCTCCTCTGCTGTGTGAGTACTGGGGGCTGGGAGGGAGGGAGGTCAGCTTGCCATGTGCGAATGAGCTGCCCAGGATGGCAGGGATGTATGTTAGCTGTTCACACAGAGATACGCCCTTTCCTCCCTCACTGAATTCCCTGCTGTGTAACAGGTACTACTGTGTGCTGTGGGGAGTATAGAGGTTTGACAAAGCCTCTTCCTTGGGAAGTCGTCAGTAGAACTGGATACTTGATTTGTGGCCTGGTACAAATTGAAAATGTAGAGTCCCTGCTCATAAATCATTAAGAGTTTCAAGACGGTGACAGCAGAGCATGAAGCTAGGTGTGAAGTTCCTGAGACTGTACAGGCTGTGCTCCATGACACTGGTCCTGGTCCTCAGCCTCATGGGGAACCGTAGGGGAAGTACAAGCAAGATAATGGTAGAACAGTAATTTCCCGATGGAGGGATCTGGGAGGGCTCCTTGGAGAGGTCCCATTTAAAGCTGGAGCTGGGGGCACTTGAGTGGCTCAATCAATTGAGGGTCTGACTCTTGATTTTGGCCCAGGTCATGATCGTGAGATCGAGCCCCATGTCAGCCTCCACACTGAGCATGGAGCCTGCTTGGGATTCTTTCTCTCTCTCTATTTCTCTCTCTCTCTCCCTCCCTCCCTCCCTCCCTCCCTCTGCTGCTCCCCTGCTCACGTGTGCTCTTTCTCCCTCTAAAATAATAGTAATGGTAATACTAGTAAAGCTAGACCTGGAGGGATGGCTAGGACTGTGGTGGAGGTGGTGGTGAGGGTGGAGGCAGGGGCCCATGGGCATGGGCAGGGAGTGATGAACTCATGGCTCTGTAGCCCGGCTGGATGGCTGGGTGGTGGTGGGCGGCATTTGGGAGTGTGGACAGGCTGGGCTCAGCCCTCGAAGACCCTCAGGTGCCAGCCTCAAGGGAGGCTTTATTCTGCAACCGGCGACTGCTGGGAACTTGGAGATGGCACCGTGGGGCTCTGGGAAGCACTCTGGGGATTGGTCCTCGCTGATGTTCCAAAGCCTCGGAATGGCTCTGATGTCGATGCACTTTACACTTGTTCTCTCAGTCCTCCCAGGCTGGTGCAGATGGGGAAGTGGAGGTGCAGAGAGGTGTCACGAACCTTGCCTGCGGTCGTAGGCGGTAGAGTTGGGACCCTAGGGATGTGGAGGGGAATCGGGAGGCGGGCGAAACAGTTGAGCTGCCATGGGTACCAGGATGGTGGCAGGGGGGAGAGGTGACCAGGGTGAAAGGGGCTGCAGGTGGGTCAGGTGGACATGGGCACCCGAGCGCGTCTCAATGTCAGGAGTGCCCCGCAGCCGAAGATCTGCGGTCCTGGTGGGTGGCATCCTGCTGCAGCGGCAAGGGTGGGGGGGGTCCTGACTTTGAGAAGCTGCCTGTCTTTCTCATCGGTGGATCCTGCTGGTTGTTACCTCTTGGGTTTTGGCCCCAGTCTGTCTCTAAGTTTCTCCTTTTCCTCATCATCACCCTTTGGGCATGTAGAGACCACAGTCTGTTCCTCCAGAGCTTTTCTTTCTTTCTTTTTTGCAACCCCTGGTTCATTCCTCCCCTTCCTACGTTTGTTGTGGTTTTATGCTGCGTATGGTGGCTCAGGTGTGGTGAGCAGCTGGGATAGATGGGATTGACTTTCAGCACGTCTCAGCAGATGCTGTTGGGTTTTGGATCTTCCTGCACTTCTAAGATGTTCATTGTCTGTTGGCCTCCACCCACGGGGGGCTGGTGTGCCCCTTCCCATCATGTGTCTACTGAACCGTGTCCCCGCACATCTCCAAGCACCCCCTTGGACGACTATACTCTTCTACTTGGCACCCCAAGGCCTGCTGTGGTTATTCGTGTGACCTCTCCTTGTGAACACCTTTCTTCTGTCCCCAGTGTCGGAAGATCTGATGCTTAGTGTTGAGAGACGAGATGGAGATGAAATAGCCTGCAACTGACCCTGCCTGACCCTTCCTGGGTCTGGAAGCTGAGGCCTACCGTCTCCCAGCCTGGCAGGTGCTTGGTAACTTGACACTGCCTTGCTAATTGTCTGCTGAGATCACAGCGAGCCCTTGTCACCACCCATCTACAAGGACCACAGTCCCTGACTGGGCCAACTGGTTGAGCCACTGTTCTGGGCACTCATGGGAAACAAGTGGCCTTTGTGGTGAGCTGGTGGACAGAGTGGCCGTCAGCATGGGCGAGGTGGCTGCACACGCAGGCCTTCTGGGCTGGGTGGGGCCCGGGGCAGCCAGCTCTGAGCTGAGAGGCCCACAACGGGCCCCATTTTTCTTGATGTCGGGGGTGTGGGGTACAGAGTTGCCCGGACCACTTCTCTCCCCTTTGGGTTGCTATTGAAGACAGTATTTTCTAGTGGTTTTCTAGTGCCTATATGAAGAGACTTCATTGGTTCTTCTACCTGACATAGGCCTGGGAGGTCACCTGTGGGTTGTGACCCTTCTTCATGGCCGGGCTTTTACCATGTCTCCTTGAGATGCCAACAGAGGAGAAATGAGACTGTAGGAGGTTTGAATGTTTCAAATTTGGCAATTCTTGGCAGTCTCTGAGGGAATCTCTCTCTCACTCCCTTCCTCAACGCAAACCCCAAACATACCACACATTTCAAAAGACCACACACCTCAAGGGAACTCGGTAAGTAATAGGTGACGTGGTTTAATTAGCTTTAAATGATGAAACTCGAGAGGAAGATGTATTTAGTAACAGGGGCTGGGCTGGTCCTTACAGACGCTCTTGCCTCAGAATGCCACGTGCCCCACACGAGCTGATGGTGTAAAGGTGGCTTTGGGCACATGTCTGTCTGTGTGTTGAGACTGTTTGACGAGGCTCCAGTGAATGATCTGACAATGAAAAAGTGGCCGGCCCTTTAAAATGGTTCCGGAAGGGGCGCCTGGGTGGCTCAGTCAGTTGAGCGGCCGACTTCGGCTCAGGTCACGATCTCGCACTCCGTGAGTTCGAGCCCCGCGTCCGGCTCTGTGCTGACAGCTCGGAGCCTGGAGCCTGTTTCGGATTCTGTGTCTCCCTCTCTCTGACCCTCCCCCGTTCGTGCTCTGTCTCTCTCTGTCTCAAAAATAAATAAACGTTAAAAAAAATAATTAAAAAAAAAATAAAATAAAATGGTTCCAGAAGAATCAGTATCGTTAACAAAAACTACATTCAACAGTTTTGCCCGACCAACATGACTGATAGCTTTAAGCTGCTCGCCTAATCCTGTTCAGATGGGAATCCTGCTTTCCTCTGTCGTCCATCGTGGTATTGTCGCTGCTCCCCACCTTGAAACTTTTTTTTTTTTTTTTTGCCTGTTCTTTCACATTATTTTCCTCTCAAGTCATCTGGAGGCAAGATGTGCTAACACAGATGGGGACAGCCACACAGGAGCTGCTGAAGGACGGGCCCCGCGAGGTCATTTCTCTGTGACTGTGAGAGGCTGAGCAAAGGGGCTCCTGCTGCGTCTTTGCCTTCTAGTCATTCAGCCTGCTCTTCCTGCACTTTGCATTTGCTCTGCTGTGCTCCCAGCGCCCCCCCAACCCGCCTCTTTCATCTTTGATGTAGTCGCCTCGGACAGAGAGCTCAGAAAACGAAAGAACAAATTGTAGACTCACAATGTTTGCCCCCAAGGAAAGTGCATATTTGCACAAAATCCTGTCTGACGGTTTTCATTTTAGCTAAGAAGTTGGGGGCCCAGCAGGCTGTAGGAAATATGAAAACTGGCGCTTTATGGGCTGCATGCTGATGGTAGCTCCCTGTCGGAGCCCCGTCTGTCACTAGAGATCTGAATTTTTCAGATGAAAATCACTGGCTGGCCACGGGCGACCATCGCCTCGGCCGCAAGCACGCACACGTGCTGCGAGTGGCTTTGGAGCCTGCTTGTCTGCCCCTCAGGGTCTCCTCTTTGTTTTTCTGAAATGTGATGAAATGGAACGTGCTTTTAAAAATAGATATTTTCTGGGGATGATGTCCTGGCTGGGATTATTGGTTGTGGCGGTCTTCTTTCTGCCCCGTGAGTTCCTTATCTCATCTTGGCTGATAGGACACTGGCAATGGCTGCTTGTATCCCCCATACCCCCCTTTATTCTTTTTTTTTTAACATTTATTTATTTTTGAGAGAGAGAGAGAGAGCATGCACGCGAGCGCGAGTGGGGGAGGGCAGGAGAGACAGGGAGACACAGATCTGAAGCAGACTCCAGACTCTGAGCTGTCAGCACAGAGCCCTACGTGGGGCTTGAACCCCCCACTGTGAGATCATGACGTGAGCCGAAGTTGGACGCTCAACCATCTGAGCCACCCAGGCAACCCCCGCTTTTTATTCTTAATAGTCTTTACAAATATATTCCTTTTGATTACTTGTCTATTTGCACACAGGCCACAGATTCTATAGAATTCCTTAACTGTGTTACAGTGTTTTTCCTTAAGAATAATATATATATATATTTTCTGATTACCAAAGCAATGCTCATTAAAAAAAAAAAAATCAAGGAAAAGATTCCAGAACCATGTAACAAGATAGAAAGCCTGAGTTCCCTTAAACCTGAGTATCTGCTGGGGGCCAAAGGCTGGGGGAGAGGCTCAGTGGCCTCAGACGGTGGTCATCCAGGTGGACAGGGTGTTCTAGGGGATCATACTGTGACTGCTGGGTGGGTGAGGATGGGCAGAAGGGTTTGGTTTAGAGGCAGCTTAGCCATAGTTAAAGGTTCAGGGCTCGGAGGTGGGTGCTGCTGAGTCATCAAGGGCTTGTTCCTTAATTTCTCTGAGCTTCAGGGTCCTTGTCTATAAATAGGGGCTAATAACAGTACCTCTTTCCTGGAGTGCTGTGAGTTTTCAGTTACGATTTGATGGTTTTTCACAGCTGGCACTGTATTGAGTGTCTGTGTTAGAAAGGGCAGCACAGAGCCTGGCACGGTAGCAGCTGTATTAGTGCCGTGACAAAAAATGTTGATGTTGGGGGTGTGGGGCACAAAGTACCCAGGACAAGATGGCTCAAACCACAGCCATTTATTGTCTCACGGTTCTGGAGGCTGTGAGTCTCCGATCAAGGTGTCGGCAGGGTGATCTTGGGCCACTCTCCTTGGCCTGTAGATGACTGTCTTTGTGTCCTCATGTGTGTGTGCTCACGTCTGTGTCCAAATTTCCTCCTTTTATAAGGATCAGGGCCCATCCTACTGACCTCATATTAGTTGAATCACCTCTTGTTCCCTATCTCTAATGCAATCACATGCTGAGGTACTGGGAACTTAGGACTTAGACTCTGAATTTTGGAGGGGACACAATTCAGCCCTTCATAGCAGTTATTTCTATTATGCATGGTTCTGTAGTGATGAGGGGCCCGGAAGCTGGCCTTGGCACTGTCTCCAGCTCTCAGTGTGACCTGGCTCAGTCGTGCCTCATCTGGACATCTGCACAGCATCAGGGCCCGGCTGTACAGGGGTCCTTGTAAGCTCTGAGGCAGCTGAAGGTAACTGGGAAACGTGGATCTAACACTACTCTTCAGACTTTAACTGGGGACAGCAGGCAGAGTGACATAGGCTTGGGGGTGTCCTGTCCACTGGGAGGAGGCTGGGTGTGTTTGCTGTCGTGACGACCTGCAGATGGCCAGTAGACAAAGAGCTAGGAGAAGACTGTGACCTTTGGGGGCTGGTACATGCTGGTTTCATTTGTTGTACTCTGTGGTTGTGGATGTGGATTTTGGCTTTTTCTGCTTTGAAATATTTCCTCTCGTTACCCAAGATCTTGTTACTTTCTCTCCTGATGGCTGCCTGTGTGTGAAAGATAACCTACATCCCTGTGTGCATTAGAAATCCTCCTCTGATTTCTTCCCCCATTTCCTGGGGTTGACTTGGGGCACTTTGAAGACCCTGCGTGGCCAGATTTTGTCTTGGGTGGGTGGGGGGACTCTTCTTTCTGCGTTTGACGAAAGAATGACCATGGGCCTGTTTTCTGAACATGAGAATGTGAAATCGGTTATGCACTCAAGTTGAAGGTTAATGGGAGCACTAGATCCGCTGAAATAGGTGTGAAACTGGAATATGACGGAAGGGAGCCTTTGTTATGGGGTTTTTAGGGAGAAAGATGTTCGAGATGTTTCACCTTTATTTGATGGGATGTGGGGTGCCTGCCAAGGGGAACACTCACAGCCTGAATGTGTTGGTGCAGTGGGTCTGTAGCCCTAGGTGTGCCCTGCTCTGGGTGTGACAGAGGTGAGCATGTCATACCTGAGTGCGTTTCTGCAGGTGACTACGCGTAGCTGTCCCTTTTGTAATACAGTGTAAAAGGTCCCTGTGGTTTCAGGAATGGATTCTTTCCACCCACTTCTGGAGGTCACCTTTTCAAAATCCATACAAGGCGCTGTGAGAATAAGGAGTGAACCCTCCTGGACGGTGTCTCCTTATTCAAGAGGAAGTGTCTGGGGGCTCTTCTTGGACAGGAAAACCATCTGCTTTAGTCTGGGCTTCCTAGAACCCCTCTGAAAGGCCAAACCCTTCTTTAATGTTCTCTGTTTCTCAGGGCCTCAGAAGAAAAAAATACATAGAGGATCATTGTCCTTTTATTTTACTCTGAGGACCCTTTGGGTGGTCCTGGTCATTTAAAGAATCTTGGAGAAACAGATTGGATTATAGATTTAATTCCAACCAATAATCAATGATAGTAACCTTGCTAAGAGCTGAGCACCTTGTGTTTCTTGTTGGTGGACTTGCCCCTTAGGAACCACCCAGAGGGAGTGTGGTGCATGCCTTCCCTTCTCGGCAGACATAGATACATCCATCACGGGCTCCTTTTTCCACAAGCCCAGGTGTGGCCTCAAGCTCTTTTAGCACAGTACTTGGGGTAGTTCTAACAAGACTTGGCAGTTCTTTCAGGAAGGACCGAAGGACCGTTTGCCTTTTCTGGTCTAATCCCAGCACTTCCATTCTGATGGAGAAACCAGAGCCAGTCAGTTGCCTCACTTAGTTGGCAGAGCATTGTTGACCTCTGGATGATGAAATCAGATGTTTCTTTGCCTTCCATGTCCTACACCAGCATTTTGGTGCAGCAGGCCACCCCTCTGACCACTCTCAACCCCACTGCCATCTAGAAGATTCCATTCTCTGGCTTCTCTTGACTCCCTGAGTGGTCTCTGTCTCTTCCAGAAATTTTTATTCCTTCTCCTAGCCTCACAGAGTGTGCATGCCAGGATTTTGTCCTGTGTATGCCCAGAATAGTACTTTCTGTGTGGTTGCTCTATAGGAAGCGCTAGATCCCGCTCTCCCCGTTCCCTGGCTCCTTTCTTACCCAAGGGCTTCGCATTACCAGGTAGTGACCGTGGGCTTGTCACTTACGACCTCCAGTCCCAAGGGGACTGTGTTAGTCTGAAACTTCCCTCACTCCAGACTCCAGTTTCCCACCATCAACAGGCTGTGCGCACAGGGGTTTTCCTTAAGACATCAACTGCAGTACCTTCCCAGATACCCCAACCCAAACTCCTCGCAGCAACCTCCACTCCCCCTCCCCTCCCACATGGTCTCCTTCATCCCTTCCTCCCCACCCCTGCATTGTCCTCATGTTCCATCCCTGTCCATACCCTGTGAACACTGGTTCAGGGGAGCTCCTTGCGTGAGCATTCCAGCTGTTCGCCACACTTCCAGGCCCTTCTGCTTTATCTTCCTCATTCACAGTTGCTGGGGATGTTTCCTGAAGCTCATCCCTGCTCTCTTTTTCCTGTGCTCTAAAACAGGGGGTATCCTTAAGTTCCAGGGCTGAGGAGCTGGGGCCTTCGTTTGTAGGAACCAAGATTATTATAGGGTTGTGTGAAGCTAGGTGGGGTTTGGAGCACCCTGTAAGCCCAAAGAGTTTGGACAACTAACTGAGAGGGATATAAAGCCCTTGCCTTTTTTCCCCCTTCCTTTCTTTCTTTCTTTTTCTTTTTTTTTTCTGTGATTAAATACGTATAATGTAGCATTTGCCATCTTAACCATTTTTTAAAACAATGTTTATTCATTTTTGAGGGATAACATGAGTTGGGGGGGGGGCACAGACGGGGGACAGAGGATCCGAAGCAGGCTCCACGTTGACAGCGGTGAGTCCGATGTGGAGCTTGAACTCATGAACCACAAGACTGTGACCCTAGCTGAAGTCAGATGCTCAGCCGACTGAGCCACCCAGGCACCCCCTGTCTTAACCATTTTTTATTTTATTTTATTAAAAAAAATTTTTTTTTAACCTTTATTTATTTTTGAGACAGAGAGAGACAGAGCATGAACGGGGGAGGGGCAGAGAGAGAGGGAGACACAGAATCTGAAGCAGGCTCCAGGCTCTGAGCCATCAGCCCAGAGCCCGACGCGGGGCTCCAACTCACGGACCGCGAGATCATGACCTGAGCCGAAATCGGACGCTTAACCGACTGAGCCACCCAGGCGCCCCTTAACCATTTTTTAAATGTAGACTTCAGTGGTATTAAACACATTCATAATGTGCTACCACCCCCACCATTTATCTCCAGAACTCTTCAATCTTGCAAAATTGAAACTCTACCCGTTAAACAGTAATTCCCTATTTTTTCCTCCTTGCCCCAGCCCTTGACAACTGTCATTCTACTTTCTATGTCTATGATTTTGATTATTTTAAGTACTTCTATAAATGGCATCAAGCAATGTTTGTCTTTTTTGTGTGTGACTGGCTTATTTCACTTAGCGTGATGTCCTCAGAACTCATCTGTGTTGTAGAACATGTGTGGATTTCCTATTTTTTTAAGGCTAAGTAACATTCCGATGTATATATGCCCCACATTTTGCTTACCCATTCATCCAGCAATGGACACTTGTACTGCATTTTAGATATTATGAGATATTTAGATATTTAGTTGTGTTGTGTTTTAGATATTATGAGAAATGCTGTCAACATGGGTATTGGGATATTTCTTTGAGACCCTGCTTTCAGTTTTTTGGGGTATATTCCCAAAAGTGGACTTACTGAATCATGTGGTAATACTATTTTTACTTTTTTTTGGAGAAACCACCATACTAGTTACCATAGTGGCTATACCATTTTATATTCCCACCAACAGTGCACGAGGGTTCTCATTTCTCTACATTGTTTTTGTTTTTTGTTTTTGTTTGCTTTATTGGTAGTAGCCATCCCAAGGGGTCTGAGGTAGTATCTCATTGTGGTTTTGATTTGCATGTCTCTAAAGATGAGTGATGTTGAGCATCTTTTCATGTGCTTGTGGCTGTTTGTGCGTCTTCTTTGGAGAAATGTCTATTCAAGTCATTTGCCTATTTTTTTTAAAAGTATTTTTATTTATTTTGAGAGAGAGAGAGAGAGAGAGCGAGTGCAGAGGAGGGGCAGAGAGAGAAAATCTCAAGGAGGGTCTGCACTGTGCAGGGCTCGAACTCACAAACTCTGAGATCATGACCTGATTCAAAATCAAGAGTTGGAGGCTTAACCGACCAAGCCACTCAGGCACCCCATTTGCCTAATTTTGAATCAGCTTTAGAATTTTTTTAAATTTTTTATTTTGTTGTTTTAGGAGTTCTCTATGTATCTGGATATTAATCTTTTATCATATATGTGACTTGCAAATATTTTCTGCCTTTCTGTGGGTTGCATTTTTATTCTGTCAGTAGTGCCTTTCAGTACTCATTATGTCTTTCTCTTTTGTTGCCCATGCTTTTGGTGTTGTATCTAAGAAAATATTGCCAAGCTCAATGTCATGAAGCCCTATATTTTATTATAAGAGTTTTATAGTTTTAGCTCTGGGTTGGACTTGATGTTAGGACTTAGATTAATTTTGAGTTAATTTTTGTTTATGGTTTTAGGTAAGGGTCCAGATTCATTCTTTTGCATGTATATATCCAGTTTCCCCAGCATGTTTTGTTTTGTTTTGTTTTGTTTTGTTTGATTACATTTCATTTCATTTCACTTCATTTCATTTCATTTCATTTTATTTATTTTGGAGTGCATGCAAGCAGGGGAGGGGGCAGAGGGAGAGAGAGAGAATCTTAAGCAGGTTCCATGCTCAGTACAGAGCCCGATGTGGGGCTCAATCCTATGACCCTGGTGTTACGATCTGCTCTGAAATCAAGGATTGGATGCTCAACTGACGGAGCCACTCAGGTGCCCCTCCCAGCATCATTTCTTGAAAAGACTGTCCTTTCCTCATTGAATGGTCTTGGCACCTGTCAGGAGTATTTGAGCATTTATGGGAAGGTTTATTTGTGTTCCAAATTAGCTTTGAAATTAGGAAATATAACTCCTCCAGCTTTGTTCTTCTTTTTCATGATTGTTTTGGCTATTTGGGGTTCGTTGAGGCTCCATATTAATTTTAAGATGGGCTTTTCTGTTTCTGCAAAATAGGTCTTTGGGATTCTGATAGGGACTGCGTTGAGACTATAGATCATGTTGGCTGATGTTGGCATCTTAACAAAGCCCTTGCTTTTTTATTTATTTCCTTGTGTTTTGTTGCTGCAGTGTTGTGTTTTGAATAAGAGTACTGAAAAAGGAGTTTCCGGGAGAGGCCAGCAGTGAAGAGTAGGGGAGTTACGGCAGCTGGGGATGATGTACAGTGGAGTCAGGGAGCAGGGGGACTTGGATCTCCGGGGCAGGTTAGCATGTGTGAGCAGTTCCTGCCCAGTTACAAAGTACTTTCAGCATCTGTTACTTTATTTGCCCGGCACAATAATCAGTGAAATACAGATAAAGACTTTTTATAGCTCTGGCATATAGATGAGGAAACTGAGGCTCAGAAAAAATAATTTGCCCCTGGTCACCCATTAGGTGACCAAACCAAGGAGAGCCCAGGTCCATCCAGCTCCTGATCCTGTGCCCTTTGTCGTGTGTACTGTGCAGTCACTCTGTACCTCCCACCCCTGTGGCAGGGGTCTTGGTGGGTTCAAACTCAGCAGGAACATTGTGAGGAGGGAGAAGTTAGTGGTTCTCCATGGTCTCAGAGTCCTGGGGACCCAGGCTTGGTGGTCAGTAATCTTCAAGGTGCCCCGCAAAGCAGATGAGGAGGGTGCTGTTGATGCTGCTGAAGGAAGAGGGGCAGAAGTGGCAGCTCATTGCTGATGAGAGCAAGACCTTTCCTCTTTGCCCTTTGTGGACTGAACGTCCCTGACCTGTCCAGCTTGGGTCTCGTGTCCTTGCCTACTTTGCAGCTTAACGCCCTGAGACTTGGGCTGTTCCCAGAGCCATCATTTCCTCTGGCTGACTCCTCAGCCTACCTGATCTGAGATTAATGGAAAATGGCCATTTTGGGGGATGACGTAGCATTAAGGGGACGGTGGGAGGGAGACGTTTTGCAGTTCTTTTGCATTCAGTCTGAGCATTAGAATCATGAACAGGTTCCCCAAGCCCCATTGGTTCATTCTATTTCCTGCTGCCTTCTAAGCCAGGGTGGAAATACCTATCTGGCTTGCTCCAGAGAGGTCTCCCTTGGTGGGTCAGGATGAGCTGATGGCCAGAGGAGTGACAAGGTTGGAGGGGTCGAAGCCAGGAGCAGAGGACAAGGCTGGTAGCTGAGGTGTGGCAGAGATGACTAGAACCCATCTTTCTCTTGTTTCTCTTCTTCCTTCCCGCTGTTGGAAAGATAACCTTGGCCTCAGTGCCAAATGCTGGCGCATAAGCCACTTTTTGGCACAGCCCTGCCAGAGTTTCTAACCCATCAGTTGTGACTCCTCACCTGAGCATTGTCACTGAGTAGGGGGATGGCTGCTCACAGCCTCTGCTGTCTACTGGGGCGAGGAACTGGTGAGTTTTGTTTTTTTCTGATCTTATTGCAAAGGAAGTAATACAGGGCTGGTAGATAAGAGTCTTGTTTGAATCTGGATCCGCTTACTAGCTTTGTGGACGTGGGTGAGTTACTTGGCCTCTTTGAGCCTGTATTTTGCCATTTAGAAAATGAGGTGTTAATAGGCCATTTCTCATAGTGTTGTTGGGGTGATTAAATGAAATAATCCATATAAATAGTACTTATCTGCGAGAAGTACTTAATAAATGTTAGCTGCTATGAGTAGTCAGAACTCGGTGGTTAGTATATTCAAGAAAAGCTTGAGCCCAAACATGTAAGGTGGCAAGTGCTCGTTGGTAGCTCTCCCTGTCACCCTCTGACTCATGTCCATCGGTCTCTTTGATACCCAGGAAGTTCAGGCTGTAAGTGGAGTGCAGGTACAGTTTGCACTTGCTGTTTCTCTACTTGAAATAATCCTTCAGCATTCTGCACTTCCTTCAGGTCTCTGTTCAGATGTGACCTCAGAGAGACAACCCTCGCCCCGCCATTGTATCACAGTGCCTATCTCTTCACCACACCCCAGTCACCTTCCATTTTACTGTGTAGTATTTTTCTTGGTAGTACTTATTACCTGATGCAGTCTGCACTTGTTCATTAGTGAGGCTGTCCTCTTCCGCCCCCACTCCTGTGAGCTCTGTGTGAGCTCCATGAGCTCTCTCGTTCTCTGCTGCACCCCCAGGACTTCCTAGCACCGTGCTCACTGAGCATTTGGTGAATGAATGGGCTCCGTGCTCCCCCAGGGGCAGACGTGCCCGCCCACCAAGGGGTGGTGTCTGATGCAGAGTGCCCTCACTCCGTCTCTCTTGAGGTGAGCTGACCGGTGCCCGTGTGTAGGTAGGTGGTAGTGAGGACTGTGAGAAGGTTTGGGGCGGGCTGGAATGATGCCAAGCATGCAGAGAGCACTCTGGCTTGTTCCATGTGACTCAGAAACTAGAGACCCGCAAGGAAGGCCAGGGATGGATTGGAATTGGCCATGGCCAGGCACAGTGGTGGAAGAGGGGAAAAGAGGCCTCCTTATCCTACAGGCAAAGAAACAGGTGGAGTGTTAAGAGTTAGGGTTTATGGAGTGCGTGCCCTGTGCCTGGCTCTGTCCTCAGGGCTTTACCTCTCTTTACTCACTTAGTCCTCAAACCCATCATTCTTCCTGTTTTATTTTTTATTTTATTTTATTTTACTATTTGTTTTGTTTTTTTAAATTTTCTTTATTTTCGTTATCTCTACACCCAACATGGGGTTCGGACTCGCAACCCCGAGGTCAAGAGTCGCACCCTCCACCCGCTGAGCCAGCCGGGTGCCCCTTCCTGTTTTATGAACGAGGACGTGAGGCACAGAAGGTGGAAACAACTTGCCCAGGATCACACAGCGCAGGGGGCTTGCGCTGACACCCTGCAGTGGTGCAGGGCGGTGCCTCCTGGTTGTAGTCTGTGTAGAGGACGTGGCCTCTTCTCCCTTTACTGAGGAGTGGAGGGGGAGTCCTAGTTGAGAGCAGGAGGGAGCCTGCAGTGCCGGGTGCCTTGTGAGAGCTGCTTCCTGCCCACGGTTACTTAATTCTAGGGCAGATGTGCCACAGTGAGCTGTCCATCTGCAGCATCGTGGAGGCTCGGCTGCCCCTTAGGTGTTCGTGCTGTTCGTGCTGTGCTGTTCCCTCTTGCTGTGTCCTCTTGGCTGCTGTGCCAGGCAAATAAGCTGTCACAAGGGTAGCAGCCCTGAGCTGTGGTTTGGGGGATGCTGCTCAGGCTTGGTCACGTTCATTGGTGGAGAACATGCCCCTAGATCATTGTGTTTTTTTTAAAAAAAAAATTTATTTATTTATTTATATTTTTAAAATTTACACCCAAATTAGTTAGCATATAGTGCAACAGTGATTTCAGGAGTAGATTCCTTAGTGCCCCTTACCCATTTAGCCCATCCCCCCTCCCACAACCCCTCCGTAACCCTCAGTTCTCCATATTTAAGAGTCTCTTCTGTTTTGGCCCCCTCCCTGTTTTTATATTATTTTTGCTTCCCTTCCCTTATGTTCATCTGTTTTATATCTTTAAGTCCTCCTATGAGTGAATTGGTCTTTCTCTGACTGACTAATTTCACTTAGCATAATACCCTCTAGTTCCATCCACGTTGTTGCAAATGGCAAGATCTCATTTTTTTTGATTTCCGAGTAATACTCCATTGTATGTATGTGTGTATACATATATATATATATATATATATGTATGTATGTGTGTATACATATATATACATATATATATATGTATACACACACACACACACACACACATACCATATCCTGTTTATCCATTCATCCATCGATGGACATTTGGGCTCTTTCCATACTTTGGCTGTTGTTGATAGTGCTGCTATAAACATGGGGGTGCATGTGTCCCTTTGAAACAGCACACCTATATCCCTTGGATAAATGTCTAGTAGTGTAATTGCTGGGTCGTAGGGTAGTTCTATTTTTAGTTTTTTGAGGAACCTCCATACTGTTTTCCAGAGTGGCTGCACCAGCTTGCATTGCCACCAACAATGCAAAAGAGATCCTCTTTCTCCACATCCTCGCCAACATCTGTTGTTGCCTGCGTTGTTCATGTTAGCCATTCTGACAGGTGTGAGGTGGTATCTCATGGTGGTTTTGATTTGTATTTCCCTGATGATGAGTGATGTTGAGCATTTTTTCATGTGTCGGTTGGCCATCTGGATGTCTTCTTTGGAGAAGTGTCTATTCATGTCTTCTGTCTATGTCTTCGCTGGATTATTTTTTGGGTGTTGAGTTTGATAAGTTCCTTATAGATTTTGGATACTAACCCTTTATCTGATATGTCATTTGCAAATATCTTCTCCCATTCTGTCGGTTGCCTTTTAGTTTTGCTGATTGTTTCCTTCCCTGTGCAGAAGCTTTTTAGTCTGATGAGGTCCCAGTAGTTCATTTTTGCTTTTGTTTCCCTTGCCTCCGGAGACGTGTTGAGTAAGAAGTTGCTGCGGCCAAGATCAAAGAGGTTTTTGCCTGCTTTCTCCTTGAGGATTTGGATGGCTTCCTGTCTTACGTTTAGGTCTTTCATCCATTTTGAGTTTATTTTTGTGTATGGTGTAAGAAAGTGGTCCAGGTTCATTTTTCTGCATGTTGCTGTCCAGTTTTCCCAGCACCACTTGCTGAAGAGACTGTCTTCATTCCATTGAATATTCTTTTCTGCTTTGTCAGAGATTATTTGGCCGTACGTTTGTGGTTCCATTTCTGGGTTCCCTATTCTGTTCCATTGATCTGAGTGTCTGTTTTTGTGCCAGATCATTGCGTTTTAGTAGGAAACTCTTAACACCCATCCCAATCTCCCCCCTCCCCCCCATCCCTGCAGTGACAGCCTAGCCTCCTTCCCAGGGAGCCCACCAGACCCTGCTTTGGGCCACCATCTGTGCTTTCTAGGTTCAGAACTGTAACCCAGCCCAGCTGGGAGGTGACAGAAGAAAACAGGACTTTTTCTGTTGTTTTGGGTGACAGAAAGCCAGAAGCGAGGAGAAGTGTTCCCACCTGGTGCCAGGTTGATGGTCCCAGGTCCTCCCCCTGCTCCCATCCTGGAGCTTAGCCCCCCCCGACGGGAGATGACAAAGCCTCCAGGAGCCTTTTCCAGCTGATGAGGGGGAGCAAGCTTTCTGACTGCTGTTTTTAATCTCTGGAAAATCAACAAACTTCCATCTTCCTCTTGTGCCTTTGGGGCGGGGGAGGGGGGGGGACTCAAACGGTCCGACAGTGAGAGAAGCATCTTTACTTTAATCTTACTGAGTGATCAGTTCTGGGTGTGCATGTGTTGTTTTCCCTACCTGTTCATACTTTTGCTTTGGGGCATTTGTGGCAGGAGATGGAGGTGGGTCACAGATTACAACACTGACGTCTGAGTTTCCTCAGGATCAGGTAGTTCAGTTCCTTAGCTCCTTATCTCATGGATGATTCCAGAGTCCAGCGGGAGGGGGTTAAGGAGTGAGCCTCAAGCCCAGCAGGCATCCGTCTTCACACCCCCCATGCAGATCTCACCTGCACACTTGGATGTCAACCCTCCATTTAGCCAGGAAAGGAACACCCCCATTCACCTTTGAAAGAGGGGCTACTGGTTTTTATCATGACCCCAGGAAGGGAGAAGTAAGCATCCTTACTGTGATATCTTAGCGAGTTCATTATTCTTGTCCTAAACTTGGCAGAGAATACTACAGCTGTATCTCAGTGGGGAAAACTAAGTCTTCACTTACAAACCTGACACTTAGGGGGGTGGCTTATGTATACCAGAGGTACATCATCACTTGACCCATGACAGCAGGTCAGGGACAAGGTGAATTGCCTGTCCTGAGGCAGGCACGTGGGGTGCACGAAGCAGGACTTCCTTCACTGATAAGCCAGGCTCTGACTGCTCTATTCTGGGGCCTCTCTGACATATTGAGGCTTGCCAGCCTCTCACTTTGGGTCTCGGTATCCACAGCCTTGGGTCATATTTTTATTTTTTAAAGGAAAAGATTAAAAAAAAATTTTTAATGTTTATTTTTGAGACAGAGAGAGAGAGAGAGACAAAGCATGAGTGGGGGATGGGCAGAGAGAGTGGGAAACACAGAATCTGAAGCAGGCTCCAGGCTCTGAGCTGTCAGCACCCCCAACGTGGGGCTGGAACCCACGAACCACGAGATCATGACCTGAACTGAAGTCGGATGCTTAATTGACTGAGCCACCCAGGCACCCCACCTTGGCTCATATCTTTAAACGGAAGGAGAAGCTGAGGCCCTGGTGTGTGTGTGTGGGGGGGGCATTGCTGCACTGACCCGTGATTCTGCAAAAGGACTTCTCAGCAGCCAAAGTACCTCCCGCCAGCAACTCCTGAGGTCCTCAGAAGCAGGGGAGGTGTTCTCTGCACAGCACGAAGCACTTTTCGTGCTCTTGCCGCCTTCCTCATCTCTGCAGCTCACAGAGTTGGTGCCTCTTGAATGAGGGTGCCTCTGCTCTACGACCTGCCACGCACCCAGCACTGGCATGGCTGTTGGGGTGGACAGGAAGCAGCAGCACTTGTCAGGGCCGTGGAGCCATGACTCCTCTCACTCCCTTTCTTCCCAGTTTCAGTCCCCTCTCTGGCTTAGCTTACAGTGCCTGTTGAGTGTGTTCTTGGTGGGGGAAGGAAGGCAAGGAGGGGACAAGCCCACTGTAGGGGGCATCCAGGCAGTAAGGCCATGGGCAAGGCTGGCTCCACTCGGAGACTTTTCATTTGCACAGGAGGATAGGCTCTGCCTGTGTTGCTTCCAGGCTGAGTTGGTTTCTCAGGTGCTTGTCCAAGCTCACCATCCTCCAGGGCCAGCTCCAGGCTGCTTCCCCCATGAAGCCTCCCTTGACTGCCCTTCTACCTTCAGAGCCTGGCAGCAGTGTTGTGTGTAGGGATCAGGAGCACAGCCTTGGGGCTAGACTGGGTTTGTGTCCTGTTCATACCCTTACTCGTCCCTCTATCAGGACCTTAGGCAAATTTGTTAATTTTGCTAACCCTTAGTTTTCTACTCTGTAAAATGGGCCTAATGACAGCCTCAGGGTTGCTTTAGGAATTCCTAAAGTGCTTAGCACAGCTGGACACTAGTGCTCAGTGTGTATTGCTGCTATTATTATTGTTAGTGAGTACCATATAGTCTGGCAGTCTGTTCATCCTGCACTGTTTGACCTTGTCACTCTAGTACCGCTATGACTTTCAATAAGCAGAGGATTGAAAATGGCAGGGTTGGAAGGCCTGGTTTGACCACGGTGGCAGCAGCTGGCACTTTGAGCGCTGGCTGTGCCAGGTGCTGTCTCAAGTCCTTTTCATATTAACTCAGTAGATTCCTCTGTTAGGAAAGTAGTCCTCCTAGCCCATTTTACGGATAAGCACATGGAGGCAGGGAGAGCTGAGTGGCTTTCCCAAAGGCACACAGCGGCTAAGTGGCAGAGTTGGGAGTTCAGCCCAGGCAGGCTGGCACCGCTGTGGGTGTTCTAGTCAATACTGCCTTCATTTAAGGTCGAGGGACCCCGGCTCAGAGAGGGGAAGGGACTTCTGCACGGTTTCACAGCAGCTGAGTAGCCTCCTAAGCCCCTGGCTTGTCTTCTTTTCACCAGGCCTGGCCCAGGGCCTTGCAGGGCTCAGGTGTGCGTCAGGAACCTGGTGGACACATGCAAGCACAAGAGCGATTGGGTGCCCTCGGTCATCTGCCTGTGACCTGGGGGAGGGTTCCAGGACCTCCTGGCTAGAGCCCCCAGGAAGAGAGTGGCTCGCCTTCTCCCTCCCGCTTCCCAGGTGCTTGGGGGGGGCTGGTTGGCATGTCCTCCCAGCCTCTCCTCACCCTCCCGGAGCACAGGGAGGACTCTGTGTGCTGGCTCAAGGCTGGAACAAGTCCCTTCGGTGCCTACAGGTTTCTTGGGGAGGAAGCGTGAGTCACTGGGGCCTTTATGAGCTCCAGGTGAATGGAGGGGTGTATTAGGTGACAAGCTAAGCTTGTCTCTTTTGGGCCCCACAGGCTGCGGGAGGTGGCCTTGTTGGAGGGCTGGGGCATTCTGTTATCGCTTGGGTGATTTTACTGGAGGTTCTTTTGAAGTGGTCTCCCTGACCCAGTGGGGCTGAGTCACAGAGTAAACACAATTAGCAGGGACTGGGCTCTTGGGAAGGATGCAGACAATGCGTGGGTCCCACGGCTTGCTGGCTGCCTTTCGGGGCCTCTGCCACGGTTTGCATTGGTTTCCCATCCGATGACTCCGGTCATCCCTGCTGCCCTGCGTTTATTCTGTCTGTCGACCACATGCCCTTGGGGACTTGTTGGAAATGCAGAGTCTCAGGCCCCCGTCGTCTCCCCACATCAGAATCTACATTTTGCTCGGGTCCCCAGGTAGCCCCCATGGCAGGAAAGAGCTCCCTTGTGTCCCTCTGTGGTCTACATGTCCATGAAAAGCTGGGCTTATGCCCTGCTCTCCTTTCCTGGAAACGTTTCCAGACCATCGACTTCTGGGTCCTCTCAGTTTGTGGGGGTGCCCTGAGTGGTGGTGTCCTGCAGGGATGTGGGAGGGCACATGGGGAGGGAGTGGGGGCAGTGCCAGCGCGGGAGCCGGGTTGATTCTTCAGCCCTCACTGGCCTGGGCCTCTCTGCCAGGTTGGTGTATGCTTTAGGTTTCAGGGCAGGTGGGGTGTGAGTGCCTGCATGGAACTCCTGGGGGAATTGGGGGTGGCTGGGAGGCGTGTGCCTATGAGAGGAGGCTGCTGTTGGCCTCCAGATTCGATTGTGAAACCCCAGAGGTAGATGACGCCTGACACCCGCCCTTCAGAAGCCACCGGCTTTGAAAGGACACCGCGTGACTTTGGAGGAGAGTGACTCCTCTTGCCTTTTCCCGACATCCTGACCACACAGGCTTTTTAAGACAACAATAGCAGCAGAGACAAAGCATGACCAAGACAGCGTCGTCTTCGGGCCTTTTTTCCCTCTGAATGACGTCTAAGGCCCTGGGAACATTGTAAAAACTGGGCCCTGTCCAATTTTAATCACTCCCTGCCGGCCCCCAGCTCCTAGGAGCCCTGCCAGCTGACTCAGGGGTGGTGATGCCCAGAGATGCAGATAGAGATGTCACGCTGCCCCCAGGTCAGGCCCCAGAACCCCAGCAGGACTTTGGGGACAGAGAAGAGGGACAGAATGTGTTGGTTGGCCAGTTGACTCCCCCAGCCAGGGAGGGAGATGGGCGGAGAGAGACAAGGGCGTCTGCCAAGTTTAATTAACAGTGGAAACTGGCCGTGGAGGAGGAGGGAGGCAACTTGGTGAGGAGGGGAGCTTTACTGGAAGATGGGGCTCTGCCGATGCCAGTAGTGAGGAAGAGGCAAGGCGTTCCCGCGAGGAGTGGCTGCTGGAGCGCGGGGCCGTGCTGTTGCAAGCACGATCCAGCTCAGAGATCCGCAAGGTGTGAGTGGGAGAGTTTATTTGCGCCTGCTTTTCTGAGTGGGCATCTTTTGAAAACAGTCCACCAACATACCAGCTGGCTAGCCTTCCTCGTCCCCGTAAAGAAAAAAATAATTAAGAAATTGGCAATTGAGTTGAGAAAACAGGCATTGTGTTACGTTTATGTCCTTTGACATACCAGTGGATTGCCTGAATTGCATCTGACATTGCTTCGTGGATCCTTATGCAATGTTTGATGTTTATGGCGTGGGAAGAGAGATGATTTAAGAAACTTGTGGTGCTTGTTGTTTTGTTGGGACAAAAATGCAGAAACGTTGAATGGACAGCAAAATGAATTGTGTGGGTCGGACTTGAAATATGGGAGGTATTTCACTGAATGTTGCTACTCGTTTTTTGGTGGGATCAAGGAATTTCAGGGCTGAACAGGGTTTTCTAGTTCCTTTTCCCTTCAAGTGATGTGCAGAACCGTGCTGTGGTCTCCCTGCCAGGTGGGCACGGGACCTCCGTGAAGTGAACGCGTGTGTCGAGGGGGGCCCTGCCTTTCCTAGGTATCTGCAGACCGAGCCAGCCCTGTCCGTCAGGCGCCCCCACCCGCAGCTTTTCTTCGGCACCTACCTGCTGTGTCCATTTCTGGTGCCAGAAGCTGTGTTGAACAAACAGATCCCTTTGACAGTCCCATCTGAAGACAGAACATCTTCAATCCACCCTAAACACCTAAGGTCTTAAGAGAGTCTCAGAAAATTCGGTCACAAGGCCACTGGTCATCCTGGCCACTGTCCTAGTTCTTGCTATTATGAAAGTCCCTTTTCCTTGTGTTTTCTTTTTGCTCTCTGCTTTTGTCTCTTTTTCTGGTGGGCGTACCTGCCAGCTCTCCCGCCTACCATTATGCCAGGGCTGCTCGGCTGTCTGCCCTTCCTCTCCTCCCCCCAGGTTTTCCCGTCTGCTCAGGGTCATCTGTCACCCTGCTGGCCTCTCCCTTCCCCGCCCCCACGGGTCTCCTTCTTTCTCTCCCATGTTTACCCCCATCTCTTCATCCCTTTGCTGTCCCTTCGGGGAGTGTGCAGGTATCAGGTAGCTAGTCAAGAGTTGAGGTGGGAGATGGGGCGCCTGGGTGGCTCAGTCGGTTAAGCGGCCGACTTCGGCTCAGGTCATGATCTCGCGGTCCGTGAGTTCGAGCCCCGCGTCGGGCTCTGTGCTGACAGCTCAGAGCCTGGAGTCTGTTTCAGATTCTGTGTCTCCCTCTCTCTCTGCCCCTCCCCCGTTCATGCTCTGTCTCTCTCTGTCTCAAAAATAAATAAATGTTAAAAAAAAATTTTTTTAAAAAGAGTTGAGGTGGGAAAGAAGAAACTTTGACATCTGGCCCCCACGTTTCAGGTCCTGGAGCCCTAGATCTCATTAGTTCTTGGCTGCTTTCTCACATGGGAGCCCTGAGGCTTATGCAAAGGCTTTACTGCAAAAATCCCGTCTCTCGCTCACCTGCTCTGCCTGGTACACACACTTCTTCACTGTGTAGTTTTGTGCAGGACAAAACCCTGCATTCCTGCTGTTACCTTGTTTTCTTTGACCCACCGCCTGCGCATGGGTGCTTTTCTCAGCTCCCAAGGTAGTCTCGGTCGGCTTGCCCTCTTAACACTGTGTCCCCTGTAGCCATAAGCAAAGCACGCAGTCAGGGGGAACGTGTAATCCTGACATGGGACAGGGGAGAGGACCTCATAAGCTGTCTGGCTGAACCCCATCCTTGTTCAGGTCGGGAGCACAGTTCCAGGAAACAAGTGACTTGCTCAGTGGATGAGAGCTAGGTTCAGAAGCTGGGTTTCTTCACCCAGAGGTTTTACTGATGCCAGGCAGGTAACATCCTAGCCTTGGAAGCTGTGGTGTGGCAGTTGTGTGCCCACCTCAGGGGTTAACAACGTTAAGTGTTGGCCAAACAAAGGGCACGTACTGCTCCCTGGCTTTGGTGACCGTGTAATTGCTCAAAATTTTATAAGTAACTTTTAATAAGGGGGCAGGCACTGACTATATCATTAACGACTGAGCTTGAATATAGTCAGAACGCGAGAGCAGAACAGTCAGGCAAAAAGAACAAATAGTTCATAGATGTTTAGCTTCTCCTCTCTTGCTGTCTGCATGGAAGCCAGCGTCATATTGATAAAGATCTATAGGAAATCCCGAGACCCTATTTTAGCCTGGGGCATATGTTGCTCCCTTGCTAAGCTTTTCCCCAGATGTCTTAACAAGAAGACATCTGACTGGCTCCAAGTTCTCCTCTGTCTGTGCGTAGATAGGTCTCCAGGGCAGGAGGGTGGCGGAAAGGTGAGGTGGGACATCGGCAGAAATACCAGAGACTAGGCCCCGCTGACCACACCTCCCCTGCCCGCCCCTTAGATCCGATTTCTAGTCCCTGACGTGGTGTTGGTTCTCAGTTTGGCGTTGACTGAAGACCAGTTGGTCCGACAGTGGTTTGGGGTTAGTAACAAATGGTCTGTCCTTCTGTCCCCAGGCTCCACCTACAGCGTCTTGTCCATCATGCCCTCAGACTCAGAAAGCAGCAGCTCCCTCAGCAGTGTGGGTGAGTACCACCTGGACACCCTTCCTTCCTGGAGGGCACCGGGTAGGTGGGGGGTCTGGGTGGAGCTGAGGTAGCCCTGAGTCTATGGGATGGGAAATTGGCCTCCCCTGTCAGATCATTCATGGGGTCATCTCCTATTGACTCCATTCACATTTTCTCCATCAGCAATCTATCCTCTTCTTTAAAAAATTATTATTATTATTTTTTAATGTGTATTTATTTTGAGAGAGAGATGGCGCCATCAGGGGAGGGGCAGAGAGAGAAGAAGAGAGAATCCCAAGCAGGCTCTGCACCGTCAGCACAGAGCCCTATGTGGGACTTGATCTCATGCCCATGAGATCATGCCCATGAGATCATGACCTGAGCCAAAATCAAGAGTTGGACACTCAACCGACCTAGCTACCGGGTGCCCCAGCAATACATCCTCTTAACAGAGGAGGGCAGAAATCTGGATATGGTGTTAGAATGGAGGCGGGTGGTAGGGGAGGCTGTGCTTCACCATTTCTTCACTTTATCAGAGCGTGGGGCTTCTCAGTGAGCTGTTGTCCCCCTGACCCAGGCTTTGTACTTCAGTGACCACTGTCCATGAGAATGGCCCCTTTTGGGACTGTCCTTTGTAAGCAGGAACAGCCCTCTGGGCAGTGTACTGTCCTAGGGACAGGGGTAGCCAGTCCAAGTGTTTCCAGAAACCTTTACTTTACTGAAGATATCTCAGCAGGAAGGTTGTCATGGTCTCGTAGCCTTCCCACACCTCTGTTACCTGTTACTGTGTCATGTGCCCTCTGTTTAACACCCTCGTGCGGTTTCTGATGTCCTGATCTGACCTTGATGGATGCATACACCTTCAGTGGAGAGTCCTGGAGTTTCCGAGTCAGAAGGGCTCACGGAGGTCATCTGGTCCAATTATTTTATTTCTTCCACATAGACAGATGGGGAAATTGACACTGAGAGAGGGCAAGTCTCATGTCAGAGAGTCCAGACCCAGCCGGGGCAGACCTTTCATGTGTTAATTCGACTGACACTTACAGAACACCTCTGTAATGCCAGAAGTGGGCTTGGAATGCGGTGGTGAGTAAGGCAGACGGTGGTCCTAGTGCTTGTGGATCTTCGGGTCCAGGGGGAAGACGGTTTCATAAGTAAATACAACATGTGAGGTCAGTCCAGTAAGAGAGCTACAAGCAGGGAGGTACTGTATTCGTTTTCTAGGGCTGCCATAGCATAGTACAACAAACCGAGTGGCTTATGTAACCGAAGTGTATTCTCTCGTAGTTAGTCTGACGGCATCAGGCACGGTCAGTCCTAGGCACCTCTCCTTCCTTCTGCCCGGGTGCTGGCAATCCTTGGTGATCCTTAGCTTGTAGATGTATCATCCCAGTCTCTGCCTTTGTCTTCACATGGTGTTCTCCCTGTGTGCATGTCTGTCTTCAGATTTCTACTTTTTCAAGGGACACTAGTCCTACTCCAGGATGACCTTATCTTCAGTGTCTGACTGTATCTCTGATAAAGTCACATTCATATTTGCTGCCGTCAGGATTTCAACATTTTGGGGAGGACACAGAGCAGCCAATCAGTTTCCTTCCTCCCTGTCTGGGAGGACTCCTCCGGGACCACAGGACAGAACTTCAGTGTTTATTACTTTGTGCTGTCTGCTAGGAGTCCATCGACTCAATGAAGGGGTTGTTGGAATTTTGAACACGGGACTGGCTTCTGGGAATCCCGTGGGGTGGGGCAGTCAGGATGAATGGAACGCTGTCATGGGGCTTTTGTAAACCTGAGGGGGTTGAATCCTGAGTGCACCTCTCCTGCCTCATGCTCTGCTCTTTGGCTCCCTGTTCCCCTTGGAAACGAGGTGCAGTGATCTAACAGATACCTGACAAATTCGTTCACATCGACACTTCAGGGCTTACAGTGGTATCTTTCCTGGGAACATTTGCATCATTCTCTCCAAAGAGAGCGCGATTACTGAAACCACAGCAGTTATTGTTAGTAGTGGAATTTCAAGGAGGAGTAGGAGTAGGTATTTTTTATGCAGCCGGACTTCCGTAAACTCTGGAAGAAGCTTCATGTCACTGACCCGACCTTTGGTTCTATGCGTACCTGGAGCTGGTTCGGCCCTTGGGATGGAGGGGTGAACACTGTCCCCAGGTACTTGTTGACAAGCAGGCAGTGCTGTGCTGGATGTCCTGTGTAGGCTGAGCCTTGCTTGTTGGTGCCTGGATTTTGGATGCTGAAAGACCTGGTTGTATCCCTTTGGGTCAGACCCTCCTCAGTTCACCGGGACCCAAGTGTTGCTTTTCTTGTTCTTATGCCAGCAGTTGACATCATCCTTGGGGTGAGTGGCCCCATTTTTGTGCAGACTGTGTTAGCCTGGAGACCTTTGGCTGTAGAGGAGGGAATACCCTCTCACATTGCCTTAAACAGTAGAGAAATGTGTGATCTCACAGAAGCTGCTGAGGTTGGGCTGAGTACATCAGGATGTGGCTCTGTGATCCTCTCTGTGTGTGTCTTCCGCTCAGGCTGATGGCAGGGCATTTGTAGCAACAGTTCCAGCTGTCGCATCTAGACCTGGAAGTGTCCAGGGCTACAGTGTCCTTTATGGGAGCCACTAGCCACAGGTGGCTATTTACAGTTCAAATTAATTAAAATGAACTAAAATTAAAATTTGTAGTTTTTTTAGGTCTGTTTATTTTTGAGAGAGAGAGTGCGTGTGCACGTGTGGGAGGGGGCAGAGAGAGAGAGGGAGACAAAGAATCCCAAGCAGGCTCTACTCTCCCAGCTTGGAGCCAGATGCAGGGCTCAGTCCCACGAACAGTGAGATCATGACCTGAGGTGAAATCAAGAGTTGGACGCTCAACTGACTGAGCCACCCGGATACCCCTCTAGTTTCAACAGTAACACCAGCTACATTTCCTGTGCTCTCTGGCTACCTGCGTGGCTACTAGCTGCCATACGGGACAGAGGAGATAAAAGAACATCTCTGTCATCACATGGTCCAGAGGCTGAAGGGGGTTGTCTCCTCTACTGTCTCCTTGTCAGCAAAGAAGCCTTCTGCAGAAATTCCCTCGCAGGGTCTCCTCACACCGACTATAGTTGGGTAGCTTGTCTGTGCCCAAATCAGTGGCTCACACGGTATGGTCTCTGGACCAGCAGCGCTCAGGCACCGGCTAGAAATGCAGGTTCCTGAGCTTCACCCCATCCCTGTTACATCAGAAGCTATGAGGATGGGGCCCAGCATCTACATTTAACAGACTCCTGGTCTGACATGGGCTGACCTGACTTAGTCCCTGGCGAGGGCACTGGAGTGTCTGAGGCTGGCTTGGACCTGTCCCTTGGAGTGGAATGAGTGGTGGGGTTGGCCATGGGGACCACTGCTGTGCCTCCTGGAGGAGGAGGCTGGCCCGGCCTCACCTAATGACTGGCGGTGCTCTTTCCCTGCACCACAGCCCTGGCAGAAGGGGGCCGGTAGGTCAGATGGGGACTGGCTGTTTTGGTTTGTGCATGGTCTCTCTCCATGAACCTCAGGAAGGGCGAGGCAAGAGCAACGTCTTACGATAAAAATGTCACCTCCACTTTCCCACTCACGTCACAAACAACATTTGGGGAAAGAACGGCAAGTTACAGTCAGCAGAAGAGAAGACTGGTAGGGGAAGCCTTGCCTGTGGTGTCTTCTCTGTGACAGCTTGTGCCTGATCGGCTGCCCTGGCTAGCGTTCGATCTGCGGGTGGCCTGTCCCCTTCCAGCTCTCCAGCTGGACACTGCTGACAACTCCCCACACCCGTGCTAACCTTCAGGGTTAACAGCCCTAAGGATTGCAGAATTCTTCTGCAGAGGCCTTTTCAGGCAGTTTTCATCAGCTGAGCGCGTGTGGCTTCTCAGAGGCCTCCCCCATCCCATGCAGCCCGACGGTAGGTAACCTGCCTATCGGTAGGCCTCACGGATCTGCCCAGGGAACGCACATTCATGTCAGGCAGTGGATATTTTTCTTCCCCATTCACCCTGACCTAATTTCTCAGGTGCCTTTTATTTCTCACCTGGGACAGCTGGGGAGGTTTTAAGGCAAACAGACATCCTTGGGTAGCATGTATAAAATAAGCCTTAAATTTATGCAAATTGAAGCATAAAGGAGAAGTTTCTTCTTAAACAAAGAAGTCTCTTGGCTTGTCAGCAGGAGAAGCAGCCGGAGGGCTTCCTTCGTTTCCCAGAGAAGATTCCTTGAAAGTGCAGCTTCTGGGTTGGCACAGGAAGGTCGGGTGAGTCAGCCTGGAGGCCGGTTCTGCGTGCACCCTGACTCCTTGTGCCCTCTGACCCTTTCCTGGTCCTTCTGGAACAGGGGCCTATTTTCCCAGCTCATCTGCAGAATGTGGGCAGTTTCTTCTCTTGGAGTACGTGCTTGATGCTTGTGGGGGTCACAGAGAGCCCTGGCCCCTGATCTCACAGTCCAGCCAGATGTCCCAGTCTGTCCAAGCTGCCAAAGCAGAACACCACAGACCAGGCAGCTGGGAAACAAAGGATATTTATTTGTCACCGTTCTGGAGGTTGGGACTCCAAGATCAAGGCAGGTCCAGTGTCTGGTGAGGGCCCGCTTCAGGTTCATAGATGGCGTCTTCCTGCTGTGTCCTCACGTGCAGAAGGAGGGGAGAGCTCCCTGGGGTCCTTTTATAAGGACACTAGATCCATCCATGTGGGATCCATTCTTGTGGATCCCAAGATCGCCCCCTGAAGACCTCACCTCCTAATACCACACCTTGGGGGTTAGGATTTCATCATAGGGATTTGGTGGGGAGACACCAGCATTCAGACCATAGCATCAGAGAGTTAAGCGACTGGCCATTGTGCCCTGTGTAGAACTGAAGGAA
Source organism: Prionailurus viverrinus (assembly GCF_022837055.1). Taxonomy (NCBI): domain Eukaryota; kingdom Metazoa; phylum Chordata; class Mammalia; order Carnivora; family Felidae; genus Prionailurus; species Prionailurus viverrinus. The sequence continues at coordinate 38,544,803 of NC_062571.1, read as the reverse complement.
ACAAATAGCTCAAGGGGAGGAGCAGCTGTTTCTGATGGGGGGGTGTCAGAGCAAGTTTCAAGGAGGAGGTGGTCCTTATGTTGGGTCTTTTATGGATGGTGCTTTGGAAGTAGGAGCAGCTAGGAAACAATAGGCCATCACTGCCTCTCGTTTTGGGTTTCTGCAGAGCAGACCCTGAGTGAAGGATCTGCTCTGAGAGCAAGTGTTCTACCTAGGAGTTGGGCATGGCTGTAGCCGTTGCATTGTACTGTCAGTCCTGGGAGGAGCTGAGCTGCCGTGCAGTACTGACTGACCAAAGGGGGCATCCCCCTTGTTAGGGGAGGGCCCCTCCCTGCATGTTATCAGTGGGTGATGCCTTTAAATGGAGTGGCTCCCGGGCAGCCAGTAAAACAAGGGAGAAAAAAGCCACTCTGGCCAGCAAATGCAACTCCAGGCCAGAGGCTCTCAAACTTGATCAGGCATCAGAATCTTCTGGAGGGTTGTGCTGACTTCACTTTCTGGGTTTCTGACTTAGGAGGTCTGAGTGGGCCTGAGATGTGCATTTCTAACAAGTGTGTGACGCTAGGTGCTTTCAGAATCACTGGTTCACAACGTGGGACTGTGTCTCTCCTGATGGCGCTGGCTCTTCTGGGCTGGAGATCAGGATGGCTTGGTTTCACTTGCTGCTGCCTATGGTGACCATGTTCTGCTGCTGCTTTGATTCTCCCCCAACCGCCAGGGCCTGGGGGTAGCCAGGAAGTTTATCTGGGCATCGCCCCTCCACCCGGCAACTGCTGGCCCGTGCCAGTTTTCTCTTTGGCTCTGGCACCATGGATCCACGGAGCTCTGGAGCGGATTGTCATTTGTCTGGCTGTAAATAAGACATAGGGGGTGGCCTTCAGCTGGAGTGTGGTGGTGAGGGAGCTAAGGACAGAGGGTCTTCTGGCTAAGACCACCCAGCTGCTTAATTGCTCGCTGAGCCTGCAGAGGTGGCCGCACCGGCCATGGCGACTGGGAGGCAGAGCCAGGTCTTGTGGTGGTGAAAGGGGCCTGCCCAGTCTCCTGGCCAGACTCTGCTCCTGCCATCCCATTCACACCAAGGCCCGGTGAGTGAGGGCTCTTTGTCCAAAATCCAGGGCCTGTGCCTGCTCTCCTGGCATCTCCCAGCACCCCTGTTTTAGTACAGTCCAAATCCCTTATCCCTGGAGCCCCATTCTGGGCACAGAATGGAAGAAGGAAATCTGCCTTCCCCAGTGGTTCCCGATTTGGAAAGAGGAAGGAGCAAAGTTGGGGAGAGTGGACAGTTTTGCGTTTGAATCCAAAAAAACAGCTGTGCAGGGAGAGGAGAGCCAAGGGAAAGATGTGTGAGGTTTCTGTGGACAACTCACTTGATGTCAGTTTTTATTTTGCTTGTTCTTTATGATGTTTGCTGTTCCTGGGGTGACTGATGGGGTGGGGGTGCTGATGGTCCACAGGGCCACCAACCATGCCGCTGTTGGGACCCTGGCTTCAGTTTAGGGGCACCAAGGGTTTTGTTTTTGCTTAATTTTTTAGAAAGTCATGTCATTGAGATATAAATTGCCTACAGTAAAGTCTCTCCTTTTTATATCGTTAAGCGAGCTTTGACGACCACACGTTGTCCTGTAACCACCACCACAAGTAAGATACAGGACAGTTCCCTCACCCTGAAACATTCTCTTCTGTGACTTTGTACTTAGCCTTTCTTCCCTCGTCCCCCAGCCCCTGGCAGCCATTCATCTCTTTTCTGCCCTATATTTTCGCCTATTTCCAAATGTCTTATAAATGGAATCATATGGGGTATAGCCTTTTGAGTCTGGCTTCTTTCACTTAGCAGAGGGCTTTTAGATTCCCCGGCTGTCATGTGTCCTGGTGGTTTGTATCAGAGGCCTTTTCTTCCCGAGTAGTATTCTTTTGTGGGAAGGAAACGCTGCTGTTTATCCATTCGCCGTCTACCTTTAGTAGTTGTGTGTGGGTGTTGGTGTGCATGTACATTTTCTTTTGTCTTGTGTGAATACCTGGATGCGGGATTCCTGGGCGGTATGGCACGTGCATGTTTAACTTTGTAAAAGACGGACAGGGTGCCTGGCTGGCTCAGGCGGTCGGGCGTGTGACTCTCCATCTCGGGGTTGTACGTTGAGACCCCATACTGGGTGTAGAGATTACTTACGTAAAATAATAATAAACAAGCCCGCTAAAGTGTTTTCTAAAGTGGCCATGTTGCTTCATATTCCCACTGGTGATATTTGGGAATTCTGGTTTCTCTGTGCCCCTTGCCAGCATTTGGAGGTGGTGTTGTTTTAATTTTTTTCAAGTTTTTAAAAATTTTTAAAGTTTATTTATTTATTTTGAGACACCGAGAGAGAGAGAGAGAGAGAGAGAGAGAGAGAGAGAGAGAGAGATCGAGCACCAATGGGGGAAGGGCAGAGAGAGAGAGTCCCAAGCAGGCTCTGTGCTCGATCCTATGTACTGTGAGATCATGACCTGAGCCAAAATCAGGAGCTGGGTGATCAACCCACTGAGCCACCAGGCGCCCCAGTGTTGTCATGTTTTAATTAAGCTATTCTTTTTTTTTTTTTAAATTTTTTTTTTTTTCAACGTTTATTTATTTTTGGGACAGAGAGAGACAGAGCATGAATGGGGGAGGGGCAGAGAGAGAGGGAGACACAGAATCAGAAACAGGCTCCAGGCTCTGAGCCATCAGCCCAGAGCCTGATGCGGGGCTCGAACTCCCGGACCGCGAGATCGTGACCTGGCTGAAGTCGGACGCTTAACCGACTGCGCCACCCAGGTGCCCCAATTAAGCTATTCTGATAGTGATACAGGGACTTGGTAGTTGTCCTCAACACTTGCAAGTCTGTTGTGTAGAAGAGGAATTACAGTTGTATCGTGTGGCCCTTAGGAGTATATCTAGGTCATTGGGGGAAGTAGAGGGAGACAGATTTTAACTCTGTACAGAGCATAATTTTTATGGGGCAAGTTTGGCTGGGCTTTGCTGTAAAGTAGTGAGCTCCCTCACCAAACAGTCTTGGTGGCCATTTGGGGGATTCTGGCAATCATCTGGATGGAGGGGCTGTACCTCTTCAAAACATCTTTCAACCTTGAGGTGCAAGCAAAAAAAGAAAAACTTTATTTTTAATTGACTGGGGATGGAGAGGATTTTCTGCAACACTTGCCATTAATTTGGAACGTCCAGGCTTAGCATATCTTGGGAGTCTTCTTGAGGTGCCCTGTGGTCCTACTGTGCTTTCTACCTTCCTTATTGTGGAAGGATAGGCATTCAGGCAGCATTTTCCCCTGTTAGTCTGCTGTGTGTTGGCTTCTCAAGTCTGGGCAGCCTTATTTCTTGTGTGTTTCATGTATGTTCAAACCTTTGGAGCAGGAAAGGGATACTCCTGTCCGGAGACAGTGTAACGTAGTGGTTGAGGCCCTGGCTCTCCAGTTGGAGCCACGTTTACATGGAGGTGGACTGTTTTCCTGGCTGTACAGTCTTTGGGGATGTCACTTTCTCACGGGATGATCATAGCACATCCGTGGGAGGGCGCTCTGGGGGTTAATTGAGTAAAGACAGAGTGCACTTAGCACAGAACCCAGCACCTGGGTTGTGCAGTGTCCTCGCTCATTTCACTGTCTGTATGATTGGCTGTCCCTAGGTCCTCACATCTTCGAGCAAGTGTCCTCATTCTGCCGGAGGCTGGGACAGGCCGTAGCTGTGTGTGGTGACAGATCTGATGGCCTCTCTTTCTGTCCTGCTTCTCTCTCCAGCTTCCTCAGAAGCCAAGGAAGGGATACATTTTTCTGTTGCCTCGTTTACAAAATGGGGTGAAAATTCTTTACCTCCCGGGACGCAAGTTGCTGAGCCTGGTGGTACTTTTCATTTCCCAAACTCTAGATTTGCTGTTTCTGTGATACTTCTTGGACCTGATTATAGTACAGAGCACCTGTTCTCACATGGCATGGTGTCTCCGAGGCCCTTTCTGGGGGCCAGTGAGGTCAAAACTGTTTTCTTAATGATCGTAAGAAGCCACTTGCCTTTTCCACTGTCATTCCTCACACAGACTTTGCTGTAGGGCAGAGTTTTCTAGAGGCTCCATCCCTCGTGTGTGATATTACACAGAGAAAAGACTCTAGCCATCTCTATCAGGCCAGATGTCAACAGCATTGTAAAGATGCGATATCACTCTTCTTGCTACGTTTTTTGTTTTGTAATGGAAAGGGGCAGTTAACTTTTTCAGAAAGAAAATCTTATGTGAACACTTTTGCTTATTTTAAAATTAGATATTTAAAAATTCTTTCTTAGTTTTAATTTCTAATCTGGTAGACATCATCAGATAGATATAACCCATGTAAACAAAAGCTCTTGGGAGTTCTCAATCATTTTTAAGGTTGTAAAGAGGTCCTAAGATCAAAAGCTTTGTGGACTTTAAGGTTAAGACCTTGGGCTCTGGGGTCAGGTAGACAGAGGGAGGTCTAATTCTCAGTGGTGTCATTTATTGGCTCTGTGACCTGGACAATTTTTGTTTCCTGATGTGTGAAATGGGAATGACAGCAGTGTCTTCAGTAAGGGGATGGGATGCATCTCAAAAACTGCCAGGTACAAAGTAAGTGCTAGTCGTGGTGGTCCTGTGGGAGGCAGCGAGGCACGGAGGTGGAGAGGGCGTGCTCTGAATCCAGGTGCCTGGGCTCTCCTCCAGGGCATCACTTGCTCTTTGTGCAGGTTTGAGTCGGTTACCTAACCTTGCTGGGCCTCAGTTTTCTCAGCTCTGAAATGGGAATGATAATGTTAGTGCCCACCCAGGTTTGTTGGGAGATTACATTAATGCTTGGGACATCTGTGTTGGCTGCTCTTGTATGGGTTGGCGGTGGCCGTGAACATCGAAATTCCTCTCGCCCAGATGCTCCTTGTCTTTTTATCCCATTGTCTCGGGTTTGCCAGTCCTGCAGGGATCGTTGCCTGCTAAAGTTGTTTAGAGGGTTGGCTCATCGGCATCACTAGAAGAGGCATCAGACACGTGTCCAGAGGAAGCCCCACTTGTCAGAGAGCTGGCTGAGTTATTGCAGACTGGATGACAGTGTAGACCTGGCTCTGGGTTAAGGCTCATACAAGTGACTTCATTTGCCAGAAGAGGAAAAAGTTACAGCTTGCACAGCTGTAACCAGCTGATTTCTAAAACTCTGGGGACAGGGGTAAGGGTCCAGGGTCTTTTGGGGACAGGTGGGGGAAGGCTTCTTAGGCCGTGGAGTAGAACCATGTGGGGCAGGGGAAGTGCTCGTGGGAAATGCTGGTCCTGGGCCCCACCTCAGAGGGCATTCTGACCCAGAGGTCTGGCCTGGAGCACAGGAACCCCGGGTGTTATGGTGGTGATGGTTTTATAATAACATGCACTTTAGGGGGTACTACACTCAGGTGGTGGAGGTACCCACTTTGCATAATGCTGAACTGAGTGGTAGAGGCTCCTACCTCACACTGTGCTGTAGCCTGTCTCCCCAAAGTGTCGAAGTGCCCATCTTTTGTTGTGGGGGACACTTGGCTTGCATGAGCAGTCAGCCAACAAGGATCAGTCGGGGGCTGGTGGTCAAGATGGCACAGGGTCAGAAGACCTGCATCTTGCACTTTGCATGTTTCGGGGCTGCTGGGGAGACAGGCACTCTGTTCCCTGTGAATCACCCTCCCGGAGCACATCCATAAAATGAGATGGCTGCTGTGATTTCCCGTGACCCCACCTAGGATCTCGGAGGGGTAGTGGCTGTACTGGGGGAATATGTGGACAGAGTCGAAGACAGAAGCACCACTGACCTGTCTCTGTGTCTCTGACATTTGGGTGAGATGTTTTCTTCTTAGAAAAGGATTTGGATCTTGTCAGAGGTACTGGTGGTGGCCATTGCTGCGGCTGTTCCTTAGTAGTAGCATAAGGCATAGGATGCCCTTTGGGACACTCTCAGTCCTCGGCACAGGTGATGAGGGCCTGATATGAATGGACTGAGCAGCCAGAGGCCCCAGGACTTACCTGCAGCACATTACATTGACCTTAGTCGTGACCAGCTCTCTCTGAAAGCCTTCTAGGAGCCCATATACCTGGGCTGGTTGGGGCAGGTCCTTGGGGCATTTGGAGAGGTTGGAGAAGGAAGCTGTGCAGTGTTCGTTCAGCCCTTGTTGGGGGCAGGGACACAGACCTTGGGCCCCAGCCTCAGAGGCGGCTGCCTTGGGCCTCAGGAGCTTCTCTGGGTCCCTCCTGTCCCTCCTTCTGCAAGCCGTGTCTTCCATTCTGCTCAGGGCTCATGTTGGCGTCTCCATGCCCAGGCGTGGATAGCTGCTGTTTCCAGACTAGGCAAAGTTGTGCCAATCAGGCCCTAGAAGGGTTCTATCTTGGAGGTGTCAAAGCTGGGCTGGGAAGAGAGTGGGAATCCTCAGCAGGACCAGCAGAGTGGGTGGGTGATGCTTGGATTCTGGAGCAGACAGCCCGGGCTTGGGTCTCAGTTCCCCCTCTTACTCCCGACTCGGCGTTGTCATCTGAAAGGCAGATGCTAGCAGGACCACCTGGTAGGGTTGTTGGGCTTAGCTGACTCAGGCCAAGGGCTCAGAACAGTGCCTGGCAGACCCAGTGAGTGCTAAATGCAAGTTCACTTTGTTATTTTCCCCCTGCCAGGTACCACCGGGAAGGCGCCATCCCCTCCACCCCTCCTTCCTGACCGGCAAGTGAACGAGAAGGTGGAGAACCTCTCCATTCAGCTGCGGCTGATGACCCGAGAGAGGAACGAGCTGCGGAAGCGCCTGGCCTTCGCGACACATGGGACGACCTTTGACAAGAGGTGGTGATCAACACCTGCTCCCCTGCCCGGGCCCAATTGACAGGGGCTACTCTCCTGATGCCATCGTGCCCCCCCTTCCCCACCCTGCCCCCCACCGCATGCTCATCCTTAGCTCCCGGTGGTGCATATGGCATTGCCAGAGTGTCCCTTTGCCCCAGTCCCCACTGCACTTTGAAGCACTGTCCCCACAGCCCTGGGTGGGGGGGAGGGAACACAGGCTGCTTATACTTCCTCCAAGCCTGACTGGAGCTTGTGGCCTGAGTCACATACCACATGGAGATTGAGAAGTGTGGGCGTGTCTGTCATCTATCCGTCCTCTATTCGTCCTCTATTCATGATCATTTGATGGGTGGTTTTGGCAGCAGCTGGCGGGGCTGGGTCCCACTCTGGTGCCCCCTCACCGGTTTGTTAGGTGGTCTTGGGTTCATCACTGCCCCTCTCTAGGCCTCTGCCTTCCAGCACCAAGATGGTGTGCTTCCTCTCTATCTCTGTCTGCTGCTTGCATGCAGCCCCTGTCCTAATAGAGATAGTGATCCCATGGCTGAGCCCCCGACCAGTCCCAGCTACATGCATGCGTGTGTGTGCACGTGTGTGTGTGTGTGTGTGTGTCTGCATGTGCGTGTGCCGCTCCTCCTCACTGATACATGGGTCGTTATATGTTCACACATTAATTGTTCCCTGCCACATGTGTTTTAGGAGGGTATATTCCACCTGGCTTCTTTGTTGTTTTGAAGAAAATCTTTGCTTCTTTTGGGATTTAGAGGTAGATACCAAGGAAGGGTGGTCCATGGGGTGGGGCAGAGGGAGAGTCTTTACCCACCTGCACAGTCCAGGGGGGCTTCATAGAGGAGGAGGAGGGATACAGTGTGATTCATCCTTCCGGGAGATGCTGGTAGGGATTCTGAGGGGAGGGGGATTGCCCTTAGGGGCATCAGAGTTGTGTGCCTCTTCCTGAGGAAGGTTCCTCTGGGGTGACGTCAAGGCTGCAAAGCCTGTTCTTTCAGGCTGTGTTGATGACGATATGGTCCTCAGCACAAAGGGAGGGCCAGTGGAGACCCAGTGTGCTAGAGTCCATACTGTCCCTGGCTGCTTTCATGCTACCAAGGCAGAGCGGGTAGTTACACAGAGCTGTGTGGCTGGCAAAGCCTGAAGTATTTACTGCCTGGCCCTGTACGAGAAAGGTTACTGACGCCAGCTGTAGGGCAGGGGTTCTCGAATTTGTGCACTGGAATCACCAGAGGGCTTGTTAAAGCACCGCTTGCTGGTTAGCCCTCCCTCCCTTCCAGGTGCCTGATTCAGGGGTTCTGGGGCTGACCTGAGGTTTGCAGTTCTCACAGCATTAGGTGAAATGAACGCTGTAGGTCTGGGAACCCCACTCTGGGAAGCATTACTCCTGGCCAGTGTTCTCAATCGTGGCTGCACCCTGGAATCCCTGGGGGAGTTTAAAAAAAAATCCTGATATCTGGGTCACATCTCTAAGGATGCTGATGTATTTGGCCTGGGCCTTGGCATTTTAATGTGCACCCAGGATTGGCAGTCACTTTCCTAAAAAGAGGAGAAACTCCATCCTAGGTTTCTGGCGTGCCCACTGTGTGTGAAGGCCTGTTGCACGGTCTCCCGGGAGCTGCTAGAGAATAAGACAGCACCTTTTTAGCTCTCCAGGCTCAAGCAGGGAGCCCAGGCAACCAAGGCCCTCCATCCTAGGGGTCTTGTCGGTCTGGGGAGGCCAGGATGTCTGAGCAGAACAAACCCCAGGTGGTCGTGGTGTGTAGGAGCCAGTATCCGGGGACGCTGGGCTGGAGGTTTCCTGGGGCAGAGACCTTCCTTGGTCCGAGTGGTCCCGGAGCCCGTGTTCACTGTTGCTGTCTGGACCAGGCCCTACCACAGGCTGAATCCCGACTATGAGAGGCTGAAGATCCAGTGTGTGCGGGCCATGTCGGACCTTCAGAGCCTGCAGAAGCAGCACACCAATGCCTTGAAGCGGTGCGAGGAGGTGGCCAAGGAGACCGACTTCTACCAGTGAGTGGGCCTTCAGCAAGTGGGTTTGGGTCTTTGGGTCTCAAGTGGGTTTTTCTAAGTACAGGGCGAGGTGTGGAGCCTTCACACCATCTGGTGACAGCCTTGGAAGCGCAGCGGGCAGGAAAGGGATCAGGCCCGTCAGGTTGCTGTGCTCCTGGGTCACGGCCCAGGACCCAGCTATAGCTCCTGCAGTAGGAGAGGCAGATGGGCATGTTCCCCTTTGGTCTCCTGGGGCCCCTCTGAGACTGTTGGCTGGCCGTACCTGCCCATCTGCTGCCCTTTGCCCCGCCTCAGTACTCAGAGGTGCCGGGCTTGTACCAGGTAAGGGCTCAGCCCTCACCTTGGCCTTCATACGTGTGCCCTTTTTGGTGTCAGGTTTTTAAAAAGTGGTTTGGGTCCTCCTGGCATTTGGCTGATACCAAGCTTTGGCCTGCCTCTGAGTGCTGCTACCCTGGTTGCTGTGTGGGCTCCCACTGGGAGTCCTGGGACCTGGAGGGGCTGGAGAGGGTTGGAGGCTGGCTGGGGTTCACTGTGTGTGCGGGGATTATAGCACACTCCATAGCCGGCTCCTGAGCGACCAGACCCAGCTGAAGGATGATGTGGACATGCTGAGGCGGGAGAACGGACAGCTGTTGCGGGAACGTAACCTGCTGCAGCAGTCATGGGAGGACATGAAGCGGCTCCATGAGGAGGACCAGAAGGAGATTGGTGACCTCCGGGCCCAACAGCAGCAGGTACAGCCAGGCAGGGTGGCTGGGGGCAGATCGAGGTTGGGTAGCCTCCTACCCACTCGTTCATCCACTCATCCTCCATCTTCCCACCTATCATCTGTCTTCCCACCCACCCTCCATCATCCATCCTCCCTCCACCATCCATCCTCCCATCTCCCATGCATCTTCTCACTCATCAGCCATCCTCCCACTTATCAGCCATCCCCCTACCTCCCATCCACCCTCCCACTCATCCTCCATCCTCCATCCTTCCACCTCCCGTCCATCCTCCCACTCATCCTCCATCCTCCCATCTATCATCTGTCTTCCCACCCATCATCCATCCTCCATCCTCCCTCCATCATCCATCCTCCCTCCATCATCCATCCTCCCATCTCCCATGCATCTTCTCACTCATCATGCATCCTCCCACCTCCTGTCCATCCTCCCACCTCCTGTCCATCCTCCCACCTCCCGTCCATCCTCCCACCTCCCGTCCATCCTCGCACCTCTCGTCCATCCTCGCACCTCTCGTCCATCCCGTCCATCCTCGCACCTCTCGTCCATCCTCCCACCTCTCGTCCATCCTCCCACCTCTCATCCATCCTCCCACCTCTCATCCATCCTCCCACCTCTCATTCATCCTCCCACCTCTCCATCCTCCCACTCATCCTCCATCCTCCCACCTCCCGTCAATCCTCCCACTCATCATCCATCCTCCCACCTCCTGTCCATCCTCCCACCTCCCATCCATCCTCCCACTCATCCTCCATCCTCCCACCTCACATCCATCCGCCCACTCATCTTCCATCCTCCCTCCCTAATGTATCATCTGTCTTCCCACCCATCATCCATTCTCCTTCCATCATCCATCCTCCCTCCATCATCCATCTTCCCTCCATCATCCATCCTCCCATCTCCCATGCATCTTCTCACTCATTATCCATCCTCCCACCTCCTGTCCATCCTCCTACCTCCCATCCATCCTCCCACTCATCCTCCATCCTCACACCTCCCATCCATCCTCCCACCTCCCTTCATCCTCCCACTCATCCTCCATCCTCCACTTCCTGTCTATCCTCCCACCCCCTGTCTATCCTCCCACCTCCCGTCCATCCTCCCACTCATCCTCCATCCTCCCACCTCCCGTCCATCCTCCCACTCATCCTCTGTCCTTCCACCTCCCATCCATCCTCTCACCTCCCATCCATCCTCCCACTCATCCTCCATCCTCCCACCTTCTGTCCATCCTCCCACCTCCTGTCCATCGTCGCACTCATCCTCCATCCTCCACTTCCTGTCTATCCTCCCACCTCCTGTCTATCCTCCCACCTCCTGTCTATCCTCCCACCTCCCATCCATCCTCCCACTCATCCTCCATCCTCCTACCTCCCGTCCATCCTCCCACTCATCCTCTGTCCTTCCACCTGCCATCCATCCTCTCACCTCCCGTCCATCCTCCCACTCATCCTCTGTCCTTCCACCTCCCATCCATCCTCCCACCTCCCATCCATCCTCCCACTCATCCTCCATCCTCCCACCTTCTGTCCATCCTCCCACCTCCTGTCCATCGTCGCACTCATCCTCCATCCTCCACTTCCTGTCTATCCTCCCACCTCCTGTCTATCCTCCCACCTCCCATCCATCCTCCCACTCATCCTCCATCCTCCCACCTCCTGTCCATCCTCCCACTCATCCTCTGTCCTTCCACCTCCCATCCATCCTCCCACCTCCCATCCATCCTCCCACTCATCCTCCATCCTCCCACCTTCTGTCCATCCTCCCACCTCTTGTCCATTGTCGCACTCATCCTCCATCCTCCCACCTTCCGTCCATCCTTTCACCCATCATCCATCTTTCTACCCATCCCTTATTCTCCCAACGCCCCATCCACCCACCCATCATCCATCCTTCTACCCCCACCCCTTTCCATTCTTCCCCTGTATCCATGTGATCGTTTTGCAAGTATTTTTAAGGTGTCTGCCTAGTGTGAAGCACTGGGGTATCCGAGCAGACACTATACCCTTGCTCTGTTGAACTCTGCAGTCTAATGGGGGAGACTAAGGCTAGTCAAATAATCACACACATCTGTGTATCGCTGTCAATGGTACACATTGCAAGGGCTATCGAGGAGGTGCTGTGCAGTGCTGTTCATTGTGTAATAGGAATTTGACTTAGTAAGGGGACTTGGGGGTCTGTAGTTTCCTTCCTTTATATGGATCGTGTGAGAACACAGATAGAGAGAAGCTTGGAAATAGCGAAGCCCTATGCAGATTTGAGATGGAGTAGTTACTGTCATTACTTTTTGGTGGGAATGTGGCCTCTTCCTTTGCTGCTGGATTGCATTCCAAGTTAGTTTTTTCTCTTTGCTCAGCTCTTGTTGCACATGGGCGAAGGCATGAAGGGTGGGCCAGTCATTTCAGAAAACTGACTTGCTGTGAGTGATGTTGGCCAGTTCTTGTCTTGTAGCTTGTGGACTGGAGACTGGAATTGCTTGGTTTTATGGTAGGAGCCGAGGCCATGTTCTAGTCCATTGATGGTTGCATGTTTGGGGTTGGAAGGCAATCCTAGTGAGCGGCAGGGTGTCCTCTGAGCACTGTCACAGAACGCCCCGTCCCCATCAAAACCATTTATGGCTCCTGGAGTTAAAGCGGGACTGTTGGGGCTTGCTCGAGACAGAGCTCATATAGGATGATATGAACTCGTCTGATAATTTAGCATGACATTATCTTCTTCGCTTTTTTTTTCATTTACAATTAAAACTTTTTAAATTGTGAAACTGTCACAAACTTACAGGAGAGTTGCAAGTGTAGCACAAACAATTTTTCCTTCTTATTCCAGAACAAACTGCCAACCTGTGTGCTTTTCATGAACAAGGGTGTTCTCCTATATAACAGTAATACAAACATCAACGTCAGGAAGCCAACACTGATACATAATACCATCTAATCATCAGCCCCCATTTGAGTTTTCCCAGTCGTATACATAGTGTCTTTAATAGGAAGAGGATCCAGTCCAGAACAAAGCAGTGCATTTACTTTTCTGTCTCTTTGGTCTGCTTCAGTCTGGAAGGGCTCCTCAGGCTGTGACGTACGTAGCTGTGATGCTTTAGAAGATTACAGGCCAGTTACTTTGTAGCATGTCCCTCCACCTGGATTTGTCCAAGCTCCCGGTTGGATTCCATTTGTGTATCTTGGGACTGCCATAGAAGGGACACTGCCACCTTCTCCCTGTGTCTTAGAGACTGGGACTTGGCTGGATAGGAGCCATTACCAGTGATGTTTCCTTTGATCACTAAATGAAGGTGTGCTCTCTGGGCTTCACTGCAGAGTTACTTGTTTTCCCCTCGCCTGCCTGCCTGCCTGCCTGCCTGTCTCTCTCTGTGTGCACTCCTGAATCCCTGTTTTATTCGGTGTGTTGGGATTCATTGTGGCCAGTGGGAGCCTCTTTAGGACTGCTTCTCTTGTCTTTTTGACAGGTCCTTCCCACTCTTTGAGCACTTTTTTGTTCTTTGGCACAAGAAAATGTCCCAGGCTCATTTTATTTCCTGCCCCTGCCTTGGGAATCAACCATTTCTCCAAGGAGTCCTCATTCCTTTTAATAGAGGATGGCACTTAGAAGCAAGGTCTGAATGTTGGGTCTGCATGTAGCTACTGGGTATAGTGATAGTAGTATAGTGATACTACTGGGTATCACTGCTCCCAAGTCCTCTCAGTGGCCAGAGTAGGGAATATCTGAGTACTCCATCACCACCCCCCCCATTACATCTCCATTTCCATGACTCTCCCCCCCCCCCTTATATTCAATATGTAATATATATCTTGAAAATCTCACACTCCCAGTTATAGTCCAATACAACAATGTCCTAGGTTCATTGTACTTGCCTCCCTTTCTGTTTTTGCTAACTCCCTCTTATGGCAGTGTGAAACCACAGCAAGAGGCAGGGATGATAGCCCTGGATGAGGGTTTGGTGTGCCTTCTCTGCCCGGGGGCTGGGAGTGCTGGCCGCCCCAGTCTGAGGGCAGGCCGTCCCTCCCTGCCTTTACCTTTACCCCACTGTCTCCTTGCTCACTTATTTGTGGACATTTTCCCACCCTGGTTTAAATTTGGCTCAGTTAGCCTTTCACCTTGGGTTTGGCTTGGATTTTATTTTTCTGTGAGCGATTTCTCATTCCAGATGTGTTGCTGGCTCCATCTTAGCCTAAGGGGAAGCCCCATGGTCTTTCCAGAAAGTGGCAGAGGGGGACTTGTTCAGGGAGGCAGACCTCATCTCCTGTGGTCGTCTGTCCTGGAGGTTAGATGTTGCATATAAAGCAGTGGCACTGTGTACCTGCGTGTGTGAAGCTCTCCATGGATGCTTGCTATCGTCGCTTTTATTCTAGTCCCATCAGTGCTGGACTGCAGTCTCCTCTCGTGGAGGCTGTGGAGTAGTGGCCACGCCCCCATACACGGCTGGGCAGGATGTAAAAGGGGCCACTTTTGCCGTCAGCTTGGCAGCTCCTCAAAGTGTTAAACGTACAGTTCCCGTGTGACCCAGCAGTTCCACCTCGAGGTGTATACCCGAGAGAATTGAAAACACATGTTGACACAAAAACCGGTAATGGGAATGTCCATAGCGGCTTCGTTCGGAACAGCCAAGAAGTGGAAACAGTCCGGATGCCCACCGACTGATGCACGGGTAAATAAAACACAGTGTATTCTCTACAGTGGAATGTCATTCGGCATAAGAATGAATGACGTGCTGATACCTACTGCTCTACGGATGAACCTTGAAAACGTGGTGCTAAGTGAAAGAAGCCAGTCACAGAAAGACCACATGGTGTATGATTTCATTTATATGAAATGTCCGGAACAGGGGACCCCACAGGGACTGATCGTAGACGAGGAGTTGTCTGGGCCAGAGGATTGGGAGGAGGGAGGTGAGTGCTAATGGGCACGGGTTTCCTTTCGAGGGGATGACAGTGTTCTGGAATTACGTCACGGTCGTCACTACACAACCTTGTGGGTTTACGACGTTATGAATACACCAACTCCGCTGACTTGTGCACTTTAAAGGGTGAATTGTGCAGCATATGAATTACATCTTGAAAACAAGACTCCAGTTGCCACCTTGTCGTAAAAAAAATGTCTGCCCTCATGAGGCATAAAGTTTCATTGCCTCCCGTTCTCTGACTTTCCTGAGGACTTTTACAGCTTGAACAAACATCCGGACTGAGATTATTCTTTCCCTTCCTCCCCTTTCCTGTTCTTCCCGCAGATGACATGGGAAGGTTTTCTCCCTGACCCCTCCAGCCCATGTCTTGTTCTCTTGTCCTTTCCTACAGCTGTGACCCTTGCGGGGGGTGGAGGGGCAGTTTATTACAACAGTCAGTAGGTTTCCCCACTTCTGGCCAGCTGGACTGGGGTCCCTTGGCAAGTGCCACCTTGGGACCCCATCAGGAAAGGAGGCTGGCTGCCGTGGGGGTGGGGGTGAGGGGACATCTCTGAACTGCCAGGACCACCTGCTGTCCTCAGCCTGGGCTGCCTCACCTTCACCAGGACTGAGGCGAAGCTCATTCTTGGGTAGGCCAGCAGCTGAGGAAGTGGGGGAGCAAGGGACACGGGGGTGGCCACAGGTTTCCTCCCCACAGGGCCTGAGGGCAAAGGTTGACCTCGCTGGACAAGGCTGGTTTTGTTGCCTGGCTCCTCCCACGCCTTGTTAACTTGAAGAGGCCCTTGCGGGGTAAATGGTGCTGTTTGACTTGCGTGTTTGCTTGAGGGATTTGTGGGGCTCCCCAGCCCTCTGCATGATTTATCTCCGAGGAAATGAGGCAGGCCTGGCGGGGAGGGGCGGCACGGGCTCTCCCACTTTCCCTGTGCGCGTGCGTGTGTCCACATGCCTGTGTGTCGGGGGAGGCTTGCAGCCTGGCCGGCCCATCTCCAGGTGCCGCAGTCAGAATGCGCCATCTGGATTCTTCTTGGTTGCCCAAGAGATCCTGGGCAGAGGTTGCCAAGCCTTGGCTGGGGGAGCAGTGTCTGCTTTCTTTACTGCGGTGACACGCGCTCTTTGGTTAGAAAAGAAAAACTACAGACAGCAGTGAAGTCACTCCCCCCACCGCAGCTTTTGGTGACTCCTGAAAGTTGACTTCTTTTCTCAGATATCCCGAGAAAGGGGTATTTCTTAGTTTCTGATGGGCAGGCCTCACAGAAGCCCAGCAAAACTAGTGTTCCTGACCAGTGTAGAGATGAGGGCAGTTCTCTCATCGGCCTCCCTGTGGGGTGCAGCCCAGCGGCCTGGTCCTGCTGTGTGGATGGAACCAGACCCTGGCTTTGCCCCTCCCCTGGGCCACTTCCTCCCCGGTCCTCGAGGGCTGGGAGAGTCGCCTGCCTGAGACGAGAACATTCCTGCCCGTCTCATCTTAGAATGCTGGACTGAATTTAAGTATTCTCTCTCACTGGGAATTGCATTAGCCTTGCTGGGAAGCTAAGCACTGTGTGCGCAGGCGTGTACATAGGTCAAGCTATCTATCTAACAAGACCATAGTCTTCTGATTATAAAAAGGAAAAATTCTACACTAATAGATAGGATGGCTTTTCAAATTCTCTGGAGTTAACTGTGGCCATGATTTTTCCAAACTTCTTCAGAGGCTTTTGATCACATTCCCCCAGGCATGATTTTGAGCCTTGTTTGTAGAGGAAAGTTGAGAAGTATTTGGGGGCCCGCGAGCCTCTTTGAGTGGATGCTGTCTGTCGGGAAAGGAATTGTTCTACATGACTAGGGCTAGAACGAGAATGAGAGGGTAGAAGTCGAGGAAGGTGATTTCAGCTCATAATAAGCAAGATCTGGTCTTGCACAGTGGTCACCTGTGGTGCTGGGCCGCGGCTGAAACAACACAGCCTGGATCCCACCACTCAGGCTGGGAGTGAGCATCAGAAAGGATTCCGGGATCTGCTCGGGGTTTTCCCTGACTGACACCGTCTCTCTGGGAACTTGTGACCCATCCTGGCAGCCGGTTCACTGCACTGGACTGTCACACAGGCTCTCATCCAAGTTCCTTATGGTTAGGGCATTTGGGGGCTATTGCCCAAGGAAGAAAGGCCAAGCCACAGTGTCGACTCCAGATTCTGTTGCGGACCCGTGAAGATACCATGGCCCAAAACGAGGTCTTTGTGCTGTGCCAAGGCTGCCTTTAGAACTAGCTGCTTTCTTGAGGAGGTTTGGAGGACGAGGCAGCTGAGGAGAGCATGCTGCTGGTCTGCCCGGGGCTGCCACCTTGTGGGAAAGCCCAGGAATGGCAGCAGTGCCTTTGTTCGGCAGAAGCCACTGGATGCTTTTGGAGCCAGTGGGGTTCTCACCTGGCTGAGGGGATGTTGTGAGAGTAAAACGTTTGAAGTGATTTTTTTAAACTTTATTTTTTATTTTTTAAAATTTACATCCAAATTAGCATATAGTGAGGCAATGATTTCAGGAGTGGATTCCTTAGTGCCCCTTAACCATTTAGCCCATCCCCCCTCCCACAACCCCTCCAGCAACCCTCTGTTTGGTCTCCATATTTCTGAGTCTCTTCTCTTTTGTCCCCCTCCCTGTTTTTATATGATTTTTGTTTCCCTTCCCTTATGTTCATCTGTTTTGTCTCTTAAAGTCCTCATATGAGTGAAGTCATACGATTTTTGTCTTTCTCTGACTAATTTCACTTAGCATAATACCCTCCAGTTCCATCCACATAGTTGCAAATGGCAAGATTTCATTTTTTTTGATTGCCGAGTAATACTCCATTGTATATATATACCACATCTTCTTTATCTAGTCATCCATCAATGGACATTTGGGCTCTTTCCATACTTTGGCTTTTGTTGATAGTGCTGCTATAAACATGGGGGTGCACGTGTCCCTTCGAAACAGCACACCTGTATCCCTTAGATAAATGCCTAGTAGTGTAATTGCTGGGTCGTAGGGTAGTTCTATTTTTAGTTTTTTGAGGAACCTCCATACTGTTTTCCAGAGTGGCTGCACCAGCTTGCATTCCCACCAACAATGCAAAAGAGACCCTCTTTCTCTGCATCCTCGCCAACATCTGTTGTTGCCTGCGTTGTTCATGTTAGCCATTCTGACAGGTGTGAGGTGGTATCTCATGGTGGTTTTGATTTGTGTTTCCCTGATGATGAGTGATGTTGAGCATTTTTTCATGTGTCAGTTGGCCATCTGGATGTCTTGTTTGCAGAAGTGTCTATTCATATCTTTTGCTCATTTCTTCACTGGATTATTTGTTTTTTGGGTGTTGAGTTTGATAAGTGCTTTATAGATTTGGATACTAACCCTTTATCTGGTATGTCGTTTGCAAATATCTTCTCCCATTCTGTCGGTTGCCTTTTAGTTTTGCTGATTGTTTCCTTCACTGTGCAGAAGCTTCTTATTTTGATGAGGTCCCAGTAGTTCATTTTTGCTTTTGTTTCCCTTGCCTCTGGAGACATGTTGAGTAAGAAGTTGCTGCGGCCAAGATCAAAGAGGTTTTTGCCTGCTTTTTCCTCGAGGATTTGGATGGCTTCCTGTCTTACATTTAGTCTTTCATCCATTTTGAATTTATTTTCATGTATGGTGTAAGAAAGTGGTCCAGGTTCATTCTTCTGCATGTTGCTGTCCAGTTTTCCCAGCACCACTTGCTGAAGAGACTGTCTTCATTCCATTGAATATTCTTTTCTGCTTTGTCAAAGATTATTTGGCCATATATTTGTGGGTCCATTTCTGGGTTCTCTGTTCTGTTCCATTGATCTGAGTGTCTGTTCTTGTGCCACATTTGAAGTGATTTTTAATTGGAATGTTTGAGGTACTGTCCACAAGTCGGGACACTCCAGTCTAAAAGCTGGACCTTTTCCAGACACTGGTGGAGGCACTGATTGGCGCAGAAGTCAGAACTCTTCCTTTCTCTCTTTGTGTCCTGGGCCTGTGTGGGCATGAGTCCTGTGGGACATTTTTCTCACCCCTCACTTGTGGGCACCGCATTGGGTGATGTGCTTGGTGTCCTCCAGGCCTCACTGCCTGCACCTGGATACCTTCTGGTATCCTCAGTTTGTCCTGGACTCAGGGGCTCAGTTCTTATTTGGTGGCTTATGGAAAAGAATAATGTTATATCTCCATCTCACAATGTGCAGAAAAAAATTATTCCATGTAGTTGAAAGATTTAAATGTGAAAAGTAAAACTAAAACTTTTTAGTTAAAAATAATAGGAGAGTATCTTTGTGATCTCAAGGTAGGAAGGAGCTTCTTCAATAAAACAACCAAAGCCCAAACCATAGAGGAAATGATTGATAGATTTTACTGTATCAAAATGGGAAACTGTGGTATAACATAAGCCATATACTGGGAGATGATTTTGTAATAAATACAACTGGGAAAGAATTAGTGTCTGGAATTTAAAAATAAGTCCTACAAGAAGAGGAGAGAGGGGTGTGGGTGGGGAAGGAGGGAAGAAGGAAAATCAAAGATACAGACAGGCAGTTCATAGACAAGAAGATGTGTGTAGTCAGTAAGCAGGAGTCATAAGGAGAATTGCTCTGTCTTTCCAGTCATTTGGGGATGGGAGTTAAAAGAGCTCTTACTTGTCTATGAAATTAGCAATACTATAAAAAAATCTAACTTTCCCAATAGCCAAGAGGTAGAGACAACCCAAGTGTTTTTGACAAATGAATAGATAAACAAAATATAGTAAATATCTACCCTGGAATATTATCCACCTTTAAAAAGGAAGGAATCTCTGTCACATACTATGGCATGGATGAACCCTGAAGGCATTCTGCTAAAGGAAGTCAATCCATCACAAAAAGAGAAATACTACATGATTCCATTTGTATGAGGTGCTTAGAGTTGTCAGATTCAGAGAGAGAGAATACAGAAGGGAGGCTCCTGGGGCTGAGGGGAGAGGGGGATGGGGGGGGCTGTTGTTTAATGGGGATTGAGTTTCAGTTTTGCAAGATGAAAAAGTTGTGGAGGTGGGTCACACAACCGTATGGATATACGTAACACTCCTGAAATGGACACTTAAAAATGTAAGAAAATGGTGAAGACTGTTATGGCGGCCATGTAAACTTCCAACAAACAGGCAAAGAACGCAGATGTGTTCATGTAGTGAAATCCTACTTGCGTTGCTTGACCGCATCTCAAAAACAACATTGAATAAAAAGGAGAACACATGGTATGATACCATAAGAGATTTTTATGAATAATAGGGAGAATGAATAAAGTATTGTGCATGGAGATGGGTGGCAACAAATTTAGGGGAGTGATTGATTCAGGAGGGGAAGGGGGGGTGCTGGATAGAGGAAGAATGTGGTGGGGACTTTAGCAACACCCACAATGCTTTATTTCTTGGGAGAACAGTTCGAGACATGTGACAAGATAGCAGGATTAGAGCTGGGTGGTGAGTACTTTAAAATGGTGTTATATTAGGTGCTCTGCTTTTCTGTATGTTTGGAAGATATTCTGTTTTTTTTCACAAAAAAAGACTTGAGACAGTAGAGTGTGCTTAGGGGTTTTCTGAGTGGTTTAAGTGTGCAGCTCTTGTCTGCCACATTGAAGCATTTTTACAAAACAGTCAAGATTTTAACTGCCAGGGGCGCTTGGGTGGCTCAGTTGGTTAAGCGTCCGACTTCAGCTCAGGTCATGATCTCACGATTCATGGGTTTGAGCCCCGTGTCGGGCTCTGTGCTGACAGCTCAGAGCCTGGAGCCTGCTTCAGATTCTGTCTCCCCCTCTCTCTGCCCCTCCCCCACTCATGCTGTTTTTCTCTCTTCTCTCTCTCTCTCTCTCTAAAATAAATAAACATTAAAGTTAAAAGGGGCATGAATTCATGAGCTGTGAGATCATGACCTGAGCTAAAGTCAGATGCTCAACCAACTGAGCCACCCAGGCACCATCCCAATTTTTTTTTTTTTTTTAACATTTATTTATTTTTGAGACAGAGACAGAGCATGAATGGGGGAGGGTCAGAGAGAGAGGGAGACAGAGAATCATAAGCAGGCTCCAGGCTCCGAGCTGTCAGCACAGAGCCCGACGTGGGTCTTGAACTCACGAACTGAGAGATCATGACCTGAGCCGAAGTCAGAGGCTTAACCGACTGAGCTACCCAGGCGCCCCTATTACTGGTTTTTAAAAATGAGTTTGTATTTCAGTGTCCTTGCCTCGTGAGATTTCCTTTGCAGGAAAGAGTTTTGCTTGAAGAAGAAAAAAGGAAAGCCAACTAGGAAAAAAGGGAGCAACAAGAGTAACCGCCCCGAATGGGCAGATTTGTGGGGTGCCCTTCCTCTCTGATGTCTGTGATCCTGGGAGCTAGGGCTTACGTCTTAGGGGAACAGACTCACTTTCCTTGTCTCTGGGATTCTGACTTCTGGCTCTCATTTGTCATGTTTATTGAGAGTGGACATTCCCTTCCAAGGGAGTGTTCGGTATCTTAGCTTCTTCTGGTTCTTGGTGCTGCGAAAATCTGATAACCCTGGGTCCATGCTGAATAAGCAGATGACACCTGGTGTGTTGCAGTTGGAAGAGTTAAGCGAGCTTTTCTGGTTGAGTCCTATCATTGGAGGAGTAAGGAAACCGGAATCCAGAGATGTGGAGTGACCCACCCAAGGGCTCAGATCCCCTGTCGTGCTTAGCAGAAGTCAGAAGGCCCCTGGCAACTAATGAACTCATCTTGCTGTTTACTCTTTAGAGCAGCACCTCAATTGAACTTCAGTACCTGTAATTCAGAGTAGACCATCCTCTTGCTTACAAGCCTTGCATGGTTCCCATCTCGCTCAGGGTACAGTTTTTGCTTGCTGTGAGCTTTGGAGCTGTGCCCACTTCTGCAGCCTCTTTTCACTTCAGCCTTGTTTGTGGGGCTCTGACTGGAGCCCTGCCCTTCTCTTCTCTTTGTGCCTAGACCATGTGTGGTGGTCCCTGCCTCAGGGCCTTTGCACTTGTTCACCTCTGTGTGCTCTAGCTGCTGCTCTTCATTTGCATCTAAGCTCAGAAGTCACCTTCTTAGAGAGGCCTCCTTAAGCCTTAGCCCCTCTATATTTTCTTAGTAGCCCTGATTATTATCTGAAGTTATTTTAGTTATTATTTTTATAATAATAACTCTCTTTACCTCTCTACTTGTCTCTGTGTGTTTGTTTCTGCCCATGAGGATAAAAGGTCCCTAGGTCACAGTCTTTACATGACCTGTCCAGCATCACC
Source organism: Prionailurus viverrinus (assembly GCF_022837055.1). Classification (NCBI taxonomy): domain Eukaryota; kingdom Metazoa; phylum Chordata; class Mammalia; order Carnivora; family Felidae; genus Prionailurus; species Prionailurus viverrinus. The sequence goes on along the minus strand of NC_062571.1, from coordinate 38,523,080 downwards.
GGCATCTAGGATATGTTAGGTACTTGTACTGGGGGTCCTCAACATCTCCCCCCAGGTTTGGTGATTTGCTAGGAGGATGTATAAGACTCAGCATATAATCACACCCAGGGCTAAAAATTTATTTCAGTGAAAGGATCCAAAGCAAAATCAACAAAGGGAAGAGGTGCATGGGACAAAGTCCAGAGGACTTTGCGAGTTTCTGAGAGTCCTCCCCTGTGGAGTCACATGGGACACCCTTAATTCTTCTATCATTGAATTGTGACCTACTCCCTGCCCCGGGGTTTTAGTGGGGTCTGGCCGTACAGGCACCCTCTGCCGAGCATGTACTGAAATTCTGGACTCCCAGGAGAAAACATGTGCTCAGCCTAAGCCACGCTCTGTCCAGTCCAGGCACGGGGAGCCCCTCTTACCGCCTTGAGGAACGTTTTACGTGAGTGTAGGGGACTGCTTGCCATTCAAGTTCCCAGCTGCCAGCCAAGGGTCAGCTTGTAAGCAGGTCTTTCTAAGGATAGACGTCTCGGGGCTGCAACAGTAACTCCTTTCTCCCTCTTCGGAAATATTTGTGAGTGAGTGAATTGGCCAGTGTGATTGAGAGGCCTGTGGAATCACATCTCGAGCCTCCCAAAGGCCAGAAGGTGTGGCCTCCCCTCGTTTGTCAGCAGTAATACCCCCGGACGGAGGACAGTGGCAAGCCCGCCCTTCCTTCTGTCCTCAGGTCCTTGGTAAGTGTGCCTCTCTGGTCCCCAGGTGTTGAAGCACAACGGGTCGTCAGAAATTCTCAATAAACTGTACGACACGGCCATGGACAAGCTGGAGGTGGTCAAGAAGGACTATGATGCCCTGCGGAAGAGGTACAGCGAGAAAGTTGCCATCCACAACTCTGACCTGAGCCGCCTGGAACAGCTGGAGGAGGAGAACCAGCGTCTGCTGAAGCAGACGGAGATGCTGACTCAGCAGAGGGACACGGCCATCCAGCTGCAGCACCAGTGTGCCCTCTCCCTGAGGAGGTAAGAGCCGCCCGTCCGCCCGTCTCCTGTGCGCAGAGAACGGCCAGAGGGCCAAGTGGGTCTTCTCTGCCTTGGGACCGCTCTCCTTTGTGGGCTTATTGTTATCTGCAAGGCTCTCAGCTGTTCCCAAGGAGTAAAAAAAAAAAAAAAAAAAAGGGAAGGCACAAGTGACTGTGCCTTTTCATTTGAAAAAAATTTTTTGGAATATTTTGGAAATGTTTTGTTGGCACTCACTGTGGCTTGGGAATTGCACTTTTTCCTCCCGTCTGAACAGCTCTGATGTGTTCTGACCACCTCGTTTCTTAGATCTCCTCATAAGCCTCTCCCTTCTGTGTCATCTACCCGCCCAGCATAGGAGAGTTATTCATCCTAGGCATTGTTCTAAAATTTCACTTTTTTAAAGGTATAAAATCTGTAGGGAAGTGACCCTTGCCCTCAAACACTGTTTCGTAAGGTACATTCCTGCAGAACGCCAGTTCTCTGGAGGGTTCACTGGTGTCCTATGCATGCTGTTCTCTGGATGTAAAAGGGATTAGGAGTTGCCAGGTTATACTTAGACAGGTTATACTTATACGGTTGCCAGGTTATACTTAGAAGTCTGTGGGACTTCTCAGAGCCTTCACTCTGATACTCTGTACTAGTCTCTCCAGGAGGGGGACACAGTGTTTCCCAATGTAAGGCCATCAGAGAACACACTTTTTTTTTTTTTTTTTTTTTGATGGCGCTTCATGAAGGATTGGCATTCTAAAGAACATGCATTCACAAATGCTTCTATAGAGCTGCAGGCTCTGATTTGCAGGGTTGCCTGTGTGGAAGGTGCCTCCTGGCCAGAAGGACTGAGCTGTGTCCTCACCCCAGTCACCCACACCCAGGCCTTATCATCTGTATCTGAAAAATGGGGTGGTCGGACTAAATGATCATTAAGTCCATGTTTACCTCTTATATGCTGCGATGCTAGCATCGTTTTGTTTTTATTTTTTAAAAATAATGTGGCTTGACTGTGGAAGAAATACACTGTTATTCCTAGTAGAGCAGAGGGCATGAAGTCCTCAGATCAACTTCTGGTATTTGTAAAGGCTGAGAAAAATTCCAGGTCCGGGGGCACCGGCACTCCGTGACTTTCCTCTGTCGGAGGTGCGGATGACCTCACTCGAAACTTCATGCTTGACTGTCCAGTACGGCGGCACGGCCTGGGCAGGTCCCCGCCCCCCGCATCCCAGCTGCCTCTCTCCCCCAGGTTTGAGGCCATCCACCACGAGCTGAACAAGGCCACAGCCCAGAACAAGGACCTGCAGTGGGAAATGGAGCTGCTGCAGTCGGAGATGACTGAGCTGAGGACCATGCAGTTAAAAATGGCAAAGGAGTCGGAGAAGTACAAGGAGGAGCGGGATGCCGTGTACAGCGAGTACAAGCTCATCATGAGCGAGCGCGACCAGGTCATCTCTGAGCTCGACAAGCTGCAGACCGAGGTGGAGCTGGCCGAGTCCAAGCTCAAGAGCAGCACGTCTGAGAAGAAGGCGGCCAGCGAGGAGATGGAGGCACTGAGACAGGTGGGTGTGGGGCGGCTGGCCTCCCGCCTCGGGGAAGGCAGGGCGATGGGGGCCACGGCATCCGCACTGGTAGCCTCCTCCTGTTTGGTCTGCGTGCTGGCTGAGTTATCGAATGCGGCCTGGGTAGCTGCTGAGCTCACACTTGGGGCCCGGCTCTAGCGTGCCGCAGAGCATGCAAAGGGAAGTCCGGCTGTGGTCCGGGCCTTGGAGCTTAGAGCATAGCAAGAAAGTCGCAGGACATGCACAGACAAGCGTGGGCTCCGCTCACAGGCACTCTCACACCCAAACCCTTGGTTAAGTGATTGTAGATCAGCCTTGTGTTGACGGTCAGTGTGTGTCTCAAAGATTTGCTCACTGAGAAGCAGGATCCCAAGGACAAGGGCTTAAAGCCATCCATACCTTTGGCCTTGTGAATTCAGGAGAGCACCCTCAAGGATTTTTTTCCCCTCTACATCTGAGGAGTCTGCTCTTTAAAGGGATCATCTGGACTCCGGCTGGGAAGATGTGATAGTAGGCTGAGCACAAGGCCCTTTTTTCTAAAGCCTTGCTCCCTGGGGCACATGGCCTCCAGGTTCAGCTGCTAGGGGTTGAGTAGCATCAGAACTGAGCCAGAAAGCTTGACTCCTGAGTGATCAGCAAGGAGTCTCTACATCTTTCCTACCTGAGCCACCTTGGCCTTGTTGCTAACACATTTTTCCCTCAGGTTCATGTGTGCGCTTCTGGGGCTTGTGTGGACTGGTGGACTCCTCCTATTTGAGATTCCCTTCCCATCCTGTTGGTTGATCTGCTTAGAGCCGCTGAAATTGATCACAGCAGACTTTTATCCCATTGAAATAATTCTCCATTCCTGCCTCTCCATTCTACTTGCTCTGCAGCTCTGTTAGAATGCAGTCTTTAAGACTGGTCTCTGAGAAGAGAAAAGCAAGGTGTTAAACGTCGGGCAAGTAGGCAGGGGCAGCATGCATTAGATCAGTGTACCCAGCGCCCTCCAGACTGAGCATGAGGCAGGGCTGATGCCTGAGGGGTGGGCCAAGGCCTGTGAGGGTCTCTGCGGACAGTGATGCCTCCTTATGCTCAGGCGGTGCGAGGGGCTGTGGGAATGCAAGGGACAGGGCCCTGTGCTTGGAGAGGGGCGCTCCTCAGTCATGGGACCTCCTACCTCTCTGGGCCTCAGTTTCCTCATCTACAAAATAGAGACAATAGCAGTGCCTCACAGGGTAGCTGTGACAGTCCAATGGATGCATGTGGAAAACACACTTAGAATGGTGCCCCGTAAAGTAGGAATGATTTGAGTGTTTACTTTATTGTTAAGATGATTATTATGCCTGTCTGGATCTTACTGCCTCTTGGGACTAGGGTGAGCACTATGAAGTTGTTTCTGTAGGCAAAAGTGGGCCAGATGGGAGCAATTTAGTATAAGGGGGGTGGGGGGTGGGCTGAGACTTATCCAGGCCGTGAGGACGAAAGCCTCATGAAAAGGAATATCTACTTTGATGAAATTTTTACAAGACCATGATGAAGGAATTTTTAATAAGCACAGATAACATATTAGGACTTGGGCATTGTGCCAGAGAAACCATCCCTTCGCTTTTTCATTCTGGTATCTGAGAGCTTAACTGTTGGGGGAAATGTGGATATTAAAGAAGGAAGACAAAACGATGAAGAAGGAAACTTTGGAAGTGACTCGTCAGTCACTGAACGAAAAGGTCCAGGAGAATGTGTAAAAGGCATGGAAGGTGGTAGGACAGCAGCCCCCTCGAGGGGTTTTCAAGGTTCTGGAGGTTAATGGTGCTCTTGTAGGGGTGTGATAGAGCTCCCAGTTTCCCGCGGTGCCAGCAGCTGGTGGCGGTCTGCCGTCCCCCCCCTTGCTCTCAGCACTCAGCATGCCCTTCAGCCTGGAGCCCAGTTTCTGGGCCTTCGCAGGGGGCATTGGCTGGATGCCAAGTCTGCCTGTCAGCTGAGGCAGGAATCTTTTCTAGGCACTGTTCCGAGTCAGCGGGCCGGACAGGAGAAGCTCTGCTCCCGCCCCGGCTGCTCCCAGAGCTGAAACGCTCTGTTCCTTCTCCAGTTTGTCTGGCTTCTCAGACAAGACCACTCCCCACCTGGCCAGAGGAGGCCGGGTCTGTGGCCTTGGCGGTCCTGGCCTTGAGGTGCCGTTGGGAGGGTCTTATCTCCCCCATGGTCTGATGAGGCCCCTTGGGATTGACCCCGTCTCTGTCCAGCAGCCGCCTCCTGGCAGGGTCAGCCAAGGTCGGCCCTCTAGCCAGGCTGCCTCCCTAATCTCGGAACTGTCTTCATTGTGCTCAGCCGAGGAGGGGGTTCCTTTTCTTTCTGACAGACTGTGTGTTCTCTACACTGTTCCTTTCTCTTTGTTCCTCCCTCTTCACTGACCCTCTTTCCTCACTCACCCCACCTCTGCCGTTCTACCCTCTTCTCTGGAGTGCATTTTGTGGTGAAAAGAGGGCTTTGGGGGGCCTGTTAGGGTCTTTGCCTGGCTCTGGATGCTGCCCTCTCTGCAGCTTCCCCCTCCCCGAATGGCCGTGTCCACAAGGGCCTCCCTGTCTAGGGCTGCTGCCCCAGCCTCTGGCCGCTGGCTGACCAGGTCCCGTGAAGGCTCGCTGCCCTCAGGATGGGAAGGAACTGCCTGGGGCAGCTGGTCCTTGCCACTGGGAAGCTGTGGGGCACCGCTGCCTATCACAGAGGTTCTTCTAGATGACAAGTTATGTCCCAAGACCAGCCTCTCTGGCAGAGCTCCTGTCCCATAGAAAGGCCAGCTTGGTCACTCAGGCTGGCAGTGGCTTCCCGTGTCCCTGCCTTCCTGCTGTACCTCTGACTTGCAGTATTGTGGAGCTGAGCTCGGTGCGGGGGGACAGAGTGGGAGCCGCGTGTGACGGGGGGAGGAAGTACCGTTGGACAGGGAGGACAAGCAGGGGAGCGGGAGGGCGTTCCAGGAACTTAGAGGCTGTCACGTGTTGCCCAAATAGAAGAGACCAGTGTGCTCAGGGCGGGCTGCCCGCTCGGGGAACATTGCCCTCTCCCTGGACCCTGGTGAGCCTCTGCTGGGTCTTTCTTGTTGGCTTCGTGCCTGGCCCCAGTGAGTGTCTCGTGAAAGCCAGTCCCTCTCCTCCTGAGCCTGTGGCCCCATGCTCCCCCAGGGCGGACAGGAGGTACGTGTTGGGGGTGCTGTGGCAGAGTAAGACCTGGCCCTGGCAGGCACAGCACGGTGCAGAGCAGGAAGCCCTGGAGTGGCCATGGGAAACCTGGGATGGAGTTCAGCTCCTGGCTGATGGGTGGGACCCGGGACCAGTCACTTCCTGGGCCCTGAGCACCCTCATCCGAATTATCCGGGGACCGGATGAAGGGACCTCAGCTCCCAGCTCTATTGCGCTTTTAAAATACTCCTTGTTCTTCTCCCCTCTCAGTAAAACCAAGTCTTGTGCTTCTTGTCTTTCTCACATGGACACGGTGTTTGGGGAGCGAATTCATTTTGGAGATGAACAATTGGGGGAGAGGGTGGGAGCTGCCTAACACCCGGGGCTGGCCTCCAGTGTGTCACCTCAGGCCAGAGTGCAAAGACCTTTCCGTGACACCATATGGAAACACACTTCTTATATCAAACTACTAACATATAAAACACCGAGTAAAGTGTTAATTTAAGTGTTCTCGTTAAACCTACTATTTATAATAAATTCTTGACATCTTTAATAGCAGTAACCAGTTTTCAAAAAAATGGCAAACTAGACAGACTCCCAACACTGCATGAAAGTGGGGAAAATCAAAACCGAAGTGCTTTGAACTGATGTTGGGAAATGTGAGGTCTGAGCACGAGCATACCAACCACCGTGTCACTCTGGGTTAAGGTGTACTTTCTGTGCAGACTTTTTTCCAGCTTCTCCTGGGTCTGTACTCGAGAGAGGAGGGGTGATTGTGAGATGACTCCGTGTACTTTCCTTTCTTTCCTCATCCTCGTCTGTCATCTGAACCTTTGGGATCTTTTTGAACGTGTCTATCAGGGGCTGCGCGTCCGGCTCCTCTGCGGAGGGTGAGCCGTGGAGTCCTCAGAGGCCTTCTTGCTGTGTTTGTCGTCTTTATTCTTTCTGCAAAGAGGGGAGGATTCCCGGCACAGACATCAGTGCCTGCCTCTTGTGTCCTGTTTGTACTTTGCTTCTGAAAGCCCTTGAGCCGAAGTGGGATTCCTCCTGCAGTAGATGCTCACTGTGTCCTTTGTCGTTTTCCCTGTGTTTTCTAAGGGTTAGAGAGACGCAGAGGGAGCTTTCTACACGAGAGCTTCCAGGCATTTGACTTGAAACTGTAGCAGAGCATGTAATGCTTTGAGGAGGTGTCAAGATGCAAATGTTTCAGATTTTGGCTTTTTAAACAAACTGAGAGACGCAGGATTTCACCAGCAAAGATGCTGGTATATGTTCAGATTTAAAAATAACTCCGTGTGCCGGAGCATAAAAACCAGTCTTGCAGACACAGAGGGTTGGGAATTATCATGATCGACGTCTACACCCTTCACTGCAGTCAGTCCTCGTGTCGTTATGTTTTGACAGGAGAGCTCTTGAGAGACACATGATGTGCGATGTGAGCCTTGCGAGTGGCAGGGGGGAGGAGCCTGGAGCAAGCACTCCAGGGGAGGCATTCCACCTGCGCCACTGAGACCTCGGCCACACCGCACAGGGGCTGGGGTTCTGGTCCAGGCTCTGCTCTGTGGGGCTGGGAGAGTTTGGACTGGACCCTACCTAATGTCACTAGGCGTCTTGAGTATGGCTGTGGGACATGGAGTCACCGGGGGTGCAGGTGCATGCAGGGGTGTGTTGGGATGGGCTCAGGCTAGGATCCCATGTTTCCCTCCATCCAGCTCCTGAGGGTTCAGCCCAGCCCCTACACCGGCTGGAGGGTGCTTCTCACCCGAAGGCTCACTAACTGCCCCGTCTGCTTGCCCCTTGACCCCACCAGATGAAAGACACGGTGACAATGGATGCTGGGAGAGCCAACAAGGAGGCTGAAATCCTTCGAAAGCAATGCAAGGCTCTGTGCCAGGAACTGAAGGAAGCCCTCCAGGAGGCGGATGTGGCCAAGTGCCGGCGGGACTGGGCCTTCCAGGAGCGGGATAAGATCGTGGCGGAACGGGACAGCATCCGGTACGGGGAGCCCCTGGGCTGGTGTGGGCTCTCATCTCTCCACCATGCTCTGGGTCTCTGGGGATGATCAGAGTCACTTGCCACATGTCCAGGTAAGGTGGGAGTGACCGTCGTTCCTCCCTTCTCACCTGAGGTGGTGCCCCAGCCTTGCTTCACAGCGTTAGAAGTGTCTGCTGCAACCTAGATGTCTGCATGTGCGTGGAGACTGGATGAGACCCTCCCCCTGCCATGAGGTGGCACAAAGACAGGGTTTTCTCTTAGGGGACTTCTGATGAAATGGACATATCAAAAATGCACTCTTTTAGTTGGTATTCTTTGGGCACCTGCTGTGTGCCAGGATGGTGGGTCCCTCATACAAGGACACCCTGGGACTCCCGGACAAGTGTGGTGCCCTTGAGGGGCCAGCGCTGTGGGGGCCACGGCAGCTTTGTCGGACAGGGCAGCAAGGGAGGGACACAGTTAGAATGGTAAATTCCAGGGTCACAGTTAGAACTGTGATGGGGGCTTGCAGGGCACTGGGGGAACTGGTGTGGAGTCTCCCCAGAAAGCATGAGCTTGAACTGAAGCTCGAGTGGAGGTTTTCCAGGTGGAGGAGGGGGATGGGTGTTACAACCTGAGGAAACATGAACAAAGGTGTGTGGTTTGCTCAGGGCAGGGATATGCTCGTGGACTTGGGGGAGTCCCAGGAGAGGTGGCTGATGGGGTTCCTGAGGACAGGCTGTAAGGGCCTCGAAAGGGAAGCCCAGGAGCGTAGCCTTAATTCTTGGCAGGGGTAGAGCCACGAGGGGCTGTGGTGGTGCTGGTGGTGATTTGGTCATTGAGAATTTGCGAACGATCCCTGCGGTTGGAGACTGACGTCTACCCAGGCTGCTCAGGAGATGAGGGTTCAGGATTGGAGGGATTGGGGGCCATGGAGAGATGGGGACCAGCCGTTAGGTGCCATCCTATGACAGGATGCAGTTCTGGAGGTGACCCAGAGCACGCGCTCCCTGGCTGCCAGGTCACCTATCCCTACCTTCTCTGAATGGCTGAGGTGGTGCTGGGGCCCCAGGAGCCACGCATCCTTTGGTGGGGGAGTTGTCAGGCCTGCACTTTGCACTCACCTGCACAGAGACTGCACAGGGCTGCAGAGACGATGGAGACATGATTGCTGTCCGAGTGGGGGGCTCAGTCTAGTTGTAGGGTGGGGGACAGCTCTAGCAAGGCCTGCATGGGGGTAGTTATGAGGCATGTGGTAGGTGATGGGATAGCAGGGCCTGCCCGGTGGGCTGCGGCTGGGGCTGGGGGTGGGCATTCACCCAGGCACGTTGAGGGCAAAGCAGTGGGAAGAGCAATGGATGTTCAGAACCCATTACCCAATAACTGCGGAGGTGTCTCCTTCCTGGTCCTCAGCGTCTTCTCTGTCCCTGGATGGGGTTGGCCTGGGTGGTCTCCTGTCCAGATTTTCCAGCACTCCTGTGCATTTGGAGGCAAGGCAGGCACCTGGGGTGTCTGGGGGATAGGCCGTGAATCCTCTGCACCCTTGCCCTCACGGTGACCTTGGCCTCTGCCCTGTCTGCCAGGACGCTCTGTGACAACCTAAGGCGGGAGCGGGACCGGGCGGTGAGCGAGCTGGCCGAGGCCCTGCGCAGCCTGGATGACACTCGCAAACAGAAGAATGACGTCAGCCGGGAGCTCAAGGAGCTCAAGTATGTTGGGGCAGGTGCCTGCGTGGGGGGACAGGGTGGGCACCTGCCTGGGGGTGTAGGGGCCCCTCTGCGGGCAGGGCAGGGCTGACTGTGCCTTACTCTGTCAGCCTGTAGAATGGGTCCGAATGCCACCTCCATGCTGAGAGGTGATTAGACATTCTTAGGCCATCACAGAAGATGGCAGCCCTTTTGTGAGCACACGGAGACAGACTTTGCACATCGTGTGCAAAGGTACATAGGAAGGAAACTCTCTGTTCAGAGGCAGTGCATTTGGGGACAGGCATGCATGTACTGTCCATTCATTCATTCATTTGTTCCCTTTCTACCTCATTCATTCACCACCTCTAGGATTTACTAAGCGCCTGCTGTGTATGGGCCAGGCCTGTGGGAGGCCCTGGGGGAGGCCCTGGGGGAGCGGAACAGAGGACCAGGTCTCCGTCTGTGGGGCTCACAGCACACAGGAGAGACAGACCACCATTCACTAGTCCGTTCTGCCTGTGTCGTGCAGATGCCCATGTGAGAGGGACTGGGGTGTCAGGCAGCCTCCCCTCGGTTATAGCACTGCACCCAGGGCTGTGATTCAGGACATGGTGACCCTGAGCAATGGACTGAAAATACAAAGATCAAAGTTAAAAGGAGAGATTGGCAGAACCCAGGAGCTGTCACTGTAGGGTAGAACGAGGCTGTCCTGAGAAGCAGTGGCTGTCTGTTCTGAGAAACTTGCTCAGCTGATAGAGCGGTATAGGGTGGTGAGGAGCATGAGTGTGAGTGTGCAAGCCTCGCTTGCTCGAGCAACGCCTTTCACACGGAGTGACAGCTTTCCCTCCCTCCCCATTCAGTAACCTCTAACATGAGCCAACAAGCTTTAGTTATTAGATGAAAACCCAGAACCTCTTGGGCTTGAGTACTCTAAAGAAAATCTCAGGGGCTAAGAGGCAAAGTGAAGCACTCTCTCCAGAGACCCACCTTGGGTCTAGCAAGTGATGGAATCAAATTAAGGTAAAGCCTGGCCCCTGGGGGCTTGAGCTCGGGAGAAAGTTTTGCATTTTAATTGCCTGGAGCTTCTAAGGAAGTCAAATTCCACTTGTTGTTCTGCACGTTTGAATTTGCACCTCCTCTTTGTTAAGCTTTCTAACTGGTGCTGCTGCTCAGGGACCCCCAGTCTGCAGAGGCAGCAGACATGCCCCGGCGGATGAGAGATGAGCAGGTGCAGTGAGCATTAAACACAGAGCTTCAGGCTGCACAGGGCTAGTGGGGGTCGTGTCCAGGGAAGAAGGCTTTGGGGCTCTGCCTTGAGGCTGGGTGGCATTCTGGAGCCGGCCAGTGAGAGCACAGCCCAGACAGAGATGTGGACCTGCAAGCCTGTCCATTTGAGAAGGAACCAGAAGGAGGTCATGAGTATGCCTCAGAGCCCAGTAGGCAGTACCGATGAACTGTAAAGGCTGGGTGTGGGTTTTAGGACAAAGGGTGTCAGGTGCAAGTTCCTGGGGGATAGTACAAAGTTTCTGAGTCTTTTTTCATCTCTTAACTGGGTCTTTCTTGGAGCTTAAGTGTTTGTATATTGGTCAAATCCAGCTTACTGATTTTTAATTTCTAATTTTTTAATTTTGTTGTTATGTTTTTATTTATTTTGAGAGAGAGAGAGAGTAGGAAAGGGGCAGAGAGAGAGGGGAAGAGAAAATGCCAAGCAGGCTCCACGCTGTCAGTGCTGAGCCAGACTCGGGGCTCAATCTCATGAACTGTGACATCATGACCTGAGTCGAAATCAAGGGTTGGATGCTTAACTGACTAAGCCACTCAGGTGCCCCAATTTTTAATTTTTAATTGAGTGTATGATGTCTAAGGACCCTTAATGCTTCATCTCAAAGATTTTCTCTTGTATTTTCCTTTTAAACGTGTTACAGCTTTATTTTATACATTTCAATGTGTGATACGTTTTGAGTTAATTTTTCTGTAAGATGTGATGTGTAGATTGGGGCTCAGTTTTTTTTGCCATGGGTGTGCAGGCGTTCCAGCGTCACTGATCAAACGCTTTCTTCTGCTGAAGTATTTTAGTACCTCTCATACTTTGTGGGGGTGTTTCTGGATTCTTCATTCTGTCCCAGTGATCTCTGTGTCTATCTTCCTGCAAATCTGCAATGTCTCAATTACTGTAGCTATAAAAAAAAGTCTTAAAATCGAGTAGAGTGATTCCTCCCACTTAATTTTTCATTTTCAGAATTGTTTCAGCTATTCTGATTCCTTACCTTTCTCTCCCTGTGTGTTTTAGAATAATCTTGTCTGTATCCACAAAAAAGTGTTGCTGGCATTTCTCAAGGAATTGCATTAAACCCTGGGTTAAGTTTGGGAAGACTTTGATTGTTTTTTGAGTAAACCTCCATGAAAATGCCTTGATAGCTAAGAAGCCTTGGCGTGTGGCTCCAGATTTATTGGGAAGCTGGCATGGAGTGTGAGAGGGAGAGGAACCTCCTTTGGCTCTCACGGTGGCCTTCCTGCCTTCTGAGCTGTGACTTGGGTGGGATGTGATGCCTCCCTGGGGACCATCGTCATAGCTCTTTCTGTTCCTAGGGAGCAGATGGAATCCCAGCTGGAGAAGGAGGCTCGGTTCCGGCAGCTGATGGCGCACAGCTCCCACGACTCGGCCATCGACACAGATTCCATGGAGTGGGAAACGGAAATTGTGGAGTTCGAAAGGGAGACGGTGAGCTGCCCTGATGTCTTTACTCCCTTTGAATGGGGGTGGGAGAGGATGCCCCCCTTGTGGGGTTCCCCCATTTCTCGGCTGTCAGTTTGGGGCTTCGGCTTTTCTTGCCAGGGTGCGTGCATCCTTTCCCTGCCCTTGTCCAAGCTGGGTTGTGACAGGTTGGTGTCCGTGGCCCCTCCAGCCACGGCTGGAGACAGTGCATGGAGGGCAGAGGGCAGAGCAGGGCTCTTCTGTAGGGACGTGTGTCTGCAGTAGCTGCAAGGGGCACATGGCAGCTGCTCCGGGCTTCATCCTGTGGTCCGAGTGCCCCATCAGACATGGTGAAGGAGCAGTCCTCACAGAGAAGCAAGTGGCTTGAGGTTTCAGAGTGAAATGTTTCTAATCACTGCTTTATAAAGTGTGTGGCTACTGCTCTTTTGACAGGAGGATATTGACTTGAAGGCACTTGGGTTCGATATGGCAGAAGGTGTGAATGAGCCTTGTTTGCCGGGGGACTGTGGGATATTTGTCACTAAAGTGGACAAAGGAAGCATTGCTGATGGCCGCTTACGGTAAGAGTGGAGGAGGCCCAGGCTCTGGAGGGAAGGGGGACCCTCTGACCCAATGCAAGGGACCCAGGGAGTCAGGTGGCTGTTAAGTGAGTGCACCCCAGGGTCTGGGGGACTCGAAGGCTCAACTGCTAACATTACCCTTAAAGGAGACTCTGTGACTCATGTGACTCTTGGGTCTGGCCTTTCCACAGGCCCCAGGTGCTGCCCTTCACTTTTCTAGGTAGGAAAAGGCTCAGGCAGTATGGGTGAGAGTTTAGGATGTGCGTTGCATGCCCATGCCATGAAATAGCAACGAGAATAAACTACCGTTTGCTAAGTGCTGGTTTAGGCCCCTTGTATAATCAATTCGTTAATTTTTAAAATCCAGTGAGGTAGGTCTGTACTCTGCTATTGGCCCCATTTTACAGATGAGGACACCGAGGTGTGGAGGCGCTAGGTCACACTGCTAGTAAGTGGTAGGGCCAGGATTGGCACCCAAGCAGCCTGGCCCCAGCATCTGTGAGTGTAGCCATTTGAGCCTGCTGAAGAGGAGATCTTTCTGAATGTGTGTGCGGGGCAACTGCTTTCTGGCACTCATCTCCTCAGACTAGAGCGGTGGGGCCTGCCCACTGGTCCCAAGGCCTAAGCAGGTGCTGACCTGGCTGTGCCCCTCCTCAGGGTCAATGACTGGCTGCTGAGAATCAACGATGTGGACCTCATCAACAAGGACAAGAAGCAGGCCATCAAGGCCCTCCTCAACGGGGAGGGGGCCATTAACATGGTCGTGCGGCGGAGGAAGTCCCTGGGCGGGAAGGTGGTCACACCACTGCACATCAACCTGAATGGACAGAAAGGTAGTGGGCCTGCCAAAGTGCACAGAGCACCTCAGATGGCGGGGCAGACCCCTTTTTTGTGCAGAGGGGATGTTTCTGAGTTACTGATGCCGTTAAATGCAGTGCATGTGCATCCCTGGCTGGGGGCCACCCGGGTCCTGGGTCTTGCCGGTCTCTGGGTGTTTGATTCACCAGACCAGACGTCACTGAGCTTCCGGGTGGTCTGACCTGGCCCGGGTGTTGGGACGGGCAGGTCGCAGTCTGCGAATGTTCCCTTCTGAAGGGAATGTTGCCTCCTGAAGACAAGGTGGGAGGACCAGAGGGCCCTGTGACCGGCGTGGGGGTTAACTGGATATTGCCCATGTCTGCCCTGTGGTTCACAGACAGCGGCATCTGTCTGGAGAATGGAGTATATGCTGCTGCCGTGATGCCTGGAAGCCCGGCTGCCAAAGAGGGGTCCCTCGCCGTGGGAGACAGGATTGTGGCGGTAAGCCTCAGGGCCGGGCTGTCTGCCCCACATGGAGAGTAGATGCGATTTGAGAGATTGAACAGGAAGTAACGAACAGAGATTTTATGTTAACCTTGTTCGTTAAATGGGAACAAACTTTTTTTTTTCTCATAGTGTGTTTCCATTGATAGTAGACAATCAGGAAATAGAAACTTTAGGAAGAAAATAAGAATCCTAATTGCTACCACCTATAGATAACCTTTATGAACATTTTAAATGTATTTTTCTGTAGCCTTTATTCTGCACATGAATCTGTATTTAGGTCAGTTTAAAGAAGATATCATCTGCGTGTGATTTTTTTTTTTTTTTTTAAATTTTTTTTTTTTTTCAACGTTTATTTATTTTTGGGGCAGAGAGAGACAGAGCATGAACGGGCGAAGGGCAGAGAGAGAGACACAGAATCGGAAACAGGCTCCAGGCTCTGAGCCAGCTCAGAGCCCGATGCGGGGCTCGAACTCACAGACCGTGAGATCGTGACCTGGCTGAAGTCGGACGCTTAACCGACTGCGCCACCCAGGCGCCCCATGCGTGTGATTTTTAAAAAAATCTTATTAAATATTATGTCCATTACTTTTTTTATTACCAAAGTAAGACTTATGTGCCATTAAATAAGCAATACAGAAATGTAGAAAGTGGTAGTCCCCTCTTTTCCTTTTAATCCTGCTCCTAGAGATATTCTTTGCCCCCACTTGCAAGATGTGCTCCCAGCAGACCGTATATCTCTTACAGATCTATATACACAGATAAAGATTTCTGGTGTTTGTTTGCTTTTTTTTTTTTTTTTTTTTAATTTTTAATGTTTATTTATTTTTGAGAGACTGAGAAACAGCACTAGTTGGGGAGGGGCAGAGAGGGAGACACAGAATCTGAAGCAGGCTCTAGGTTCCGTGCTGTTGGCACAGAACCCGACATGGGGCTTGAACTCATGAGCTGTGAGATCATGACCTGGGCTGAAGTCAGATGTTTAACCAACTGAGCCACCCAGGCACCCCAGGTTTTTGTTTGCTTTTTAAGCAAATCATTTTGCGATTCCACATCATGGATACCAAATTGATCCTCATTACTTTTATCTATCTCATGGTATTCAGTTGTGCGGTAGTTTAAAGCATGCCCCTGTTGTGGACAGATACATTGTTTTGAGTTTCTGCCATTGCAAACCACCCTGCCATGAACTTTACCTGTGTGCACAGACCTTTGGGGGACCCCCAGTGGCATCCCTGGTGGTCAAATCCCAGAATGCTGTAAGATTACGAAGTCTAATTTAGTATTTCTGACTAACTCATTAAGATCGAAGACACACACACACACAATCCCAGCTGTATAAAAGATGCATATGATGATAACATTTTTCTCTGGTTCTAGACTCCTCATCTACCAGTTCCCATTATTCTGTTTTCTTCCAGAAATATTCAAAACATTTATATCTCCCTCTTTTTTCTTTTGTTTTCTCTTTTGTTTTCTTCTCCTTTTTCTTTCTCTTCCCTTCCCTTCCCTTCCCTTCCCTTCCCTTCCCTTCCCTTCCCCTAACCCTAACCCTAACCCTAACCCTAACCCTAACCCTAACCCTTCTGTTCCCTCTTCCCAGGTGTGATCATAATATTCTCACTTGCTAACCTCATTTTTTGTTTCCCACAGCGTGCCCTGGAGATTCTTCTGCATTTACATCTTTAGATCTGCCTAGGTCATTTCAGTAACTGCATATTCCTTAGGGCCAGCTGCTCAAGCCATTAACCAGCAGACAGGACACCTTTGCAATGCAGCAAGGCTGTTGCTCCGTCCCTCCATGGGGGCCCATGGGGTGAATTCCTGGGTGGGGGATTGCCGGATCAGTGGGCATAAGCAGTTAGCATTTGACATGATCTTTTCCCATGTGGTCAAGGAGATCGTGGCCTTTTTGATCCCACCTGCAGTGTGTGGGGGAGTGCATTGCTTTGCATCTTTGCCAGTGTTTTTCAGATTTGGGGGGATGCCAGAATTTAAAAGCAAGATGGCCATTGTGAAAAATGATAAGATGTGGAAAAATTATGAAGAAAGAAACCAACCAAATTAATCCACCACTCCAAAATAATCACTCTGCCTATTTTTTTAACTTTTGATTTTGAAATGATTACAGAAATACTTCAGTTACGATATTAAATAAATAGTATTAAAAACTCAATAAAGTGGTGAAGATAGTGCAGGCGGGTCCTATGTATGCTTCATGCAGTTTTCCCTCATGGTTATGTTTTGCACGACTATATAATATCAAAACCAGGTGATTGATATTGGAACCGTGTGTGTTTATTTCCATGTCATTTTATTATCATGATTTAAGTGGCAAAAAATTTGAGCTACAGAGCTGTTCCACCGGAACAAAGATTTCCCTCCTGTTACCCCTTTATAGGAACATCCACAACCCTGCTCTCCACACCCCCCATACATAACACCTGGCAGTTAATTTGCTCTCCATCTGTATAATTCTGTCATCTCAAGGACATTATAGAAGTCAGTATGTGGCCTTTGAGATGGGCTGTTCCACCCAGCATGGTGCCATGAGATCCATCAGGTGGCTGGGGGCCCCGTCAGTGTGTCCCTGTTGTGCTGAGCAGTATCGCATGGTCTGGTGGCACCCCAGTCTAACCGTTCACGGTTGCACATACGTGTGTCTTAAAGATTGGGACACATCTGAGAGAAATGGGGTCAGAGGTTCAGGTCTAAGGGATTGTGAGAATCTTTGTGAACAGTTCACAAAGGCCTTTCACAGCATGATCTCATCTTCGGTCTCCTCCCGCCCTAGGGGGCAGGCATGTTCATCTTCCACTCTGTACGTGAAGGAGTTCTGAGCCGTGGTCCTTTGTCACACAGCAGGCAGCAGTGGAGCCTGGTTGATCCCCCAGGATGCTTGGTGTTCTGGTCCCAGTCAGACAAGCACGAGAGTGCTTGCCCCGAGCGCAATGCCCCGAAAGTGATTGTAAGGCTGCGTCTTTTCTTTGCCTCGGAAGCCGCTAAACTGGATTCCTCAGGCCTTCATCAGGGAGGGCCTGTCTCTCCTTTGCTGACTCCAGGCTTGGGCACCACTTGTATAGAATCAGGCCCACTGTCCAGAATGGGCTGGCAGAGACCCTGAGCTGGGGGTGGGCCTGACAAAGCTCTATGTTTGGCCCTAGATCAATGGCATTGCCCTGGACAACAAATCTCTGAATGAGTGTGAATCTCTGCTACGTAGCTGCCAGGACTCCCTGACCCTCTCCCTCCTGAAGGTAAGGGCCCCTGCCCCACACCAGCTGCTCTCATCGGCTGCGGGGCAGGCAAAACCTCAGCTCCATACACCCGAGCTGCTGCTCTGCATCCCTGAGATCCTTGTATAAAGGGTATTGATTTACAGAGTGCAGGATGTGCATGAACCCTGATCCTGGTCTCAAAACAAAAATGGGGCGACTGAGTGGCTGAGTCAGGCATCCAACTCTTGATTTCAGCTCAGGTCATGATCTCATGGTTTGTGGGTTCGAGTCCCGCATGGGGCTCTGTGCTGCAGCACAGAGCCTGCCTGGGATTCTCTCTCTCCCTCTCTCTGTGTCTCTTCTCTGTTCTCTCTCTCAAAATAAACTTAAAAAGAATTTTGTTAAACAAAAACAAAACAAGACAGCTATGAAGGACATTTTGAGGACAGTGGGGGACATTCAAATCTGGACTAAATAATTAGATGATCTTAGGAACTTGATTTTCCTGGGTACAGTGATGGCATTGGGGTTTATAGAGGCAAATGGCCTTATTTAGGGGACATGCTAAGGTTGTTAGGGGTGGGATGTCATATTTGTCACTTTCAAATGTTCTGCAGTATGGATAGATACAGTTTGGTAAAATACTATTGAATCTAAATGGTGGGTTTATGGACATTTGTTGTACTTTTCTCTCAACTTTTCTGCATCGTTGAAAAGATTTATAATAGAGATTGAGAAAAGTGGGCCCATCCACTTCACTGAGAGATGTTTTTAAAAATTAATTATCTTAAAATTAATAGACTTTTTTGGAGCAGTTTCAGGTTTATAGAAAAATTGAGCTAGTACAGAGAGTTCTCATATTCAACCCTTCTGCTTCCCCTGTTAGCATCTTGCATTAATGGGGTTCATTTGTTGCAATTGATGAATTATGATGAATTGATGTATATATGACATATATATTTTAAACGTTTATTTATTTTTTTGAGAAACAGAGTGAGTGGGGGAGGAGCAGAGAGACAGGGAGACACAGAATCTGAAGCAGGCTCCAGGCTCTGAGCTGTCAGCACAGAGCCCAATGCAGGGCTCAAACTCATGAACCATGAGATCATGACCTGAGCCGAAGTTGGACGCTTAACTGACTGAGCCACCCAGATGCCCCATCGATGAGCCAATATTAATATAATAGTATTTTTTTTAAGTTTATTTTTTTTTAGTAATCTCTACACCCAATGTGGGGCTGGAACTTATGACCCTGAGATCAAGAGTTACATGCTCCACCGACAGAGCCAGCCAGGCGCCTCTGTAATAGTATTAAAGTCCATAGCTGAAATGAGGAGTCACTCTTGGTGTTGTACATTCTGTGGGTTTGGACATGTGTGTCCACATCATAGTATCATAGAGAATAGTTTCACTGCCCTAAAAATCTTCTGTGTTCCTCCTAGTGCTCCCTTCCTTCCCACCCCGCCCCCCCCAGCCCAGCCCCTGCAACCACTGATTTTTATACCATCTCCGTAGTTTTGCCTTGTCCAGGATGTCATATTGCTGGAATCACACAGTATGTAGCCTCTTTGGATTGGCTTCTTCTGCTTAGTAATATGTATTTGAGTTTGCCCCATGTCTTCTCATGCCTTGGTAGCTCATTTCTTTTTATTGCTGAATAATTTAAAATCATGTGAATGTGCTACACAATATAGATTTTTAGTAACGAATCCTTTTTCATTTGACAATTAAAAGAGAAATACAGGCAGGGCACTGCGCAGGCAAACTGCAGATAGCGCTCCAAGTCCCTCTCTCCTGCGGGTTCACGGCCGGGCCAGGAGAGAGCGCCGGTCAGGGAGAGGTGTGCGTGTGCATGCGCCTGGCGCTAGCGGTCTCTGGGGTGTGTGTGGCCCCTGCGGGGACGGCGTTCGGTGGCAGCACCGGGCTCGGCGGTCTTACCCGCTATTTCTCACTCCCTGTAACCCCCACACAGGTGTTCCCTCAGAGCTCCTCGTGGAGTGGCCAGAACATCTTCGAGAACATCAAGGACTCTGATAAGATGCTGAGCATCCGAGCCCACGGCACTGAGGTACAGGCCCAGAATAAACGGAGTCTGTTGCAGCACAATAACTCCACGCAGACGGACATCTTCTATGCGGACAGGCTGGAGGAGAGAAGGGAGCCGGGCCCCCCAGGAGGCAGCAGCTCTTTCCTGCACAAGCCGTTCCCTGCGGGACCCTTTCCCGTCTCCCCCCAGGCCTGTCCCAGCGCGTCCGAGCGCAGCCTCAGCTCCTTCCGCTCAGACACCTCCGGGGAGCGTGGCTACGGGCTGGTGGATGTGCGCAGCCGGCGACCGCTGCTGCCCTTCGACACAGAGGGGGGCCCCTGCGAGGCGGCAGAGGCCCCCCTGGATAAGACAGAACCTGAGAGCTCCGGCAGCGGTGGGACCTGGCCCAAGGCTGTGCTCGGCTCCGCGGCAGGGCCCGAGAAGCTCTCTGTTTATAAGAAACCAAAGCAAAGAAAGTCTATCTTTGACCCTAACACTTTCAAACGCCCCCAGACTCCCCCCAAAATTGACTACCTGCTCCCAGGCCCTGGGTCTGCTCACTCTCCCCAGACCTCTAAGAGGGTGGGGCCTCTGACGCCCCCAAAACCTCCCAGGAGGAGCGACTCCATTAAGTTCCAGCACAGACTGGAAACCAGTTCAGAGTCTGAGGCTACTCTGGTCGGCAGCTCCCCGTCTGCCAGCCCCCCGAGCGCACTGCCCCCTGGCATGGACCCTGGGGAACTCACGCACACCTCACCCCCTCGCAAGGCCAGAGTCCGCATTGCTTCCAGCTACTACCCTGAAGGGGACGGGGACTCCTCCTATCTGCCTGCCAAGAAGTCCTGTGACGGGGACCTCACCTCCCAGAAGATGGACGAGCTGGGGCAGAAGCGCCGTCGTCCAAAGTCAGCTCCCAGCTTCCGGCCCAAGCTGGCTCCAGTAGTGATTCCTGCTCAGTTCCTGGAGGTAGAGCTCAATCCTGGGGTGGGGGTGAAGGCGTGGGGAGGGGCCCTGAACCGGTGTCCCCAGCTTCATGTTCAGCCCTGGCTCCTTTGCCTTTGTTCTAAGCACCTATTCCAGGATGGGGTGCCTGGTGGGTGCCATGAGAAGGAGCCCTCCTTAGGAGATTGGAAAGTAACGTAGGGGGCGTGCATGTTAGTGGCCATATGATGCCAAGACAGGAACACTTTCTTGGGTGTGGTGTTTGATTTGCTTTTCCAACAAGAAGCTTTTGAACTGCACAACAAAAGCGAGTGACATGGCCCTGCCTGGAAGGGTCTTGGGAGCCAAGACAGCACTTGTGAGTCTGTCGCCGGCAGCAGGAGGCGGTGGCCAGCTTCTTTGTGTGGGTATTGTAGTCATTTTCAGATGGGAGCGATTGCTGTGAGCTGGAGAACAGATCCATGCCACTCTCTGCGGACAAAGACCCTGGCACAGGCATGCATGTTTTGAGGAGCTGTCACATCTGTGCCAGAGGCACCTGTGCATTCCACCTCCTGCACATTATTTGTTTACTTGAGAGAATGGATTCTTTCTCTGGGGTTTTCTTCCAGTGTAGTTTTGAAGGAGGTTCTTCCCTTCTAGGTGTGTAAGGCAACATGAATGAGCAGTGACCTCTCCCAACTGTCCCATCATGTGTCCGAGTGGGAGAGCTAGTACGTAGGGGACAGACTTGCAGATGCCTGTACATTTCCATTTCCAGCCACTGTCTCTCATCTTTGGCCCTGTAGGAGCAGAAGTGTGTCCCGGCCGGTGGAGAACTCTGCCCAGAGCTTCAGGAATGGTCCCCTTACTCACCAGGGCACCCCAGCAGGCACAGCAACCCCCCATTCTACCCTGGCAGGGTGTCTGTGGGTGAGTTGTTGGGGCTGGGGAGGAGGGTCCATGGTGGGCTCGCAGGGCCCTGTATGAGATCTGTATGAGCATTCTCCCAGGGAGAGTGGAATCAGTCATGTCAAGATGCTGCTGTGTGTCCTCAGCCCTGAGGTCCAAAGATCTAGCAATGACTTCCCCTCTCTGAGATGTTTAATCTTCTATCAGGGACATTTCTTAGCTTTTCAGACCACCTCCCCATAGCAGCTTGGGAAATAGGAAGCCATAAAGTGAGTTCTCTCATTTTACAGATGCAGAAAGCCAATAGTTTGCACAGGTCTGGGGCAGGCTGGGTGCTTTGGGGCGATTGTTCTTACCCAGTCCATTTCTAGGTACTGTTCCCCGGAGTATGACCCCGAGCACCACTGTGAGCTCCATCCTGAGGAACCCCATCTACACTGTGCGTAGCCACAGGGTCGGCCCATGCAGCTCTCCGCCTGTGCCCAGAGAGGTTGGCCCCCAGGGTTTGCACCCCAGGTATGTGAAGTCACCCCCCACTTACCTGCACGCCAGCCGGCCAAATCTGTGTGCACAAAAAGCTACTGGTGCACAGAGTAGCCCATGGGCAGAGAAGCGTCCCTGCCAAGCTGAGAAGGGGCTGGTTAGAGCAGCGCTGGGACCCCAGGAGGAGTGAACTTTAAGGGTGCTCTCTTCATTCACCAACAAGAAGCTTGAAAAGACATTTAAAGGGCGCCTGTGTGGCTTAGTCAGTTAAGCATTCACCTTCCCCTCAGGTCGTAATCTCATGGTTCATGGGTTCAAGCCCCACATCGGGCTCTCTGCTGTCAGCACAGAGCCTGCTTTGGATCATCTGTACCCCCCTCTCTCTCTGCCCCTCCCCTGCTGGTTCTCTGTCTGGCTGTCTGTCTGTCTGTCTGTCTCTCTCTCTCTCTCTCTCTCTGTAAAAAAAAGAAAAGGCATTTAAAGAGAGAGTGATGGCAGCTGGTGCTTAAGTGCTCACATGCCAGGCACTGTGCCAGACCATTTAAACCTCGTCTCTTTTGGGGTGCCTGGGTGGCTCAGTAGGTTAGGCGTCCGACTTCAGCTCAGGTCATGATCTCACGGTTCATGAGTTCGAACCCCGCGTTGGGCTCTGTGCTGACAGCCCAGAGCCTGGAGCCTGCTTCGGATTCTGTGTCTCCCTGTCTTTCTGCCGTTCCCCCGCTCGCACTCTGTCTCTGTATCTCTCAAAAAGAAATAAACGTTAAAAAAAAAAATTAAAAAGAAAACAAACAAACCTCATCTCTTGTAATTGCCACAGTGACCTTGTGAGCTAAGGACTGTTGTTGTCTCTGGTGTATAGATGAGGAGACTGAGCCTTAAAAAGTGAATGGACTGGCTCAGGGTCACCCATTCCTTCATTCGGTTGTTTGACAGGTTTTAATTTTGCACCTACTATGTGGCATGGACTGTACTAGTTCCAGGAGACTATACAGTGGAGGACTAAACCAGTGAGCTTCTTTTCATGTGGCCTTTATGTTGGCGTGTGGGAGGCAGAGAGAAAAATGAACAGAGTGATACCAGGTGATGTTGAGTAGCTCTGAAGACTGCAAAACGGAGCGACCAGCTAGGCTGTGACTTGGAAGAGGGTGGACAGTTAGATTGGGTGGGTGGGAGGGCCCTGTGGTGGGGGCAGAGTGGGAATGCTACCGGGATCCAGAGGCTGAGATGAGGTCAGCTACATAAGACCTGGGTGGGGTCTCCAGGAAGGAGGGCCGTAGGAGCCACAGCCCAGGCACCTGGGAACAGTGCAGTAGGCTGGCACAGAGTGGGGAGCTTGGCACGGGTACAGTGAATCAGGAGAAGAGCACAGGTTATAGGGCACAGATCCTGTAGAGCCTGTAGCCATGATGCAACGTTTGGAGTTTTTCCTAGTTTAGGCTTTAGGCTGGAAAGAGAGATGGTCTCGTTACATAGCTAGAAAAGGACACTGTTGGGCCT
Source organism: Prionailurus viverrinus (assembly GCF_022837055.1). NCBI lineage: Eukaryota > Metazoa > Chordata > Mammalia > Carnivora > Felidae > Prionailurus > Prionailurus viverrinus. Next base: position 38,500,074 of record NC_062571.1, on the reverse strand, counting down.
GATTGGAGGCCCCTGATATGGGTGATACCTGGGCTCTCTGCCCTCCAGCGTCCTAGGCAGCTGTCCTGAGTGAGGTATATAGGTTCCTCTCCAAGGTCCTTGGTGCCCATCCAGCCTCCCCCACCCATCCTGGAGGAGAGACACCACTTCTCTGGGCACAGACAGGATTTTGAGCCTGTTTTTTCCCGGTAGAGCCCAGTCCTGGTCCAGGGCTAAAGTGAGTATGCCACTCCTCTACCTTCACAGCCCTTTCTCTGTAGGCAGGACCCTCGCTGGGTGCCGCCTCTGGGTATGGCAGTCTGTTGTCCCCAGCTAATGGCAGGTGGCTTCTGGGCCTCCCTTCTGTGGGCTCAGGGATGTGTTGGGCCAGGCCCGCTGCTTGTTTCTCCCCAGCGGCTGGGTCTGGTCCTGGTCTTCTCCTGATGCCTCACCTGTCTGCTTCTCTTGCAGCGTCCAGCACCAGGGACGCCTGAGCCTGGATCTGAGCCACAGGACTGGCAGCGACTACTCAGAGATGAGAACCTCTCATGGGTCCAACTCTCTGCCCTCCAGCGCCCGCCTTGGTAACTGTGCCACTGGAACCTTCTCACCTTAGTGGGGCCTGTTTTCCTCTCTGCCTGCATCCTTGTGGCCAGGCCTCCCGGTGGCCTGCCCCCATGGGCCCTTCTCTGCTCCTGGGGCTGAGGTTGGCTCCACATTGCACTCAGAGTCATCTCCCTTAGCCTTCTGTGTCTTTTAGGCCTTCCCTAGCAGCCACGTGGTTGTTCCAGGTGACCCATGGCCCACGAGCCTTGCTCTCTGTCCCTGAGCCTGTCAGCGATTCTGGGGGTTTGTATCACTGCTCACTTGTGGGAAATGGAACCCAGAGAGAGAGACTGGCAGTTCCCTCACATAGGCATTCCGGTGGTGTTGCTTCCAGCCATGTGGGGTGGAGACAAGCAGTCCCCTCTGTCACTTGGGTTACTGTCCTTGTCCAGGGCTAGGAGTGAGATTTGTGGGATTCTGCTCTGGAGCAGTCCAGGCCCGCAGTTTACTCAAATACTGGGTGTTAATATCTGCTTTCCTAGACCGTTTCACATTTAGCCACCCTCAGGGGTAAGTAGCAGGGCCTGCTTTGCATTTGTCCTGACTGTGCCTCTTTCCTAACTACTGAAGGGGTGGTGAAGGAGCAAGGGGTGGTGTTAAATCACAGCCCTGAAGTTTTGTCCCCTTGTGGAACCACAGGGTCTTCGAGCAACTTGCAGTTCAAGGCGGAACGCATTAAAATCCCTTCGACACCAAGATACCCACGGTCTGTTGTGGGCTCCGACAGAGGTGAGGACTCAGCATTCCCCTCCTCTCCTGCTAGCTGATTCCAGCCTCATTGTGTGCGATGTCTGGGTGCAGCGGGCAACCTCCTCCTCATCCCAGCCAGTGTGTGCATGCCTCAGGCCTGGTGACACGGGGGATAGAGAGGCCACGCAGAGCCCAGCACCTAAATTCGAGACCATGTGGTGTGGCCATGGTGTGGAGCCAACCATGTGCCTGGATCACGTCTCCCTCTTGGTCTCAGCTACAGGAGAACGGAGATGTGAGACTGCGGCCCGAATTACTTTGCACCTCTCCCGGCAGGTTCGTTGTCACATTCTGAGTGCAGCACGCCTCCCCAGTCACCCCTGAACATCGACACCCTGTCCTCATGTAGCCAGTCCCAGACCTCAGCCTCCACGTTGCCCAGGATTGCTGTCAACCCCGCGGCCCTCGGGGAACGGAGAAAGGACCGGTGAGTGGGACTGGGCATCCGTGCCATGGGCATGGCAGTGGGCGGTGTGTCCCCGCAGGGGGCGGGGCTTGTTGGGAGAGGCAGCAGGTGTGGGAGGGTTCTGACAGGGTCGATCCCAGGGCCAGGCTGCTTTGGGTCGCCTAGCATTCTCTGGTGTGTTGCCCCAAAGCTTCACCAGGAAGTCCTGCCACGGAGTGCCAAGAGCGGGCAGGTATGCGTAGGGGGCAAAGTGAGGGGCAGATAGGCTGCTTCCACTGAGTGTCCACAAGAGGTGGTAAGCTGCAGCAAGTGATACTGGACCACCTGGTGGTGATGATGCAGTGGCACCATTCACTGCTTCCCTGGCCCTTGATGAAACACTTCCGTGTCACAAGTCAGGAAATGCTCACAGTGACCCCATGAGCATCATTATCACCGTCGTCATCATTATTGGCTCTGTTTTACAGATAAGGAACTTGAGGCCAGAGGTTGGAGTGACGGGTCTGTGGTCACGTGATTGGTGGCCAGCCCACCTCTATTAGAATCAGGTCCCATCCTTACTCTTTGCTTTTTGGCCTCAGGACACACCTGCATCGCTTGCCCCCTCATTCCCAGGCTTTTTTTTTAAATTAAGTAATTAATTTATTTTGAGAGAGAGAGAGAGAGAGAGAGAAAGAGTGCTCATGCACATTTGAGCAGGGGAGGGGCAGAGGCAGAGGGAGAGAGAATCCCAAGCAGGCTCCGCACTGTCAGCGCAGAATCCGACTTGGGGCTCGATCTCACGAACTGTGTGAGATCATGACTTGAGCCGAAATCTAGAGTCAGACGCTTAACCGATTGAGCCACCGGGTGGCCCCCACTGAGCTTTTTATTGTGAAATAAAATATACACAGAAGAAAATATACATAAAGCACAGAAGTATAGCTTAGCCATTTATTGGTTTATTGTAAAATGCTGGCCAATCGGCTGAGGTTTCAGGTTAACTTAAGGCTGGTATCAGTCCAGACATGCTTCCTCTGAGGGGTCCCTCACTCCCCCCACAAGCTCTGCACACCTCACCCAACTCTCTTTTTCTTCACAGTAGAATTTACCAGGTCATACTTATAGTGAAGAGGTCCTATCCAGATCCTAAACCTTCAGAAGATCTGATCAAACTCAAACTTGGCTTTATTGAATCACTTAAAAGCAACAGAGCCACTCTCGTTCCCCTCAAATCCAAAATGCTGAGGGCGCTTGTCACTGTGAGCCTCGGAAGAGACCCTGCAGGGTGGGCCCAGCATTAGGAAAGTCCTTTGACTTGAAAATCTGAATTTGTAAGACAACCTAACAAGTAACCTAAGAACCTGGCACATACTAACTGGAGCACAGAAGTATACCTAAACGCCAACGCACCTCGGCCCACAGAAGAAGCATGTACGGTTCATGTGGGAGTGTCCCGCCCACATACACAGGAGTACTAACCTGCACTAAGTCCTGGGTCTGGTGGGTGGTTTTACCTAAGTCCAGCTTAGGTCACTGAGAAACTAGGTGACAACTGAAGTGAGTTCCCTGGAAGCAGAAAGGGCCTTGTCACCTGTAGTCGGGTATCCCCTCAGTTCCTGTAGCGTACGGAGAACTGGGCACTGCTCTGGGGAGAGAAAAGTGTCCACATTCCTGCCTGCACGGTGCTCTAGTTGGAGGCATGAGATTTAGCATGTGTAGCCTGACTGAAGAAAAAGCAGCCTCTTTCCCCTGATTCTAAAGTGCATTATCCTATAACTTCTTATTATAGAAAATGGGGAGAATAGAAAAGTGGAAGAGAAGTCACATATAATCTCCTCAACTGAAGATTCGGTTGCTGTTTCCCTTCTGTTAAGTGTGTGATGTACATTGTTTAAAGGCATGTTTTATTTGTATTTTCCATACAGAAATACTTGCTTCAAAGTATTTGTTATATCGTTAAGTATGCTTTGTTAATCTCTTTCACAACGCAGCCTTATTCTGAGAAAACTCTTGTGCCTACTGTAAGAAACTTAGATCATTAAGGGGATGAAAAAGTAAGGATCACCTCAAGTCCCTCACTTAGAGGTGCCATTGTTAGCATCTTGGTAGGGTCCTTCATAGAGACGTCTCCATGCGTGAGGAGACACGTGTACATGTACAGGTTTATGTAAATAGGATTACACCCACCTGTGTGCTCATGCAGTGTCTTCTCTGTCTTTCTGTGTCGGCAAATCCTGACTCATCGTTCATAATGGCTTTGTGCCTTCTGTTACATGGCTCTTACCTCCTGCTTTTTCGAGATAGAAGTATGTTTTGGAGGTGGAACACAGGAAGGGTGATCAGCAGGGGATGAGGAGCCCAGACCAGAAACGAGATCTGCCCGCACCTGCTGTGCTGTCCTCCGAGGCTGGCTGGGGGTGTGAGGATGGTGTGGTGGCTGCTGGATAAGGGTTCTTATAACTCCAGACTGCTGGTGCTCTGATATGTGTTGCGTCTGGAAGTGACCACGGGTGCAAGCCAGGGACTGAGGTGTCTGAGCTGCAGGGTCAGGGAGGGCATTGCGGCTGGGTGAGTTTGGGAGGAGGAGAGGGCAGGGAAGGTGAAGGGATGAGTCAAGAAGGATTGTGATCTCAGATCGCCAGAGGACTGAGCCCTGGGCCGTGGGGTCCCAGCCCGAGGCCCGCTGTGCTGGAGAGACTACTGTGCCTCTAGGTGGCAGGGGTAGGGTGGCTCAGTGGCCTGCCGGTCTGTCTGGCAGTCTGTCACGGTCTGTGAGTCTGCCCCCACCCACGTGCTCTGGAGGGGAGCCCAAGGACGTGGTTCTCCAGCTGGCTCCTCCCTGGACCTTTGGCTGCGGTTTTGTCCCGAGAGGAAGAGCTTAGGACAGCACAGTCCTCATGGGATGATTTGGCATCACCTGGCCATCTTTCTCTCTGTTAGGTTCCAGGCGTCTGTCATCCTTCTCTGAGCATCCCTCTTTTCTTTCTAACTTTTTGCACCTTCCAGATGTCTTCACCACCACAGATCCCTCCTGAGACTGCCCGTGGCCACCAGGCCCAGGTTTTCCTCCCTGAGGAGTCTGAGGTTGGCCTGACATGAGGCCCCCGCCTGAGCCCCCTCGTGCCCTTGGCACGGTGGACGGCTGCCCCCGGGCCAGCAAGTGCATGGTCACCGCCTTGCTCCGAGCCTCCCTGCTCCCTTTTTAATGGCTTGGGTTTGCCGCGGCTTAATTTCCATGGTCATTATACATCACCCGATACTGGTAAATATAAAAAGTGATACTTTATATTGTTTCTTCTGGGTGACTGTCATCACAGGAGCCATTTCTTTTCCTCCTGGGGCATCTTGGGACCCCACTGGGGTTTGTAAATTGCACATTCTGTTGAGGCAACTCACGTTATGAAACTTTGCGCCTTTTCCCTGCTATATCAGTGTTTATAATTCACATGGCCCATTCTTTGTGTCTTTGGGACTGGGTGCTTCTGTGTCCATTTGGGGGTGTCGTGCTTATATTGCATGAGGTTGTGGGAATGTGTATCACTGCCATACAAAGTGGGGTCATTGTGTTTTCATCCAGCTGCGTCATTATAGGAGCACCTGGCGATCCCTGGCCCTTTCTGCGTAGCCGATTGCATGCCTGACTTCAGATTTTCCCCATCCCTTTCCTTTGTGTTTGAGTCCCCACAACTGTTGGCTCTCTTCCAAGGCCCTATGTGGAGGAGCCACGCCACGTCAAGCTGCAGAAGGGCTCGGAGCCTCTGGGCATCTCCATCGTGAGTGGAGAGAAGGGCGGGGTCTACGTCTCCAAGGTGACTGGGGGAAGCATCGCCCACCAGGCTGGCCTCGAGTATGGGGATCAGTTACTTGAGGTAAGTGGGAGCTGGCCTTCTGCACTTTGTTCTTCCCTCCGCCTTTCATCCCCCGGTCCCCACCCCCCACCACATCACCAAGCGTGCTCTACATGTTTCCTAGTTCAATGGCATAAACCTGCGGAGTGCCACGGAGCAACAGGCCCGGCTCATCATTGGACAGCAGTGTGACACTATCACCATTCTGGCCCAGTACAACCCACATATGCACCAGCTCAGCTGCCACTCTCGGTCCAGGTGAGGGCCTGGCCTCTACGAGGGCCATCTGGGCTGGGGGAGGAGAGAGGGTGCAGCCAAGATGCTAGCTGTATGTTCTGGGCCGTTCAGTTGCCGTAAGAGGAGAGTTGGCCAGCCCTGGACTTGGGGAGAAGGACATATTGGGGGAGGATGTGAAGTAGGATACCCGAGGTGTGGGTTTGGAAGAATATGGCTGGGTCCCCCGGTGCAGCACGAAGCCCCACACAGGTGTGTGGTAGCCAGGAGCTGAGGCCCTGGAGGCGGGATTCTCATGCAGAGTGTTCTGGCCCTCAGTCCCCGAGCAGACGCTGCCTGTCTCTGCCCCCGAGCTGTGGGTTGCAGGGCACATGAGAGAAGGGGAGAACCTGCCCCTGCCATGCAGCACTGCGCAACTCAGCGAAGGGGGCAGGATGTACAAAAACAGTGAATGTGTGTTCCCCCAGGCCAACACCTTCAGAGAGGACCCCCTGGTTGAGGACGGGTGGGGAGGAGAAGACAGGCAGATCCTGTCGGGTGGATGACCCGAGTCCAAGCTCCCAGGAGAGCTACTCTTCTCAGGGCTCAGAGCCATGTGACCCAGTCTCTGTTCACAGCCCAGCCCTGGTCCCCGCCAGAGAGCGGGTGGCTGGGGACGGCTGAGGACTGTGTGCCTTTCCTTACTCTTCCTGACCTCGGTCCCCAGCTCCCACCTGGACCCTGTCGGCACTCACTCCACTCTCCAGGGCAGCAGTGCCACCAGCCCGGAGCATCCCTCTGTCATCGACCCGCTGATGGAGCAGGACGAGGGCCCTGGTGCCCCCCCGGCCAAGCAGAGCACCCCCAGTTCCAGGTCAGCAAATGTGTGCTGTTCCCGCATCTGCTCCCCGGCCCGGTGGGGTGGACAGGCAGCCATCGCTGTGGCCTGAGCGCATCCTGCCGGCGTCCCCCCGTGCCGCAGACCGCAGAGCAGCTTGTCAGGACCTGGGATGGGAAGCGTGCCATTCCTTCTTCCTCCCTCCGTCCCAACCTTTCCTCACTTTCTTGTTTTTCTCCTTTTTTCTCATTGACTTGTTCTTAGCTCTACCTCCTTTCCTTCCTCCTTTTTTCATCTACTCGTTTTCTGACTGTCTTTAGACAGAATTCCACAGTCAACACCCAACCAGGACCTGGGCTGTGGCCATCACCAGCAGTCGCCCCCAGGGAGCCGCAGGTTTAGAGGGTGACAGGCAGGTGTCCAGGCATGTGCAGCATGTGCTGGGAGAGCCACTATGGGCCATGACAGAGCAGTCAGTGAGAGTGTGACAGGGAGCTGTGACAGTTAAGTTGAAATGTTCAGGGTGAGCAGGGGTTAGCCACACAAGTGGTGGGCGTGGAGAGGGGTCAGTAGGAGGGTGTCAACTTTTGTGTAGCAGCAGGATCCAGAGGGAAGATGGGGAGAGGGCCACGGGGCCAGGGCACATGGCAGTCATGCTGTAGTTCTGGACAGAGCCATCCCCTTGACCAAGCCCCAGCCTCACCCAGGATGCAGCCACCTCTGTCCTCTGCCCTGGGTCTATCTCGCTGGAACCTGTCTGCAGTAATCACAGCCGGCCTGTCCCCTGGGGCCCCCTCATCGGTGACAGGCACTGTCGTGTTGCCTCCACTCAGTTTGCTGGCACTCAGTCTCCCTCCTACATTGTGAGTTCCTTGATGGCAAGGGGCCCTCTCTTCATGGTTTAGCATGGTCTCTGGGCAGAAACTGCTCAGTAAACATTGGTGAATGGTTTGTTTTGTGCCCTGAACCATGAGACTGGCTCTCAGTTCTGGCAGAACAAGGTCAGGAGAACACGTGCCGTCCAGGTGGGGAGAGACGCTGCCTATGGCGCTCGGCTGCCAGCTGGGCCAAGAAGTAGGGGTGTTGATTTCTACTCGATCCCCAGCTCGTTTTCTCAAGTGGGGCCACGTTTTCACCTCTACAAACCCCAGCAGCCGGCCTGTAAACCAAGTCACTAGAACCAGCACCCAGATGGGACCACCTGTCAGCTCCCAGTGGTTCTGAAACCTCATGGAGTGAGCGGAAAACTGTCCAGTCATTAGCCTGTTTGGTTGTTCATGCCCTGCTCCCCGCTGTGTACGATTGAGGAACTTTATTTTCCTAACCAAAAGGATGGTGGGAGAAGCCAACAAGAAGACCCCAGAGCCGAGACTTGTCTTCATCAAAAAGTCCCAGCTGGAGCTTGGCGTGCATTTATGTGGAGGGAACCTGCACGGGGTGTTTGTGGCTGAGGTGGAGGATGATAGTCCTGCCAAGGGCCCCGATGGCCTTGTGCCAGGAGACCTCATCCTTGAGGTGAGTTCTGGGCTGCCGAGCAGCAGGCCCGCCTTTCTCTGCCCACACTTCTGGACACTTGTGATCTCAAGTGGCCCAGGAGGCAGAGAGCACAGCTTCTTGTCTGGTGCCCCCTGTTGAATGCTTTGAGGATCCTCGGGGTGGGTCACAGGGATGTGGGCAGGGCCCTGGCTTGGGCGCTGGTGTCGGGAGGGAAGCAGGAGGCAGGATGCTCTGCTGTGTGAGCAGCAGGACTGTGGTCTGATGGAGTGTCTTCTCCCTCTGGCTGGGTCTCCCCTTTGATGGGGGAGAGGGCTCATAGGTGTTCAAAGACAGAAGTAGCACGAGTGAGATAAAGTGCCATGTTTTATAACCCTTACTTGCTGGGGAACTGGCACAGGGTCTCTCCTGGGAGAAGCTGTTGAGGGCAGGGCGGACACTGGCAGAGGACTGGCAGGTCCAGACTGCCTCTGGGCAGAGGACTAGGCCTTACCTGCAGAGGTGAGGCAGGCAGATTCCCAGTTGAGGGGATCTTAAATCTCTGCCTTGTCCCACAACTGCCCACTCATGGGTACCCAGGCCGTCCCGGCCCCTGTCCTCTGACCTCAATTCCCTGTCCTTGGTCAGTACGGCAGTCTGGACATGCGCGGCAAGACGGTGGAGGAGGTCTACGTGGAGATGCTGAAGCCCAAGGATGGTGTCCGTCTCAAGGTGCAGTACCGCCCTGAGGAGTTCACCAAGGTGAAGAGCCTGCCTGGTGACAGCTTCTACATCAGGTACGAGGGGCCAGGGCTTCTGGGGATTCAGGGCCAGGGGTGGGGCTTCCTGAGGAGACTGGTCCTGATGAGTGTCTCTGAAACACAGAGGGTGGGACCAGGGTCCTTGTTGCTTGGGTCCCAAACCACAAGTTCACGGTGAGATGCTTATGACTTAGGAAAATGCCTGAGGGTTTGCAGGACCACACAGGCTCCCTAGGGCTTGGGGCCTGGGAAATTTTGAGGCCACGGAACCCCATTTTCCAGTGGGCTGCACTCTTCTCCTGCCCTCCCCCCCGACCCAAGTCTGCACATTCATCTGCAGTGTGTGCCCAAAGTGCTTTATGACTTGTGTGTGGCTCAGACAGCAGGTGTTGTCTAGAAGGGGCTCACAGTTCCTTCATGTTCTTTAAGTTCTTAAGCCACAATGAATAAAAATGCCGATCAACTAACTGTGTACCATAAGGTACAGGTCTCTGTCTCTAGGACATCTTGCTTGGTGGGAGATGACATTTCCATCCTGAGGAGTTTCCATTCTATAGGAGCCATTGACCTTGACTCAGGGAAGAAAGTCCTTCCATTTGGAAGGGGCGATATGGTTTTCATCCTTGGCAACAAGATCTTTCTCTGATGGATGTGAGGCAGCCCTTGTCCCCAGGGAGCCCCCGGTCTCAGGGAGGCAAGGTGACTTTGTCCTGTTGTGTAAAGCCGGGGCTCCCTCCTTTGGGAATTGCCACCAGGAAGGGGAGAGGTGGGTCCTGATCGTGGCCTGGGGAAAGCTTAGAGCAGGGGGACTGTCCCAGGAGACTGGCTGCCAAGTTGTGTGGCTGGTCAGTCCTCCAGTAGTCAGCAGCTTCTGATCCCGGTCCTTCTGTCACCTGGTCCAGGGCCCTCTACGACCGGCTGGCCGAGGTGGAGCATGAGCTGAGCTTTAAGAAAGATGACATTCTCTACGTTGACGACACTTTGCCTCAGGGCACATTTGGGTCCTGGATGGCCTGGCAGCTGGACGAGAATGCCCAGAAGATCCAGCGCGGGCAGATCCCCAGCAAATACGTGTAAGTGTTCGTGTCTGGGCTTGGGGGTAGGGTGGGGCCCAACCTGGGGCTGTCCCACAGGATTGGGACGCATTCCGCATTGCACCCTGGCTCTGGTCTGTATGTTTTGCCCACACTGCTTGTCCAAAAAGCTGCTCCTAGCACAATTCAATGTTTGTAAGTCACTGCTATACGGAAGCACGGTGGCAACTCAGGAGACATAACTTTTTTATTTTTAACCGATTTATTGAGATATATTCATCCACCATGCAGTTCACCCCAAGTGTACGGGTTCAGTGGCTTTCAGTGTATTCACAGCCATGTGCCACTGTCCCCACCATCCATTTTAGAGCCTTTCCATCACCTCAGAAGCAGCCCTGTCCCCATTAGCTATTAGCTGCCTCCTGCCCCCGCTACCCGAGGTGGCCATGACTGTGCTTCCTGCCCCTGTTGAGTTCCCTGTTGTGGACTTTCATGCGAGTGTGGTCTTCCGAGACTGGGTGCTTGCTTGCACTTAGCATACCATTTTCAAGGTGCTTTCATGTTGCGGTGTGCGTGCGTGTCTCATTCCTTTTTTCGGCAGGAAGTGTAACTTGTCCTGTCACCAAGGGAGGGCTGTCCTAGCAGCTCCTTTTGACACTCACCTGAGTGTAGCAATTGTCCCGCTCTGAGAGCTCCCCCAGCACTGGGGTGTGTGTCGCCCCCACAGCAGTGGTCCCAAGGGGTCCTTGGTGGCATGGGTGGGTGATGTGGCCAAGGAACCTGGAGAGGAGTGTTGGAGGAGCCTGGAGTCCTGGCTCGCACCCTCTGCACGGGCAGGGCAGGATGGGCGGGCGGTGGTCCCTAGGCCCTTCCCAGCACCACTGTTCCCTGTGACCACAGGATGGACCAAGAATTCTCCAGGAGACTCAGCATGTCTGAAGTCAAAGACGACAACAACGCCACAAAGACGCTGTCGGCAGCTGCACGCAGATCCTTCTTCCGGAGGAAACATAAGCACAAACGCAGCGGGTCCAAAGATGGGAAGGACCTCCTGGCCTTGGACACCTTTTCCAATGACACCATTCCACTCTTTGAAGGCAAGGCTGAGCACACTTGCTCAGAATTAGGTTTGCCATTGACCGCAGAAACTGCACAGCAGTGACAGTGACTTAGACAAGATAGAGGCTTGCTCTGCTCCTGTGCAGAAGCAGTTGTCTGGGTTGGGGTGGCGGCGCTGCTGTCCCCAGGGCCTGCCCTCTGTGTGACATTACAGCTCCAGCCGTCACATCCGTGTCCAGGCAGCAGGAAGGAGGATGGGGCGAGAGTGTGCTGCAGCCGTGTGCGCCTCTTTAAACGGCTTACCTGGAAGTCCCACCGGGTGACTTCTGCTCACATCTCATTGGCTACTTGCATCGGCAAGAGACCCTGAAAAAGCAGGGTCTTAGCTGGCACTGTGCCGGCCTCGGTACCTAGTAAGGAAGAGAGGAAGGATAGGCATTGGATGGGCGGAAGCAACCTCTGCTCGATGCGTTGCTCCTGGTTTGTTTCGGGGTTATCATAGGCTGTTTGGTGTTAACCGAGAGCCACCAGTCTCTGTGGATCTTTGGCCTTTTCTGGCTTCACTCCTGTGTCCATTGATGATTCTTACAAGATCTTTCCAGGACCAGGCACCCAGCCAGGGCTGGAGTTGCATATTTGGGAGCGTCAGACATCCCCTGGCAGATTGCCCTTGTGGAAAGGGTGCACTTGTCCTGTAAAGCAGGAGGCCCTTGTGAATGCCGCTCCTGGGACCCGGGTGTGTGTCCAGTGTCCTAGAATGTCACCCTCACGGGCAGGCAGGCAGTGAAGGTGGCACTGAGCAGCAGCCAGTAGGATAGCTGGTTTCTTCCTTCCCTGCCTTCCTCCCCTCCTCCCTTTTTTATTTTTAAAATTAAGGCCTTAGGCACAGGGGGTTGAGTGAATCCCACCCTTGTTCATGGTCTCTGTCTCTCCCTGTCAGGACAGGGTTGGCAAACCCCAGTCAGTGGGCCACATCTGTTTTTCTGTGTCCTGGAGCTAAGAATGGATCTTTCTGTGTAGTCTTTTCTATTCTACTCTATTCTATTCTTTTATTTTATTCTTTTATTTATTATTTTGTTTTTATTTTTTTAATATTTACTTTTGAGAGAGAGAGAGAGAGACAGTGTGAGCAGGGGAGGGGCAGAGAGAGAGACACACACAATCTGAAGCAGGCTTCAGGCACTGCACTGTCAGCACAGAGCCCGATGCGGGGCCTGAACACAAACTGCGAGATCATGACCTGAGCCAAAGTCAAGCGATTAGCCCACTGAGCCACCCAGGCACCCTGATGTTTACGTGTTTAAATGTAAAATGTAAGAAAGACTATCTTTAGGTGCATGAACCTTTTGGCAAAAATCTTTGCTTGGTTTTGTTGATCTTTAGAGAAAAATCTGTTGATGTCTTAAAGCAAGGTTTTGTTCTTTAGTTTTTTTGTTTTTTTCCCCTTTCGTTTTTTTGATCTTTAGTTTCACATTCCCCCCTTTTCCCGTAGACACCATCTCTGGTGTCTTCCATGCGTGTCCTGGGGACGTCTTTGAAGAATAGAAATTTGTCCATTCTTCGTTTGGTTCTTCGGGGTTTTTACGTTACATATTTGGAAATTGTGTTTAGGCACACACACCTTTTGATTTATGATCCTTCCTTGGTAAATTGACCCTTTTGTTCATTATGAAATAATCTTCATCTCTATTAATGTTTCTTGCCTTAGAGTCTGTTTTGTCTGAATTGTGACACCCATTTTCTTTTTGCTAGTTTTTGCATAGTTCACCTTTCCTGTCCCTCTCCTTTAAACTGTTCCGTAGCTTTATATGTAAATGTCTCCTGTAAGCAGGTTGTAGGGTGTTTTTGTTTTTTTTTGTTTTTTGTTTTGTTTTGTTTTTTAACGTTTACATATTTTTGAGAGAGAGAGACAGACCATGAGCGGGGAGGGGCAGAGAGAGAGGGCGACACAGAATCCGAAGCAGGCTCCAGGCTCTGAGCTGTCAGCACAGAGCCTGACGCGGGGCTCAAACTCAGAGACCGTGAGATCATGACCTGAGCCAAAGTCAAATGCTTAGCCAAGTGAACCACTTAAGCACCCCTAGGGTTTTTTTGTTTTTTTGTTTTTTTTAAACCCACTGTGACAATTTGTCTTTTTTCATTTTTTGAAATATCATATATGTAAAGAAAGTGCACATACATTTACAGAACAGTGTACGACATGAGCTTTCACAGTCTGAGTGAACATACTTGTGGCAATCTTTATCATCTGATCAGAGTATTTAATTACCCCATTAAATATACTGGTAGGTTTGGATTTACTTTTACTTTCTTACCATTTGTTTTCTGTGGTTCTGCCTGTTTTATGTTTCTTTTGTTTCCTTGCTTACCTTTTTTTTTTTTTTTTGGCTGCATCAAGTATTTTCATTATTCTGTGTCCCCCAGTCTGTTCGTTTTCCTAATTGATTTTGTTCATTCCTTGGGGGGTTGCAGGAGGCCTCACGGCGTACGTGTCTGCCTCAGCACCAACATAAGTCATCACTCTGGCCATTTCCCTAAAAATTCTAAAACACGGGAACCCTCTGACTTCCAGGTACCTCCTCCCCGCCATTCCCATTACCACTTTCATTCGACGTGTATTTTGAGCCAGAGACCGTATCGTTGGTGTGCACGCCAGTCATTCACTTGTACGCGCCCTGCCTTCTGCTCTTCACGCCTGCCTGCAGCTCTGCCCCCCGCGCATGCTCCCTCCTTCCCGCCGAGCAGCTCCCTTTAGCGTCTCTTGTTTCCCTGCTTTCTTGAGATAGAGTCGACATGTAACCCTGTGTGGGTTTAAGGTCCACAACGTGATGATTTGTTACGTGTGTCGCGCAGTAGGTACCATAGTACCACAGCAAGGTGAGTTAACGTGTTACTTCACCTCACATAGTGGCTGTTTTGTTGTTGCTGTGGGGTGACCTTTAGCACTTCCTGTCATGCAGGATCCTGGGCGACACATTCTCTCCCTGTTTGCTTATGTGTTTTCCCATCATCTTTGGAGACTTTCACTCCAAATGGAGTGAAAAATGGATATGGATATTTTGGATATGGATATGCAAACGGATATGGAAGTTTAAACGGGCAGTCTTTTATTTCTGCGTTTTCAAGATACGGTCTTCTGGCTTTCGTGGGGCATTCATTTCCTAAGGCTGCGGTAGCAAATATCACAGGTGTTGTGGCTAACACAATGTACGTTTATTCTCTCACAGTCCTGGGAGCTTGAAATCCAAAATCTACCTTTGGGTCCAAAAAAAAAAAAAAAAGGCACGGCAGGCCCACACTCCCTCCAGGGCTCTAGGGGAGAATCTGTTTCTTACAGCTTCTGGTGGCTGCCAGCGTGCCTACACGTGTGGCCACATCACCAGCATCTTCACATCTCCCTGCTCCGTGTTCGTTCACCTTCTCCATGTTTGTCTGTCTCAGAACTCCCTCTGTCGCTCACAAGGGCCCACGTGATTGCGCTCGGGGCCCGGGCGATCCAGGATGAGCGCCTCCTCCGAAGATGCTTCACTCAGTTACTCTTCGCTCTGTAAGGGAACAGTCCCAGGTTCCGGCGCTGGGGGAGACTTGCTCTAGGGGGCGCGTTGCAGCCTCCCCCCACGTCGTTTCCGGTGAGAAGTCCTCTTTCACGTTGTTCTCAGTGCGGAAGGTAACGTGTGTCTGACCCTTCTCCATCCCCCCGGCTGTCTTGAAGATCTTCCTTGTCTGCGTTTCTCAGCAGTCCTACCATGAGGTACGAGGTGTGGTTTTATGTCTACTCGGCTGGGGCTTCGGTGGTGGCGGTGGGTGGTTCTTAGCGCTTCCGGAATCTGAGGCCGGACGTTTTCGTCAGTTTTGGAAAAGGACGGTCCGGTGTTTCTGGTAAGCTCCTTCTGTGCTGCTCTTCTCTCTCCTGTACGTCAGTTGTTTGGCAATGTCCCTTATGTTTTATATGCCTTTCCGTCTCTTTTTTTGTCTCCGTGCTTCAGCCCTGAGAGCCTGGATGTTTTCAGCAGACCTTTTTCTTGCTCAGTAATCCACATAACTTTATTATTATTTTTTTTTTTTTAATTTTTTTTTTTCAACATTTATTTATTTTTGGGACAGAGAGAGACAGAGCATGAACGGGGGAGGGGCAGAGAGAGAGGGAGACACAGAATCGGAAACAGGCTCCAGGCTCTGAGCCATCAGCCCAGAGCCCGACGCGGGGCTCGAACTCACGGACCGTGAGATCGTGACCTGGCTGAAGTCGGCCGCTTAACCGACTGCGCCACCCAGGCGCCCCTCCACATAACTTTAAATTTACCATCTTAACAGTTGTAAGTATGGTACAGTTGAGTAGTGTTAAGTGTATTTGCACCGTTGTGCCCAAGACCTCTAGAACTTTTTATCGGGCCGTACTGAAACCGTACCCACCAAACACTAATTTTCCCTCCCCCCCAATTCCCCACCTTGACACCCACGTCACCTTCTACTTCTGTTTCTATGATTTTTGACTACTTGAGACATTTCATATGAGTGGAATCATACAGCATTTGGCTTTTTATGATGGGCTTAATTGCTTAGCAAATATCCTGCAGTCTCATCCATGTTGTAGTATGACAGGATTTCTATGGATTTCTTTTTGTTTGTTTGTTTGTTTGTTTAAGGCTACATAGTATTCCATTGTGTATACCTACCCCAGTTTCTTTATTCATCTTGCAGTGAATTTGGGTTCCTTCTGCCTCTTGGCTATTATGAAGAAGGCTGGGTAAACATGGGTGTGCTAATATCTCTGCTTTGAATTCTTTTGGCTATATTACTGGAAGTGGGATTGCTTTATCGTATGGTTTCTATTTTTTTTTTTTAATGTTTATTTGTTTTTGAGACAGAGAGAGACAGAGCATGAACGGGGGAGGGTCAGAGAGAGAGGGAGACACAGAATCCGAAGCAGGCTCCAGGCTCCGAGCTGTCAGCACAGAGCCCGACACGGGGCTTGAGCCCACGGACCGTGAGATCATGACCTGAGCCAAAGTCGGATGCCCAACCGACTGAGCCACCCAGGCGCCCCTCTATTTTTAATTTTCTTGAAGGACCTCCATACTGTTTTCCATAATGGCTGCACTATTTTACATTTCCACCAACAGTGCACAAAGGTTCTGATTTATCTGCATTCTCGCCAACTTGTTATTTTCTGTTCTTTTCATGTGGCCATCCTAATGGGTGTAAAGGTCGTATCTGAGGGTAGTTTTTGATTTGCATCTCTCTTATAATTAGTGATGTAGAGCATTTTTTTAAAAAAATAAACTTGTTGGCCATTTGTATATCTTCTTTGAAGAATTGTCCGTTCTAATCCTTAGCCTGTTTTTAAAAATTATATGTCTTTTTGTTGTGGGTTGTAGAAATTCTTTATAAAAATAGAACTACCCTGTGATCCATCAGTTGCACCACTGGGTATTTACTGAAAGGATACAGAAATACTAATTAAAAGGGATACGTGCACCTTGATGTTTATAGCAGCATTATCAACAATAGCCAAATTATAGAAACAGCCCAAGTGTTCATCAACTGATGAAGGGATAAAGAAGATGTGGTATATATGTACAATGGAATATTACTCAGCCATCAAAAAGAATGAACTCTTGCTGTTTGCAACAACATGGATGGAGCTAGAGAGTATAATGCTAAGCCAAATAAATCAGTCAGAGAAAGCTACGTGTGCCATATTATTTCACTATGTGGAATTTAAGAAACAAAATAAATGATCATAGGGAAAAAAGAGAGGCAAACCAAAAAACAGTCTCTTAACTATACAGAACAGACTGAGGGTTACCAGAGTGGAGATGGGTGTGGCATGGGTGAAATAGGTGATGGGTATTAAGGAGGGCACCTATTGTGGTGAACATCAGGTGTTCTATGTAAGTGTTGAATCACTAAATTCGATTCCTGAAACTAATATCACATTGTATGTTAACTAACTGAAAATTTTTTTAAATATTTATTTATTTTTGAGAGAGAGAGAGAGAAGGAGCAGGGGGCTGAGAGAGAGGGTGACACAGAATCCGAAGCAGGCTCCAGGCTCTGAGCTGTCAGCACAGAGACTGATGCAGGACTCAAACTCAAAAACCGTGAGATCATGACCTGAGCCAAAGTCAGATGCTCAACCAACTGAGCCAACCAGGTGCCCCAACTAACTGAAATTTAAATAAACCCTCGAAAAATCAATTCCGGATGTTAGCATCAGATGTATGTTTTGCAGATATTATCTCCCATTTCAGAGGTTGCCTTTTCACTCTATTATTTGCTTTGATGCTCAGAAGTTTTAAAATCTGATGTAGTTCCATTTGTCTGTTTTGCTTTCATTGCCTGTGCTTTTTGTTCTGTTCAAGAAATCATTGCCCAGGGCGCCTGGGTGGCTCAGTTGGTTAAACATCTGACTCTTTTTTTTTTTTTTTTTTTTTAAATATAATTTATTGTCAGATTGGTTTCCATACAACACCCAGTGCTCATCCCAACAGGTGCCCTCCTCAATGCCCATCACCCACTTTCCCCTCTCCCCCACCCCCCATCAACCTTCAGTTTGTTCTCAGTATTTAAGTCTCTTATGGTTTGCCTCCCTCTCTCTCTGCAACTCTTTTTTCCTCCCTTCCCCACCCCCCCCATGGTTCTCTGTTAAGTTTCTCAGGATCTGCATATGAGTGAAAACATATGGTAACTATTTTTCTCTGCCTGACTTATTTCACTTAGCATAATACCTTCCAATTCCATCCACGTAGCTACAAATGGCCAGATTTCATTCTTTCTCATTACCAAGTAGTATTCCATACACATCTGACTCTTGATTTCAGCTCAGGTCGTGATCTCACGGTTGTGAGATTGAGCCCTGCTTTGGGCTTTGTGTTGAGTGTGGAGCCTGCTTAAGATTCTCTCTCTCTAGCTCTCTCTCTCTCTCTCTCTCTGCCACCCTGCCCCCCACTCTCGCCGGTGCTCTCTCTCTCAAATAATAATAAAAAGAAATCATTGCCCACACCAATGTCATGAAGGTTGTTCTCTGTTTTCTTCCCGGAGTTTTATGATCTTAGGTCTTCTGTTTGGATCTTAATTTCATTTTAAGTTAATTTTTGTTTATGGTGTAAGATAAAGGTCCAACCTCATTCTTTTGCATGTGGGTATCAGTTTTCCCAGCACCATTTGTTGAAGTCCTTTCCTGACTGTGTAATCTTGGCACTCTTTTCAAAAATCATGTAGCCATTATACAGGGTTTATTTTTGGGCTCTCTCTGTCTTCCACTGGTCAGTATATATGTCTTTACGCCAGGACCACACTGTCTGATAACTGTTGTTTCCTAGTACGTTTTGAAATCAGGAAGTGTGCGGCCTCCAACTTTGTTCTTTTTGGATTCTTTTGGCTATTCAGGGTCTCTTGAGATTCCATATGAATTTCAGGGTTTTTTTTTTCCTTTCTGCAAAAAATGCCATTGGGATTTTCAGAGGGATTGCATTGAATCTGTAGATTGATTTAGGTAGTGTGGACATTTTAACAATACTGAGTCTTTCAGTCCAGAGCATAGGATGTCTTTCCATGTATTTGTATCTTCTTTGATTTCTTTTTGCAATATTGTGTAGTTTGTAGTTTACAAGTCTTTCACCTCCTTGGTTAGGTTGGTTCCTAAGTATTTTTTCCTTTGTGATGCTCTAGTAAATGGGTTTGTTTTTTTAATTTCTTTTTCAGAATGGTCATTGTTAGCATATAGAAATGCAACTGATTTTTGTTATGTTGATTTTGTATTCTGAAACTGCTGAAATCATTAGTTGTAACAGGTTGTGTGTATGTGTGTGTGTGTGTGTTTGTGTGTGTATTCTCTAGAACTTGTTGCATAATTTTGTGTCATCTGTGAACAGATAATTTTAGTACTTGTTTTCTAACGTGGATGCTGTCTTTCTTTCCTGGTTTAATTGCCCTGGCTGGGATTCCCAGTAAACCTGTTGGATAATAGTGGCAAATGGGGGCATCTTTGCCTTTGTTTCTGCTCTTGGAGGGAGAGTTTTCCATCTTTTGCCATTGAATATGATGTTAGCTATGGACTTTTCATATGGCTTTTGTTATGTTGAAGTAGTTTCTGTCTGTTCTAGTTTGTTAAGTGTTTTTATCATGAGAGGGTATTGAGTTTTGTCGAATGCTTTTTCTGTGTTAATTGAGGTGATGTGGTTTTTGTCCTTCATTTTGTTAATACGGTGTATGACATTGATGGATTTTTGTATGTTGAGCCATCCTTGCATTCCAGGGATAAATCCCAGTTGGTCGTGGCATATGATGTGTTTTTTGATGTGTTGTTGAGTTCAGTCTGGTAGTATTTTGTTGAGGATTTTTGTGTCTATATTCATCAGGGATACTGGTCTGTAGTTTTCTTGTTGTGCCAAGGAATGAGTTTGGGAGTGCCCCTCCTCTTCAATTTTTGGAAGAGTGTGAAGAGACTGATACTAATTTTTTCAATTTTATTTTGGTAGAATTCTCTGCTGAAGAAGCCATCTTGTCCTGGGCTTTTTCTTGTTGGGAAGTTTTTTCTATTACTTGCAGTCTCCTTGTTATAGCTCTGTTCAGATTTTTAAAAATTACTTCATGACACAGTCATAATACATTCTATGTTTCTGGGAATTTATCATTTCTTCCAGGCTGTCCAGTTTGTTTACATATAATTATTCGTAGTAGTTTTCTATAATCCTTTTTATTTCTGTGAAATCAGTTATGTCCCTTTCTTCACTTACTACAGTTACGTTAGGCTTCCCCCTTTTGTTTTTCATTATCCTAGCTAAGAGTTTGTCAATTTTGTTGACCTTACTAAAAAGCCAAGTCTTGGTTTCATTGATTTTTTTTCTGGTTTTCTGTTCTCTGATTTATCTCTGCTCTCTATTTTTCCCTTCCTTCTGCTAAATTTGGGTTAGTTCTTTCTTTTCTCCCCCTGATTCCTCAAAACGTGAAGTTGGATTGTTGATTTCTTCTTTTTCAATGTCAGCATTTACTACCACAGATTTCCCTCTTACGACTGCTTTTCTGCATCCTGCAAGCGTCGGTATGCTGTGTTGTTTTCATTTGTCTCCAAAGTTTTCTAAATTCCTCTCTGATTTGTTTCTTTGACCCTTGGGTTAAGAGTGACTTGTTGCATTTCCAAGTATGGGTCTATTTTCCTTTTTTTTCTTTCTGCTGTTGATTTCTAGTTTCATTCCATTGTCAGAAAAGATATTTTATATAATTTCAGTCTTCTTAAATTAATTTTGTGCTCTATCCTGGAGAATGCTCCCTGTGTACTTGAGAAGAGTGTGTATTCTGCTGTTGCTGGTTGGAGTGTTCTGTGCCTGTCTGTTAGGTCCACGTGGTATGTAGTGCTTTGTGGTTCAGCTGCTCTTTCCTTATTTTCTGTCTGGCTGTTTTGTCCATAACAAAAGTGGGGCTTTGAAGTCCCTATGAATATTGTGTTGCTGGTTCTTCCTTCCGTTCTGTCAATGTTTGGGTCATGTATTTGAGAGTTCTGATGTTAGGTGCATGTGTGTTTATAATTGTTGTATCTTTCTGGAGAATTCACCCTTTTGTCATTATATGATGTCCTACTTTGTCTCTTGTGACATCGTCTGCCTGAGAGTCTGTGGAGGCTGCTAGAACATGACTACCTTGCTCTCTTTACATTCTCAATTGCACGAAATAGCTTTTCTCTGTTCTTTCCCTATTAGCCGGTGGGTATTCTTAGAACTAAAGTGAGTCTCCCAAACTGCATGTAGCTGGATCTTATTTATTTATCCATTCAGCCCATCCATTCACATGTAATTACTGATAGGGGAGGACTTATTTCCACTTGAATTGTTTTCTGTGTGTCTTATACCGTTTTTGTCCATCTCTTCCTCCCTTGCTGCCCGCTGTTGTATGCTTTGTGGGTTTTGGTTTTTTTTGTTTGCTTTTGGTAGTGACAGGTTTTGATTCCCTTCCCATTTCCCTTCATGTCTATTTTAAAGAGATTTTCTTTTTGGTTACCATTGAAATTACATAAAACCCCTTAAAGTCTTAAAGTTATAACAATCCATTTTAAACTGATAGTAACTTAATTTCAGTCTCCTGTAAAAATTCCATGTTACACCTCTGTGACCCCAACCCCATTTATGTTGTTGATGACACCTATTACCTCTTTTTCTATCAGTGTATAGATTAGCATAGATTTATAATTACTTTTATGCTTTCGTTTTTAAATATCTACACCAGATTTAGAGTGATTTACATGCCTACATCATGTTACTTCCAGATTCTCTATATGTATCTTTTCTCTTCCCAGGGAGTTTTATATTTTCTGTGGTTGGATTTAATGACTTGTGAGATGTTCTATAGCTCTCTGAATCTGTAATTGTGAGGACTCCCAACAAAGCAGATTATTCAGGGAGGAACAGGAATCTTCTAAATTGGTATCCCACTGTGTGGAATGTTCATAGTCATTAGGGTAGAATATGATTCTTGCTCAAATAAGTGAAGGCATAGTGAGTTGATGTCCATACACAGGGAAATGGAGGTGTAGACGCAGTGTATCCATGCATGGGAAGTTCAGAAGGAATGTGGGAGGGCAGTATGAATTTAACAGGGATGCCTTCCAGAAACATAACACTGACTGGAAGAGGGAGGTGCAGAATGTTTATAGTGTTGTGTCATTTGTGTTGGGCACATGCACACACACAGCATATTTACTAGTCTTTTTTGAGTATGTAAAAATCAACATGTGACAACAACAAACATCTGGAAGGATGTACTTCCAGCTCATAATAGTGGTTATGAGGAGGCTGGCGGGGACCAGGACTGGAGAATGGGTGTCAGAGCTGTTTTGCCCTACCTGTAATGTTCTGATTTTTAAAAGGGAAGATGTGTTCATCTTTTCGTGGAGGAGTTCCTTTGCCCCAGGACTCCTCAGAGGCTTTAGTCAGAAATGCATAGGAGTTCCCAGATGGTCATTGTGGCCACCAAACCCTCCCCTGCTGACCAGAACAGGTCAGCTGGTCACCAGGTTGAGAAATGCTCTATAGGAAGCCATGTAGATATACATGGATAATCTTCATGTATGGAGGTGTGGAGGTGTGGGTGAGGGAGGGGACAGACTTCCCCTCAATTCTGCCCGTGAGCTTGGTGTGCCCAGGACAAGGGGACTCTCCAGTACTGAACAGGCGAACCGTGCTGAGCTGCTCACTCCACCTGGCTCTGGATGTGTGGACTGAAGCGGGCAAAGCTGCCTGGGCTGAGAAAGGTCAGGGCAGCAGTGGGTCCCCGGCCTCTCTCCCTCCCTCTGCTCCAGGCACGGGCCTGTGACACTGCCCCTGTCTCCCACAGATTCGGTGAGCCTTGCCTATCAGCGGGTCCAGAAAGTAGACTGCACCTCCCTGAGGCCCGTCCTCATTCTGGGGCCCTTACTGGACGTGGTGAAGGAGATGCTGGTGAACGAGGCGCCCGGCAAGTTCTGCAGATGCCCCCTTGGTAAGGGGCACCCTCTGTGCCTACTGGGCTATGTCCACCTGTCCCCTGGGGCTGCGTTCCACAGTGTTTCTGAGTCCTCCTGACTTGGGTCACATTGCTGTGTGCCTTCCGGATCTTTCTCTGGAAGTAAGGATGGCAGAACTGCTCTTCTGCACAGTGTCCTTGCCCAGAATGTGCTGGGACAGCTCACCATGCCAGGGGGCATCCTCATTCCCGTGTCTGTGCTTTGCAGAGGTGATGAAGGCCTCCCAGCAGGCCATCGAGCGGGGCGTCAAAGACTGCCTGTTCGTCGACTATAAACGGAGGAGTGGCCATTTTGATGTGACCACGGTGGCTTCCATAAAGGAGATCACAGAAAAGGTACCTGTTGCCTCAGACCAAGGGTTAGGGTTTGAGCATTTGGGCTTGGATGCCTGGCCCTTTTGGATCTCTGCCTTGCGTGTTTCTTGGGCCTTCGGTGAACTTGCCTGTGTCCCTTTAGTCCAAGTTGCTCTCCTCGAGGGTTGCCCCCACTGCTTTTGTGTGCTTCCACGGTCACCAACAGGATGCTAGTCCCTGCGCACATGTCACCTCTGTCCCTCTGAGGGGATCTGATGGGAGCTTTGAACTCTAGGAAAGCCCCACACGGGGGATTCTACAGCAGGGTCCTGCATCTGCTCTGCTTATGTGCAGACGTGTTTATGTGTGCCTTACTCTGGGGACAGGGCGCCCAGCCTCCATCAGGGTCGCTGCCCCTGAAAGGATTAAGAGCCATTTCTGTGTGTCTTTAAGGCTCTTGAAGGTACTGGGGTTCGTTTGCCAGGCAGCATGAGGAAAAGTGGGGAAATCTGGAAGGGATATTGGAAAAGCAGCTGTTGAAGGTGTGGCTACTCCTTGGTGTCCTCCTCACTGAGTGAAGGAGATGGATGTGCTCCAGTTAGGGGTGCTCCAGGAAGGTGGAAAGCTGGCCGACGTTGGGCTCCCTCTCTGCAGCTTGCGGGCATCGGGGAGAGCCACGTGCAGAGGGCCCGTGGTCTTTCCTTGGCTCACACTCTGCCCGCAGGCTCAGGGAACCCCGGGGCACGTTTCAGTCACAGCCACTCAAAGACACGCACTCCCCTTCCCCGGGGCAGGCCCTGCTGAATCTCCATGTCTTCTTTTGCTCAGTCTGGCAGAAGTTAGGCTTCTGAGGCCCGGCTGCGGGTGGGCTTTAAGAAAGTTCCCTGTATCTGGGCAGAGGAAGGACAGAAGGTTTGGAAGTGGGCCGTCCAGACCCCACTCCACCCTGGCTCCGAGCCTTGACCACCATCAGAGTTGACAGCTTGTGGGGGAGAGATTTTCTGGGGTAAAGCTCCCCACGGTTTTTCCTACGTGGTCTTCGTGGAAGACTGGTCATGCTGCCTGGTTCACGGGTGAGACCTTCGTGTTTGTGTATGGAGTGAGGGAGAGCAGTGTGGGAGAGGTGGGACCCAGCAGTGGCAGAGAAAGGCAGGAGGTGTCCTCAGAAGGGTGTCAGTGTTTCTGAGGCCCAGCCCACCGCCCCCTGCCTGTCCCGGGGCACTTACTCTTCCCCCTCCCCCCCTCAGAACCGGCACTGTCTCCTGGACATCTCCCCCCATGCCATCGAGCGGCTGCACCACATGCACATCTACCCCATTGTCATCTTCATCCACTACAAGAGCGCCAAACACATCAAGTAGGTGCCCGGCTCGGCGGGGGCTCGGCAGGGGCCTTGCTGGGGATGGGGCTGCTGGCTCAAACGCTAGGCAGTGGGGGCGGACGTGGGAGAATGAGACGGGCAGTGTGTGTGGGACCCTCCCCGTCTCAACGCTCAGTCAGGCAGGGCTAACCAAGCACAGCCCTCCTCCCACTGCACCTTTGCCCTCTCTGGTTGCTGCCACGGTTCCCGGAGTATATGCGGCTTTGTCTGCTCTGCTTCCTGGGCGTCCCACCCCTCTTTGCCCTTCCGCCTCTCAGCTTGGTGCTCACGAGGACACGGTGACTAGCTGACCTGGGCTGGATCCAGGTCTGCTAGGAGCTGGCTTGGGTCATGGATGAGCCTTTGTTTTCACTGAGCTTTAGTTTTCACACTGGTTGGGCTGACAGCTCGTCAAGCCCTCCCCTCCATTTTGCTTTTCTGTGCTTCTAAGCTTCCGGTTCCTGCACCTAGGGACCAGCTGGGGGTCAGGGGGGTCTGTTCTCTGTGTGCCTGCAGTGGGGCGCCCACCTCCCCCCTACTGCCCAGAGCACTCCATGGGGCCTGCAGGCTGTCACTGTGCTTTACCAGAGGAGCGCATGGGGCCCTGTTGACAGAGGCCCTGTTACTCGGGAAGGCGGAGGGCCCGGGGAGGCAGGAGACTCAGCCTGCTTCTCTGGATGTCTGATAGGGAGCAGAGAGACCCCATCTACCTGAAGGACAAGGTGACTCAGAGGCATTCCAAAGAGCAGTTCGAGACGGCTCAGAAGATCGAACAGGAGTACAGTAGATACTTCACAGGTAGGTGTGGTCTGGCCTTGTCCACCCGGACTTTTACACAGGCAGCAACAAGCTCATCTCACAGCACAGGTGCCGAGCGTAGAGCTCTAGCATTCTAGTTGGTGGCTGTGGCCATCTGCCCTTCACACCCTCCGGGGCGCTCCACTCTTGCCGTACAGTTTGGCGAAGAAAAAGCTGCACTCTTACCAGCTTTGATCTTCGAAGCACCACAAACCGAAAGAAGCACTTCACTTTGTGGCTTTCAACCTCTGATGAAACCAGTCGTTTGTGGTGGGGTTAATGAACACTGGGCTCGCAGAGGCAAGGACCGTGATTCTAATTCACTTGTAGGGACTGTTGTGATCTGGTTTTGTGTTTCTTGTGCAAAACAGTGGGTCTCAAAAACCAGACTCGGAGCTTCTATGTATGTGTATGGGAGTTTCAATCTCCAATCTGTCACAGACCAGTATTTAGTCAAATATGTTAGTGATTACTAGAGAAATGAAAATTTAAAACTCCAAAACTTACAAAATATAACCTTTGACTTTCTTCTCTTAGTTTCAACAGACATAAAATTACTCTTGTCACAGTTCGACAGCAGTTTCTAAATGCTCCCTGTCTATTTCTGTCCATACCTGTGGGAAGTGGCCGGGGACCGTTTTGTCTACCGGTGCTGTTCCATGGAGCACACTGAGAGCTCTGGGCTAGTGTCTACGGGACCTCTGGTGTTGAAAGCCTGCAGGGCAGGGCTGGCCATAGCTGGGGACGTATCATCATCTTGCCTGGGAGTCTTCACTGGCCTATGGGGATGCCCCGGCTCCTTAAACTTATTCTTGTTTCTGGAGAATCCTGCTGCTGATTGAACCATCGCAACAGAGCCCCAAACTGCTTTCCCATGTGCCAGGCTCCACATTGCAAGACTAGGCAAGCCCCACCCAGGGCATGCGGTGAGAGTGTGCAGCTGGCGTGAGTGGGCAGATCCTGGTCATCCCTGTTACAGGGGCCCACGAAGCCTGGCAAAAGAAAAAAATTTTTTTAAAGTTTATTTATTTTGAGAGAGAGCGTGAGTGGGGGAGGGGCAGAGAGAGAGGGAGAGAGAGAGTATCCCAAGCAGGCTCTGCACTGTCAGCGCAGAGCCCAACGCGGAGCTCGAACCCACGAAACCGTGAGATCCTGACCTGAGCCAAAACCGAGAGTTGGACGCTTAACCAACTGAGCCACCCAGGCGCCCCTGAGCCTGGCAAAATTTGACACCAACCTTCATCTGAGCCCGCATTTTCAGCATCCTACTACTCAACAGCTGAGCAGAGGGACAGATAAAAAAACCAAAGTTATTTGCACTCAACTCTTTTCTTTCTCTTCCCCAATTTCTTGCTGATGGAAGAGAGCGAGGAAAGAAAACCAAGCAGCTCTAAACAGGCAGAAAACCAGAAAGAGTAAAAGATGTATTTATTTGCCACAAGCCTGGGGTCTCACTCACTCTGAACTCAATGATGTGTTTGGGGGCTCTCTTGCAGGGGTCATCCAGGGAGGAGCCCTGTCGAGCATTTGCACTCAGATCTTGGCAATGGTCAATCAAGAACAAAACAAAGTCCTGTGGATTCCAGCCTGCCCGCTGTAGAAGAATGCCACGCTAGAAGTCGCTGCGGCTTGTCTGCCGGCATAAACGTCTGGCCCAGCTCCTTCTCAGTGACTGAAAGTACAAGTCTATCTGTATATAAACATGGAGGGGAAGGACCTGTGCACATGGACTCCGGAAGCATCTCCTCTGTAGACCCAGGGCCACAAGTGAACAGGATCCGGGCCGGCCATTGGACTGCCTTCCTCTCACACATGTGCTTTAAGACGAAATAAAAAAACACAAAAGACTTTTCGATAGAGGGGTTCAACACCACCCTTTCTTTAGCCAGCCGATCAGAGATGCTGCAAAGACAACCTTTCAGATCACACGTTTACAAGCCTTTTCTAAGTATTGGTTGCTTATGTTTACTTGAACGGCTCCATGTTGTCGGTGCCCAGCCCTATCCCTCTGTCAGCCACCCCCCGTGTTGCTTTGGTGTTGGGTTTTGTTCCTGCTTTTAGCAAAATGACTCTGGAACCTCGCTGGGGCCCACTTTGCTCTGGGAGGTTCCTGTCGGTGGGACCAGAGCTTCAAGAAACTTCCCACTCCACGGTGGCACCTCTCCTGGAAGGGACACGGTGACTGCACAGGCTTAGCCGCTCTTGTGGCAGGACCAGTGCCTTTGTAGGGCCGAGTCACCAGCAGCCGTGTTCTCCCTTCCTGCGCCAGGAAGACCGCGTAGGCTTCCTGCACCCTCATTGCTCGGGCTTTCTGTCCTACCTTCCGTGTTCTCTCATTTCTTCTCCATCTGTGATTGTTGCGTCCGCATTCTACCTGGGGTCACCACCACACCGTAGTTCTGGGCAGGGTGTTAGTTAACCGAGGGCTGGTGTGTGCTACTGGGACCTCTTCAGCTTCTGTAAATAATGACCGCTTTATCAGTGCAATTTTTGCAGGGTAACTCTTAAACGCTGGGGGCTGGGGCAGGTACATCAGCTGTCTCTGATGTGAAGACACTCGTGTTTCAGACTTTGAACCCAGAGCGCTTAGGGGAAGCTTAATGCCGAGTGTCCTCACTGTCAGACATCTAGAGAGCGGCTGAGGACCTTCTTAGTCCCGGTGACCGTGTTCCCAGCATAAACACGACCCCACAAGAACGTCTTTGTTGGGGGTTTTGTTTTGGTTGGGTTTTCTTCTTTTCTTTTCTTTTTTCTTTTGGTTTTTGTTTTGTTTTGTTTTTTTTTTTTTTTGCACTTCTGATGCTGGATATCTCCGGCTGAAGATTTGATGTGGTTCCTCCTTAAACTGTGCGTCCTGTTAATAATAGGTACTGTACTGGGCTCCGTGGAAGTGTCACTGGGGTAGGACCTATATTTTAATACTATTCCTAACATTTCATTTTACTAGCAAGAAATCTTTGATTTCATTTTATTCTTTGTAATTCTAGACACTAGATTGTAGATTAGCCAAACTGACATTTTTTTAAAAAAAGGGATATATTTTCTTGCACAGTTGTTCAAAAAGAGACATGTGTCAGTCCTCAGTGCTGCCCTTTGTTTCACAGGTACGCGTCGTCTTCTAGCTCAGACAACCAAGACAGACGGTGGGCTGTCTGCGGTCCCACCTGGTGCCCTCTGGCTGTCTCTCTGGGTTGCGGCCCGAGTGGGACTGTGATGGTAGTGTGCACAGGTACTGTTCTGACAGACTGGGATTTTCTGTACTAAAACCTTACTTTGTATCAAAAGTTACACAGACTTTAGTACAATAAATAAAGGTCAATTTCCGTAACTTGTTGAAATGAAGATACCTGTTTTTTAAATTGGTTTTCCGTCTGTTCCCCGTCCTTTGGCTCTCTGCATGTAGCCGGAATTGTCTGGTGTGCGAGGTTCTCTCCAGCGCCTGTGATACTCAGGAGCCCCTTTGACCTGCTGCCTGCACCCTCAGCTGCTTACATTCAGAGCTGTGAAGAGCAAAGGAGATTTGAAGGACAGAGATCCCCTAATGTCCTCAGTAAGGGGAGGAGGCCCAGGTCAGGCCCGGGGCTAAAGAAGGCCGCGCCTGGTGTGGGGGCTGCACTGTGATAGGACCCAGCATTGCAGTACCACGTAGGGCTCTCTGGAGTTCTGGGGTGGGAGGAAGCCCAGACTGGCCTCATTAGATGCGCCAAGGTCTGGGTCAGAGCAGAGTCCTTCTCCTCTGCTCTTTTTGCCTGGAGGCCTGCAGGGGCACCGCACCATGCCGCTGCGGTGACCTGGCCAGCGGGGGCTGACTTGGTGTTGGTATCTCCTTGGTCCTTTCTTGCTGGGTGAAGTTCCATCGTGGACCTGCAGTCTTGGCCTCACCGGTGGCCACGAGAGTCACAGGGCTGTGTGGACTGTGGCAGCTGAGGTGTGGGGGTGGGGGGCTGGTGCGGCTGGCCGGGGCCCAGAGGGCCTCCTCTTTTTGTCCACGTGCACCCAGCCATCGGGCTGCCCGGAGCCAGGGTGAGAGCAGCAGCGGCTGCACAGATTTTGTCACCCACCTGGCAAATGGGGGCAACGGCCACTTGTTTTAGCAGTGGGTCTTTTAGACTTATCTGTATTTTCCAAATCTCCTATAGGAAACTTGGTTTTCTGTTATGATTACAAGGAAAAAAACTACTATGGCTTTTAACAGTGGAGGCCCGCTGAGTTGCTGAGAGCCCAGAGCGCTTGCTTCTGGATGCTACAAAGTACCACTGAGGGAATTGGTGCTCGCCTCTAAGCCATGCCGAGACTGGGGCAGCGAGGAGGGCTGCAGAGGCAGATGGGGCTCTGCCCCAAGCAGGTGTCTGTCTCGTGCAGGCTCAGATCCTTCTGGAAAGGCAGAGCTGACTTTCGTCCAGCCGTGAGGCCTTGGATGCATCACACTCGTGGCCTCAGCACCTGGGCCTTTGAAGACAATGCAGGCTACGTCATCTCTAAGACCCTTCCCGTGCTGACATCCGGGGTAAGTGTGGGAAATGGGGCTTCAGCAGAACCCCAGCTCCGGGTAGCCTTTTCGGAGGTCAGAGGAGCTGCTCGACACCTCGTGCTTACGAAACTGACAGGGTCTGGGCTAGGAGCCAGGCTCCTCCCCAGAGTCTTGGACCTCTCCTTGGCTGGAACAAAGGGTTTGGTGCAGGGAAACCGACCTGCTGCCCGCCTTAGATGGACAGGGCAGAGGGCCACCTGGATCAGATACCAAGGATGGAGAGAAATACAAGGACGTGCAGGGCGGGCCTCAGAGCAAGCCTATGCCACCGGGGAGCGTGTGGCTGGCATCAGAGGGCTGATCCTCTCACAGGGCCTGCGGTGGCACTGCCCCCTGCCACTGGTGTTCGAACTTGCAGGTTTCATTGACCTTGTTTCGTCTCTCTATATCCTCACCGGCTCGTACCTGCCCGAATTAGTCTCTGGCCCTTTGATGGCTCCCCTTGATGTTCTCTTTGCAATTATGCATCTGTCTATCTATCTATCTATCTATCCATCTATCTATCTATCTATCTACAAATATTTCAACTGTGAAGTGTATCCTACATATAGAATAGTGTGTGCAATGTAATCGTACAGCCTAAACAACAATAAAATGGGCAGGGTGTTTCTCTTCAGGGAACGCAACACTACCAATCCTTCAGAAGGCCTCTTAGGCCCAACATGGTCAAATTCTCTGCCTTTTCCACCAAAGGAAGCTGTGCCCTGACTTGTAGTTTAATAATTTCCTTGCTTTTCTGTTTTTATCCCTGACAGAGAGATCTTGAAAGAATATAGTTCAGTGTTGAAAACACCTGGCATCCAGTACCAACTTAGCTGTGTGGGGAGAGAACAATATTGCCGCCATTAGATGAAGTTGGCCAGGAAGAGTAATGTGATCTCTGGGTCAGAGTGACTCTCAGCCCCCCTGGGAATTTACCGGAGCCCCTTCTGGGGGAGTCAGCACACAAGGTCTAGAATGGGCCCAGGGGCGGGGGGGTCGGGGCCGCCAGTCAGGGCACGTGGCAGGGGTACCTTCCGTACACGAGGTCCTCACCGTCTGACAGAAATGTGATCAGAGGACTTGGGATGCTGCTGCTTGCGTGCTCACCACCGCCGTCTGGATTTTGCCAGCAGCTCAAAGAGAGACACTTCTGTGGGATGGAATGCTGATATCTCAAGGTGATCTGCAGGGCAGGAAGTTTGTCAGCTCATGTCAAGACAAGCCTAGTAGAAATGAGAATGTGCACCAGGGTCACCGGATGCACTGCTCTTAGCAAAGCCACGTAGAGAGAGAGACACTGGTGCTAACAGCCCTTCCCGTTTCTGTCTTGAGTCCCTGCCCCAAACCCGACTCGTTGCCCTTGAAGAAGTCTGGTGCCAGCTCTCGTGCCAAAATCTCTCCTCTGCTTTCCTGGGGATTTTCATCATTTCTTTCTTGGGCTCTCCTCTCTCTTGACGGATCTCTTGTTTCTGGTGCCACTTGTGAGAAGAAAAGGTCAATATTGGAATTCTTTCCAATATTGGAATATCGGAATATGCAGGGTGACTTTGTTTACCTTCTCCTGACACCGTCTTTTAGAAGAGTTCTGAATTAAAAAGAAGAAAAAAATAGAAGAGTTCTGAATTAAGAAAAGAGTAGCCAAGTCTGTATTCACCATTGTCTCCAGATCGGTACATCTGGGTCAGGAGGCCTGGGAGGCAGCACCTCGATGCTAAGAGCCCAAATAAGAAGGAACTGCATCGACAACTGGCATGGGGCCTCAGTTATTCGTGTGTCAGCTGTACTTGACTGAGTCTCTCCATTTCTGATCCCCTGTCAGTATATTTTGTCATTTTGCTGTTCTTTCACACAGATTTACTCAACTTTGTCAGTCGCTTCTAGTGAGTTCTCATCCTCGCCACCTTGCTTTTAATTTCCAAGAACTCTTTATTTTCTGAATGGTCTTTTATTTTTTTAATATTTATTTTTGGGAGAGTGCAAACTGGGGAGGGGCAGAGAGAAGGGGACAGAGGATCCGAAGTGGGCTCTTGGGCTGACGGGTTGACAGCAGCGAGCCCAATGTGAGGCTTGAACTCACGAACCACGAGATCATGATTTGAGCTGAAGTCGGATGCTCAACTGACTGAACCACCCAGGTGCCCCTGAACGTTCTTCTTTATGTCATTCTGGATTTGTCTCCTGGGTACAATATTCTGTCTGAAGATAGACTTTTTTCTTTTGTCTTTTCTCCTGAATCTAATTTCTCCATTTTTTTTTTTTCCTATTTGTCTTGGCCTCAGCCTTGCACCCCAGAGGATTTGACCTCAGGTGTCTGGGAATCCTTGGGTGTCTGCTGAGGATTATCATGGACTGGCTGTGCCACTCATTGGGCAGTGTCAGTGATGAGCCCCTTACGTCTGCAGGAGTTAGTCGGATTCCCCAGAGGAGTCATTTGGGCTCTGATTGGAAGGGCAGGCCTGGCAGCATGTGTGGCGGCACTTTGGCCGGGGAAGGCCGATACTTGACATTCAGCATTCAATATGGCAGCACACAGCCACGTACTCCTTTCGTTTTCAGTGTGCCGCCAATCCTCTGGTCTGTGCCTGCCATTCCCTTGTCCAGAAAACCTCTCTTACGTTCTTCAGGGAGAAAACTTGCTGACTTCTGCTGAGTTGAGGGAAGTGCAGGAGCCCTGGAGTTTGGAATCTAGGAATAAGTCTCTTTCTGGCCTTCCGAAATTCCTTGAGTCTTCTCTCCACCCCAGGTTCTAGAAGTAACAATACCTCGGTTCCTTGCATTCGAGAATTCCTTGTTTTCCCTTGTTGTTTTAGGATCGGGCATGCTTAGGTCTGCTACATAACTTGCCACTGGCCCA
Source organism: Prionailurus viverrinus (assembly GCF_022837055.1). Classification (NCBI taxonomy): domain Eukaryota; kingdom Metazoa; phylum Chordata; class Mammalia; order Carnivora; family Felidae; genus Prionailurus; species Prionailurus viverrinus. Next base: position 38,467,807 of record NC_062571.1, on the reverse strand, counting down.
TCTCCTTTTCATCTTCTCTTAAAACAATTTTTTTTTAATGTTTATTTATTTTTGACAGATGGAGAGCATGAGTGGGGGGGGGGGGGAAGGGGGAGGGGGGGAAGACACAGAATCCCAGGCAGGCTCCAGGCTCTGAGCTGTCAGCAAGCACAGAGCCTGACATGGGGCTCAAACGCACGAACTATGAGATCATGACCTGAGCCCAAGTCAGATGCTTAACCGACTGAGCCACCCAGGTGCCCCTCCTTTTCATTTTCTAAAGTGACTTGGTGGTGGCTATTTCTCTGCTCTCCCTGTGTTTCTGGATTTATAGTTTTTTAAAAAGAAATCCTTTTCCTATATTTACTTTGTTTTAATAGAGGAACAAAATGTAGTGTATGTATCATTCTGTTTTCTTATCCCAGAAGGCAGGCTTACACTTTTTCATGTTCCTTTACACTTCTTTTGATCTCACTGGGGGCCTGGAAGGACCTCAAATGCATGCCTTTCAACAGCAGTGTCTCTTCCAGTTGGGGGGTATGTCGTTCAAGCCTCGACAGGAGAGGCAGGGCCAGCAGGAACCAGACCGTGGGTGTGTGAACATGAACCTGTGACAAGATATGGGCTTATGGGAGAGTGAGTGCTGGCGAGCAAGCGTGAGGTCCACAGGGCTGGGGGTCCCGCCTGCAGGTCCCGGGCAGGTGGGGCTCCTGGGCAGGGGACTGACAGAGGGAAGAGTGGGCAGGTTAAACTCCTCAGGGGAGCGGACACTGTTGTCCACACATGCAGCTTCTTCCCTTATTCCAGGGAGGTCTCCCCTTTACAGGCCTTTCTGCTTCCAAGGTCTTTTGACTGAATCAGGCTCACCCAGACTATCCAGGAATACTCCCTTGCTGTTAATGTCAGCTGATTAGGGGCTTTAATCGCAAGTGAAAAATCCCTTCATGGCCATGCCTAGCTGGGTGTTTGAGTCATGGAGGACTGTGGCCTAGCCAAGTCGACACCTCCAAAAAACCATTACAGGGGCGTTTACCAATCATTTACCTAACCAGTTCCCCACAAATGGGTGTTCAGATTAAGTTTGTTGTTTGTTTATAGATTCACTTAATCTAATCTTCATAGAAGCTTCAGTGTGGAGTCTGTACCTCACAGATACGGACATCAGACATCGAGAGGCTTTATGCAGTTATAGGAGATTGCCTGAGCCCTTTTCTAACGCCAGGTTACCTTTGGGATAAAACCAGTCTCGTGCTTATTTTGGAGTTCTCTTTAGCTTCGTACAGATGCTACCCGCTCTGAGGATGTTAATCATCTAAGCCACTTCACGCCTGCTTGAGTCTGTGAAAGAGGGACAGAGGTTCTGAGAACCAAGTGCCTGTGAGGGTAAAGGAGGGACTGGCAGGGCCCCTGGGGTCCAGCCACAGACTGGGGCGTTCTGCCGCTCGCGGTGTGGCATGGCCAGCGTCTGAGAATACATTATGGTCAAACAGCAGAATCAGAAGGTCCTCTGAGTTCAGTGACAATGCATGCTGGTCTTCGTTCTCTATGGAAATAATGAAAGTAATGTATCTAAAATTGCAAGATATTTTACTGAAAACGGCGGTCTCTTGACAAACAGCTTACTTTGAAAGATTATCTGCTAATACTTAGCATGAAGGTAATTTATGTTTAACTTTTGCATTTTGCAAGTTTACGTGTCTCTTGAAGTACACTAACTTTTACATTTTTGTGTTTGGAATGTATTTTGATAGCATTGTATAATTTCTAAACAGTTCCCTTTGTTCTTAGAAATCAGTGTCTTTTGAAAGATTCCATTTTAATGGCATTCTCAATCTCTTTGCAGTGTTACAGGGTCTAGACTAAGCAAGCGCCTCTCTAAGGAGGCTGCTGCTTGAGGTCCTCTTTTGTGGGGAATACAGTTGTTTCTTTAGAACCAAAAATCTCAGAGTTGAATCTGAAAGGTGTGTGTCCATGTACATATCATTGAAGATCAGAAGGCAGGGCCCTTATTTGAGGTCAAAGCCCAGATAATTGGCCCTTAAGAATGCAGGGAAGGAGCCTCTCAAAATGTCTACAAATGCAAAAGAACATGGATGGAAGCCTAGCAGGAGGACTTCTCTGGGTCTTTAGGAGGCTGCTAACTTGTTTTCCCCAACAGTGCAAGGAGGAGGGCCCAGGCATGGGGGAACAGGAGCGTATTGGCCTTCGTGCCAAAGCAATGCCTCATCCTGACTGGAGTCCATCCTTCAATCCCGTAACAGCAGGCTTGATTTCCTATGCTGTGTAACAAGTGGATTATGTGACGCTCTTGACGATGGTGGTATTCATGAGAGGTCAAGGGCTACTGCTTACCATCCAGCCGCTCGGCCAGCAGAAGTCACTGTAGCAGGCGCTCTGCACAGGCTACTGCGATCAAAGTTGTGTCAATATGCACAAGTGTCCCTGGTACACTCTTTGGCATTGTGGCTGTGTGGAGAAGGTAACGCCGGTGCTGATCACCTTCAAAGAGGTTGAAGGCCTTTGTGGTGTCTGTCCATTAGCAGGAACTGAGTCTTTGATCTGATCACTTACAGTTCTCTGCGCCAAACACTGATTGGGCCAGTGTGCGGCCTTGGGTTGGATCCTCATGATGGCTGTCATCCTGAGGTCAATCAGGGAAGGAGTTAGCGGAGGAGCAAGTCAAGATATGTCTGAATGTGCCCAGATGACAGCAGCCATCACCATCGGGGGAGCCAAAACCAACATTGGGATTGCGGTCCGCCAAGTGGAAGCAGACATTCAGCCATTCCTGCTGCAGTAGAAGAGGTTAAGAAGGCTGACAAACAGGCTCCATCAGATACCCTGGAGGGGTTAAACTCTCACACAGAAGGCTTTCTGATGTCCCCACAGCAGCCAGTTGGTGATAGAGCACACACCATCATGTGCTGGGTTCAAAGCCTTAGAATGGACACCAGGAGCTACAGTCACAATACTCGGGCTTGTTACTACGTTAGCTGGCAGGATCAAACATGGGCTCTGACCTCGAAGACATCCTCTAGGATGCACTTGGTGTCCTCAGGCTAGTCGAAATAGTCCGGTATGACAGCCAATCTATGGGGGGAAAATGCAGGGATGAAAGGCCAGAGGCCCACAGTGGGGGAGGTGTATGTCCCCTTGTTGTGAGGCGGCCCATCTGTAGGAAGTGCTGGGGGGCGGGAAAGGCTTCTTGGACTCTTTGTTGTGGTTTTGCCCCTGCAGGCCTCACATGACCCCGGGGGACCAGGTGGAGATGTGAAAGAAAGGAAGTGGCCGGAAACACCTCGGGTGATGAGGTGGGATGGGTGAGTAAAGGATTTCAGGATTTCAGTGGGCGGGACTGGAGGTGCCCCCTTGGCTTAGAAGATCTCTCTCTGGAAGGATCTGTTGATCAGGGCTTCCTGGAGTATTTTTTATTTTTTGCTTCCAAAGTAGAAAAGATATAAAAATGTATATTTTTATACATGAGATGTCTCCTCTCAGGTTCATTCCACCCTTCGTCCCAGAAAGAGGACAGACTTTCATCCTTGTCCCTATGGCTTCTTAAAGCAGACACCAGCTAAAACAGATGAGCTTCCCCACCCGCCCCTCTCATCCAGAAGGAACACACCCTGTATTCCGTATCCTACTTTTTTCTGCATAACCCAAAACGCTGGTGTGGCCTTTTGCTCTATATTGCACACACTACAATGGCAGCAGATGGGGCTCTTGTAGTTGAGAATGCAAATGCAGGTGCCATCAGTAGAGGTGGGAAAGTACAAGCCCATGTAAAGTGGGCACAAGGTTCACATCCCACCACAGAGAGCCCATTTCCCTGACAATGCCCCTCCGAAGATGGGCCAGAGATTGGGGTGGTGTTCGGGGTGAGGGGCAGGTGTGTGGAGTGGGCATCCCTGGGGCTACCACTATCTCCTGTCTTTCTTAGGTAGTGGAGAACAGGGAATGTGGTTGAAAAAGAAAAAAAAAAAAAAGGTTTAAAGATGTTCCATGTCAAGCCAGACAAGAAGCTCTGCTCTGTGCCCACATGTTGGGGGTGGGGGTGCTAGGAGAAGTCTTGGCCCCTGCTTTAGGGTTTGTGGGTAGTAATTTCTGTGCTTGTAATAGCCCTGGGTTCCCTGGGGTCATGGGGGGGTGGAGGTTTTCTGCTAGCACTCAACAAGTTAGAGTGCCCGCCTTGCCTCACGCCCTTGATCCTTATAGAATATCCTGAGCCGGATGTGTCGTCTAGGACCTTGAGGCACGAATGAGGGACTTGGACCAAGGGACACTGAGTGTTCTTCAAGGGTCCCGGAAAGTGAGGAAATATGTGATGCTGTCCAGGGAGGAAAATGGTGCTGCACTTCCTTCCCACTGGGCACTAGGAGAGGTTGGTGGCCCTGTGGCAATGCCACCATGCCGTGGGGGTGGCAATGCGGTTATTAGGATGCACTGTGGATTGTGACCGAACATAACCTGACAGAAAAAAGGGCTGGTCATGAGCCATGTGCACCACCATGGCAATGGGCCCTAATATTGCAGGATACCAACTATGTGCCATGTGTTACACCAGGTGACTTTCAAAGGCTCTGTGCTCTACGTTTTTTCCAGGGTTAAAATTCTTTATTCTTTTTTAACAATCAGTATTTGTGGCATTCTTTTATTCAAATTAAACTAAACTCATTTTTAGGAGGTCAATTTAATTAACCACATGTCTAATGAAAAGAGGATGAAACCCTGTCATTTTAAAGCAACAGGACATTATTTTGCATTATTGAGCCAGATATGCAAGAGTTAAAATTGCCTAGTTGGAGGCACTTAGTTAAAAAGCAAAAAAACACAAACTTTCTTTTTTTAGTTTAAAAAATTAAATTGTAGAGAAAAAATTAAGCCATCTTTTTCTTGTAAATATTAACAGGCACGTGGCAAAAAATGCAAATGGTATAGTATTTGCAAGAATTGATGTTAGATTCCATTGTCGTTGACATTGTGAGAGGTCTGGCTGTTACCACATTAAATGTGATCCCACTTAGCATCAGTAACAATTGTGGAAATAAATAGGAGCTGCTCTGATGAGAACAAGCCAGGGCTACTCCCAGCTTGCCCTAGGAAGGGAGTCAGCCCCCAGCACTTGCCTTTGGTAGAGACTCAAAGGCAGGCAGGAGAGTGAGAAAGCTGTGTGGTGGAAAAGGAAAGGGTCAGGTGTGCTCTGATCAGTCTGTTGGCCTGGGAAGCTGGAGGCAGGCTAACTAGCAGGGGGGCATCCTGCGTGATCAGTTAGGGTGCTTATTCGGCTTTCTGTGGTTGGTTTTACTAAGCTAGATGCCGAGGCAAAAATTACAGAAGCTGGCAGGTATTGACCAACTCTTGACCATTTGGAGCCAACTGTTATAGAGGTTGTCTGGCCTGGTGGCTACAGATTGTGGGTCCAAGTCCTATTTTTATATATGTCCTGCTGTTGTCCATTAATATATTCAATCTCATAATGGAATCACCAGCTATTATGATGAGATGCAGTGTGAAGTAAGGACATAGCATCGCCTGTGAGGCGTTTGTGCCAAAAATGTTTCACCTGGATCACATCAAGCCATTAAATCCAGGCACTGGTTTACAGGAAGTTTAGGGAATGAAGAAATAATCAGATCTACGATGAGGAGTATTCCACAAGGTAATCACCTGGTCTCTTCAGTGCGAGGTATAGAAAAAGGTGTGTGTGGGGGGGCTGGTGCGGGCAGGGTGGATGGATGGAAGAAACTTTTAAATTCAAAGTGTCTTAAGGACATATAACCGACTATAAGAAAAAAAGTTATGAGACATTTGGGAAACTTGAGGTTTGGATATGGACGCTGAGTGAAATTATATTAGGGAATGGGTCAAGATGTTGGGGTGCTAGGGCAATGTGTTGTGGCAATGCTGTCTCAATTCTTCAGAGGCACGGCGCCTAGTGTCATTTCCTTTGAAGTGGTTCAGCAAGGTAAAGATGAGGCCACGTGGCAAAATGTAGTTTTAGATCTGGATGGTGAGTCCTGGGTTTTCATCACAGAAAAGTGCACTTGTCTGAACTTCTTCCTGTAATGCTTAGAAAAGAGTATTTTGACCTGCTCTCCGTTCTACTTCCTTTAAATAACCACAATTACAATTTATGTCTATACAAGGAAGAAACAGACTTGTGTTCTCCCTTATATGTTTACTTAAGTAAAACCATAACCTGGTCGCTTGATTTTTCCCCACCAATACCACGGAGACTTCTCCATATCAAAACATGTGAATCTGCCTCTTCTTTTTATGACAGTATTTATTTGCATGAATGAACCATCATTTATTTAATATTGGTACTTTTTATAAATAGTTTTTCTGCTGTTAGAAGCATTATCTAATTCTCTCAAAGAGGGAAAGAGGCCTGAAAGGAAACAGGCTTGTTGCTGTCCCGAAGACACATAGCCAAGTGAGAGAGAGAACCAGGCTTTGAAGCCAAGTTCATGTTTCTAGAGCCCTTGACACTGTGTTCATAAAACAAGTGCTTCTTCTAGCATCCCCCCCTTTTGGGACTGATTTGTCTTCGGCCTCTCAGAGACTGACCTGTCACCTGGTGTGTAATATGGGGGCATTTGATCAAGAGTCAAAAATACCTCAACTGATTTGTACCTAACAATGGATGCGTCACTTTAAGCGCTTATCTCTGATATTTAGTGTCCTTTTTTATAAATGGGCCTGCTACTTCCTTACAACCAATAAAATAATGCCTTTGAAGGATGAGGCACAAGCAGGGACCGCCCGGACCACTGCCTGGAAAGCTGAACATCCCCGTCGCTGCCATCAATAGAAGATGTTCCCCACACAGTACACTTCTAATTCAGGTTTCCTGTGACCGCTTCTGGTAGAGTCATCTGTCCGCACCCTAGCTGTAAGGGAGCCCAAGAAAGCAAATGTGGGTTTTTAGCTTGGGGAGGCAGGACCCCCTAACGTGAGGGATTTCCCATATGGAGGAAGGCTATTCAAAACGTGCTGGGCAGGGACACCTGGGTAGCTCAATCAGTTGAGCGGCCGACTGGGTCAGGTCATAATCTCACAGCTCGTGGGTTCGAGCCCTGCATTGGTCTCTGTGCTGACAGCTCAGAGCCTGGAGCCTGCTTCAGATTCTGTGACTCCCCCTCTCTCTCCCCCTCCCCCACTTACACTGTGTCTCTCTCAACATTAAAAAAAAAAAAGGTGCTGGGCAGCTTCAAGCAATAAATGTACAGCATGAGTCTAAATGCCTTAAGATAAATGTGGTGCATTCGTAACATGTAATATGCAGCCATTTCATAAGCCCCTTTTGAAGAACATTTAATGGCATGGAAAAATGCTCAAAATATAGTCAATGAAAAGATATAGAAAACCATTCATCGAGGGTGGTCTCATTATTTTTAAAAAGATGTGTAGGGGAAAAGCCTTGTAATATAGGTGCCCGTGTGGGTCCTCTGAGAAGCAGGTGCCAACATGGGATTAGACATACAAGAGGTTTATTGGGGAAACGCCTGTGAAGGGTAAAAGGGGAGGGAGTTGGCACGCAAAGAAGCCTTCAGCTGGCAGTGGGCCCGACTCCTGTGACAGAAAGAGGGAAGGAAGGACCGAGAAGGAAGAGCCTCAAACTGCAGTGCAATTCTGAGAAAATCTCAACCGGGCCAAAGGCCCCAAGCAAAGCTGCGTTTGGAAGGTGCTAGAAGAGCCCTGCATTTGGCAGGAGGGGGCCGGCATGACTACCTCTGCCTGGATAGCAGCCCAGGGGAAGCAGGGCCTCGGGGCTCGTGGGTGCAACAGCTGAAAGCGGTCAGTCTGGGGAGGAGATCTGCCCACAGCAGGTTCTCTTGAAGGAGAGTGGGTGATGCGTCTTCACGGCCACCACAACGTACTGACGAAATGAGGGGTGGCTTTTGAGCTGGATTCTTCGCACATAAGAAGTATGGAAAGCTACGGTTGTTAAAACTGCCCAAGTAACTCCTTTGCTGCTCTTTGAAATCCCTTACTACTGGGAAATGCCACCAGGCATGCAATGTACATCCAGCACAAATACATGTAACCAAGGTTCGGGTGGAGAGCCCAGCACTGCCAGCTCCGGTGGGGGGGGGGGGGGGGCACAGCCCCAAGCGGCCCCCTGGCTGGGCACGTGGAAGCCCCCGAGGAGGGGCCTGTAGCCGCTCTTTACAGCAGCTGACTCTGTGCTACCCGTCACGCTTTCCCACCCAAGTTTGTGCTTTTCCTCCACTTGCCACTTTTTAAAATGCAGTTTGCAACTTGGTTTTCCTGAAAATCAGCCTTAAAAGAGGATGCAGAAAACACCCAATTGTTTTCTTTCCTATCATTCTACAGTTTTGAGCTCTAAGTTTTGGTGCTTTTAGAAAAGTGAGGGTCCGTCATCTGGAAAACCAGCCCATATATGTGGAGAACTTCATTTCTATGATTTGGATGTCAGTCAACTCAGATTTTAAACCCTCCTATCTGCCAAGGGCGTCTTCTATTGGGCGTATTCCACGGTCCCTAAATTTAGTTTCGGCGGATTATAAAGACCCATGGGTATCTCAGGGACCCTTTTGAATAAGCCAGATCCTAAAATGTCAGTACTTAAAGAAAATTGGAGATTATCTGTTCCCAGCCTTATTGGTTCAGAGTGGGGAAACTGAGACTTGCCTGAAGGCTCAGCACCCTTCAGGGGCTTCTGCTGCCACGAAGATGCGCTCTCCCTGCCTCCCCGACATCAGCGTGACTGCAGGGTTAGTAACGTCAGCCTGCGGCCTCGAGGCCAGGGGCTGCCTCCCATCCCTGGTCAGCACTTCTCCCCCGAGACAAAAAGAAGTGGAAGAGAGCAGGGAACCTTGGTAAGGGTGGGTGAGTCTCTCCGGGCTGTAGGCGTCGAATGAGAGATTCTCAACTAGTTGTAAGCTCAACCGTGGGCAGCCGGAGGCGTGACGAACTATGATGTCCTGAGGCAGGCGGAGGAAAAACAGTAACGGTAATAGCTTGTGGCCCTTACTACATGCCACCCTTCCCTAGGTGCTTCATATATATTAACTTACAACACTGTTTGCTAGGTACCATTATCCCCATTTACAGATGGGGAAACTGAGGCACAGAGAAGTTGAAAAACTTATGCTTAAGGTCATAAACATGGCAATGCCAGACTCCATGCTCTTAACTCTTCCCCTAGAATGCCTGCCAGGCAATTGAGAAGGCGTTCATTCTCCTCCCAGATCTGGGCCACCCGGCCTAACCTGGGAGGAGGACCACTGTCTGCAGGAAATGGCAGGCATGCTGACCCAACAAGGCACATAGCTTTGCTAAGGGAAGTGGGAGCCAGAAGGAACGGGAACCCCCAGAGAACATGGAGCCTCTCCCCCATACTCAGCCAGTCCCAGTGAGGACCGTGGGCTCTGAAGTTATGCTTAGCTGCAGGACATCCTCAGGATAAAAACAGCTGCCTTTCTAGCCTCCTCATGCCCTACCTAGAGGGCATGTGAGCCCTTGGGGCTAATGCCATGGCTGGAGGCTCAAAACAGCCAGCCTTGCCACTGTCCACTTCAACGTAGAGGCAAGATTGGCATCGGCCATTAGGGCAGGACCAGAGAGGGGCTGTGGGACCCTTTACTACACTGTGACCCTAGGGACAGGTGTGGTTCAGTGTGTATTCCTTCGGAGAGGTAGGTTCCCTTGGAATTGTACTTAGCCTTAGCCTTTGCAGCTGAGGGCCACCCCAAAGAAAAGATACCCAGAGAGGCATTGTCATGGTGAGGAACCTGGTTGGCCCCATGGGAGAATCCTGAGGATGGGACAGAGCATCTGAGTGTATGTGGGATTGCAGCACCAGCTCGTGACATCAGTGGGGATCCGAACCATCGAGAACACCATCCTATTCGCAGGCAAGAGGGTGTCTCACTGTTTGGGGTCAGTGGTCAGCAGCAACACTGTCTAGAAGCAGCAGAAGCAATGCCAACAAAATACGGCTGCTGGTTCCTGGTGGTTGCCCCAGGCCAGAGGAACAGGCTGGGCAACTCCAGGGAGTCTCTGGCAGCTTAAGAAGTCCCCAGGACAGATCCTGGGCTGGCCTATTAATCTAGAAGGCAGAAGGTCAGGAGTAGGTCTACACGAAAATGATAGAAAACGTGCTGTCAATTTGGCCACTGGAGCAGGCAGAATGCTCACACAGACGTAAGATATGCAGTCAGATTCCCTGAGCCCCTGCGGCTGTCCCTGAAGGCGCTACACAGTCCAGCCCTGCAGCAAACCCTGAGGATGAATCCAAAAACATTTTAGGGGGAACGTGATGCCTGGCTTCAAATATCTGCAGGACTATCAGAACCAGGCCCAAGGACAGAAGTTCCCGGAGGGGGGTTACAGCTCAGTTTGGGGAAGAGCTTTCTGGCTACTGCTTCCATTGTGTGGTGTGATGGGGCACTGAGACACCAGGCAGGGCAAGTGACTTGTGGATTGTCTGGGCTCGTGTCCTCGATATTCCTCCCTTACTAACCCGGTCCCGTCCCAGGTTGCAGCTCCCTGCCTGCACGCAGAGCTAGTCTGGGGGTTCCCAAAGGATCCCTCCCCAGATGCTCCTGCATGGCTCTTTGCAGGTGGGCAGCCCCTCACCCTGCACGTGGAGCTCTTCCATCAGCTCTCTGGGCTGCCCAGTCCCTGGCTCAGGACTGCTTCCATTAGCAAACCCAGGAGGAGGCCAAGTTCAAGTTCTCTCTGCACTGACTCTTTGGAATGTATGTTTGGGTCCCTGTAGATGAACCCCGTTGGGAGGAGGTTGAGAATACAGCCTCTGATGGCCGATTTAACACCTACTTATTAAAAATGACAACCGAAACGACTTAACGAAGTCTCACTGACACTCCTCTCGGAACTAGAAGAAACAGCAGCACACGTCCGCTGAGACGTAGAATGACAGCTTCTGTCCCAGCTTCCGTAGAAAGCCTGACCAAACTGCTTGGATGTAGTTAGTGGGAATTCTGATCTGGCTTAGGGCATGTGCATTGAGTAAGCAAGCCATTTGAAGTTTCTTGTATGACGTGTTAAGTTCTTCTCCGAGTACAGAAATCTCTTCTAAGTGCCAGACTTTTTCTTTTTTTTTTTTTTTTCTTTTTCAAGCCAAGGGAGTCAGCATTAAAAGGGTCTGCCTCACTGTGACCTTGCCAGAGTTACCCAAGTTCTTTGGGTCTCAGTTTTCCCATCTGTAAAGATAGGTTTGGGAAAAGGCATTGTGGAGGATCCCCCTAGGAGAGCAGTCAGCCTCATAAGGAGTCCTCGACCTTGTGGTATTTGGGGAGGAGTCCGTGGCCACGCTGATGCAGGTTGCCCACCCTTTGGATAGGGCAGCTGGCACTAGATGATGCCTCTTGGCCTGGACTAGGATGGGTTGAATTGGGGTCATAGGAAAAGTTGCTCAGAAGTCGACTGCGTCTCAGAGTGTGGTCTGACCAAGCAGAGTTGAGTCTGCCTGTGGCTGTGGTACTCTGGGGCCGGACCTTCCTCCAGTGTCCCCTCTACTTGCCTCCCGAGAATTAGGGCAGGGCCAGCACCCCACTGCCTTCCTCCCCAGACCCTTTTTGCATTAGGGGAAAGGTTTCCACCCTATTGGCTAATTTTCTTCTAAGAGTGGGCTGAGTGAAAGTCTGATTATGACTCCTATACTTTGCGACTTAGACAAAATTTTGTCAAAATAAAACACTTCCCTGCCTAGGTCATACTGACCCATGCTGCATTTTGAGTCAAACATATTCCCCTGAACTCATAACAGTATGGCCTAAGCTTCAATTTGTCATTCTTTTAGACATTGGATTTTTAAATCACAGAGATAATATTTGCTTACTGTGGAGCATTCAACTAACACAGAAGCATATAGCATGAAGGAGGAAAGTCAGTCCCCTTTGTTCCCAGAACCTTTCAGCACATTCCTCTCCCACTGTGATTGTCGTAGGGTTTGGTGGCTACCTACCTGCCCAGGTCTTTCTCAGTACATTTACTGAGGAATGTAGTACATTTACTGAGGAATATATTGTATTACTTGCTGTTTAAAACACACACACACACACACACACACACACACACACACACACACACACTAAGTTTATGTGAATTCACTGCAGTAAGAAAGAACACTTTGACAATCTTAGCAGTGTCCCAGAAAGGGAAGTTTGGAAGTTGGATAATTTTGAAGCTTTGGATCTAGACTCGGGTGGTTTAAGGCAGACAGGAAACTGATTGAGATTAGCAAGTTTTAGGATACTATAATTTAGGATCGGTAACACTGAGGAGAGGGTCTTCTAGTGAGTCTTGATAAGTAAATTGTAAGTTGTTTACAACTGACTTGAATAAACTAACTTGCCAGAGTTTCCTTTATTTTCACCGTTTCTGGTGAAACTTTATGTTTCTTTGTGTAAATCCAAGTTTCCATCTGGTATCATACTCCTTCTGCCTGAAGAATTTTCTTTAGTATTTCTCAAAGTATAGGTCTGATGACAATGACTTTTTTTTCAGCTTTGGTGGTAAGAAAAATTCTTTCATATTTAAAAAAAAAATCAAGTGAATTTGTTATGTTTCCTTTGTAGTGATTTTAAAGCCAGCTGCTGTTTATTAATTAAGCTACCTTTGAGGGTGACTTTTCTATTGATTGCATGGCTATAGCTGTTTATAGAGTTCCACACCATACAGTGGAAGTGCCTGGACATAGTTAATTTAAAGCAGATAGTTATTTTTTGTCTGATTTTTTGGTGTCTTTTGTAAGAAATTGAGGTGAAATTCACATAACATAAAACCATTTTAGAATATCAGTTCAGTGGCATTCAGCATATTTAGACTGTGTGCAACCATCACCTCTGTCTAGTTCTAAAAGTGGTCCCCCCTCCCCTGTTCCTGCCACCCCCTGTAAACCACTAATCTGCTTTCCATTTCTATGGATTTACCTATTTTGGATATTTCATATAAGTGAGATGTTACAACATGTAGCATTTTGTTTCTGACTTCACTGGGCATGTTTTCAAGGTTCATCCAGATTGTAACATCTATCGTACTGCCTTCCTTTCGTGGCTGAATGATACTCTCTTGTATGGGTATACCACGTTTTGTTTATCCACTTATTCGTTGATGGAAATTTGGCTACTTCTTTTGTTTTGTTTTGTTTTGTTTTCTTTTCTCTTCTTTGTCTTGTCTTTTGTCTTTCTTTCTTTCTTTTTTAGAGAGAGAGAGAACAAGCGAGAGAGAGGCAGAGGGAGAAAGAGAAAATCTTGAGCAGACTCCATGGCTCAGTGCAAAGCCCGACATGGGGCTTGATCCCATGACCCTGGGATTATGACCTGAGCCTGAAATCAAGAGTTGGATGGATGCTCAACTGACTGAGCCACCCAGGCACCCCCAAATTTGATTGTTTCTACATTTTGGCTATTGTGAATATTGTTCCTATGAACATTCTTTTAACATGTTTGAATACCTGGTTTCAATTATTTTGGGTAGATATCTACTAAGAGAATGGAATTGCTGGTCATATACGGTAATTCTGCTTAACTTTTGATGAACTTCACCTTCAATTTTGAAAGATGCTTTCATTGTTATAAAATTCTGGGTTGACGATTTTGGTCTCCCCCCTACCCCCCTTTTAGTACTGTAAAGAAGTCATTCCATGGGGCGCCTGGGTGGCGCAGTCGGTTAAGCGTCCGACTTCAGCCAGGTCGCGATCTCGCGGTCTGTGAGTTCGAGCCCCGCGTCAGGCTCTGGGCTGATGGCTCAGAGCCTGGAGCCTGTTTCCGATTCTGTGTCTCCCTCTCTCTCTGCCCCTCCCCCGTTCATGCTGTGTCTCTCTCTGTCCCAAAAATAAATAAACGTTGAAAAAAAAATTAAAAAAATAAAAAAAGAAGTCATTCCATTTTCTTCTGAGGTACCTGGGTTTTTTTTGGGTGTATTGTTTATTGCCTTTAATTTTAGAAAATTCTTGACCATTAGTTCAAATATTTATTCTGCTTTCTATTTTGCAAGTCCATTTATTCTAGACTGATATTATCCCACAGATTTTGAATATTCTTTCTGGGTATTTTTTCTTTCACTCATTTCTCTTTGTGTTTCAATTTAGATAATTTCTATTGACCTGTTCTTTGAGCTCGGTGATTCTTTCATCAGGTGTGTATAGTTTGCTGATCAGCCTGTTAAAGTAATTCTTCATCTCTGACATCATGTTTTTTATATCGAGCATTTCCATTTGACTCTATTTTATAGTTTCCTTGTCTGCTGAAATTCCCCATCTACCTTTTCCTTTGGACTGTTTAATAGTTAAACTCTTTGATGGTTCCAAGATCTGGGTCATCTTTGAATAGAGTTGTGTTTATTCTTTATTTTTTGATAATAGATTATTTAACCTTGCTTTGTCTTGACATTTTTAAAATGTTTGTTTATTTATTTTTGAGACAGAGAGTGCAGGCAGGGGAGGGGCAGAGAGAAAGGGAGAGAGAGAATCTAAAGCAGGCTCCACGCTGCCCACACAGAGCCTGATGTGGGGCTTGAATTCACAAACTGAGATAATGACCTGAGCTGAAGTTGGGCACTTACCCAACCAAGCCACACAAACACCACCCCCCCCCCTTTTTAAATCTTATTTATTTTGAGAGAGGGACAGAGAGAGAGAGGGAGAGACAGAGAATCCCAAGCAGGCTCCACACTGTCAGCACAGAGCCCAATGTGGGGCTTGAACTTACGAACTGTAAGATCATGACCTGAGCCAAAATCAAGAGTCAGACATGCAGCCCACTAAGCCACCCAGTCAGTTGTCTTGACATTTTAAATTTAATGCTGGACATCATTTTGGAAAACTAGAAGAGACTAAGACATTCAGTATTTATGCCCAGAAATGAGCATGGCTCTTTTGTCAGGTTGTTAGTATAGAGGTGGAATCAATCTAGTCATGAGATGGTTAGTTTTTGATGTTTTTGATGTCATCACTCCAGAGCATCACAGACTTCAAATTCCTTTAGCAGTGGGTGGCTGTTAACTTGTGCTCAAAGTTGGGCCTGGGGGTGTCAAGAGGGTTTTTCTGTGTTCCTGATACACCACCAGCTTTCACAAGTGCACACTTATACCACAGAGAGGGTGTCTCTGCATGCTCTTGCCTCCCCTCCGGCAGTAGACTGTGGTGGCTTATTACTTGCTACTGCTCAGGTTGGGACTGGTAGGGGTTTTCCATCATTCTGGTCATCCTTAGACTTTGGCAGACTCTGTGTGTGTGGGTCTTGGGGCTGGGATTGTTTCAGCACTTCCTCTTCTCATGACAGCTAAATTCTGCCTTGTATTTCTGAAGTTGGGCCTTGGTGGAAAAGTGGTAACAGACCTGTGATTTGTATAGGCATAGCATCTGGAGTTCAAAAAATTTTGCTTTTTTGTTGCTGAATTCCAATAGTTTAGATGTGTCCTAATGTACTGTTTACTACTAATCTGTTCCCCTGCTGACGGTGGACATTTTTGCCGTAAAACCTCCTAAAAATGGTGCAAGTTACTTTATCTACATGTGAATGCTTTCCTAGGATAGATGCTCAGAATGGAATTTTTGGGTTGAATGGTGTACAATTTAAAGTTGTGATAAAAACCAACTTCCTTGATTTTTTTTTTCTTACTACATTGACCTTTCAAATTAGTAAAAAAAAAATTGTTATAGTAAAAGGTTCAAATAATAAAAAAAGACCTCTGATAAAAAAATTATTACATTATCAGTGTTTTGCAGTTGCCAAAAAATTGGGATTGCAGTTTGGAGAGGATTTTTGGGGGCAGATATACTAAGCCTAATATGAAAGCAGTAGACAGAAAAATCGCTGAAGAAGAGGGAGCAGTCTGCGTGATCTGGCCTAGCATAACCTATGGGGCGGGGGGCTCCTGCCACTTCTCCAAGCAATGCTCCCTTACCCTCTGGTGTGAGGATGTGCTGGTCGGGAAATCAGGACGGGGCAGCAGCATTCTGGAGCTTGCTTGGTCAGTGAGCACATGTGGCTGATTCTATTTGCTCTAACAGTGAATTGATGATGACCATATTGGATCTCTTCAGGGCCTACCATGTGCCAGTCAATTTACATGTATTATTTGTATCCTCACAATGACCTAGAAAAATAACTACTGAAATAATTAATTAATTTTAAGTAGGCTCCATGCCCAACATGGGGCTTGAACTCATGACCTTGTGATTAAGAGTTGCCTGCTCTACTGACTGAGCCAACCAGATGCCCGTAAAAAAAAATAACTACTTTTGACTCTCACTTAATAAATGAGGAAGCCCAGGATAGAAAGAGAAATAATTTGGCTCTAGATCTCATGACTACAAAGTAGTAAAGCTGGGATTTGAAGTGATGAGGCTCACCTTCTCTACCCTGCCCTTCACAGACAGATGTGGTAACCAGTACTGTAGGTGCCTTTTCCTTAAACAGGGAGTGGGGATCTATGGTAGGCCCATTTGCATTTGGGAGGCTCCCATTTGGGACCTTGCACCTGAGACAGAGGCCTGTGAGGCCCTTTGCTCGGGCAGTACAGTGACGCTTGCAGACTGCATAGCCCAGTCCAGTGCTGGCTGCTGTGGGGAGATGACGGAAGGGGAGATCGTGTTCTTCACCTCAGGAGTTTCTAGTTCAACTGTGGAAACAAGACACTCAAACAGAAAATAAAAGGAAGCACTGAATCCTTGGTTATTTTTTTTTGATGTTTTTTGTTTGTTTCCTGACATTTGTCCCATCTCCACATCTGAGTGGGCCATCTGGGCACCAGGCTCCAGGAGGTCAAAGGCAAGCTCCTTTTGTGAGGCAGAGGGAGTGGTGGTGTGAGGGAGCATAGGTAGGCTTCCCAGCCAAGGTGTGTTTGAAATAGGCCTTGACCTATGGGAAGGGCTCAGGTAAGAGCAGTGGGAGTGAGAGGCGGTCCCTGGAGACTATCAGAAGCCGGGTTCCTTCTGTTCAGTCTCTGAGATAGCCTGTCTTCATGTTGGGCTGGGTGGACCCAATTCTTCATTATCCCCTGAATCCCCCATTGCCCCTTTCAATGGAGGGAGAGCTCTAACTCAACTCCAGTTGAAGATGAAGGTTCATTCAGAGAAGTCCTTCCTCCTTAGGTGGCACCCTGACTGGTTTCTGGGTGGAACCATTTGTTTGCAGTTTCCATTCATTGCTTTTATTCATTTATTCATCGAGCAGCTGTGCATGCTGTGCACGGGGAAGCAAAGGTGAATAAGACATGGTCCCTGTCCCCAGGAGCTCACGGTCTTGTGGGGGACAGGCGTGCCAGGCGGCTGTGCATCGGTGCCTGGGTGCCATGGTGGAGCTCCATCCAGGCAGCTCCCTGCCCTCTTGCCTTCCCATGTGACAAGAGTTTTGTGTCCACTCCGTGGGGCTTAGAGTGCTTTGTCCCTTTCCTCAGCTGAATGTGGAGGATTGTTCCACTTCTGGCATTTTCCTGCTGTCCTCTTTATGCTGGACATGGGACAAGGCCCCGAAGGCCAAGGTGGCTTGTACCTGTGCATCTGGCACTAGAGGGTCTGCCACAAGCAGAGCATGGCGGTGGGGAACTCCTGGAACAAGGAGCCAGTGTGGCAGGAGGCAAGTGTTGGAGCTCTTCACTGCAGAGAGAGTCCTTCATGGCCAGCGCCATTTGAGGCGGTGGATGCTGTGGAGTTGGGAGAGTGCAGAGTGGGGATAAGATGGTGGATTGCTTGGCTGGGGAAAGGGATTCCTTGTGAGTTGGGTTAAGTCTTGGTCAAAACATAGTCAGCCATACTTAACATGAATCACCTTGAGAAATATATTTAATGCAACATCTTCCTTTTCTCTCTCTCTCTCTTTTTTTTTTTTGACATCTTCCTTTTAAGATAAGAACTCAAGAGGCTAAGAGCCCCAGGGCCCATGCTTAACCCCAACAGATACCCTTTACAGAAAGCTGAGGTCAAATTCCTCACTCAAAAATGTGCCAATATACTTTAACAGAGAGCAGCTGTAGGATTTGGAAGACAGTCACATGTGTAGCACCGGTATAGAGCAGGAAGATCGTTTAGATGCCAGCATCTGGTAGTGAGTCTTGGGTTTATTTCTCGTTTTGTTTTGCTTTGTTTTTGGTGTGCAAGCAGTATTCTAATGACAAAACTGGATTGGCCATAAGGAAATGTTTTCTAATAGAAATGATTGAAAATGGGGTAGGGGTTTTCGAGAGGTACTGAGCGTTTTGTCCTTATAGAGATTTAGATGGGAGTTCAAATGCTGGATGTGTAGGGAAATGACTACATTTCTCTGAGCTTCCCCAACCAAACAGGTTTAAAATTAAAACACTATAAAAAACAACCTTGAGAGGATACTAATTTTACCACTGTTAGAAAGGATTCCCTTTTTAGGATTATGTGCTGGAAGAGAACATGTTAATCACCCTCTGTTGAGGCAATGCATTCTCTACCTGATACATGGAGTTCTTCTTCTAGGAGTTACTTCTGAAAATAACCAAGCAGGAATATTTGCCCATTTTGTAAAGTAATATCACTATCAAATAATATTTATGAATGAAAAGTGCTGTGCTTGCTGTTGTACAGAAAGGAAAATCTGCTTTCTAGAAACTTGTGTTCTAAAACAAACCCTTTTGAAGATTGAGAAGTGTCATTTTTTTTCAGGTTCAAATGTGTACCAGAAAGCTAAGTTTCTGAAGGATAGAGCATGTACTGGTAGCTGTGGGTGAAGTGTTCAGAGCTTCCCCATCCCAGGTCTCTCTTCTCCTCCCCACTGACTGCCGGGAATGTGGGCTTGCCGAGCTGGGATTTGCAGGTTGTAGTGGGCCAGGGGAGTGGTGTCACTCATTACCTCTGGTCTGACCCTGCTCTGTGGCCCCGGTACTGCATCATCCCATTGACTTATTGATGGAGAGCTGACAGTGTGCCAGGTTCTCTTCTGAGTGCTCAGGATGGAAGGGCCCTGCCCTTAAGATCCTGACAACTATCTGGTTGGTGTTGGCAATAAGGGAGGGCCCATCACCTTCATACACAGAACGGTGGTGGGCACTCAGCTACTGCATAGTATTTTTCTCTTGGGCTTGTGGAAGAGTATCTAAAGATAAAGCTTCCCTTTGGGCTGTCCAATCAGGAGATCAGGAGGAATGTAGGAAAACAACCGATGCATAACTGAATGCATCTGCTTTTCTCCTTTAGGTCTGAGACCCTGCATCAGGAGCTAAATAGGGGCTCTGCCCAGACCCAGGTCCTGGAGCAGGGTATGGAGTCACTGGCGTTTGTGTACAAGAGTCTGGGGACCTATCTGGGTAAGACCCATCAAGGACAAGGAGAATCATAATGGAAATGGGGTGGTTTTTTGTGAACAGAGTTCAGACATCCCCAGCAGTGCACCTAGGTCCTAAATAGTCAGTGAAAGAAGCTTCAGCCAGAGAAGGCATTGTCTGGGTACCATCATGAAGAGCAATGTCTGTGAGCCTGAGGTCCACGGTGGGCAGGAGACTTTAAGATGGGTAGATGGGCTGTCTTGGGGCTTGGGATTGGGAAGTCTTTTAGCTTTCTTTTGCTTCTTACAAAAAGTCACTTGAGGCACCCAATGTGCCTTCAGTGAGGGGTATCTAAGCTCTGGGCTATATGCTGGCATGGGAGGAGCTAGGAATACAAAGATGAACAAGGCATAGTCTCTTCCCTAACTCCTTGGGTGAGGCAGATGTTACAAAACACGCAGAAATCACTAGCAGCATGAACAAAGCCCTGTGGAAGAGAAACTTCCAGGGAAAGTCTAACAAAGCTTCACAGAAGAAGTGACATTTGAGCTAAAACATGAAGAGTCAGATTTGGCCATTCAGAGCAGTGGAGGTGAGCCACCGGAGTGGCTGGTAGACAGAGCTAGTAGCATGGAGGGGCGGCCTGTGTTTTACAGTCAGGCCCACAGAGCTGGAACCAAGGGCCCAGGAGACAGGGGAGAGGATGAAGCCAGACACAGGATGTGATTCAGAAGTATATTACATTAGGAGATCATTTGGGAAGCTGTTGCAAATTTAAAATGAACATGGTGGCATCAGATTTTGGGAGGAGGAGTATTTCCCAATGGATTGGAGGTGAGGGACATTGGGTCAGAGGAAGGAACCGGTTAAGAAGGTACTGGTAAGACCTGCATAAATTGAGTGTTCCTAACGATGACACCTGAGGGCTGAACTTGTTTAGATGTGAAATTTCTTGTGGATTCAGGGTGGCTAGCAAATTTTCCTCCCTCCCTGGTTTCCTGGCAGTCCTCTTTCTCACCTATTTTCTCCTCCCCCCCTTTTTTAAAATATTTATTTTGAGAAAGAGAGAGTATAAGCAGGAGAGGGCCAAAGAGAAAGGGAGAGAAAGCAGGCTCTGCACTGTCGGCGTGGAGCCTGATGTGGGGCTCGGGCATAAGATCATGACCTGAACGAAATCAAGAGTCAGACACTTAACCGACTGAGCCACCCCGGCGCCCCTTTCCTTTATTTTTTTTCTTAATATTTCCTGATATATAAGCATTAAAAAAACTTCCTCTGAAAACTTCTTTCTTCTCACTTAAACTGATAGTATTTTTACTTTCAAAATAGTTGCTCATTGTATTCTTGATTTTGTTTATTGTTTTAGGAAAGACTTTAAGTCTTCCATTTCATAATTGTCATTTATCTTGTTTTGATGATGCTGGAACTTCAATTATTTATGACGAGGTCTGTGACTGTGGCCTGTAAAGATTTCTACATTTTGGAACGTCTGATTTTCTCTGTGGTTTGATATAGTTCTTTTATTTTTATTTATTTAATTATTTATTTTTTATAAATATGGATTTTTTTAACCTTTATTCATTTTTGATAGATACAGACAGAGCACAAGTGGGGTAGGGGCAGACAGAGAGGGAGAAACAGAATTGGAAGCAGGCTCCAGGCTCAGAGCTGTCAGCAGAGCCCGATGCAGGGATTGAACTCACAAAACATGAGATCATGACCTGAGCTGAAGTCGGATGCTCGACCGACTGAGTCACGCAGGCACCCCTGATATTATACTTATTTAAAAAAAAAATTGTGTGCATATGGTAAAAACCCAAACATTATGAAGAATATCCAGTTAAAGTAAGCTTCCCTCGGTTCCATGTGGTACCCAGCCCCACCCCTATCCCCCTCGCCAGAGACAGCCATGGCACCAGAACTGGTTACATTTCCAGGGAGTTCTTCCAGAGAGTACATGCAAAGAGCAACAAGCAGACATGTGCCCCGGTTTTTTTGGTTTGTTTGTTTTTTTGTTACTTAACTGTTGATTTTGTTTTGTTTGTTTCCTGACATTTGTCCCGTCTCCACACCTGAGTGGGCCATCTGGGCACCAGGCTCCAGGAGGTCAAAGGCAAGCTCCTTTTGTGAGGCAGAGGGAGTGGTGGTGTGAGGGAGCATAGGTAGGCTTCCCAGCCAAGGTGTGTTTGAAATAGGCCTTGACCTATGGGAAGGGCTCAGGTAAGAGCAGTGGGAGTGAGAGGCGGTCCCTGGAGACTATCAGAAGCCGGGTTCCTTCTGTTCAGTCTCTGAGATAGCCTGTCTTCATGTTGGGCTGGGTGGACCCAATTCTTCATTATCCCCTGAATCCCCCATTGCCCCTTTCAATGGAGGGAGAGCTCTAACTCAACTCCAGTTGAAGATGAAGGTTCATTCAGAGAAGTCCTTCCTCCTTAGGTGGCACCCTGACTGGTTTCTGAGTGGAACCATTTGTTTGCAGTTTCCATTCATTGCTTTTATTCATTTATTCATCGAGCAGCTGTGCATGCTGTGCACGGGGAAGCAAAGGTGAATAAGACATGGTCCCTGTCCCCAGGAGCTCACGGTCTTGTGGGGGACAGGCGTGCCAGGCGGCTGTGCATCGGTGCCTGGGTGCCGTGGTGGAGCTCCGTCCAGGCAGCTCCCTGCCCTCTTGCCTTCCCATGTGACAAGAGTTTTGTGTCCACTCCGTGGGGCTTAGAGTGCTTTGTCCCTTTCCTCAGCTGAATGTGGAGGATCGTCCCACTTCTGGCATTTTCCTGCTGTCCTCTTTATGCTGGACATGGGACAAGGCCCCGAAGGCCAAGGTGGCTTGTACCTGTGCATCTGGCACTAGAGGGTCTGCCACAAGCAGAAGATGGCAGTGGGGAACTCCTGGAACAAGGAGCCAGTGTGGCAGGAGGCAAGTGTTGGAGCTCTTCACTGCAGAGAGAGTCCTTCATGGCCAGCGCCATTTGAGGCGGTGGATGCTGTGGAGTTGGGAGAGCGCAGAGTGGGGATAAGATGGTGGATTGCTTGGCTGGGGAAAGGGATTCCTTGTGAGTTGGGTAAGTCATGGTCAGATGCACCCCTTTGAGACAGGCCTGTCTGCCCTGATGCCCTAGGGGAGGAGTCTCCCAAGGGCTCACAAGTCTTAGTGGTTTGTGTCTTTTCTTCAGTTTCTAAAAGTCACTTCAGGAACCTCCAAAGGACAAGAACTACAAATGGGGATGCTGACTGTGGTGACAGGAAATTACGTCCGTCTGACTGAGCCACCAGTAAAAGTCTTCCCAGGGGAGCTGCTACTTCCTGGGTGCGGGCAGCTCTGGTGGGAAGGGTGTGCTGTGCTGACAGGGCCCCCAGGCGAGGGTCAGTGAGGGCAGGACAGTGCCAGTGGAAGGTTAGGAAGGAGCAGAGTGGGTAAGGATGGCGGGACTGTGGGGTGTAGGAGGGAGAACGCAGGCTAATTAATGGTTGACAGAAATGTGGCTTTTTTCCTAGAAGTGAGTCTAAGGATTTCACGGTGGTGAGGGGGCTTCCACAGACTGGTGTTGTAGAAAAGCTCAGGCCAGGTTAGAGTTGATATTTAAGTTTGTTTCAGAACTCGGAAATACTGTCTCCTTCCCTCCCCAATTTCCTTCCTTTTGGCCTCACTCTCAGTAAACACTGTTTGGAAAGAGGCCGGGGTGTGCTGTGTGGCTGGGAGGGGCCGCTCCAAGGGCAATCACTCAGAGACTCAGTAGTCAGTGAGGGCTGTGGGACCCTGGCCAACAGTGTCTGGAATAGGGAGAGGCCCTGAACCCAAGCCAACAGGCCGGACTGCACTTGAGCCCACAGGCCCCTCCTGTCTCTCCAAGCACAGAGCATCATCATCTCAGTGATGGCCCAGTATCGTGGCAGTCAAAGTGGATCAGGGGAGGAGAAAGCTACAGGAGAGAAAGTTACAGCAGGTGCTGTCAAAGAGCTGGGGTAATTTGTAGAGAGTGGTGGGGACATGTGGGTCAGGAGAAGGGGCAGTGCTTTCAGTGTGATGGCTGTTCTAGGGTCTCCAGCTGGACTGCTGGCCCTGTAGCTCTGGGCCACAGCTGTAGAGTGTGGCCCTGTAGCTGTAGAGTTCAGAGCCTCCCACCTCCAGTCTCCCTTGCTTCTCCCACCTGCCTGCCTTGAATGTGTTGTCAGAAGAGTTGGGGATTTGCTGGTTATTATACTGGGCCAGGGGAGTGGCCTAATTCATCATCCAGTGAACTTTTTCATGGGCCCTGACAGGTGCCGTATATTGTTTTCTGAGTGCTCAAGATACAAAGATATTGAATCAGGCACGGCACGGACCCTGCCCTTGAAATGCTGACAACCATCTGGTGATGCTGATGCCAGAAGGGTCCCTCACCTTCCACATAGTCATGGGGAACACTGAGCCTCTGTCGGGACTCTGGGATGTGCACCTCATTTAGCAATGGGCTTCCAGCAAAACAGAGTCCTTGACTGATCCAGCCTCCCCTCCAGTCTTTCGACCGCCCCACCACCCCTGGGCTTTTCAGTGTCTGGGTGATTTAGTAGATCTTCATTGGTCATTTTTGATCACATGTGGCTTTATCCCCTCTTAATGGACTTCAACATGTGATCATGACACACCCCTCCCCAATTCTCTAGCCATGCTCTGGTGGACAGTCAAGTGACAATCATCCAATCAGAGATCATCTGTCTTGGAAATTGGTCACAGTTTTTAAAACAAACCAACTTCTCGGGTGCTTTCTCTCAAATATTGTTGGTGCATTATCAGAGAAATGAAGCGAGTTTTAATAATGCA
Organism: Prionailurus viverrinus; assembly: GCF_022837055.1. Classification (NCBI taxonomy): domain Eukaryota; kingdom Metazoa; phylum Chordata; class Mammalia; order Carnivora; family Felidae; genus Prionailurus; species Prionailurus viverrinus. The sequence goes on along the minus strand of NC_062571.1, from coordinate 38,443,794 downwards.
AATATTGGCCGTAAGAAAGAGAGAAGCAAAATAGTGAATTGGAAAGAGTAGGAGCTCGGGAATCCATGGACCTGTATTCTACTCAATTCTGGCATGTGCTGATTCACACGCCTTTGTAATCGAGCATCATTTTCTTCATCCATAAGCTTGAGGTTGCAAACAAATATATGTATTACTTATGGACTCAGTGTAGTTTAAGATAATGCATGGGAATTATCAGGGATTTAGTGGTTGCTGTAAGGGAGGAAGGAACAAGATAGGGGAGGGGCACACAGTTCTTGGGCGTCATTTTGCTGCTAACAGGAACAGTATCATACAACAGGGGTGGCTTGTAGCTGAAAGGAATGGAGAAAAAAAATACAAGACAAGGGGAAAATTGTTCCCTTAAGCATTATTACCTCTGAACTCATCTTTAGAAGGGTTTTATCTGTGGGACCCCTGTGAGCCCTGGCTTGTGGGTGGGTCCTGTACAGAGATATTTCATTTGCTTATGCCAGGTAGCCAAAGGATATCACCAGCTCAGCGTCAATTTTTTTAGTTCCCCAAATATGAGTGGAGTGTATATTTAAACCCAGAAGCCAATGAGGCCTAGACATTGGTTAAGAATTCTCTGGGGAGACTTTTCTACCCAGAACTCAGACTCAGATAGACAAATTCCCTTGTCTTCCTGTGTGAACTTTTCTAATGTTCACTTTATCTGAGAGTTAAGTATTGCTTCTAGAAAGTTCCAACTTCGTCTGTGTGAGGAGTGTCTTACTTCCAATACCCCCTAACAAGGTCACAGTCTCTGCTCTGTGTGTGGGCATTGAAGACCAAGTCTGTGAAACATGGTCCCACACTCCCACACCCTCCTGCCTTAGGCAGCAACAGCAGCTGCTTATGGAGTTCCGTTCTCTTGCTGTTCTGGCCCAGGGGAGTTTCCCTTACCTTCTGCCAAGCTCCACTGTGCATTAAAATTCTCTTTGACAAGTTGTACCTAGTATTTTCTAGGTGTTTTGCTGCAGGAAGCCTTTCAGGTTATCCTGGTCTGCCCCGATGCCAGAACAGAAGCCCCATAGACATCAATCATATTTAACCTTCTTGAAAAAAGATCTGAACCAGCAAAGTAACATAGTAGGACTTGCTAAAGTTAGGTAGGGGGTATATGGGCATTCATCCTCAGTATTGTTCAGTTTGCTGAAATATTTCATGATCAGGGAACAAAGAGGTCTTTCTTGCTATCTAAGGTCCTTTCCATTTCCAGTTGGAAGGAGCTTTAAGTGTGAGCAAGTGTCTTCCTGCAGCGAGGAGGGTCGGATTCTTCCACGTGAGAACTTTGCAGGGGTCATGACAAGAAGCTTAGCTTCAGGGATACTGGCAGTTGAAGTTACAGGCAAAGCCCCTGGGGTTCGAGCCCCACCCCTTATCTCAGGTTGTGGGAGCGTGAGCTTATTCGGTACTTGGCGCAAATGGGAATGGGAGCCCCATTCCATCCGCAGAGAAGTGCCCAGCCTTCCTGCTACACGGGCCACTGGTCTGTCAGTATGGGGCTCCACCAGGGAGGGACTGCATGCCCTCATCACATTCGAAGCCTCAGCATCACATCATGGCAGGGCAGCTGAGCAGGAACAAGTGGCAAAATTAACTTGATTGCCACTTCTTCCTTTTTCTGATATTTCCTGTCTTCACTTTATTCATGGCAGGCAAAGAAAACTGGAGAGCAAAAGACAGCCAAGGAGACACAGAGTAATGATAGCTCACACATAGCATCTTTGGGGATACGACCATCTCTGAGGTATGTTCTGAAGGTGTGCAGTGAATGTTTTTTTCTTAATAGTGTGAGACGCACTGCTTGATTGCTAAGAGGGAAATCGAGCCCATGGATTTCAGATGGCCCTCAACAGTGGCCGTTTTGATCCGAGTTCCCTAAAGTCAATGTGTTACTTTTGAAATATGTATTGTACACATTCACATAGAATGCTCAAGAAAAGGCATAGTGAAGCAAGGAAAGTGAAACACACACACACTTTGGTGATAGAAGTTAGGGGGAAAAAAGCATCACCTATTCATTTTAAGGCACTGCAAAAATAGCTCTAGACAAGCTTGCTACCAAGAAGACATCTTCAGGTTCGAATTTGGGAGTTTACATGTACTTGACTGTCTTCGGGTTGTTGCCTAATTCCTCCCTGGACCTGGTGGCTCCTTCCGTCTGCCCACCTCTACTCATTTCCCCTTCTTTAGTTTCTTTCTTTCTTCTTTTTTTTAATGTTTATTTATTTTCGAGAGAGTGAGAAGAGGGGGACAGGGAGGGGCGGAGAGAGGGGGAGACACAGAACTCGAAGCAGGCTCCAGGCTCTGTCTGCACTGTCAGCACAGAGCCTGATGTGGGGCTCCAACTCATGAACCGAACCGCGACATCATGACCTGAGCCGAAGTTGGACGCTCAGCCGACTGAGCCACCCAGGCGCCCCTCCCCTTCTTTAGTTTCTGCCACTTGCTTCTTGGTGAAGCCATTCCAAATGGAGAGAAGAGCACAAGAGGAGTCAGGCAAGTGAGACCATGGAGATTATACCACCTTCGTAGGGGACATGGTCCCTGCTTTAACACGGCTGCCACGGGGAAGGCTGCTTCCTCCTCCTCCTAGCTGAGGTTTTACGGGTTAAAGAGGATTCGCCCAATACCAGGTGCTTCTTATTAGATGAATGAAGCCTTTTCTCTCTCAGGGCCAGGTCTTTTTCCCACTTCTCTTAGGCAAACCCCTCAACCTTTTGGGATTCAGATCCAGTATCACTGCCTCCAGAATCCAGGAGCGTGGCCTAACTGTCCCTCCTCTCCTAGGGATTTCTCCATCCTGTGAACTCCTCTCATTGTCTTTACCACCCATGTTACTCAAGGACCCTTGACCAGAGTATAGTTGTGGGCTCTGGGAACGTTGTTCTCATCAGACAAGTCTGCCTTCGGAACACATGTGGAGTTGGGGAGAAGTAGAGGGGTATCCACATGGTAAAGGCATCCACAAGTCAGTGGGGTCAACAGGGTGACTCGAGGTCACCTGTGGTAAAGGTATCCATAAGTCAGTGGAGTCAACAGGGAGACTTTCTGGGAATCAACAGGGTGACCGATGTCACAGCCAACTCCCCCACTTTTGGCTTGCTCATTCTATGCCCCACAGACCCTGCCTTACTCAACTGGTTTCCCCTCTGTCTCTTCTCTCTTGAGAGCCTACATTCAATTATGCAAAGGGAGGGAACACTTCATCTTTTACACCCTTCACACCCAACACAGGGCTGGTGTGCCAGAGGCTACCGACAAGTGCGTGTTAAATGAATGAATAAATGGATGCCCTGATTACCTAATGAGACTTCTCCATTCCTTACTTCGTAGGGGGTCAGATATCCATCTCAAAGTCCACAGGTCCTCCATCATCTCAAGTCTAAACATCTAAAATGTTCCTTCTATTCCCCCCCCCCCCCCCCCAGATCTGTCCCCGTTCTTGATCTTTGCATTCCCCTTCCTGGTACAGCCCTTCTCTAGCTAACACTCAGCAGAAGCTTTAGTCATCTTGGAATGCTTTCCCTCTTGGTCCCTAAACCACCACAGCCCATCAAGGTGGCTGTTTCCTTTTACTCCCTTCCACACAGCCACCAGCCCTTTTTCCCCAAACCTGGACTCTTATAATAAAACTCCCCCTGCTTCATTGCCTTAAAACAGCTGGGCCGGTCTTCCTAAAACATTTTATTCAGATCACTCAGGGGCATGTAAGAACAATGTCCGTGGCTCCTGTAGCCAGTGAAATACCAGTCAGGTCCCATGGTCTGCACTCAAGTTCTCCGCAGGCTGCCTTCCTTGTCTCTCCGCCTGTGCTTTGCAAAGTTCCTGTCCAGCTGGATGGGTCTGCCCCTGGCTCCCGAGCAGCTAGCTCTCTTGCATTCTTAAATCTCTGTTCATCCTGCCACACAGGCCTTTCCAAATCCTGCCTGTCCTTCGAGGTCCACCAAACTCAAATCCCATCTCATAAGCACCTGCACCAGCCACTTGCAAGACCACGGGCTATTTACCCTGAAGTTCTCAGATCTCCTGTTTTTGGAAACTTCCAGCCCACATAAAGCCTGCACCCCTCTCTGTTCCTGACTGTTGGTAACTCTCATTTGCTGCTTCACTGACGTGTGGGACTTGAGTGTGCTTACTAGTGTCTTATTACAATAGGACTGGAAATGCACTTGGAGTTTATTATTGGCTCCTGTGTTCTTTACTTCCATTCGGATCAAATCCCCAAGAGCATGTTGCCAGGTACTCTGCGCAAACCTTAGTAGGAGTTCCTGGATGGAGCAGAGAGATGTGGAGGATTTTAGCCTTGGCATCAAGGCACATATTACTGGGAGGATTAAGTCCAGAGGGCTGTGAAAGGAAGCACTTAGGTAAATGCCCCAAGAGAAGTAAGAGTGCTTCTGTGCCTGGCACTTAGCCCACTATCCCCGCATCCTAGCGGGGCATCCTGGTTATGCTGGGAGGGGAGAGAGCAGCAACCAGGCCTCAAGACTAACAGGAAGTGGGGGAGGCTAAGCTTAGTCCCGGTGGCTGACCCACCCTCCACCCTTGGACCCCTCCAATGAGGTATTTCTTGTGCTCCTGGTCCTGCCAGCCAGCTCTTCCTGTCTTCTCCAGTAATCTATGGTCTGAAAAGAGGTCCAGATGCTTCCCAGGCTAACTTTCCAACGTGCAGTGCTTTTAGGACAGCACTTAACTGCTTTTGCTTTTGTTTCTAATATAAATTTCCATCTGTGCCCACGAACCGATTTGAGTTTGTAAAATCAGTAAAAGCAGAAAATCAAATTTATACAATTTTCCCTAGATGGGCAGAAAAAAGGGAGAGAACTGGAGGAGAGGTCCTGTGAGTGTGGGGTCCTGAAACCAGGCTTCATTAGCTTCAAGGTAATAGCCTCCGGTCAACCTCCTCCTACCTTTTGAACTAAATCGTTCCTCCTTTGTCTTGATTTGGAACCCCTCACTGTCCTCTCTTTGAATGAAGAGTTTCCTTTGCTATGGATACTGAATCCCTATCTCAAGTGTAAGGAAATATGAGAAGCTCTGGCTTGCTGCCTTGCTCAAGAGTCAGGAAAGCAGTTTTCCTTCCTAAAAAAATCAGTACCGATGTGCCTTCCACTAGTCCAAGTGTCTGATGTCACCCATCTGCCCCCTTCTCCGTGTTTGCTGCTGAGAAGCTCAGAGCCACTTTCGTGCACAGTTACTCCGGCCTCTTGAGGCTGATTCTTTGGGATCATTATTTCTCTAACTCCCTCTCCACCACCTGACTCCCACCCTCCACCCCCCTTTTGTGCTAACAAGCTTTGGTTCTCTTGTATTTGAATATATCTGTATAGGTCCATTTGAAGCTTCTGCTCAACCTCCATTCTCCATTCCCCAGGACATTCCATCTGCTCTTCTGTGAGACACTGGGGCCCACCCCCCACCCCTCCCTGGGGACCCATGGTGGCAAAGCCTTCTTCCATTCAGGACTTTCTCCTTAGCGGTTGCCTCTGATGGCATCTCCTTCCCAGGCCTGGCAACAGCTCTGAGGCCTCCTTGTGACCCAACTTCTGAAAGACAGCTTCAGGAGGCTCCTGCATTTATGGGACTGTGTGCTAGAGCTCGGCTCCCTAAACCCTTGAAGGGACTGCTCCCCTTCACTTTCTCCTCAAGCCTTGTCCTGCCTCAGGGAGGGGAGCAGCACACCTGAGGGCTTCTGGGACATGGCCTGGTTGTCCTGGCAACATGGGCTGGGCTAAGCCTACCAACTGTCAACGCTGATGACAGTTATTCATAAAGGAACTTTCCGTTGGTCCTCACCAGCTGGAAAGGTTGACAGGGCAGCAAATATTTAACTGCATTTCTGAGACCAGGGGCGTGGCTTGATCCGTTGCTTAAGTTGGGGCTTAAGTTGGGATTAAAGCCCAGACATCCTATCTCGGAAGAGAGGATATCACACTCTCTGCCATGATAAGCTCCAGTGGCAATTCCAGCCCTCAACTGGAAATGCTTGTCGGGGGCGGGGGGGGGGGGGGGGGGGGGGCAGTTCAGGGCTTTTACCAGATTATCAAACATGGCATGATTCTGATCCAGAAGAAAAATCTACTGACATTTTGAGGACCACAGATACGGGGATTGTAATATATACAGTTAATTTTTAACGGTCAACTTTCTTGGGGCATCTGGGTGGCTCAGTCGGTTGAGCACCTGACTCTTGATTTCGGCCCGGGTCATGATCTTACAGTTTGTGAGTTAGAGCCCCCTGTGGGTCTCCATGCTAACAGCGTGAAGCCTGCTTCAGATTCTCTCTCTCTCCCCTTTTCTTTCTGCCTCTACCCACTTGTGCACTCTCTCTCTCGAAATAAATGAAGAAATAAAAACCTTCAAAATATAATTAAAAAAATCAACTTTATTGAGGTATAATTCACATACAATAAAATCTGCTCATTTAAAACCTGTAGTTCACGGGACGCCTGAGTGGCTCAGTAGGTTAAGCGTCTAACTTGGGATCAGGTCATAATCTCACAGTTCATGAGTTCAAGTCCTGTGTCGGGCTCTGTGCTGACAGCTTAGAGCCCGGAGCCTGCTTCAGATTGTGTCTCTGCCCACCCCGCCCCCCCCACTCTGTTCCAACCCTGCTTGTGCTCTGTCTCCCTGTCTCTCTTTACAAAAATAAATAAATAAATAAATAAATAAAATCTGTAGTTCGAAGAGCTTTGACAGAGGTTTATGTTTTTGTAATCATCACAGTCCAGATAAAGGACATTTTCCTCATGTCCCTTTGCAGTTAATGCCCACCAAGCAGCCCCAGCTGTACTGACCTGCTCTCTGATACAGTCAGTGAGCTTTAACCTTTTCTAGAGCTTCGTATAAATAGAATTATATGGTATGTTCTCTTTTGTGTCTGACTTCTTTTGCTCAGCATGATGGTCTTGAGTTTCACTTGTGTTGTTGCATTTACCACTAGTTCCTTTCTATTGCTGAGTAATAGTCCATTGTTTGGATACACAAGAATTTATCTGTTTACTTTGTTACCAAATTTTGGCTATTATGAGGAAAGTTGTTATAGACATTCTGTAATCTAGCCAAAGTTAATTTTTGGATGTGGTGTGAGGTAACAGTTGAGATTTTTTTTTTTTAACCCGACTACATAAGGGTATCTAGTTGTTACAGGATCATTTATTGAAAAGACTCCTCTTTCTTCCATTGAATTATCTTGGCATCTTTGTTGAAAGTCAGCTGACTTTCTGGACTTAATATTCCATCAATCTGCGTGGCTAACTTTAAGCCAATACCCCATTCTGCTGATTACTTTAGCTTTATGTTAAAACAAATTCAGGACCTATTATATGTCCTTTGCATTTCCATATAAATTTGAGTCAGCTTCTCCATTTCTACAAATGGGCTGCTGGGATAATGATAGGTATCACATTGGATCTGTAGATCAGTTTGGGGAAAATTGACATCTTAATAGTACTTAGTATTTTAAAAAAAATGTTTATTGGGCTGCCTGGGTGGGTCAGTAGGTTAAGTGTCTGACTTCAGCTTAGGACATGATCTTGCAGTTTGTGAGTTCCAGCCCTGCATTGGGCTCTGTGCTGGCAGCTCGGAGCCTGGAACCTGCTCCAGATTCTGGGTCTCCCTCTCTCTCTCCCCCTTCCCCACTTGCACTCTCTGTCTTCTCTCTCTCTCAAAAATAAACATTAAAAAAAAGATGTTTACTTGTTTTGAGAGAGAGAGAGCATGCGTGTGAACAAGGGAGATGCAGAGTGAGGGAGAGAGCGAATCCCAAGCAAGTTCTGCACTGTCAGTGCAGAGCTCAACATGGGGTTTGATCCCACAAACCATGAAATCATGACCTGAGCCAAAATCAAGAGTCAGATGTTTAACCGCCTGAACCAACCAGGCACCACTAGTGTTTAGTCTTTTAGTCCGTAAATATGATATATCTCTTCAAGTCTTTTTTAGGAATGTTTTGTAGGTTTTTAGTGTTTAGATCTTGCCTAATTTTAATGTATTCCTAAATATTTCATTTTTCTGCCACACTCTTGTGTCATTTTCCAGTTGTTTGTTGCTGATATGTAATATATGGAAATACAATATATTTTGTATGTTGATCTTGTATCTTGCAACCCTGTGAAACTCATTAATTCCAGTAGATTTGTGATACATTCTTAGGGATTTTCTGTGTGCTAATGATGCTAATGATGAATAAAGACAATTCTTCCTCTCTAATCTGTATATCTTCTTATTTTTCTTATCTTATTGTAATGAATAGGGTATTCAATAAAATGTTGAATAAAACTGGTAAGGACATTCTGCTGATCTTAAAGGAGAAATCATCTGATCTTTCACCATTCTGTGTGATGATGGCTCTGAGACTTTTGTAACATCTCACATAACCACAGCACAATGATCTAAACCAGGAAACTAACATCGATTCAGTATTATTTATGAATCTACAGACCTTATTCAAATTTTGCCAATTACCCCCTCTAAAGTTATGTTTTTGGTCCACGATCCAATCCGGGATCCCAATTTGCATTCCCCTATCATGTTTCCTTAGTCTCTTCCAATTTGAGACAGCTTATGACTTTGACACTTATCAGGCTTTGTCTGATATTTTCTTATGATTAGGGTTGAAGTTATGTAGCTTGGCGACAACACCACAGAAATCATGTTGTGCCCTCTGCCTGTATTTTTTCAAAGAGGTACAAGATATCAATATGTCTTACTACTCATAGTGTTAACTTTTAGCATTCACCCACTGATTTTAACATTCACTAAAAATTCTTGCCAATAATTATTACTGTGATATTTCCCAAGTGGTGATTTTTTTAATTTCCGTAATTTCTTCTACATTTACAAATTGGAATTTGAAGACAGGAAGAGCCAACCTTTCTCTTCTATTTATTCATTTATGCTAGTGTGGAATCATGGATATTTATTTTAGTCTATATGTTGTAATCCATCGCTATCATTATATTGTTTAAATTGATCCTGACCTAGTCACTGGGTTCTTCTTCAAGTTGGGTCTTAATCACTTTGATATGCTCCCATCATATATGTGATTTGGATTTTTTTTTTCCTCACTAGCTTCCTCCCCCCCCCCCCCCCCACCCCAGTTATGGGTAGCACTTTCTTTCCTTTTTATACCCAGTAATTTTTTATTGGGCAGGATATTTTTCATCTTACATTTGTTGTGCTATATTTTGTTGTATTGGATTTAAGAGTGTTGGCTTTGTTCTGGAAGGCAGTTAAGATACTGATGGTTGAGGGGTACCTAGGTGGCTCAGTCAGTTAAGCATCTGACTTCAGCTCAGGTCATGATCTCATGGTTCACAAGTTCAGGCCCCACATTGGTCTCTGTGATGATAGCTCAGAGCCTGGAGCTTGCTTCGGATTCTGTGTCTCCCTCTCTCTCTGCCCCTCCCCAACTCATTCTCTGTCTCTCTCTCCCTCAAAAATAAATAAAAACTTCTTATAGAAGTCTTTAGAAGTTTTACAGTTTTACATTTAAATCTATGACCCAATTGGAGTTAATTTTTATATAAGGTTTGATGTTCAGGTCAAAGGTTGTTTTTTTGTTTTTGTTTTTTTCTTTCTTTTTTTTTCTTTGTTTTTGCCTCTGGGTGTCAAGTTGTTCTACAATTTGTTGAAAAGACCATCATTCCTGCATTGGATTCCTTTTTTACTTAAAAAAAATTCAATTGGCTGTACTTATATGGGGCTATTTCTGGGTCCTCTGTTCTGTTGCACTGATCTATTGTGTCTCTCATTCTCAATATCACACAGTCTTGATTACCATAGGTATGTAGTAAGTCTTGGAATTGAGTAGTGACTTCTTCTACTTTTTTCTCATTTTCAAAACTGTTTTAGCAATTCCAATTTTATTTTGTCTTTCCATATAAATTTTAGAATAATCTTGCCTATATCTGAAAAAAAAAATCTTTCTGGGATTTTGATAGGAATTGCAGTAAACATATATATGTACTGACATTATGTTGAGTGTACTAATCCAGGAATATCTCTGCATTTAGTTCGAACTTCCTTAATTTTTTTCATCAGCATTTTGTCATGTTTTGCATTCAGTCCTGTACACATTTTGTTATATTTACACCTAAGTGAAACTTTCCCCAACTACAAATGGTACTATATTTTTATTTCACTTCCCACGGTTATATAGTAATGCAATTAATTTTCATATATATGGAACTTTTATCTTATAACCTTAATATCAGTTCTCAGAGTTGGGTATTATTTTTTGTTTTGTTTTGTTTTGGTGTATTCCTTGGGGTTTTCTTTAAGGTTTATTATGTCATCTGCAAATACGACAAATTTCTGTCTTAAAAAAAATCTTTTGGGGTGCCTGGGTGGCTCAGTTGGTTAAGCACCCAACTCGTGGTTTTGGCTCAGGTCATGATCTTGCAGTTAGTGAGTTTGAGTCCCACATCAGGTTCTGTGTTGGTGGCACAAAGCCTGCTTGGGATTCTCTCTGCTCCTCTCTGACCCCTCCCCCCACTCACACACACTCTCTCAAAATAAATAAATAAACTTAAAAAATTTTTAAACAATCTTTGTCTTTTATTTCCTTTTCTTTATGCTATTACACTGGCTAGAACTTCTAGCATTATGTTGACTGTCAGTGGTGAAAGCAGACATTTTTGTCCTGTGCCTGAACTTAGGGAAAAACAATCAATCTTTCATAGTTTTTCTTTTTTAGGTATTCTTTTATTTTTCAGCTTTATTGAGTATAATTGACAACTAAAATTGTATATATTTAAAGTATGCAATGTGATGATTTGACATATGTAAGCTTTGTGAAGTGATTGACACATCAAGTTAACACATCCATCACCTCACAGTTACCTTTTGTGTGTGTGTGTGTGTGTGTGTGTGTGTGTGTGTGTGTGTGTGTGGTAAGAACACCTAAGATCTTCTCTCCTAGCAAATTTCAAGTACATAACACAGTATATTAACTATAGTCACAATGCTGTGTATTAGATCCTCCGAGCTTATGCATCTTATAACTGAAGTCTTGTAAATTTGACTCAATATTTTCCCATCTCCCCCACTTTTCAGCCCCTAGTAACCACCATTTTACAACCTGTTTCTATAGGTTTGACTTCTATTTTTGTATTTTTAAGATTCCACATGTATGAGTTCGTACAGTATTTTTCTTTCTCTGGCCCATTAAGTCCTCTAGATTCATTCATCTTGTTGCAAATGGTAAAATCTCCTCCTTTCTCATGGGTAAATAATAGTCCATCATATAAAATCTCATATCTCTTTTTTCTGGTTCATCCCTTGATGGACAGAGAATTTCCACATCTTGGCTATTGTGCGTAATATTGCAATGGACATGGGAGTGCATATATCTCCTTAAGATACTGATTTTGTTTCCTTCAAGTACATACCTAGAAGTGGAATTGCTGGACCATATGGTAGTTTTGGTTTTTTGGAATCTTCATACTATTTTTGTCATGGCGGTACAAATTTAAATTCCTACCAGCAGTACCCAAGGTTTCCTTTTTATCCATATCCTCCCTAACACTTATCTCTTGTCATTTTGGTAAATGCCATCCTAATGGACGTGAGGTGATATCTCATTGGTGGTTTTGATTTGCATTTCTGTGATTAGTGATGTTGAGCACCTTTTTTGTGTCTGCTAGCCATTTGTATATCTTCTTTGGAAAAATGTCTATTCAGGGCCTTTGCCCATTTTAAAATTAGATTATTTGAGCTTTTTTGCTATTGAATTCTTTATATATTTTGGATACTAACCCTTCTCAGATATGTAGTCTGCAAATTCTCTCATCCATAGTTGCCTTTTGATTTTGTTGATTATTTTCTTTGCTGTGTGGAAGCTTTTTAATGTTTGTTTATTTTTGAGAGAGAGAGAGAGAGAGAGACAGAGCAAGCAGCAAGCAGGGGACGGGCAGAGAGAGAGGGAGATACAGAATCTGAAGCAGACTCCAGGCTCTGAGCTGTCAGCACAGAGCCTGACCCAGGGCTTGAACTCATGAGCCATGGGATCATGACCTGAGCCAAAATTGGACACTTAACTGACCGAGCCACCCAGGGGCCCTGTGGAAGCTTTTTAGTTAGATGTAGTCCCACTTGCTTATCTTTGCTTTTGTTATCTTTGCTTTTGACTTCATATCCAAAAAATCATTGCCAAGGCAATGCCAGGGAGTTTTTCCTTATGTTCTAGGAGTTTTACAGCTTCAGGCTGTATGCTTAAGTCTTTAATCCATTTCAAGTTAATTTTTGTGTATGGTGTAAGACAGGGATTTGGTTTAATTCTTTTGCATGTGGATAACCAGTTTTTCCAACACCATTTGTTGAAGAGATTATTCTCTCATTGTGCATTTTTGGTGTACTTTTCAAAGATCAGTTAACCGTATATACAGTTGGGTTTGTATCTGGGTTCTCTATTCTGTTTCACTGGCCTATGTGTACTATACTGTTTTGATTACTATAGCTTTGTAATATAGCTTGAAGTCAGGAAGTGTGATGCCTCTGGCTTTGCTTTTTTTCTCAAAATTGCTTTGGCTATTTGGGGTCTCTTGTGGTTTCACACACATTTGAGAATTATTTTTTCTATTTTTGTGAAAAATGCTTGTGGAATTTTGATAGGGGTTGCATTGAATCTGTGGATTGCTTTGGTTAGTATGTATATTTTAACAATATTAACTCTGCCAATCCATGAATGTAGGATATCTTTCCATTTATTTGTGTCTTACTTGATTTCTTTCATCAATGTCTTCTAGTTTTCTTAGGTCTTATAGTATATGTCTTTTACCTTCTTGTTTAAATTTGTCCCTAATTATTATTTTTATGCTATTATAAATGAGCGTATTTACTTAGTTTCTTTTTTCCAGTAGTGCATTCTTAGTGTATAGAAATGCAGCTGATTTTCTATATTTATTTTGTATCCTACAATTTTACTGGATTTATTCTAAAAATTTTTTCATAGATCCTTTTCATAGATACTTTTTTGGAAATTATAATGTTGCTGGATTTAGCTAACATTTTTTCATAGGTATATATTTTAAATATATATAATGGAAATTTCATTTATTTCTGCTATTACTATGATAGGGCAAGATAGGACTCAGTAAGCAGAAAGGGAGAGGCTAAGGCCTGAAGATCCCTGGGTGGGGAAAAACACATATTTTAAAACATTTCTTCTGGGAATGTCAGACTTGGAGCAAACTCCTTCAGGCGTAAAGTTCTTCTTAAGAATGTGAGAGCACCTACTCCCCCTCAGGTTTCCCTCAGGAATTTGACCAAAGACCTGACTAAAAAATATGTAGCAGACCATAAAAGGTAGGACCCACAAGGAATGGCCATAGACCACCCCTCATACAATGGAAATGAGCCAATCAAAAAGGAACGACTAGGCATTTAGAATTTCCTAGCCAGTAAGGGTAGAACCTGAGAAGAACCAAGGGAGAAGGGAGGGGACCCACCCAAACCCTATAAAACAAAAGCCCCTTGCCTATTGTTGCGGACATTCACTTTCGAATGCGCCCTCTCTGTAAAGAGAGCTTTCATACTATTCTTACTTTCTGATCTTATACTCTAATAAACTTTTGCCTGCTGCTCATTTTATTTTGTGTCCTTCTCTTCACTCTTCAAAGCTTCAAGACAACAAATCCTGGGCATTGAGGTGAAAAACATTCTTTTCCTAGTTTCCTATTGTGGGACATCAGACTATTGTATTGATTTGAAGCTTTTCCTCTTTTTCCCTATTAGTATGATAGGAAAAAAAATAGGATAAAATAGGCAGAGAAGGAAAGGATTAGGACCTGATGTCCCTGGGTGGGGAAAGATATATTATGGAACAGTGTTGGGAGTGTCTGACCACAGCAAACCCCCTCAGGTGACTCCCCCCCAGGTTTCCTTCAGGAATTTGACAAAAGACGTGACTAAAAATAAGTAGGCTGTAAAACCTATGACCCATGAGGAACTGGTATGGTCATAGACCACCCCTCATACAATAGAAACGAGCCAATCAGGAATGGACAACCCAGCACCTAGAGTTATCCAGCCAATACAGATAAAACCTGAGAAGGAACAAGGGGGAAGGGAAGGGTTAGGGTGACCAGAACCTTATCAAACAAAGGCCTTGCCTGTTGTCGGCAGGTGTTCACTTTTGAATGTCCCCTCTATGTAAAGAGAGCTCTCCTACTATCCTTCCTTCCTAATCTTATACTCTAATAAGCTTTTGCCTGCTGCTCATTTTGTGTCCACTTCTTCATTCTTCGAAGTGGCAAGACAACGAATCCCGGGTATTGTGGTAAAAAATCCTGCAACATTAGCACTGCTTTAGCTGCAGAACACAAATTCAGTTATGTTTTTCATTGTATTTTCATTGTAATTCAGCCTAGATGTTTATCCTTTGGATCAGAGACCAGCAAACTTTGCATAGGGCCAGATACTAAATACTTTAGGCTTTGTGGAATGTATAAGGTCTATATCATTTGTTCTCTTTTTTCTTCTTCTTTATAACATTTAAAAGGAGACTATTTTTTAGAGTGTTTTAGGTTCACAGCAAAATGGAGCAGAAAGTACAGAGATTTTCCGTAGATCATCTGTGTATCCACATGTGCATAGCCTCCCCCATTATCAGCATACCCCACCAGAATGGTACATTTGAGACGACTGATGAACCTACAATGGTAAATCATAATCACCCAAAGTCCATAGTTTACATTAGGGCTCACTCTTGGTGTCTTACATTCTATGGGTTTGGACAAACGTATAATGACCTGTATGCACCATTATGTTACCACACAGACTAGTTGCTCTGCCCTCAAAAGCTTCTGTGCTTCACCTATTCATTATTCCCTCCCCACTAACCCTCGGAAACCACTGATCTTTTTACTGTCTCCATAGTTTTGCCTCTCCCATAAGGTCATACAGTTGGAAGCATAGAATATGTAACCTTTCAGACTGGCTTCTTTAAGTTAGTAATATTCATTTAAGTTTTCCTCCATGTCTGTTCATAGTTGAATAGCTCATTTCTCTTTAGCACTAAATAATATCCTTTTGCTAGATGTACCACAGTTTATTTATCCATTCATCTACTGAAAGACATCTTGGTTGCTTCCAAGCTTTGGCAATTATGAATAAAGCTGCTGTAAATATCTGTGTGCAGGGTTTTGTGTGAACATAAGTTTTCAACTCCTTTGGTAGGAGTGTCATTGCTGGATCATATAGTATGAGTATGTTTCATTTTGTTGGAAACCACCAAACTGTCTTCCAAGGTGGCTATACCATTTGGCATTCCTTCCAGCAAGAATGAGAGTTCCTGTTGCTTCACATCCTCACCAGCATTCGGTATTGTCAGTTTTTGCGTGCGTACACACACACACACACACACACACACACACACACACACACACAATGGCTTGTGGGACTATAGCTTGCCAAGCCCTGCCTTAGACCTATTTCCTACCTTCCGTAGTCTTGACTGTGTGTCTCTAGGCTTGCATGCTGCATGTCCTAGCTGAGCGTTTGTACTTCAACACACACTCACACAATTAAAGCTTTCCCTCTTCTGCAAGTTTGTCCACAACCTTCTCCTTTTCCAGGACTCACTTCAGTTGTTATTACCACCTCCATGAAATTTGTTGTGTCCCATTCATTCTACCCCTGTCTCTTTTTCTGAAAACTTACTGCTTGTAATTTTGATAACACCATTTTGTGCTAAATGCAGACCATCATGGTTTGCTACTTTCACTGCTTCATGTATTTTGATTTGTTTCTGCAACTGGATTGTAGGGTTGTGGAGAGCTGACATTTAGCTTAACAACTACAATGATAACTGTGCTTTGTTTTAAAACAACTCTTTTGGAGTTATCAAGAGTTTGCATGGGCTTTTTGTTTTTAGTTCATTAGGAGAACCCTGTGAAGTAGTCTGGGCAAGGAATTTTATCTCAGGTTGACAAACTGAGGCTCAGACAATTATCATGGACCAAGGCAACATGGACGAAGGCTCTGGGACTTGTAAATGATGAAATCAGATTCAGACCCCCAGGGCTGGCCTGTTGCAGCTTCAGTATCCTGATATTTGTAGTGCATGGTCACTACGCCCTTGGCCCAGCTGGTTGAAAGGATGCCTGATGCTGAGAAGGTCCATGTGCGTTTCCCCGGCTGTGTTGTCTAGTCCCGTGTCCATACCCCCACTTCTTCCCCTGACTGTATGCACTGTTTTTCTGCTGCATGCTGCCGTTATTTTAGGGAGAACTTGGGCTATTACCCTTTCAGAAGACGTGCACCTCCATCCTTTCACATCTGGAAAATCTTTCTGCAGAGAAAGAGGACTCTGCCTGAAAATGTACTCATTTCCTGGAGCTGTTTTTGGCTGGAAAGGCCACGTTGCAGGGGGAGGACTTATCCCTCTGGAAGTCTAACACCTGTCCTGAGGAGAGACTATTCCCCACCATTGCTGTGTCCTCCTCTGTGGAAGCAGTGAGCCCGGGGGCCCAGGCCTGTTGAACTCTGGCATAGGAAACTGCCTCTTTTGTAGTGCTGTCTCTGTGTTAGTAGAGGAAGTGTTGGTGGAGAAACTAGGGCTAGGATTTTCATAGCCTCAGCAAGCATCATCGGGAAACACAGGAGTAAGTGCGGGCCCGTCCGTGGCTACTGTGGAACCAATAGCCCCTTCCTGTCCTCTCAGTGAGTCCAGGAATGTTACACTTTAGAGGAAGATCTTGGGCCTGACCTGGGATGTCAGAGTGGCCATCCTCCCTCTGGCCTCCCTAAGCCCAAGCCTAGACCCTGCCTGGTATGTGCTGGCCAGTGGCACTTGCTCTCTCCGCACAGGCAAGGCTCTCACAGGATTGCCCACTCCACCCGCACTCTGGAGCTGGATGCCTGGCACAGACACATGCCCAAAGTTGTCACTTTAAAGGAGAAATTTGGCTGGGTTCAGGCTAGGAGACTCCCTGGAGCACGTGACAGGGACACCCAGGTTCTTGGAGAGCCCTTTCTGTGGGGCTCAGCTCTCATTAATTCAAGGATAACACAGCCCTCCTGTCTAGAGAAACTCATTTTCCTTTAAGGCCCCTTCCTTGACCCAGTGCTCTACAATCAGTAGTTTTGTCATTCATTCAAGTCTTCATGAGTACCTGGTCCTGGGAAGTGATTGAGGGTTGGATACTTTGGGGAAGATGAATACTTGGTAACATTATGTACGCACCGCTCCTCATTAACTTACAGCAGCTTCATAAGGCAGATACTCTAGGGTCTGGAATTCAAAGAGGAGGAGACCTAGTTGCTTGCCAAACCGCACACGGTTTGGTGGGGCAGGAGCCCAGAGTTTGAGCTCAGGTGTGCGCTCTTTGACCTCTGCGTTCTCTTGTGTCTCCAGTTTGGACATTGGTCAGGAGTTTCAGTGCAGACGTAGGAACTGTCCCTGGCTGGGGTAATCAGAAGATGGATTTCTGAAGCGGTCAAAGATGGCTCACGAAATCTCGGAGAAGGTGGATTCCGGCTGGACGCTGCCCATCTCATTTCTTGTTCTCCGCCTACAGGAAGGCGAAGTTTCTCCGCTCACCTTTCAGTCAGGCCAGTGGAACATGGCAGGAAATGATATCTGGCATTTCCAGGCCCGGCTCTAAAATTTTGTGCCCGATCCTTGGCTTTTACTCTCATGTGAAAGAGGAGGAATCGGAGATGGTTAGAGCCACACCAGTGAAGCTGCCCGGCCTTGCGTCCCCACCTGGAGCTGTCCTGCTCAGGCCAGCTGTCCAGCCTGCATGGGCCTGCCTGTGACTGGGAAGTAAAGCTTGCTGCAGTTAGCTGATGAGATGTTGGGTTTGTTTGCTGGAATGGCCTAGGCTATTCTGACCAATAAAGCCAGAAAACTAGGCTTGGTGGCTCCAAACTCAGGCCCAATGCCCTGAATCATGTGCTCAGACTGCTTCGTCGGGACACCAGTGCTAGTACTGCTGACACAGGTGGCAAGGTCTGCCTCACCATCACTGCGACGCCAGGCGGCAGACACTGGGGATCGAGCCTCTGCTGAACTGTCTCTGGAAGGTGGGAGCTGGAGCCATGCCAGCTCCAGTAGGCTCTGGAGACTAAAAGATTAAAATATGGATCCTAGCGGCGCTGGGTGGCTCAGTCGGTTAAGCGTCTGACTTCGGCTCAGGTCATGATCTCGCAGTTCGTGGATTTGAGCCCCGCATCGGGCTCTGTGCTGACAGCTCAGAGCCTGGAGCCTGCTTCGGATTCTGTGTCTCCCCCCTCTCTCTGTCCCTCCCACATTCGTGCTCTGTCTCTTTCTCTCAAAAAAAAAAAAAAAAAAAAACAGTAAAAAAAAATATATGGATCCTACCCTTAAAGTGTTACCCATCCATTTGGAGGAGTGAAAAGCCATGAAAGGTCATTATAATGGAACAGAAAGTGGTAAGTGTGTTGGAAAAGGATGGGTACTGGACTCGGATTCCTGGAAGAAGTGAGGCATTTAGGTCAGGATTAGTTGCCTATGTGTGCTCGGGCTCTGGGTATAAGGTCTAAGGCTAGATTCAATTGTGTTACTATCTTTTGCAATTCAAGAACTTAAGGAAAAGTGTTGAAGATAAAGGTGGACATAGAATTTATTAACAACAACGAAACAATCCTACAACCCCAAAACATACACTCAGTGTATATGTACTTATGGATACATACGCTCATACCCTGCACCAGACTCTTGGCTCATAGTTAACTCTCTCTCCTTCCGGTATAGCCTTATTTGGCAGTGAAGTGAAAGGCAACTTTATTTGTTGTTTTAACTCTTAAGACATTGCATTTTTTGGGTCTTTTATTTATGAACCCAAAGTTCTACTCTTTCTATCACTACTTTCATTAATGTCTCAATAATAACACCACTAGTGGCTCTACTTCTACTCTTGATTGTTATTTATTGGGTTCAACGTCTCACACAGTTCTGAAAAAATAATCCCATTGTGTTAAAATGCTTTTTCACAGCCATTTAATGGTTAAGACACAGGGCTGCTAACATTGACCTTCCCATACACAGCCTTGTTTTTTTGTAACCATCAATCATTCATTTGCAAGTCTATAACCTACAATTTTGCATTCATTAGTCGTCATTTAACATATAACTCCTGACAAAATTATTGATGTATTAACATCATATTTTTATTATATGCTTAGGTTCCCAAATCATCCTGAGTCCCTTGAAGGCTGCTATTCTGCTCGTCTTAATAAAGTACAGCAAAAGATTGGAAATAAGCCAAATATGTGTAAAACAGAAACTACTTAAATAAGTCATGACACATCTCTCCATGGGATATTACACAGTTGTAAAGAATAATGAGGAGGCACTTCATGTCCTGTTATGCAGTGATCACCAAGACATGTTGTTAAGACAGCCAAATGCAGAGCCCAATGTAGAGAATGTTCCCACTTTCGGTATAAAGGAGACGTTAAAATGTGTGGGCTAACAAAGGCATGAAATACCTCTGGGAGGACATACCCAGAAGCGAGATAACATTTGTTACCATTTGGGAGGGAAATCATGTGGCTGAAAGGCTGGGTTAAGGGGGGAAAGTTTTCAATGTATATGTTTTGCTTTGTACCCTCAGATACTTCAAATAGGAAATACTGTATTTCCCAAGTGTGAGGATATTCTCGTACGTAACCACGGTGCAATGATCACAATCTGCCAATTTAACGTGAATGTACCATCATCTGATCCACAGTCCGTCTTGTAATTTCAGTTCTCAGTAATGACTCAATAGTCTTCCCCCCCCAACCCCCCCATCTAAGACTCAACTCAGGATCACATGTCATATTAGCTGTCACGTATTTTAGTCTCCTTTACCTCAGAATGAGTCCTACATGTTTCTTTGTCTTTCTTTCTGTCAATGGCAGCAATGATGAAGCCTCTTTAAGTGGCTTCTCGGGCAGTAGATGTAGACAGGAGGGAACTGGAAGAGGAGAGCCAAGGCATGGAGGCCTTAGGGATGGCTGTCAGCTTCAGCCTTACTTGTGGTCTAATACGTGGAACCCTTTTGAGGACTTGGTGGAATAATGGCATTTTGGCGAGGGTGAGAACGTGCTCCTAGGCTGCAGGGATGGGTGGGTGGGTCTCACAGTCATAAGTTGGGTCTACATAGAAATTTTGTAGGCTTATTTTGAAGGCTGGTGAGGCCAGGTGACATTACATTCTTAGGTACATTTATAAGGGGAGGTTGTCTGTAGCTTTCATCAGAATTTTTTAAGGCTTTTAATTCAAAGTTTTAAACACATGCAAAAGCAGAGAGTGTTTAACGAACCCCCATGTACTCTCTACAGTGGTTTTGCTGGCTGGTCAGGGACTTGGGAAGGCACAATTAAAAACTGGTCACAAGGCATTCTGGGGAAGAGGTGTGTGGCTGGACCTCTCTAAATGGCCACAGAATGTGAAGATCTGCATCCCAATGGTCACTCAAGAGTAGTTGCAGCCAAGAAGGGTTTTCATAATCAGATGAAATGATCCATTCTCTGGGTCAGTTAGCTTCTTTTCCAGGCATCTCTGTTCTTGCCCAAAGGCCTCAGAGATCAAAGTGGCCAAGACAGCAGTGACAGAGATGGTGCATCAGCTCAACATCATGGACTGTCCACTTCCTAAAGCCTAATCTCCAACAGCAGAGACCGACCCTGAGCCCCCCATGTAGCACTACCCTTTGGGAAAACAAGTGAGCTCCCACAACATACAAAGGATAGGATTTTGATGTCACTGACATAGATACTCTGGATATGGATTTGCTTTTCTTGTCTGCAGTACTTCTTCCAAAACTATTATGCGTGTGCTGACAGAATATCTTAGTCACCATGATGGTATTACGCCTTGCATCACTTCTGACCAAGGGACTCATTTTACAGCAAATGAGGTACAGCAACGAGCCCACGTTCATGGGAATCAGTGGTCTACCATATTATCCTGATTACTGTAGCTTTATAGGAAGTCCTGAAATCAGGTAGTGTATGTTCTACTTTGTTATTCTTTTTACAGTTGTTCTGGCTATTCTAGATTCTTGGCATTCTCTTGTAAACATTTAGAATAATCTTGTCATTTCCTACCAAAGAAACCTTCTAGGATTTGAATGGGATTGTGTTGAATCAGGAGATAAATTTGGAGAGAACTGACATCTTCACTACACTGAGGCTTTCAACTCCGAACATGGCATATCCCTTTGTTTATTTAAGTCTTCTTTACTTTCATTAGCAATGTCTTTTTGTGCACAGGTCTTGTGGTCCTGTTTTGTTAAATTCTTTCCAAATTATTATATGGTCTGTGATGCTACTGTGTAAATCGCATGTTTTAAATTTTAGTTTTCTGGTAACTTATTGTCAATATTTAGGAATACAATTCGTATGTTGACTTTGTACTTTTTTAAGGTTTATTTATCTATTTTGAGGGAGGGGAGGGGCAGAGAGAAAGGGAGAGAATCCCAAGCAGGCTCTGCATTGTCAGCACAGAGCTCGACATGGGGCTTCAACCTATGCACTGTGAGATCGTGACCTGAGCCGAAACCAAGTTATACACCCAACCAACCGAGCCACCCAGACACCCTGACTTTGTATTTTAGAATTTTTTTGTGAATTTTCTTATTTTAGTAATTTCATAGTATGTTTCTTAGAATTTTTTACATATATACATACATTATTATGTCTTCTGTAAATGGTTTTACTTCTTCTAATCCATAACTTTCTAATTTATTTCTTTCTATTTTGTTTTGTCATGTGGCACTCTAGTACAATACTGAATAGAATTATGAGATAGACAATTTTACCTTTTTCTTGATCTTATCATTAACTGTAATGGTAGCTCTGTGTTTTGTATTTTTTTCCTTAAGTTCACTGAAAACTATTATTGTGATTTTAAAAACGGCCTAATGGGTTTGTAATGAATTCGGCATATCATTCTGTTGATATTTTAGAACTGATACTGACTTTTGCTAGAGAATTAAAAAAATTCAAAAGTGAAAATTGTGTAATAAACTCCATCCCTGGCAAAACCTGCCATGTCACATGGTCACAACTCACTGTTCTGTACAAAAGTTTGTATTAATAAAGCTGTGATATAAAAATCAAATAACAAGCAGTGGTGTTTTAAGTGTAGACAGGTTTTCCATTTGTTCCATTACTTATAAGGCTTGAATCTCTCTTTAACAATGTAACATTAAATTCAGTATGATGACTTAAGTCAATTAAAAAAAACCCCATCCTTTTATACTCTGAAGGATTTCTTTCTTTCTTTCTTTCTTTTCTTTTCTTTTTTTTTCTTTCTTTCTTTTCTTTCTTTTTTTTTTTTTTTTTTTTTTTTTTGGTCATCTTTCCTCTTTTCCTTTTCTTTATCTTTGCTCTTTGACTTCTTTTTCTGTTTTGTGTGTGTGTTTGACTTTTTTTTCAATTTTACCTTAGTGTCCGCGTGCTTATTCATTTTTAAAAAAATGTTTCTTGTGTTTGTTGTTCTTGTTGTCCTGACGTCCTGCTGGGCTGGCACTGCCACTGTGCCTTCAGCCTTGGCTTCCAGGACTATGGCTTCCACGTGGGCTGCCCAGGACAGCTTGACTCTGGCTCCTGCTAAGCCCGTCTGGCCGATGGCTGCTGTGTCCAGGCCCTTTTGCTTCCTTCGTTACTGTGTTGTTCAGTTCCTTAGACATTTTGCTGAATTTTTTCTCTTCTTTTACAGATAGGTTTCTTTCGCTATCACCTTCTTTAGAGTCTGGTGCAAAGCAGGTTTATCACTTCCTTAGTTAAGTCAGAGGAAGGTCGAAAGGCGTAGTTAGCAGGGGTTTAGGCTGGCCAGCATCCTTATCATTTGCTCTTTTTTCTATCTGTGTGTCTAGTGGAGTAAGAATATAAATTGTTGCCACTCGATTCTTTGTTGCTCCTTGCTTCTAAGATGAGTGGCTCATGATCCTTACAAGGATTTTTGTCTGCCACTTAGTCTCCTCGCTGGAGCACGTGTTATCCTAAGTGGCTTTGTGATCATGGGAGTTTTTGATCTCTTGTGGTACTTGACCTACCTTTTTGGGGGAATGTCCTGTTTATTTTTTTGGCAACTCTCTCTTCCCTCAGCTTATTTTTCTGTTCAGATGCAGAAGCTGTAAGTTTTTTTGTAGACTCTTTTTATTAGGTTGAGGAAATCCTCGTCTATTTTCAGTGTTTTGCTGAGAGGGTTGGTTGTTGTTGTCTTTTCTCATAACCAGTTCTTTAATTTTTTTTTTCTGTGTCTCTCATGATGATTATAATTTGCCTCTTTTATTCTGTTAATGTTGAGGAATACAGTAAGTTTTCGAATGTTAAGTCAACTATGCATATTCCTGGGATAAACCCCACTAAGTCACATGTATTATCTTTTTTAATATTGCTGGATTCAACTTACTAATGTTCTGTTCAAGATTTGTGTTCAGGAGAGATAGCCGTCTGTAATTGTCTTGTAATAACTTTGTTTTTCTCATCAGGATAATGTTGCATTATAAAATAATGTGAGAAGTGTTCCTTTCACCTCTTTTCTGGAAGTTTTCGTGTTAAGACTGGTATTATTTCCTCTTTAAATGTTTGATAGACTTCAGCAGTGAAGCCATCTGGTATGGCATCTTCTTTGTGAAAAGGGTTTTTTTTTTTTAATGTTTATTTGTGTGTGTGTGTGTGTGTGTGTGTGTGTGTGTGTGAGAGAAAGAGAGAGAGAGAGAGAGAGAGAGAGAGAGAGAGAGAGGAGTAGAGAGAGAGGGATAGAGAGAATCCCAAGCAAGCACCATGCTCAGTGAAGAGCCCAATGTGGGGCCCGATCTCATAACCATAAGATCAGTACCTGAGCCAATATCAAGAGTTAGACGTTTAAACCAACTGATCCACCCAGGCGCCCCTGTGAAAAGGGTTTTTAAGAAGTTGTTATGAATTCAATTTCTTTCATAGATATAATATCATTTAAATGATTTCTCTCTCTTTTTTGACTTTACAAATTTGTAATTTGTATGATTTATTTTCTCATTTTATTTTATTTTATTTTATTTTTTTTTTCAACGTTTATTTATTTTTGGGACAGAGAGAGACAGAGCATGAACGGGGGAGGGGCAGAGAGAGAGGGAGACACAGAATCGGAAACAGGCTCCAGGCTCTGAGCCATCAGCCCAGAGCCTGACGCGGGGCTCGAACTCACGGACCGCGAGATCGTGACCTGGCTGAAGTCGGACGCTTAACCGACTGCGCCACCCAGGCGCCCCTATTTTCTCATTTTAAACAAACTTACTTTTGTACTTAATTCTGTATTAAACATCTATTTTTTCTATTTTTAATTAATTAATTAATTTTTAGTTCACATCCAAGGTAGTTAGCATATAGTACAATAATGATTTCAGGAGTAGATTCCAGTGATTCATCTCCTATGCATAACACCCAGTGCTCATGCCAACAAGTATCCTCCTTAGTGCCCCTTACCCATTTAGCCCATCCCCCCACCCGCAGTCCCTCCAGCAACCCTCAGTTTGTTCTCTGTATTTAAGAGTCTCTTATGTTTTGTCCCCCTCCCTGTTTTTATATTATTTTTGCTTCCCTTCCCATATATTCATCTGTTTTGTATCTTAAATTCCACATATGAGTGAAGTCACATGATATTTGTCTTTCTCTGACTTATTTCACTTAGCATAATACCCTCTAGTTCCATCCATGTTGTTGCAAATGGCAAGATTTCATTTTTTTTGATCACTGAGCAATATTCCATTGTATATATACATATATATACCACATCTTCTTTACCCATTCATTGTCAATGTATATTTGGGCTCTTTCCATACTTTGACTATTGTCAATAGTGCTACTATAAACATTGGGGTGCATGTACCCCTTTGAAACAGCATACCTGTATCCCTTGGATAAATACTTAGTAGTGCAATTGCTGGGTCATAGGGTAGTTCTATTTTTAACTTTTTGAGGAACCTCCATACTGTTTTCCAGAGTGACTGCACCAGTTTGCATTCCCACCAACAGTGCAAAAGAGATCCTCTTTCTCTGCATGCTTCCCAACATCTGTTGTTGCCTGAGTTGTTTCAGCCATTCCAAAATGAGGTGGTATTAGATGGTATTAAATGATTTCTCTTTTTATGTCAGTTTTTGTAATTTTCCTTTTTTTAAGGAATAGGTAGTTTCATTATGTTGATGAATGTACTGGAATAAATTTGCATATATTGTTAGTCTATCATTTTAGTGTTTGTAGGACCTGTAGTTATGTTTCCTCTTTAACTCCTGATATTGGTAATTTGTGTTTTTTTCTTGATAACTGTAGAGGTTTATCAAATGCATTACATTTTTAAAAGATACAGCTATGGTTTAATTGGTTTCTCTGTACTGTTTGTCCATTTTCTATTTCATTATTTTTTTAAGTTTATTTATTTATTTTGAGAGAGAGAGAGAGAGAGAGAGAGAGAGAGAGAGAGAGAGAGAGCATGAGCAGGGGAGGGGCAGAGAGAGAGAGAGGGAGAGAGAGAATCTCAAGCAGGCTCTGCACTGCCAGTGCAGAGCCTGACCCAGGGCTCTATCACAGGAACTGTGAGATTATGACCTGAGCTGAAACCAAGAATCAGAAGCTTAACCGACTGAGCCACCAGGCAAACCCTCATTATTCTTATTGTTGCCTTCATGTTTCTCTTCTGTTTTCGGATTAAGCTACTCTTTTCTTTCTGCTTTCTTAATGTACAAGTTTAGATGATTGCCGCAACAAAGATCCTCTCCTGTCAGCCCCCTTGTTTATTTTTCTTTGTGTGAAAATGCATACATTCTAGTTATACTGCAGTTTCTTTGGCAAGCATAAACTATCTTTTCAGACTCAGCAGGTATGTTAGAGAAACTGGCTTCTGAATTTGGTACCAGTCCAGCATGGATTAAGAAGAAGAAATCTACTGAAATGAGGATAAAGAGGATTTTAAATGATAACAGAAATTCTATTTGGTAAAATTGGAGTAAATTCTCTTTTATGTCATTTCCCCCAAATTCCATTTTAAAACAGGTGGCCTTTTAAAGACAGATGTTTCTGTTGTACTGGGCCTTGGATACATTAGCTGTCCTGGGCTTTCTCAGTAGAGATACGGACCTGACATGTGACCTGGGAGTGTTTTCCCTGAATCCAGTCAGTGTTAATTGGTTCCAGATATGGAGGGGAGATGGGTAATCTCATAGTCTACAGATGTCAGAAGCTTCTTCTTACCCTGTCTTTTCATATTTTCAATTAATAAGCCTTTTTGAAAAACATTTGGACTTCCGCTCACCTGGACTTCCAGGTGAGTTCTAGAAAGTTGTAAGAGACCATTTCTCTCACTGTAACAATGTGAGTAAGCTGTATAAGCTACAAAATCATAGTGGTTAAAAACCTACCAGAGAGCTGAAGATGCAATGAATTTAAAATGACCTAATTTACAAACTGAGGGTTGATGGGGGGTGGGAGGGAGAGGAGGGTAGGTGATGGGTATTGAAGAGGGCATCTTTTGGGATGAGCACTGGGTGTTGTATGGAAACCAATTTGACAATAAATTTCATATATTAAAAAAAAGGTACAGATAATATAAAAAAATAAAAATAAAATGACCTAATTCCAGTGTAAAGAGCCTTTTTTAGGAGAGTGATACATGAGGCTGCTTTCACATAGGAATATTGTGGATGGAGGAGGAATCCCTACCATAGATAGGGGATTTGGGAGATGCAATGAGAAACTAGCTGAACTGGCTGAAATTTGGATGAGCTGGTATGATGTAGTAAGATTCCAAAAGACCTAAATGCAAACGGCACCCACCTGCAAATTCTCATCCATAAGGCTCCACCAATGCATGGCTCTTGTCTGTCCCTGAAGGACAGGGAATGAGTGTGGAGAGAGATTTTCCTAGGAGCACTCACAGGTCGCTTTTTCTACCTGAGTCTCCACTGAGTACATAGCAACAGCACAGACAAGAAAGGATAGAGACCCCTTCAAGTCACACGTGCCCACCGATCCTTTCCAAATGAATACATAGTCAAAGATAGAAGACATGTAAAAAAGCAGGAAAATGTGACCCATAACCAAGACAAAAAAATGGCCAATAGAAACAGAACCAGAAATGACCCAGATGTTGGACCCAGCAGACAAAAGTTTTAAGGTAACTCTATTATTGTGTTTCGTGGAAAATATTGGAAAAATAAGTAAAAATAGGGGAAACTGCAGCAGAGAATCTGAAATTCCATAAATGAATAAGATGGAAATTCTAGAACTGATATGAAAATTTCATTTGAAGGATTTAACAGCAGAACTTGAAGACAGGTTAATAAAATTAATCCACATTTATGCATAAGGAGAGAAAAATTAAAATTAAAAAGGTACAACAGCCTCTCAGAGAATTGTAGGATAATATAAAACACTATAATGTATGTATATTGGAGTCCCTATGAAAGAGACAAAAGGAAATGCAGCACAGGGAATATTTGAAGGGATTAGACTTGAGAATTTTCAAAAATTAATAAAAAAATATCAATTCACGGATGTTAGAAGCTCAGGAAAAGCCAATTAGAATAGATACCAAAAAAAAACCATATCAAGGCACATCATAGTCAAAATACTGAAAATTAAAATTAAAGAGAATATATTAAGCACAGCCAGAGAAAAGTGGCACATAGGTTAATGATACAATAATAAGAATGACAACTAACTTCTCACCAAAAACTCTAGACTCCAGAACACAGTGGAATAGCTTCTTTAAAATGCTGAAATTAAAAAAAAAATCAATCAAAATACATACTTAAAGAATGAAAGAAAAAAAAAAGACATTTGCCCTCAGAAAAAAGCTAAAAGCACTTGACTCTGGTAGACTTTCATTACAAGAAATAAGTTCTTCAGGCTAAAGGGAAAAGGTATCAGATGACGCCCAGATCAATAGGAAAGAACACTAGAAAAGGGCAAATCCGTGGGAAGGGGTGGTGTGTGAAGATGTAATCATCACTTTTTATTTACCCAATAGGTATTTAGATTTACCCTAATTTCAGTAAACTCTTTGCTCCATATTAAAGAGTGAACACTGGTATATATGGTGGTGAACGCTCTCAGGTTTCATTTGTTGAATGTTATCTTTATTTCATGTTTATGGTCAATGGTTTTTCCTCTCTTGAGTAAAGTATTTTATGTTGAGGGTTATTTTCTTTCCGCATATGAAGATGGTCATTCCACTGTCTCTTAGGTTCCATTGTTTCTTGATTTTTGTTTTTTTTGTTCTGTTTTGTTTTTTTTGAGGATTCAGCTGTCAGAATAAATGATACACTCAAAAGATGTGGATTTCTTTTTAACACTCTCCCTGGGACTTATTTGGCTATATATATATATTTGTATTTATATATATATATTTATAGACACACACACATATATACACATATATATGTATGTATATACATTTTATATATATATACACATATATATGTACGTATATACATTATATATATATATATATATATATATATATATATATATAATTTATTGTCAAATTGGTTTCCATACAACACCCAGTGCTCATCCCAACAGGTGCCCTCCTCAATGCCCATCACCCACTTTCCCTCCCTCCCACCCCCCCATCAACCCTCAGTTTGTTCTCAGTATTTAAGAGTCTCTGATGGTTTGCCTCCTTCCCTCTCTGTAACTTTTTTTTTCCCCTTCCCCTCCACCCTGGTCTTCTGTTAAGTTTCTCAGAATCCATACATGAGTGAAAACATATGGTATCTGTCTTTCTCTGCCTGACTTATTTCACTTAGCATAACACTCTCCAGTTCCATCCACGTTGCTACAAATGGCCAGATTTCATTCTTTCTCATTGTTTATTTGGCTTTTTAAAGATGTGGTTTGGTATGTGTCTTAGTCTGTTTAGGTTGCTATAACCAAATACCACATACTAAGTAGCTTATAAGCAACAGACATTCCCCTCTCATAGACATGGAGGCTGGAAGTCCAAGGATCATGATGGCCCAGCGTGATGGGGTAAGGGCCCTCTTTGTGGTTGAGAGATGGCGTCTTCTTGCTGTGTCCTTACATGGTGGAAGGGGCTAGGGAGCTTTCTGGAGCCTCTTCAAAAAGGACTACTCCCATTCATGAGGCTTCTAATCTTCCTGGACTCAGCACTTCCCAAAGGCCTCATATCCTGATATCATCATTTTTGAGGGTTAGGATTGTAACATATGAATTTGGTGGGGGGCATATTCAGACCCTAGCAACATCTTTTATTGGTTCTGGATACTTCTCAGTCACCATTTCTTCACATGTTCCTCTGTTCCTATTCTCTTTTCTTCTGGGACACCAATAAAACATATGTGTTAGACCTCCTCACAATATGTTCTATGTCTATATCTGTTAGGAAGTGAATATTTCCATATCTCTGCATAGCGAGGACTTTCTGGATAAATGTTATTGATACCTGAGGGGAAGGCAGTTAGAACTGAAGCCACCTGTTCCCATTCAAAGGGTAAAAAAACTTATCTTCTCTGAACCCCCCACCTCCCCAAGCCAAATACTTATATTCTGGAGTGGGGACTTCCCTGTTTTGCTTATTAGGTTTTTTTTAAATATAATTTATTGTCAAATTGGCTAACATACAGTGTGTAAAGTGTGCTCTTGGTTTTTGGGGTAGATTCCCATGATTCATTGCTTACATACAACATCCAGTGCTTATCCCAATAAGTCCCCTCCTCAAGGCCCATCACCTGTTTTCCCCTCTCTCCTGCCCGCCCATCCACCCTCAGTTTGTTCTCTGTATTCAATAATCTCTTATGGTTTGCCTCATTCCCTCTCTGTAACTATTTTTCCCTCTTCCCTCCCCCAATGGTTTTCTGATAAATTTCTCAAGATCCAAATATGAGTGAAAACATATCTGTCCTTCTCTGACTGACTTATTTCACTCAGTATAATACCTTCCAGTTCCATCCATGCTGCTGCAAATGGCATGGTTTCATTATTTCTCATTGCCAAGTAGTATTCCATTGTATATATAACCCACATCTTCTTTATCCATTCGTCAGTTGAAGGATATTTGGGCTCTTTTCATAATTTGGCTATTGTTGAAAGTGCTGTTATAAACATTGGGGTGCATGTGCCCCTATGAATCAGCACTCTTGTATCCCTTCGATAAATTCCTAGCAGTGCTATTGTTGGGTCATAGGGTAGTTCTATTTTTAATTTTTTGAGGAACCTCCACAGTTTTCCAGAGTGGCTGCACCATTTTGCATTCCCACCAACAGTGCAAGAGGGATCCCATTTCTCCACATCCTTGCCAACTCTGTAGTTTCCTGATTTGTTCATTTTAGCCACTCTGACTGGTGTGAGGTCTTATCTCAGTGTGTTTAAAAAAATTTTTTTAATGTTCATTTTATTTTTGAGAGAGAGAGAGGGACAGCACGAGTCGGGGAGGGGCAGAGAGAGGGAGACACAGGATCGTAAATAGGCTCCAGGCTCTGAACTGTTGGCACAGAGCCTAACTCAGGACTCAAACTCACGGACTGCGAGATCATGACCTGAGTCTAAGTCAGCACTCAACTGATTGAGCCACCCAGGCACCCCAAGTGTGGTTTTGATTTGTATTTCCCTGATGATGAGTGATGTTGAGCATCATTTCATGTGTCTGTTGGCCATCTGGATGTCTTCTTTGGAAAAGTACTATTCATGTCTTCTGCCCATTTCTTTACTGTATTATTTGTTTTTCGGGTGTGGAGTTTGGTAAGTTCTTTATAGATTTTGGATACTAGCCCTTTATCTGATATGTCATTTGCAACTATTTTCCCATTACGTTGGTTGCCTTTTAGTTTTGTTGATTGTTTCCTTTGCAGTGCAGAAGCTTTTAATCTTGATGAGGTCCCAATAGTTCATTTTTGCTTCTAATTCCCTTAATTCTTAATTCTTAATTCTTTGGAGATGTGTTGAAGCAAGAAATTGCTGCGGCTGAGGTCAAAGAGGTAATGTTGCCTGCTTTCTCCTCTAGGGTTTTGATGGTTTCCTGTCTCATATTTAGGTCTTTCATCCATGTTGAGTTTATTTTTGTGGATGGTGTAAGAAAGTGGTATAGTTTCATTCTTCTGCGTGTTGCTTTCCAGTTCTCCCAGCACCATTTGCTAAAGAGACCGTCTTTTTTCCATTGGATACTCTTTCCTGTTTTGTCAAAGATTAGTTGGCCATGTTTGTGAGTCCAATTTTGGGTTCTGTATTCTATTCCATTGGTCTATGTGTCTGTTTTTGTGCCAATACCATACTGTCTTGATGATTACAGCTTTGTAGTAGAGGTAAAGTCTGGGATTGTGATGCTTCCCACTTTGGTTTTTTTCAATATTACTTTGCCTATTTGGGGTCTTTTGTGGTTCCATACAAATTTTAGGATTGTTTGTTCTAGCTTTGAGAAGAATGCCAGTGCAGTTTTGATTGGGATTGCATTGAATGTGTAGATTGCTTTGGGTAGTATTGACATTTTAACAATATTTATTCTTCCAATCCATGAGCATGGAATGTTTTTCATTTATTTGTGTTTTCTTCAATTTCCTTCATAAGTTTTCTATAGTTTTCAGCATACAGATCTTTTACTGTTTTACTTCTTAGTTAATTCATTTACATTTCAGAGGGGGATAAAACCTGGAATCGTGGAGACATTTGTTTACATTCCAAATGATAGTCAACTAGATAGTTAATTAGATACTAGATAACTATCTAGTAAACTAGATAGTAAACGTGTGACTAAAGTAAATGGTTCTCTCCCTCCCTACTCTCTCTTAGGAAGAGAGTGTGCTAGCTGGACATTGTGCAACCTATATAAACTGCTAGATTCATAATTTCAGGGTTTCTCTCCTGCGGTGTGAAAAACTCTTGGCTCATGCAGGTGTAACCTCTGGTTCTCATTGTGTGACCCTGAGGCAGAAGAAGTTGGATATAGGGAACGATACAGTTACTGCTGTAAATTATAATCTGCCTTCTCCCCAACTTAATGATTTTAGTCAGGATAACAGACATAAATAAAACCATTTAAAACTTATCACTTAGATTTTCTGCCTCATTTCCCATCTTCTTGTCTTGACTGTTCTTTGCATAGTTTCTTCCTACATTTTCATTCACAAATTCTCTCTTAGCTTTTGTAATCTACCATTGAGCCATTCATCAAAATGTTTTGGGGGTAATGGAAATGCTTTGTTTTTCTATTGTGGTGGTGGTTGCACAAGTACAGTTCACTAAAGTATGTACTTTGCATAAATGGATTTTATTTTATGTAAATTATACCTCAGTAATGTTAAAAAGATAAAAAAGGAAGATAGACCAGAAAAAATCTTATTCTTAATTTTCATATTATCATATTTTACAGTTTAAAAAATTCTATTTTGTTCCCTTACATATCTATTATGTGACTTTTTTAAATTTTTATTTTTTATTTTTTAAAATTTACACCCAAATTAGTTAGCATACAGTGCAACACTGATTTCAGGAGTAGATTCCTTTAGTGCCCCTTACCCATTTAGCCCATCCCCCCTCCCACAACCCCTCCAGCCACCCTCAGTTTGTTCTCCATATTTATGAGTCTCTTCTGTTTTGTCCCCCTCCCTCTTTTTATATGATTTTTGTTTCCCTTCCCTTATGTTCGTCTGTTTTGTCTCTTAAAGTCCTCCTATGAGTGAAGTCATATGATTTTTGTCTTTCTCTGACTGACTAATTTCACTTAGTGTAATACCCTCCAGTTCCATCCATGTAGTTGCAAATGGCAGGATCTCATTCTTTTTGATTGCCAAGTAATACTCCATTGTATATATATACCACATCTTCTTTATCCCTTCATCTATCGATGGACATTTGGGCTCCTTCCATACTTTGGCTATTGTTGATAGTGCTGCTATAAACATGGGGGTGCATGTATCCCTTCGAAACAGCACATGTGTATCCCGTGGATAAATGCCTAGTAGTGCAATTGCTGGGTCGTAGGGTAGTTCTATTTTTAGTTTTTTGAAGAAGCTGCATTCTGTTTTCCACAGTGGCTGCACCAGCTTGCATTCCCACCAACAATGCAAAAGAGATCCTCTTTCTCCGCATCCTCGCCAGCATCTGTTGTTGCCTGAGTTGTTAACGTTAGCCATTCTGACAGGTGTGTGGTGGTATCTCATGGTGGTTTTGATTTGTGTTTCCCTGATGATGAGTGATGTTGAGCATTTTTTCATGTGTCAGTTGGCCATCTGGATGTCTTCTTTGGAGAAGCGTCTATTCATGTCTTTTGCCCATTTCTTTACTGCATTATTTGTTTTTTGGGTGTTGATTT
Organism: Prionailurus viverrinus; assembly: GCF_022837055.1. Taxonomy (NCBI): domain Eukaryota; kingdom Metazoa; phylum Chordata; class Mammalia; order Carnivora; family Felidae; genus Prionailurus; species Prionailurus viverrinus. The sequence continues at coordinate 38,410,498 of NC_062571.1, read as the reverse complement.
TGATCAGTTCTTTATAGATTTTGGATACTAACCCTTTATCTGATATGTCATTTGCAAATATCTTCTCCCATTCTGTCGGTTGCCTTTTAGTTTTGCTGATTATTTCCTTCGCTGTGCAGAAAGAAGCTTTTTATTTTGATGAGGTCCCAGTAGTTCATTTTTGCTTTTGTTTCCCTTGCCTCTGGAGATGTGTTGAGTAAGAAGTTCCTGCGGCCAAGATCAAAGAGGTTTTTGCCTGCTTTCTTCTTGAGGATTTGGATGGTTTCCTGTCTTAAAGTTCCTGTCTTGAGTTTATTTTTGTGTATGGTGTAAGAAAGTGGTCCAGGTTCATTCTTCTGCATGTCGCTGTCCACTTTTCCCAGCACCACTTGCTGAAGAAACTGTCTTCATTCCATTGGATATTATTTCCTGCTTTGTCAAAGATTAGTTGGCCATACGTTTGTGGGTCCATATGTTTCTGGGTTCTCTATTCTGTTCCATTGATCTGAGTGTCTGTTCTTGTGCCAGTACCATACTGTCTTGATGATTACAGCTTTGTAGTATAGCTTGTGTAGTATAGCTTGAAGTCTGGGATTGTGATGCCTCCTGCTTTGGTTTTCTTTTTCAAGATTGCTTTGGCTATTTGGGGTCTTTTCTGGTTCCATACAAATATTGGGATTATTTATTCTAGCTCTGTGAAGAATGCTGGTGTTATTTTGATAGGGATTGCATTGAATATGTAGATTGCTTTGGGTAGTATCGACATTTTAACAATATTTGTTCTTCCTATCCAGGAGCATGGAATCTTTTCCCATTTTTTTGTGTGTGTCTTCAATTTCTTTCATAAGCTTTCTATAGTTTTCAGTGTATAGATTTTTCACCTCTTTGGTTAGATTTATTCCTAGGTATTTTATGTTTTTTTCGTGCAACTATATGGGATTGATTCCTTGATTTCTCTTTCTGTTGCTTCATTGTTGGTGTATAGGAATGCAACCGATTTCTGTGCATTGATTTTATATCCTGCAACTTTGCTGAATTCATGAATCAATTCTAGCAGTTTTTTGGTGGAATCTTTTGGGCTTTCCATGTAGAGTATCATGTCATCTGTGAAGAGTGAAAGTTTCACCTCCTCCTGGCTGCTTTGGATGCCTTCTATTTCTTTGTGTTGTCTGATTGCAGAGGCTAAGACTTCCAATACTATGTTGAATAACAGTGGCAAGAGTGGACATCCCTGTCTTGTTCCTGACCTTAGGGGGAAAGCTCTCAGTTTTTCCCCATTGAGGATAATATTACTGTTGGGTCGTCCATATATGGCTTTTATGCTCTCGAGGCATGCTCCTTCTATCCCTACTTTCTTGAGGGTTTTTTTTTTTTTTATCAGGAAAGGATGTATTTTGTCAAATGCTTTCTCTGCATCTATTGGATCACATGGTTCTTGTCCTTTCTTTTACTGTTGTGATGAATCACATTAATTGTTTTGCAGATATTGAACCAGCCCTGCATCCCAGGTATAAATCCCACTTGGTTGTGGTGAATAATTTTTTTAATGTATCGTTGGAGCCAGTTGGCTAATATCTTGTTGAGGATTTTTGGATCCATGTCCATCAGGGAAATTTGTCTATAGTTCTCCTTTTTAGTGGGGTCTCTGTCTGGGTTTGGAATCAAGGTAATGCTGGCTTCTTAGAAAGAGTTTGGAAGTTTTCCTTCCATTTCTATTTTTTGGAACAGCTTCAAGAGAATAGGTGTTAACTCTTCCTTAAATGTTTGGTAGAATTCCCTTGGAAAGCCATCTGGCCCTGGACTCTTGTTTTTTGGCAGATTTTTAATTACTAATTTGATACTGGTTATGGGTCTGTTCAAATTCTCTATTTCTTCCTGTTTCAGTTTTGGTAGTGTATATGTTTCTAGGAATTTGTCCATTTCTTTCAGATTGCCCATTTTTTTGGCATATAATTGCTCATAATATTCTCTTATTATGGTTTTTATTTCTGCTGTGTTGGTTGTGATCTCTCCTCTTTTATTCTTGATTTTATTTATTTGGGTCGTTTCCTTTTTCTTTTTGATCAAACTGGCTAGTGGTTTATCAACTTTGTTAACTTTTTCAAAGAACCAGCTTCTGGTTTCATTGATCTGTTCTACTGGTTTTTTGTCTGTTTGTTTGTTTTGTTTTGTTTTGTTTTGTTTTTGGTTTCGATAGCATTAATTTCTGATCTAATCTTTGTTATTTCCTGTCTTCTGCTGGTTTTGGGTTTTATTTGCTGTTCTTTTTCTAGCTCCTTAAGGTGTAAGGTTAGGTTGTGTATCTGAGATCTTTCTTCCTTCTTTAGGAAGGCCTGGATTGCTATATACTTTCCTCTTATGACCGCCTTTCCTGCGTCCCAGAGGTTTTGGGTTGTGGTGTTATCATTGACTTCCATATACGTTTTAGTTTCCTCTTTAACTGCTTGGTTAGCCCATTCATTCTTTAGTAGGATGGTCTTCAGTCTCCAAGTATTTGTTACCTTTCCAAATTTTTTCTTGTGGTTGATTTCGAGTTTCATAATGTGGTCTGAAAATATGCATGGTATGATCTCGATCTTTTTGTAGTTACTTAGGACTGATTTGTGTCCCAGTATATGGTCTATTCTGGAGAACGTTCCATATGCACTGGAGAAGAATGCATATTCTGCTGCTTTAGGATGAAATGTTCTGAATATATCTGTTAAGTCCATCTGGTCCAGTGTGTCATTCAAAGCCATTGTTTCCTTGTTGAATTTTTGATTGGATGATCTGTCCATTGCTGTGAGTGGGGTGTTGAAGTCTCTTACTATTATGGTATTACTACTGATGAATTTCTTTATATTTGTGATTAGTTGATTTATATATTTGGGTACTTCCACATTTGGCGCATAAATGTTTACAATTGTTAGGTCTTCTTGGTGGATAGACTCCTTGATTATGATATAATGCCCTTCTGCATCTCTTGATACAGTCTTTATTTTAAAGTCTAGATTGTCTGATATAAGTATGGCTACTCCGGCTTTCTTTTGTTGACCATTAGCATGATAGATGGCTCCATTCCCTTATTTTCAATCTGAAGGTGACTTTAGGTCTCAAGTGGGTCTCTTGTGAACAGCATATAGATGGATCTTGTTTTCTTATCAATTCTGTTACCCTGTGTCTTTTGATTGGAGCATTGAGTCCATTGACATTTAGAGTAAGTACTGAAAGATATGAATTTATTGCCATTATGATGCTTGTAGAGTTGGAGTTTCTGGTGGTGTTCTCTGGTCCTTTCTAATCTTTGTTGCTTTATATATATATATATATATATATGATATATATATATATATATGATATATATGTTTTTTATAAGATATCTATATAAATGATATATATACCTTTTATAAGATATATATATCTTTTATAAGATATATATATAAAAGATATATATATCTTTTATAAGATATATCTTATAAAAGATATATATATATATCTTTTATAAGATATATATATATACATATATATGTGTGTGTGTGTGTGTGTGTGTGTGTGTGTGTGTATATATATATATATATATATATATCTTTTCTCCCCTCAGAGAGTCCCTCTTAAAATTTCTTGCAGGGCTGGTTTAGTGGTCACAAACTCCTTTAGTTTTTGTTTGTCTGGGAAACTTTTAATCTCTCCTTCTATTTTGAATGACAACCTTGCTGGATAAAGAATTCTTGGCTGCATATTTTTCTGATTCAGTATACTGAATATATCCTGCCACTCCTTTCTGGCCTGCCAAGTTTCTGTGGTTAGGTCTGCTGCAAACCTGATCTGTCTTCCCTTGTAGATCAGGGACTTTTTTTCCCTTGCTGCTTTCATGATTCTCTCCTTGCCTGAGAGTTTTGTGAATTTGGCTATGATATGCCTTGTTGATGGTCGGTTTTTGTTGAATCTAATGGGGGTCCTCGGTCCTTCCTGGATTTTGATATCTGTATCTTTCCCCAGGTTAGGAAAGATTTCTGCTATGATTTGCTCACATAACCCTTCTACCCCTCTCTCTCTCTTCTTCTTCTTCTGGGACCCCTTGATTCTGATGTTCCTTTTTAATGAGTCACTGATTTCTCTAATTCTTAAATCAGGCTCTTTTGCCTTAATCTCCCTCTTTTTTTCTGCTTCATTATTCTCCATAAGTTTGTCCTGTATATCGCTGATTCTCTGTTCTGCCTCGTCCATCCTTGCCACCGCTGCATCCATCTGTGATTGCAGCTGAGTTATAGCATTTTTAATTTCATTCTGGCTATTTTTTACTTCTTTTATCTCTGCAGAAGGGGATTCTAAACTATTTTTGACTCCAGCTAGTATTCTTATTATTGTGATTCTAAATTCTGGTTCAGACATCTTGCTTGTATCTGTGTTGGTTAAATCCCTGGCTGTCGTTTCTTTGTGCTCTTTCTTTTGAGGTGAATTCCTTCATTTTGTCAATTTTAAGGGAGAAAATGAATTAATGAGGTAGAAAAATTAAAATTAAAAAAACATTAAAATTAACATTAACACACACACACACACACACACACACAAATCGAATAAATGATGCTAGATCCTAGGTGTGTTTTGGTCTGGGTGTTGAAAGTAGTTTGACAGATTAGAGAAAAAAAAAGGGGGGGGGAGAAAAAAAAAAGGAAATCGTTTGAGAATTTGAAAAAATGAATACACTGAAGCAGACTAAAATGAGATGATGGAAGTAAAATAGAATTTGAAAAAATACACACGAAAGTAAAGAATATAGTAGAAAAAAATTAAAACTATTTTTAATAAAAACTAAAAATAAAAATGCATTTTCCTTTTTATATATTCAAGAAAAAGAAAAGAAACGAAAAAGAGAAAAATGAGAAAAATAAAATCGTTTGAAAATTTGAAAAAGTGAATACACTGTAGTAGACTAAAATGAAATGATAAAAGTAAAATAGATTTTGAAAAAAATTACATAAAAGCAAAAAATATAGTAAAAAAATTAAAGAAAAATATTGTTAATAGAAATTGAAAATAAAAATGAAGTTTTTCTCTTTCTGTATCCAAGAAAAAGAAACAAAAAAGAGAAAAAAGAAAAAGAAGGAAACAAAAGGAAATTGTTTGAAAATTTGAAAAGGTGAATACACTGAAGTAGAGTAAAATAAAATTATGGAAGCAAAGTAGAATTTGAAAAAATTTACAAAAGAGTAAAGAATATAGTAATAAAAATTAAATATTTTTTTAATAAAAATTGAAAATAATAATGAATTTTTTCTCTTTCTGTATTCAAGAAAAAGAAAAGAATTGTAAAAGAGAAAAAGAAAAAAAAAAGAAAATTGAATAGATGAACCTGCTAACACATGAAAGTAGGACTGAAATTGCTTCGTTTTCCCCTAGAAGTCAGTCTATGTAGCTCTTTATAGTCCTTAAATGAAGCCTGCGGTGAGACTTGTGTTCTTGAAGAGCGAAGTTGGCCCAGTTGGGTGGGGCTCAGTGTAATGGCTCCATTCTCCACTAGATGGCGCTGCGAGCCTACTGGGGTGGATTGTTGCAGGGCTCGTAGGTGCGTATGCGCATGCGCGGGAGGGTGAAAATGGCACTACCCAGTTACCCAGTCTGTTCTCCCAGATCAGCAATCGTGCACCCGTCCTCTGTCTTCAGCTCTCATCCACTCGCTGCTTTTTCACTCTCTGTGACCAGGCTCCAGGCAGTACCTCTCTCCCAAGTTTTGTCTCCGACGCGGCTGTTTTCCCCGGCCCCTTACTTCCGAAGGACTGTGGCTTTGACCTGTTCCGCCCCTCTGCGGGAGGGTCTCACCGAGCAACGGCCGAATGAGCAATGGCCGAATATTGGCTGCACCCAGGAACCCCCGCTGGACCCTGTTGTTGCCGGTGCCCCGAGACTGTGGCCAGGTGCCAGCCCATCCCAGAAAATGTTCGCGAGACAGTGTAGCAGCAGCGTTTCAGGGACTATGGAAAATCACAACACTCATCTGGCACCAGGCTTCGCCCTTAACAACCTTGTTCCAGCACCAGCGAATGCGGCCGTTCTCTGGGGTCTGCTGGGCCCAGGTTGCCTCAAGCCTCTACCAAATGTCCTTCCAGCAGTGGAACCGCTTTTCCCCGTGTGGCCCAAGAACCTCCCGGACCCCACTCTGCTCCTGGGGATTCGCCCTTCCCACCAGAGCACCGCCAGGTATGGAGCTGTGGAATTGCAGACTCTGTGCTCGCCCTGTTTACAGTTTTAATGGAGTTTAAACCCTCTCCTTTCTCCTTTCTGCCTTTTCAGTTTAGTCCCTGCAGCTGTTTCCAATTTTCTGCTTTCTCTCCAGCTGCTTTTGGGGAGAGGTGCTTTTCCCATATTCTCCCCCCAGCCAGTCTCCGTCCTCTCTCTGCTCACAAAAGCACCTCCCTGTGCCTTCTTGCTCCCCAAGTTCACCTCTCTGCGCCACGTACCTGCTGAATTCTGTGGTTCAGTTGTACAGATTGTTGTGTCAATCCTCCAGTCAGTTTTCTAGGTGTGTAGGATGGTTTAGTGTTGGTCTGGCTGTATTTCATGGACGCGAGACACACAAAAAGCTTCCATGCTGTTCCGCCATCTAGGCTCCTCCCTTATTATGTCACTTTTTATAGTTTCTAGTTTTCTGTACAAATTGTTTAGATTGGATTTATCTCCTTGAGATAAAATAAATAGTAAACCTTTATTTGTTTATTTATTTAAAATAGCAAACCTATTTATTTTATAGTCTCAGCTGACAATTCCATTATTTGAAATCCCTGTGGGTTGTTTCTTTGTGTTTTTTCTGCTTATTTTTATTTATAATATCTTCACATGTGCCTCGTTATCTTTGACTGTGTGTTAGACATTGTCATGGGAAAACTAATGTCTGGGATGTGTTCCATATTTTTCTGAGAGTGGGTTTTCTATTGCTTTATCCGGGTGACTGGGGAAACTACCAATCCAGGGTCTCCTTCATACCAAGTTCAGGCCTTGTTATTTTCTCAGGCACCCAAATTACCTGGAGCCAGATTTTCATCTGTGTAAGGCCCAGTCTACTTTTGGTTACTCTTACTTCTCGTGTGCAGCTTTTGGGGACCATAGCCCAAAGTCAGAAGTCATATATTGGGTCTCATACTTTGAGAGCTCTGGACTCCAACATTTTCGCCCACAGTTCCTTGAGGCCATCAAAAGCCCCAAATTGTAGCTTAGCTTCAGGTAGTAGAGCCCAGACTATCTCACTAGTCTCTCTGGTTTCCAGGGCTTTCTAGGATTTTGGACAGATAATTTTTTATTATCTTTTGAGCTCTGTGATACTTTCAAGAAGATTTAAAAAATGTTTTGTTCATCCTTTTAGCTATATTTGGTAAGAGTTTGGTCTGAATTACCTAGTCTGCAATTAGGGGAAGTAAGTCATAACACTGACATTTAAAATAAATATTTTATTTAAGTAGAGAAACACCGACTTCCCTAGTTAATAAAAGTTAAGCCTGCTTATTGTATTGAATTTTGAAAACTCAGAGAAATAAAAATGGGGAAATGTATGCCCTAGGAATACTATGAGATATATGTTAATGTTGTGGTGTATTTATTTCATTTCACTCTTCCCCCCCCACCCCCCGTATATTAAAGTATAATAATTCTAACACATATACATTTTTAGGGGTGCCTGGGTGGCATCTGACTTTGGCTCAGTTCATGATCTCGTAGTTCATGAATTTGAGCCCCCCATCAAGTTCTTTGCTGACAGCTCAGAGCCTGGAGCCTGCTTTGGATTCTGTGTCTCCCACTCTGTCCGCCTCTCCCTTTCTCACACTCTGTCTCTGTCTCTCTCTCAAAACTAAACACTAATGTGTATACATTTTTATATACTTTTTTCTTTCTCAAATTTTTATTTATTTAGTTTTTTAATGTTTATTTTTCAGAGAAAGAGAGAGAGGGAACGAGTGGGGGAGGGGCAGAAAGAGAGAGAGGGAGACACAGAATCTGAAGCAGGCTCCAGCCTCTGAGGTGTCAGCACAGAGCCTGACGTGGGGCTTGAACTCACCAACTGCAAGATCATGACCTGAGCCAAAGTTGGACACTTAACCGACTGAACCACCCAGGCTCCCCATCTCAAATTTTTATTCAAATTCTATTTCGTTAACATACAGTACATACAATATTGGTTTCAGGAATAGAATTCAGTGATTCATCACTTACATACAACACCCAGAGCTTATCCTAACAAGTGCCCTTCTGAATACCCATCAGCCATCCCCCACCCATCTGCCTCCACCAACCCTCAGTCTGTTCTCTATCTTTAAGAGTCTCTCATGGTTGGGCACCTGGGTGGCTCAGTCAGTTAAGCATCTGACTCTTGGTTTTGGCTCAGGTCATGATCTCATAGATCATGGGATAAAGCCCTTAGCACAGAGCCCACTTGGGATTCTGTCTCTCCCTCTGTCTCTACCCCTCCCCCATTTGTGCTCTCTCTCTCTCTCTCTCTCTCTCTCTCTCAAAATAAATAAATAAACATTAAAAAGAGTTTTTTAATTAACTCTTAAATTCCACATATGAGTGAAATCATATGGTATTTGTCTTTCTCTGACTATTTCCCTTAGCATAATAGATTCGACCTCCATTCACATCATTGCAAATGGCAGTATTTCAGTCTTTTTGATGGCTGAGTAATATCACATTGTATATATAAATATATACCACATCTTCTTTATCCATTCATCAGTTGGTGGACATTTGGACTCTTTCCATAGTTTGGCTATTGTTGATAGCGTTGCTATAAACATTGGGGTGCATCTCCTTGATCTCCAGATGCACCCTCCTTGAATCTGTATTTTTTATCCTTTGGGTAAATACCTAGTAGTGCAATTGCTGGATTGTAGGGTAGTTCTATCTTCTTCTTTTTTTTTAAGTAGACTCCACACCCAGCATGGAGCCCAATGCAGGGCTTGAACTCACGACCATGATGAGATCAAGATCCAAGACCTGGTCTTTGATCAAGAGTCATATGTTTAACTGACTGAGCCACCCAGGCACCTCTAATTTTAACTTTTTGAGGAACCTCCATACTATTTTCCAGAGTGGCTGCACCCGTTTGCATTCCCACTAACAGTGTAAGAGGGCTCCCATTTCTCCACACCCTTGCCAACACCTATTTTTTCTTGTGTGGTTAATTCCAGCCATTCTGACAGGTGTGAGGTGGTATTTCATTATGGTTTTGATTTGTATTTCCATGATGATGAGTGATGTTGAGTATCTTTTCATGTGTCTGTTAGCCATCTAGATGTCTTTTTTGGAAAAATGTCTATTCATGTCTTCTCCCCATTTCTTAACTGGATTATTTGTTTTTTAGGTGTTGAGGTTGATAATTTCTTTATAGATTTTGGATAGTAACCCTTTATCAGATGCATTGGCAAATACCTTCTCCCATTCCATTGGTTGCCTTATAGTTTTGCTGATTGTTTCTTCACTGTGCAAAAGCTTTTTATCTTGATGAGGTCCCAGTAGTTCATTTTTGGTTTTGTTTCCCTTGCCTCCGGAGATGTGCTGAGCAAGAAGTTGCTGCAGCTGAGGTCAAAGAGGTTTTTGCCTGCTTTCTCCTCTAGGATGTCTTACATTTAGGTCTTTCATCCATGTTGAATTTATTTTCATGTATGGTGTAAGAAAGTGGTCCGGTTCCATTTTCTGCATGTCGCTGTCCAGTTTTCCCAACGCCATTTGTTGAGGAGACTGTCTTTATTCCATTGGATATTCTTCCTGTTTTGTCGAAGATTAGTTGACCATATAATTGTGGGTCCATTTCTGGGTTTTCTATTCTTTTCCACTGATCTGTGTATCTGTTTTTGTGCCAGTACCATACTGTCTTCAATGACTATAGCTTTGTAATATAGCTTGAAGTTCAGAATTGTGATACCTCCTCTTTTCTTTTTCAGGATCGCTTTGGCCATTTGTGGTCTTTTGTGGTTCCATACAAATTTTAGGATTGTTTGTTCCAGCTTGGTGAAAAATGCTGATAGTATTTTTATAGGATTGCATTAAATGTGTAGGTTGCTTTGGGTACTAGTATAGACATTTTAACAACGTTTGTTCTTCTAATCCATGAGCATGGAATGCTTTTCCATTTCTTTCTGACCTCTTCAGTTTCCTTCATAAGTGTTCCATAGTTTTTAGAGTACAGATCTTTTACCTCTTTGGTTAGGTTTATTTCTAGGTATCTTATGGTTTTTGGTGCAATTGTGGATGGGGTCAATTCCTTGATTTATTTTTCTGCTGCTTCATTATTGGTGCATAGAAATGCAACAGATTTCTGTACATTGATTTTGTATCCTGCAATTTTGCTGAATTCATGTATTCTAGCAATTTTTTTGGTAGAATCTTTCAGGTTTTTTACATAGAGTATCATGTCACCTGCAAATAGTGAAAGTTTGACTTCTTTCTTGACGATTTGCATTTCTTTTATTTCTTTTTGTTGTCTGATTGCTGAGGCTAAGACCTACAGTAGTATGTTAAATAGTTATGGTGAGAATGAATATCCCTATCTTGTTCCTGACCGTAGAGGAAAAGCTCTGTTTTTCCCCATCAAGGATGTATATCCTGCTTCTGTTTCTTAAAATAATATTGCCAGTATGTTCACTAATAAATATTTTGTGAGAAAAATGGTTTTACTGCTTTGTCATACCCCAACATAAGCATATCAAAATTTATTTAGCCATTTTCCTATTGTTGGAGTTTTACAGAAATTATAATTTTCCTCATTTTTATAGTTTGATTAGCATCTTTTCATATAAATATTTTCCTGGACTTCTGAATATTTCCCTAAGATTTTTTCTCTAATTTGGAATTACTCGGACAAAGAGTATGACTAGAAATGTTATTTTGATAACAACAAGAAGGAACATCTGGGTGGCTCAGTCGGTTGAGTGTCCAACTCTTGGTTAAGCAACTGACTCTTGATTTTGGCTCTATGCTACAGCACAGAGCTTGCCTGGGATTTTCTCTCTCTCTCTCTCTCTCTCTCTCTCTCTCTCTCTCTCTCTCTCAAAAATAAATAAATATTAAAGAAATTTAAGGAAACAGAGTTGCAGAGAAAGTGCATCAGTCTTATTTCCTCTACCACTTCAGAAAAATGTTCTGCTGAATAGGCAGAAACAGACAATTCTTCACTTGAAGAAGGTACTCCTTAACCCCAGGTGCATTTTAGAATACCCTCTGGACAGTTTGATATGAATCCCCGGGGAAAACATGGGCATTTATATATCTATGTTTGTAATCCCTCAGCTAGTTTCCATGTGTAGTCAGGCTTAGGAACCGCTTCTTAAAAGTGAAAGTTTAGTCAGTGTGTAGTAGACAAATGAATTTTAACTATCAACTTCTTAGAATACCTTTGACCTTTGCTTGTTTAAGATGTGGGTTTGCTTCTGATCATGGCTGTACTTCAGAACTAGGGTTGATGGATAAAATACAGGATGCTTAGTGAAATTTGTATTTCAGATAAATAACCAAGAATGTTTTAGAGAGTGTATGTCCCAAATATTGCAAGCAATATGCTCATTCTAAAAATTACCCCTTTTACAATCTGAAATTCAAATTTAACTTAACTGGATATCCTGTGCTTTTATGTGCTAAACCTGGCTGCACCAATTATGGTTATACTTGAGGATGCATGTGATTTCCCACAGCATTCTCCTTCTCTTGCTGAGGATTGGTATTGGGACCATCTGTTTTATGAAGAGGTTTGGGTTTATAGTCAATTACAGCCTCCGATTCTCTCTGCCTGGGACCAAAAACTGCCTTCATCAGCCTTCTGAAATAACTCCACGAAGACACTGTCATGACACCCCATAAGGTTTTGGTGATTCCTTAGCCTGTCCTAATGTCTGTTGTGGGAAGCTTTTACTTGGTATACAAAAGGGTTTCTAATAGCCATAAAGTATATAATAGCTTCTTTAGACATAGTTGGAGAAAGAAGCTTCTAGCATTTCTGTATGTCAGTGAACAGAACTGTATACTGTGAAGTAAGCTTTTGTTCAGATAGCAGTCATTTGAGCCCCTGTTAGCTATGCATGGGTAAGGGGAGTTGACACCCATTATCATGGAAAAAAGGTACAACACACATGGTGTGTGTGTGTGTGTGTGTGTGTGTGTGTGTGTGTGTGTGTGTAGAAAATGCTTCATCTCTTTAGTAGTCAGTCTCAGAGGGGGTAAGCCAATTTGTACAAGTTGCCCAGGGGGTCTCGTGTGTGTAAATGCACTTAGACCACAAGTTCAGTCTCTCCTGAAACTTGAAGTTAAGGGGAACTGATGAGCTCAATTGACATGGCCCTGCCCATGGTATTCTGGTAGGAAAGAGCCCCAAAGGATCCAAAGGGAACCCGCTGGAAAGGAAAGGGGGGTTCTGAGTTAGTGGGGCTGAACCAGTAAGGAACCAGAAGCCCTGTTGGATTCAGAGTCCCCACCCCTAGCATGATTTGAGGAACAATATCTCAGCACGTGGTGAGAACTACAGAAAAAGTGAAGCCTCAGCTCCAGTGTAAGACACCCCTGTAGCTTAGCCCAGAACCTGAGCCAGTAAGGGCATCCCACCAGCAGACCTCCGGAATGAACCTTGCTGGATTGCCTTTCAATAGCGACACCTTGTGGCAGCATCTTACAATGGCAGCAGAAAGTTCAGCTTGTTCTTTATCTGCCTTGTTTGAGGAAGCAGGACCAAAGGAGAGGGATTCTTGAACCATACAGGGGAGGTGGGGGGCTCAGAGGGGAGAGCCTGGGCTTCCTGTGCATAAGGGTAGGTACATGCTTAGGCAGTTATGAGAGGGGGCTCTACTGACTTCACATCTTTGCTCTGTCCTAGCCTGTGAGAAGTTGACAAGTTACTGAATCTCTTTCTGCCTCAGCTTCTCTATCTGCACAATGAAGCTGACAATAGTACCTGTCTCCCTAAGGTGGTCGTGGAGACTCAGTGAGTTAATGCACGTTAGAATAGTACCTGGCACGTAGCAGGTGCTCAGTGAATGGTGGAGGCTGATGTCATTGTAAGGAGAGGTAAAAAGGGATGAGACAATATTGCCTGAACGTGAGCCACGGTCATAATGAGCTCAGAGGTAGATGTGGGTACATGTGGTGATTCTCACTTTGCAAATGATGTGACCTGCATTAGGAGAATGCAAGTGACTTGCACAAAAGCACAAGGGCATGATCTGAATGCTAGTCTTCTTTAAAATGAGGTTTTTTTAATGTTTATTTTGGAGAGAGAGACAGAGCACGAGTGGGGGAGGGGCAGAGAGAGAGGGAGACACAGAATCCGAAGCAGGCTCCAGGCTGCGAGCTGTCAGCACAGAGCCCTACGCGGGGCTCGAACTCACGAACCGTGAGATCATGACCTGAGCCAAAGTTGGACGCTTAACCGACTAAGCCACCCCAGGGCCCCTGAACGTTAGTCTTCTGATCAGACTTGTGTTTCCTGTCCTTGTGTTGAAATGACCTAATCTACCACCTGGGTCTCTGTGATTCTTCAGCCATGATCAGAGTTGTATCCAAAGCTATTTTCATGGCAAATGAACCTGCGGCCTAAGTGAACCCCACAGGGGAAAAAAGCCCTATTCACATCACCTCCGATTTCCCCCCTCAAATCCATCGTCTCTTTTCCAATATCAGTGCCTCTGCCTTGATCTAACCCTCTTCTCCTGCCCGAACCCCACACTCATCTCCTAGCTGGTTGTCCTCCTCCTGGTCCTTCACCCCTTCAGTCTCCTGTCCATGCAGCTAGAAGGGTGATCTTTCTAAAACACATCCCCGCTTTGAGGCTTCCAGTATCTCCCTGTCTCCTGTGAGACTGTCCAGCCTGGCTAGCTGTGTACAATCAGACCTCTGTCCCCAAGTGAGCCTCTCTTCCTGCTGTTCTCCCAAGAGCTGGGTTCTCTTTCTCTTCCCGAAGTATTTGGATACTTGCTGTACCACTCACCATGTTTAACTGTCCTTTGCACTCAATCTCTCCGGGAGATTGAATTCATTGAAGGCATTGAAGAGATCGTATGTGACCCACTGGTGTCTCCTTGGTGACTAGCAAGGCACCAGGCTAGGAAGCGTTGATACATGGGACAGATCATCCTGGGGCTCATTTAAGATAAGGAGGTGGCCAGTCCTTGGACTGAGGGTCAATGCAACTCTTCATTGCATCATGGGTAGTAAGAAACAAATGGGAAGGGAACAATTGGCCATTACACACGGTACCGATGTGCCAGTTCTCTGTCTCGTAAGAAAGCTAAAATATTGCAGACTGGCTATCCATAAGAGCTCTCTAATGAACAAGCAAAAGAAAAAAAAGTATTATTGCCAGAACTTATTAAGTACTTTGTGTCGGTATCAGCAGGAAATGGTTCAAGTTGGAAAGTTTAGTCAGGTCCCGAATGACAGTCAGAAGCCAGAGTCCTGAGGTACTCTGAAGATTGATACGGGCACGTTGGGGGGATATCTGCAGCCACGTGTCAATTCACCTGATCGAAGGTGGCACAGAGGAGAGCTTAGGCACTGCCAACCAGACTTCCTGGATTCAATTGTGACTGAGCTGCCAAGCTGTGTGACCTAGGACAACTTCCTTAAGCCTTGCTGTGACAAAATCGACTCTTATGTAAACTGAGGACAGGAGAGCACCCCTCCCTTATAGTGTTATTGTGAGAAGCTAATACCTACTCAGTGCTTAGAACCGTGTCTGGCAAACAGTAAGCACTACACGTGTATTAGCTCTTATCGTTACTGACTCAGGAAGTCCGTCCTCATTTTCTGAAAACAGCACCGTGAAATCGGGCGTTCCAGGAAAGCAGTGTCTTCCTTTCACCCACCCAGCTGCTGCACACCCACACCCCCTCTGTAGTTCTTTTGCACACACCTGTGTAGCTCTGGCTTGGAAAAGAGACAGTCCTCATTGCCCTTCCTCTGTAGAGCTGGTTAACAAGCCACCTTTCCTGTCAGAGTAATTGAATCTGAACCATCTGACCAATAGATCACCTTAATGCATTTGGCCCCAGTGCCCTGTCTCCTGAGGACTAGGTCCCTGGAGTCTGTCGCTGTTTGTCTCCTCTCCTTAGCATTGCACACTTAAAAACAAAAGCTTTCTGAGCTCCTGAGTTATATCTGCCCATTGTTTCTGAAGAATGTGCTGTCTCAGGCTCTTCCATTTCAAGCACTGAAGGTTTCCCCTGATGTATTGCTTACATCACATCATTTGCTTAATGACATATGTATAGAGTGCGTTGTCTGGCACTTTTTCTATTAGAGTCTCCTGAGGGCACTAGTTCATGAGCAAAATGTATCCTCTTTTCTCTCTCTCTCTATCCCTTGCCTCACCCACCTCTGCTTCTGGTGGTATAATGGACACAGCACTGGGTTTTATGGCAGAGGGAAGCTGGGTTCTGGATCCCAAATGCCCTCTACTAATTACGTGAACTTACTTCTTGGGGTCCAGGGTCTTCTGTTAAATGAGATGCGGACTAAGGTCATCGGTAAGGATGCTGCCAGCTCAGGGCTCTTTGATGCTTCAACTCTTCCTGCACTCCTGATTTACAGCTGACCATTCATAAACCCCTTTAGGGGAGTGGCAGGGGGAGCCCCCATCTGCTTCAGTTGGGGGAGGATCAAGCAGGGTGCCAGGATGTATATTGCACCATAGAGATACGATGCCAGATTGTGCAGCCTGTGTCTCCTACCTCCCAATACGGGCTATACTGAGACAGGGGATCCAAGTGTTCCTAATGGGATAGGTAATGATGACTCTTTGGGTGTCCAATTTGAGATCTGGAGATCTTGTCCAGTTGCCAGTTAACCAGCCTTTCATTAAGATGCTGGCAGCTCCTAAGGGGCTGAGACTGGCCTCTTGCTTCTCTTGCACCCGTGACACCCAGCACAGGGCTGGGTGCCCTAGAAATACTCACTAAATAATTTTGAATAATGACAATAAGTCAATGGTATGATGTGGCTGCTGAGAAACATAATGTCATCTCAGGCTGCATTAATAGAAGCACGTTAACTAGAATAAGGGAGGTGATATTGACAGCCTCACTGTTGCATGCTGTAGGAGACCTTATCTGTAGAACTGTTTCATTTTCATTTCATTACCCAGGAAAGCTCCATGAGAGTTGGGACAGTGTTTGCCTCGTTTGCTACTGTATTGCCAATAAACACATTGAACTGGTCAGATACCAAGCTTGCAAAAACATGTTGTCTGCCTGACCGAGAGCTTGTTCTCCTTCAAGGTTACAAGGAGGGTTATCAGCATACCTTGTGAAGAGCAGCAGAAGTACCTGGGGGTTATTTGAACCAACCCAGGGAAGCCTGAGAGTCTTCCCCAAATATTTAATGGTACACATCTGTGGTTTTTCCTGCCTCACTAACATCCATTCCCCTTTCAGTCATAGCATTTTGATTTTGTTTTGGAAATCCCACTGAGCACAGCCCTGTGGGACTTGCTGAATACAGCCCTGGAGGGACTGCTTCTCAAGGTGCCCCAGGATCCCCAGCTTAGAGAGGCACACAACCCAAGTGTGTGGCCAAGCCAAGGGCTGGCTCTCAAAGGATGGTCCCCACACCAGCAACACCAGCATTGCCTTAAAACCTGTCAGAGATGCAAAACTCCAGACACCTAACTCAGAGTCAGAATCTCTGGGTGTGGGGCCCAACAATCTACATTTTAGTAACCCCTGCAGGTGATTCTTAGGCCAGAGTGGGTCCCATTATTATCTGAGGGTTTGTTGATTCCTCCAAAACATTGAACACAACCGACACCTGATTGCCTACTGGGGGTGGAGGGGGAGCAGTTAAGAAGGCCCAAGGGGGTGACCCTCAGGAGACCGCCCAGAGATTCTTGCTCCAAAGGTCCCTGGGGTCTGTCCTATCAGGGACCCAGGTCTTCAGCTTTTCTTCAGTTATATAGGCTTCCCATCTTCCTCAAATTCTTTTTTTCAATTCAATTACATTAAAGTTTATTTAATTAAATAATTAAATCTAACTTAAATAAAAACATTAAATAAAATTTAATTAAAGTTTATTTTGAGAGAGAGAGAGAGAGCACATGCATGAGTTGGGGAGGGGCAGAGAAGGAGGAACAGGGAGAGAATCCCAAGCAGGCTCCACACTGTCAGCATGGAGCCCCATGTGGGGCTTGAACCCTTTGAACCATGAGATAATGACCTGAGCCTAAGTTGGATGTCTAGCCATCTGAGTTACCCAGGCACCCCTCTTCTTCAAATTCTTTAAAATTTTTAAAGAATTTTTTCTGGGGTGCCTGGGTGGCTCAGTCAGTTGTGCATCCGACTTTGGCTCAGGTCATGATCTCAAGGTTTGTGGGTTTGAGCCCCACATCGGGTTCTCTGCTGTCAGCACAGAGCCCACTTTGGATCCCCCGTCCGCACCCCCCCCCCCCCGGCACTCTTTCAAACTAAATACAAATTAAAGAAAAAAAAGGAAAAAAAAATGTCTTCAGTTAGCTAGAGTCAATTTCTGTTTCTTAGAATCAAAGAGCCCACCAACACTGGATGGGAAGGATTTGGTCAGATGACCTGTAAGGTCTCTTCCAGCCTGCACACTGTGAACGAGGCTCAGTACGTGACGGATGGATGGATGGATGGATGGATGGATGGATGGATGGAATGAAATGAAACCAGATCTCCTTGAGTTTGAGCTCTGAGAGAAAGTAAAATTGAGCAGGGGAGAAAAAGAAGGTGAGGAATATGGCCAGATTCTGACTCCAGGATGACTGGAGTTCTGGCTGGATTAGAATGAGCACCAGGAAACTTGTCTCCAGGGAGAGTTTCCTGGTTGACTTGTAACCTCCCTAGGCCCCATTTTTTTCTCTCTAAAGGAAGGATTATTCTGTGCTCTTAGCTCATCCCCCCTCTGTAGCTAAATTAAAATGCACGCATGACCAACAGCAGCCTTGGGGTGCCCCGCATGGGGTGCTGCCTGTTGGGTTGTGTGCGTTTAGATGAACAAGGCTTAATCTTGGTTCCTTGGGCCAGATGCTTCTGCATAGACCCTGCTGACGCACCACCAGCTCTGCCTTCCTGAGGGCTGGGCTGGGGGTCAGCTCCCAGCTAATACCATCTGCCTTCCCAGAAGCGCCCTGCTAAGATGGTGCAGTGGAGTAGGGGGCAGGGGGGCAGGCATTTTGGGAGAGCATGCAGGGGTTCTGAAGGACGGGGAGTGTTTTGTAGCCAGTATGAAGATGCATGGGAAGGGAGCCCTTTCTACGGAGAAATTGGTATAGATGAATGTCTACACGTGGAATTCAGAGGGCTGTGAAACTCACATGCATTTGGAACAGGAAATGTTCAGAAGTGCCAGCTCATGTTGTTTTTAGGCTGTTTTGGGACAGCCTGGGGACAGGAGAACCAAGCTCAGGAGCTGTGTAGTGCGAAGGCTGTGGCAGGCTGGGCCAGTAGCCCTCTCTAGCTCTGTGCCCCTCGTAGCTCTTCTGCCTCTCTTGGCTCCTCTTTGCCTCTCAGACAGTCTTCCTGGTCCCCCCATCTTCTGCTTTCAGCTTCTTGTTTCTCCATGTTGCCTTCTACGCAAGAACCCGTGTGGGTTGCAAGTGACTGACACCAACTCATCAACAACTTGGGGACCAGGGGGGCTTTATTGGCTTGTGGAATCAAATCCTGAATTTGAACGACCAGATCTTTGAAGGGAAGGGGTGCTGCTGGACTCCAGAACCAGGGCTCGAATCAGCTG
Organism: Prionailurus viverrinus; assembly: GCF_022837055.1. Classification (NCBI taxonomy): domain Eukaryota; kingdom Metazoa; phylum Chordata; class Mammalia; order Carnivora; family Felidae; genus Prionailurus; species Prionailurus viverrinus. The sequence goes on along the minus strand of NC_062571.1, from coordinate 38,391,820 downwards.
GCAGAAGCACCACTTTGCTTCTCCCCATGTGATGGTTTCGCGGTCTCTCACCACACAGGAGCTTCTGGCACACGTGGGAACACGGCTACCGACAGAGCCCTCACTTTGCTGTTCACAGTTCCTACCACCAGAGAGGGGCTGGCTTTTACTTTCTGGGTTCCAGGTTGAATTAGAACACTCACGTGACTACAACTCGCAGCTCAGAATCATGACTGCCCTGGCTCGGCCAATGACTGCCTGTGCGACCTTGCAAAAGTGACTTTACCTCTTTGAACCTAGTTTTCTCATCTGAACAATGGGGATGAAGGCAGTGCCCAGATCAGAGAGGCAGCTTTTGTCTAGCAGTTGAGAGGAGGGGTTGTGGGGCCCGGCTGCCCCGCTGCAACCTCAGGTTTGCTACTTAGAAGCAGTGTGACCTTGGGTGTCCCAGCCTCCTCACCTCTAGAATAGGGGTAATAATAGCACCTGCCTGCAGGGGAGTGTTGCAAAGAGTAAATGAGATTGTGAATGCATCTCCCAAGCAATCGGCGCCAGCATTTATTCCCTGCTCTCTCCACAGCTTGTGATGTCATTTCTACAGGGTCTCTGCCTGGCTGCAGCATCGATAAAATAGACGGTGAGCTGCGGGCCATTCCCTCCTCAGCTGGTGGCCACTCTGCTCCTTCTGCTTAAGAATGCGAGTAGGAACCAAGAGGGTTCTTGTAGGAATGAACTTGAATCTGTTTTAATTTATGGTTTTTTTTTTTTAAATAAGCATTCTCAAGCCTTGGTTCCCTGTTATTAATGGATTGCTTTTAAGAATAGATTCTATTCTGAGCACTGTATCAAGTGCTCCGCATCCCGTATTTAATGTAATTGTTCCATCAACACAGCACGGCAAGTGTTCGTAACCCTCTTTCGCAGATTAAGGAAATGTGCCCCCGAGAAGAACAATGATTCACAAGGGATCACGCACCTGGTGAACGGAGGCGGAAGCGTGGGTATTTAAACCCCAGCTCGCCTGGCCCCAAAGCCCACACACTTGGCGCCTGTCTTCGAGATATCTTCTGCTGGAGGCTGAGCCTGTGTTGGGCTTGCGGATCCTGAAGATCTCAGCCAAGCCTTCCCGTGTGTGTGTCTCTCTCTTCCCCCTGAGTCAAGCGGGCCTGTTTGCCTGTAAGCTTCTCCTCTGCCGGCTGGTGTTTCAGCTTGTTCACCGTTGTGCTCCTCTGGGGGGACGTGTTTCACCCAGTTGTGTGGTGGACGTTGTGCCTGAACATCACAGCCAGCACTCTGGAAAAATCCCCGCGACTCTGGAGATTTTGGGGGAAGAGGGATGGAAAGGAGCGCATCAGTCCCGCTCCCCACCAGGCGGTGGCGCCAGTTTGCAGGCCGGGCCAGGCTCCCTGAGTGGCTGTGGCTGGGCAACTGACCATGCAGCCTCAGGCCTCCTCAGGACCTCCACCTGGAGAAGCACCAGTTACTGGCCGTTACCTGCAGAGCCTGTGGGAAGGAGAGGCCGCAGCCAGGAGTGTGGCCATTCATGAGTCCCGCCCTGAGGTGACCTGAGGGCTCAGGGGTCCTGCTTTCCCAGGGACAGCAGGATGGCCATGTGGCCCCCACCCTGCAGGACTCACAGAGCTGGGCCAGCCTGGGCTGGACATCCAGGCTTCTCTGAGCCCGAGATGCCCTGAGCACCGCCTGCACCCTGAATGTGGTAGAAATAATAGCTGAGGCCTATCACAGCCTGGGGCTGGGGATGTGTGGGGGTGGGGAGAGGGCCTTGGACCCGGCCACCCAATCACATAGGGCCTCAAACTTCCACTTGGGACATCACCTCCAAATTAGGGTAGGTGTGTGGTGAGGGAGGTCCCCTGACAGGGTACCCAACCCAAGGCCAGAACAGCTCCAGTTGTTAAATGTGAACATGTAAGAAGGACCATCATTTTTGCAAGCCAGAAATGCAAGCCATTTTGCATTTCTTCATTTTTGTACACGCCGGGGCTCTCAGATGAAAGAAGAGGTCTGCCCACCCCCCACCCCCACCCCCGCCCCCCATCCCCCAGCCCCGGGTCTCAGAGCCCAGTTCCACAAAAGGAAACCGGAGGCCTTGGGCCCTGGCCAGATTGGTCTGGGACGGCAGCTTCTCCCCTTGCCTGCAAACTGGCAGGAGCAAGCAGAGTGACCCCAAGCTCCTCTGTTGCTCTACTGCTTAAAAAATAAAATGTACAACCGTCCTCAGAGATGCGGGGCATCTGGGAGCCACCTAACTTAGGCTACTATTCATTCATTCACTCATTCATTCATTCACTGAGGATTGACCAATTTCCACCATGGGCCAGGGCCCCTAGCAGGCTGCCAAAGGCAGGGTCAAGAGACCCCGCAGACACAGCCCACTGCCTCAGTGAGATCTGAGGTTTAGTTCAGGGAAACAATTAAAGAGGCAGTTGCTAAACTGTGAGAAGTGGACATGGAAGATCAAGGAGAACTTCCCGGAGGAAGAGGCCCCTAAGCAAAGGCCTAAAGGTGAGGGGAGTTAGGGGCTCGAGAAGTGAGGAGTGGAGTTGGACACTGGGCCTCAAAACCTCATTGTTTTTCAGGAGGAGGGCCTGGCTCTACCGCCTCCCTTCCTGGCCACTCCCACTGCAGGCACCCATGACCCGGTGAGGCAGGAAGTCTTTCTATCTGTCCAAGTGAACTACAGTGTCCTCCGCAGAGGATTAAAAATCTGTTGAGAGCTATCAGCCTTCTTCACGGGAAAAATATATCTGTGTGGGTCTGCTCCCGTTATGCCCACAACTGCAGGGCTTCGTGGGTGTGCAGAGGGGCCCGGGGTGAGAGTCCACGGATTAGAGGCAGAAGAGGGGCGCCATGCACCCTTTTAGGAAGTGTCTCCCTTCCTGAGCCACAGCCCCCCAGCTGCTCCTGTCGTTCTGACTCTGAGAGGCCCTCCTGCTGACTTTGAACAAGGTGGGGAGGGAGCTGGAAGAGCCTGGCAGGGTGGGCCCTGCCCTGACTTCTCTCCTTGCTCCCCCCTTGTGTGGCTCTGCTGGGGTGGGCCTACTCCTCTCCACGATGCACTTGTGTTGTTGCTGGGGACCGACAAGCCCCATCTTCGGCCCACAATAAGCACCCACAGTGAAACACCACTTGCAAAATGCAGTGAACCCCATGGGGCATGGCCCTGCCGGCTTTCTCGAGCGGCGTGGCGTGAGCTGTGCCTGAGTGGGTCAGCATCCCTGCCTTCTTCATTCAGAGACTCCGATGGCCTCTCTGTCAAGAACAAGTGGCAGGACGGGTTCCCAGCACTCACATCTCCTGGACTTTCTCTCTCTGTTGGGCTGTTTGGAGGCCTGGCAGTTCATCTTGGCAGAGTGCTGAGGATGACCGTGGGTCTTCTTAGTTGTTGTTGTTTATTTTTATTTATTGTGAGAGACAGAGCAGGAGTGAGGGAGGGGCAGAGAGAGAGGGAGGGAGAGAATCCCACGCAGACTTCACGACGTGGGGCTTGAGAAATGAACCGTGAGATCATGACCTGAGCTGCGATCGAGACTTGGATGGGTGCTTAACCGACTGAACCACTCAGGTGCCTCAAAGTGGGTCTTAATAGCAGAGAGTCACAGTCGTCACTGCCAGGCCAGCGCCACATCCTCTCAGGGTCCGTGTCCCACCCCAGAGGACGGTGGGAGGCAGCACCTTGGAGTCTGGGGTGCCGGCCCCGCTGTGCTGTTACTAACTGCAGGGTTTGGGGAAAGTCCTCCAGAGGACCGTGTGAATCTACTTAGCTCTTGTAAAACAAGGTGCTAACACCCACCGTGACTTGGAGCTGGTGTGAAGATAGGAGATGGGAAGCAATAACAGCAGTAAGGATAGCGAGTCCTTGTCAGTGTGTTCCATGCCAGCTTCTGTGGTCAGGGCTTCCCATACGTGAACCGGGCACAGGATATGTGTGTGCTTTGTGAGCTGCCTACGTATAGCAGAGTACGCGGGCATGGGGGATGATAACTGTCCTGGGCTCCTCCGACCCGGGTGAGCCACACAGCCATCCCAAGCCTCATGCATGTGCGAATCTGGATGAGCCCGTGTCCCTTCTGGTCCTCTGTGCTTTGTCAGTGATCAGGTGGGGCCAGATGAGCCTAAGGGTCCATCCAGTGAAGCAGCCTGTGGAGATGCTGAGGGCAGAGGATACAGGAGAGCAAGGAGCTGGTTGGAGATGATGGGGGAGGACAGGCGCCTAATGGACCAAGATCTGACTTCCTGAGGAGCCCAAATCCCACAGATCCTCCTTGTCAATGCTTCTTAGCCCCACAGAGAGTGTGGTCCTTAGTGGTGAAGGGGCTTTTGCAAATGAGCACACTCTCCTCCAGTTGGTGGTGGGGACACTGCCTTCGGGAGTCAGCCACAGGGAGCAGAGGCAGTGAAGGTAGACGGCAGCCCCAGACTCTGTGAAAGCTCCGGAAAATCTCTTGATCCAATTGGGAAAGGCTTTGTAAGCAGTTCGTCTGCCCAGACCTACGTCTGGTGACCATTTCCTCAGTGTTGACAATGGTGTTATTAATGTTCACAAAATGCCCATGTGATCTTCCCTATCCACAATTTGCATTTTACTTGTCTACAATATTTCTCATCTCCTGTCCATGCCCCTGACCCAAGATCAGTAGAAATAAGGGCCACCATTTAATAAGCACTCTCTACGTGCCAGGCACTGTTTCAAGTGCTGTATATGTATTGTTGTATGTGATTCTCCCTGAAGAGCTCTGTAAGGCTGTGTGGTGAGTGTCATTTCTCTTTATAAATGAGGAATCTGCAACACAGAGAGTTTAAGTAGCTTCTGTGAGGTCACACTTAGGGAGTGGCAGAGCTCAGAGGCAGAAACCAGAGCTGTTGGATTCCACGGATCTTTGTTCTACAATGTAAGGAGAGATGTTTGGTTTTCGTTTCCTTATTGTTCCTCGTATTGATCTGATGCGGCCAGTGTTGTTCGCCAACTTCAGGTTGACGGTGATGTCCTCCCCAGGAGACTGGCAGCTCACATTCTGTTCCTTCTGCTCCTGCCCTTCCACCTAATGAAACTTGGGAATGTCCCCAGGAGACCCAACGGCATGCGAACTGCTTGTGGCATCCACCTTTGGCCCAGGGCCAGTGCCTTCTGATAACAGCAGGACTTAGCCCACCCCGCACCTGACATCAAATCAGACAGTGGGATGAAAGAAAGAGACTGAGGACAACAGGCCGAGATGGAAATGTTTCTTCCTGTTGGCATTTTTTTCTCCTCGGTGGTGGGGGAAGACCAGTGGGAGGAGAAGGAGTAATTCCTTGTAGCATCAGACCAGTTTAGTGGGCTCGTTCGCCTCTTCCCCGGGCCCACAGTGATTGTCCTGTTCCTGGTCAGACAAGAGGAAGGTCCAAGGACACCCGGAGAGCAGGTGTTCCCAATGCCGTGGAGACATAACGTTTGGGGATTCCCTCCTGTCTTGCCTAGGACTCACCCTCCGTGTCTTTCAGGAAAGGAGTGGTAGCCTGGTCACAATGAAGAGTAAGTGACTGTCGATGCTTAATAGCTCACTACTCCCCAGAGGTGCTGAGGGGTGAGATGGGAATTGAGGGAATGTCATATGTCAGTGAGTGGCCTGGGGGAGGGGTACCCAGAGGCTGGCCGCTGCTGCTGCTGTTCTCAGAATGGATTTTTTAGCTTTTTAGTTTAACTTACAAATGTCTACCTTCAGGCTCATATCAGTGGACTCTCAGCAGACTCCCACCCAATTTCCTTGATCACTGGGATCCCTGTGCCCTGGAAATACCTCCTTGCTTCCTTCAGGAGTCTCTCCATTCACAAGCACGATCCCCATCCAGATCCCCATTGTTGAGGGCTCAGTTTTGAGGGCCACCCACTTTGAGATCCCATGTCTGATGGGGATGGACGAGGGTGACTTGGGGAGACTGTGGCCACTGCCCTCTTTGATGTCAGCCCCAGAGTCTGGTTGTGGCCCTACTATGACACCTGTAGTGGAGACAAGCCTGCTGGGTGCTCAGAACACCTGCCAGGCTGCCTGCACGGGTGGTGTGGTCCAGCAGAAAGCTCGCTGAGCTTAGAGTAGGGACCCCTGGGTGTGCGTTCCATCCCTGCCTGTCACTTTTCCACCCTGTGACCTTGAGCACGTCATTTTACATTTGTGGCCATTTCCTCATCTCCTGTAACTCTGGACCACTGGGAGAGGATCAAATGATATAGATACAAGTAAAAGCACTTTTTATTGCTTTGAGAGGGAGGGGGAGGGACAGCGTAAGCGAGCAAGAGGAAGAGAGAGAGGGAGAGAGAAGTGGGGCTCACCTGGAGTGGGGCTCAAGCTCACCTGCTGCGGAACATGAACTCAAACTCACCATCATGACCTGAGCCAAAGTCAGATGCTTAACTGACTGAGCCACCCAGGCGCCCCAAGTAAAAGTACTTTTAAACGGAATAGAGATTGTGTCTGCTGGGATGATGTCAGCGAACAGGTAAAAGAGGGCAAACCCCTACCTGGCTGAAGCAATAAAGGATGTGTACTGGTTCCTGTAACCAGGCAGAGGCACTGGCACCTGGGTTTTCCTGTGCTTCTCTTAGCTCCACCTTCCTCCCGCGCGGTTTCTTCTGAGGCTTGGCTCAGGTGGCTGCAGGATGCACATATTCTCACCACAGCCACAGTAGAAGATTCTTGAGGAGGGAAATTTCCCCCGAGTCATTCGCCAAACCTGCTGCTGTATCTCACAGGTCTGAATGGGGCCAGGTAACCATGATGGTCTCTGAGGGGGCTCCAGTAAAGGCTCTCATGTCTCTGAGTTATAAAAAAATGTGATACATGAAACAAAAGAGGAAAATAGTACCTTTACCTTACTACTGTTGGAGACTGTTACTTAGGGCGAGAACACAGTGAGCCTTCTTCCAGAACCCCCCAGTTAGGACAGCCTGCTCACCCAGTTGGGGTCTCCCCGTGCGGGAAAACTGCCAGGTGAGTAAGCCTCCTGCTACGGAGAAGTGGAGGTGACTGTGTGCTCTCCGCACACACACTTCCTGAGGCTCTCTTCGATGGGAAGAAAAGCTGAGCTGGGCTGAACATGGCCAGTTTATTCTTCTCTGGTTTTCACTTAGAGGGATTACTGCGCCTCTGTGAGTAAAGGGGTAGTGAGAGGTCAGAAACCACATTATATGGATTTTCTAAGGGAAGGAAACATTAGGAGAGGGGAAGACACATTCCCCTCCCCCTTGCCCCTCAAGTCTCCATTCCAGAACTATCCGTTTGGCCAAGAGAATATCATGCACTAATTAGCTTAGCCCTGGTTTAACTGAACTAATCAGTATGGCCCAGGGTGTGGGGCTTGGAATCACATGAAATGGTTTGAAAGAATATGAAACACAGGGGAGCCCGGGTGGCTCAGTCGATTAAGCGTCCTACTTCAGCTCAGGTCATGATCTCGCAGTCCGTGAGTTCGAGCCCCGCATCGGGCTCTGTGCTGACGGCTCAGAGCCTGGAGCCCGTTTCAGATTCTGTGTCTCCCTCTCTCTCTGCCCTTCCCCCACTCATTCTCTGTCTCCCTCTCTCTCTCAAAAATAAATAAACGTTCAAAAAAATTATGAAACACAGCCAGTGTGAAGCTATAGCCGAGGTGACGTCTCCCCTCCCCTCTATCCTGTGGGTACCGGACGATGGGAATCTGATACAAGAGGTATTGAGAAGATCATGTTTGGCTCAGTAATACATAAAATAGTAACTTAATAACTATGATTTGTTTAGTGTTTATTACAGCCAAGCACAATGACAAGCTGGTTTAATCTCGAAAATCAAATAAACGAGATTTCCACTTCTGGCCGTGATAGAATAATTATACCAGAGTAACCCTCCTTCTATAAATAACTACAAAACTAGAAAAAATATATGAAAATAAGAGTTTTCAGACATTGGACAATAGACAGTGGAGCCCTGTGATCACCCTGGCTTTCTGCCTGGAGGCACTTAGCAGAACCCAGCACAAGGAAGGTTTCCAAGGGAGCTCAGCAGTCTCACTGAGCTGGGCACACAGAGTCTTGAGTACAGGGAGGCTGAGGCATCTGGAACTTGTGGGGCAGAATATTAGAGAGGAGAAGGCTCCAGAAATCTCCTGAAGGATCCCCATGCAGTGGTGAAAATGTCTTGGAGTTAGATGGTGGTGATAGTTACACGATCTTGTGAATATATTAAAAACCAGTGCTTTAAAAGGGTGGATTTTATGGTACGTGAATTACATCTCAATAAAGAAAAAGTGGGGGTAGGGGTGCCTGGGTGGCTCAGTCGGTTGGGCATCCGACTCTTGGTTTTGGCTCAGGTGCCGAGCTCGTGGTTTCATGGGTTTGAGGCCCGCACTGGGCTCTGCACTGGCAGCTCGGAGCCTGCTTAGGATTCTCTCTTTCCCTCTATCTCCATCCCTCCCCCGCTTGCATGGTCTCTGTCTCTCTAAAAATAAATAAATAAACTTAAAAAGAAAATTTTAAAAAGTTGGCGGCAAAGAGGATCCCCTTAAGTTTTTGGCTGAATATTAAGCTGCACATATGTAGGGTGATATCCCAGAGGGCCAGACAAAAAAACAAATACTTGGGAATGAACAAAAAAAAACCAAGGACCTACCCAAGCACATACAATATTGGAAGACTTTTGAGTTCTGACTGACCAGAACAGAGAAGGCTTCATGAACACAGGGAGCTCAAGGGTTAAACCATCCCTAAAACAAAGGCCATCCTAGATGTACTTTGACCAAGCTTTAAAAAAAAATTGCGTTGACAGTGGTGAGCAGATCCACAAGTAACTGTCAGAACACAACAACATTTTTAAAGGAAGACAACAAATTCTAAACATACCAATCATATTGTCCAGCATCTAATAAATTTTTTTAATCAAAAAGAAAAAAATACGGTTGATAGAAACAGACCTAGGAATGGCCAAGATGGTAGGTAGAAATAGCAGGTCAGAACTGCAAATAGCTTTTATTTGAAGAGTTACTGACTGAAAGTTCTGCAAATAGGATGAAAAATATATACAGATAGGAAAATTTCAACAAATGACAAGCAGAATAGACACAAAACCATACCAGGCACATCAGAGAATGGCTGAAAACTAATGATAGAGAAAAAAAAATCTTAAAAGCAGCCAGAGGAAAAGAAATTGCATATAGTGGAATGAAAATCAGGATGGCTATGACTTCTCATCAGAAACAACTAAAGCCAGAGATAATGGAAAAACCTAACCAATCTTCTTTCTGTAGACAAGGGAATTGTGGCTCACAGAGATGAAGATATGTACCTAAGTCATACTGGAGAGTGGAATTTAAACTCTGGTCTTTTGACTCTGAAGTCTGATTTTTTTTTCTTTTTCCCAGTTTGCCTCTTTTTAACTTATGAGAATTTCAGCAAAGTTTTTGTAAGAATTACCAGGTTGATTGTCAAAAATCAACATACTAAAGTGCTGAGAAGTAAGTAAAAACCTGAAGCTCCCCCACCCAGGATAAATCATTCATACACTGGTAAATATCTCCTAGTCATAACAATGCACAGGTACACATGCATGTGTATAATGTAGCGGTCATGGATCACACTCTGTGTAACTAAGACTGATAATCGCCTGCCATATATATATATATTCTCCTCCCTTGGTAATAGGGCTCTGGGCAACATGCCCGGTTTTCCAGGCTCCCTGGCTGAGAGGAGTGGCCAGGTGATGTGGTGTGGTAGGGCTTCTGGGAAAGTTATTATGGCCCCTTTCCAGGATTCCCAGATAATGGGAATGATGGCTGAAGCTCCAGTAGTCCTATTGTGGCCTTGAGGGTAGATGCCACCTTCCAAGCATGGCAGAACAGAAGGACTGAAGGATCCATAGCCTCTGATGATTTCAAGGAACTGTCACACCAGCTTGGACTGTGTGTCCCTAGCTTCTTTTATGTAAGAGAATAAGCCATTAGTCTCTTTAAGCCATTGGGCTTAGAGAACCATGTACCCCTGTGTAGATTTTTAAGTTGACATCTAAAATTTCTTTAAGGGTTTAAATAGTTGCAAAGAATGAACTCTGACTTATTGAAACTGTTAACATTCTAAAACTGTCATATCACTTTATTTATTTAAAAAAAAATTTTTTTTAACGTTTATTTATTTTTGAGACAGAGAGAGACAGAGCATGAACGGGGGAGGGTCAGAGAGAGAGGGAGACACAGAATCTGAAACAGGCTCCAGGCTCTGAGCAGTCAGCACAGAGCCCGACGCGGGGCTCGAACTCACATACCGTGAGATCGTGACCTGAGCCGAAGTCGGACGCTTAACCGACTGAGCCACCCAGGCGCCCCATGTCATATCACTTTAAACTGTATTTAAAGAAATAAAAACTTCATGGTAATCTAAGACCATCATTTATTTTTTTTTTTTATTTAAAAATTTTTTTTTCAACGTTTATTTATTTTTGGGACAGAGAGAGACAGAGCATGAACGGGGAGGGGCAGAGAGAGAGGGAGACACAGAATCGGAAACAGGCTCCAGACTCTGAGCCATCAGCCCAGAGCCTGACGCGGGGCTCGAACTCCCGGACCGCGAGATCGTGACCTGGCTGAAGTCGGAAGCTTAACCGACTGCATCACCCAGGCGCCCCTCTAATACCATCATTTAAAAAAATACATGAATAAATGTGATAGAGGTACACAATGGAATATTACACAGCCATAAAACAAGATGAGATTGTGCCATTTGTGACAGCATGGATGGATCTAGAGGGTATTATGCTATGTGAAATAAATCAGACCGAGAAAGACAGATACCAAATGATTCCACTTATGAGTGGACAAAAACAAACAAACACATAAATAAACAAAGATCAGAATCAGATCTATAAATACAGAGAACAAATTGATGGTTGCCAGAGGGAAGGGGGATGAAGGTGGGGCCAAATGGGTGAAGGGGAGTCGGAGATACAGGCTTCCTTATGGAATGAATAAGTGACAGGAATAAAAGGCACAGCATAAGGAATATGGTCAATGACATTGTAATAGTGATGTAACAGGACAGGTGGTAGCTATACTTGTGGTGAGCATAATGTTTACCCTTGTTAAATTACTAATATAACTTTGCATGTCAACTATAATCAAAAAAATCCATAAACAAATATTTAACAGTCAAATTTAGCTCATTCATTTTTTTTCTTGATCTCTTATTTCCATTCTGTGTCTCTTACAGAATTTCATCCTAACATGTTTTTTTTTTAACGTTTATTTATTTTTGAGACAGAGAGAGACAGAGCATGAACGGGGGAGGGTCAGAGAGAGGGAGACACAGAATCTGAAACAGGCTCCAGGCTCTGAGCTGTCAGCACAGAGCCCGATGCGGGGCTCGAACTCACGGACTGCGAGATCATGACCTGAGCTGAAGTTGGCCGCTCAACCGACTGAGCCACCCAGGCACCCCCATCCTAACATGTTTTTTATGCACGTGTTTTTTTATGCTTGAAAGTCTTTTATAGATTACTTTGTCTTTTTTTTTTTAATTTATTTATTTTGAGACAGAGAGCACTAGCAGGGGAGGAGCAGAGAGAGAGAGAGAGAGAGAGAGAGAGAGAGGGTGAGAGAGAGGATCCCAAGCAGGCTCTGTGCTGGCAACTTGAACTTGGAACTTGAACTCACAAACTGTAAGATCATGACCTGAACTGAAATTAAGAGTAGGGCACTTAACTGACTGAGCCACCCAGGCTTTTTTTTCCTTTTTTCTTTAAAAAAATGTTTTTTAATGTTTGTTTATATTTGAGATAGAGATAGAGCATGAGCAGTGGAGGGGCAGAGAGAGAGGGAGACACAGAATCCAAAACAGGCTCTAGGCTCTGAGCTGTCAGCACAGAGCCTGACGCGGGGCTCGAACCCATGAACTGTGAAATCATGACCTGAGCCAAAGTTGGAAGCTTAACCGACTGAGCCACCCAGGCGCCCCCCCCCTTTTTTTTCAATGTTTATTTTTGAGAGAGAGCACACATGTGAGTGGGGGAGGAGCAGAAAGAGAGGAGACAGAATCCCAAGCAGGCTCTGCACTGTTATCATGGAGCCAAATGCGGGGCTCAGTCCCATGTACCATGAGATCATGACCTGAGCTGAAGTCAAGAGTCAGGTGCTTAACCGACTGGGCCACCCAGGTGCCCCAGATTACTTTATCTTGTGTCTCTGCAATAAGATCACACACACACACACACACACACACACACACACACACACACTAAAATTGTGTAACCATGTATTTCTAGAGGTTGAAAATCTGACCTGGATTGAGCTATGTTGCAATCTTAATGAATATACAACTAGACAAAACAATATAAATTAAAATTTTTATAAATAATAAACATATAACTAAAGAATTGTAAATCCATTTCTTAATAACACGAATTGAGCATTTAAAAATTAATTGGTTCATTTATGGTTGAGTATCATTTATCTATGGGTGGGTATTATTATTATTAGCCAGTTTCTCTTCCTATTGATGGTTTTTGTAGCGTTAGACACTAGGAAACCTTGTTCACATAAGTAAATAAAAATGGAACAGGTTTTATTATAGCACTGTCATATAATTCTTTGAACTTTTTATGAGTTATATGCTAAAAATCACAATGATATACTATCAAAAACCATTTTTAACATTCTATCAGCTAATAGTTTGACTAAGCCCTTCTTTAGTTTTGTTGAGAGCAAAGAATTAGAAACCATTGATTTGCAAAGGATAGAGTAATTCACATTCTCAATTTCTGGGAAGTATATTATGAAGGCTTTGTACCAAGTCCTATGGAATGACTCTTAATTGAGAGGTAATCCATTAACTCTCATTCCTTTCCAGAGCAACATTTGTGTAAATTGACAGTCACAAAAAGAGTTGGGAAAATCCAAACGCATATTTCAATTTGCCCTTATCAACACAATATTTTTGATGAAATGCTTTTGTTTTAGTGCAAGCTTTAAACATATTTTCATCCAAACTTTGGAAAATGTCCACTAAATATCTGAGATGGCAAAGCTAGTTCTTATTGCCAAATCAGTTAGCCAAGTTTAAGTTTATTTACTTTGAAATATGACACACATGCAGAAAAGTCTACTAAGCAAAACTTTATGGGTCAATAAATCATAAAAAAGAAAATGCACGTAATTATCACTCTTTGACAGCATCTTCCAAGGCTTGCCACGTTCCTTTTCCCACTGACATCTCCCTCTTTTTCTCATAGAGGATAATGGGGCATCTAGCTGGCTCAGTCAGTAGAGCATGTGACTCTTGATCTCAGGGTTGTGAGCTCAAGCCCCATAATTGGGCATAGAGGTTACTTTAAAAATACTATCGGGGCGCCTGGGTGGCTCAGTCGGTTGAGTGTCTGGCTTCGGCTCAGGTCACGATCTCGCAGTCTGTGAGTTTGAGCACCACATCAGGCTCTGTGCTGACAGCTCAGAGCCTGGAGCCAGTTTCAGATTCTGTGTCTCCCTATCTCTCTCTCTGCTCCTCCCCCGCTCGTGCTTTCTCTCTCTCTCTCTCTCTCTCTCTCTCTCTCTCTCAAAAATAAATAAATAAATAAATAAATAAATAAATAAATAAATAAATAAATAAATAAACTATCTCTGCCTTTCTCCTAGAGGATACCACTGTCCCGACTTTTATGGTAGCTATACTTTTCTTTATAATTTTGCCATATGTATACTCATTCCTAAACAGTGCAGTTTTGCCTAAGTTTGAATTTTTATATATAGAATCTTACTGTGTGCGTTTTTTTTGAAATGTGTATCTTAACACTGAGAAATTCACTCATATACTTGTATGTAGCAGTAATGTGCTTCGATTTCATTTCGTTATAGTTGACCACTGTGCGAAATTACCACAATACGTTTATCCATCTTGTTATTAATAGACATTTGAGTAATTTCCAGTTTGGGACTATAAGAATCACGTTGCTATGGATATGTGTTTTGTTCCATGTAGAAGTGGAATCGCTGAATTCTAGTGTAAGCCGATCTTCAGTCACAGTACGTGGTGCCAAGCTGTTTTCCAAAGTGATCATACCAAAATTACACTACTCTCGATAGGAGAGCTCCCATTGCTTCCCAGCCTCACCCACCCTTGGATTCATCAGTTCAAACAGTGTGCACTGGTACATTTTTGTAACTCCCATATATTTGTCAGCCTTTGTACGTTTGTACTTCCTGGTACACTCTGGTGGACATATAGCACTATCTCACTGTGATTTTAATTTGAATTTCTCTGATAATAAATGGGGCTAGGTTCCTCCTGTGAATTGTTTGTTCAAGACTCTTGGCATTTTTCTCTTGAACCGTTTATTTCTTGCTGTTTTGGAGGAGTTCTTTTTATATTTTGCGTATGATCCCATCCTCAGTTATATGTGTTGAAAAGATCTGCTCCCACTCTGTGGTTTGTCTTTTCAACCTTTCAGTGCTTGTTTTTGGATGAACATGAAGTTCTTAATTTAATGGGGTCCAAGTAATATTCTTTTCCTTAATGGTTAGCCTTTTGTGCTTTGATTAGGAAGATTTTTTTTTTCTACACTAGGGCCATGAAGATAGTTTCGCATATTAACTTCTAGAAGCTTTATTCTTTTCTTGTAGATTCAGGTTTACAATATACCTGGAATTAGTTGTTGTGTGAAGTGTGAAATGGTTTCATTTTCTCACCATACAGATATCCAGTATTCCACTTTATTTATTAAAATACAGTCTCTTTTCCACTCTGTTGGAGCCACATTTGTTAAATTGTGAGTGTGTATGTGTGTTTGTGTCTAGTTGTATGTGTACACAGCCTCGTGCATTGCAAGGTTTCTGGGCCTTCCATTCTTTGGGTCTATTTGTCCAACCCGGTGTCAGAACAACACTGTTTTAATTATGATGCTTTATTAACAAGTATTGATATTAAGTCAGGCATGTAACCCCAACTTCTTATTGAACATCTTGGCTATTGTGCTAGTCTGGGTCCTCCAACGATCGGACACCAAGGTAGCACTAAAAATTAATAAATAAGGGTACCTGGGTGGCTCAGTCAGTTATGCACCTGGCTCAGGTAGTGATCTCATGGTTTGTGAAATAGAGCCCTGCGTGGGGCTCTGCACTGACAGGGTAGGGCTTGCTTGGGATTCTTTCTCCCTCTCTCTTTGCCTCTCCCCTGCTCATGCTCTCTCTCAAAATAAATAAATAAACATTAAAAAGTCAAATAAATTTAATTAAGGGGCGCCTGGGTGGCTCAGGTGGTTGAGCATCTGACTCCTGATTTCAGCTCAGGTCATGATCTCAAGTTTCATTGTGTAGGGCTCTGCACTGACGGTATGGAGCCCGAATGGGATTCTCTCTCTCCCTATCTGCCCCTCCCCCACTCATGTTCTTCCCTCTCTCTCTCTGTCTCTCTCTCCCTCCCTCTCTCCTTCTCTCTCACTCAAAATAAATAAATAAACACTAAAAACCAAATTTCATTAAGGGAATGGTTATGTGAGAGGAAATAGGGAGGGAGCTTGCTAAGGCTGGGAGAGCTGTCAGACTGAACAGCACAAGTCTGCTTACAAGTAAAGGGGAGAAGAGAAAATTGGGTGGAATTGTTCTAGGCAACTGTGTAGTCAAAGAAAGGTTTGAAAAGATTATTGGAAATTCTGGTGCCAAAGCTGGCTGTCAGAAGAGTCTCTTGTCTCCCAAGAACAGGTCTGCTTTAGTATCTCTAAATGCATTCAGTCACTGGGGTCCTTGGTCAGTTTTTCTCCTTATAGTTGGAGGTCGGCAAGACACTCTCATGGCTACCATAGTCTACCCTGTGGTGGGAAGTTTTACTTCTCCACACAGATTTGGAAAGCAGCTCTTATAAGATTCCTTATTAGGATTTGATCAAGATTACATTAAATATACAGATCAATTTGGGAGGAATTGTCATCTTTACTTTTTTAACTTATTTTAATTTTATTTTATTTTTTTACCGTTTATTTATTTTCAGAGACAGAGACAGAGCATGAGCAGGGGAGGGGCAGAGAGAGAGGGAGACAACAGAATCCCAAGCAGGCCCCAGGCTCCAAGCTGTCAGCACAGAGCCCGATGCAGGGCTCGAACTTAAAAACTGCGAGATCATGACCTGAAGTCAGATGCTTAATCGATTGAGCCACCCAGATGCCCCTAGAATTGTTATCTTTAAAATATAGGTCTCCTGGGGCACCTGAGTGCCTCAGTTAGTTAAATGTCTGACTCTTGATTTTGGCTCAGGTCATGATCTCATGGTTCATGGGACCAAGCCTCACTTGGGGCTTTGAGCTGACAGTGCAGAGCATGCTTGGGATTCTCTGTCTCCTTCTGTCTCTACTCCTCTCCCACTCTCACACTGTCTCTCAAAATAAATAAACATTTTTTTAAAAATTAATAAAATATCGGTCTCACATCCATGAAACTGGTATATATCTTTGTTTATTTTATATCTTCTCTTATTTATCTTCTTAGTCTTTCATTGTTTTCTGAGAGGTCTTATAGTTAGATTAATTCCTAGGTATGGCTTTTTTCTTTTTTTGCTATTGCTAGTATACATGAATACAATTGATTCTTATCTATTGACATTTTATTGAACAACCTAAACTTATTATTAATTCTGACATTAAAAAAAAATGTTTATCCAGAGAGAGAGAGAGAGAGAGAGAGAGCGAGCATGAGCAGGGGAGGGGCAGAGAGGGAGAGAATCCCCACATTGTCAGTGCAGAAGCTGATGTAGGGCTTGAACCCATGAACCATGAGATCATGACCTGAATCAAAACCAAGAGCCAGATGTTTGAGCCACCCAGGTGCCCCATTAATTCTGACATTTTATTTGCACATTATTTTGGATATTTTCTTTCTTTCTTTTTATTTTATTTTATTTTTTTAGTTTACATCCAAATTAGTTAACATATAGTGCAACAATAATTTCAGGAGTAGATTCCTTAGTGCCCCTTAACCATTTAGCCCATCCCCTCTCCCACAACCCCTTCAGCCACCCTCAGTTTGTTCTCCATATTTATGAGTCTCTTCTGTTTTGTCCCCCTCCCTCTTTTTATATGATTTTTGTTTCCCTTCCCTTATGTTCATCTGTTTTGTCTCTTAAAGTCCTCATATGAGTGAAGTCATATGATTTTTGTCTTTCTCTGGCTGACTAATTTCACTTAGCATAATACTATCCAGTTCCATCCACGTAGTTGCAAATGGCAAGATTTCATTCTTTTTGATTGCCAAGTAATACTCCATTGTGTATGTATATGTGTGTGTGTGTATGTATGTGTGTGTGTGTATATATATGTATATATGTGTGTATATATATATATATATATATATATACACACATACACACACCACATCTTCTTTATCCATTCATCCATTGATGGACATTTGGACTCTTTCCATACTTTGGCTATTGTTGATAGCGCTTCCATAAACATTGGGGTGCATGTGCTCCTTCGAAACAGTATACCTGTATCACTTGGATAAATACTTAGTAGTGCAATTGCTGGGTCGTAGGGTAGTTCTATGTTTAATTTTTTGAGGAACCTCCATACTGTTTTCCAGAGTGGCTGTACCAGTTTGCATTCCCACCAGCAGTGCAAAAGAGATCCTCTTTCTCCACATCCTCGCCAACATCTGTTGTTGCGTGGGTTGTTAATGTTAGCCATTCTGACAGGTGTGAGGTGGTATCTCATGGTGGTTTTGATTTGTGTTTCCCTGATGATGAGTGATGTTGAGCATTTTTTCATGTGTCAGTTGGCCATCTGGATGTCTTCTTTGGAGAAGTGTCTATTCATGTCTTTTGCCCATTTCTTCGCGGATTATTTGTTTTTTGGGTGTTGATTTTGATCAGTTCTTTATAGATTTTGGGTACTATTTATCTGCTTTGTCATTTGCAAATATCTTCTCCCATTCCATTGGTTGCCTTTTAGTTTGCTGATTGTTTCCTTCGCTGTGTAGAAGCTTTTTATTTTGATGAGGTCCCAGTAGTTCATTTTTGCTTTTGTTTCCCTTGCCTCTGGAGATGTGTTGAATAAGAAGTTGCTATGGCCAAGGTCAAAGATGTTTTGCCTGCTTTCTTCTCGAGGATTTTGATGGCTTCCTGTCTTACATTTAGGTCTTTCATCCATTTTGAGTTTATTTTCGTGTATGGTTTAAGAAAGTAGTCCAGGTTCATTTTTCTGCATGTCGCTCTCCAGTTTTCCCAGCACCACTTGCTGAAGAGACTGTCTTCATTCCATTGGATATTCTTTCCTGCTTTGTCAAGATTAGTTGGCCGTATGTTTGTGGGTCCATTTCTGGGTTCTCTATTTTGTTCCATTGATCTGAGTGTCTCTTTTTCTGCCGGTACCATACTGTCTTGATGATTACAACTTTGTAATTCGTCTTGAAGTCTGGGATTGTGATGCCTCCAGTTTAGGTTTTCTTTTTCAAGACTACTTTGGCTATTCCAGGTCTTTTCTGGTTCCATACAAATTTTAGGATTGTTTGTTTTAGCTCTGTGAGGAATGGTGGTGTTATTTTGATAGGGATTACAGATTTTCACACTTCTAGCCTCTGTTCATCTGTATTTTAACAAAGAGAAAACTGGGCTTCAGGCAGATAGTCTCTGGTTAATGTTTCATAAATTATTTGTTTTTCTCTTTGTGTGTTTTAAGTTATTTATTTATTTATTTGTTTGTTTGTTTGTTTGTTTATTTTGAGAGAAAGAAGAGAGAGGGGGAAGGGGCAGAGAGAGACAGAGAGAGAGAGAGAGAGAGAGAGAGAGAGTGAGAGAGTCCAAGCAGGCTCTGTGCTATTAGCACAAAGCCTGACATGGGGCTCGAATTCACAAACTATGAGATCATGACCTGAGCCAAAGTCAAACACTCAACTGACCGAGCCACCCAGGCGCCCCTCTTTGTGTGTTTTTTTGTAGTTATCTTCTACTTATGGCAAGGGATATGCCGTAAGTAGTAGCTAACATGTTCCAAGCAGTGTTATGAATGCTTTTTGATTAGTAGCTCATTTTATCTTCATGAGAACTCTGTGAGAAGGGTTCTAGTACCCCATTTTTCAGATCTAGAAACTGAGACGAGAGGGTTCTAGTACCCCACTTTTCAGATCTAGAAACTGAGACGAGAGGGTTCTAGTACCCCACTTTTCAGATCTAGAAACTGAGGTTCAGAGAATTTTAGTAAACCAAGAGAGTCACAAGTTGGAAAGGGCCAAGCTTGGCTTCAATCCAGAGCCCATATTCTTAGGAGTTGTCTCTTTTAGGATGGTGATACTTTACATTTAAATTTTTTTTTTAATTATTTAAGGGGCCCCTAGGTGGCTCAGTTGGTTTAGAGGCTGGCTCTTGGTTTTGGCTCAGGTCACGGTCTCAGTTTGTGGGTTGGAGCCCCACATTGTGAATGCAGAACCTGCTTGTGATTCTCTCTCTTCCTCTCTCTCTGCACCACCCCCTGCTCATGCACACACACACACACGCTCTCTCTCTCTCTCAAAATAAATGAATAAACTTAAAAAAATAAAAATAAAAAATATTTAAAGTGAGCTAATTTATTTTTAATTTTTAAAAGTTTTTAAAAATGTTTTTTATTTATTCTTGAGAGGCAGGGGAGGGGGAGAGAGAGAGGGGGACAGAGGATCCAAAGCAGGATCTAAAGTGGGCTCTGTGCTGACAGTAGCGAGCTGGAGGCAGGGCTTGAATTCATGAATTGAGATCATGACCTGAACTCAGGGCACCCAGGTGCCCTAAAGTGAGCTAATTTAAAGATAAATATTAGGTAAAGAATTAAAAAGTATAAGTACTATGTGAGTGGGACAAAAATTGGGTCCTTGAAAGATCCATGTTTGAGAAGCATCAGCTTAGCCTAGGCTCCATGCAAGTGTTCAGCTCTGTTCTGGGCCATGGGGGGGTGGGGGGGCAGTGGAGAGCCAGCCACTGGAGGAGAGAGCAGGGCACCATCTGGTTTCTATTTAGAAGCTGTTGCAGGACAGCTTGCCCTGGGTACAGCCTGACTTATATCCTTGTATCCTTTTGTATTTTTTACCGTGAAATTGTATTACTGATTCACACAATATGATGTGATATAACAATATAAACTAGGGCTTTTCCCAGCAAACCTAGCATGTGGTTAAGAGCCGTCATGAGTATGAGTGTGTTAACACATGACAGTATTTAGAACAGGCCTCACACTGCATCAGTGTGCTTACAGGGGGGTTGGGGGTGGGGATGGGTAAAGAGAGATGAGATGAGATTGTGCTGAGGGCTAGGGAGAGGGGGCTTCGAAGCAGTCCTGGAAGAAGCAAACCCTTAATGAGCTTCTATCTGAGGCAGCTCAACATCGATCTGCCTGATGTGTCTCAGGACTTGCTTCGTTTCAGGCAGTTGCACAGACCTGCCAGAGCCAGCCGGGAATACCAAACGTTCCGCCTGGGTGCCTGGAGAAGCAGTGTCTGATCTGGGCCCGCCAGGCATCACTAGTGGCAGGATTCTATTGCTACAGGGGTAGAACATTAATGGGTTCCCGTGTCAACATTCATCAAAACCCTGCCCTATGTTGAGGGCTGCAAAAAGCTGGCTGATGAATCAGGAAGTGTATGTTGCAGAGATGGGCACCATCAGGGAGAAGTGGGCTTTTAAAGCTGGACATGGGTTCTTCTATACCTCTGAGTCAGTGAGCTCAAGACCAAGAGAACAGGATTAGCCAGGAAACCAGGCTAACCCGTGAGACCAGGTGCTAGGAGCTGGGACACGTTTCCAGTCCTCTGCTGGGCCCTTGCCTTCTGCAGAGCTCTACAGTCTATAGGGCACCCACAGGGCCTTGTATAGAATGGTTGTGGGCATGCCACTTATTCCTTGTCTAACCCTGCACAAATCATTTGTCTCTCTGAGCCTCAGCTTCCTCATCTGTAAAATGCAGGCTGCAATAGTACCTACCTTCCAAGGTTGTTGTGTGTATCAAGTTAGATAAGGGAGGGATGTGGGAATGGTGGTTGCACATAGCAAGTGATCAGTCAGTGATACAGCTATCTGTTATGGTGTCCTCTCTGCTGAGCTGTGGAGGGCGGGGTTCTAGAGTCTAAGTGACAGATGTGGCTAGGCTGCAGGGGAGTGAAGGGACTACCCCAGAATTCACAGCTGCTCAATCACAGAGCCCCATTTCAAGCCTCAGGGCCCTCTACCTTAGGTGATATGTCCTGGGCACAGCATGACATCCAGTGTAGGGGCCCTCTGAACTGGCCACAAAGCGGAACAATGAAGTTCAAGACCTAGATTTCAGTCTTGGAGCCCTGTATGCTCAGATGGACCAAGATTTGGCTTATTTGATTTATGCCACCACTATGGACAAAGATGTGGGCAAAGTCTTCAGCTGGGGGTCAACAGAAGATTAGTAAACTGAGTAAAGAGGAACTTTATTTACACCTTTGTGGCTAAAGCTGATCAGAAGTGGGATATTTCACTTGGTGTGTGCTGTGTCTTTTGTAGCAAGAGACCTACACGGACAGTTCAGCGTGAGGCTCTAGAATTATACTGCTTGGGTTCAAGTCCTGGCACCACCACTCAGGAGCTGAGTTGGTGGCTTTCTGGCAAGTCTCAGCTTCCTCATGTTTAAGACTCTGGTAATAAGGGTGTCTATTTCACAAGGTATCTATCAGTTAAGGTGAGGTTTAATTGAGACTGTTCTATATATGGCACTTAGCACAGGACCTGGCAAAGAGGAGGTTCTCCCTAATGATAGCTATTACCATAATTAAGACACAGAATGTCACTTAAACTTACAAAGCATTATCTTTGCAGCCAAATATCAACAGATTTTTCTCTCCAGTTGCAGATGTGAATGATAGCTCAGGCTGGAGCCCTGGTGTCTAAGCAACTAGACGCCTATTACCTTTGCGAGCCTGGCCTCTGCATCATCTGTTACCACCTACCCCACCCCCAGCCTGCCGCAAGCACAGTGCTTAGCAGAGAGGTTCTCCATAATGGTCTGCCCACCAGAAGTGAATATGCCACCTATCAGCTGGGGGAACTTGTTCCTGAGGGGCGGCACAATGGCAATGCCTGGGTGTGGGGCCAGGGAAAATGAAGCCAGGAAGACCCCCTGTTGGACAGACTCAGCGATGCCCGTTCTGATTACAGGTGGTTCTTTCAGGGAACTTCCCAGACATGTAATAATTGATAGGATGCTGGTAATGATGCAGCTGATCGTTTGGCCCCTCACCCACTCCCGTTTGCGTTTGCATCTCAAAACCAAGAATAAAAAATACCTGCCCTTCTAGGATTTTATAACTATGTGATACTCTGCAAATGGACTCTCTCACACAGGTACATGCTCCTGCACATAGTTTACCAGTGATGGTTTTGCCCATCTTCCCACCCTGACGGGCTGATGGAAAGATGGAAGGGCCCAGAAGTCCCTTTTTTCTGCATTAATTTGATCCTGTAAACCTCCCCTCTTGACTGCAGCCTCCAGAGAGAAGGGCCAGGGTGCTGCCTGCTGGGCAGCAGGAGATGGACCACTAACTATGGTGGTGATGGTCCTAGTGATTCATCACCCCGGTTGGCTCAAGAAGAGCCATTTTTCAGGTGGGAGATTCACAAGCAAAAGGTAATTCCTCTCTAAGGGCAGACACTTCAGAGCCAAATGCAGCTCAGGTGTTTGCTCTGGGAGGGGAGAGAGGGTGCTGGAGACGCCATCCCCCCTCCTGTGGAGTCTGGACGGCTCTGCACCAACTCTGATGTGCAGGGCTCTGCCCTCCTCCTCCGGGCTTCTGAGCTGGCCCCTGGGGCCACCTGCGTTGCCAACACCGTCGTTTAAAGTGCGTGATGAACAGCAGCCGCGGCAGCAATGACAATGACAACGATGAGGGGTTCGGGTGGATTGTGGCATTTTGTTCTCGTGGCATCCAGCCAGGCATGTATTATTATCATTCTGATTTTACAGGTTGGGAAACTGAGGCACAGAGTGGCTAAGATGTGCCATGCCACAGATTCTTGTGCCTGGTAAACTGGAATGCCAATCCTGGCAGTCTCACTCAGAGTTTAAACACCTTATTTGCTGCCCATCACTTGGCTGGAAGGGAGGGAGGAAGGAGGGAAGGGGGAAGGGAGAATGGGTGTCTTCCAGGTTGTGAGGATGAAATGAGGGACTGTGTGTGAAGGCATACCATACAATTTAAAGTGTCAGCATGGACTTGAGTTTGTCACTGTTGGACCAGAAGTTGTCCCCAGAAGAAAGAAGCTTATGCTCTGAGGGTTAGGACTTCAGGTGCCTCTGGCTTCTGGCTGAGACTCCTAGGGTTTTCCCTCCACCCTTGGTGCTCCCCCCACCCCCACTCTGAGCCCTCAATGCTCTCCCTATCCAAGCCCCTGAACCCTCAATGCTCCCCCCCCACCCTTGACTCTGAGCCGTCAGTGCCCCCCCCACCCTCAACTCTGAGGTTGTTCTCTTCCTTTGAGATGCCAGGATACAAAATGTACACCTCAGAGACTTACAGCTCTCTGCCCTTGACCAGCTCATTGCTGCCTATGAATGACCTTGGGTGAGGCTGACCTTGTCTGTAATAAGGTGGTCCTGCCCTGGCTGGCCCAGGGGCTGTGAGGGCCCATGACAGCCCATGTACCCCAGCCCCCAATTCAGTTGCCTGATTTCAAGCGCTGCACAGCCACGGTGACGGGTGGGGACCGTGCTGGATGACACAGATACAGAACATTTCCTCCCCCTTGGAATGTTCTATGAGACAGCATTGCTTGAGAGTTTGGTATTTGTTTACAGTTCTTTTCTTTTGAGGGAAAACTTGCATACAATGAATCTTAACACCCTAGAAAGTTCCTTCATGCCTCATCTCCGTCAGTCTCCACCCCCCAACCTCAGAGGTAACTGCTATTTTGATTGTTTTTGAAAACTGTGAATTAGTCTTGCCTGTTCATAAAAGACTTGGGTTGTCCCCTGAAAACTTGCCCCATTTTTCTGTCCTCTCAGGAGAATGAGAGAGTCTTGAGACTGACGATTCCTGTCTTCCCTCCTCCTGGCTTCCTTGGCTTCTCCTACATGTGATAGACAACGTGGACTAGAGCCTGTCTTTGGGAACTTGCAGATGGCCTGCCTTCAGCTTCAGGGACCCTGCACCATTCCACCTGCCTCTGTTTATAGTTGACCGTGGGGACTGGGCTGTGTCCCTTTCTAGGCACACCTGACTGTCCTTCCCACTGGGGGCTTCTGCCACCATCGGCAGGACTGCTGGGCAGATGGGAGTGGGCAAGGAAGCAGAGGCTGTCACCTTCTAAGGACTGGCAGACAGGAGGTTGGCCTAGAGGACATTGGTCCAAGTGACACCACCTAGCCTGGCTGGCCGCTAGTGGCCCTGATCCCGTAGTGGGGGATTACAAGAGATTTGAGTCAACTTAGAGCTAGAAAGTGGGAAATTACTTTTGGCTTAGAATTCTGGGTAAGGAAACACATTTTACCTTTTCGCTTCAGCTTGGTTGAAGAAAGTCTCAAGTAGGAGAAGCCAAATCCATCTCTTTGCATTGATGTTGTCACCAAGGCTTGGAAAATTCCCAGGTGTTCACAGCCAGCCCCTGGGCCAGCCTCTCCCGGTGACTACCATCTGGCCAGGGAGGGCATCTGTGTGCTGAGAGCCAGCTAGAAGGACAGGAACTGTGATTCCAGGGACTCCTGCGCTGGTGCAGAATGACCTTAATTAACTTTTCCTGGGTGAGGGAAGGACCCCCCACTGGAGCAGAGGCGGGGGGAGGGATAAATGTCACAGCACAACGCTGGAGACTTCCTGCGCCATTAGAGGGGATGCGGGCTGGCTCTAGCACCCAGCAGGAGGGGCCTCTCTGCAAAGCCCAGAAACATCACCTCCTGCTGTCTGTTGGTCTGCTCACTTCTCACTTCTGTGTGCTGATTGGCAGCTGTGCCAGGATGAAAGAAAGGGGACTTGCGACCTGGATCACCGGAGGGGGAGGGAGGGCAGCTGAGGACACTGGGGCAGGGAAGGAAATCTGGAAGGTTGTGTCTGGGAACTGCCTGAGGAGGCGCTGGAGGCAACACATCCCTGAAGCCCACGGGAAGGAAGCAGGCGTAGGATGGTGAGGCGCCGGGGGATTTGCCTGGCCACAGGACCACGGTATCCCTGAAGACACACGGTGGCCAGGCCACAGAATGATGGGCCAGGAGTCATGTGAAAGGGAGACCTTTTTTGCTTCCTGGGCAGGGCCCCTGAAACGACTGTGTGTCTGTGTGCAAGTACGTGTGTGGCATGAGAACCTCGGAGGCTGATCATGGGCTTTAAGGTACCTCTGCATCAGGGGTGTCCACAGAAAAATCAGGAAGTCCTAGAAGTCTGTGTTTAGTGGGGTCCCATCCTCTCCTTCCTTCCCTCTCTATGGCTCCAGAATTCACAGCACTGCGTGTAAGGTCTGTCCATCCAGGGGTCACCTGGCCTGCTCGGTGCTTTCCCTTCCCTCCACCCAAGCACAGACTCATAGGAAATAAGGTTCTTTCCCTCCAGCTGGGACCTCAAGGTTATCAAGCAACTGTCACCAAACTTGAGACTGAAACCTGTATTGGGCACCAGTCACCCACAGACCTCAGCCCTAGGTCTGCCAGCCAGGATGGCCAAATCCTATCCATTCAATGAGGAGCAGCAATGGGGCTAGAGGAGGGCATTGTTATGTTGGGAATTATTAAATAAATGCTTTCTCATTAAAAAAAAAATTTTAATGTTTATTTATTTTTGAGAGAGAGAGAGAGAGACAGAGTGTGAGCAGGGGAGGAGCAGAGGGAGAGGGACACAGAATCCAAAGCAGGCTCCAGGCTCTGAGTTGTCAGCACAGAGCCTGATGTGGGGCTTGAACCCACAAACTGTGAGATCATGACCTGAGCTGAAGTTGGACACTTAGCCACCCAGGTGCCCCAACACTTTCTTATTTTGAATATGGAGTTGTCTGATACTCAATAGAAATGTAGTGAGCTCTCCATCACTGGCGATATTCAAACTGAGACTGGATAAGCACTTCCCAGGGATCGTGTATGTGTGTGTGTGTTTTTCAATGAGGAATGGCAATTTACATGATTGTAACTTTGCACTGGATGAATACTTCCCATTCATGTGCCATCTTACAGATTTTGGATATATCTGTGTCCTGTTTATTTATATACCATTTCTTT
The DNA here is from genome assembly GCF_022837055.1 of Prionailurus viverrinus. Classification (NCBI taxonomy): domain Eukaryota; kingdom Metazoa; phylum Chordata; class Mammalia; order Carnivora; family Felidae; genus Prionailurus; species Prionailurus viverrinus. The sequence continues at coordinate 38,365,664 of NC_062571.1, read as the reverse complement.
CTTTAAACAATTTACTCTTTGGTACATAAATGTATGTTTAAAGAAAACTTGAAATCCATATCATAAAGGAAAGCCAGAACTGCATGTTATAAATAGAAAAGAATGCTTAAAAATTCACCACCGCCACCACCACAAACTAAAGCAGTGTTACCAAATCCTAGCTGGATGCTGTTGCCTGCCATGTTGCCTACATGCAGATCGAGACAGCAAGGTAGACCTGCTTCCGTTAAGGCTTTCTCCTTGAGATCATCAGAACGGTTGGGAATGAATTGGAAAGTGAATAGCCACCTCCCTGGGTGATTCCATTTCATGCTCGCTCCCTCGACCTCACTCCCAATCACCCAGACCAAGTGCCCCTTGGCCATTTCCTAACCCCAGGCAGGCTCACATGGCCTAGGGAAGATACCCCTACCCTTGTTCCACCATGTGTGAAACAAGGTGTTTGATTGGAGAACAATTGCTAGGGTCCTTTGCAGCTCTAGTATTCCTTGAAGCTTCACTTTTAAGGATTTTCCACTCCTGTATGGTTTTTTAGAGGGCTTTCATGAGCCATTGCCCTGGGAAGGATATGGGGTCAGGGCCACCTTGGCTCCTCTGTGGTTCCACCAGAACCACCTGCCAGCCCAGCAGGAAAAACTTGCTTTGCTGTTGGGCTCCTGCTCCAAACACTCCTCAGAGCCTCTCTGAGCCCTCACCTCCCATCCTCCCTGCTTCCACGTCTGCTTCGCTTGGGCTAAATGTCGGTTTGAAAAATAGGATTCCATTAAAAGATTATTGTCTGCCTCCTAACTCAGGCCTCTGAGATGCAGCCTGTCCTCACTTGATTTGGTTCAGGGGCACTTTCAAAAGAGGGGTGGCAGGGGGTGGGAGGGAGCCAATTTATCATGGAGAGTTAGACATCGAGAGAAGAGGGTTTCATTTGGAACTTTGCTTATACTTGGAAAAGTGCTTCGAAATATTTTCACCAGCAGGCGGTCAGCAGGCGATGCCCTGTTAAGCACAACAACACCTGGCTTGAAGCAAGTTCACCACTTGAAAATTAGGCCAAAGGAAGGAAAGGTAAATTAGTAGGTAATTAGGCACTTTACACAGGACGAATTTCCTTAAGGAACCCTTTAAACAGGCATTCCCTGGTGACTTAAAAACATTTTTTTTTAAATTTAAATTTTAGTTAACATACAGTGCAATATTGGTTTTAGGAGTAGAATTCAGTGATTCTCACTTAGGTACAACACCTAGTGCTCATCACAAGTGCCCTCCTTAAAACCCATCACCTATTTAGCCCATCCCCCCACCCACCTCCCTCCAACAACCCTCAGTTTGGGTGTGGTAAAGACTTCCTAAGATGACCATGTTTCAACTAGATGCATTTTGGGGATGGAGTTCCTCCTGGAAACCACTAATCTGCTTTCTGTCTCCATGGACTTGCCTCTTCTGGGCATATCACAGAAATGGAATCCTATAATAAATATGTGGCCTCTTGTATCTGGCTTCTTTCACTTAGCATGTTCTAAGGTCCATCCTTGTTGTAGTGTGTATGAGAATTTCATTACTTTTTTTGGCCGAAGAGGAATATTCCATTGTGTGGCTATACCAGGTTTTATTCATCCACCCATCTTTTGATTGGCATTTCGATTGTTTCCACTTTTGGGCTATTGTGGATAATGCTGTTATGAACATTTGTGTATGGATGTTTTCACTTGTCTTGGGTATACTCCTAGGGTGAAATTGTCAAGTCATATGGTAAGTCTAAGTTTAATTTTTTGTTTGTTTAAGGTTTTATTTATTTATTTTGAGAGAGAGAGAGAGAGAGAGAGAGAGAGAGAGAGAATGAATCTCAAGCAGGCTCTATGATCCTTGCAGAGCCTGACACAGGGCTCAATCTCATGACCATGAGATCATGACCTGAGCCAAAATCAAGGAGTAGGACACTTAACTGACTGAGCCACCCAGGCGCCCCATTAAGTTTAACTTTTTGAGGATCTGTCACACTGTTTTCCATAGCAGCTGTGCCATTTTCCATTCTCACTAGCAGTATATGAGGGTTTCAGCTTCTCCATGTCTCTACCCACACTCATCACTGTCTTTGTTTTAGCTACCCTAGTGGGTGTGAAGTGGAATCTCCTTGTGATTTTGTTTTTTCCTTTATTTAATTTTTTTTTCAACGTTTATTTATTTTTGGGACAGAGAGAGACAGAGCATGAACGGGGGAGGGGCAGAGAGAGAGGGAGACACAGAATCGGAAACAGGCTCCAGGCTCCGAGCTATCAGCCCAGAGCCTGACGCGGGGCTCGAACTCCCGGACCGCGAGATCGTGACCTGGCTGAAGTCGGACGCTTAACCGACTGCGCCACCCAGGTGCCCCAATTTAAATTTTTTTTTTAATGTTCAGTGAGAGAGAGAGAGCATGCAAGATGGGAAGGGGCAGAGAGAGAGGGAGACACAGAATCGGAAGCAGGCTCCAGGCTCTAAACTGTCAGCACAGAGCCCAGCGCAAGGCTTGAACTCATGAACCGTGAGATCATGACCTGAGCTGAAGTCAGACACTTAACCGACTGAGCCACCCAGGTTCCCCTTTCCTTCTGATTTTGATTTGCATTTCCCAACTGCACATCTGGGACTTGAACCCAAGTCTCTTAATTCCCAAGTCACTGCTTGACCCACAATACCAAAGGACAAAGAGAAAGAGCAATGACTGGGGGAAGAAAACACCTTTTTCCACCATTCCTTCCTACTGTGTCTAAGGGAGATAGTTTTGTTCAAGCCCTCGGTATGAAGACTATATTGAACATAATATGAGGATGGGACAGTCTTAGATGATACATAAAGCTCAGAGCCAAATAGCCTTAAGAAGGTGAGGTCAGAGAGGACTCCATGGAAACATGGAACCAGTTTATTTAAGATGTAAGAGTAAAAGACAAAACAAAACCCGTAATGGTACCCAATGGACAATAGACACTGGTACCACCAACGGAGTAAACAAGCACAGTGATTCTCAAGGGTGTGAGTCCTCCACTCCTTCCCTTCCTCCCGTCCTCCCCCAGAGGCTTCCTGAGCTGTAACGCTCCCATCTCCACTTGGGCTGGGTCCCCTGGAGATGCTAGGGCCAAATCACTGCCTACAACCACTGCTCTTGTGGCTGGTATGTCACAGGGTAATGCATTTTATCACTTTACAAGTGAATTACCAGTCCACTTAAGTCTTTTCCAAAGGCTGATTACCATAGTTTTTAACCTTTGAATCCTCAGCGCCTGACATATACTAGGCTTTCCATAAATGTTTGTTGAAGTCATTCATCCATCCATTTAACAAATATTTATTCAGCATACTTTGTCCCAGGTACCGTTCTAGGCTTCGAGGATACGGCAGTGAATGAAACAATTAGGAATTCCTTGCCCTCATGAGGGTTACATTCTAGGGGATGAATAAATCAAGTGTACAGATTTGTGTTTGAGACAATGAATGTGAAGGGAATTTATAGTTTATACATGCTACATACAGTAAAGGATTATATTCATGAAGCAATGGTAATATACTAGCAACACAACAGTTATGTGATGCATTGGCCATGTGCCAGTCACTGCTCTAAATTACATTTGAAGATTATGTAAAATATACATGAGGGTTATATACATAATAATATGAAGATTATGTACATGAGTATTAAATGGAATTTTAGATGTACACAGACACACACAGTGTAAAAATCCATTAATCCTTAGAACAACCCTACAAGGTAGAAGTGATTACTGTCATTTCCATTGTACAGATGAGAAAACCAAGGGACAGAGAGGTTAAGTAACTTGCCCAGGGTCACAGTGAGTAGGTGAGAAGGCCAGATCTTGAACCCAGGCACGTGGCCACAGCACCTGTGTGCCTGACCGCCATACTACGGCCCCTTGCACTGGGCAGGAAGCAGATGTGAATTTGGCATGAGCTGGCTTCCTGTGCTTTGAGGACTGGATGCCACCATTTCTTTTCATTGATGTGGGCCTGGGATGTTTGGGTTGGTAGCAAGCTAGCCAGGCCACCAGAATGGAGGCAAGTCCTTAGGACACACTCTACCACCTCAGCCTGTGTGGCCCATGACCTCATGCCCCGGAAGGTGACCCTCCCGGAGTTTGCTCCTTCTAGCCCTCTTGCCGCCCTTCTCCTAGGTGTCCGTGTGGGAACCTGTACTCATTCCCGGCAACTGCTGAGTGACCTCACGGCTGTGGCAAAGGGCTAAGAGTCGGAAAGTTTACTTCCTGTGCTTTGCCTGGTTAGTGTCCCCAGGCAGGGCAGAGAGCCTCCAGGAAACTGCAGGAGGGAGGAGGGCGGGGAGCTGGGGGACTAACAGGTTCGCTCACATTTTCTCTCTGATGGGGTGAGCTGTGAGCATCCGGTGGGTTTCTCCCTGTAAAGGGTGGGTGGTCTGTCAAAGACTCCTCTCAACACCTTTGGTTTTGTCATTTAAAGACGGATGCTGGAAGTACCTCTGAGCACAGAGTCCGGGATGGAGGGACACACCAAGGTCCCTCCCCCTCCAAGAGCCTAGGCTGCAAGAGCTTTCTGCTAAGCGGCAAGCAGGTAGGGTCTGCCGAGTCCTGTTCACTGCTACACTCCACGGCCTGGGCCACTTGGCACACAGTAGGCGCTCAGGGAGTGTTGAATGAAAGGGCTGGAAAGGAAAATGAATCTACCGGGTTCAACCCTCTCATTTTATAGGCAGGAAACTGAGGCCCAGAAAGGGAAAGTGACTCAGCAAGCCAATATTTATAGCCACCAGGCCACCAGCTGTGCGCTTCAGAAGAGGTGTTCTTTCCATGACACCAGGGGGCCCAGGTCTGCAGATGCCTCTCCTAGAGGGAGAGAGCCTGCGCAGGAGTCCCCGCCTCTCCTCTCCCCCACACTCCCTCTGATCTCCAGGAACATCTGCTCATTAGCAGCCTGAACTGGAAAGCCAGGAGGCAGGGAGGAGCCAGTTAACCTTTGCAGTTGGAAGTATCCTCCTGGGAGGAGGGGAAGGAAGGTGAGTGGGAAAAAGGGAATAACGACTATAACAGTGTTGACCATAACTTACTGAAGACCTACTATGGGCCAGGTAGTATGAGCAGGACCTTTTTGTGTGTATTATTTTTAATTCTTTGACATTCCTAAAATATATTATTGCCCACAGTCAGATGGTCCTGGTGGCTACTTGCTTTTTTTTTTTTTTTTTAACTGTTTATTTATTTTTGAGAGGCAGAGAGACAGAGCACGAACAGGGGAGGGGCAGAGAAAGGAGACACAGAATCTGAAGCAGGCTCCAGTCTCTGAGCTGTCAGCACAGAGCCTGATATGGGACTCGGACTCACAAACTGCAAGATCATGACCTGAGCTGAAGTCAGATGCTTAACTGACTGAGCCACCCAGGCACCCTGGTCCTGGTGGCTACTTAAAGCAGAGCAAATGATGGAAACTTTCTAAACGGAATGGGAAAACAGTATGCATGGGCCCAGGTTCTACAGACAAGTGCTCAGGGGTCTTGTGTTCAACCTAGCAGAGGGCAAAAGCTCCCACTTCATGAGTTGTGGGCTGTCTGTGGTCTTGGGGCCTGCAGCCACAGGGTCTTGGGTTCCAATCCCAGACCCACCGCATGCAACTGAGTGGGGCCTTTCACATTGTAAAAGTAAGTGGAAAAGAATACCTACCTCCCAACAGTGTAGAGAGGATAAAATATATGTGATGAAAAGGATCTTGAGTCCATGGTATGGCATACAGTAGGAGTTTTGTAATTGTTAGTTCTCTTTTCTCTCCCACCTGCAAACCAATGTCTACTTCCAAGAAAGATGATGGCCTTGTGTCCTTTTCTAGGGAATCAGCATTTTAACTGATGATTTTTAGAAACCACAGGGTCTGGAAGCTCAAAGAAGTACATTTCAAATTAAAAAAAATTTTGTTTTTAATGTTTATTTGCTTTTGAGAGAGAGATAGGGACAGAGAGAACGAGTAGGGAAGGGACAGAGAGAGAGAGAAAGCGAGAATCCCAAGCAGGCTTTGTGCCATCAGCACAGAGCTCGATGAGGGGCTCGAATTCATGAAATGTGACATCATGACATGTGCCGAAAATCAAGAGTCGGACGCTGAACCAACTGAGCCACCCAATTTGGCTCACCCAATTTGAGTGCCCCAATTTCAGTTTTTTAAAATGTTTTAGTTATTCTTGAGAGAGAGAGAGAGAGAGAGAGAGAGAGAGAGAGAGAGAAAGAGAGAGAGAGAGAGGCAGAGAGAGAGAGAGGGAAACACAGAATCTGAAGCAGACTCCAGACTCTGAGCTGTCAGCACAGAGCCCGATGTGGGGCTTGAACTCATGAACCCTGAGATCATGACCTGAGCTGAAATCAGACACTTAACTGACTAAGCCACCCAGGCACCCCTCAAAGAAGTGCATCTAAAAAATAATTGGGAACATCATAAAAACTACTGACTTGTGTACAGTTAAGAAGAATTGAAATGTTGTGACATTTTTCGGCTAATATATATGAAAGAAACTTAATAGAAGTTTCTCCACATTTGGTAACAATTCTGAAGAATTGCCAATAATAAGTTGTGAAGCTGAAAAGGTCTTTAAAACTGTCAATGATAAAAAAAAAACACCCCAAATTTGGTTACAAAGGAAAAGTAACTGAGAGAGGCAGCAGGGGTGGAGAGGCTTCCCCCAGGTAGTCCCTGAAGGGCCTTAGAGCCCCGGTCCTGGGCTGCCTTTCTCTGCACAGGGAGAACGAGGTCTGGGGATCCCTGAGCAGCAGTTGGACAGGAGTCCCTCAGTGCTTGGAACACCCCCTGCAGGCTGGGGACAGAAGACATGGGTGTTGGGGGCTGCTATTTGGGAGCTGGAATTGAGGAAGGACACTGGTGACCTCGGGCACCAGGAAAAGGGAGTAGGGTCTGCTGCTTTAAGAGTCTTGCCATGTCTCATCACCATCTCGAAGATGTGGGGAGGGTTACAACAATCACTGGCTTCCCTTGATGGGATGAGGAGAAGTCCCAGAATGCCTGAGATTTACATTTTTATTACCTCTGTGGAGTAGGGACTCAGAACAGATTAAGTTTGGTTTCAGAAAAGCACTAAAAAAAAAAAAAAAAAATTGTTTCTTGCTCCTGAGTTTTGGGGCAAAATTTAAATATGCTACAGATGTATATTACCAGCATATTTAAATGTAATGTGATAATACTGGATCTATACCTTTTTACTTTTCCCCTATTGATAGAGCCAAAGCCCCCTTATCGGGTGCCATCACTTCTGGTTAAAGAGCAGATTAAGAGAATGGTTATAAAAATTTTATATACGTACTTTAAACATTTTATTCTAATTTATAAACATGAATATATATTAATCTGGTATTTTAAAACTTAGGGAAAATTCTAAATGTAGAATTTAGAATTCTAAAATAATATGCAAAATTAATAATCAAAATAGGCAGACTAGTATAATGAACCCTCGTGTGCCCATAATCCAACTTCAAAAATTATTGAATCACGGCCAAGCTTGTTTGGTCTATATCCTCCCAATGTACTGTTACTTTGAAGCAGATCCTAGGTGTAATTTTGCTTAATCCATGATATTTTAATCCGCATCTGCTATGGACTGAACTGTGTCCCTACAAAATTCTTATGTGGAAGACCTAGCCCCCAAAGTGATGGTTTTTAGAGATGGGGCGTTTGGAGAATATTCGGGTCAGATGAGGTGAGGAGGGTGGGGCCCTCATGATGGGATCAGCGCCCCTATGGGAAGAGACACTGGAGAACTTGTTCACTGTCTCTCTCTACCCACATCCACGGAGGAAAGGCCACGTAAGGACACGGTGAAAAGGTGGCCGTCTGCAACCCAAGAAGGGAGCTTTCACCAGGCACCCACCTTGCTGGCACCTTGAGCTTAGACTTTCAGTCTCCTGAACTGTGAGGAATAAATTCCTGTTGTGTAAGCCACCAGGTCTGTGGTATTTTGTTTTGGCAGCTTATACTGACACACCATCTTTAAAAGACAAAGATTCTTTAAAACAAGCAAATTGAAAAATAACATTGCAGCACCTACAAACTGGACCATTGACTCCTTCAGAGTGAACTTCAGATATGGGGCTAGGGCTCTTCTCTTGAGAGCACGTTAGCTCCCTGGAGGCCCATGTTGCCTTTCAGTGAAAACCGCATCCCTCATGCATGATCTACAGCTTGGAGCTTCAGTTTTTTATTGCGGGATGAGAACTTAGAGATACGTTGGGACATATGGTAACAGAATCCTTCCAGGTAGTTCTTACTGTCTCCTGCCATCTTTGATAGTTGCCTCACTCACACCTTTTTTTTAATAAACTCCCTTTCATTGAGCATGTCCAAAGCATTCACCTTAATTTTCATAGAAATGACTCTCATTTTCATCCTCATACTTACTTGGTATTGTGTAGTATTCAGTTATGAATTAACAATAACAACTGGCATAGATCGGTTTGGGAACACACACAACCGGTTCCTGCTGAGGATCCTACTCAGCTTGTGGGAGAAGGGCCTTGGAACGCTGGAGAGGGCCATGGTCATCCAATGGTGTGCTTACAGAGGACAAAGAGCATCACATGAGTCGGTCAGTCAGTCAGGCAGAGACTGATTAACCGAGCTTCTTCTGGCTTTTTCGGAAATCGTTTTATTTTAGTGCGTGTGGCTCCATATCGTTCTTTTTATATACTGCATCGTAACCACCGCAGGGTTGTGTCATATGCCTTAACTTACAGGCTTCTTGGTGGTAGATGTGGAAGTTGTCTCTAGTTCTTGTCTGCTCACTTTACTTTTTTGCTACTAATGAAACGCTTCAGTGAGCCTCCTTGCACGTATACTGGGATGTGCTTTAACCATTATATCTACAGGATGCGTTTCTTAGTGTGGAACTCTTGTCAAACAAAACATATATATGTCTATCTAAAATTTTTATCGATACCGCAAATTGTTCTCCAAAATTGTTTCACTGATTTATACTCCTACCAACAGTATGTAAAAGTGTGTATTACACACCCACTCACCAACCATTACCAACCTTTTTCATCTTTACCGGTCTGATAAACAAAAGGCGCTATCTTGCTGTCGATTTATTTTATTTTATTTTATTTTATTTTATTTTATTTTATTTTATTTTTTGCTTTGTTTTATTTATTTATAGTAGGCTTTAGTTTTTTTTTTCTTGTGTTTGATGGGTATTTGCACTTATTTTTCTATGAACTGTGAGCTCATATCTTTTGCTCTGCTTGTCTTTTTGAATAGCTTTGAGACTCTAACAGTACTTACCTTTTCCTTGTCTTTGTGTGACGTAAATTCACGGTGAAGGTTGGATGACTGTTCATCAAAGATGTGTGCTCTCTTCTGCTGTGTGGCGTTGTCTCTGGGAAGAGGTTGCCCAGCTACGGACTTCCCTTGGGAGCCCTTTCCAGCGGGTCAGGTGGAACCACGTGACTGAGTTCTAACCAATGGCTGAGAGCGTGGATGCCATCGGCCGGCAGCTGGTTAGAATTTCTCACTGATCCTTCACCATAATCCAAAGGTCAAAGTTGGCAAGGCTTCTGCCAGCCTAGTCTCTGGATGATGTAGAGGAGGAGTGTTAATTGAAACCACTGGTTAATTGAACCATTATGCATTTTATGGCTTATCTTTTTTAAAATAGTAGCCAGTCCCCTCTAACAAGTACACAAAACTCAGAGTAAGTAGCCTATTCTAACTTATGTATCAAATATGTGTAGTGTTTGTTTTTTGACCCTTTCTATGCTATTTATTTTAATAATACAGATCTATAATTTTTTTACATGGTTGTTTTTAAAAATGATGCTTGCATTTTGTGTTATGCTTGGAGAGAGGCTTTCTACCTCAAGATTATTTTTTAAGTCATTTATATATCTTTCTAGAACATTTAGAGTTTACATTTTTCATTAAAATTTTTTGCTTCATCTGTAAGTTATCTTAGTGTAAGATATAATGTGGGTTTCCATCTTAGAAACCGGCCCCCCCCCCCCCTTAAATGGTTAGGAATTTGTTCGAATTTGTTCCCATTCCATTTATTGAATAATCTTTTAAAAAATTTTTTTTAACGTTTATTTATTATTGAGAGACAGAGAGACACAGAGCATGAGCAGGGGAGGGGTAGAGAGAGGGGGAGACACAGAATCTGAAGCAGGCTCCAGGCTCTGAGCGGTCAGCACAGAGCCCAACGCAGGGCTCAAACTCACAAACTGTGAGATCATCATCTGAGCCGAAGTCGGTTGCCTAACCAACTGAGCCACCCAGGCGCCCCTATTGAATAATCTTTTAATCACTGATTTGAATCACACTTTTGTCATTTACCAAGCTCCAATATGTGATTGGGCTTACATAAGGATTCTCTCCTGTTTCATGAATTTGTTTATTAATGCATTGTGCCAAAGTATTTTCATTGCTGCAGATTTATAATAAATAGTTTAATATACCTAGTAAGGAAGTCTATCTTCATTTTCCCCTATCATTTTCCTCTTGGCTAACCTTATATTTATTTGCTTTTCCAGATAAACCTCAGAATAAGTTTGTCTAGTTGAAAGAAATTATATTTGATGCTTTAACTGGAATTTCTCTGAATGAGGAAAACTGAAATTTTTACAAAACTAAAATTTTGTCTTAAAAAATATATGTCTTTTGGGACACCTAAATGTCTCAGTAAGCTAAGCGTCCAACTCTTGATCTCAGCTCAAGTCTTGATCTTAGGGTGGTGAGTTCAAGTTTTGCATTAGGCTCTGCTCTGGGCATGAGGCCAACATTAAGAGAAAAAAAAAGAATATATGTCTTTTGATTTATTCAAATAATATTAAAATTCCTCATTGGAGGGTTAAAGCTTTTTTTATACAGATCCTGCACGGTTGTTGTAAAATTTACTCTCAGGTGCTTTAGGGACCTTTCCTTTGAGCGTATTCTCTAACTGGCTTGTTGTTTGAATAAGAAGAAACCATCCAAATCAGTTCTCTATGTTTTTAAAGTTTTTCAATTGATTTGGATATATGATCATATTATCTTCAAATCATATTAAATCTGCCCCCTCCTTTTGAATATACTGTATTTCCGTCTTATTTTGTTTTTTTTTTTCTTGTCTAATGGCACTGGCTTGTACTTCCAGAACAATGTTTAGCAATGCTGTTGGTGGCAAATTCCTGCTCCTGAACACCCTTAGAGGATGGTCTGTTGCTGTCGATTGGCTAAAATCCAGCTCTCTCAGAGGAAGCAGGGGGAGTTTGCTAGGAGATTTGGCAATGGCCCTTGCTAGAAAGGTCCTCCCTGACCTGCTCTATTCAGGACTAACCCTGGCTACCTCTGCCCACCCTAAGCCCCTAAGCTCCCTAAGCCCACCTGCTCCGTGCCCCTAGCACGGATTGCATGGCATAGGATACATACACTGTCTTCTCAACTAGAATGGAAGCTTTCCCAGGGCAGAAACAGGTTCTTTGGATCACTGCGGTTTCCCTGCAGCCTAGTGCCCTGCCTGTCACATAGGAAATACACAATCAATATGTGGCCAATGAAATGACACAATCAGATAGACTTTTGCTGTGTCCTATAAAAAATGCCCTTCCTAATAACTGCCCATCACATTTTTATAGCCTTTTCTATTAACAAAGCCCTTTCGAATACATTATCTTGCTTTACTCTCTCATTAAAAACCCTGGGCATTTTCCCTTTATTTATTTATTAATTTATAATTTTAAAATTTTTATTTATTTATTTTTTAACGTTTATTCATTTCTGAGAGATGGAGAGAGACAGAGCATGAATGAGGGGAGGGCAGAGAGAGAGAGGGAGACATAGAATCCGAAGTGGGCTCCAGGCTCTGAGCTGTCAGCACAGAGCCTAAGGCGGGGCTTGAAACCCACGAACCGAGAGATCATGACCTGAGCTGAAGTCGGACACTTAACCAACTGAGCCACCCATGTGCCCCACGTTTTTCCTTTAAAAATTTTTTTTTTAATGCTTATTTATTTTTGAGAGAGAGAGACAGAGAGAGAGAGAGAGAGTGGGAGAGGGGCAGAGAGAGAGGGAGACACAGAATCCAAAGCAGGCTCCAGGCTCTGAGCTGTCAGCACAGAGCCATTTTTCCTCCTTTCACAGATATGGAAAAGAGGTTCAGAGAAGTTAAGTGACTGGCTCAAGAATTGCTCAGCTAATGAATGGCAGAGCAGGATTCCGTCCTAGCCTCCTGGTTCTTTCCACTGGGCTGTGCTGCCGCTCAGTTGACCATCCTTTGGAAAGCAGCTCTGAAGATTTTCCATCTTGATAATGAAAAGTGACTTTTTTAAAGCTGTTGGCTTAGGAGGAAGAAGGGAGTGAGTGAGGGAAGTAGTGGCCCCCCAGAAGCTGCTACTAATTTTACCCTTGTCAGCAAAGGGTAGGTTTATGTGGGTGTCTGGCAAGGTGCGTGGGGCTGAGGGTGGTGAGGGTGGTGGGGGGTGGTGGCCGGCATATTCCTCAGCTCATTGTCCCTTGGCCTCAGCTGCAGTGTCTCAGAGCCGCAGCGCTGGCCCTTTGGGGCCGAGTCCCGTCCTCTCACTTGGTGGTCCCATGGAGGGTAATGCAGACCTCTGGGCCTTGGCTACTGGGTACTCGGCAGCCCTTTCTGCACACACAATCCTGTCTGAGCCACTTTGGGATGGTCCACAGGGGAGAACGAGAGCACCCAGTCCTTACCCTTACAGGCCCATGCTTTGAAGGGAGAGAAATAATTTAGACCTCCCGCATGCCAGGCCAGATGCTGGCCAGGCTCCCATATACCACACTTCACTTAGTCCTCCCTACAACTCAAGAGTGAGCTGTAATGATGTCCTTAAACAGAGTCTCAGAGAGTGCCCCAGCTCACCAGTGTCACGGCTGCAATTCCAGCCCCGAGGGACTCCAACACCCATGCACATTCTGTGGCACCTCCCACAGGGTTGCGTGGTCTAATGCCAAGGGACAAGTCCCTGGTGACACAGCTGGGTCCCACCAGGGGGCGGAATCAAGGACCCTGCCCGGAGGGTGAGTCTCCTTTGGCTTGTGAACAGCCTCAGGGGAAGGCAGAAAAGAGGTGGTAGCGGGCTCTGAGAGGGAAGAGCCAACAGTTTGGTCTGGCAGTAAGGAGAGACAAGAGGGATTAAACTCCGGCTCTGCATTAAAGGGTAACGTCTGAGTCAGCCATACTGAAGGCCATGTTCCCCTGAAGGGATGACCTTGGTGAAATGGTGAGGTCAGTAAGTTTCACTGACTTTTTCACCCCTTCCCCTGGCCTGGACTGCTTGCGACTCCATGAGGGGCCTTTCAATTGGCTACAGATCAACCCTCCACCACCTACCGCACCCCATCCTTCCCCCATCCCCCATGTCAAGATCCCCTCCTGTGCCTCTGTGGATATTTATACTACATAGAGGTTCCCAGAAACCTGAAATCCTCCCAGGCTGTCTGTGGAGAAGCAGCTGCTACTGTTGGCTATTTGGGTGGCCTACAGGCTGGCAGGAGGGTGTCCTGGCACCCCTCACTGTCGGGGGACCACCCTTTGCCTGTTCCACACATGTGTCCGTGGGTTCAGGAAGTTGGAGGGCTCAGTGAACACCTTCCTGTCCCATGTCGATGCTGACTTGGTGAGAAGTGCCACTGGTGGCTTGGCCTTGCCTGGCCCTCAGGTGGCATTGACTCCCCTCTACCCAAGCAAAGTGGAGCAGCAATCCCAGTGGCCGCCCATCCTTTGCGACTCGATTTCACTATCAGGATGGAAAATCTCCAGGGGCTATTATTTTCCAGAGGGCTGGCCACCTCCATTAGTGGCTCCTTAAAAGGCAATCCAATATCGTGGTGAATATCACTTTGAAACCAAATCTGGTGTCCTTGCCTTAATCCCCATAAGCTTCCTGCCCATCACTCAGAGCTGACCCAGCACTGGCCCCCCACGGCTAGATCCTAAAATGACTTGGCTTGAGAGGCAGGGGTGGAATAGAAGTGTCAGCTCATACTTACGGGGTGGATAATGAGGGGCAAAGTCTGAGGCCACTGCCCTTGGAAATTTGGACTCCCTTAAACAGTCAGTGACAAGTGATCCACAAATATATACACCTTCAGCAAGCATGAAAAATCCTCAGTCCAAAATAATATTGACATGTAAGGGTCTTGCCGTATTGGAAGGTGGGGTTGTAAGTTATAACACACGATTGTGGGAGCCAGTTTCCTTTAAACTTTCCTGAGGCTAAGGGCATCCTTCCCTGTCTGTTTACCCCCAACACTTTGGCCGAAAGAACAAGAACATCAGATTAGCGCTATGAAGACCTATCAGGTTTCTAGTCGAGATTTTCACACACACACACACACACACACTCACATATGCGCACACATGCACACGCACTCTTATCTCTCACTTTCCCAGTTACTTCTTAAAGGAAATTAAGATCCTGTGAGGTTAAACTAACTTGGTGAAGTTTCTTGGAAAGAACAGGGTTTTAAAGAATCTGTAAACAGCTCCTGGATTGACCTTCAAAAATACTTTAACTCCTGTCATCACTTTTATTACTCTTTGCTTAAGAGCCTAAAACGGCATCCCCATCTCTCAGTCCACATCTTATCTAATATTCAAGATCATTCTCTGGGCCTTCACTGCTTTGTAATCCTCCCCACCCCTGCCTCCTGTCTAGTGCTTGCCCACACACCCAAACACACACACACACACACACACACACACACACACACACACACACACCCTTCCTCCACACACAACCTTCCTCCTTGCTTCTCCCCCAAACCTGTGTGCCTAGTCTGGCCCATCCCTCCAGGCTCAGTCTGGCTTCTACTTCTGCTTCTCAGAATACTGGGAGCATTTAGGATATGATTCTAACCTTATTTTCCGCCTGCTGTCACTTTTTTAGCTTCTTGTGTTGTAGGCACTGAGCCTTTCTCCTTAACAAGATTAAAAAACTCCAGGAGGACATGAATTCTTGTCTACTCCCTCTTCCCTGTGCCTATAGCAGGTGCAGCACACAGTAGGCCCTTTGGGAAATATTGAATAATTGAATATTAAATAATTGAGAATTTTGGTTTCCTATCTCAAGGAATAATTCCTAGTTCCTTTAAAAAAAAACAAAAAAAAATGAAGCAGAAGAAATGTAATAAGGAAGCATTTGGACATTTTTCACAAGATGTTTTGAGAGTGCCTGCTTCTGTGTACGTGTGCACGTGCGTGTGTGTGCATGCATGGGTGTGTGCATACATGGGTGTGTTTGCCCTCATAGGTATACATGTGGTAGTTTGGCTCCAAGGCAAAATTAGGCTCATTAAGAAGATGCTTGCTGACCACCTGCATGTGGGTGGGTCCCCATAGTCCTTAAATTGTCCTCATTTGCCTTTTTCTTTGCACATTGTAACAAGCCCTCGGTAATGACAGGGGCTAAGGCTGGAATGCCTAATGAGCTTTGGATTAAGAAATGACGAGATAGCATCTTGCTGATTGTAATTAACACAAGGCCTCTATTGTGTCGTATCGGCACTGCATCTTCTCGCTGACAAGTAATTCCCCCAAATAATCACTTGTCTTTCAACATCTCGATGTGTGGACTAATTGTAAAGAGCTCCTGCCTGGAAAGGCCACCCAGAGCAATTTGGGGACAATTACACGGGCGCTAGTGGCTGCTGGGCACAATTACCTGGACTGGAAGACATGGTGAGTGAGACCCAGTGAGGGGAATGAAGCTTTGGCCGGGCGCTCAGACAGCATCTGCCCATGGTCGCTGGCTGCACAATGAGCTTTCAACAGAGCTAACATGCTGCCCCAGAATACGAGAATAAAGTGCTCATTGGGAATACCTGAAGGGACTTGGGTCATGTTTTGTCCCTTAAATGATACTAGTCATGATTATCTGTAGAAAAAAAAAACCCCAGAAAATATAGACAACAAAACCACTACCAACATCTTGGTGAGTTTAGTCATTATAATCACCGACACCACCATCATCACCATCATCCTCAGTATCTTCATCATCAAAGTGGCTACCATGTAGGAACAGATACTTCATTCCACATACTTTGGTAGGCACTTTAAATAGATCATCTCTAGATCTTATAAAAATCTTGCAAGGTGGGTCACTGTAATTCCGTTTTATAGATGGGAAAACCGAGACACGTACCCGTCTCCGCTCACGCAAAGCAATAGTTGTTGGAGGTGGAATTTCAATCTGGGTCTGTGTGTCTAAAATCTGTGTATACGCTGTTTCTCTACTTGTCTTTCAGACAGGATGGTGACCCTTTCTCTCCTGACTGCCATAAATAGTTGCTATGAATGTTGAGTAAGATACTGGATATGAAAGCTTTGCAAACTGTAAAGTCCTGAATAGACTCAGGACTTATTAGGCAGTGCCTGGCATCTATTCAGACATCATACCCAGCTGCCAAGTAAGTAAGAATATTCATTGAATGGCGTTTAATTAGGTTTCATTGAAAAGCTGAGACTGGGCAGGTCTGTGCAGTTTGGGTAAGGGGAAGGAGGGATTGGAGAAACTCTAGGTACATGGGCATGAACATCGTGAATTGAAGGGGAAGAGAATGATCCCATCAACTGGAGTGGGCATGGTGCTGGGCGGGGGATGCGCTCTCACTCCCATCGGCCACCTCAAACCATACTTCTTCAAAATCAAAATGGCATGATTATTACCTAATGGTAGCCTTAGAACAAGCTCCTAGCCCCCTTCCAACAAGATTGTCAAGTTCTTATATGAAAATTCTAGAGCCACCGGTTGATGTTGGGGAGCAGGAAAGGCAAGAGTTCAAAGATGTGAGGTCAGCTTGGGCAGGGGTCTGAGTACGAGGTGGGCCACAGCCAGACTAGTTACCAAGTTCTCTCTGCTTCTGTCTCTGCCTACCTCACCACCTCTCTCATCTCTTGTTCATTCTGACTCTTGACTTTGGGAAATAATGTGGAATTCTAAAGCTTTGTCCCTACTGCGTGTGTGTGTGTGTGTCCGTGCACATGTATTGGAATTAGGGACTATTCTCCTATTAAAAGGCAGAAGTTAAGAGTCTCCAGCATCCTAAATGTCCACCCAGGACGCCAGCCAAGTGCCCTGCCAGGCTTGGACGCTGAACTCCCCTCCCATGTTGGAGGTCCTGATGGCAACCTGAGAAATTAATTGAAGTTCTGTTGGGCAACTCTCCGCGAGGGCAACTCTCCAGCACCCTGTGGCTTCTGCATTTGTCTTGGAAGATGACCAAGCCAGGAGTGGAGTTTGACCAAAAGTAGGTGGAATTGACTTAGAAGAGCTAACTCGGGCCGTTGCTACCATCCAAAAAAGAAAAGAGAAGGTGGCTGGGATGGAAATCGGGCGGCGTCAATGAGGGGATGCTATTTTGCCAGCAACAACTTGCAGCCGCAGCCTGGGAGGGGGCAAGGCTGCCTACGTGCAGCCACACACAATCCTCCGCCTGGGGCCAAGGCAAGAACCGAGCCTGCACTTGACCTCCATATCCATGCACGGTGAAGGTGAATCCTCTCAGTCCCCTTGTGCCCTGTCATGCAGAAGTAACCAGGCTGGGAGACTCTTCGTAATGGTCACACTGACCAGGCATCTTGCAACTGACCGCATGACCCTGTCATCAGTGAACTGGGGAAAGTAGAGAGCCAGTGATCGCTATTCTGTTCGTGTTTGTGTGGTGGCACCCTTACAGGGGACACCAGTGACCATGAACTTTCTTTCCTGGAGTTGTGTTCTGTGGATCAAAGGCCACTTCTGCCTTCATTCTTGAAATTGCTGTTGGGCTTCATAGACAAGCAGATAAAGGAGATTTTCTCATCGGAAAGGAAGGAACAACTGTGTAAGAAGTTAAGCTATAAAGTTGCTGCAGTGAACAAGTTACTTGAATAATTTGAGCTGAAAAATCACATCGGACTGAAAAAGATGTGCATATACATACAACCTAATTGGAGTTCAACGCCTGGGTCTGCCTGCCTAGGAACTGCTTTCTGTTGGTAGGTCTTGTTGCTGATGCCATCGCTGCCCCACGGGCTCTGGAGTCCACAGGCATCTCTAGGGGAAGAGGGCAAAGCTGTCCCATGTGTCCTTCCCACCCTACAGCATGCAGCTCTTCTACTGTGTCTTGTGCTGCCACTAGGTTGATCACTGGGAACTGAGAGAGATCCTCCGGTCAAAGTGGTGCTTGACTCCTGAAACATGGAGTTCGGAGTTGTCGTATCACAGCTAATTCTACACCTAAAGATGGAGAAGGCGGCTTTTAGAGGGCATTGGGAACCTCCCTAATACCCTCTTTAGATGGGCCAAACCTCAGAAATACTAATCAGATGGAGCCCTGTCATGTCCTGGCGTCCCCTGGCCCAGGGCTAACTGAGCTGGTGGTCCAGTATTGGTGCCTCATGGATCTTCAGTCTGCAGTGAGACCTGAGGAACCACTCGTTTGAGCCTCTGATCCAGGGAGATCCTCATTTTTTGTCTTG
The DNA here is from genome assembly GCF_022837055.1 of Prionailurus viverrinus. Lineage (NCBI taxonomy): Eukaryota > Metazoa > Chordata > Mammalia > Carnivora > Felidae > Prionailurus > Prionailurus viverrinus. The sequence goes on along the minus strand of NC_062571.1, from coordinate 38,347,198 downwards.
TTTTCTCAGTCTCTGGGTCCATACAATTTTACCTGCTCCTTAGCTGCGCTCCATCTTCCTTGCATGGGATAGGACCACTCCCTCCTAGCCTTCCTTGCTTCAGTTTGTCAGAAAGCTTGATGAGACTCCAGCTACCAAGTTCTATAAAAGATATCTGAAGAATGATGGGATATTCAGGTTGGAGAAGAGGAGATCAGAAAGAACCACAGTCCCTCTGTTTAATTCACTGGCCCGAGTGTATATATCTGGAAGAATAGTCAGATTTTGGATAGCCCAAGAGGTGGAATTCAGATCCATGAATGAAAGCCGGAGGGGGACAGAGTCCAGGTCAGAATAAGGAAGTTAGTAGCTGCAGTAGTTAGGAGCTGAACCACCATTCAAGCAGCTGATACTGGAGGAAGCTTGTCCATTATCAACACAATCCCCATCATCATCTGCATCCTCATCACCATTTACTGAGCGCTCTGCCAAGCTCTTCACGGACATGGTCTCAGTTGGTATCTCTGCCATTTACTGCCACTTCCTTTTCTCTTGGAGGCTCATTCTCCCCACCTCTGAGCCCTCTGGCTTGTGGTCCTCGGTGGTTTACAGCTTAGAATGAAGAATCTTGACGAGGCTGTAGAGTCTGGAAAAGCGTGGTCCCGGTAGAGAGGTGCCCACCGGACCACAGGGCTTAGAAAACAAAGCACTTGCCTGATGCGAGCATGAATTCGCCCCTCTGTATCTGACAAGTAGGCGTTATTCTTGGTGGGTAAGCAGAAACACAACCTTCCTTTGTGAGCCTGTTCCCCACACCATGAGCACCCCCCCCACCCCACCTTGCATGGAAAGATTCATATAGAAATGAATCATTCCCAAGTTAATGTGAAATTTAAAGATTTTGCTTTCCTCTTCCAGGGCAATTTTTGATGTCAGGCTGATCTCTCTCCCAGTACAATGAAAATCTTTGTTCTCTTAACACTAAAGGAATGTTATGATTCTGAAAGCATGTAGGAGTATCTCAGGAGGCTTGGTTCGCCTCAAACCAGGCTACATGGACAGATAAAGATGGATAGAAGGTGGATTGGGAGTTACTGTTTAATGGGGACAGAGCTTTGGTTTGTGCTGTTGATAAAATCCTGGTGCTGGATAGTAATGGTGGTTGCCTGATATTGTGAGTGTACTTAATGCCATTGAATTGTGCATTTAAAAATGGTTACAGTGGGAAACGAAACAAGAAACAGTGGTTAGGCATGTTTGGAGACATGCGTGGGGAGAAGTGAGGAGGGGGGGTAGCTAGCAAAGAAACAGTGAAAAGAATTGAAAGGGAATGCTTCCTCTTGTACGTTGCTGGAGGGGGTGCCCAGTGGCACAGTCCCAATGGGGAGCAATTGGCCGTGTTGACCAGAATCACAGATGCCCATGCTCTTTGAGTCTGTGATCTCACTACTATTCAAAGGGTGTGCCTGCTTTTGTGCAAAATGATGGTGGGCGAGTGTCTTTACTGTAGTGGTGTCAGGACCAATACAAGACCGTCATTGGAAACACCTAGAGGGGCTGGCTAGACAAAGTATGGCAGAGCCACACCATGGAATACAATGCAGCTGTGAGAGGGAGAAAAGAGGGAAGAGAGAGAGAGAGAGAGAGAGAGAATGAGCTTCCTAGATACTAATGTAGAAAGGTCTCCAGGGGGACCCATCCACAGTAAAGATTTATTGTAAGGTAAACACATCAAAGACCAGAGTAGTGCAAATAGAATGCTACCTTCATGTAAGAAAAGGGAACATTCTGAATATATACGGACTGTGTGTGTAGAAGAATACTGGAGGATACACAAACTAAACAAAGTGGTTGCTGAAGGGGCCTCAGGTGTGAGGAAGGGACGGAGTGGACAGACACAGGCTGTATTTTGTATATTGTTTTGATTTTTTTTAAGTTTATTTATTTTAGAGAGAGAACGGGAGCAAGCGGGGGAAGGGCAGAGAGAGGGCAGGGAGAGAGAATCCCAAGCAGGCTCCACACGGTCAGCACAGAGCCTGATGTGGGGCTCGAACTCATGAACCATGAGATCATGACTTGAGCTGAAATCAAGAGTTGGATGCCTAACCAGCAGAGCCACCCAGGTGCCCCTGTTTTGATTTTTTTAATTGTATGAATAAATTACTTAGTCTAATTTTCTAGGAAGGAAGGAAGGAAGGGAGGGAGGGAGGGAGGGAGGGAGGAAGAAAGGCTAGGAAGGCCCTTTACAAACTCCAAAACATTCTACAGATATAAGCGCTTAATAATGAGAAAGCAATTATGATCATAATACTCTAACAGCTACCATTTCTCAAGTGTTTACCAGACACTGCATGAAATACTTTGTATCTATGATCTTCTTTGATCCTGACCACACAATGGTTTTTATTTTTATAAATGGGAAAACTGGCAATTGGAGGAATTAGATTGTCCAAGGCCACACTTCCGGAAAGGCACAGGGCTGGGATTTGAACCCAGATCCGTCTGCTGTTACACGTGGCTCTTGACTGTGCCATACTCCCATAGGTGCCATTGCCCTGCAATGGTAGACTTTCTTATGGGGAGGGGGCTTCTTTATTTCCCAACCTGCCAGAGCAGCCCCTGATACTGACATAGGCATTTTCCAGGGAAAGCTGGAAACCTTAGTAGGCTAGGTGCCGTTCTTGGAAAAACGGGACACCTTGACAGCGCCCGTCTGCCCCCGGCCATGTGGTCATCCTGTCTTCAGGAGGTATTTTTGGTCGCAGTTTTCCTACAGTATCCGGTTGAGTGCCGTGATGAGGCACAACACGTCTCTGCGGTTGCTCCTGGCCTTCCTGAAATATCCATCCAAGACCATGTTGGCTCCACCGCCTTGGATGGAGCCCAGAAGAAGGTTTTTATGGAACATGTCTTTAAAACTGGTTAATGATTTACGAATAGCTTGGCAACGAAGGCAACGTATGCCCAACAAAACCTTTTCCTGTGTTCAGGCAACCTCAGGGCCGCGTGGTTAAACCTGTAAGGAGTCCCAGAGGAGACCCAACAGTCAAACGAAAGTTTGATTGTAAAAATAATTAGATCACAGGATATTTAAAAATAAGGTCCAGAGGTGGAGCTCGAGCTCCATCCTGTTTGACTTCAGAGAAGGGCCCCCAAGTGGAAAGTAAGCTGAGAAGCAAAAGTACCAGTGTTTGGCAGATTGAAATTCTGGATTTCATGTCTCAGGGCCCGGCTCTGCGGCTGGTGGGATTGCCTGGTGGAAGGAGGAGCTTTTCAGTCACAATAATCCTGCCTCGGATAAACCTCATTGGCTATGATATGGCCACCATGCAAAGCTAGGAGGCGTTTTCTCAGAAGATTCCACTGGGGAAGTGTGCGGCCTGCGGGTTTCCTGTGTGTTTCCATAGGTGAATTGCACACCACCCTTTTCCTGGCACCATGCAGGATGACCTGTCCCTCCCACAACGCTTGATCCATTTTCTAAGTTAAAGGTGCTTGGTGCCCAGAGAGTGAGGCAACTGACGTGCAAGTGTTTCCCTAAAGGGGTGAGTGATGGGGTGTCCTGTGGAAAGGGGATCGCCAGTTTGTTTCAGGATAAATGGCCTCATTGTATTCTGTTCTTCCTTCCTTCCTTCCTTCCTTCCTTCCTTCCTTCCTTTCTTTCTTTCTTTCTCTCTCTCTCTCTCTCTCTCTCTCTTTCTCCCTCCCTCCCTCCCTCCCTCCCTCCCTCCCTCCCTCCCTCTCTTTCTTTCTCCTTCCTTCCTTCCTTCCTTCCTTCCTTCCTTCCTTCCTTCCTGTTTTTCTTACCTCAGTTGATTTCCCACAGCCAGCCTAGCACATTTAGGTGTAACGCTGGGGTAGGAAGAAAGTAGTGTTTGTTTTGTGTTTAAAGTTTATTTATTTTGACAGAGAGAGAGAGAGAGAGAGAGAGAGAGAGAGAGAGAGAATATGAGTGGGGGAAGGGCAGAGAGAGAGAGAGAGAGAGAGAGGGACAGAGAATCCCAGGCAGGCTTCACACTGTCAGTGTGTGGAGCCTGATTTGGGGCTCGAACCTACGAACTGTGAGATCATGACCCGAGCCAAAATTGGATGCTTAACTAACTGAGCCACCCAGGCACCCATCGTTTTTGTTTTTTGCCACGACCAGCAGCCAAGGTATCTTAGAAAATCACCTCCCCTCAGGCTATGTCATGGGGATCTGAGCAGGGGGTTATAGTTCAAGTCTCCCTGGCTAAATCCAGTTTCCTCTCAGGGTTTCTAGGCCTCTTCCTGGTAAAATTTGTTGATGGGAAGTTGGCTTTCGCCTTGGTGATGGATACATTGAACACAGTGATGCTTTCTACAGAAGTGTCAAGGGTGGCTATGTGGGGAGAAGGAACTCTGATGAATCAATAGGTCCCCGAAACTAGACTGTCTGGTCATCCCATAGGGGTTTGCATCAGAAACATAGGAAGTGCTGTCTCGTATGCTGCCCCAGCTATGGGCTGTCAGCAAGGCCTGGAGGTGTCCCCTGGTTAGTGACACATTTGGTAGTGGTTGTTCCCATTGGTCATGACATGGAAAGCTTCTCTTTCCTGTGGAAGCCTTCAGAGGCATCTCAGCAAGATGCTGCATGTGGAAATTCACAGGAAGAGTAGGAATAATGTATACAGAGTAGTTAGCATGATGCCTGGCACCAAGATGCTCAGAATATACATTTTAAAAAATAACAGAACATAACAGTACAATTAAGAATTTCTCTTTCCTCCTTATTTGAATTTGGGCCACTGAAATTTGCTAGGCACACTCTCCCTTTGTGTCTTTGCTCATGCAGTTCTGTCTGCCGTCAATGGCTTCCCTTCTTCCCCCGCCATTACATGTATGTCACTTCTGCTTATTGTCACCTTAAATTCTATATTGTCTGACCATAGAACAGCAACATGGTTTTCTTTTCATGAGAATTTATCCGGTGTATATTTCCCCAGTCCTTTACTTTAAACTTTTCTGGGTTCTTAAATTACAGATGTGTTTCTGGGACATACGCATTTTAAACAATTTAAATACAGTAATTCTTTTAATCGGTTAGTTGAATCTGTTTACATTTACTGTAATTTTAAATATGTTTGAATGCATTCCACCATTTTCTTTTTTTTTTAAATTGAGATACAGTTGACATATAACATTATATTACTTTCCCATGTAGAACATAAGGATTTGATATATTTATATATTATGAAATGACCACCACAATAATGGTTAACATCCATCACCACACATAGTTACAGAATTTCTTTTTCTTGTGATGAGGACTTTTAAGATCTACTCTCTTAGCAACTTTCAAATGCACAATACAATATTATTGACTACAGTTGTCATGCTGTATATTATATTCCCATGACTTGTTTTATAATTGCAAGTTTGTATCTTTGTCTCACTCCACCCATTTCACCCCCCCCACACCTCCAGCCTCTCATCATCACTAATCTGTTCTCTGATATTCTGTTTTTACAATTTCTTGTCATTTTAGATTCCACATATGAGTGAAATCATAGGGTATTTGTCTTTCTCCGCCTGACTTATCTCACTTAGCAGAATACACTCTAGCTCCCTCCATGTTGCGGCACGTGGCAAGATTTCATTCTTTTTTATGGTTGACCAGTATTCCATGGCATATGTATACCACATCTTCTTTGCCCATTAATCCTCCGATGGACACTTAGGTTGTTTCCATGTCTTGGCTATTGTAAATGATGCTGTAGTCAACATGGGGGTGCAGATATCTTTTTGAGTTAATGTTTTTGTTTTCTTTGGATACATACCCAGTAGTGAGATTGCTGGATCATATGGTGATTTTATTTTTCATTTTTTGAGGAACATCCACACTGTTTTCCAGAGTGGCTGCGCCAGTTTGCGGTCCCACCAACGGTGCACGGGGGTTCCCTTTTCTCCCATCCTTGCCAACGCCTGCTATTTCTTGTCTTTTTGATCATAGCTACCATTTTCTTCTATTATTTCTGTTTACCCTACTTTATGCTACTCCTCCTCCTTATTTCTGCCTTTCTTGCTTCCCTTTTCATCTTTTTTTGTTTTGGGAACTAGCTGTCCATTCCATTTTCATTCCTTCGATGGTTATCCCTAAATTATCTCTAAACTTAACAGGTTTACTTGATGTCACAATCTCAAGTTAATTTATATCTCCACCCTCTTACAAACAACTTGGAGAATATCGATATGCTTAAGACTAATGCCCTAACATGTTATTGTGTTTAGTATTTGGGTTCCATTTTGTTTGGTACCGCCCAGATGTCCTTAATATTATTGTTGTTGTTTTATAAATCAAGCTTGTTTAGTATTCCCCATCTGGCAATTGGTATATTTGCTCATCAATGCTTTTTTTTTTTTAATTTTTTTTTAACGTTTATTTATTTTTGAGACAGAGAGAGACAGAGCATGAACGCGGGAGGGTCAGAGAGAGAGGGAGACACAGAATCTGAAACAGGCTCCAGGCTCTGAGCAGTCAGCACAGAGCCCAACGCGGGGCTCAAACTCACGGGCCGCGAGATCGTGACCTGAGCCGAAGTCGGACGCTCAACTGACTGAGCCACCCAGGCGCCCCATCAATGCTTTTTTATTACTTTCTTCTGGGTTTGCTTCCTCACCCCCTGAAATTTATCCTTTAGAAATTCTTTCTGGGAGAGTCTATTGGTGACAGATTCTCTTAGTTTTCATTTATCTAAAAACATTTTATTTGAACCTCACATTTGAGTTAAAATGTCATTTGGCAAAAAATTCTAGATTGAAAGCTATTTTCATTCAGTCTTTTGAGGACTGCTGTCTGTGGTCTCAGTTTTGCTGTCGAGAAGTCTGCTAATTGTCACTCCTCTGTAGGTAATTTCTCTTTTCCCTCTTGTTGCTTTGACTATTTTCCTCTTTGACTTTGGCGAACTACCGTTTCTCTACAAGGCATCTACAGGTGGGATTTTATTTATTATCTTGCTTAGAACTTGTGCTTTCTGAATTTGTGAATTCTTGTTTTTCATCAATTTTCAGCCATCATCTCTTTGAATATTATCGATTCCCTTCCCTGTGATCCTTTTCTGGAACTCTCATTAGATACACTACAGGACAGACATTCCTCTTCCATCTGCTGTGCCTGCTGGGTCCACGCTCTTCCTTCTTTCTATTTTCTTTTCATACACTGCATTCTGGTTTATCTCTCAGATCTGTTTTTCTGTGACTAAATCTTCTTTTTTAATGTTTTTATTTATTTTTGAGAAAGAGACAGAGAGCAAGTGGGAGAGGAGCAGAGAGAGAGGGGGACAGAGGATCTGAAGTGGGCTCTGGGCTGACAGCAGCGAGGCTGATGTGGGGCTCGAACTCACGAACCGGGGGATCATGACCTGAGCTGAAGTTGGACGCTTAACTCACTGAGCCACCCAGGTGCCCCATTACTTGCCTAATTCTTAGAGTCCAACAAGTCTAATCTATTTAATTTATGCTACTCACTGAATTTTTTTTTTCAAGAGAGAGAAAGAGAGCGAGAAAGCACATGGAAGGGGCAGAAAGAGAATCTCAAAAAGGATTCACGCTGTAGCCTGGAACCTGATGTGGAGCTGGAACTCACAAACCGTGAGATCATCATCTGAGCCAAAGTCAGACACTTAACCACCTGAGCCACCCAGGCGCCCTGCTACTCACTGAATTTTAAAAGTTCAGTGACCATTAAAAAAAAAATTCCCATAAGCTCTTTTTGGTTCTTTTCCAAATCCACCTTTTTTGTTCTATTGTGGTTGTTCCATTTTTAGTTTTTTTTTTTCATTTTGTTTCTTTATACTTTTAATAATTTAAAGTCTTTACTTTTATGGTCTCCATCATGTTATTCACTTATCTAAAGTTCTGCAGTCTTATCTGATCTTGGCTTCCTTCTATCTATTGACATTATTAGCTCATGATGTGATTCTTTTCATGGGTTTTGAAATTTTTGGATGGTGAGTTCATTCTCAATGTGGCTTTATCTTTGGGAATCCTTCCCAGTCAGTTGAGGATGTGTATTTTTTCCCCCAGCAATTAATACACTTTCATGTGCATATTAGGTGCCCAACAAACATTCATCTTTGCTGATGATATGGACAAGCTACAAAAAGATAACTAAATCTCTTTACCCCTTTATTGGAAGGGGACATATTTCTTTTCCATGTGTTCCCTCCAAGCTTGTCTGCTTGTGAGTGTGTGAGATTTTCATTGTTGTTGAGACATATATTCTTGGGCCCAGAGAATGTTAGCTAGCCTTGGGATAAGAGAAATGAGCAAAAATTCTGGAAAGGGACATGGAACAATTCTTTAGTCACAGGAGGAGAGGCACCGTTGAGCAGCAAACAAAGATGGGTAAACAGGACACCATCATTCCTGGCTTGAGACAGGAGTGCAAAGACATGGTAACATGGCGATAGATCAGAATCTCATTTGTGTGCTTCAGAGTGTGGATGGAGCCTCTGAGAAAGTGGGAGTAGGCTTACGTAACCACTTTCTTGCTTTTATTAATAATAGCAAAGGACAGGGGCTCCTGGGGCGCTCCGTCTGTTGAGAGTCCGGCTCTTGATTTTGGCTCAGGTCACGATCCCAGGGTCGTGGGCTCGAGCCCCACATCTAGTTCCATGCTGAGTGTGGAGCCTGCTTAAGATTCTCTTTTTCTCCCTCTGCCTCTCCCCTTCTTGCTCATGCTTGCTCTTTCTCTCTCTCTCAAAAAAAAAAAAAAAAAAAAAAAGCAAATGACAGTAAAGGGTCAAGATATACCCTGTGCCAGGTACTGGGCTAAGAAGAGCTTTATCTGCGTTCTTTCATTTGATCCTTATAAGAACTCATGGAGGAGGCACTCCCGCCCACCCCCAACTATACAGATGACGTCACTGAAATTTGAGAAGCTGAGAAACTTTACCCAGACCCCATAGCCAGGGAGAGGAACAGAGCTGAAATTTGAACCCAGCTCTGTCAACTCCAGAGCAGGCACATGTAGCCACTGCAGGGCTGGACTAGCATTCCCACTGGGTTATGATATAAAATACTTTAATACATGTGGTAGGCCCTCCAGGGATTCTTCATGTGGTGGTGGGAGAGCTGCTATGCACAGGAAGACCCAAGTTATTGAAACTGTCAACAGCATACAGTGCATGGTATATGGTGGGTGCTTAATAAATATTTACCCAATAAATAAATAATGTTTTTTCCTTTGAAGAGTTAGGGAGCTGAGCCCTGGAGAAGTGGACTAGGGCAATTAGATTGAGACTGTTCCCTCTCTGGCTTCACCTTTGGCTTTAAAGTACTGCATAGTCAGCCAGAGAAACCAGTGTCCTGATCACTTTTCCTGACAAGGAGGCTGGGCTGGGTGGGATTCTTTAGAAACGTGTCACAGGGGCGCCTGGGTGGCACAGTCGGTTAAGCGTCCGACTTCAGCCAGGTCACGATCTCGCGGTCCGTGAGTTCGAGCCCCGCGTCGGGCTCTGGGCTGACGGCTCAGAGCCTGGAGCCTGTTTCTGATTCTGTGTCTCCCTCTCTCTCTGCCCCTCCCCTGTTCATGCTCTGTCTCTCTCTGTCCCCCCAAAAAAATAAATAAACGTTGAAAAAAAAATTTAGAAACGTGTCACATTACAAGTCAATAATGGTGATGGGGAGTCACAGCCTGGCTATTTGGAGCTTCTCTTGGCTGGGTGGCAGTTTCTAGATATTCATCCTGCTGAGTCTTACTGTCAGTCCTCATCTTGGTAAGGGCAACAGCATACATAATGAAGGGATTCCTTCCTTGGCTCACCTCCTACACACGCAGCCCAGACCCACCCCAGCAAACCAGGAGACTTTATAGAGCTGCAGGGTCTCCCTGGACCTATGCCCTGCAGGCAGACCCAGCATCTCAAGTATCTCTTCTCCTGGACAATGAGACAGCCCTGCCCAGAGTGAGGGAGGTTGGGGGGTTGGAGGGGACAGGAAGGTTCACCTGCTGAGATTTGCTACCAGGATCCTGCATATCATTCCTTTCTAGGGGAAATGACTTGTTTCTCACCGCTGAAGCTTTGGAGCTTTGGAAACCCCCTGTATTACAGCCACAACTGGCTGTGCTTTGCCAGGGAAGTGGAGCCCCCGGAAGAGCAACCGGCCCCAGGCAACTGTGTGTCTTGATGTCTTCTTTGTGTCTTGGGTCTCCTTTCTCTGTCTTTCTAGTTCTCTCTGACTTTGTCTCTGTCTCTCTCCCTGTTTTCATGTCCTTTCTTCCCTCTCCTTCTCACCTCCAAGTTCCTCTCCCAGGCCTCACACTTTTGTCCCTGTGAACTTCTGCACAGCTCTGCCCCCCTAACGCCTTCTTTCTGTCCCCAGGGACCCCTGTTCCTGCTCTCTGTCTTCACCCCTACTGGCCCCCCTGTGGCCTTGAAAGGTCCTGGCTTGCCTGCAACCGCAGGGCTCATCCCACAGAGGCTCTTCAGTGCTCTCATCTTGGCCTCAGGCTGTGTTTGGCCTCCAGCAAGAGGCCCAGGAGCTAGGCTGCCAGACACACCTGCCGAGTTTAAAGTCTCCCACTGGGAAGCATTTGCTGAGCTAACTAGGATGCCCAGCCCCTGCACGGTGTGTGGAGGCCCAGATGCCATGGGGGTGAACTTCTTGGTGCCAGTCACCAGCCTAGGGGACTTCTGAAGTCCTCTGTGCTGACCCACAGCAGGGGCTCTCTGGGCCAGTGGGCTCTCCATGGGATAAAGGGCCTCATGGAGCTCAGAGACCTAGATTAGCATTTTAAAGAAAGGTTGGCAAGAAGGAATTTCTGAGACTTGCTGGGAGCAGAAGGGGTGATGGTGAGGAAAGTTTACCACCCCCCAGTCCCCAACAGGCTGACCAGATGGCATTGGAGAGGGGCAGAGAAGGCATCATTGGAGAAGGGCAGACTTGGATTCGAACTTCAACTCAGCCACTGGTGAGCAAAGAGTTTGGGCAGGTTACTTAATACCTCCAAGCCTCCTGTCCTCCCTTCTCAAAAGAAAAAGACAAAAAGAGCTCTGAAGTCCTCCCAGCTCTACCATGATGATGGTCCAGGGGAGAGGTCAGGGGCTGGATGACCACCAAGGCTGCTGTTGTCCCCTGACCTGTAGAAAAGCCTCAACAAATACTAGCTTTTTGTGTGACTTCAGATGAGGTACTTAAACTCTCTGAGCCTCAGTTTCCACATCTACATGGTGAGGGTAATTCTTGCTTTGTACGATCCTGTAAGAAATACATCCAGCAGGAATGTACAGCGTGTCTCAAAGGCTGAGCGGTGTGGCCCCAGGCGGTGCAAAGGAGGATTTTAGCTCATACTCGATCCTGGCACTCAACGAGAAAGTCATACCCTGATCAATTCTTTCTTAAACCTAGTTGCCACGGAGACAGTTGGCATGTCTCTACCACCTCAGTAACACTCATCCGTTTCTGTATTTAGCAAAGGGAGTCCAGGCCTCGGGGTGAGGGCCTTCAGTTGACAGCCCTAACCTCTGATTTGATAACATCGTTTTTATTCATTATGTCTATTTTTGTACTTTCCTCTTATTCATTATTTGTATCCATATATTTTTATCTCATTTGTGGTTTTCATGATCATTTATTTACCTTCTATTTATGGCAATGCTAGTGTTCCACAAAGCTAGGGTTACAAAATTTCCTTTTGCAATAAATTTGAATAAATAATAGGAGTCAACTGGAGACAGATGTTAAATACTAGTAAAGGTAGCATGGTGATATAGTGAAATTGTGAAGATGACCTAAGAATAGGAGAAATGCTTGTATTAAATGTGGGGATGTGTCATGTGGCAATCATGGGGATAATCGTGACTGTTACTGCCTTAGAAGGAGGGGGCATGGGCTGCCTACATGCCATTTCTCTGCTTGTCATCTCAGCTCCCAGGTAGTGCAGGTGACGCCAGTCTCCCTGGAAGACCCATGGATGAAAGAGCAGAGTGAACCCTCTGGGCGGTGCAGTGTGAGAATAAATTCCTTCAGTCTCCAGATTGGTTCTGACTTAAATGGTCTCCCCCATTGAATTGAACAGGAAGCCATTTAAATAGCCACCAGATTGTGAACCATTGAACTTCTACAATAATGACAGAGGGGCTGGACTTCCCATCTGAGCCATTGTACTTTAAACAGAATATGTGCTGCCTTCTGAAATAAAAGCCACTTATGCATCCCAGCCAATCTGTCTCAGTAGAGTGCCACCAAGACAGATCTTGATAGAAGAGCCAAGAGCAAGTCAAATAAAAAGCTTTAAGTCCATGACTATCCATCACCCAGGGAGTTCCCAGGACTGTTAGGGCAGCTTGTGGGTTACTTTGTTCAACGCATAGCTTTCAATTTTGTTATAGGGAGGGAAGAGCGAAATGAGATTGATAGATAACCAAAAGGATGTTTTTGTAAGCCTCTGATTCAGTGTGGCACCTTGCAGGAAATTCATTTAGCACAGTGTCCGGATGCTCCTGGAGGCTTTCTGAAAGCAAAGACACAGCCACGTACCTGGCAGCATCTGCCTCTAACAGTCTGCTCCGTTCCAGCTACACAGTGCAAGGTGTTTTTCCAGGAGTATCTAAAGTATCTAAAGTTTGTGCTCATATAAGCCCATGTCAGAGGTCCCCAGAAAGAAGGAGCTGGTAAAGCACCCACGGGATGTTTGCAAACAGCAGTGGCTTCAGCACCTGGAAAAACCAGAGGTCACTCCTCTCTGGGTTTGGATTTGCTGGGATGGCCAGGCAATTGGCACTGCTTTCCTGGATTAGAACGGCCATGCAGAGTCCGCTGGAAAAACTTCCCTAGGTGGCGGACTCAAGGACTCAGGTTCTGGCCAATGGTGAGGATCTGCCTCTCCTTCTTATACTCAGGCTATATTTCTAGAATAGTGTTTCATAAATTCTGGAAATCTGTGTTCTTCTGCTGAAACATGGCAAGCCCCTTCCATAAATACCTAAAATAATTTGTCTCATATTTATTTATTTTGGAGAGAGAGACAGACAGACAGACAGTATGGAGGGGGGACAGAGAGAGGGGGAGACACAGACTCTGAAGTAGCTCCAGGCCCAGCTGTCAGCACAGAGCTCGACGCGGGGCTCAACCCACAAACCGCAAGATCATGACCTGAGCCGAAGTCAGATGCTTAACCACTTAACCCACTGAGCAACCCAGGCGCCCCCCCATAAAGACTTCTAATAAACTTTCCTCTTTCACTCAGTGGCTAGTTTATTGGTCTGTTGCCTTTATGTCTCATTCTTCTTCAACTCCCAGGGTATTGCTAGGTTGGGTTTTTGTCGAGTCTTGTTTGATTTTTGCAAAAATATTGCAGAAGCAGGATTTCTTGATTTCATACAGGTAGCTTTACCTCTTATAAAAATATCACCGTTTACAATTTTTGAAGCCATGAAATCATTCTCTCATCTTTGGGGAAGTAGAAAGCTTGACAACTGTGGGATAGATACTAAAGCTGACGAAGGGACGTGACCTCCAGGGAGGCCAGGTGTCAGTGTGAAAGGAAGGGATGGACCCTGCTCTGGATAATGTTGTGCCCAAAGTGGACACCGAAGGAGCAGTCGGAATTAGAAGTCAATGAAACCCACAGATATCTGACTTTCGACTCGTCTTTCCTTATTCTCAAGAGGGCTTCTGAGTGGGATGGATGGTCTCAGCATTGTCCTTGCGTGCCAATGTGACACAAACTTCCAGGCAGAGGCAGGAGGGAAGCCCTCAGCTCATCTGCACAGTCCCTTTTATGGTGCAGTCATTAGAGCGCCTTTTAGCATGAGAGATGAGTTCCGTGCTAGATTGCCCAGATCTTGAACCACTGTTTCTACAAAGACAAAATCAGGGACCTTCTCACAAAAGGATTAGAAAGTCTCTTGGTTTGGTTTGGGGCACCTGCCTGGCTGGCTCAGTCTATAGAGTATGTGACTCCTGATCTCAGGGTCGTGAGGTTAAGCCCCATGGTGGGTGTGCAGTCTACTTAACACAAAAACCAAAATCCTCTCTTGGTCTGGAAGTAGGAACGAGTTGGGTCGTATCGAGGAGTCATCTCTTCACTTTTGGCTCCTTCTTTCCCCACCAGAAAAATGGGTGGACTAGTTTTTGCCCTGCCTACTTCCCAGAAGCAAGGCCTGTAGTCCTGGCCTTCTGGTCTGGTGAGCACTGATCACAGAATGAAAGGGAAATGGGAATTTGCAGAATTGTTATCCGGAAACTCGGGAAGAATGCAGGTGGGAGTTGAATTCAAACCACGCCTCGGCCCCTGAGTTAGGTGTACTGGGACCCAGCCAAGGATGCAGTTTAGGGGAATGAAGACTATATTCTTGCAAGTTTGTATCTTGGCTGGCCCTGGGGACAATGACAGAGGAAGATATGACACTATTCTTCACATTCTTCACTCAGCATTGGCTGATATGAGGCCAGCAGTACAATGCAAGGCTGGGAGGTGTCCCACAGTTGGGTTGGCCCACACATGCACTCTCCCTGGAAGACAGGTACTGACTGGATCTAGGATGTACAGATATTAATGGCAATCTTCTTCAGGACATCTTTTTGGCTACTATGGATCATTTACACATAAGTTCTAGGACTTATTTAAAAAGATGTTACATTTCAGAATATGCCATCTACTGAAATATTAATCAATTATTTTAAAAAGCATGTTTTTTTGGTGATATTTCATGACATGGAGAAAAATACTCACAATTTAATTTTAAGGGAAAATAGGATAAAAACTAGATGTTCAATCTAACCCTTAGTTTTTCAAAAATACACCCCTGTTAAGGACATAATGTGAAAGAAATATATGAAAATATCAATCATGGTGGGGTGCCTGGGTGGCTCAGTAGGTTAAGGGTCGACTTCAGCTCAGGTCATGATCTCACAGTTTGTGATTTTGAGCCCTGTGTTGTCAGGCTCTGTGCTGACAGCTGAGAGCCTGGAGCCTGCTTCAAGTTCTGTGTCTTCCGTTCTCTCTGCCCCTCCCCCGCTCACACTTGGTCTGTCTCTGTCAAAAATAAATAAACATTAAAATGTAAAAAAAATCAATCATGGTTATTGGTAGGTTGTGGGATTCTATTCTTTTATGAAACATTTATTTTCCAAATTCTTTTAGTCTGAATTATTCTCATAAGCAGAAATAAACATAAAATAAATATTTATTATAAATAAATCCCTCCAAGCTTGTTCTCTGAGTCCCTCTCTCCATCCTGGGGACCAATGCTTCCTTCTGGACCTCAGAGGCTTTTGGGCATGGTTTCAGGGGTGGACTCTTGTTCATTTTAAGTCACAAAGAGAGACGTTGCTCCAAAGGTAAGGTGCTCTTGTCATGCCCAGTAACTTGACAGATCTAAGACTCAGTTTCTTACCTGTAAAATGGGAGAATGGCTACTGTCCTTTCTTATGGCACAAAGAGATTATAAAGAATGAAGGAAACAAGGAAGGGGAGAGTACTTTAACCATTTAGAACAAACCACAATGGTATTTTAAGAAGTGGTAAGTTGCCAAGGGTAGTTACAGCTTAGAAGATCTGACATCAAAGCATGGTAACAATATCAACCCTGTTAACCGCCTTTATCACAGTACTTTTATATGTTGGTAGGGCTGGAAATTGGGTAATTAATATTATTGCGGCTGCAGGATTTTTCAGGACTTTCTTCTTTGGAATTTTCACACCAAATTTCTGACTATTTTAATAGGTCCCCTTTGCATTCACCAAATAATGTCAAGTACCAGAAATGGTCACCAGAGGGTGCTAGATCACTTACGGTGTCCCCCTGGCTTCCGCATAACAAAATCATGATTTATTACGTGGAGTATTGGAACTGGGTCTAGGCAGGAAAAAGGTGAAATCTATACATTAACTATGATGTTGAGCCAACATTTCAGTAAATAAGCTTCTTTTTTCCTCCTTGGCTATTACTTTAGTTGCTCTGCTTTTTTCATTTGTATGTTAATGTACTTTTATTTATTTCTTTTAAATCAGTTGAGATAGTTCAGATTAGAATACTTTACAAACTTGAAACCCTGGTTTGCTTTGAAAGCCGAGATAGGCACATGTTCACATGGTAAAGAGGCTGCCCTCCCCCCTGAGAAGCTTATAAATGTATTTAGAAATAAATAAATGGCCTGTATTGTTTTTAGGAGAGGGGGGGGGTTGAAGTTTCTATTTGTGGTTAGCCTTTGAGTTCTTGTGCAGTGGCCCTCAGTTCCCAGCCTGCAGACACACCTACAAGAGGGGACACACACTGGGGCTGTTTGGAAGTGCTTCTCTATACTTTGCCCTGGAGTCCATCTGGGGACTGGCTGTGGGGCCCTCCAGGTCGTAGTGTTAATCGCTGCAGCAGAGAGCGGGAACGCTTTGCCTCAGTTCTCATCCCAACTGAGGGGACTTGTGGGGTGCGGAACAGCAAAGCAGGGGGCAGGGAGATAGTCCTATCTGGACCCCTCTCCCCCATGGCCTGGTGCATGTACACACACATTAAGTACTGGGTTGGGGTCAGAACATCTGGTCAGAGTTTGGCTATTTTTTGGGTCACAGCCAAGATCTGTATAATGTTTTCTTTTTCCCCTTACGAATAACCAATGTTATTTGTGGGTAAGTGGGTAGAGCAGTTCCTGTTTATATTCCAATTTTATGAACGAGGAAGCAGGCACCTAAGTTTCCTTTGAAGTTTGAGGTTCCATTCCATCTGTATATAACTTTTTCCTCAATTAGTGGGGCCAGGGGCAGGTTTTCCGAACCTGGTGCTGAAGTTGGTGGATGATAAGGAGGTAGCAGGAGAGGTGGGCAGGTGAGCCTGGTGGATGGTGGCACTCTTGCATTCGCTGCCTACCGGTCGGGCCATCCTGGGAGGTGGTGTGAGACTGGGGTTGTAGGATTGGTAGGGTATACCGCAGCGAGGGACCCTGAGGAATCCCAACTCAGCCTGGGTTTTGTATGACACAGAAGTTGCTAAAAGCTTCAACCAGCACAGGCAGAGGTGTGCAGAGAGCAGGAGATAGGGCCTCCCAGCACCCTGTGGAAGGATGATGGGGTGGTGGAGGTGACAGTGGAGGAGATACACTGGTGGGGATCCTGCAGTTGGGGTGACCGAAGTCATGGCAACCGGTGGCTTCTTGCTAATATCCCCAGACTGTTGTAGGGGAACTCAGGCTGTGGGGGCTGTTCAGGAAGGCCTGGAGGGGATTCACTGGTTTGCGGAAGCTCAGTTGTAGGAGGGAGGAAATCCATTCTGGGGGTTCCACACCCCCTTGGGCAAACAATCCTATCCTTCTCTGCTCTTTTTATGCTATGGGTGTTTTATTTTCAAAATTTAAATCTTGTACTTGCTTTAAGGGAAGTCCTTAGCGTTCCTGGCATATGCTGAGGCCCAAAGGTAGCAAAGTACAGCTGTTTAGAAGGCTAACAAATCAAAGGAATCTCAAGGTCACGGTTTACCTTCTTGCACATCTTCACGGCACTTCCGGGCCTGACCCCTAACCCAGTGCTGGGAAGAACCCAGGGCCTTTGCATGGACTGAGGCAGCACAGATATATTGTGTGGCTGCTGAGCACGAAGGAGGAGGTTTAACACTGTTTTTTGAGTACCAAATATTCAAGAGCTCTTACTCATTCTGTTTCCCCCTTTGATGCTGGCCTTGACCCTTTTCTAATGAGTGTGTGTCTTGAGCCCAGTGAACATATTCTGAATGTGTCTGGAGAAGCTGCAAACGTTCCCTTCAGCTTCTCTGTCCAGCTGGGCCTCCCTTCCCAGGTCCTCCCCAGCATCCTCCAAGGGCGGGTGGGGTGGTCCTCTGGCTCAGGCAGAAGCAGCACTTGCCTGCCTACACAGTTAAGGTTGCTAACTTGGCCCTCACCACAGGAAGGGCTGAAAGGAACCTGATAATTCCAATTAGGCTTAAACTAATGAGCCGGAAACTTTGGGGAAACCACTGAAGGGAGAATGTGACCATCTTCCTTCTAATTAGCACTGGAAAACCTTGTGGTCCAACTGGTAGCCAAGAGCTCTGAAGGGCAGTGTACAGAGGGAGCAAAATTTCCCAGAGCTTTGGAAGAGGTATTCCCCTGTGGTGTAGGGATAGAGGCTGCTGAGGGGGGAAGACCCTAACTGGGGAAAAGCAGGCTTGGATGGCGCCTAGAGTGCCCCTTCTCCCAGTGGCTCTCCTCCCACGATGAGGCTTGGGGCTAGATAAGAAGGGGAAGGAACACTTTGGGGAACTCTACTGTCTGTTGAAGCCTGCACCATCCCTGAGGCCAGGTCCCCACCCTGCTCATCTCTCCTCTCAGGCAGCCTCTGTCGCTTAAAAACAGGCAGAAAAACCACCTGCTGCTGTCAGGGGCCACAGACCACCCTCCAGCCTCCAGCCGTGTGTGGGGCACTGGGGCACCTAGGAAGAGGGGAGGGAAGAACGAATTAGAGGCCCGAGGTGGGGGGGGGGTCGAACTAGGGTGTCCTGGAGAAGGGTCCTCCTCACTCCCGAGGCCCGAGGATTTGGAGGTGTCCGGCCGTGTGTCGACAGCTGGTCACTCCTTCGCTCCCCACCGGGGGCTCCTTTGGTAAAAACAGCCTGCCATGGGTGCCCCGCCATCCTCCTCGGGGCCCCGCGGGTCGCTCGGGTGGGGGCGCAGCACCTTGGAGAGAGGCGCCCGATCCCGCGCCCTGACTTGGGGCGCTCTCCCTTGCTCTCGGGGGGTCAGGGGCGCGCGCCCGGCGGCCGCCGAGGGATCAGCCTGCCCCCTGCCCGGCCTCGAGCCGAGGCAAGCCGGCGCTGCGAGCCTCCTCCCCTCCCGCCTCGGGCGGCCTGAGCCCGCGCCCGCTCCAGTTGCTGCAGCTGCTGCTGCTGGCGGCTGCGGGGAGCGCGGGGAGCGCGCCGAAGAGGCTCGGGCGGCGAGGACGGGGACGAGGAGGAGCCGGAGGAGGCGAGGAGGAAGAGCGAGGGGAGGCCGAGGAGGCTCAGCGGCGTGGCAACGCGGCTCGGGGATCCCTGGGGGCATGGGCTAGCGGCCGCGGCGGCCTGGCAGCGGGACGCAGTGGACCTTCCGTGGCCCGGCGCGTGCAGGGGCGGCGAGCCGGAGCCGAGCGCAGCCGGGGACGGCGGGCTGGCGCGGGGGTGTCCCGGCGGAGGGGGCTGATTACCCGTTATTAACTAGTTGCCACCTAATAAGCCAGGAGCGGCGGGTGAGCGGCGCGGGCTGCGCGCGCGGAGGGTCCCGGGCCGGAGCGCAGCGCACTCGCGTGGCGCACGGCGGGCCGGCGCGCAGAGCCGGGGCGGGCCCGGGGGCGGCGCAGACCCCGGGCGCGGGCGGCCCGCGGCGCCCCCTCGCTCTCCGCGCTCGGGGCCGGCGCAGCCCCGGGCGAGCGGGGCGCGGGCCGGGGCGGGGAGCTGCCCGCGCGCTCCATCCCCTCCCCCCCCGGGCGGGCGGCCGGGGGGAGGGCGGGCGGCGGCGGCCCGCCGTATATATCTCGGCGCACCCCGCCAGGTCGCGCACAGCGCCCCGAGCCCAGGCGCCTCCCCGCCCCCTCCCCGCGCTCCGCGGCGGCGGCGGCGGCGGCAGCAGTAGCAGCAATATGGCTGTTGATGGGTGTTCGGGGTGGCGCTGGCGGCGGGAGGAGCTCCCCCGAGCCCCTGCGCCGGCTGCCCGTTGCTAGCTATGGCAAATGGTGGCGGCGGCGGCGGCGGCAGCAGCGGCGGCGGCGGCGGCGGCGGAGGCAGCAGTCTTAGAATGAGTAGCAATATCCACGCGAACCATCTCAGCCTAGACGCGTCCTCCTCCTCCTCCTCTTCCTCCTCCTCCTCTTCTTCCTCCTCCTCCTCTTCCTCCTCGTCCTCGGTCCACGAGCCCAAGATGGATGCGCTCATCATCCCGGTGACCATGGAGGTGCCGTGCGACAGCCGGGGCCAGCGCATGTGGTGGGCTTTCCTGGCCTCCTCCATGGTGACTTTCTTCGGGGGCCTCTTCATCATCTTGCTCTGGCGGACGCTCAAGTACCTGTGGACCGTTTGCTGCCACTGCGGGGGCAAGACGAAGGTAACGCGTGCCCCGGGCGCCCGCCCCCTGCGCCAGCCCACCTCCTCGCTCCTCACCGCGCCTTGCCGCCCTCCATCCCTGCCTGCCTTCCCCGCGTCGCCTGCCCTTCCCTCCGCTCTCCCCGCGCCCCGCTCGGCGCGGCGGGCGGTGCGCCCGGGCAGAGGAGTTGCCCCCAGCCGGTGCGCCCCGGGACGCGGACGCCCGGTCCCGCGTCCCCTTGTTTACGGTGGGGTCGCCGGCGACCGCGGTTGGGGCCGGGCGGGGGACGCGCGCCGCTCGGTTGCCGGGTGCGGGGTGGGGAGAGCCGAGCCCGCGGGCCCCGAGGCCCCGGGGGGCCGCCGGGTGCGTGTGCCGGGTGCGGCGGCCGCGTTCCTGGTGGTGGGCGAGGGGGAGCCCGGCAGCCCGCACTCTAGAAACCTGTTGGGGACAGGAGTTCGCGGAGTCAGAAGGAAGGGGGAAAGCCTTTGGACAGGGGAGAAAATCTTTTGGACTAGGGAATCCCAGGGGAGGAACCTGGCCAGAGGCAGTGGGGGATCTCGGGGACAGAGAGGGAAAGTTGGGGAGATGCATCCCAGTTTCGGAGGCAGCCCGCGGAGGCTGCCACTTTAGGAATGTGGCAAGGGCGCACATCTGATGTCACCTTCCTCTCCATCCCTTGGATATTCTTCTGGAATATACCCCCACCCCAAGTTCTTCAGCCTGTGTATTCTCGACCCCCAAGCCACCCCCTTTAGGTGCCCGGAAATGCCGCCAGCAGCGGGGAGCAGGAGCAGGAGGTCCGCCCGAGAGCCTCCGAGGCCGCGGTTTCGCGCGGAGCCTCCTCCCCAGCGCTTTTGAGGTGGCTGGATGTCGGCTTAAGCTATTCCTGGCGCATAGACGCCCACCAGCACCGAAGCTCACTACACCTTAAGCATGGTTGCTAGGCTGACTGCCTGGTCTGTCGCCGTGTCCCTAGAGATGTCCTCTGCCCTCCTCCTCCCCCCCCTTCCCCCCCCATCCTCCCAATGGCTGAAGGTGAGGGGCTGGAGTAGTTTTTCACAGAAAACTGAATAAGAGAGAGAGAGAGAGAGAGAGAGAGAGAGAGAGAGAGAGAACGAACTGGAAAAAAGAGGGACCGAGCTGCTTTGTGTTTGAGTAAGTCCCACCCTAGGGGACTTCACAGCGCTAACATTTTCGGAGGGAGGGGAGATCGAGGGGAATTGGCGAACAGTGCGAAGTGGAGGCAGATCTTGGTCGGGATATTTCACACCTCTTTTCTAGCAAAGTGAATCCCAGGACCCCTCAAACTTCCATAGGACTCGGCAACTTGTCGCAGTCTCCTTAGTTGCTATGGGAAGTAGGGAAGCCGGGGGCTCTGGGTGAAATACCGAGGACGAACCCAGGCTCCCTCTCCTGATCATTAATTATACACGGCGCTGGGTGCTGGAGATCAGCTGAGTTTTGTGGCAGGCACATTTGTGTTTTGGAAAATACTGGTGTGTTGGACATAAGGGAGAAAAATAAAAGCCATCTCTGTCTTTTCTCCTCCCACTTCTCGGGAGGCTTCCAGATGTTGGCCAGCCAGCTTTCTTTGGAGTTACCTCCTCTGCCATGGGGGTTCTCCTTCCTTGTCCAGGTGAGAAATCTCCCACATTCCTGAGAAGCAAACAGGTTAAGCAAAATCTGAACCACAAGACCCTGAGATGGTGCTTCCTGCCTTAGCCTTTCTCTTACCTGTGTCTTTTTTTTTTTTTTTTTTTTTTTTAGTATTTATTTTTGGGAGAGTGCAAGTGGGGGAGGGGCAGAGAGAGGGGGACAGAGGATCCAAAGTGGCCTCTGAGCTCACAGCAACAAGCCCGATTATGGGGCTTGAACTCACAAACCACAAGATCATGACCTGAGCCGAAGTCGGAGGCTCAACCGACTGAGCCACCCAGGTGCCGCTTACCTGTTTCTTCAACATCTTGACCACACATTCCCTCGTCTCCTCCTTCTGTCGCAGTCTTTCGTCTTGGAGGGTTTTTTTGTTTGTTTGTTTGTTTTTTCCTTTACTGAGGGTCAGTGTCTGCCCTTAGGGGAGAGAGAACTCCTGGATTTGTGCATCTAAAATGTTCTCTAGACTAAGTGGTTTTGGTGAAGTTTTTTTTGTTTTTTGTTTTGTTTTTTTAAATTTCTTTTTAACGTTTATTTATTTTTGAGACAGAGAGAGACAGAGCATGAACGGGGGAGGGTCAGAGAGAGGGAGACACAGAATCTGAAACATGCTCCAGGCTCTGAGCTGTCAGCACAGAGCCCGACGCGGGGCTCGAACTCACGGACCGCGAGATCATGACCTGAGCCGAAGTCGGACGCTTAACCGACCGAGCCACCCAGGCGCCCCATGTTTTGGTGAAGTTTTGAACAGCCTCCTCATGCTTAAGAAATGGGGCCTTCTTGATCGTAGTGAAAACTTTTTCAGCGAGTCAAAATAAGTTTTGGTATTTTTGTGATCCTGGGGTTTTAAACACGGCTTCCGAGTCCTTTTACTCTAGGGGTTCATGGATGCCACTGCAGTACCTCTGATGAAATGCTAATTGGATGGCTCACGTAGAGAATCTCTTTCATAAATGATGACCAAGCATAACTTCTGTCGGTCTTCTTAAGTAAATAGGTTTTTGGCAACAATCATGAGAAAAAATAATCCCTATATATTTTAGGCTTTATTTTGTAGCTCCAAGACCTGCTGAGTTGACGTCACTGCAAGTTTCTACAAAAAAATCAACCTGGGATGAGAGACACTTGCAGTTGGAGGGAGGATGTGAGGCCAACGTAGCACGAGGTCGGGTCACTTTTGATCTCATTAGAGTCCACTTTAAAACATTCCCAGAGTTACTTAATAACTGCCCCTTGATTTGCTCACTTAAACCATGTGTAGCTGGCTCATTACACCCATTAATAGTAACTTAGGCCCCTTCTAAGCTTTACTTTCTACCCCTGAGGTCTGTATTTTTACTGCCATCCTGGTTTTTTGTCTTATATTCTTTTTGTTTTCCAAGTATTTGCTAGTTGTTGAGATGCGGTACAGAAGAATGCATTTGGCCTAAGTTTGGAATAATTATTCCAGTGCTGGGCTTCCCAAGCAAACGTAGACTGCTGAGGCATAGAATTCTGTCGGCCCTCAGATGTGCCCACCCTCACCCTCATTCAGTCCCAAGACGGTTTGACCAGCAGCTGGGGTCCCATGGAGGCCTGGTTTTTTAGCATCTGAAATTCCATGGGAACTAAATTTCATCAGGGCACTGTGACATCACAAGTATTTGGCCCCTAGGACGGCATCTCCCTTTTTGATCAAAGGAACCCAATCTTCCTTTTTGATCAAAGGAACCCGAGACTATGGACGTGCCTCCCGGGGCATCTCAGCATTAGTACCTTTGGCCTCTGAATTGTAAATGGTGAGTGACTTTACTACTTTGAAAAGAATGGCGAGTGGACTTTTTTTTTTTTTCAGGAAATGAGAGAACTAATCACATTGCCCCCTGTTGGGAACTTGGGCACAATCATCCGGTACTGTGTTCTTTGCTATACTTTTTCACGTCATTGTTTTTTTCTCTGTTGGGTTTCATCAGAGCTCTGTGTTCACCAGGCTGTGATGTTTTGAGGTCTGATCCAGTTGTGAACTGTAGTGAACAGCGAGCAGCTCAGGCAGCCTGGATAAGGCCATGACCTTGAAGAAGTCATTTAACATCTCTGGTCTCTTTTTCCTTGTGTTTAAAATGTGGAGATTGAATTCTCTGACTTCTGATGCCCCTTCCTGCCCCGTGACTCAGTGTCAGAGGTTGGGAGGAGTTGAGAAACTATGGGTAAAGTTTCTAGCTCAGAGTGTGTTTTGTAATTTTCTGGCAAATTCTTTAGGAATTCAGCCTTGGAGTGCCTCTGTGTGTTTCCTCTTCCAACACACAAGCTGCTTCTCTTTAGATTAGCCTGGGGAAACTGAGTCCAGCTTTCAATGGAGCTGTGGCTCACTGGGGGACCTGCATGTGGCCAGGCATAGGCTCTCGCCTGCTCTCAGTTTGAGCTGTCCTCCCTGTAGAAGTTGTGCTTGATCGAACCTGGTCTGCATGTAATGAATTATTGAGGTATTGTCTCCATGGTTGTGTCTGAGAAAACAACACATTTTCTCTGTCAGGTTCGTGACTAATATAAACATCAGATCCCGTTATGGCTTGGTAATTACCCAGGGTCTGGCCCGATGCATCCAATCAGGACTGGAGCTCCAGTGCCTCAGAATTCTTGATTCCAGATCAGACCTGCAGCCTCATCTCGTCTTGGGGATTGCCTGCATTGGATGACCTTCAGATAATTCTCTTTGATCAGGTCACTTAGGGTGGCCTTGGAGAAGCTCTCAGGTCCCAGTCATAGGGGAGTTAGAGCTGACCTTCCCTCGTGCAGAGAGATTTTTGCTGCTCATTCCTGGCTCTCTTTGTGCAAATGCACACTTCAGTAGAGATTCAGCAGTCAGACCCAAGTGCAAATCCTGGATCTTATTAGCAGGGTATCTTTGGCTGTTAGCCATATTGCACCTTGGTTTCTTCATCCTTAAAAAGAGCATAATGATGCTTACTTTGTAGGATGCTTATGAGGAGTAGCAATAATGGGTATACAGGACCCAGCAAATGCCTGGCACTAAGCAGGCTTCCTGTAAATAGCTCACAAAGTGGTGAGTTTGTTTTCTCTTTGATTCCTTGCGTGTTTGGCCCCAGACGGGCACAGACGACAACAAATAGAACTTTTGAACCCAAAGCAACCTCTATACTCTGAAGTCTACCGTCTTTGGGTCAAACAACCAGCTAGGGTGACACTGAGACTTGGGCTCATGGCTCTTGATTGTGGCAAGGCTGGAAGATTGGGGAGGGGCAGCCAGGGAAGTGTCCGTGGATGGGGGCCTGCCAGGACAGCTGTCGTTTTGATGGTGGGGACATCAGTGGACTAGCGTTGACCAGTGTTAACGCTGTGGGGCTCTGGGAATGATAGACCGAGAGGGTGTGAAATGTTTGGTAGGAGAGCAGGGCTGGCCAACGTCATACCATTGAGAAGGGAGGACTTTCATCCCGTTACCCCAGTCCAGAGCTCGTAGACCTGTTCCCCTGACAATGCCACAGTTTCCTGGGCAGTGTTCTCTGTAACAGGACCAGCTTTCCTCCCAGTGCTGTTTCCCAAAGTGCGTTCCGTGGAGCACTTGTCCTTGCACTTACCTTGCGGAAAATGTTGTGAGTCTTGGCATACCTGAGCACCCCCTTGAAGAGTCGGATCACAGGTGGGGAGAAACCCTGTAGTAGAGAAATTGGTCAAACTGCTCTTAACCGGGCTCACTTCGAGCAGCCTTGCCTTGCTGTCAAGACTGCTGTGTAGTACCTGAGTCCGCCTGTGACCTTGGGCAAGGACTTCACTGCTCTGCACCTCAGTTTCCCCATCTGCAAATTGGGGATTGTAACAGAGCACAGCCCTGTGGGGTAGGTTCTCTCTCTAGCCCTATTTTGTAGACTTTCCTAGGAGGACACTGGTGACCTAAAGCCTTGGGCTGACTCTGTATCCAGGTGCCCTGGGGACTTATCCAAACATGTGTCAGGAGGAGAGGAAGAGCTGCCCTATCACGTGGTCTGGGGCAGAGAGAATTCCAAGGCCAAGGCCGAGTGGGCCCCTTCTTTGCCTTGCTCCTGTCCTTTTTCCTGGAGGGGAACATTCATTGGGTGTCTCGTAGCACGGAGTAAGTCCTTGCTTTGGGTCCCTCTCTCTGTCTCACCGGGGCAGGAGAAACGTGCTGCTGAAACCGCCTGGCACTGGATTGCAATGCCGGGACCTCTTTCCCAAACTGGGCAGCAGGGGGGCCCCAGCTCACAGTGGCAGTGGCCATATGCTAACTTTTGAAACACAGCAGGCAACACCACCATCTTGGGACTTCAGAGCTGTGGAGTCCCTGGAGGGGTGCCCCTGTGCCTCCAGTGGAAAGGGCTGTGTCTGTGCAGTGATTCCGAGCTGCTGGGCTGTGCGGGAAATACTGGCCTTCATGGACCCGTGTCTGGGGGTCAGGCAAGGCCAGGCCTCCTGCAGCACCTCTGAGATTCCACAGCCTTTCAGTGCATGGCAGGGAGCAGATCAAAAGTGCTTCCTTTTTTGAAATGCTACTTAAGTAGGTGGAATCCTGGCCCTGGGCACACAGAGAAGGACTCTCCCCCTCCCAGGCAGAGGTGTCTTAGCATTCTGGGTAGAAGTCTCAAGGAATGTTCAGTTGGGATATCAGATCTCTGCTTCAGAGGGCTGGAGAGAGTGTTTGTCTGGTCCCGGGGCTTGTCACGTGTTAATATGCATAAGAATCACCTGGGGTAGCCATTAAAAATGCAGCTTGTGATTCCGACAGCAGGTCCAGGGTCGGGTCTGAGATTCTGCACATCTGACAAGACACGGGGGAGGGCGGGTGCCTATGTTGTGCAGGCCACACTTAGAGTAGCAAAGATCTGGATCATTCCCACCCTCCAGTCAGTCCCTCCCTGAAAAAAAAAAAAAGCCTATTTTTTTTTTTTTTGCTTTAATTTAATTTTTTTAAATTTACATCCAAATTAGTTAGCATATAGTGCAACACTGATTTCAGGACTAGATTCCTTAGTGCCCCTTACCCGTTTAGCCCATCCCCCCTCCCAAAACCCCTCCAGTAATCCTCTGTTTGTTCTCCATATTTAAGTCTCTTATGTTTTCTCTTCTTCCCTGTTTTTATATTATTTTTGTCTCCCTTTCCTTATGTTCATCTGTTTTGTCTCTTAAAGTCCTCCTATGAGTGAAGTCATATGATATTTGTCTTTCTCTGACTAATTTCACTTAGCATAATACCCTCCAGTTCCATCCATGTTGTTGCAAATGGCAAGGTTTCCTTCTTTTTGATTGCCGAGTAATACTCCATTGTATATATATGCCACATCTTCTTTATCTAGTCATCCATCAATGGACATTTGGGCTCTTTCCATACTTTGGCTGTTGTGGATAGTGCTGCTATAAACATGGGGGTGCAGGTGTCCCTTCGAAACAGCACACCTGTATCCCTTGGATAGATGCCTAGTAGTGCCATTGCTGGGTCGTAGGGTAGTTCTATTTTTAGTTTTTTGAGGAACCTCCATACTGTTTTCCAGAGTGGCTGTACCAGCTTGCATTCCCAAAAAGCCTATTTTTAAATATGGAAATTCCCAGCTCTTCAGCAGTGGGGAGGGATCCTGTGCCAGGACAGCCAGGTCGGGACGACTCCGCACAAGCCCCTTGGAGCCTCTGCGGTTCAGACTGGGCCCTGACTGCTAACACCCAATGTTCGGGTGCCTGCTCCCAAGGAACCCACAAGAGCTGTTGGTGGAGGGTTGGGTTGTGGTGGCCAGAGCAGTGGTCTGCAGAGATACAGGGTGGGGTGTGTGCGTTCCCTGCCCATCAATATGCGGGTTCCCCCTCTCGCCAGTTGGTCACACTGCAAGGGGGTAGGCTTCTCGAGGTCCAGGATGGCAAGTCTGCCAAACCAACTTCTTGCAAAATTAAAGGCTGGTGGCGTAGCCAGGCCTGCGCCGTGGTGATGCTCCAGGAAGCCAGCTGCTGGCCATTCCCTCTGGAGTGTTTGAAGTCCGCGGACAGCAAGACCACCAGCCCGATTTTCCACAGGGACCTGGGTGGGTCTTCCCAGATGGAGGGTTCAGCTTAAAAGGGTTGGACTCAAGACCGATGCTGAGTGTGGGGAGATGGGTGGCGCAGCACGGTGCTGGGCCCCCTCAGCTGCTCTTCTCAGGGGTTCTGTCAGGGGAAGTTGAAAGTCGTTCTTTTGTCACCCTAGCGTATTAGGGTTGTTTGCAACTCACACCGCCAGGGACCCTGTCCTGGAGCTGTGCTGTTGATGTGGTTGCACTGCCAACGAGGAGCAGTCAGACCAAGCTTTGAGCCCTGAGCGTCTTCAGCGGCCGGAAGGAGGAAGGGCTTAGTGCAGTGGCAAGCACACAGTAGGTCCTCCGTTGAACGTTATGGTTACGATTGTTGTTGATTTTGCTTTTACCACCTGGTGAGTACATACTCTGTGCGCAAACCAGGCTGGGTGCTAGGGGAAGAATAAGACCCAGTTGTGACTTTGTTTTTAATGTATATTTTTGAGAGAGAGAGAGACAGAGCATGAATGGGGAGGGGCAGAGGGAGACACACACACACACACACACACACACACACACACACACACACACACACACAGAATCTGAAGCAGGCTCCAGGCTCTGGAGCCCGACACGGGGCTTGAACCCATGAACTGCGAGATCATGACCTGAGCCGAAGTTGGATGCTTAACCGACTGAGCCACCCAGGGACCCCTTTTAATGTTTATTTTTGAGATACAGACACAGAGTGTGAATGGGGGAGGGGCAGAGAAAGACACACACACACACACACACACACACAGAATCTGAAGCAGTCTCCAGACTCTGAGTTGTCAGCCCAGAGACAGATGTGGGGTTCGAACTCATGAACCATGAGATCATGACCTGAGCTGAAGTCAGATGCTTAACCTACTGAGCCACTCAGGTGCCCCCCGGTACCCCCCCACCTGCCCCACTTGTGACTTTCATCTGATAGGACGAGAGGGAAAAAAACAGTTATCTTCTCATGGGGTGTGCAGTGTCTGGTCTTGGAGTTGCCTGTGAGCCCCTCCCTCAAGGGCAGGAATTGAGTCATTTAAATACATGTTGGAAGGGCCCTTTCCATCACAGTTAGCTGGGGGCCGGGTGGGAGTGTAGTAGGTGCAAATATGTTTTGCTCTTTTTTTCTGGGTAATTTGTTAGGAGCTGTGGAGAAAGTCTGGGTGAAAGGGATGGGCTTGATTTGGTGACATGATGTTTGAGTCATTCCTGGCTTTCAATTATTCACGCCAC
This sequence comes from Prionailurus viverrinus, assembly GCF_022837055.1. Taxonomy (NCBI): domain Eukaryota; kingdom Metazoa; phylum Chordata; class Mammalia; order Carnivora; family Felidae; genus Prionailurus; species Prionailurus viverrinus. The sequence continues at coordinate 38,318,300 of NC_062571.1, read as the reverse complement.
CCAGGTCTCTCTTGGCCAGCGGATAACAAGGATTTAGTTCATGACGAGTAGCTGTCTGCGAGGTGGGTGAGTCAGGCAGGGGACAGGAGGGGAGCTTCAAAAGAATGGAAATGGAATTTGGTTTGTTTTCAGCATTATTTGGTGATTGTCTTTGTCTCATTGCCAATTTGGAAATGTAATTGACACTCCAGGTCCTGAATGGATGTACTTAACATCCTCATCTCCCTGTAAGATCTCATTACCTGTATGACTAATGCTTCTTTACCTGGCCAAACGCGAAATTATTTAAGACATCTCATTTACTTTCTGTTCTCTGTGCTGTTTCACTGGGCTCCCTACCATGTTTTCTGAGGGACCCAGATCTGGCTTACTCTGGACATGTGAAAGCTAATCAGCAGACATGCCTGTATTCCTTTCTTCGTGCCTTCCTTCTGCTTTTCACCCTTTACTTCTTTTCTTCCTTCTGTAGTGACTTTTGCTAAGTCTGGGAGCAGAGAGACTGAAGTTGGCAGGTTAGTGGACAACAAACAGGAACTTGGTCTCACTAGTTGAGAAGCACGTGGTATTATGAAGTCACAGAGGTGGAAGGGAGATTTGGGCCTGGATTCTACTTACTCCCCGGTGCCGGTGCTGGGAGCCCTGTGCCCCATCATCATTGGGGATGGGGGTGTTCATGATCTCCTGAGGCCACTGTTTCATGGAGGACAAGCCCACCTTAGAATGAGTGGAGAGAAAGAGTTTTCTCCTTGCACTAGCCCCTCTTTGCTTCTGGTCTGTTTCCATGACACCCAGAGCCAATCTCAGTGGAGAGTAGATTTCAGATTCTAAATCCAGCCCAGGGAGGCCAAGAGCTGGGTGGTGGTTAATGGCAGCAATGTTGTGGAGGGGTAGAATGCCCATAAGGGTGTTGCTCCTGTGCAGGCCACTTTCTTTTTCTCTTAATGACTTCCTGGTATCCTTCACCTGAGGTAGTGAGAGTTTTCCTTGTCCTATGCTCCGAAGTTGGGAAGGTGGCCCATTCTGGCCCTTGGTTCTGATAGTTTGCCCTCCAGGATGTGTCTGGTCTTGTTAGACGCTGCGGGTGGAGGTTTTGGCTGTCCCCGGGCTATCGCGTCACCTCTTTGTCAATGGTACATGCACTGTGTTCCAAACTTCAGCTTCCTTCATAGTTTAGTGCTGGTCTTGGCTGGGAGCAGATGTGAATCAGGGGCCATGCCAAGAATCCAGATGTAGAGTGTGGATCCTTTGTTAAGAAGCCGGAGGCGGACTCTGCTTTCTAGGTGTCGGCTCTTCCCAAAGGGCAGAGAGCAGATAGTGATCTGGGGCCTCTTTTTGTACCATTTAAGGACCGCTGCTCCCTAGAATCAAGGCTTGTCCCTCCCAACTGCTCATCTTACGCCTCTTCTCTGGGCTTCCATATACTACTTCTGCCATTTCCCCTGGTCCGTGGAACAGAAGGAAACCAGAAAAGGAAGGAGAACATGCAAGAGGAGAAGGTGAGGGAGAGTAGGGGGGAGAAGGAGATGTTCACACCAAGAAGAATATAATTTCTTTTCTGGGAGCTAGAGGTTGGGTAAATATATAATTGGGTGGATTTTGTTTTTAGTTCCTTCACCTTTGTCTTAACGAATAAGTCATGACAAGTGACCTCACCCCCAAAGAGAGAAATGTTATATAAAGACCGGTAGAAAGAGTGTTTTCACTGTGGGAAGATTTTGGCTTCTCCAGTGAAAAGCATTGTCTGGTTAACTGATAGCATGGGGCCCCGGGTGGCCTGTGGCCCAGATCCTGGGAGTCACGGGGCTCCGTGGGGGTCTTTTCTATGTACACGTTACACAGGAGCAGAGTTCTGCCCCTCTTCAGGAGCAGTTGCTGCATTGATTTATTTTCCCTTCATGTGACTTTGGAGTATAGACCCTTTATAGCTCTGGAAGGGGAAAAAGTGGGCGTCTAATGATGATCAAGTGGAAAACTCAGAGAAAGGACTCTCAGGCTTGGAGGAAGGTTTGGAAGATGACAGGGTTTATCCAAGTGCTGGGGAGTTTCGTGACCAGTATTAGCTGGCTACAGCTTTATATACATTTTTTTTTCTTTTCTTTTTGCATCTGGGAGCATTTTCCTCATAGTGTTTAAAGGAATTGTTTTAGCTACCCATGCATTATGGCCTTTTGTCCTGTGGATTGTGTCAGCCACAACTGATCAGGTGTAAGATTCTCAACGGGTATAGGAATGGTGTCTTTAGCTGAACCTACAAGAGAAGTCAGTGGTTTGCCTCAGTATTAAAAATGGCATCCTTTCCTTAAGCTCGGGTGCAACCCTATTTTCCTTGTAAGATTTCTTTTTTTTTTAAACTAATATAGTATTATATTAGTTTCATATATACAACATAATAATTTGATTTTTGTATATATTGTGAAACAATCACAATAAGCCTAGTTAATATCTGTCACCTTACAGAGTTAGAGATTATTTTCTCTTGTTCTGAGACCTTTTAAGATCTACTCTTTTAACAACTTTTGAATATGCAATACAGTATTATTGATTATAGTTGCTTTGCTACACATTATCCCCCCATGACTTATTGAGGTTATAAGTGGAAGTTTGTATCTTTTGATTCCCTTTACATCATTTCATACACCCTGCATTCCCAGCCTTTGGCAACCACCAGTCTGTTCTCTATATTTTTGAGCTTGGTTTTCTTTCTTTTTTTTTTTTTTTCCCTTTCTTTTTGGTTTCCACATATAAGTGAAATCATATGGTATTTCTTTTTCTCTGTCTGACTTATTTTACTTAGCATAGTACCCTCAATAACATCCATGTTGTGGCAGATGGCAAGATTTCATTCTTTTTTTATGACTAAATGATACTCCATTGTCTGTGTTTTCTTTCTTTCTTTCTTTCTTTCTTTCTTTCTTTCTTTCTTTCTTTCCTTCTTTCTCTCTCTCTCTCTCTCTCTCTCTCTCTCTCTCTGTCTAAAATCACATTTTCTTTATCCGTTCCTCCATTGATGGACACTTAGGTTGTTTCTATATATTGTGTCTTGTAATTAATACTGCAGTGAATATGGGGGTGCAGATATCTTTTTGAGTTAGTGTTTTTGGTTTCTTTGGAGAAATTCCCCAAAGTCGAAATGCTGCATCATGTAAAATGTAAAAATAGTAGCTCTATTTTTAATTTTTTGAGGACTCTCCATACTGTCCCCACAGCGGCTGCACCAGTTTACATTCTTACCAATAGTGCACGAGGACTCCCTTTTCTCCACATTCTCGCCAGCATTTTTATTTCTTGTCCTTTTGATAATAGCCATTCTGACAGGTATGAGGTGGTATCCCATTGTGGCTTTGATTTGTATTTCCCTGATGATGAGTGATGCTGAGCATCTTTTCATGTACCTGTTGGCCATCTGGATGCCTTCTTTGGGGAAGTGTCTATTCAGATCTGCTGCCCATTTTTTAAATTGCATTGTTTTTGTTTTCTTTTGTTATTGGGTTATATAAGTTCTTTATGTACTTTGGATATTAACTTCTTATAAAATACATGATTTGCAAATATTTTCTCCCATTCAGCAGATTGCCTTTTTATTTTGTTGATAGTTTCCTTTGTTGTACAAAGGTTTTTTTTTTTTTTTTTTTTTTTTTTTTTTTTTTTTTTTTTTAGCTTGGTGTAGTTCCACTTGTTTATTTTTGTTTTTGTCGCCTTTGTTTTTAGTGTCAAATCTGATACATCACGACCAGGACCGATTTCAAGGAGCTGACTGCCTGGGTTTTATGGTTTCAAGTCTTATATTCAAGTCTTTTATCCATCCATAAGATTCCTTTTTTAACTTCAGTGTTTTATACTTTTGTCCTTAATCCTAAAGGCAATGTATGTTCATTGTAGAAATGCACAGAGAGGCATTAGGAAAAAGAAAAAAAAAGGAGACCTCACACCTACTAGGATGCCTACTATAAAAAAAAAAAACAAACAGAAAATAACCAGTGTTGGCTAAGCTTTGAAGATTTGGAATCCTTGTACACTGTTGATGGAAATATAAAATGATGCAGTCACTGTGGAAAAAAGTATTTGTGGTTCCTCAAAAAAAAAAAAATCAAAAATTGGACTGCCATACGATTCAGCAATTCCACTTCTGGAGACCCATGTTCATAGCAGCATAAAAGGCAAAAGGTGGAAGCCGCCCACATGTTGATTGACAGATGAGTGAGTGAACACAATGTGGTCTGTACATGCAGTGGAGAACCACGCAGCCTTATAAAGGAAGGACATTCTAAAGCATGCTACAACGTGGATGAGCCTGGAGGATGTTACGCCAAGTGAAAGGGGCCAGACACAAAAGGACAAATACCATATGATTCTACTTTATGAAGTACCCAGAATAGTCAAAGTCATAAAGACAGAAGTAGAATGGTGGTTACCAGAGGCTTTAGGAAGGAGAGCAGTGCGGGCAATGGGGCGTTGTTTAATGGGTACCAAGTTTCAGTTTTGCAAGATGAAAGCATTCTGCACAACAATGTGAATGTACTTAATACTACTGACCTGTACACTTAAAAATGGTTAAGATGGTTAAGTTCTATGTTAGGACTATTTTACCACACAGGAAAAAAAAGAAAACAAAAGGAAAAAGAAATTGCTCCAAATCCTCCCTCCTGGAGATGACCCCCCATTATCTTCAGGTACATTTTCCTCCCAGACACATTCTCCACCGTGGTGCTTGTGTTTGTCATTGGGGCAGCTAGTAATTTTCCTCTAAGGGTTGGTAAGTGGGAGTCCCCTGAGAAGTGCCCAGCCTGGCCTTTTTTGCTTGAGGTGCTGTCCACACTGACAGCAGAGCAGACAAGACAACTGTCCCTCTGCTGGCGGAGTCTGATTTGATGGTATCTGTTCTGAGTGTGAAATTTTTTTTATTAAAAAATTTTTTTAGGGGCGCCTGGGTGGCGCAGTCGGTTGGGCGTCCGACTTCAGCCAGGTCATGATCTCGCGGTCCGTGAGTTTGAGCCCCGCGTCGGGCTCTGGGCTGATGGCTCGGAGCCTGGAGCCTGTTTCCGATTCTGTGTCTCCCTCTCTCTCTGCCCCTCCCCCGTTCATGCTCTGTCTCTCTCTGTCCCAAAAATAAATAAACGTTGAAAAAAAAAAAATTAAAAAAAAAAAAATTTTTTTTAATGTTTATTTATTTTTGAGAGACAGAGAGAGACAGAGCAGGAGCAGAGCAGGGTCAGAGAGAGAAGGAGACACAGAATCCAAAACAGGCTCCGGGCTCTGAGCTGTCAGCACAGAGCCTGATGTGGGGCTCGAACCCACGAACCATGAGATCACGACTTGAGCCGAAGTCAGATGCTCAACTGACTGAGCCACCCAGGCGCCTCTGGATTTTTGATTTTAACACACGAGTGGCTCTGGTGTCTTAGGCAAGTCATTGTCCCTGGGCCTCAGTTTTCACTGTGTAACATGTTCTCAGATTCAGTGATTTCAAGAGATAGCCATTTCTTCAGTCAGATTCTTTATCATTTGTGCCTGATAAAGAACCCAGTGGTAAATCATTCAAGGTAAATGGGCAGTTCTGGTTCTATTATAAATCACAAGATTGAAATCTGACTGATGTGTCCCCAAAACATTAATATTGACTTCGATGAGATGGCATATTTGAGAATTACAATCTGAGGACAGAGGCCCTTTTGGAAATATCATCAAACTTGTCATTAAAAAAAAAGTCTCAGAAATAGTATTTTGTGACTCTGCTATTACTTCGAAGGAAATAGCCACATCACTATTGAGGTTTTAGTTTTAATTTTGGGGGTGGAGGCCAGGTTGAAAACATCTTAGATTATAGACTGTAAGTGGTGTGCCATGATAGGCTGGCTTGGTTGAGGTTAGGCATAAAAAGAAACATCTCATTAAAGAGGAGGTCACACAAATCAACCTACTTTGATGCTTTTCTTTGACTTGCCCCAGAAGACAACCCCAGGGTGAGAATGTTCATCTGGGCTCTGTTCCATGGAGCATTTCAGCCACGAGAAGTGGGAGGAGATGCCCAGAGCTTCTGTGGCAAAGGAGCGAGTGTCTGAAAGGATGATCCCCACATCCCAATGATTTCTGAAATAAAATCCTCCCCACCCCCAAATCGTAAACAACCAGCACATCAGAACGTACTGAATAGTCTTAGGTTACATAACATCAATTAGATCATGCTACAGGGGCCATGTATTACATTTTAACTCGTCACAGATACATTACGTTAGCACTTCACAGATCCACAGGGTCCCAGGCAGCTTTGGGGTATTATTGAGTGAATTGGTGATTGTGTAGGACTTGACGAAGCCCAGACAAAAATACTTCTTTAGATTTTTCCGTATTGTCGTTACACTCTTATTAGGGGGTGCAGACATCCTGCAAATATTTCTTACAGAATAAGCTAAAAATTTAGACAGTGGTTATTGTATCGGTTGTACTGAATGGTTGATTTATGGCTGTGAACCAGATACGACAGATTTTTAAAACTCCGGGAACCTTTACATTTTCCAGTGACAGGCAGTGCAAGCACTATATTTTTAATTGGTCCCTTCTTTTAAGTCAGGAGCTGAAATGTTATCATGCAAATCTCTCCTGAGTTGCATGGAAACTAATAAAATCACAAAGGTTTCTATTTGTACGCTATGAACACAGACTGTAATGAAGCCGAAACAGCGATCTCTAGGGGATGATGCTATTTAAATGCTAGGCAGGGCTTTGAAACGATTCTAATGGTGAAGAGAGAAACCAGCAAGGGAGTGGGTCCCGTTCTTTCCTCCCCACCTCTCAGTGCCTGTTCACCCACGCTCCTCTTTACTTCCTGACCTCAGAAAGAATTAACTTAGAACAAAGACCTCTAATCTCTAGTACATCCTGTCTGTTACCTGTTGTAGCAAACAGCAGTGAATTCTCAGACATTCTCTCTTAGCCACTTTCTCTTCCTCCTTAGTCATTGCATTGATCCTACACTTAGTGGTGCTTTTGTTTTGGTAAGTCTATGTGAACTGGAGTAATTGACTTCTTAGGGGAAAAAAAAATGGTAACAAACTTTTTTTTTTTTTTTTGAGTAGTTACTATGCATCAAGCACTGTCTTAAGCTCCTTATGTTTATTATGTTATTTAACTTTGAAAACACTCCTATGGGGGCACTCAGTTGGTTGAATGCCTGACTCTTGAATTCTGGTCAGGTCATGGTCTCATGGTTTGTGAGATCGAGTCCTGTTGTTGGGCTCTGCACTGAGCATGGAGCCTACTTGGGATTCTCTCTCCCCCACCCTCTCCCTCTCCCTCTCCCTCTCCCTCTCCCTCTCCCTCTCCCTCTCCCTCTCCCTCTGCTCCTCCCTGCCTCATGCTCTTGTGCTGATTCTCTCTCAAAATAAACTTAAAAAAACAGTCGTATGGAGTAAGCACGTTTATAATCCCCGTTTTGTACATCAGAACAGTGAAGCATAGAGAATATGTGTGAATTTGGATAATAGATTTTGAGTCCTTACTATGTGTCTGATGGTTTCTAAGCCCTGCGGGCATTATCTTATTTTAATCCTCACAACACCCCAGTGAAGTAGGTGGTGTTATCAGATTAGGAAACTGAGGCATGGAAAGTAGAGTAATTTTCCCTGGGTCACACAGTAGTGAGGGGCCAAGCCAGGTGTAAGTCCTGGTGGGCAGGCAGTGGACCTTGCACATCTGACCCTTGCACTGTCCACATGCAGGTGTACCACCTGTAGTGGTAGATTGGCTCTGCTTAGCTCATCTGTGCCACAGAGTGAGGGAAAACATTAGGGCATAGATAGATAGGACTGAAGAGAAGGGTTGGTGTGTGGAGACTCATGTACCATCCCTAGATGAGGTGTGAGACCCCTTGCACAAATTCCAAGAATTCTGTACTATGACTAGAAATGAACCTTAAAGATTATCTAGTCCTTCTAATCTTTCTAACTCTTGCTTTTCTTTGCTGGAACAAAGTCAGGTATGCTGTGTGCAGTTGTACAGGTTGCTCACTGCACAACTCTAGGGCTGCTATGAGATTCATATCAGATAATACATAATTAGACTTTTAACTATGGCCCATGTGCCATACATCTCTCTATGTTGGGGGGTATTTGGAGGCACAGAATAAATATGGGGCATTTTTCTGAGTATCAGTCTTCCTTTAAGTTTTGAATAAAACCACTTTTTTTTTTTTTTTTTTTTTTTTTCCCCTGAGGTAGGCTCCACAACCAATGTTGAGCTGGTGCAGGGCTTGATCTCACAACTGTGAGATCATGACCTGAGCTGAAATCAAGAATCAGACACTTAACTGACTGGTCCACCCAGGTGCCCCCAAAACCACTATTTTTAATATTTACACATACATGGGAGATATCAGGACTAGGATGCAGAATTCAGGCATATTTTTAAAAGCTCGAGGTGTGTGTGGCGTGTGTGTATTTGTGCGTGCATGTGCAGGAGGGCACGGAGGGTGGAAGAGTCTGACACCCGCAGTAAAGCCTGATCATTAGACTATGAACCTGAGCGTCGTGATGTGGAATGAGTCCCTATTCTTCCCACATACAGTTTGCTCATATCTCAAACTCTGAAACTGTGTTATTAAAAGAATGGGACTTCTATGAAAAGCACGTAACTATATCTGAATTCCCTGATCTGTTATAAATAAAGTGCATTTCAGATGTCGGTGGGGCAGAGAATTTAATCTGTGCACTCAGAAGAAGGTAGTGCTAACTCATTCAGTGGTTATGAATCTTCCCTTGCCTTAGAAAGATCGATTCCTTGCCGCTCTCCACCTCCAAAGCCTGGAAATACATTATTGTATCACAACATGGATTTCTTTCTAGACCATGGGGTATTGTGGCCTTGCGTCTGCCAGACCCTGTGCACGATATCTGGAAGCAGGAGACGAGCTGGTCAGTCTGTGAATCTTTATTATCCTGGCTATCCTCTTCCCAGGGATACAGATTTGCATAAGGCATTGTTTCCTCTCGGGCAACGCCAATAGCCACGTTGTGTGATTCCAGGGCCGCCATCCACATCATAAGTGTGAACAATGCCCCTGGAATTGTGCAGTGTGCGCCTCACATGTCCATACATGTGACTTTTCTAAGTGTCTAGCTGGGCTGGTATACACTTACATAAGAAATGAAGAACAGGGTAAGGCCCATAATTCTTAATGGCCAAATAAGTAAGAGAAACATTAAGAGCTTGAGATCCAGAAAAGGTGGAGAACACTGATGATTGGTCAGAGAGGAGGTGGCCAGACAGGGACCACTGGGGGGATGTGGGGGTGTGAAGGTGAACCCAGCCTTCCGATCCCTAGGCCCAGCTCCCGGGACAGGCTGTTGCCATGACTTCTGACGACGGTGCAGCTCCTGACGTGATGTAGGAAGGCTCCCAGGCCCCCACGTTCGTTCTCAGCACGAGCCTTTGAGAAGAGTGAATGCTTGGGTGCCAGCCCGTGTGTGCCCCTAGGGCCTGTGCACGAGGAATAACAGGACCCAGAGGATGTGGAAAAGGCCTCTCCAGTGCCAGCTGTGCTATTTTTAGCTCCCTCCCACGGCCCCTGCTGTCCCCAGGTGTTTGTCAGCAGAGCATCCGCACCTATATGGAAAATGGCAGTCGGAGCCCAGGCTGGCCCGGTAGGCCGCGGCAGTCTTGCTCCTGGGCCCAGGCGGCCAGGCCGGATCTCTGGGGCTGGCAGGCTGCTGTGAGGGTGGTTGCATAACTGGCCTTTCTGCCGGTCGTGGTGCCTGCTGGTTCTGGGTGAGGAGGTCGGGCCAGAGTAAACAGGTCTACACTCCATTGCCCCTCCCTGAGCACTGGTGCACTGGACAGGCTCACGGGCCTGGTGATGAGCTGGCATAGTCAGTGGCTGCTTTGGCTCTGGAGAGCTGCCTGACCCTTGCCACCGAGTGCCCAGGGCTGAGCGGCATGCCTGGACTGGGAAGTGTGCAGACGGCCTGGTCTGGTCCAAGGGCGGTCCAGGTGTGGTGGAAGGCTGGGTGTGACCTCAGGGATGGCCCACTCCTTCCCTTTTAACTCTCCACGTTGCCTCCCCCATGCTTCGAGGCGCGCGGTGCACTTGCCGGCTGTGTCAGCTTCCTGCCAAGCCTTCCTCGCTCAGCGAGCCAGGCCTCGCTCTGCCTCTGACACTCTCCGCCGTTTGTCCTCCCTGTCCTGTGTGACCACCACCCATCTGATGTTTCTTGTGGATGGGGCTGGGGGTTCTCCTTTTTCGACCTCCTGTGCCTCTTCTGGGCGGTCCTGGATTGTGGGCGGTGAGCGTTGGCCCATCAGTAATGGTGTGGTGGCTTGTCCTCTAGCAAGGTCCTTGACAAACCAAGGCTCCTGGTATTCATGTTCTTGGGTGTTCCCTTGCTTTGAATCTGGACCGTGACTTGCTCATCACCAGTAGAATGAGGTGGGGATGACTATGACTTCTGAGATTAGGTCAGAAGAACCCTTCCAGCTTCCCTCTTGGTCCCTCGGAACACTGGCTTTTGAGAAGGCAGCCATCGGGTATAAGACATCTGATTGTCCTGAGACCACCGTGCTGTGAGGAGTCCGGGCCACAAGGAGAGGCCTGAAGGCTGAGATGCTACATGGAGGTGGGGACGGGATGGAGAGACAGACTCTCCAAGGAGCACCAAGGCACCAGATGTGGTGGGAAGAATCCGTCCTGGAAATGGGTAGTTGAACCCCAACTGACATAATCAGAGATGAACCAGCTAGCTCATTCCTCCCTGAATTCCTGACTTAAAAAATTATAAACAAAATAAAACAATTGTTTTAAACCACTACATGTTGAAGTGATTTGTTATGCAGCAATAACTAGAACAAATAGCGACCATTTAGGGTGGTCCTTCTGCGAGATCCAGTTCATAGTGCTTTCTCTGGGTTCCTCTTAGCCTCTCTTCCCCAGCCTCTGCTGGCCAGCCACACAGGACTTCCTGCATGTCAAGGATGACCTCCGCTCCGCCTGGAATTCTCTTTCCTTGTCCCTCCTCTCCTGTTCCATTTATCTGGCACCTGTTATCCAGAGATGTGCTGGTAAGTGTTTAATCTCTAGGAAGAAACCCCTGTTTGTAGCATTTGTCCATTCCTGTGGTGTAAATACACCCACCGTGGCCGTTTTCAAGATACCAGCGTGATGTCGCAGGACACGGAGGCAGGCGTCGTCGCCCCCATTTTGCAGGTGTGAAACTGAAGCTCAGAGGGTTTTCCTTTCCTAGAAGTCGTGGCAGGCATGGGTCCTGGGGTCCTGGCCTCAAAGACCATGCTGTTTCCAGTGCCCTATGCTGTTCTCGTGAAGAGCCTGTGCTTGACCCTGAGCCCAGGTAGCATTGCTGCTGGGCTGTCTGGTGTCTTTTAGACTAGTGGTCCTTCCACTACTTGTCGTGAGCTGCTGCTCGCTTTTCCTCATGCTTACCACGCCAAACCAGTCACAGCCGCCAATTTCTCTCTTCAGCCATATTATCACATCTAGACTCTGTGATGCAGGCAGTGGTCATGGAAGCAGTGAGCTAACAGGGACCTGGGAGTCCACCTTGGGGGCTTGGTTACTTGTGTGCATTTGTCAGGCGAGGCCAGCTATGGGGTGTGTGGGGTGGGAAGAGGTGGGGGCTTGTTTCACACAGTCGTTCAGAGACCTTGGCTCCTTGCACCCGTGGATGGCCCTGCCGTCTTCTAGGGCACTCTGACAGTCTCTGCTGAATCCCCTGTATCCAACTGACAGCTGGGGAGTGAGAAGTGAGGATCCTGAGGTGTGGCTTTGTGGGAGCAGTCCTGGAAGCCGTTCACATCACTTCTGCCCACATAGTCCGTTGACCAGAACTCAGTCACATGGTACCCTAACACCTTACCAGCGAGAGATCCTGAGAATTGCAGCAGGGCACCCAGGAGGAGTGGGAAGTAGATCTGGAGAATATCCAGACCGCAGAAGGGGCTCCAGAGTGCCGTGCTGGGGGGGAACTGGGGCAAGGGCTTCTAGAACTTACTAATCACACTGGATGTTTCCTGGTGCTGCTAAGGGTCACGAATGGTGTTAAGCACGCCACATGCTTTATGTCACTTATTCCTCTCAAAAAGCCCATGTTGTGGGTATTATCCCATCCCCCTCATCCCCGTTTTATAGGTGAGCAAACACCGAGCCGTGCAGTGGTTACGGCACTTGGCCGAGGGGTGTCACTGAAGAAGTGGCAGGGCTCCATTCCAACCCAGGGATTTCTGGCTCCAGAAAACCTTCTTGTCCCTGCCATCAGCTTGCGAGCCACTCTCCTTCTTACACACTAGAGCAGAGGAGCCAAGGGGCTAGAGTGCCCCATCTCTCCCCCTTCCAAAGAGGACAGAGAGCTCAAAGGCATCTTGGCTGTTGCCAGATGAAGTTATACCTTATTCTCTGCCGTGGTGACGTGGAGCATTGACAGCGGTGGCCTGTGCTCTGCCCTGTGACCCGGAAGCACCGTCTGCCCCTCAGTTCTCTTCCACTTGGAGTATTACTCTGAGTGGCTCTGTGCCTGGGACATCCAGAGTGTAATGGAGGCAGAGGCTGGTTCCCAGGTCCCTCATCGTCCCCCCCCTGCAGTGAAGTGCTTCACCCTTGGAAATGTCTCTTCCCTTTAGCCCATTCCACACAGTTCAGATTTCGTGTTTTAGCAGAGTGAGTTCAAGTTCAAGAGTTCACTGCCAAGACAACAGGGGATCGGACGTGAGTAATAAGGAGAGTAATGTGGCTGCTTTTCTCAAACCCAGTGGACCAGAGTGTACATGTCCACAGGAGCATCTCTCATTCCACTAAGTGCAATGTTGTCGTCAACATCATGCCCTCTGGAGCCAGACTGCTTGGCCTCAAATCATAGTTCTGCCACTTGATGACTTTTAGACCTTTGGTAAGTTCCTGAATCTCTCCGCACCTCAGTTTACTCGCCTGGAAAGTGGGACTAATCATAGTAACCACTTTGTGGATTTGTTAGGAGGATATGATATGTGTTAATTGCTTACAGTAGCACCTGCTATGTGACAGGTGCCATATAAGCGTTCATTGTGATTGTTACTTCGCTTTGGTTACCTTTGGAGGCTGTTTTCCTAGCATGGACCAGGACAGTAGCTTATGCAGTCACTCTGTCTTCCGTAGTTCTCCACTCTAGGGGACCCAGCTTCCAGAGGGATAGCTGGCATGTCGGGCCACCTGCTAGAATGTAGCCTTCCTGAAGTCTGGCACTGTATGTCCATCTTTGCATCCATAGTATTTGGGGCACTGGAAGGCTTCTGCAAAAGTTGCCTGAGATATTGTCCCCATGCTGAGAACTCCAAGACAGGCAACTTTTTATGTTTATCCCTGTTTCCTTAGCAACCTGCAACACTGTCCAGCATCACAAAATGCTTTTTGAATAAATGCAGGACTGGAAGAACAAACGGTTTCATTCTTACTTGGAAAATGAGGGTCTGTCTTTGGCAACAGGCTTGTTGATAGCATCCGTGCATTCTTTTGAATGTTACTGGGGTGACATCTCTTGGCATTTGAAAGTCAATATGATTTTAGGAAGCTGAGGTAGTTTGCAGGCGAGTATAATGAATAAGAGAGGACGCCAATGTGGATAATGTATTTCTGGTCCCCCAAATGTGTAATTATGTTGTACTGAATCTCAAAGTTCTGGGTGGCATGTAATTGACCTCTGTAGGTGACTTCCAAAGAAAAGTTCCAAAAATGCCTCGAGTTTTGGCAGCATTGGAGTAAATGTGTGATCCCTCCTCCCCTCTCCCCACCCCAGAGGGGCAATACTCACGCTGCATGTTAACTTTCCTCTCTTAAATTTAGGCTTGTGAGCGTTATAGCCTAGCCTTGGAGTAGGACAAAGCCAGGCTTGAATTCCCGCATTACTTTGCACTAGTTTGGTGGGTTTGGACAGTTCACTTAACCTTGCCAGGCTCACTTTCTTCATCGGTAAAATATGAATACTAAAAATATCTGCTTCATAGAATTTTTGTGTGAGTAAAATAAGGTGGTCATTATGAGCACCTAGCACCTCCTAGATGCCCAATAGATGCCTTCTGTTCAGTTGGGGTTGAGTTATTTTTGACCTCTCTCCTCCATCAATAGCCACAGTGAGGATGCTACTGAGGTAGGAGGCAGGGATTCCTTGAGGGAACATGGTAGCCAGGGGCCAGCGGAGTACCAAGATGGTATCTCAATGGTGAGGTGGTGACATTTCCTTTGGATACTACATATGATGGTAGAGCTTAGGGTGGAAGAAAGGTTATTTTCCCACAATCACTGAGTTAAGCAAATATTTTTATCATTAGCAAGTTGTTCCACATTGGGCCAGGCTGTGAAGAGGATCCCAGGGACATTAGTCATGGTGGGACTTCCTTGGGGGAGCCCCCAGTTGAGTTGGGACTGGGCGAGGGGCAGACATGGGTGTTCTTTCCTCTGCTTGCCGGGTGACATGGAGGGGTATGGGATATGGGGCACGAAGATCTGGGCTTAGCTCTCACTAAGTAAGTGGTCCTGGGCAAGTGGTCTACCCTCCCCAAGCCTCAGCTTTCCTTGCCTGTGGGATGCAGACCACAGAGAAAGTTCTACCTAGCACATGAGAGATACTCAGTATATAAAGGCCACCATTTTTTTTTTTTTTACAGAGCGAGGTGGAATTATACTATTTAGCAGAAGTAGATCTATTCAAGTCTTCCGTTGAGCCCTCCTTATACGAAGTACTATGTTAGGTAGAGGGTAGAGATGAGCTCTGGAGGATTCCACATTGCTTCACTTGCCCAGCTCTCTGGCTAGAGTGTCAGCTCCTAATAACGGATCCTTTAGGCCTGGGCAAACTGTGGGCCTCATGGTAATCCTCTGTATCCCCAGAACCAAGCATGCGGCATGACGCAAGAGAGCCACCTGGTAGACATTGGTGAATGAGTGAACAGATGGGCGTTAAACTCTTGCTGATGAGCTGACTAATATTCCACACTGGCTAAAATTGTATTTTGGGCACTGAATCTCTTTCTTGTCTGTGGCTTCTTGAGCACTGAGGGTATTTAATTATCTCTGGAAGCTGGGATGGAGCCTTCCAGGCCACCTTCCCCAGGCCCTGAGCAGACAGGACGCCCATCCAGTCTGGGCGGTGGCAGGGTGTGGGTGCCTGCAAAGGTAGCCTCTCCCTGCTCTGTTTGCCAGCGGCTTGGCCAGCTTCCCCTAAAGAAAGGGCATTTTGTATGCTTTGTTTGTGTAAGTGTTGGACAGCAGCTTCCCACCTGCAGACAGTCTTTGCCTGTGTTTGATAAAATGACAGATTTGTGCTTTTCTTCTGCCCGCTTTCCCCCGTCCATCTCTTTCTTTCATTCCCTGTGGGAAGGGGACTCTGTCGGGCCAGCCACCAGCCATCAAGAGAGGAGCCAAGTCCCTCATCCCACAGTGCTGAACCGAATTGCAGCAAATTGGGTGGAGGAGGCAATTTTAGCTCAAATGCAAACATCCTGTCAAAGAACAGAACGGTTATAGTTTTTGCTGCACACAGGGAATAACAGCACAGAGGTGAATCTCGGCATCTGTTTATTGCTAATTAACCCCTTGGTGCACACTTGCGTTCCGTGTGAACCGGCCTGCAGCCTGGACGACCTCCTCTGAGGAAGGCCCCTTGGCAGCCAAACTCACTTGGCCAAGGTATCTTCATGGGCTTCTTGTTTTACATGCTACCCCCTTTGGCTCTGACTTCAGACAAAAGCATTGTTTTGGGACCAGATAGCTTTGAGTTGTTTAACAAGGCACAGGGTGTATTGGAAAGAGGCACAGAGTACCCCCAAGGGTGGGGCTGGTCAGTTCCAGTGAACCAGAATTTATTGGGATCCTGGAAGTTTTAAACCTTGTACTGTGATGGGGCTGGGGGGAGGTTGGGGCAGAAGGGCTGCCATTTACTGAGAGCTTAGAATGTGTCTGCAGTGTGTCATATTTCTGAGCTGGCCACTTTGCGTTGCAGCTGGTAAAATTCTCACAGCAGCCCTGAAGGGCAGGTGTTTGGGAGGAGAGACCCAGAGAGGTTAAGTAACTGCCCCAGGGTCACATAGGCAGCCCAGGCGGTAGAAGACACAGAGTTTGAGAACTTACAGTCCTATCGTATGGGCAGAAGTCCCAGGTTGTAACTTAATTCCTGCAATAAACAATAATTAGGCACCTATTGTATACCTGGGCACAGGGCAGGGGATCCAGAAATAAGTCAGCCTCTGCTTTGTCTTCTGGGATGGTCTCTAGAGAACTCCTTGAAGGATAAGAAGAAATCTGCCAGTCTTTGGACTTTCAATTTCTAAACTGAGGTCTAAATACATATAGGGCATACACAGAACTTAGTGTAGAGGTTGGTGTTTTTTTTTTTTTTTTTTACATATGTATGCACCTTTCTAACCACCAGTCCTTGGAGGCAGGAACCCCACATTACGTTCTGTGTTCAGGCAGAGCGATGAGATACAGACCTTGGGCGCTCTGAGGGATTCAGAGGAAATGGAGCTCAATGCACCCGCACAAATTTGGTTTCTATCATAAGGGGAAGGAAGATGAATATTCATGTATCTTGATCTCTTTTTGCATCATTACATCTTGCTTTCTCTGGATTTGAGGCTCCCCACCTGCCCCTGGGTTCTGTGGAATAAGTGTTTTATGCATCACATCTCTACTGCATTGGGAAGAAAAGAAACTGGGGGAAGAGGAACTGACTGAATCCTTGAGTAGTTTAGCCAGCTTGCTGTGCATGACCGGGAATGGGTCTGGGTCTCTGGCCATGTACGTGGAATATGGACATGAACTTTGGCATTTGTAGGAGCGAGGCAAGGCCTGGGGCTGGGCTCTGGTGTGCTGTTTAGTCTGTACGTTCTTGGATGGCGGAGGGAGTGTGTTTGGATCTGCGTAGGCCCCTGTGTGGGAGCAGAGGGGGCCAGGAGACACTAGAAAGCCACCAAGACTGTCATCTCTTTTTCCCTCAAACTCTTTAAGCTTTCACTTTGAATTGCTTAAATCATATAAGGAGGCAAATACAGGCTTTACTGTCTTGTGGCCCTGGCTCTTGCCTTCCAGATTAGGTTATAAACTCCTCTGTCAGCTTATAACCATGGTGCCTTGTTCTTACACCTTCCTCTTGCCTACCTTGTCTTGTCTGAGCACACAGTAAACCACCTCATGAATAATTGTTGTGTGCATTGATTTTAGGGTCTTTGAGGGAGTTGTCTATGGCTTGCCATCAACAGGGATGTGGAATTGAATTATAAGGTTATAAGCCGGTATCTGCTTATAAGCTGGTAGTGTTCATCTTTAGACATCAGGATGAATAGCATTGACCTTGGTGAATAGCATAGGAGAAGTTTGGAAAAAAAGTCACAATAGCTCACACGTTTAGGGAACCATGTGCCAGGCCCAGAGGGAAGGACTTTATGTAACTGAATGAGTTGTGATGCTTTTGATAGTAAGTGGAAGGAATCCTGACTTTAACTATCTTAAACATGAAAGGGACTTCATTAGTTCATGTAACTGAAAGGGTGGGTGACTTCAGGTGATGCTTGATCCAGTGGCTCAGTGTCTCCAAGGACTCAGTTTCTTTCTGCCTCTCCGGTCTACTTTCCTTACAGGTGGCCTCATCCTGAGGCTGCATTGCCTCTGGGTTCCCAGATGGCTTCCACAGTTTTGGAGGGCACGTGCTCTTATGTTCACACCTGCAGGAAATAGAACACCTTTGTCCCAGAATTCCTTGCACTGGTCCTGAGGGTCACTCTCACTGGTCAGGCTAAGGCAAGGCTGTGTGGTCAGTGTCCCTAGAACCTTGATGACCTCTAAATGGAAAACAGGGTCTGCTAGGAAGGGAGAAGACAGACATTGGGAAAGCAGTCAACCAAAGTTTTCTACAAGTGATGGTCGAATTTCATCCTTACAACACCTTTTTGAGGCTGGCACAGTTATTACCCCCATCTACACATAGGGAAACCAATGTACAGAGAGACCAAGGAATTTGCTTGAGTCCATACAGCCCGTGGCTCAAGCCAGGAATGAGGCTGGGCAGTCTGACTCCAGAACCTGCAGTTCTGACCACTCCATTGCATTATTCCATGGGTCTTCTCTTTTTTTAGTTGAGATAAAATGTATCCTTTTAGGGCGTACAATTCAGTAGTTTTTAGTATATTCACAAAGTTGTGCAACCGTCACCACTATTTGATCTCAGAACATTTTCATCACCCTAAAAGGAAGCCCTGTACCCATTCAACAGGCACTCCCCCATCCCCTCCTCCCTCTACGTCATCTACTTTGTAGCTCTGTGGGTGTGTCTAATCTGGGCATTTCATATACATGGAATCACAGAATGTGTGGCCGTTTGTGTCTGGCTTTTTTCACTTAGCCAGTGAGTTGTTTTTGACTGGGACCTGCTGTGCTTGACCTTAAGGATTCTCCATTCCCATCTTTTCTGTCTTGAAGTGGATGGGGCTGTTGGCCGGGGAAGAAAGAGATTCTGTGCTAGTGAGAGGCTCTCACTCTGCAGGTGGGCTCTTTTGGGGGAGCCACCAGACTAGGGTTTTGTGAGGACAGTAGTGGGCCTTTGTATCCCTGCGTCTCCTGGATATGCACAGTGAGGGTTCATTCTGCATTCTTGAGCACCCCCATGTGCCAGGCACTGTGTGAAGCCCACCCAAGGAGAACAGCAAGGAAAAGGGCTGGGGAGGTGGGGAGCAGGGTGGGGGGGTGGGTCAGATAATCAACAATCAGTCAATAAATGAATGAGATCATTTCTATGGCACAGTGGAGAAAACAGAAGAGGGCGATGGGGTTGAGGGTGTTTGAGGGGCCCCCTTAGTTGGTGACAGGGAAGGCCTTTCTGAGGAGGCACTCACTGAGCTGTGACCTGCCTTAGGGGAGAGGTGGCCATGCAGGATTGGGGCAGCGTGCCCTAGGTCCAAGGGGTTGGGGCCTAGCCCAAGGGTGGGGACGTGGGTGGCAGTCAGGCTAATTGGAAATGATGGTGACTGCCACCTCATTTCTGCTTTTCCTGAATGGTTCCTCCCTCTTTGGGACCTTTTCCCTGCAGCTTCTGCCCTGGAAGGGTTTGATCACTGTCTAAAGGTCATGGCGACATTCATCCTTGGAAGGCTTTGGAATCTGGGGCTTTAAGCCCCTTCTGTGTCACTGAAACTTGAGCCCAGACTTCCTCCTGTTTCCGACTCAGGCCTGAGAGTGCTGATCACCTGTCTTTTTTTTCCTTTTTTTAAACAATTTTGATTATTCAAAGACCTTCATGCTCTTTTTAAACGTCGTATCCGCCAAATTTCAGGGACCATAGACCTAGTCCAGATGGACGCTGTCACTTGCGGACGGGAGCCTGGTAGGCTAGTGTTTGTTGAGTCTGCTCTGGTGAGAGTGCAGGTAGGTAGGAAGACAGATCATTGCCCCCTTGGACGCACATGTGCACACGCGTGTGCGTACACGGGAGTCCAGAGTGTGATGATAGTCCGCGGAAGAGGGCAGGGCTCGCGGAAGGCTTCTCTGCAGAAGGAAAGCCTGAAGGAGAGCAGTATTAGTCAGGCCTGGGCGGGTGAGGGGTGTGCCCGAGGGCCCAGTGCCGTGAAGCCTCTGTGGCCCCAGCAAAGCTGCTTGGAGGCAGTGGACTGGAAGGGAAAGGGACGGGGAGACTCTGAGAGGCAGATGGCAATGTACTCCAGGCCCTGGGGCCCCAGGAGGAAAGATGGAAGAGGAGGAGAGAGTAACTAGAAGCTCTAGGAGGCCAGGCATATGTCTGTTTTGTTCATTTCTTAGCCTGTGGCCAGCATGGTGCTGAGCAAGGAGAGTACGTCCTGACTTCTCAGATGGGGGGAGTGTGTTTCCGTTTCCGATCGCCACTGTGATAGATTACTGCAAACTTTGTGGCTCAGGACACCGGTGATTATTCTCCCACAGCTCTGGGGGCCAGAAATTTATAATTGGTTTCACTGGGGCTAATCTCAAGGCATCCCCTGGGCTGGTTCCTTCTGGAGGCTCTGAGCTGGGGGGGCCTCCTTCCCTTGCCTTTTGTAGCATCCAGTGGCCAGTCATGGTCCTTGTCTTGTGGCCTGTGCCCCATCTTCAGAGCCCATCACTGTGGTCGCTGTTTCCACCACCATATCTCCTACGTTCTCATCTGCAGTCAGATCTCCCTCTGCCTCCCTCTTCTCCGGACCCTTGTGTTCACATCTAGGGATAATCCAGGACACTTACCCCATCTCAAAATCTATCGCTTAATGATACCTGTGGGACCCCGTTGGTCACATAAGACATTCTCACGGGTCCTGGGGATTAGGACGTGGACATGGTGGGGCCATGTCCAGTGTGTCCGCCAATCAGCGTGTCCACAAATGGTGTTCTTAAGGGGTATTGAGGGTAGGGGAGTCCATAAGTACATTCAGCAGGGTAGCCGCGGGGAAGGCTGTCCTTTGCTTGGCTGGTGCGACTCTGCAGTACAACCCTTCGTCCTGTGTGGCCACTCCTGATATCCCCCAAGAGTGACATGAGGTTCCTCAGTCTCGCACATTCCACTCACACCCTTCCCTGACTTCCGTTCCTTCCCTAGCTGGCAGCTCCTCTTCTCATCCCAGGTCTGGCATGGCACACGTCCCTCCTGCCCCATCCGCCTAGCTGAGTCAGAACCCCAGGCCTGGCCAGGGTGAGTCACTGTAAGCACACAGTCATGGGGAGGGAGAACAGAGCAAGGCCACTGCCAAGGTGGGGAGAGGATCTCTGGAAGATCCGCTTCCCCTAGAGGTCTTGTAGGGTCTTCCCCATGGTCAAGGTGCCCAAGGTGGCTCTGAACAACCAAGATGGCGCCCTGTAAGGGTTTGTTGGCTGAACGTGGTGAATCCCTGATGGCTCTGCCTGCTTCAGGAAGGGGGTTCCATGTCATCAAGAGAGAGCTAGTGATGGGGCAATACTGCCTGCTTAGCACCCCTTGGGGCTTAGGAAGAAGGGACTGCCAGGTGCAAACATCTTTCTTGACTCTAGGTTGGGGTGCTGTTTTAAAGACCTTTGGGGTTTGGGTGTTTCTCTGGAGGAGGTACTTGTACCTGGCTGACCCATCCCTCCTTCCAATTGGAAGTGGGATGAGGGGCAGGGCTGGGTGACCCTAAGCTTAGAACCAACCTGAACTTTCAGCAGCCTTACCTGCAAAGGGCCTAGGGCACAGGGAGTCAAGAAAGGCCAGGGGATTTGAGGGAGGGTGGAAGGTGGAGTTTGAGGAGAGGATCCAGGTTGCAGCCATTTGTGTGTCTGGGAATATGGTGGCCAAGTGGACACCTCTGTGGATGTGATCCCCGAGAGGTGAGGCGGTATGGTGAGGACTGAAGATTCACTCCCAGTTCTGCCATCTGTAGCTGCATGACCTTGGACAAGTTGTGTAGCTACCATAAACCTCCATTTTCTATAAAAGGGCACTTGCCTCGTGGAGTGTCTGCATCCATGCAGGGACCTAATGTGGGTAAGGTACTTACACGGCACTTAGGAAGCACCTACTAAAGGTGAACTACTCCTGTCATTGTTACCATGTGTTGGCAGCCCGAGGGCCTGCGACATGGCAAACCTTCCCAGAAGCGGGAGTAGGAGATGGTACCCACCCCTGCCCCCAGCCGTGGCTGATATGGGAGGCTGCTTGGGCCTGCTCCCTGAGACACCACTGGGGACTGTCCCAGCAGATATGGGAGGGCGCCCTGGAAGCCCACGTGCCCAGAGTCTGGAGGCTGCTTAGCCGGGAACCCCCAGACCTCCTCTAGCATCTCTGGCAGCCTGTCCCCCGGTCCCTCCAGGAGCAGCTGAGAAAGGGAGGTGGGCAGAACCCATGTTTGGAGATAGACCTGGCCCGGACCCAGTGCGGTCACTTCCTGGTTGTGCAACTTCTCAGAGCCTCGGTTTCCTCGTCTGGAGGACAGGAATCATGCCCAACTTGCTGGGCACTTCTGGTCTTAGGAGAGATGAAGGGTACTATTTACGGAGTCCTTGGCTGCAGGCGGGGTGCCGGCTCTTTCCTGCATTATCTACTTGACCTCCTTCGGGGAGGGCATCCAATGCAGTCCCCGGCAGCTAGTGAGCACTCTGTGAAATGCCTCTTCTGCCAGGTGGCTTCCGAGGATCTTACAATCCTGTGTCCCGGGGCTGCAGCTGGGTGGAGTGCTGGGGAGGGAACATCCCTCTGCGGTTCACAGGGAGCCCAGCAGCTGGCTTCTTTGCTCCGGCCGCGGGGTGTCTGCTGTTACAACTGTGGGTTTTATGGCTGTTCCTGGTGCTCAGCCTTGAGGCTGTTTTATGGGCCACTGTGTTCTTGGAGCCACACCTCAGACACGGTCAGGCCTTGAGATCTCCCAGATCCTCTGTGGGCCACAGTGGCCTGTGATAGGTACCACAAGCTGCCTGTGAAAGGGAGGGGCTAGGGGAGTGCTGGGCTGTGAGGCCAGGACCTGGGGTTTCCGGTGACCCCAAGACCTTCAGAGGAAAGTGTTGGCTTTCTGGTTGTCCACTTCTTTTTTTTTTTTTTTTAATTTTTTAATGTTTATTTATTTTTGAGACACAGAGAGAGAGAGAGACAGAGTGTGAGTGGGGAGGAGCAGAGAGATAGGGAGACACAGAATCTGAAACAGGCTCCAGACCCTGAGCTGTCAGCACAGAGCCCCACTCGGGGCTCGAACCCATGAACCACGAGATCGTGACCTGAGCCCAAGTCGGACGCTTAACCAACTGAGCCAACCGGGCGCCCCAGTCTGGTTGTCCACTTCTGACGAGAGCTGTCTGCTCATCTTTAGGAAGGGAATGACAGCCTGGTTTCTGTGCTGTGGCATAAGAGACTCTCAAAAGACCTGAAGAGGAGAATTTGGTAACTTAAAAATGAATAAATGCCATGCCTTCTGATTGCTTTATTTTGTTTTATTTTTTTCAGTCCTATTTCTTTGTTGTCTGCTGTCCTTGAGGAGAAAGGGTTTTTTTTTTCTTTTTTGTGCCCAGCATGGGCTTCAGAGGAGGCTGCTTCGTGTCAGTGGTTAAAGGTACAGGCTTAGGGTACACAAATGTTGGTTCAAACCCTGTCCTCACTGCTCATCCATTTTGACGGTCACCTGGCTGGAGAAGCACTGCCAGCCTTTGCTTCCAGGGCCCGGAACAGTCCATGTCCTGCCACGTTGAGGCAGCCCTAGACAGGTAGGATCTGCCCTTCCCCCAATGCCAGTGGGTTCCCTGGAGAGATTGTTAGTGGCTCCCCAGTGATGTCCTGCATTTATTGTATGCCTTTTTGCGTCAGGCAGTATTGTAAGAGCTTCACATGAACCCTGTTCATGTGTTTCAGCTAGGAAACATTATTATCCTTGTTCTAGAGGTGGAGAGCTGAGGATCAGTAACTTGTCCAGGGTCCCGCTGCTGCAGGGTAGGGCAGGGATGGGAACGAAAGCAGCCGATGCACAGTCCGCACTCATGACCACCCAGCCTTCTTGCTCCTGAGGCTGCTGTGTCTCTGAGAAACTACGGTTCTGCGTGAGTTTGGGGCAGCCCTGGGGGTGGGAGTGGGGGTCTGTGGAAGGAGCCAGAGGGGACACCTCCTGCCATGTAACAGGAGGGAGTTGGTGTGGGCGCAGGCTGACATATTGCCCCAGCTGTCCCCCTGTTTGCACACTTAAAACAATTTTTTTCAATGTTTATTTATTTTTGAGAACGAGCGAGACAGAGTGTGAGCAGGGGTGGGGCAGAGAGACAGGGAGACACAGAATCTGAGGCAGGCTCCAGCCTCTGAGCTGTCAGCACAGAGCCCGACGCGGGGCTTGAACTCATGGACCGCAAGATCATGACCTGAGCTGAAGTCAGACGCTTAACGGACTGAGCCCCCCGGGCGCCCCTGCCTGCACATTTTTTGTTCCTTCCCCTAAACACCTGCCAGAATACTGGGGGGGGGGGGTGGGGTGGACGTGGGCTGTCCCATTATTGAATGGATCTGTTCCCTTACCCCCACTGACACACATGCCCACACCGTATTCTCTTGAAGGGGTGTAGCACCTGTCCACATGTTCGGTTCTCAAGCCCTGGTGCACATCCTTGAATTGGGACATCAGAAGGAAGTCTGTCCCAGCCTTATTTCTGTCAGTCCTGGACTCCCCCCACCCCCGTGCTATAGCAATCCATGGTGAGGTGGAGGAGAAGGGGAGGCAAGGAAAACTGAAGGAAGCCCAGAGGGAGGCCGGCCCTGTCGGGCCTCCTGAGAACTCTGGCATCACAAATACCAGGGCCCGTAGCTTTATTTTTAGCAGTATGAGGGGCCCTGAGGGCAACAGGGGGGATGTGGGAATCCTATTTTTTGCTCTGTCTTGCTAATGGAACCTCTAGCAGTTTTTATGCCTGATTTGCTTTCCTCTGAAGTCTGTCACGCTTGCAGCCCCAAAGTGTACTTCTCCTTCGATGCAGCTTGGAGTAACACGGCGACGGTGTGGACTGTCGGGTGCGTCGCTTCCTCCCTGCCAGCCCCAGCTTCCCGAGAAGGGAGGTGGCGGTCTGTCTGGTTTCACATCCCTTCCTCATCCTGGGCTCGGTTTTCTGAAAGCAGCCGGCTTCCCTACCAGATGAATGAATATTCCCAGAGGTGTTTCCTGTTTCCTGGGAATGTTCTGAGAATGTTCCCATGCCAGCCTTGGTTGCTTAGAACCCTTGAGTGTCTGGGGGGTTGGGGGGGTGGGGGCTGTCACTTGGTGGAAGGGGCCTGTCTGCTGAGGGCTGGTCGATGGAAGGGCAATGTGTGGGGTGCTGGTCCCAGTGCTGTAGGGCTGCTAGGAGTGCTTAGGATACGAGGACCCCTATCAGTGCAGGAGGAACAAATGGGAAGATGTTGGAGGGGAAGAACCTCCTATTTGGTACTTTCGGATTCTCTCTCCCCACCAACAAAATTAAAAAAAAAAAGCTTTATTGAGATATCACTCTCATACCATAAAGTTTATCCTTTCAATAAAGTCTTTAACGGGGCACCTGGGTGGCTCAGTCGATTGAGTGTCTGACTTCGGCTCAGGTCATGATCTCACAGTTTGTGGGTTCGAGCCCCACGTCGGGCTTTGTGCTGACGGCTCAGAGCCTGGACGTTGCTTCGGGTTCTGTGTCTCCCTCTCTCTCTGCCCGCCCCCCCTTGCACTCTGTCTCTCTCTCAAACATAAACGTTAAAAAAAAATTAAAATAGTCTTTAGTGTATTCACCGAGTTGATGGTGAATCCATCGCTATTATCTAATTCTAGAATGTTTTCATTACCCCAAAATAGGCTCCTTACAGCCGAGCAGTCACTCCCCACCCCCTCCCCCAGGCCTGGCAGTCACTGACCTGTTTTTGGTCTCTGTGATTTGCCTGTGCTGGCCATTTCATATAAACGAGATCATAAAATACATTATGATCTCCATGTCATGCTATGAGAGTGAATCTCTGTCCTTTTCTCTGAGCACTTTTGTCTACAATGGATGCAGGAGTCACCCGAGTCTGAAAAGTTACCACCGCGAGGGTGTCTCTCTCAGCCTCGGTGCCTGGGTGGAGATGGGAAGCCTGGGTTGTGTGCCATCCAGTTTTGATGTCAATCATTGGTAGATTTCTTGTGCCCTGGAAGTAGGAGCAAAATCAGAAGGCCGCTCCCATTATCTGGGGTGGTGATAGGTGTAAGGGATGGCCTCATTTTCAGTGCCCTTTAGTATAGTACAGTTTTGGTGAGAAGCAAGGTTAGTTTCTTAGGTTCAAAAGGGTCTCCTTGTAAGCAGAGGAGCAAAGGGGGTGCATCTATTAAACCGCTTGCTCAGAACTCAACATTTCCTGGAACTGAACATTAGCATGGTCTGTGCCACCTGCTTTGGGTTTTGGTCCAAGTAGTTTGCTACATCCCTTGACCAGCTTGACTTTGGCCAGGTCCTTGAGGGCCAGGAGGATGCCTTGGGGTCCACATGGTTTCTGGTTGAATCATTAGCAAATAAATTGGCCTTGATGCTTACCAGGACCCGGGGGACAGGAAGGCACCATGGTGATGACCTCTGATGGTAAACAGACCATTGGAACTGGACTGTGTCCTCCAAGGGCTTGCTGCCTTCTGTGTTGGGATCAAATGCAGGAGCTTTTTCATCCTGGGGCTGGTGGGAGGGAGCTGCTGATAGATATTTTGGCTCCCAGATTTTGAAAGGAGAACAAATGTATGTGCCAAGGCTGTAAAGGTCATATGGTCTGAGCCTAAGGCAATGGCGTTATCTGTGCTCGATTGGCCAGATCATGGGCTTACTGCTTCCTCATTCATGTCACCGAAGAGCTATGGAGTGCATATCACACTCTAATCGACATCACAAATTGGGATGTGAACATAGGTTTAATTGTAGCTCTGCCTTTAATACAGTTTATGAGATTGCCCTGTGTTTTCATCTGAGAGGCTTTGGTTGGGATGGAGATAAGGATGGTCTCTGGTGTCTCTGGACCTGAGCATGATGGTCCAGCCATGGGACCTATGGGACCTGCAGCAGAACTTCTCATGTGAGCCTCGGCGACCTCTGTCAAGTCCCTGCCTCTCAGAGCTGTGAAGCTCAGATGAAAGCATGTGCCTGAATATGTTTTGAAAAAGTGGGCTGGCCATAAAAGCCACACAGTCAGACCTTCCTGTGCACGAAGGGCCAGGATGCGGTCTCCCCTTTGCTTCGTAAATGAGAAAATGGCCCTTGCTGGGTGGCAGGCACCTTCCGGCATCTCCACCTGGGGGGAATCGTTTAGTGCCCATTATGTGGCTGTCACTGTGTTAGGCAGTTTAACAAGAAGATTCATGCCCTGTAGGGAGGCAGAGTAGTGTAGTGGAGGGAGCATAAGGGGCCCCTGGTGTATCCCTGGGCCCTGTCACATGCTGGCTCTGTTACCTTGAACAAGGTGTGTGTGTATGTGTGTATCCTGGTGCAGAAAAGCTCTAGTGAGGACTAAGTGAGGAAATGTGTGTAAAGTGCTAGGAAATGCTCAATATATCCTACTTGCTGCTCAGCCCTCTGGGCCACCACCGCCTGCCTTCTCCCCCTCCTCCTTTTCCTTTGAACTGGTCTGTCACCCTCATTTTACAGATGAGGAGATGTGGGCCACTTTTTATCTTGTGTGGAAAAGCCTTCTGTAACAATATCATGGGAGGCATTCCCACCTCTGTTTACATACCCCCAGGAGCGGGGAGCTCACTACTCCTGAGGCATACATTTTGTTCCATTTTGGAATAGTTTCATGTGAATCTTAGAATGTGCCAGGGGGGATCATGAACTATTTACATCAAAATGATGTGCTGTTCATCTTGAGAAAATGGTAGAATCAGCCTATATCCCACAGTATAGCCTAGGGATGATTTTTCTTGACATGAAGATAGGTTGGCAGTGACTTTCTCTTGAACCCCCCCCCCCCCCGACACACACACACACAGGTGAAGGCCAGTGGTGTTTGAGGGATTAGTGAGGTGGAGATTAGCCCAGAAAGTTATAGGGTTGAAGAGTGGAGTGGACCATCAGGACAGCTCTGGTTGCTGGTTGTTGAGGTAGGATGATACCATTATGTCCAGGGTCACAGGACTTGTTGCCCCTGACCTTGAAAGTCAGCATTGGGGTGGCTATCTAGTGCTGAGTAGTACTCTATTAAAACAGATGGGGGTGGGGGGACAAATATGATGATCTCTGTAGTTGCAGAAAAAATATTCAAGTGGATATTTCATGAGAAAACATCCCAAACTTGGCACAGAAGGGGACTTCCTTATTTGATAACAGATAGGAGCTAGAATCTGTAGCAAATCTCATTTTTAATAGACAGACATGAGATGCATTCTCTTAAAGTTAAGAACATGACAGGAATGTCCATGATCACTTCTCTTGTTCAACATTGAACCCTAGGTCCAAGCCAGTGCAGTAAGACAAGAGAAAGGCAAGAGAGACATAGCATTGGACAGAAAGAGAGAACAGTGTCATTATTTGCTGGTGATCCAGTCATCTGGCTAAAGGAGATCCTAGACTCTGAATCTATAAATTATTAGAAGTAACAGAATTCAGACAGGGGACCAAAGGTCAAGTACAGAATGCATAGCTTCTCGTAGACCACGAGCAACTGACTAACTGGAAGCAAAGGCGAGAAAACCTAGGGTCTCTGTATGGAGGCTCCGGGCATTATCCCATGTGGCATCCACAGCGGTGATGTCTCCTAACGAATATTTGTGCAGTGTGGCAAAGCACTGTCACACGCATCCAGCCCACCAGGGCAAGACGGGTAACTTTAGTTTGGATTTTACATGGGAGGAACCAGTGGCTCAGAGAGGTTCCAGGGGCCTTGCTCAGCATCCCTAAGGGAGCAGGAGGAGAGCAAAGGCTCCTTGCTTTCTGCTTCTCTCCACCTGCCTTCTTCAGACCTTACTGTCTCCAGCACTTGCTCTTGTCCTTTGTTACTCATTTCCAGGAGCAGCAGAGCTTGGTGGGAAGGGCGTTCTGGGCGCATTTATGTTGGGGTGAGAATGTACACTAGGATTGCTTTTATGAGCAACAGCTTGTCCTCGCACACTCGTGCCTGTGATGTTGGGACGAGCTGGCTTTCTTCTGAGGGCAGCTGGCCTGAGATGTGATGAGGCGAGAGAGGGTTTAGTGGTTGTTGGGCATGGTCTAGGCTCCCTCTCTCTTCATTTTGGCCCACTTCCTTTTAGTCTGATTTCCATCTTTCCCTTTTTGTTTTATCAAATGCCTCTTTAACAATTCTAACAGTAACACGCGTTCACCGCAATTGGTGGAATAATGACATCGCAGACAGTGTAGTTGCAGAAAGTTGATAACTTTCTGCTGCAACGTACTTCTCTCCTTTGGTCTCACCCACCAGTGAGTGGTAAGAGCCCAGTGTAGACTCTTCCACTCATTTCCCCAGGCACACAGCAAGATGTGCAAATGGGTTTTCTGCTGATTTGGCAAGAATTTATAGGCATTGTGCTAGGTGCTGGGGGTACCACAGTGAACAGGAGATAAAAATCCCTGCTCTCATGGGGCTTACAGTCTAGAAAGTTGAAGTATCCAATAACAAAATGTCTAAAGTGCCAGCCAGTGATAAGTTCTATAGAGGAAAATAAAGCAGGGGAAAGCTCCCACCCACCCCCCATTTCATAATTTTGAATCAAGAGGTCACAGCAGAATTTACTAGAAGGTGAATTTTGTACAGAGACCTAAAGGACATGTGAGGGAACGCCGTGAGATCTCTGGGAGTAACTTTGAGGCTGAGGGCAAGTGCAAAGGCCCTGTGGCAGAGTTGTGCCTGGTAATATGCTCTGTCAACTGGAGTAGGGCGTAAGATGGGAAAAGAGGTAGGAAATGAAGTCGTGGAGGGAAGAGGAAGGAACTGGATGAGGGAAGATTGCTTAGGGCCCTTTGGGCGTTGGATAGGGCTTTACAGTTGTGTCATGAAAAGGGGATCTCGTCATATTTTTTTCCCTTGAAACTTGCTTCTCTTGTTTAGTAATACATCATAGACACTCCTCCGTGTCCATAGATAGAGATCTCGTTTTCAAAAATATTTGCAACATACTCATGTACCATAATTGATTCAGTCATTCTTTTTTGATGGACTTCTAGGTTGCTTTTTTTTTTTTTTTTTTTTTTTTGCCCGACTACATCAGTGCTCTAATAAATATCCTTGTATTATGTTGCCTTCCATACTGGTGCTTTTATTTTACATGTTGGAGCGTGGGATCTCAAGGGATGTGCGTATATTTAATTTTAATAGGTATTGTTAGATTTCTCTCCAGAAAGATTTTTTTTTCTCTTCATGATTGAACCCTTCCTCAGTCTCAGATGGCTGGCTTTGTCCCTGAGTTGCTAAAGAGCTACCCTGCAGAGAGGGGAAGTCACACCTACAAACAAGGACAGCTGTGGAATCCTTCAGCTGGTGGGAAGGTGTGTGGCCTTTTGGGGTGTGCTGCCGGGAACAATGTCATTAGCTCTTTTTTGGAGCTTGTATTTGATGCTGGTGACGTCAAGATAGCCCAGAAGATGAAAACACAGCTGCTGCTGTGTTGTTTGCATTACGGCTGATTTTCCGTCTACTTAAAATAAGCACAACAGCGAGGAGCCGCCCGGATGGAGATTCACACCTTGTCAGATATTGAAGCGTGTTCCTGTAGCATCCGAAGGATGAGGCTTCGTCCCAGCACCGGGTCTTGGGAGCTTTGGGAACGCCGGTAGAATGGCGGTGGGCATGTGCTTGCCTGGCCCCCCTTCCCCCACGACATTCCAAAGTGGGATGTCGTCAACTTTGAGGCCGATTCTCATCTGTTTAATAGCCTGTATGTACTTGTGTGATTTGTACTGTTGGACATTTAGGCTGTTTCCCATCTGTTGCAATTCAAACAATGAATAATCTTGTGCATGAGTCTTTTTGCACATGTATGGGGATATCTGTTGGGTAGATTCCTGAACTGAAAGGGATCTGCTGCTTAGGTGGTGATAGATACTGTCAAAATGACCTCCCTTGGGAGAGGGACCAGTGTCCCCATCCCCAGGTAGTGCAAGAAAGCGCCCTCTCCCCAAACCCCCTGCGACACGGGGTCTTGTCACACATTTTGATTTTTGCCAGTCGGCTGGGTGAGTTGAATCCCATTTCTATTACGTATTTATTTCGTGTTGTATTTATTTCTCATGTGTGGAGACGAGCTCCCCTTCAGATGTTCAAGGGCTATTTCTGTTTTATGTTTATGGGCTTTCTTGCAAATCCTTTGCACTTTTTTATTTTCCTGTTGGATTATTTAGTCCCTTATCTGGCCTCCTCCAGTGTGGTCTGCCCACGCTGTGAAGACATTTGACACTGATCAGATAACCTAACCTGTCTGACTAGTTACAGGTCGAGGCGCACTGTCTTTATTTTCAGGGGTGAAGGTCTAGGTGTTGGAGAAAAAGAAGTAAGCCTCAAAAACAAACTGTAGATCACAGCTGTGTTTTGACAAATGTGTTACACTGACTGTTCCTCAAACAGCTTAAACTCAGATATAACAGAACTGTGGGGCCGGGGAGTCCATCGGCCTGGGCACATCTTTTATATGGTCTCATTTTTATCCCATCATTGGTTTGAGGAAATATGAAGAAACTTAGCCATCTGCTACTATAATTTCTCCCTTTGCTTGAATTTACAACCCCACTGTGGGAATTTTCAAAGCAAGGACTGCCCTGGGTCATTATGCTTGTCCAGGTAGCCTAACAGCTCCTGGCCTTATAGCACAACATCCAACTTCAATAACCTCACACAATACAAGGGTTACAGCCAACATGGGTGTTCCTCACGGGGCAGGCTCCTAGGTGTCCAGTGAAGGATCCAGGCTTCTTTTGTCTGTGGCTCTGCACTTTCCAGGTCCCAGAGGCCTCCTCTGGGTCCTCAGCTAGCAGAAGGGATGGGAGAAAAGAGGATTATGTGTGAGAGGGCTTCATGGGCTGGAGGCTGTGCCCATGCTCCTCTGGCCAGAACTTGGTCTTGTGTCCCATCTAACTCAAGGGAGGCTGGGCGGTGGAGGCCAGTCTTGACTCCAGGAACTTGCTGCACCATAGTCTCTTAGCGCCGTGTGGAACTTGTAAGTTTTAAGTGTCTTCTTTTTTTTTTTTTTTTTTTTTTTAACGTTTATTTATTTTTGAGACAGAGAGAGACAGAGCATGAATGGGGGAGGGGCAGAGAGAGGGAGACACAGAATCTGAAACAGGCTCCAGGCTCTGAGCTGTCAGCACAGAGCCCGACGCGGGGCTCGAACTCACGGACTGAGAGATCATGACCTGAGCCGAAGTCGGCCGCTTAACCGACTGAGCCACCCAGGCGCCCCTTAAGTGTCTTCTTAAGTGTGATCTCACTCCGTTGTTTGACAGCTCTGTGAAAGAGAGGTATGATGAATGCGTTTACCCCTCATTTGGATCCGAGGAGGCTAGGGCCCAGGGAAGTCAGTATCCTATGCAAGGTGAGGCACTCAGGTATGGACATAGGTGCCTGTGGAGAAACCTTGAGAACAAAGCTCTCACCTGGCCTGCCCTTTCTAACGTAATACAAGAGCACTCACCCACTCTGGGCATGCCTGGGTGAACCTCTGCATGTGGGAGAACAGGCTGTTTGGTTAGGGGACGGTAGAGGCTGGTCAGAGCGCATCCTCTACTCTTGAGAGTGTCTCTTGCCCTTTATAAATAGTACCCAAATGGCGAAGGGTGGCGGTTCTCTTGCTGGTAGGAAGGTTGGCCAAGGTGTCCTACGTAGGACAGACTCGCCATAAACCTGCACCTTCCAGGGGAGCTGTTCCTCGCCTTGACTTTGGCCATCATACCTTTCTTGTCATTTGCATGGGACACTAGCATTGAAATCGGGGCTTTTTTCTTCATGCTCCCATTTCCCTTTATTTAATGAGTTGAAAGCATCTGATGTTGCAGCGAGATCAACATGTGAACTGTGATATCTCATCTGTTCTATTTCGAGCGGCAGGGAGACAAGTGTGGGATGCTCTCACCCACCCTCTGCCTAAGGACTGTTTCTCCGAGAGCCCATTATTAGATGGGTGGAGCCAAGGCAGCTCTTGGCACACTTTGGATGCTTTCCCCTCCAGGGTGGACACCTGGGTTTCCTTTTAGTGAGAATGCCTTCAACTAACCTAGTCAAAGCCTACAGAGACAGAATCATAGGTGATTGCATGGGTTGTTGTGGTAGCAAAGTCAGCACCGAGCAGCAGAAGGAAGAGGCATCCACAGGCCATTGGTCAGGGCTCCGGACTGTCACTTCTAATTGCATGGCTGCAGCACTCGGTTTTCTCACTTGTGCGACAGAAAAAACATCTTTCTTACCACTCCCACTGGGCTCTTCTGAGGATCACACAAGATAACGTGTATGAAAGTGCTTTGTAAATAGGAAAGCACTCTGCAGTATAAGGCATTATTATATTAATAGTAACAACTGTCGTTTGCAACCCTGGTGATTCATTTGGGGCAGGAAACCATAGATGTCATCACTGCTACCATTGCTACCCCATGTGGTACTCCAAAGCTGCAATTACCATGGGCAGTTTCACTTGATACTTAATGATCATGTAATGTTAGTTCTGGAAATAATTTGGGGGATTAGCTAATCCAGCCCTATCGGTTTATAGATGGTGAAGCAGACACCTCGAGTGGAGAGACTTACCTGAAGTCCTTAGAACCCAGGACTGCAGACTCTGAAGTTCCTGAGAGTGGGTTGTTTTGCTTTTTGGGTTATGATGGCCTGTGCTTCTGAAAACGCTAGAAACCAGGAGGTTGGGTGGGACGCTTAGCCTTAGTCATTAGGTGGAGTAGCAGCTCTGACTCATGTCTGCTCGCTCACACTGACCCCACTCTGAGCTCTACTGCACAAGGTTCTGGGCAAATTTGGACAGTGCTCAGAGAAGCTCAGATACTTGGGCACAAGGTCCAGGAGAGCAGAGAGTAGGGACTGAAGTAGTTTGCTAGCAAGCAAAGGAGACGAAGGTAGTTCCAGAACTCCAGAAGGCAGAGGTGCCCCTGCTCCTGAGCCTGGCCCTCGTCAGGCCCCACCCCTTGTGCACCCTCTGACTGCCCTCCCCAGGAGGCGCCAGCTACCAGGGCCCCTGCAGCTGTAGGACTCCCAGGGCCCTCTGGAGAGAAGGCCGGGGGCATCCAGTGATGCTTTAGGTATTCAGAGGGCTATCAGGCTTGCTCCAGGTAGAAGAGGGACTAGTGAGTAGAAGTCCGGGAAAGGCTGACTTTGGCCTTCTATTCATTCACACCTCTGGTCAACCCTTTACCTGCCTCGGGTCTTGCTCACATGTCACTTTCTAGATAGGTCTACAGGAACCTCTCTATTTGAACATGTGACTTGCGTGCCCTCCTCCCCCCGGAATATGTTGACCCCCTATTTCTGGACTGGATTCACCATCCAACATATACAAAAAGTTGCACCTTAGTTCAGGGAGTTCCTGTCTGCCCTCTGCCCAGCTTCGCCTCGTGTGCACACCTCAGGTAACCACGGGCTGGGAGGGCTAGAACCTGAGCAATGAACCTGGTATACTGCCACTCCCTAACCACGGACCTTTGGATGTCACCAGCTCTTCCACTAATGTCCTTTTTCTTTTGCAGGATACTGTCCAGGATCACACATCGCATTAACGGTCTTGTCTCCTTGGTCCCCCCTCCAGTCTCCAACAAGGCTTTATCTTTCATGACTTTAACATTCGTGAAGAGCAGACTGTTTAGTTGTTTTTGTAGAATATTCACCAGTTTAGATTTGCTTGATATCTTCTAATGGTCAATGTGTATTGATTTTATTTGCTGTTGATTGGGTCTATCTATCCCAGCACTGGATTGTGGGCTCCTTCAGAGCAAGTGTCCTCATCCACCTGGTTCACTGACGTTCCCCAGGCCCACACATGTGCTCAGTCAGTGTTTGCTGAGCGAGCGGATAAGGCTCAACACTGCCCAGCATTAGCAGAGCGTCTGACCTGAAGTAAGAGAGAACCAGAGCAGCTGGGTAGTGCTGAGCCTTGGTAGGTGGCTGGGCTGGATGGACCCTTAAGCCTCTTCCAATATTCAGATTCCAGGATAACATACCAGATGGTGGTATATGAGCTCAAACTCACATTCCAGTGTTAGCTGAACGTGTGCTTGCTGTGGAGCTCTGTGCTGGGTACCTGGGATCCAGGCTCTGAAATGGGTTTATTTTCCTTGTAGACCAAGAGTCCAGGGAAATGCGTGGGAAGAGCCGGTGGCCATGCTACAGACAGTCAGTCGAGCATCTGGACTCTAGATCAGTGGTTTCCAAACTCCAGTCTATATCATAATCACCCAGTGGACTTGGTTAAAGCACAGATTATTGGGTGTCACCGACAAGGTTTCTGATCCACTTGGTCTGGGGTGGGGCCCAAGAATTCCCAGATGCTGCTGCAGCTGCTGCTACAGTGGCCCTCCTTTGAGAGCTACTTCTCTAGATGTTCAGAGGAGAAAGAGGCCACTGCCAATTAACACAGGCCAGGAAGCCTTCATGGAGGAAAAGGACAGGCTTGAATGGGGCAGGGTTTACACAGGTTGGGGTGGGGCTTGAATACACAGCTCCCTTGCTGCTGCCATATGTAATCTGTGGTTGCCTTTTGCCTGCCTTTGCCACGTTGGCCTCTGGCCTCACTGTGGACTTGTTCAATCCTCTTGGTAGCATGAACCGTTTTGACCAGGGGAGCCTGAGCCCCCAGAAGAGGAGGCTGACTAAGCCTGTGACAGGAGTTGACCTTGGCTGGCTTGGATGAAGTCACTCTGAGGCCTGGATGTGTCCGTATTGCACAGGCTGCCTGAATGTGTTTATTTGCCTGGGCCTAGCTCTCTGCCTGCTGGCACCGTGCGAGGTGTTGCTGTTGAGCTCCGTGGCTCTATTTCTGTTTTCCTGTCTGGCACCAGCTCAGCGGGGGCAGATGAGGTATGTGGCCACCCTTGCTTTCTTCCTGGCTCCATGTTCTTCTTGAGGGCAGCATTTGGTCAAGTCGAACATCTGAGTCTCACTGGAGTGTCTGCTGGGGACGGATTCTTTTCAGGAGAGAGACATTCTCTGATGGAGAGACGAAACCTTTCGGGAGATAGATGATTGAATTATGTTTGGACTTAACACACGGCGGTGGTAGGAATATTTACACGTGTGCATAGGTGCTTAAACTTCCAGGTTCATTTAGAAGTTTTTATTCCTTTAAGTGGCCTTCCATAATCGGTGTTAGAGGGGAGCCGGGAGGGATTAGCAAGCTTGGGAGAAGCGGGGCATTGTTTGCGCGGCTGGAAGACCCCGGGCAGGGGGGCAGTGTGTCATTCAAGTCACACAACGTTGGAAGGAGAGGGACATCGGTGAGCTTCTGGTTCAACCCCTTCATTTTAACTGAGACCTTCAGAGGCTAAGTGACTTGCCCTACTCAGATGTCACCTCCTCAACCGTCTCAGGCCACACCAAATTGCTCTCTTGTTCCTTTCCGTTCCCAAGTTGTTCTATCTGTAACACATCTCTCTTGTTTTATAAGTAGTCATGTGTGGGTTTGTTTGACCCTCTAGATAAAGAATCAGCAAATTACAGGCTGCAGGGTCCGATCTGGCCCACTGCCTGTTTTTGTAAATAAAATTTTATTGGAACACAGCTGTGCCCATTTGTTTATCTATCGGCCATGGCCGCTTTTGCATTACCGTGGCAGAGCTGAGCAGTTGTTACAGAGACCAAATGGCCTAAATGACCTAAAATATTGACCATCTGGCCCTTTACAGAAGAAGTTTGCCAGCTGCGGCAATAGAAGGTGCATTCTTTAAGGGCAGGAGAGGAGTTTCATTTATCTGTGCATCTTCCGTTTCTTGCTTATAGTAAGCGCTTCATAAATATATGTTGGCCAGACTCGAAGTGCAATGGGCCCAGTTGTCAGAGATTAAGTGTGTGGGGCCGGAGCCACCACCTGGCTGTCCTGGCTTCCCTAGCTTTCATCCCCTCTGTTGGACCTCTCTGTGACACAGTTTTTTCTATAGAAAGATGATAGTATTGTCTGCCTCCATCAATATGTGGTGAGGTTAGAACAGGATATTGAAATATCTTAATAGAACCTCAGGCCTAGATTCTTGTGTTCCTGATCATTCTAAACCAGCTTGGCACTGGATTTCTCTTTCTGAATCTCGGCGGCTCCCCTGCCACTCGCCATTCTCTGTGGCTCCCTCTTGCCTACAGGCTATGGTATGCACTTGGCCTGTCATTCACCACTCTCCTTATTTTGGCCACTACTTACCTGTCTTTCACTTCTCCAGTGCAACCTATTGTTGCATCCAGAATCTTCTGCATGGTGTCTCCTACATATTGCCTGGGACCCTGCGTCCCACCCTGATCTTTACTTTTCCTGCTTCTCTGCTGCCTGCCCTTGTGGGTCCCCCTTGTGTCTGACCTTGCTGGAGTCTTTGGACCTTGGCCAACATGAGTGACTGTCTCATTTGCCACTCAGGGTAGTGTTTTGGTTGCTATTTTTTAATCCTCGTGGAGACTTGTTAAAAACAAAACAAAACAAAACCAGAAACCTAGACCCCAGACCCGTGGAAGTAGAATCTCCAAGGATGGGGCCGGGTCTCTTTGGTTTTTAACAAGCTCCTCATGTGGTTCTGATTTTGACCAAAGTTTGAGGAACATTAAGTAAAAACAAGGTACTTTGCAGTAGTATTTATCTTTTTATGAGACTCTTCTTATCTCTTCCAATAAACTGGAAACATTTTGAGGGCAGATCATTTTTTTCAGAGTAGCACACATATACATGAAGATTAAGTCTGTGAGATGATTAGCTCCTGCATCTGGTAAGCGCTCAGAAAATGTTTGCTCATTGATCGGTACAAGATATGACAGTGCCCGGGAAAGCAAAACAGGATCTGTGAGGCAAGGGATTATTATCGGGAGCAAGTCCGACTTGTGCCTTTCTGCTAAAGACGTCCTCCAGCTCTAGACATAGAAAGTCACACCCCCCTGAGAAACGCTCACCACGCAGATATCCTGTGCTTCTCCAGAACTCTTTTCTTTACTCTGATGTCTCTGGGCTTATGCAAAAAGGCTCCTTTTTCCTTCGCCTTTGGTTTATCCCAATAATGCAAAGCTGTAAGAAGCGCATGCTGCCGGGGAGAAGTTTGTTTGGATACCTGGGAATGTAGAAGATGTTTAGCTTGTATAATGAGTTTGGCGTTCCCATTGAACACGCTCAAAGAGAAGTGCAGTGTTTCATCTCTGCCTAGTGAGTTATATCGCCTGTTTACACAACAAGCCTGTACTCTGCGGCCTCGGAAGGGGCTCCTTGCCTTCTTCAGGGTGTGATGGTACCAGCTTGGTGTTGTCTCTGGGCAGACACTGTGCTTGGGCCTCGTGTCTTTTATCCTGTTGCACGGTGGTAAGATTGTCTTTCAGAAGAAATAATTTCAAGCAGCGCTTTGTTTAGAACCATTGTGCGAGGTTATTCAGAGCACGAGCGTACCATCATTGAATTGGTGCATTTACTGAGTGGGGAAAAGAGAATGGTGAGTAGACCACCCATCAAGGTTGTCAGCCTGGGTTCTGGTCAGGGCGCTCCCTAACTGGAGTAGAAAATTCTCAGTCTGTAATGGAAAGAGATAAAATAACAAAGGGAAGAGAAAACATAAAAACGGAGGTAGGTTAGTAGTGAGGGCTGATTTAGGAAAATTCTCTGTGTTTTCTTAGAAATTTTCAGCCATCTAAGCCTAAATGGGAACCTTGGCTTTGGCAAATGAGTGCTCCAGTTATTTGAAGAATAAAAACTTCTCTCTCTTGTTTCATTAGCAGCACGTTGTATACGGGGGAAAAAATGTAGGTTCTAGAACTTACTCCTCTCCTCCCTCATGATTTCACTAATTCATTAATATTAGGCCTAATTATTCCAATTTATTATATTAGAGGCTTCTTGCATAATGTAAAAATTGAATGGATTATTAGCTTTTTATTAAACAATAACATTTACTATCTACTGTGAGAATTCTAATCATTTAATTGATGACTGCACCTCTGTTTGTTCCCGAAATGGAGCAAAAACTGTTACCTATCCCAAACTGGATTTGTTGACCATGAATGTGGACAGTGGGAGGTGGCCCGCACAGGATTCAGAGCGTTCTCCCATGGAGCACGAGGAGAGGCTGTCAGACATGAGACAGTGCAGCCTCTGTCTACCTGCTAGAATCAGTTTTCCTCCGTTGTCCCCAGAGTCAAGAGCATGGGTGGGACTAGCTCAGTAGAGGGATTGTGTGGTCCTGTGTAACAAACGAAGATAGATCTGGCGTTGTCTCTCAGCAGCGATGACTGTGAAACCAGCTGGTTTCAGATTTGGAAATGGACAGTGTTACCTACAACGTCAGATTAAATTGGGGCCCTTTGCTATATAGAGGATAGAAGGCGTGTGTTGTAAATACACTGTTTGGTTTGGATGTCCAATTTCATTGTGATATTAAGCGTGGTGGGTCAAATTGGCTTCTATTTCTGATAAAAATGAGGTTCCGGAAGGCCATTCTGGCCTATGTGCTTATGAGAAAGAGGCCTCAGAAGGGAGTTTAGGTGTGCTCCCCCCCACAGAAATAGCACTGCTGTAATTATTCTGTCACTAGAGGCTTGGCACTGGAGAATGAAAGCATGAGTGAACTCAGTCTTCTCCTGATGGAGCTTGCGGACTGGTGGGAGGACACGGCACCCCTGCAGAGAAGGCCGTAACTAAATGCAGGTGAGGACCTGCATTCCTGATTGCCAAGGAGATCCCAAAACAGGGCAGGGAAGCTGTTCACTTGGGGACTCACGAAGCACATAAGCCTACTTACGGAGGAGACATGGAGCTCACCCTTGAAGACTATATATTTTACAAACAAAGAGAGATGGAAGAGGTAAAGGGAATGGAGGAAGGCGATAAGGTGCGGAGCTCGTTCACGGCAGGTTAATGCACCTTTTTCAGAGCCTTCTCTCATCAATGGAGCTCCCATCCGGTGAAGGGAATCAGGTAAGAGCTTGGTACAAAACCAAGCAATATTCCTTGCGCTTATCTTCACTCCTTACAGTAAGGGATTGTTGAGTGTAATAATCATCTTCAGTTGTAGTAACTCGTTTAATCATGAGCGCAGCTCAATGAAGTAGGAGTCATCATCGTTTTCAAATTCTGGAAGAGGAAACCGAGATGCATGTAGTTAAGTGATTCGCCTGAAGCGTGCGCAGTTAGTATGTCAGGGAGCAGAAACTCCCACCTGCTGGTTGGACCCTGGAGCTCGTGCTCTTGGCTGTGGCACCACACATGGTCACTTCTCACCCTGCGCGGCAGGGAGCCACCTCTCTGCCCCCTCCCCCAGCCACGCGCATGCAGGTTGTGAGCAGGGGTACATCTCACCCCTCAACCCGCTCATCCAGCCAACTGTTGGCCTGTGGTCTGAGCACTCGAGATTTGTTGTGGGGGCTTCAGGACGGGAGTGATCACATCTTCTGGGTTTTGAGGGACAGTCTAGAGAAGGCGAGGGAGGGCACTTCAGGGTGAGAGAAGAGCGTGAGCCAAGTGCCGCAGTGGGTGAGTGGCTGGTGGGGGGAGAAAGTGGTGTCCCCCGGGCGGGAGTGTGGGGTGCATCTAGGAAGCTGGAGGTGACCTGGGAGGTGGGGTGCGGGTGGTGGGTACCGGTGAATGCTGGCTCGGCTGCGGGACTTCTCAGGGTCTGAA
The DNA here is from genome assembly GCF_022837055.1 of Prionailurus viverrinus. Taxonomy (NCBI): domain Eukaryota; kingdom Metazoa; phylum Chordata; class Mammalia; order Carnivora; family Felidae; genus Prionailurus; species Prionailurus viverrinus. The sequence continues at coordinate 38,278,109 of NC_062571.1, read as the reverse complement.
GGATTGGGTTGGACCTTGGGCCTCCCAGGGGATATCAGATGACCAGGCTGTCCCCCAGCTCACCGTTTGGTGTCTGTATCAGAGACAGAGTGTGGGACTGAACGACCCATGGCCTGGATTCCAAGGAGCATTTCCTTGGCTAAAAACACGTATTGAACAACTTCCACGTACCACATTCTGTGGCTAGCGGGACAGATAAGGGTTGCTCATAGGCTAATGCTCTTATCTGTATGTTGGGCTCTTGGTGATTGTTGTCAGGGAAGAACTGGGTGGGTGGTAAGACCAAGGCCTGACCCAAGGGAGTGGGGGCTTAGCAAGGAGCCAGGACTGTGGCCTGACAGAGTTTCTCTGACCCTGAGTTGCTGACTAGCAGGGTACCCAAGTCCTGCTCTCTAAGTTTTGGTAACTGGACTAAGCAACTGAAGGAGTCAGCAAATCGTCACCAGGTCAGGTCCTGGATAAGGTATGATAAAGCATGACATATGAAGGAGACAGAGGGTAATCATCCCCCACCCCCACCTCAGACCCCCGAAATTGCATCATTTATGAATGAGATTTTACTTTTCAGAAATGGAAAATTCCTTTTAAGTGAATGTATGGCTATTCCTCCTTAGTGTCTCCTGCCTGGGCATGATCAGGGCTTGGGGCTGGAGACCAGGCCTTTAGGAAGTGAGTCTGGACATGGCAGTCTTTCCTCCTGAGCCAGCACTGAGGCTGAGTGTGAGAGGTGGATGAAAGGATGGGTGGTCTCGGGGAAAGCCCCAAAGCCATAAGGAGTCAACACCCCATCTTCTCTTCTCTTCTGCCACAGAACCAAAGGTGTTACCCCAAACCCAGGACAAACTTTGACCCTGCTCTGCCTGTATGGAAAGTTAGGTCACTGATCGGAGAAGGGTGGACAAGTTTCCCTCAAGGATGGACTTTTTGTCATGAAGCTGATTGTGATGTTACTCAGATTTCAGGTCTCAGAAAACTGTAGCAGCATAGGCTCCAAGGGCTAAATGTTTTCCAATCATTTCTTCTTGCGATTAGACTCTCCCAGGTGTTAGACCAGTCCCTGGACGTATCGTCTCCTGAACTGGTGCCCCTGTGTGAGAAATGATTCCCGCCCAGGCTCTGTCAAGCCTGTGTTTGCCAGGACCTGGATTCCAGTAGCCATTTCTCTCCCCATCCATCTTTCTGTGAAACTGGGCCAGTGATACATTGACCTGATTTCTGATGATCTTCAGTTGCTCAGAGTGGAATTAGCTGTGGTCAGGGCCGGGATGGGTCTCACCTGGAAGATGTCCAACCTGGGAGTCCAGGGAGCAGAGGCAAAGGGTCAGGACCAAGGAGGAGTGGGCAGAACCCCAAGGGCCAGGCTCTGAGTGTCAGAGGTCAGCGAAAGCAGCCCTGCTTATGAGTTTGGCACAGAGGTATGCAATAGCCATGACAGTCCTGGACGTGTGAGCAATATTTGTAGCCAAAAGAAGGTTGGAGGCCCACAGTGCTGCTGACTGAAGCAGGAGGGGTGGAGATGCTGGAATTATCTCACCTCGCCCGAGTCAGCTTTGCCCTGCAAATTGGCACATGGGGCCGGTCGGTGGCTGGTTATGGGTGCAGACAAATCACACAGGAAGTGGGGCCTCCCTTGCTGGCTGCTTGCCCTATGCTTTGGGTCCATGCCCATAGCTAAGCAGTCACATATCTCTTAAATAAAGTCGGCTGAAAGTTTCATCTGGAAGCTAATATGGAACCAAACACCTGGGTGTCTGCCAAGGCCTCAACTGCTCAGGTCAGGAAGGCCCCCAGGGGGGCATGGCTCTGGGAGCTGCTGGGGACAGGCGCTTCCTTGCAGCTGGTCAAGAGAGGGCAATACCGCTTGTTTGTCTTAGAGATTCTGGAGGTGAGAGACTTAGCAGAGGCTGCTTCCTGATGTGTGAGCATTTCTTCGGGGTCTTAAATTCCAGCTGGAAGATGATGTTACAAATACGAATTGCTAGCAATTGTTACACTCTTATTTCACATGCATTAACGTGTGCATGCCCCATGTCAGCCCTGTGTGGCAATAACCCATTGTTACTTGTTTTATAGAGGAGGAAGTCGAGGTGCAAGGAGGTTAAGTGACTCACCAAGGCCAACCAGCCAGTGAGTGTCAGGGCCAGGGATTCGACCCCTGGCCCACTAGTTCCGAGCTGGGCTTAGTGTCAGTCACGGCGTCTGGACTCTGATCTTTCCCCACTGGGGCTGGGGTGACATGCATTTGATCTTGCCGGAGAAATCGCCAATCTTATCAACCCTTAGAAAGTTTGAGAAGTAGAACCTCAAAGCTGTATCCCAAGGGCATGTCTTCTGGTTTGCTGAATTTTTAAGAGAGATTTTACTTTCTTTTTTACAGCAGGCTTTCTTGCTTAGTTATGGGAAACTGATAACTGCTTGTAGAACCGCCTCTGTCCTGACTCTCCCATCCCTTGAAGTCCTCTTTGACTGTCAAGGGGCACGTGCATCTGTAGTCAGAGCCAGACAGCAGGGCTGGGCCAGGCAAAGCAGGGTGGCTCTTCTGAGGCCAGTCCCCATGCAGCGCCCGTCACCAGCCCAAGGCTGCTGTGTGGTAAATGGAGACGGCCGGCCCTGTATTCCCCAAGGAGGGAGAGAGTGGCAGGAGATGGTAAACTGTGCTCAGGCTGATTGGCCCAGGCCACCGAATCTTTGTCCTGCCTGGATTAAAAGTCCAAACTTGGGTGTCAAACAAATCCTGGTGTCTCGCCTGGCTTTGCCTCTTAAGAGCCTGGAATCAAGGAGGCACTTCATGAATGTAATTTCTGACCGTGTTGTGGTTAGGAGGGCCGGTGCTGGAGGCTGACGGCCTGGGCTCACTGGCGAGCCATGTGATCTAGGCCACTTTCAGCAGGACTGGCTACCTAACTTGCGGGGGCCCGTGCCAAGCGAAAATTCGAGGTCTCTTGTTCAAACATTATTAAGGATTTTAAGGTGGTGGCATCAGGGCATTAAACCAAGCCTGGGGACCTGTGGGCCTGCACGGTTTGTACGTCAAGCCTCAGTTTGCTCATCTGCAACATGGAGATAATAGTAGTATGTCCTTCTGGGGCTTGTCATGAAGTTTAAGCCTTAGGCCACAGGGTAAGGGTTCGATAAATGTCAGCTTTGATAAGTGCCATGCCAGAAATTTACAGCCTCGTTTTGGGCCATTGGCAAAGGGCCATAAGGCAGCATGGGCGTGGACTCTCAGTAATGGCACAGCTTCAGGAACATTTTGGGCTTTGTCCTCTGCTCTCACCTGCTTGTGGGTCAGGACTTTCACCTTTGCCGAGCACAGATGTCTCCTCTGGGGGAGCAGGCCGTGTCCTGGATTCCCCAAGCTGTGGGCTGGAGGACGACAGGAGAAATGGATGCTGTTTTCCTGTATTCACTTTTATTTCCTAAAAAAAGTCAATCACTGACATCACAGAATTTCATCCCAAAGATTGTCCTATTCCTCTCTGAAAAATAAAGGCATTTTTCTGTTTTTTAGATTAAAAAAATTTTTTTTAAGTAACCTCTATGCCCATCATGGGGCTTCAACTCATGACCCCGAGATCACGAGTCGCATGCTCTACCGGGTGAGCCAGCCAGGTGCCCCTAAGGGCCATTTTCCTATACGTGCACAGTAACATTATTATAGACATCAAGGTTTGTTTGTTTGTTTGTTTGTTTGTTTTTAGCAGCATTTTATGCAAAGTTTAGCTGGGTGTGTGTGGGGAGCTAAAGCGATTAGTGTAGATTTGCTTTGCTAGGATGAAGGGCTGTTATCCAGATTCAAACTCAGCATGCTTGTTTACGTTTAACTGCCATTCATAGAAGGCAGTGGCTCACTGTTTTGGTAAGAAAGATCCTGGGACACCTGCCTCACAGCCTCAGTGGGTGAGTATAAAGACTACTGTCCAGGAGGAGGCTTTATGTCTCATTTCCTCTGCTGGGTTCTTTTATCTTTCACCTAACCCATACCAGGGGCCTCCTGAAGGGTCTCTTAGCCTTTGGAAAAACACCCCCATTGGCTCATCCTCCACAAACCAGGAGAGAGATTGAAGATGTCACCATCTTCACGCAAGGTCCAGCTGACATTCTCATTCGCTTAACTAAAACTTTTCAACACCGCCCCCCCGCCCCGCCCCCATGGCTGGCCACGTCTGTCTGTATGGCCCATGAGCTGAGGATGGTTTATATATCTTTCAGTGGTTGGAAAAAAACAAAAGAAGGATATTATTTTTTGACACATGAAAATTCCGAGAAATTCAAATCTCAATGTGTATACATAAAGTTTTATTAGAACGTAGCCATGTGCATTCATTTACATATCTTCTGTGGCTGCTTTTATGCAACAGTGGCGGTTGAGCAGTTGCACATATCATTAAAGAAAAGGTTGACAGCGCGGCGTGCTGAGAAGTCACAGCAGGCTCTCAGGTCAGAGCCCTCCCTTGTGGGTGGCCTGCACCTTCCCTAGGCCCTTCTCTACAGCCTCCTGGGATCTATCTCAGCCCCAGGACAGCAGCAGCGGTGGCCACTTGACATATGCAAAATGCCCCGGAGGGACTTCAGAAATGGACTTGTCCTGGCCTCTGCGTTTCAAGAGGCAAAACTGAAAGCCAGACAAGTGGAGTCTCTTGGCCACTGGGCTGATCAGAGGCAGAGCCGGGACCAGAATCCTGGCTTCCCGACCCTCAAAGAGAGGGATTACTCATCTACTTTTGACTTTATTAGGGGGTACCAGGAGAAATCAGCCCCCAGAATTGAGATCAGGCCACTAGAGGCCATTGGGAAACCCTTGGATCAAGGCACCATCCAAGAGAAAGGCCACTGGCTGGGACTCCTGTGCAGCACCAGTGCTCTTTGCTGGAGGTGTCCAGAGGTGCTGTGCGAGGCTGTTGCTTCTAATCCCACCGGTTTAATTTAGCCACGGTCCTGAGGGAGGCTGTGCTAATTATAGCCAGTTGGCCATGCTGGGAGCTATAAATAGTGCAGGAGGCACCTGTTTGTTCATTAGTAGGCATTTATCAAGGCACCTACAAAGGATTCGGCGTCGGGGCTGGGCATGGTGTGGGCATAGAGAGCACCTAGAAGCCTCGAACTGTGCTCTGAATTTGTAGTTGAGTCAGAGGAAGCCAGTGTGAGCAGTGGAGTGGGGCGTCAGGAGGATGACTTGGGAACAAAGCTGTCAGGGTTCAAATCCTGGCTTTTCACAGCTGTGAGCCCCTGGGGAAGTTGCATGAACTCTTTTCATTCACTTTCTCATTTGGAAAAGAGAGAACTTAGTATCTGCCTAATGAGGATGTTGTAAGACTAGAGATACATGGGCACATATGTATACTCATTTTATATATTTATGTATTACAATGACATATTCTGTTATACAGTATAACCATATATTAACATGTGTAAGTAATTAATCTGTATATATGTATGCATTATTTAGAGTAGTCTAGTATCTTGAGTAAAATGAAATGGTTAGTTATTACTGCATGGAATGGCATGAGGACAGCTCCAAAAGCAACCTGCCCTTGCGTGACCATCTTTCAAGGAACACTTGATCTTGGAAGAGTGCTGAGTCTAAGGCGTCTCCCAGCCTTCGATGTGGCAGTTAAGAGTGTAGCTTTTTCAACCTGGAGTTAAATTTTAGCTCTCTAACTTCCTGGTAGCCAGGTTACCTCCTCATCCTGTCTCCGTTCCTCCTCTGTAAAATGGCATACCATGGTGCTGAGCATTTCTTGGGGTTCTGGGAGGAGTAAAGAGATAGGATGTATAGAGCACTTGAGAACACGATGCCAAGCCCGTGGTAACTGTGAAACAACCTAAGTCATTACTGTTAACCCTCTTCTTCTTGTCCGCCTCTGGCAGCACCTTCCAGGCTGATGTTGTCCTATCTGGAGAATGGGGCCGGTGCCTCAGAGGGCAGGGGGCTGGCCCTGAGACGTCCTGGCCTCAAGACGGGCGGCTGAGGCTTCTTCCCTTGCAGTCCTCTGGTTCCAGCTCTTAGTGTCCCTTCTCTTGAGGCCTGTGGCACCCCCTCTTACGATGGTGTTTCTTCCTGTGTCTCTGTCCTTATGCCCCAGACACGGCACGGCACACAGTGGGCTCCTAGGAAGCACTCTGCTAGTGGAGAGCGGTGTTTGCCATGACAGTGGAAGAAGAGAAGAGGGGGTGGGGTTTGTTAGATTTGTATGGAGAGAGGTTGAGAGTCAGAGGGAGGGACAGGATACCTAGGGGGTCTTCTGGAGGAGAGGCATATTCCCTCTATCCCGTGTCATAGGGCAGGGACGTCAGAATGGAAGTTTCAGGAAGACACATCTCTGTTAGGGAAAGGCCGAGTTGCCTGGCCCTAAACCTGCCTGAAGTGAGAAGCATGGGAAGAACATGGAAGTCAGGCACGCTGGTCTGGGCTTGCTGCTCCCAGTTTAGTTGTAGGACCTGGAGCATGGGTCCTACCCCAGATCTGCCGAGCCCAGGCCTGGAGTTGAGCAAGATTTCCCAGGCGTACGAATGGAAATCTGGGGAGCTCAGCTCCAGACCAGAGCTTCTTAAGCCAGGAGTCATTCTTCCCAACCCACAACTGAGAAAACTGAGGCTATCCCTGGGCCTCACGCACTGATTCTCGAAGTTCCGCTTCTCTCCCTGGACCACCAGGGAAGCACTAGGTCTTTCCTTGGACCAGCGGCGTCAGAAACAGAAATTGTCAGGGTGCGCTCCGGAGCCAGTGAGTCAGGACCTGTGGGGTGGGGGCCTCCAGGTGGCTCTGAAGCACGGGTGAGATCGATAACTAGGAGCCAGAGCACTGGCCCGCAGTGCTGGCTGCACAGTGGAATCACTCGGGAAGATAAACAAAGGATCACTGCAGAGCACGTGCATGTGGCAGGGCCACTGGGAAAGTCACAAGCTCCCCAGGCGATTCTTTTTTTTTTTTTTGAACGTTTATTTATTTTTGGGACAGAGAGAGACAGAGCACGAACGGGGGAGGGGCAGAGAGAGAGGGAGACACAGAATCGGAAACAGGCTCCAGGCTCTGAGCCATCAGCCCAGAGCCTGACGCAGGGCTCGAACTCACGGACCGCGAGATCGTGACCTGGCTGAAGTCGGATGCTTAACCGACTGCGCCACCCAGGCGCCCCTCCCCAGGCGATTCTAATGTGCAGACAGCGTTGGGAACCAGCGCTTTAGCCCCATGGAAAAATAGACCTCAGTTTTCTCAGCTGTACATCAGGGGGAATTGGGTAGAATAACTCCTGTTTGCCTGCCAGGTAAAGGAAAGTGCCTTCGGCCTTTCATTTAGTTCCCTGGGGCCTGGAAAAGTGCATCGGGAGGCGGCTTCCACCTGTCAGAAAGGTGCATCGAGATTCCTGTGCCTGTAGAGGTGGGGTTGGATACCTGCTATGGGCTGAGGGGTGGAATTATAATGCAGTGGCTCACAGATCCAAGTACTAAGTGTTATAAGGAAGATATGCTGCTGTGTTCCGGGGAAGGCAGTCACTAGCTCCTTGCGAGCCTGGTTCAGGAATTCTCCTTGCCCTCCCTCTGCCACCAGTGCTTCATGCTGGAGCTCACCCTTAGTGGGGCCCTTTGCTCTGTGTTGTGAGATAATGAAGTCTGCAGCATCCCAGGCTCCCTTGGGTTAGAATCGGGGGTTGTTGGGAGCCTGGCCCCCTCGCCCTGAACACCGGTGGTGGCAAGAATGACGTTTAGGGAAATATTTACCCAAAGTAATCCCTCTGCTATGCCACTGCCCGTCTCCCAGGAGGCTGGGTAACAAATACAGAGTTCTGGTCATCATTTATCGAGGGGTTGAGCTGAGCCTTCCGTGGGCTAAGATGAGGCAGGAAAGAGGGTGGTGGTTATGGTCTCCAGACCCAGGCTCTACAGCGGCCAGCATTTAGGGCCTCTGAAAGTAGCCATTTGTACCAATCACGGGGTGACGCTGAATGTGCATCATAAATGCTGGGTTCAGAAGTGTCAGGAAACACTGTATGTAGAAAGTGATCATAATTTAATCTTACAAACGAAATTATATGGCACTTACCAAGTGCCCGAGGCACTATTCCTCATGGGATCCTCATGACCCATGATGTGTATAGCATTGTCTGGGAGGAGGCTGAAGCTTTGCCTCACATTGCGTGTCTCTTAGTCGCAAATCTGAGACTCGAATCCAACTGTATTGATTGCCACCATCCACCCTGCCCCAGCTTGACTTATTGAACCTGAGACTTTGCTAGGGACCTTTTGGGGCCATTTCATGACATGTTCTGTGGTTTTGTGCCTACAAAGCCGTGGCTTCCGGGCCTGGCCAGGCTCTCTCTGGCCATCACCCATCTCAATGCTTTCTCTTCTGGTCACTGTTCTTTTTTTCTTCCTCTTCTGAGAACCAGAACATGGATTTTGCAACTGAGTCCTAAGGACTTTTGGACTGGGGATCTAAGTGTGAGGGATTTTGAGAGAGAACTCATTGATCTGAGTCCACAACTCCTTGCTTATAATTCCAAAATCCCTAAAGCTCCAGAAAGTGAGGGTTTTCACCGAACTCATTGGGGAGGGAGGCAATCCTTCCCCAAACTTATGTGAGGCTGCTGATGGTCTTGATTCATCTAGCTTAGTCTGGAGAATCATATGTGAGTGTCCCTGAAGAAACTGTAGTGTGTGTGACAGTGATTTGTGGCCCAAACCCCATAGATTCACCTAATTAATTTTCTAAATCTGAAACAGTTGGAATTCTAAAACACATCTGGCTCCACAGTTTTGAGTAAGGGGTTTTGGACCTGCAGATAAAAATTGAAGTGTGTGTGTGTGAGTGTGTTATTGATTTAGTCAGTGGATGTCTTTTGAGAGGAAAGAGTGGTAGATGGAGGAAAGTGGGGAAGACTAGTTATTAGAGAGTTGTCAGCAACCTGTGAACAACAGAGGTTTTTTTTTTGTGGGGATGATGTAGGTGAAGGGTTTGACAGTGATAGAACTGTTGTGGTCTGTACCTATATCAGGGGTTTCGTGTGGCCTGGTTTCTTTAGAAAATTGAATTGTAGAGGTGGCTGGGTGGCTCAGTCGGTTAAGCGTCCGACTTCAACTCAGGTCATCATCTCATAGCCTGTGAGTTCGAGCCCTGCATCGGGCTCTGTGCTGACAGCTCAGAGCCTGGAGCCTGTTTGAGATTCTGTGTCCCTCCCTCTCTCTCTGCCGCTTCCCAACTTGTGCTCTGTCTCTGTCTCTCTCTCAAAAGTAAATAAATTAAAAAAAAAAAAAAAGCATCTGACTTCAGTTCAGGTCATGATCTCACAGTCCATGAGTTCGAGCCCTGCATCGGGCTTTGTGCTGACAGCTCAGAGCCTGGAGCCTGCTTTGGATTCCGTGTCTTTTTGCCCCTCCTCTCTTTTTGCCCCTTCTCCACTTGTGCTCTCTCTCTCTTTCTCAAAAATAAATAAAGATTAAAAAAATTAGAAAACTGAATTGTAGTCTCTAATGATGCACTTATTTCCAGCTTTAACAAAGGCCCATGTCGTGTGTGTGTGTGTGTGTGTGTGTGTGTGCATGCACAGAAAAGGTGTCACTGTTATTTTGCTGTGCCACAGATGAGGAATAACCAAGCAAAATAAAAAGACAGGAATGTCTCTGCATTCTTTGTATATTCCTTTCACATCTACTTGGCTCTGTTCTAATATTTCGTTCTTCTTCTTTGTTCTCTCTTCTTTAGAAGAGTTCAGATGCCCCTTAATAGAAACTGCTGACTTCACAGTGGAATGCACTTTTCTTCATTACTATTAGCTGTTGTAGGTCATTAAAACCTTGCTGTGGCTGCTTTTTTTTTTTTTTTTCCTAGTAAAGGCTTTAAAATTTTAAAGTTTTTAAAGCTTCTGCCGTAGAGGGCTCTGGGAACTGTGGGCTCCTGAGACAAGAGAAAGTCATTCCCAGCCTTCAGTTAAGTACAGGAGAGGACACAGATGCAGGCCCTGAGAGATACTTTGATATGTCTAAAAAGAATCATTCTAAAGGAGTGTCAGACTTTAAGCCAGGATTGAAAGCATGGGCTTTATGAAGGCCCAGGAGACCAGACCTTGGGCCCTTGCCAGGTGGGAAGTTGGAAATGAGATTCCTGCATAAAGCCTGACTTTGGGGGGGGGGTGGTGGCTACATCCTCAGGGAACAGGTGATCCAGCAAACATTTAGGAGGGGGTGGGGGGACAGCAGGGGCAGTGCAAAGGGAACAGACAGGGGACTTTACCTGTTTCACCTTTGGCTTGGTTGAAGGAGGGTGAAACAATGTTTTCTGTAAGAATTTATGGTCATAGATCTGCCTTCATGAGGGTTCAGGTTTGAATTTATACTACCTGCATGACCCAGGACACCCCAAGCTTTGAAATTAACCTGATGTAGTTTTGGGTTGATAACACTCCATAGCATCTGTCAGAATCAAATGACAAATTCCCTCTAGAGGGACATTCTCATAGCTCGAGCATTGAAAGGTTCCTGTAGGTAAAACCCTTCAGACATGAGCTTTACCCTTAAATAATGAAACAGGGAAACTAGTCACCATGAGTGAGAGCACAAACAGATACAAGAATCGGATCCAAGGACTTCACGTATAAGACCAATTGGATACATAATGTATTTCAAATGTTATAAAAATAAGTTGTTGGAAAAAATGAGCAAGAAGCACTATACTAATTTAAAAAGTACAGACATTTGAAGAAAAAGAAATAGAACTTCCAGAAATGAAAAATGTAACCGCTGAAATTGAAAATATGATCTTTAGTGTTAGGCTTGCGCTTTTACAGGCTATTTTTATTAGAAACATTAAGATAGCAATTCCGAATAAGGGTACATCAAAGATAACATTAAAAAATGTGCAGTTTTGCAGGACTGAATGCATTATAATGTATTAGAAAAACCACATGGGACCCAGGCATGCTTTCATTTTTTGGCTATGTAACCTTGGGTTACTTCTTAACCTCTCAGATGCAGTTTGATCTTATGTAATCAGACTCCACAGATTTGCTCTGAAGGTTCTATTAGGTAGTTTTTGAATAGGTCTTGATTTCCCTTTTCCCTTTATTTCTCTTGCTTCTGAAGAATACATAGTCTCTCCCATTTCCTTCTCCTTTGGGAAGGGTCCTATAATTTAATAATTATAATTGCAACCAGGATGACTGCAAGGCAGGCTACCAGTCAGAAGAGCTGGTCTCAGGTAGCGAGGCTCTGGTCAGGCCTCCCATCCTGAGGTGGGAGTGGATGGTGGGGTCCTGACTTTGAGAGGGGCCTGAATGTGGTTAATATGGCGACAGATATAGATCTTGGTCAGGCAAAGCCTACAAATCCTATTCCCAGTTAATCCAATCCCAACCCTTGGGAAATCTGAATTTTGCATTGAGCTTGGACTCTATTTTGGGGTTGGGCCCAATCTGTTACATTGCTCTGCAGACATTGTGCACCCTGTCCTCTTGGTCAGCTCTACAGGACAGGACCTGAGTTCCTGAACAGTGGGGAGGAGGAGGGGGATGGGAGGTACCTGTAGAGGAGCTCAGAGGCAAAAATAGCCTCACATACAGATCCTCTCCCCCTCTTTCTTCCGCTTCCCACCTTCATTTTCTCCATGTCCATTCTTCTCCTTTGACTTTCACTCCTTTTTAAAAAAAGTGTATTTCTTTTGAGACAGAGAGAGAGAGAGAGACAGAGATAGATAGAGAAAGAGAGAGAGAGAGAGCAGAAGAGGGGCATAGAGAGAGACACACACAGAATCCCAAGCAGGCTCTGTGCTGCCAGTGTAGAGCCTGACTGCAGGGCTTGAACTCACGTACTGTGAGATCATAACCTGAGCTGAGGTCAAGAGTCAGATGCTTAACTGACTGAGCCACCCAGGCACCCAACTCCTTTTTTTCCCTTTCCCTTTTTATCTCTGTATTTTCTCCTTCTCTCTAGCAGAGGAACACAGCTCATTCTTTTTTTCTTTCTGTGAAATGAGTACAGTGAGAATTTGGGGAGCAGGTCTCCTCTGGACTTGCCTGGACCCACAACAATGCTTGGCATATACTAAGATTTTAGAAACTGTCTAATGGGGTTGTCCCGGACCTTGGAATAGCTTCTGGACCTTTCCTGGTGTGGATCCAAGTCATGACAATGGAATTCTCCCCAGGAAGGGAAGCAGTGAGCCTGAGTAGAGCTGGCTTTCAGGAGGAAATGGCAGGTTCCCCCTCCCCAGTGACATGGGCCCAGCCCAGCCTTGGAACTCAGCACTGTCAGGCCTGCAGATGACGTCACTGGCCTTCCATGGGACAGCTGCAGCCAGCAGCAGGACACTCCAGAAATGCCAGCAGTAATTGGAAACTTTATTTTCAAATGCTTCCCACAGCATTCATGCATGGTGAGAGGTGCTCGTGCTGCTAGGCTATTCAGGTGGCCACCCTGAGCTGGGCCCTGGGGGATCAGGAAGACCTGAAGCTAACCTCCATCTTCTCTGGGGCAGGGCTCTGGGGGCGTGGGGTGTGGGGATATTCCCCAGAGGGTTGCAGCTTCTTGTGGAAGGGATTCCGTTCATATAAGCCTCCAGAACCGATGGGATGCAAATCATTTTCAAAGCCCCCCCCCCTTTTTTTGCTATTCCATCTAAAAAACATTTTCTTCTTATTTAGCTATCTCTGATGCCTCATCTTCTCTGTGCCGCAGGTGAATGTTAAGAGAAATGAAAGAGGAGAAAAACACAAAGATCTTTGGGAAGGGACTATTTTGTGGAGACACAGCAGCCGCCTTCCCGTGTCTGAAGGTCTGTGATGGGGAAGAGGCGTCAGCCTGTTCTGTGTGCCCCCTGATAAGAGAACCAGGTTGTGGGGAGGCACGTGTCGTCCTGGAATTCCGGTGAGAGCAGGGAGCTCACAATGAGGCACCTGCTACAGGACATCACAGTGCAGGGGGCTTGCTCCTAAGCCATGGGAATCAGAGCCAGTTTGTGCTGGGGAGCCGGCCTCTGGCACAGTACCCGCCCCCGGCCTCCCCATCAGCCGCGTTACTGGCCCACTTATCAATCACAGACCAGCGCCAAGTACTGATCAACCATTCAGTTCTCACTCCTGCCCCAGTGGGTGGGAGCTATCATTAACGTCATTTTACAGATGGGAAACTGACTCACAGAGTCCATGTTCCCAAGGTCACAGGCTAGGAAGCGGCAGGGGCTGGATTGGAATCAAGGCAGTCTGTCATCAGAGCCCACTCCCACCCCATACCTCCCGCCCCAGCTCTTAACCAGCAGGATTTACCTCTCATCGTGGTTTTAATGTGGCTTGAACCCTCCAGTACTTTCTTTCATACTTTTTTCTCCACCTCCTTTTTATCGTAGTCTTCAGTGTCATGTCAACATAGTGCCTTATGAAATCGTTGGGAAGATACCTCTTTGGGACAGTGCGCTCAGCCGTGGAAGCTCTCTCCCTGCGCCCCCACCCCCCACCCCGCCTCATCCCTGTTTATCTCCTTTAAGGGAGAGTGTACTATGGGAGCTGTCATCTAAAAATGGACTGGCTCAGCCCTGGCGGGATCCAGGAGGGGGAAGGTGGCCACTTGCAGGAAACCGGTGCCGGGCATAGCCAGCACCGGCTGTCAGGCGGGAGGACTGGTGGACATTGGAGGTGCAGTCTAATGGGGACAGTCGCCGAGTGTTGCCCTTGATGGCGCTCCCGCTGTCGTAGAGACGGTGGCTGCCAGAAGCGTGATTCTGCCTGGGAGGCAGTGGCTCGCCGGCCCCTCTCACCACCTGCTTGAATTATTGCAGTTGCCTCCTGGCCGCTCTGCCAGGTCTCCTGTGCTCCCTTCCCCAGCCAGTCCTGCGTGCAGCTGCCAGAGTTATCTCCCCAAATACTGATTTTATGACATCACTCTGAACTCCCTTTGCTCCTCCATGTGCTCAGAAGCCTGACCTCCTCCTGCACCCCGCGGTCGAGGCCTCTGCCCTCAGACCCCAGCCCGCCTTTCCAACCTCCCCTTCCTCATCTGCCCTCTGTGAGCCTCACTGCACCCAAACTGGTCTGCGGTGTGCCCCGAACAAGCCTTCACAACCTGCCTGTTCTTATCTGGGACTCCCTCCTCTTCCTCCCAGGTGTCCGAGTTCCTAGTTCGTTCAGGCTTCCCTTCACTCAACACCCATCTACTATGAAGTGACTTAGTGCCAGGGAGAGGCTGGGAAAACTGAGACATATGAGAGAGGTGCCCTGCCCTTGAAGAGCTGTTCGTCTTTGATCAGCGTGGTGAGAGCCACTCCAGGTTTGGTAGAAAGGCTCCTCTTCCAGGAACCCTTCACTGATGGCTTGTCACTGTGAACTTGCCCTTAGCAGGAGCCCTATAGATCCCAGTCTGTGTTCTTCTCTTTTAGTGCCTTGTTTTCTGCCTGGTGTTTTTCACTTAATGTCAGTATCTGTTGGACTTTATTCTAAAGGAACATACCACACTCTACTGCACTATGTTTCTATTGATAGGAATACACGTTTATGTCGAGGGCTGAGTCCAAAGTGCGCCCACTTCCGTGATTCCCCGAGATTCTCATAACAACACTATGGGGCAGGCAGGACAGATGTGATCAGGGCCAGTTTGCAGAGTGGATGCGACTTGCTCACAGGCACACAGTTAATAAGTGGCAGAGGCAGGACTCGGCCCTAGGGTCTTGCCAAGTGTATGGCACACAGCAACCCTCCCCCCCCCCCCCCAACGGAAGGGTAGATGGAGGCAACCCCATCACTGTGGGCTCTCCCCTGGGCCTGTAGTTGTGTATGTTAGGGTAGGATGAGAGAGTAGAGAGAAGAATCTTGTGGCTGAAATCCAGGGGATTCATCAAGGAGAGGGAAGGTACATGGGGTTATGGGGCTGGTTGGATAAAGGGTGGTTTGTTCCCCTAATGCTTCTCATGCAGGTGTTCTACCTTCCTCTTCCTCCATGGAGATGGGAGTAGCTGGATGGAACTCGAGGAGAAGGAACAGTGTGGGAGGGGGCTACAGTGGATAGGATGGATGGGAAGAGGGCAGGGGAGCAAGGTCTGGGGACAGAGGCAGTCAGGTGACCTATCCCTTATCATCCAGGAAGAGCTTCAGGCTCAGACACCCAGCTAAAATATTTCAGAATTCTACATCGTTCTTGAAGTATTTAGTAGAACTGGGGACAAGGTATACAGAAAGTGGAATCCCAGCTCCCTGTTACGCTGGCTATTGATTTTTGGCTTTGCAATTATAGCAAACGTGCTATCACTGTGAACACTAGCTAGTTGGGATGCTTGGGCATTTGAAGCTCAGTTGTTTGAGCTACTTAGGTGTTAAAAAAAATCTTACCTTGCTTTAACAAGAACAAAGTGTGTTTCTTTAGCCCAGGCATGAATCAAAAATAGTTGAACTTTTTTTTTTTTTTTGCTTAAGTTTAAAAATAAAAGAGTCACCTTTGGGCTGAGATCAAGAATGGAAAATTTCAGGGCATAAGAGTAATTTTTTTTCCCCATCTGTTCTGGTAAGGGACAATAAGGTGTTTTGATGGAAGGTTGCATGTCAACGTGGACTCTGGGTCCCTCTGCAATGTTGCTTTGCAGGGTCTACATGGTTAAGATGTTTTCAATGAAAGGCCCCTCCCTGTCCCGGCCCCTCCCTCTCCTGAATATGCAGAGGCCAGGGGAGCCACGTAATTGAATATAAGCAACGAATCAGAATAGACAAAGGGGGTGGTGATTAAAATGAACAGGCTCTTCAGCTCCTGCAAAGGTGGTATTGTCACAGAATGTGCAGGTTGGCATGCCAGATGATCAATTACTAAAGCTCTAGATTGGATAGTGGCAGGTATGTGGTGATGGCTGCCAGGCCTAGGGAACTGTACTGGCAAGTGAGAGTAAGGATGGGGACTCTTGTGGCTTTTCATTAAAAACAAATCTGGATAGTCCTTGACTACTGTGGTTAATTTTGAAGGGCATTGTGGTTAAAGCGTTGTTTGTTGGAGATACTTTATTTTTACAGTTCAGTATTATTAAGGTATGAAGAAACTGTTTTATGTATGTCAACTTTACTGTTTCTGACGTCTTCTGAGGAAGTATACATTCGTGCAATAGACTGCCTGGGATGTTCATTCTATATTTAGAAGCCGCCTCCAATGGGTACTGAAATCAGTCACACAGAATTCAGGTGCTTACTCAAAAAATCTACATATGCATGAGACTGGCATCATCACTGGTGGAAATTTGGGCAGCCGAGCCTGTGTCTTAGGATCCCGGGATTGTCAGGGTGTGCCCTGTCAGCTGTGGGCTGGGCTCATGACATGTGTGTTAGTGAGTATGTATTGAGCAGAGTCAGCATGGATGGAGAAAGGACAAGCCACCATAGATAAACCCTGAAAGCTCCAGTTCAGGAGCCCTAGGTTTTCATCTGGACCCTGTCACTTACTAGCTGTGTGACCTTGGGCATGACACTTCACATAGCAGCCCTGGTTTCCTCATCAGTCAAAGTCGGGGATTGAATCATCCCCAAGCCTGTAATTGACAACACAGAATTCAAAGATTCCAGTAAGAACTTTAGTTCTCTTTTATCTGGGCTGTTTGTAGTAGTGAAAAGTGATAACATAATTAAAAACTTCCCTTCTGGTTAAATATCCATAGTCAAATAGGGTCAGTGTTGTAGTAGTTTTACGTGGGGACAGGTGGTAGCTACCCTTGTGGTGAGCACAGCCTCACACACAGAGAAGCTGGACCACTGAGTTTCACACCTGGAACTACTGTAACATTGTGTGTCAACTATTCTCAAATAAAATCACATTTTAAACGTGAAGTAAAATGGCCTTTGTGCTAAGTTGTGTGAGTATCTTTGTCATTCTGGCTTTTTCCCTGAAAGCCTCTGGACCTTCTCAGGAGGCAGCTATTAACGACTCAAGGTTTGGCACCGAGAGGGGCTTCAGCCTAGGCCCTTGTCCATCCTGATGTTCATGGTCCTGCCTTACCTGCTGTTAAAAATGTTGGACATTTCCCTGGCTTATGGGCAGTCTCTGGGTGGAGTCAACATAATGATCGAACTTCTCTGGGTCTCTGTTTCTGCACCTGGAAATGGAGCTAATCATGAACAGTAGAAGTAGTTATGAGGGTGGGCTCTGAAGCCTGACCACCTGGGTCCAAGTCTCAGCTCTGTCATCCGTTAGCTGTGTGATCTTGGGCAAGTCATGTAGCCTCTCTTACCTCAAATCACTGCCTGCAAAATGGGGACTAGAATAGCACCTAGTGTATAGAGCTGAGGCTGACATTAAACAATATGCATGAAATGCTTAGAATAGAACAGTCATAGTGAAAATGATGGCACTATGTATGTGTGAGATATTAACATACAGGGCTTTATCATATGCCAAGTGAGATAAAGTAATTATACATGGAGGGAGAGGATGCGTGTAAGCCCCTTACAAAATAGTTGCCAAATAGTTAACTTTTAGTCATTGTTAGCTGTTATCTAACCAGGTCCTATTGGAAAAAGAAGTTTTTTTTATTAAATATAATTTATTGTCAAATTGGTTTCCATACAACACCGAGTGCTCATCCCAACAGGTGCCCTCCTCTGTGCCCATCACCTACTTTCCCCTCTACCTCTCACCCCCCATCAACCCCCAGTTTGTTCTCAGTATTTAAGAGTCTCTTATGGTTTGCCTTCCTCCCTCTCTGTAACTTTTTTCCCCTTCCCCTCCCCCACGGTCTTCTGTTAAATTTCTTAGGATCCACATATGAGTGAAAACATGGTATCTGTCTTTCTTTGCCTGACTTATTTCACTAGCCATAATACCCTCCAGTTCCATCCACGTTGCTGCAAATGGCATGATTTCATTCTTTCTCATTGGCAAGTAGTATTCCATTGTATATATAAACCACATCTTCTTTATCCCTTTGTCATTTGATGGACATTTAGGCTCTTTCCATCATTTGGCTATTGTTGAAAGCGCTGCTATAGATGACATGATATTATACATGGAAAACCCGATAGACTCCACCAAAAGTCTGCTAGAACTGATACATGAATTCAGCAAAGCCGCAGGATACAAAATTAATGTACAGAAATCAGTTGCATTCTTATACACTAATAACGGAGCAACAGAAAGACAAAGAAAGTGATCCCATTCACAGTTGCATCAAGATCATAAAATACCTAGGAATAAACCTAACCAAAGATGTAAAAGATCTGTATGCTGAAAACTATAGAAAGCTTATGAAGGAAATTGAAGAAGATACAAAGAAATGGAAAAGCATTCCATGCTCATGGGTTGGAATAATAAATATTGTTAAAATGTTGATACTACCCAAAGCAATCTACACGTTCAATGCAATCCCAATCAAAATTGCACCAGCATTCTTCTCGAAGCTAGAACAAGCAATTCTAAAATTTGTATGGAACCACAAAAGACCCCGAATAGCCAAAGTAATATTGAAGAAGAAGACCAAAGGAGGAGGCATCACAACACCAGACTTTAGCCTCCACTACAAAGCTGTAATCACAAGACAGCATGGTATTGGCACAAAAACAGACATGTAGACCAATGGAATAGAAGAGAGGCTCCAGAATTGGACCCACAAAAGTATGGCTGACTAATCTTTGACAAAGCAGGAAAGAACATCCAATGGAAAAAAGACAGTCTCTTTAACAAATGGTGCTGGGAGAACTGGATGGCAACATGCAGAAGAATGAAACTAGACCACTTTCTCACACCATACACAAAAATAAACTCAAAATGGATGAAGGACCTGAATGTGAGACAGGAAACCATCAAAACCCTAGAGGAGAAAGCAGGCAACAACCTCTTTGACATCAGCCACAGCAATTTCTTACTCGACACATCTCCAAAGGCAAGGGAATTAAAAGCAAAAATGAACTATTCGGACCTCATCAAGATAAAAAGCTTCTGCACCGCAAAGGAAACAATCAACAAAACTAAAAGGCAACCGACGGAATGGGAAAAGATATTTGCAAATGACATATCGGACAAAGGGCTAGTATCCAAAATCTATAAAGAACTCACCCAACTCCACACCCGAAAAACAAATAATCCAATGAAGAAATGGGCAGAAGACATGAACAGACACTTTTCTAAAGAAGACATCCAGATGGCCAACGGTCACATGAAAAGATGCTCAACGTCACTCCTCATCAGGGAAATATAAATCAAAATCACACTGAGATGTCACCTCATGTGGGCCAGAGTGGCTAAAATGAACAAATCAGGAGACTGTAGATGCTGGCGAGGATGTGGAGAAACGGGAACCCTCTTGCACTGTTGGTGGGAATGCAACCTGGTGCAGCCGCCCTGGAAAACAGTGTGGAGGTTCCTCAAAAAATTAAAAATAGAACCACCCTATGACCCAACAATAGCACTGCTAGGAATTTACCCAAGAGATACAGGAGTGCTGATGCATAGGGACACTTGTACCCCAATGTTTATAGCAGCACTTTCTTTTTTTTAATATGAAATTTATTATCAAATTGGTTTCCATGCAACACCCAGTGCTCATCCCAACAGGTGCCCTCCTCAATGCCCATCACCCACTTTCCCCTCCCTCTCACTCCCCATCAGCCCTCAGTTTGTTCTCAGTTTTTAAGAGTCTCTTATGGCTTGGCTCCCTCCCTCTCTAACTTTTTTTTTCCTTCCCCTCCCCCATGGTCTTCTGTTAAGTTTCTTAGGATCCATATAAGAGTGAAAACATATGGTATCTGTCTTTCTCTCTATGACTTATTTCACCTAGCATAACTTTCCCCAGTTCCATCCACATTGCTACAAAAGGCCACATTTCATTCTTTCTCATTGCCACGTAGTATTCCATTGTGTATATAAACCACAATTTCTTTATCCATTCATCAGTTGATGGACATTTAAGCTCTTTCCATAATTTGGTTATTGTTGAAAGTGCTGCTATAAACATTGGGGTACAAGTGCCCCTATGCGTCAGCACTCCTGTATCTCTTGGGTAAATTCCTAGCAGTGCTATTGTTGGGTCATAGGGTGGTTCTATTTTTAATTTTTTGAGGAACCTCCACACTGTTTTCCAGAGCGGCTGCACCAGGTTGCATTCCCACCAACAGTGCAAGAGGGTTCCCGTTTCTCCACATCCTCGCCAGCATCTACAGTCTCCTGATTTGTTCATTTTAGCCACTCTGGCCCGCATGAGGTGACATCTCAGTGTGATTTTGATTTATATTTCCCTGATGAGGAGTGACGTTGAGCATCTTTTCATGTGACCGTTGGCCATCTGGATGTCTTCTTTAGAAAAGTGTCTGTTCATGTCTTCTGCCCATTTCTTCATTGGATTATTTGTTTTTCGGGTGTGGAGTTGGGTGAGTTCTTTATAGATTTTGGATACTAGCCCTTTGTCCGATATGTTATTTGCAAATATCTTTTCCCATTCCGTCGGTTGCCTTTTAGTTTTGTTGATTGTTTCCTTTGCGGTGCAGAAGCTTTTTATCTTGATGAGGTCCGAATAGTTCATTTTTGCTTTTAATTCCCTTGCCTTTGGAGATGTGTCGAGTAAGAAATTGCTGTGGCTGATGTCAAAGAGGTTGTTGCCTGCTTTCTCCTCTAGGGTTTTGATGGTTTCCTGTCTCACATTCAGGTCCTTCATCCATTTTGAGTTTATTTTTGTGTATGGTGTGAAAAGTGGTCTAGTTTCATTCTTCTGCATGTTGCCATCCAGTTCTCCCAGCACCATTTGTTAAAGAGACTGTCTTTTTTCCATTGGATGTTCTTTCCTGCTTTGTCAAAGATTAGTCAGCCATACTTTTGTGGGTCCAATTCTGGAGCCTCTCTTCTATTCCATTGGTCTACATGTCTGTTTTTGTGCCAATACCATGCTGTCTTGTGATTACAGCTTTGTAGTGGAGGCTAAAGTCTGGTGTTGTGATGCCTCCTCCTTTGGTCTTCTTCTTCAATATTACTTTGGCTATTCGGGGTCTTTTGTGGTTCCATACAAATTTTAGAATTGCTTGTTCTAGCTTCGAGAAGAATGCTGGTGCAATTTTGATTGGGATTGCACTGAATGTGTCAGGAGGTCAGGTGCTAAGGTTTAGTCTTCTTTTGAAAGTCACAGCCACACTAGAGACCACTTAAGTGCAGCTCTTGGGGGCTGAAGAGCCTGGCTCCTTAGCATCCAGGAAACCTGATATCAGGTTCCAGAGCCAGAGTCACCTCCAAGAGAAGTGAAGGCTGCAGGCCACGTGGACTGTCAGTCACCTCCATGTGCCACGCTCTCCAGTGGCTTTCCTTGCATGGGTCAGTTTCCTCATCAGCAGTAGGGTGGAATTAGCTAGATTGGGGCTTTCAAACTCTATTTTTTTCCCTTGAGACCCCAGGAAGATGTGTTTCCTCTCTCAATTCAATATCTACATCTGTGAAGATAATTAAGCAAAAGTTCCACATAACGGCACCTTTCTGTAGGCATACTTTCTGTTTTCTGTGCTGTTACATGCTTTTCTATTTATTGACAAATGCCAGTTGTGAACCATGAAGTTGGTTCTGTGAGCTGCTAATGGGTCATGACATGCACTTAAAACACATGAGGCTGAATGATAGCTGAGGGCCCGTGTGGGCTGTTGTGTCGTGATTCTGCTGGGACAGTACTGGGGGGACATGTGGCTTCTTTCCTCATGGGCCAGAGATGGTGTGAAATACCAGCCAGATTTTCAATTCCAGAGGTGGAGCCAGCTGCTGGTCCTTTTTTTTTTTTTTTTTCCCTTTCCTCGAAATCAAGTGGATATTTCCATAAACTCACAGGTATGAATTAGAACACATGTGGGACTATAGTTCCTTCCCTAGCCTCCAGTCCCAGTGGGAAGGAAGGGAGGCCTATCGCCATATGGAGGACAACAGACAGTGGTTTCAAATGGTTCTTGGCATAGCGGGGTCCTCTCGCCCTTCTGCCAGGGGAGCGCAGTGGGTCAGGCTGAGCCCCGCCGACAGCGTACGTGGGGAGGGTGTTCACCTCATGTGGAAATTGCACAGCCCGAGCCCACGTGCAGTCCCGGAGTAGCACCCACCTGCTGCTCCAGGTGCTAACTCTTGAGCTGCAGGATCCTGAGGAGGTCTGGGGTCCTGGGGTGGGGGTGGGTGGGCAGTGTGATGGTGGCGGCGGGCACGCCAGAGTTTGGAGGAGCGGCTACATACTAGCATGTACAAAGTCGTTCCATAATTTCACGCCTGTGGAACTGCACCAATCTTAGCCTGATTGCGGCTGTCCCTGAGAGGCCACCAGTAGGCCGGCATGCATGTTGCCGGGCAACAGGGGCTGGGCTGACCAAAGGCAAGGGGAGGAGCTAGCCTCTGAGGCTGACATAACCATCAGGCCTTTTCCAGCATATGGCCGGAAGTCAGGCCCTCGCCTTCCCCGGGTAGCATTGGAGCCTAAATGTCCCCCGCTGCATTATGATGAAGTTATCTTGTGGGCTCGCCACCTAAGGCTTTTGGGCCACAGTGGTTTTAAGAGCACTCATTAGAAAGGGGTGTTGCTTGGAGAGGCCTTGAGGCCCAGCAGCTAGTGACTCTGCCAGGGGTTCTACGGTCCAGATGCCTGGCGTGATGCTTACTTCCAAGCCTCTGCTTCATGGCTTTATTTTGTGCCTGTGCCCTTTTCCATCTGGACAAGCAGAGACCTTACTGGAATTTCAGGACTGCTGTTGAGGCCTTTCTTGAGATGCAGCAGCGTTTCTGACTAGTGGAGGCAGGACTGTGGACAAAAGGTGCATAATTGATAGCAAATTTATTGTAGGAACCTATCTCCTTGGGACTCTTCTTCCTTAGGACACCTGTTATCCAAGGTCCTTCCTGGAACTGCATTTATGCTGGTGAACCACGGGCCAGAGTGCTCAGTTCCTTCTGTGTGGGCCTCGGCTTTCCCTCTCTGCCCTTCCCTCCCCTAGTGTCACCCTGGTCAAATAGTTCTTATGAAATAGTTTTCTACTCAGGCTCTGCTCCTGCAAGTCTGCACTCTGAATGTGGTGCCTCTTCGGTGTCACCTGACTCACGATGCGTGTCCTGACATCTGTGTTCTTATTTTTCTAAGACCAGAATTATGAACATTCCAGGAGTCATCTGGGGGGAATCTGGAGAAGCAAGAACCCACTTTGTGAGCCTTTTTCTTATCGGTACCAGGGGGATAAGAATGCGTGCTTCACTGGTTTGCTGTGAAGATCATATGAGATAGAACTTTGCAAGTTATTCAGCTCAAGGTGAAAGAAAGAATTATTAATTAATATATCGCTATTATTAAGAATTTCCTAGAATTTGTACACTCAGTTGCTTTATTTGGTGCAATCTTTCTACAGCTGTAGATTGGGATATTAGTTTCCTTGCATACAGAATGGTGTAAATAGAAACAAAATCACTCTTCCCTGGCAGTCTGAATTTCTTAACTTGGCAAGACAGCTTAAAGTTTTTTGTAAATGCTGGGGAGGGGGACCCAGAATCACCCAGCCCCCCTGCTAATAGCACATTATTACTGTGTTTTCTGTATCTCCTGTTTATCTCTGGAAACCCTAAAGAGCATGAGAATTATATTCTCTGTCACTGCTCAAGAGTCTCCTATGAACCATATAAACGGTATTGAACTGCACACTTGTTTCTCATAAACCCAGTTGGGCTAATATTGTAGACCGTTTCTGTCACCTCTGGCTGTCTGGCTGTATTTGTACTTAGCCACACATCCTTCACGCCCAGGGCACATGCTGGGTAGGAGAAGCCTGTGTCCTCCCAGCTGGAGGGTACTCATAACTCATGAACTCAACATTGAATGGCTAACCATGGGCCGTGACTCATAGTGTTCCTGAATGCTTTGGGGCAAGATTAAACTGCCTTTTGGCAGTGATTGACAGCTGCCAAGATTGAACTAATGAGCCCGGAGCCCCTGACTCCCTGCAAACTACTCTGGAGTCGATTTCTTTGCATATAGCTCTCCCTACCTTTCAGAAACCTGCCTCTGTAGCTCCTCTGTGCTCAGTATATGTCACATCCATCTCCTGCTGTTTTGCCAGACTTAATTGCCAGAATTATCTGAGTGAGTTATTTGTATTAGTCTCCAACCAACCAGTAATTACAGCTAGAGGACCAACAAATAGAACACATGCTTGTCTTCCCTGGTGACTTTCGGTCTCGGTCCTCGCAGGGCCCGTAGAGATGAGTTTGAGGCATTGGGGTGTGATTGTATCTGTGGTTGATGGGGGGCTGGAGCTGGGGAAATGCCCCAGTGATTGCATTCTCCTCGTGTGTTTTTGGCTCACAGGTGTGCATCACCATGGCATGACCATTGGGTGTCAATGAAAGATGGTTCTCTGGTGGTGAGCAGGAGGCACTTGGTTGGGTGTGTTCGTGACCCTGGGATCCATGCTCATTGTGATCCTCGGTTTTGGATGGATCTGGTTTATATCTCCAGGGTCCTGGATTCTTCCTGGTGCAGCGTGATCATGGCTTTGAGATGTATGAGCAGTGGCCTTGTTCTATCACTGTCTTCACCATCATCTACAGCACTGACACTTCTGTAGGAGCACGTCAGAGGTGACAGAGGTCTGTCACCTGAATTAGGACCTTCAGTTTCTCCCAATCACTTTGAAAAACTATACTTCCACTTTTGAAAGATGAAGAAACCGACTCAGCAAGGTTGGGTGACTTGTCCCAAATCCCCCAGATGGTAGGTAGTAGAAAGGGGCTTAGTACCTCTGTCTGAAGCCCAAGCTCTTTCTCTCTGGTCACACTATGTGTCTTTTGGAGAGGAGCAAAGAATGCTTTTTGAAAACCTGCATTTTGCTTTTGCTGCTTATAGAATGTCAGTGTTTGCCTAAGTTAGTTCTTAGGTAGTGGTGACCAAGAATCTTATTGCTCATTGGGATTTGCCTAGTTGACTCCAGCACAGAACCAGAGGCCCCAAAACACAACCAAGCTTCCTGGCTTCTCCAGCACTAACTTCATCTTGAGATGCCACCGGTGTGAGGTCTCTGCTGTGTGCAAGGGGATGGCGGGGGTGGGGGAGCTAAGTTTGGATCCCTGTACTGTTCCCTTTTCATCTGTTTAGTTTAACCTCCAAAGTCTTGTACCATGCTGTCTGTGCCAAATGGAAAATGATGTTTTTATATTGCCTCATACATCATTCTTACTCTGGCGTGGGGGCTGGGATCTTGGAACACTTCAATATACTCAGCATAGGACTCTGCTTAAAGCTACGAGAAGCTGTTAGATTTTTTTGTCGTGAGGTTGGCTGAACCTGAATTTTACAACTAGTTTTTATGTTCTGTTCAGAAAGACAAGGTTGAAAAAAACAGGTGACACTGAGGTATCATTTGAGTAAATGATTTTTGTCTTCTCCTAGAAGGGAGGTTGGCTATTCCTTGATTCTAATTTTCAGGTTATTTCTCCCAAGATATATAGTTCTTTTTTTTCCCCCTGACCTATGGGATCTTCATCCCTTGTAATAGTCAGAAATGGCCCTTGGTCCACGGGTTTATTTGGGCTCAAATCAAGTCTCCAGAAGCACAAAAGGCCTGTGACTTTGTCATATAATCACCCTGGCCTGTGAGGAAGGGCCCTGCTGATCTCTTTCCTGAAGTACCTCAGACACATGTGTCCATCTCTCTGTTCCCCCAGCTACCCTTCCTGAGAATGAATGTCCCCCTCTTCCTGATAAGGGGAGTTCTTTGTCTGCTCCATGTTTCTATGGTGCACACCTGTGTGCATGTGTGTGTGTGTGCAGACGTGTGTGTCGGAGAGAAGAAAGGGTGAGGGAAGAGGTGTTGAAGATGAAGTCCTTGTTAGCGGATGTTTTTTCTCAGAAGAGATCACCTTCACAGGATGTGGGGAGCTAGTAAAATGTCATCACCAACCCCACTCAACCCCCCTTGTGATCAACACTTCCTGCATCTTCCTTGTTTCTCACTGTCCCCAAGTCCCCCAGGAACTGCTGGTCCAAGAGGATGCACCGTGGTGGTTGACTGTGGGCTTTGTGCCATGACCGTGAAGTTAGGGCCTGTCAAGGCCTGCCATCTTTGCAGATGGCAACGTTTCCGGGAACAGGAGGGCCTTGGAAAGTATGTGTGCTCGTTAGATGGAGGCAAAGACTCGCTTGGAATCTTCCGTGGAGTTTTCCTCACCTCATCAGAGAGGACTTGGTTCTCAGGAAACGTCCTCAGGGCGCCTGTGACAGTTTTTCTGTTGGGCTTTCAGAGGGTTAAAGAAATAGCACACTCACCCCCAGTTGTGCAAAATCCGGCTCTGAGGATTGCTGGGGAGATTGCTCAGCTTGCTTTGAGAAGCTTGTGTTCATGCAGAGGGCTCTTGTGGGCTTCTCTTCCTGGTGTCTGTAGTGAGTGGCCCAGGCCAGTGCTTCCTGGTCGTGGCCACAAGGATCACCTGTTAGAACCTAAAAAAATAAATAAAACCCCACTCCAGAACTACTGAATTGAAACATCCAGGAGTGGAATATGAAATGTGTGTTACTTAGACCAGCCCTACAGGGAATTCTGATGACCTTCCATGCTTCAGAAACCACCAGACTCTTTACCCGTCCACTAGACAGTGGGGGAGGGCAGGAGGAGGGGTGAGGTGACACTCAGATGAGACCTTGTGTCTCTGTGGTTGCCTTGAGCTCACATCCTGGACACCCACCTTCGTGGTAACAGCCTGCTGCTGACATTGGGCCCTGGGAGTGAGGTCAGCAGGACACCCTGGTCCCCAGCGTGGGCATTTCCCTGGGAACAGCCCCGAGACAGAAGCTGCTTTCTAGGAGTGGGGTGTACCTGAGACATCACAGGTGGGCTCACTGCTGAACAATTCAGTGGTTCCTCCCGGCCACAGGGACACTCAGGCTCTGGGTAGGTGTGTGTCATGGACGAAGGGCTTGACTCGCAGTGCAGGGGGCCTGGAAAGGGCCCAGCCGGAGGCAGGCACACCACCGGACAGGTGCTCACCCTGCACCCAGTGGGGGGAGCTTTCATTCGACTGGGGAGTGCCATCCTGCCCTTGTCCTCTGTCACCTCATCCCCCAAGGGCCCCTTTCTTCAGTGTAGGGGGAGGGGTAAGCTTGGGCATGGGAAGAACCATTTATTTGTGAGGGCAGATTCAGGAACATTTAAAAGATTGATGGGCCGCATTTTCAAGAAATTCAAAGCAGAAGTAGTTTTATGGAGACCCAAGGGGCAAAAAAATGAAAAAAAAAAACCATTTAGATTTCATCTTTCACTCAGTAATGGAACTCTATTGAGAAAATTGACCTCGCCTTTTTGTCACTAAAATGTTAATGTGTGTGCTGTTTGGGGAGGAGTAATGATGCAGAGGCTGCTTTCTAACTTTTTGCCTTCTTAAGCGAACTCAAGGGCTGCATGGTGGCCTGCCGGTGGTGTTCATGACAAGAGAAAATCGTGCACAGCATGGCTCATTCAGGAAGAGTAAAACTACGCCCTCGGGAGTGTCTGATCTCAGCACTTCTTGGTGGAAGTCCTGTCACAGTGGATGCATACATCAAATCACTATAACGCACACCTAAATATCTTAGAATTTTATTTGTCAATTACATCTCAAGGAAGCCGCAAAAAACAAAAGCAATTGTGAATACCCACATATGTTCCTAAAGAAAACTCCTAGGGCACCTGGGTGGTGCAGTTGGTTAAGCATCTGACTCTTGGTTTCAGCTTTCAGGTCAGGATTTCATGGTTCATGAGTTCGAGCCCCACACTGGGCTCTGTACTGACAGCGCAGAGCCTGCTTGGGATTCTCTCTCTCCCCCTCTCTCTCTGCCCCTCCCCAGAGTATGCACTGCTTTATCTTTATTTATTTATTTTAAATAAATTAAAATTTTTTTTATTTTTTATTATTTATTTGTTTTTTCAATATATGAAATTTATTGTCAAATTGGTTTCCATACAACACCCAGTGCTCATCCCAAAAGGTGCCCTCCTCAATACCCATCACCCACCCTCCCCTCCCTCCCACCCCCCATCAACCCTCAGTTTGTTCTCAGTTTTTAAGAGTCTCTTATGCTTTGGCTCTCTCCCACTCTAACCTCTTTTTTTTTTTTCCCTTCCCCTCCCCCATGGGTTTCTGTTAAGTTTCTCAAGATCCACATAAGAGTGAAACCATATGGTATCTGTCTTTCTCTGTATGGCTTATTTCACTTAGCATCACACTCTCCAGTTCCATCCACGTTGCTACAAAGGGCCATATTTCATTCTTTCTCATTGCCAAGTAGTATTCCATCGTATACATAAACCACAACTTCTTTATCCATTCGTCAGTTGATGGACATTTAGGCTCTTTCCATAGTTTGGCTATTGTTGAAAGTGCTGCTATAAACATTGGGGTACAAGTGCCCCTGTGCATCAGCACTCCTGTATCCCTTGGGTAAACTCCTAAGCAGTGCTATTGCTGGGTCATAGGGTAGGTCTATTTTTAAATTAAAATTTTTTTAACTGAATTTTTTAAAATCTAAATTTAAAAAATTTTAATGAACTTTTAAAATTATTTATTTTAAATAAACTCAAGAACCTCCCCCCCCGCCCCCCCCAGTACTTGATATTTCAAACATAGAAGGGGAGCGGAGAGCTGTAGCATGGGTATACATGGGCTGTCTGCCTGCCCGGTAGACAGAGGCCTCCATGGGGACTTGTTAGAGCTGCCACCTAGAGAGTGCCCAGTGCTCAGCCTGTATCCTCCTTCCCCTCCTCCCTGTACCCATGCTATTTGTACACAGTTATTGTCTGTTCTCTGGTGAAGAAACCGACCCCTATTGCAGTCACATAGCTGGTAAGTGGAGGAGGTTGGATTCAAGCCTGGAGGTCCCTGGGCTAACCACCACGTGCAGAGGCTAACTAGGGTCCCATCCTACACGGTGCTGTCTGCTTTCCTGCCCCACTTTGTCCTGGCAGGGCTCTCTGCTCCTAGGACATTGCTGTCTCTTTGAATGCAGTGTCTCTAGCCTTCTGAGTCCAAACCCTCTTCTTTTTCTTCCGGGTTTCAGAAATGCCTGGAAATTGCAGATTTGTCCAGAGCGTGTTTTCCCACTGAGGCTCCAGGAGGCTTGCGCTTCTGTCGCTGACAATTGACTTCCTCCTTGCCGCTTGTGGCCACTTTGGTGGACTGTGCAGGTATCTATCATGTTAGAATTG
The DNA here is from genome assembly GCF_022837055.1 of Prionailurus viverrinus. Taxonomy (NCBI): domain Eukaryota; kingdom Metazoa; phylum Chordata; class Mammalia; order Carnivora; family Felidae; genus Prionailurus; species Prionailurus viverrinus. Next base: position 38,248,998 of record NC_062571.1, on the reverse strand, counting down.
TGGAGGGTCCCTTTGCAGAATTAACTTCCCGGAATCTCTAGAAGGAGAGGGTGACTTCTGGGTCCCCTTCTGTCATCTTAGCGATGGCTGGAATAGACGTGCTGGCCAGGCTGGACGGTAGGGACTCTGTTCTACATACACTGTGCTCAGGGGAGAAAGGGTTTTACCTGAAAGATCAAGTCTATAGCATCAGCTGAACCCTGGGTGGTATCTCAGAGCATCCCAGGGCTCAGCAGAACTATTTAGTTAAGGATGCAACTTTGTAGCATGCTGTGCCAGTCACAGGGCAGGATGAATTACATTGGAAACAGTTCCTGGCCTCCTGGTGGGGCCCCGTAAGGTTGCTCGATACTTTCCTGGAAAGAGCGTTTGATTGATTATGGGGTTCAGGGGCTTCGGATTCCCGTTGGTTTCTGTTTTTTGTTTTTTTTTGTTCTGGGTCTCAGTTTTCTCATCTGTAAAATGGGGCATTAGAAACTGAGTACATAAGGTGATACTTTATTTACTTTTTTAAAGTGTATTTATTTATTTTGAGAGAGAGAGAGAGAGAGAGAGAGAGAGAGCGAGCAGGGGAGAGGCAGAGAGAGAGAGAGGGAGAGAATCCCAAGTAGGCTTTGCACTGCCAGCACAGAGCCCGAGGCGGTGCTCAAATTCATTACCCGTGAAATTGTGACCTGAGCTGAAATCGCGAGTCTGACGTTTACCTGACTGAGCCACCCAGGCGCCCCCTAAGGTGATAGTTTAAACTCACACAATGTTATATGTCAATTATATCTCAGTAAAGCTGGGGGGAAAAAAAAAACTTAGTGCATTTGAGAATTTTCTACTGAAATTCTTTAATTTTTTAAATCTTTATTTTTGAGAGAGAGAGGGAGAGAGAGTGAGAGAAAGTGCTAGCGGAGGAGGAACAGAGAGGGAGACAGAGGATCCAAAACAGGCTCTAAGCTCTGAGCTGTCAACCCAGAGCCCGATGCAGGGCTTGAACTCACAAACCATGAGATCATGATCTGGGCCGAAGTCAGACACCTAACCGACTGAGCCACCCAGTGGCCCCTCTACTGAAATTCTTTAAGGGGAGAAATGAATAAAGGTGAATGGGCTCCTCCTCTGTTACTATATAGGAGCATAATCTGAAGTCACCCTCCATGCACATGTTTACTTGATAAAGTTGTGCAGATTTTCCCGGTCATTATGTGATGTTTGTTTTTTATTTAATATGTAAATAGTATTCTCCCTACAACTTTGAATCAATTATGCTCCATTCGTAAATTCCCTGAGTGGTTTTATGTGCCCTAACACCTTAAGTCTGGGAGGCAAAGCTCAGGGAGCAGGCTTGTGTCGTGCTCAGGTTGGGGGGCAGCATATGAAAGTGGTGCCCCACATGCACCACATTTTCTGCTCATCTCAGGGTCGTATTCTCACACTGCTTCTAGCATCTTTTCTTCACATGGAATTAGTGACGATGTCAACATCTTACCTTACAAATGCTCCCCTGTTGCAACTGTGCTCAGAAGATGCACACCCGGCCCTCACCAGTCCCCAGCCTTGCCTCTGCCTAGACGCAGCCCGGTTTCCGGGGGAGAGAGGCGTGCCTGGGTCTGAGATGCTTGCTTGGGAATGTTTTCCAAGGCCCCTTCCAGCTCTTATGTTCTGTGCATCTGCATGAGGTCACAAAGCTCAGATGGGCAGGCTGACACCCACATCGACATCACAGCAATATGTTAATCCAGGAGATAAAAGAGAAATCGAGGCAGGAGAGAGCAGTGTGAAATCCCAGAGGGAGCCCGAGGCCCCAGGGAATTCCCATGGCTTCCAGCGGCAGAATGAAGATAGCTCTGGGTGCTGGCACCTCTCGGGACCAGACAGCCCCAGGTCTACACTACAGGTGTTGAGAGAGAGGCAGCTCCAGCCAGAACCAGTATCAGATGGAGCCTCTGAGGAACCATGCTCCCATCTGGCCTGGGAAGTCTTCTGTCTTGATGCTTTATCCTCCCACCTGGATGTACCAGGACTCACCGAAGAGGGGGCCCTGTCTCTGCCTTCATTTCCTTTCTAGTCTGCTCCACCGTGGCCCTGGTGGTGAGCACACCAGACATGAGCATTATTGCGAGGCTCAGGAGAGTCTCTTAGATGGGTGGGGGGGGGGGGGGGGGCGGGGGGGAGGGAATCCTTGCACAGTCCCTGAACCTCACACCTTTCCCTCATCTTCCATTCTCTGCCCCTCTTAGCATCCTCCTCTTCCAAAAAGGGAGCTATTATTTGCCCAAGTTACCTAGGACTTTCATCCTACACATCGGCAGTGGAGAAAAACTCCACGTGGCCAAAGGGTAGCTCATCCTGACTTTCTCCAATTTTTACCTTTCTCTTGAGGAATTTCTCATCTGTCAGTACTTTCATAAGATACTAGTTTTAAAGGGGCACCATTTTCCTCTAACCACAGTGGCCCCAGCTTGTGTACATGGCTTCTCAGCCTTTCCTTAAATTCCTCGTGTTGCTGGACATCTGGCCTGGGACACTGAAATGGGACTTGATGGAAAACTTGGGGCTGACACTAGGGAAATAAACAGAGGGTCACAGAGCCAGGGGACTGCCTTACAGGGTATAACGTATCCCCGCCAGCGTCCTAGTCTGGGCCTCCTCCTCCATGCACAGGGGTCACTGCTCTCACTGCAGCCCACAACTAGATATCTGCCCTTCTGGAGATCCCTGGCCGGGAGGTGGCCCAGAATGGGAGATGCAGGGACCAACTCCTTGTCAGTTGAAGGCCTGTGTCCTGGGTGCAGCTGTCCTCCCCCATCGTCTAGGAGACGAAAGCTTCCTTTCCTCCTTCTGGGGCACTCCTGCTGGCATAGAGCAGCATGGCCTCACTCCTCTAGGTCATGATGGGAGAATCCAACATAGAAAGTTCAACACCTCCAGCCTGCACAGGAGCTATCAAAAGGGGTGGCCACTTGATTTCCTTCTCAGTACAAGCAAGACGACGTAGTGGTTATTAGATATGTACGTCCTCAGCATCAGAATGCCTGCATTTTAATCCTGTCTCTGCCTTTTACTGGTTGTGTTATCCTGAAAAAAACAAAAAACAAAAAACAAAACAAAACAAAAAACCCCAACCAACCAACCAAACAAAAAAAAACGGCTTCGCTTCTCTGGGCCCCAACTTGCTTGTTTGTGGAGTGTGGGTATTTATAGTGTCTTCTTCCTTGGTGTTGGGGCTGCTTGTGATTGTAGGGTTACTACATGCAAATGCCTGTGGTCAGTGACTGATTCCCAGCAGGTCTGCTGTGTGTGTGAGTCCGGTCCATAGTTGGCCCGGAGCGGAGGATATCTCCATCCATGCTGCAAGTGTGGCAAACATGGTTTTTCAACCCATTCCTGCATGCATTCGTATTAGGTTCTGTCCCAACCCTACAGGGTACACTCCATGAGGAAGGGCTTTTGCCTGTCTTGTTTGCCACTGTATCTCAGGTGCGTCTTGAGTCAATGTCTTGCCAGTAGTAGATGCTCATTAATTGCTTGCTGAATGACTGAGCTCTGTGAGTTAGGCATAGCAGGTAGTATTAGTCCATTTGACAGGAGGACAGGCTGAGGCCCTGAGATAGGACATGACTGACTCTTCTGAGGCTGTATGAGGCATTAGCAGCAGAGTCGGGGCGGGACCCCAGTCTCCTGAGTCCTGGTTCCGTGCACTTGCCCCCGTGTGCTGTTGCCTTAACTAGGAGTAGGTTGCCTGGAACAGGAGCGAAATAGAAGGTGGGTAGCTTTCAGGTCAACTTCCTGGATCCCCGTCCATGCCGCTGCCTGGGGCCCCTCTGTGTGCACTTACATGTGCGTATCCTGCACGTCGAAAGCTCTGGAGCTTGTAGGCCAGTGGTATCTGCTGCATGGAATCCTGATGACGGACAGCTTCTGCCCCTAGCTGATTGGGGTGGTGCAGATGACCGCTTGCTTTCCGGAAGCAGGCCTTACCTACGTGAGGCTTCAGGCTCTGCATGTGGGCGCAGGGGGAGGCTTTGTGGTTGCACCGGGCATGTCAACCTGGCTTCCCAAAGGTGGTGCAAAGATTGCCCTTCTGTAAGTAGGATGTCTTGTCATGTGAGGCACTGGGTACCAGGCATCTTGTGTCTTTTTTGGCTTCCTATGGGGCTGCTCGGGCCCTCCAGGGCTATTTTTTCCATCCTTTCACCTCCATGCAAGACTGTACCAAATATATTCTAGAGATGTTTTGCTTTTAAAGGGACTCAGGAAGCAGGCCCAACTACTTCTGAAAGTTTTTCTAAATTGAGGGTTGCAATTTTTTTTTCTTGTAAAGGGCCAGGTAGTAAATGTTTTAGGTTTTATGGGCCATGCTGTTGCAACTACTCAAGTATGCCTTTGTAGCATGGAATCAGCAATAGGCAATACTTAGCAGATTAGCATGGGTTAGTTCCAATAAAACTTTATTTACAAAAACAAATGTCAGGCCAGATTTGGCCCGTCGGCTGTTAGTTTGGCAACCCTTGTTCTAAATGATCATCTTTAGGGTCGGCCCATTTCCTTCGGTCTTGCTGGTCCTGGGTACTGCCTGAGTCAGATAATCCAAAGGGAAGGCAATTCCATGTTGATTTCACTTCTCAGTCTCTGCTTCCAAACCCTTCTCAGAATACCTGCCCAGGAGAGGTCCTGGAAACATGTGCCTTCCATGCAGAAGGCTTACTGCGTCTGGAAAGCCTGGCTCTCACCCCAAATTCCAGTTGATCTGGAAAAGCCACACAGGGGTGGGCCTGGATGGGGGGTCCAGTCTGGGGTGAGGATGGATTGCTGTAAATGCTCAGACACTTGGGTTGTTCGTTCCATACCTCCTCACTGCCTTCCTAAAGCCAAGAAAAATGAAAGGCAAGGGCTCTGTGATCTTGGGCATAATATTTAGGGTTTAATGGGTAGGGTGAAATGTAACTGACCAGTTCTTTTCCTTTAGCCAAGCCCTGCATGGTTCCTTAATAGTTCATGGTGGGGATTGCAGGTTGGTGGGGAAGCAGTGGGGCTCTTCGGTGGTCTTGGGATAGAAGTCTGGATTCCAGGAGGTACTGGCTTATAAGAGGCAAATTCAGCATGATTTTTTCAACACATCTTTGCACAGGGAGATTTTTATGGAAATTCGAACACTCCCAGCTAAATATCCCTGCTATTAGCATCTTTCATTTTGACAGAGGAGTTTTCTTCTTCTGCCCTGATGGATTATTCAGGCCGGGCTGGGTTCCTGTGTGGAGTTATGGGCACTCTTTAGGGGAAACATTTGGTGTGGTAGGAAGATCATGGTTTCTGGGATTAGATTTATGTCTTGGCCGTGTGCCATTACTTGTAATGGCCTCAGGCAAGTTCCTTAACCTCTCTGAGCTGCAGACCTCACCTGCACGAGGGCGTGATGATCCTATACCCAGTGCTGCTGGAAGACTGAGGACCAATGTGCAATGTACCGAGTACAGTGCCTGACACATAGTAGGTGCCCTATAAAGGAAAACAAAAATTCACTTGTAATGAGGTTGGCTTCAACTATCCAGGTCTGGTTCAACATCTTTGAGGTTGTCCATGTGCTACCCTGAGTAGCCACCCAGTAGTAATGTTTTAAAGTATAGAGGAGGCCCTGAAAGGACAGTCTACTCCCTGGTGAACATCCATTTCTGAGAGTACGACCGTCCTTTCCTCCACCCATTGGAAATACTCAGCCAGTATGGGGCCAGGCAGCACCAAGGCGAAGGGGGCACATGTCTTTGCATCTTGGGAAATAATCTTCTTGTGTGAACTTTTCCAGAAGAAGGAGACAGGGGTGGCCTGGGACCCTGGATATTTCATGCTATCTTGTCTTGCCTCTCTCCTTGTCCTGGTGTTATTGTAGATTTGTTGAGGCTGGAATGTTCCTGCATGGTTCCTTTATACGAGGCACCCTCTGCCCAAGCATAGTCTAGCCCTGCTGCTTCCTGCGTGCCATGTATCCATGCTGGGCAGTGGTGGTACTCTTTCCTGCTGGGTGGGCCAGAGCTGTCTGCAGGTTCTTGTCAGAGCTGGGTGCCCTTAGCACACTGTGAGTTAGGGGGAGGCAGTAAGCTGGGAACTCAGTGGAGGAGGGAGGCCTTGAAGGTACAGAGAGGGGACAGGACAGGGAGCAGAAAAAAAGAGGAGGAGGAGGAGGCTGTGGAGATGGCTCTCTCATTTACGGCAGGGAGTGTGTGATCACAGCCAGCCCTATGCAGACTTCCCTTCAAACGAGAAGGGAGTGAGAAAATGTAATTTTAGTGTCTGGCTTTTGACTGATTCCCTGCGGAGGTTCCTTCTGGGCTGCGGTATTGGGTGTCTCCCCTCCCCTGCAAGGGACAGACGGGCTATGATAAGTGAGTTCAGATTTTGCCTGGGGAAAAGCCATGGGGAGGAAGAAGAGAGCAATGCACATGCCCAAGGGGCCTGGGGGGCTTGGCTTTGGGGACCGGGAGGTGAAATTAAGGACACAGCAGGAGAGGATTTAGGGACAGGCTAGTGGGGTCAGCAGCTCCACTCAGTCTGGGCTGAGCTATATTGGGTCTCTGTTCCTACGCCGAGGCATGAAGCCATGTTTTCCAGGCCCTGTTCCATGGCCCCACTGCCAACACAGGTGTGCATTTTGGTGGAGGCCTGCCGACCTCTGTGCAAAACCAAGGCAGCAGAGTCTTCCCCTGGAACAAGGTCCTGCTGAGAAGTGTGTGTTCTGGGCAGGGCCCAGGGGGAGCCCCTGTGCCCAGCTGCCCCATGGCCCCTGGCGTGGAGATGCGGCTGGTGGATCTGCGTGTGAAAATCAGACCTGGGGAGATTATCAGCCGGTGACAGCTCTCCACCCCAACCCTACGGCCCCCTCCCAGCCCAGAGAGTTCTCAGCCAGGGCATAGGGAAGGTTCACACGTGGTGGAAAATCTTAACATTTTCATCCCGCTGTCCCTCCCCTCACTGCCAGTCTGTGTGTGTTAGGGGAGCAGAAACTCATTTAAATACGAGTCTATGAAAAAAATATAATTAGGAAGATAGATTGAAAAATGCATATAATATGCTTCCGTGCAAGATATAAATTACTTTACCCACACCACTACACCCATCCATTAAACTGCAGAGTGGGGAGTTGTCTGTGGTATGAAAGTCTCCTGGGAGATTCTCCCAGGGAACCCAACTATTAGGAACTCCTTAAAAGTGGAACTTGAATGATAGCATATAGATAAGAGCATCTTGGAAGCTTCATGGTTCCATTTTAATTCATCATGCAGTGGAAAAAAATAAATAAATTCATCATTCAGTGACTGCATCATAGGTAAGAAAGAATGTGGTTTCTTTTTTTTTGCCCGTATCATTTGCACCTGGTGAGGGATCACCTGGGGAGGAAGAAGGCTGGGCAGATGAGGGTCATGGGATTTTTGTCTTCCTCTATTGGAAGGCCGTGCCATATGGGAAGCGGCTAGCCTTTTTTGGTGAGTCCCCAGAGGGCAGATTTTTTAAAAAAATTTTTTAACGTTTATTTATTTTTGAGACAGACAGAGACAGAGCATGAACGGTGGAGGGGCAGAGAGAGGGGGAGACACAGGATCGGAAGCAGGCTCCAGGCTCTGAGCCATCAGCCCAGAGCCCGACGCGGGGCTCGAACTCGCGGACCATGAGATCGTGACCTGAGCTGAAGTCGGACGCTTAACCGACTGAGCCACCCAGGCGCCCCTCCAGAGGGCAGATTTAAGTGCCATTTGTCAGAAGTTATAGAAAGATGGGTCTTGGATCAATGTGAGGGAGCACTTTCTAGAAAAGCATTTTGGTTCAAAACACGGACTTTGGAGTTATGGAGCCCAGACCTACCAGCTCCTGGTCGTGGGGCCTCAGGAAAATTCACTTCTCCAGGGCTCCATCTGTCCTGCACGAAATGGGGAAAACTCATGAAACCTGTAACCTCATAAGGTTGCTTTGAGGATTAAAGGAGAAAGAAGAAGGGTATGAGTAGCTCATAGTGAGGGCAATTTCATAAAAAGTAGGTATTCTTGCCGGAAGACATGACCACCAGGGTGTAGTGGCAGTGAGAAAATTAGCTGTGCTGGGCAGTGATGGTGGCTGCATTCAGTGGTCCTCAGATTTGGCAGTGATCATTTCAACCACCTGGGAGTTTCTTCCTCTGCAAATAACGGCAATTGTTTTTGGAAATAATCACTGCAAAAAACTCAGAGAGAGATTTTGAAAATAAGTCCAAATCTCACCACCTCGGAATAATCGTCTTCAACAGTAGGAGGAAATCATTAAAGAATCTCTCTATGGATATATACAGCTGGGAGGATACATAGACCATAGATTGACAGGAATACTTTTAGAATAATAGGATCACACTCTCTGTTCTAATTTTAACAAAGAGTATTCACTTACTTTGCTTGATTTTCTAAGAGGAAGCATCTGAAGGAAGCGCTGAGCTCTGGATTAATATTCCTTCCTTGAAACATAGTTTCTAAAAGATCTCACCGAGGTTAAGAAAAATATTAAGAGGCTGTAGTCATTGCTTTCTGTTAACAACTGATTTTAATTTTAGACTTGTAAGTGCATGCTATAAAAGATGCAGAAAGATGCGCTCATACTTTCTCCTACCACCTGTCTCTGCCTTATTTTAGTGCTTACCATTGTTTGTACATTGTTAAGGTTGATGATTTCTAGTAAGTCCCAGAGCTGTCTGGCCTCAAGCCTTTCCCCTACGTAGGAATTCAGTTTTCACTAGTATTCTTTCTGTCTCCAAATTGTGCAGCCCTCTGAAATGCTGTCATTTTGGTCTTTAGTTTGTTTTCTTTGCTCTCACTTCCTGGTAATCTAACTTTTCTTGTTGTATTGAATATATATTCTGATTCGTTTCTCCTATACATTGAGCACTTGTAAAAAACTTCCTCTGTTTCTTTGGTTCCGTTTTCTTCAAGACGGAGCTCTTCATGGTCTGTACGCGGTGTTCCTTATATTTCCCTCTGTTCGTGTATGTATGCAAGTACCATGGCATGCTGACCTTGGGTAGCTTTGTCTGGTCCTTCCACTCCGATATTGGGCAAAGGCTCTTTTAAAATGTCTTTTCATGCTTTTTTGAAATGACTCTTTTTGTAGCTTATTCAAAACCACTGCTTTGGAATCTGAACTGCGGTTTGAGGTGATTTCTGATGCCTGAGAGCATTGTAGGGAACTTGGGGATGAGGGAAGGTCGGAGCTCAGAGCTGTGTGTTCCTTTGGTAGGACTGTGTGCTGCTCTCCCTAGATTTTGTCCAACGTCCCGTTCCAAGTTCATGCCGCCCATGGTGAATGTGTTGTCTTCTGTGAGGGGATGCCCTTAGACGATCCCTTGAGTTAAGCACTGGGTCTCAGAGCCTATGCTCATCTGAGAGGAAGGCGGGAGGGGGACCCCGAGTTATTGAAACCATGGCTTTATAGCTGCCTTCTAGCAGTTTCCAGTTTATCCTTTCGACAATTTCCCATCAAGTCAGAAAAGGGGAAAAAATAATAATGCAACTATGGTCCACTTTTTTCTAAAGAGTAGGAATAGTAGTATAATGATGGAAGTATGATTAGTAGAAAGTGTGAGGATTGTGGCCTCACCAATAGTGCTTCCAGGGTGGGGATAGGAGATTTACAAGGCACACTGAATCCTACTCCCCTACCCTCACCCCAGGACTTCTCCTTTAGATGTTGATAGCGTTCCTTGTTTTTTTGTTTTGTTTTGTTTTGTTTTTTTAAAAAATTTTTAATGTTTATTTATTTTTGAGAGAGAGAGAGAGACAGAGCACGAATGGGGGAGGGGCAGAGAGAGAGGGAGACACAGAATCTGGAGCAGGCTCCAGACTCTGAGCTGTCAGCACAGAGCCCGATGCGGGGCTCAAACCCACGAACCATGAGATCATGACCTGAGCCAAAATTGGACGCTTAACCAACTGAGCCACCCAGGCGCTCTGATAGCGTTCCTTGTTTAATCACTGCTGCCCCCCCCCCCACCCCCGCCGTCTTTTTTGAGGGAGGTACGTGTTTTGTTTTGTTTAATTAATGTGTTGGGACATGGAGGTGTGTGACATGTGGCTTCACTCCACTGTCTTTCTCCAAAAGCCTCTCTGAGTATCTTTTAAAAAATAATTGTTTCTCAGTCTTGAGCCATGTACATGGAATCTCACTCCCCTATGAGTGGGACACAGAGATCTTTAGTGGACCCTCGAACAGTGCAGGGTTAAGGGATGCCAACCTCCAGTGCAGTCAAAAGTCCAGAATAACCTTTAACCCCTCCAAAACTTAGCTGCTAATAGCCTACCATTGACCAGAAGCCTTACCAATAACACAAATAGTTGATTGACACATATTTTGTATGTTATACGTATTATATACTATATTCTTACCATTAAGTAAGCTGGAGAAAACATTATTTTTTTTTTTTTTTAATTTTTTTTTTTTTCAAAGTTTATTTATTTTTGGGACAGAGAGAGACAGAGCATGAACGGGGGAGGGGCAGAGAGAGAGGGAGACACAGAATCGGAAACAGGCTCCAGGCTCTGAGCCATCAGCCCAGAGCCTGACGCGGGGCTCAAACTCCCGGACCGCGAGATCGTGACCTGGCTGAAGTCGGACGCTTAACCGACTGCGCCACCCAGGCGCCCCTGGAGAAAACATTATTAAGAAACTCATGAGAAGAGGAAATACATTTACAGTACATGATGTAAAATATCTGCATGTAAGTGGACCAAAGCATTCAGACCCATGTTGTTCAAATGTCAACTGTATATTTTTATGAAGTTCCCAAGGCAGTTCTAACAGTTGGCCAAGTCTAGGATCCATTTTAAGTTTCCTGTAAGATTCTTTCCACCCCTAAGATTCTGTGATTCATTCTGTTCTCTTTAAGAAGGAAGGAGGGTGTATTAGTACAGGGATTCTATCAGCTCTTTCCCCAGATATCCCCAGATGTGGTTTCCCTCATCATGTGGTTTCCCTCATCAAGAAGGAGTCATGCATCTCTCCTTGTTCTGATCGTTTCTTTTTTGAACTATGTATGTTGGAGGGATGAGGTTGAAGGCTTATCTAATCTTTGCTTTCCACAGTGACTTGAAAGTACCCTCTTTTAGTAGGCTTGTCCTTGAGTTTGTGTAGATAGATTGTTCTCAACCCTTTCTGTGTGTTACAGCGCCTCTGGAAGATTTTTGAATACTCATGCCTGGGCCTCACCCCTGGAGATGCTGTGTTAATGGGGCCCAAATCACTAGCCTTTCTTAGAGCTCCCTAGATGTTCTAGCTAATCTACTTCCATGGTTGAAAACCAGTAGATTGTTCTTTCTTCTTAACGTTTATTTATTTTTGAGAGACGAGTGTGAACAGGGGAGGGTCAGAGAGAGAGAGGGAGACACAGAATCCGAAGCAGGCTCCAGGCTCTGAGCTGTCAGCACAGAGCCTGATGTGGGGCTCTAATTCGCAAACTGAGATCATGACCTTTTTCTTATTTCTTTAGTGACTCATGATCCTTTCCCCATTTCCTTTACTCGTATTCCAACCCTTGGTTATGGAACACGTATTTTCCGCTCACTAAATAAGATAACGTTACTTAGAACAATATAGTGTGTTGTGGTAGCGAGCATGGACTTTCGAATGATAGAAACCTGAATGTGGATCCTCTTTCTGTCCCTGCTGCTTGGGTGACCTTGGGCAAGTAACCTAACTTCTCTGTTCCTCAGTTTTTCTCGTGCAAAATAGGGATTTCATATCTAGTTTGCACAGTTGTGAAGGCTGTTTTGAGGACCTGTAGTAGTTTTGAATGACATTAATTACATGTTACACCAGTTTTCTTTTTGTTACTGTTTGCCTGATAATATTCTTTTCTGACCCTTTATTCTCAATCTTTTAATAAGATTTTGTTTTAGATATATCTCATGTAATCACAACACAATTGAATTTTGTTCAATGTTTTAAACAAATTTGGTAATTTCTGTCTTTTAGTAGGTAAGTTTAATCCATTTATGGTTATTATAATCACTGGTATAATTTCTGAGTTTTTTCTCTACTTTTTTCTTTTCGGTTTCTTTTTTACCATTCCTTTTTCTTGCTCCTTTTTTCCCTTTTCTATGTTGATGGATATTTCCACATCCCCTCCTTTTTTTCCTTTGCTGGTTCACTATTTATAGATCATATTCTATTCTCTTAGTGGTTATTCTTAATATTTTAAACATACAGACATACCTTGTTTTCTTGCACTTTGATTTATTGTGCTTTGTAGACACTGTACTTTTTTTTAATGTTTATTTATTTTTGAACTAGAGAGAGCACAAGTGGGGAAGGGACAGAGAGAGAGAGAGAGAGAGAGAGAGAGAGAGAGAGAGAGACAGAGACAGAGACAGAAGATCTGAAGTGGGCTCTGCACTGACAGCAGAGAGCTTGATGTGGGGCTCAAACTCACAAACCATGATATGACCTGAGCCAAAGTCAGATGCTTAACTGACTGAGCCACCCAGGTGCCCCTGTTTTTTGTTTTTGTTTTTGTTTTGTTTTGTTTTGTTTTTCCAAATTGAAGGTTTGTGGCAACCCTGGGTAGAGTAAGTCTATTGGCTTCATTTTCTCAACATCATTTGTTTGCTTTGTGTTTTCATGTCATAAATTGGTAATCCTCACAATATTTCAAACTTTTTCATTATTATTATATTTGCTATGTTTATCTGTGATCAGTGATTACAACTCACTGAAAGCTCAGATGCTGGACAGCATTTTTTAGCAATAAAGTACTTGTAAATTAAGGTGTGTACATTGTTTTTTAGATAATGTTATCGCACACTTGATAGACTGCAGTATTGTATGCATATAACTTTTATATGCACTGGAAACCAGAAAAGTTCATGACTTGCTTTATTGTGATATTGACCTTATTGTGCTGGTCTGAAACCAAACTTGCATTATCTCCAAGGTATGCCTGTACGTACGTAGCCAAAAAATGTTTCTGGCAACATTGAAAGTGATACAGGATTATTAATAAATACTATATGTAAAGTATCCAACATAGTGTCTAATAGTCGTTAAAATGCATAATAATTTCCAGTTACTAGTGCTTCTCTTACTACTGCCAGCACTAAAATTAATATTAATTCCATCATTTTACCCAGAGAGCTGCTAAGCAGTAGTTTTACCCGTGAGTATGTTATCAAGAAGCTGACTATTGTGAAAATTATGCAGAAAATCTGTTAGTCTGAGTAGTGACAGTTTTTCCCAAAGGAGGGCCTGCCTGTTAGGAAAGATAGCATTGTGTCCTGGTGTCTTTTGTCCCTGGGTTCATGACTGCATCTTTTTACAGGACTTTTCTTATTTGTAAAATGTTGCACTAAGTATTCAATGAGATACATTTTGCAAAGCACTTAGCACAGAGTAGGTGTTCAATAATTGGTAGCGTTTATATGGGCGCACAGCTGAACTTCCCCTTTCCAACACACTAGCCTTGATGCATTACCCTGCCTCATTTCCCTGAAAGCCAGTTCTTGGTGTGGATCCCTCTGGCTCTGACCTCCTGACCCCACAGCTCCAGTGGGTTGAGCACGGATGTAACCGCTCAGCTCCACCTGCTTCGGGCACAGCCAGGCAGGAGGCAGCCCAGCACTGTGAAATCAATCATGATGATTCTAGGAGGAATTATTGGTGAATTAGTGGAATGCTACGAGGGACGGGCCAGATGGAGGTAGGTGTAAAGCAGCACTTTGCTGGATGGAGATGTTTTTGCACAACATATTGATCTCCTTGGGGTGGGAGAAAAAAGAAACAGCAGCTCCTCGACACCCTCCCAGAGTGGCGGGTGGGAGAGGACAGGTGGGAGTCTGTGGGCCCCCTCAGCTGGCTTTTTTTGGATGTACCATCAGGTACTGGAGCTGTATTCCCACTGCTCCCCCGGCAATGCAAAGGGCAGATTACTAAGCAGGGCTGGGCTGGCAGCGAGCTATGCTTTGTTTTCCCTTCACGGCTGCAGTGTTCCTGGAGGTAGGTGGTGCAGATACTCTGGGAGGGGGTGATGCTCATGCCTGGTGCCACAGGCTGAGCTCAGAACAGAGAAGTCTGCCTGAGAGTCCAGCCCCTGGTGCTCCTCTGATGGTCCCGGGAATAGCAGGGGCCACGAGTAGGGTAAGCCGGGACGGCTGAGCACGAGGGACCCTGTCAAAGCTGGGTCCCATCCTTGAAGGTGTCTTCCAGATCCACCCTTGACAGGACACGGTTCTGCCTCAAGTATCGGTTTTGCTTCCCTGCCACAATCCATTATCTTGCCAATCCTAGGCCACTTGTTCCCCACCTGGACGTCTGTTTCCCAACCAGTAAAATTAGAATTGCAGGTGTTTTAGCGGAAGGGGTCAGAAGATGAACCTAGGTTTTAATTCCATCACCATCACCACGTGATCTCGGACATCTGGCTTGGGTGATTGACGGCGTGATCTTGGACTTCTGACTTGGGCGATTGACCATCTGTAAAATGCCCTTGCTTCCTCTTGGGAGCTGGGAGGTATGAATGAAAGAGTGGCCTAGTGGGCTCTGGAGAGGAGAGAGAGTTAAGAGAAGGGTTCCTTGGGGACATCTGCTTCTTTCATAGGGCAGGGGAGCTGGTGTATGAATGGTATAAGTCTCGGGGTCCCCAGCCCCTTCCAGGGGGCCTCCTGGACCAACCAGCCTATACTGGAATCTTTTTAGTCCCACGGGTAGATGCAGGACCGAGACTGGCGGCATGAGGGGAACAGGTCACTGCTCAGCAGGAGGAGGGACCTGATCTCGGAGCAGCCCAGGCTTGGAGGTAAACTTGTACTAAGCAGGGACTCTGTGCCAGGTCCCGTGCAAACCACTCCCCCTATATTAGCCCACTTACTCCATGCCTTCACGACAGGCCCCTCACAGGTGTTGACCAATCAGATTGGGTGTTTTTTATGGAGCTGTAACAGGATCCTCCTGGGTTCAGACTTTAACCTCTTAGTCATTAGGTTGTGGAAGATCCAGGGGGCTCTATGGTGGGGGGGCAGTTTGGGGGGTACCGGGGGGTTGATAGACTTGGGACTCATGATCTGGCTGAGCTGTTGAGGATGGCTTCATAACTAGCTCTGGAGTTTGTGGTACTGCCACTCTCCAGGACACAGGAGGAAGTGGAGGTCCAGAGCACTTAAGTGACTTTGCCAAGGCCACGCAGCTTGTAAGCTGGGATCTGAACTCAGGTCTTCTGGCTAACTAAGGAGTCCAGGTAGGGGTAATGATACCAATGAAGGCTCTAGAGTTGGAAAGGGTGAGAGGAAAGGGCTCATGGGGCTGCTTCAGTGGCCAAAGAGCTTGGCAGGTTGTCCTGACCCATAAGACCACCATTGGGGTTCCTGGGTGTTGGGGGCAAGAGTGAGAGCGTGAGTGTGTGTGTGCACGTGTAGGATGTAGGGTGTGGGATGCAGTATACATACAGAGTAGGTAGGGGCGAGGAGGCTGCAGAATGTCGCTTGTGTATAGTGTGGGTGAGTACATATGCAGGGTGGGGACTGTGCGTGTGGGGAGCTGGTGTGAGTATGTGTGTGTAGAGTATATGGGTGTGTGCGTGTGTGTGTAGAGTATATGAGTATATCTGTGTGAGTGTGTGTGTGTAAAGTGCCTCCTCAAAGGCCCCACTCTGCTAGCAGCCAGCTCATCCATCATCATAACAGAAGTCTGTTGCGTTCCTGCTGAGCCCCGCCAAAAAAAATTAGGGGGAAGGAGAGTCATAAAGAATGTCCGGGCCAACGGGGGGACATGGGCACTTTATGGTCTGAATGGCCCATTGTGATGAATTGGGTGACAGTGGGGCCAGCGTTGCCACTGGGACTCATAATGGCTCCTTAGGAGCGGCTATATTCTTAATAACAGATTGTTCCCAGTTTCTCATGTTAGGTCATTTATTTTTCTTTCTTCTTAAAATTATTTCTTCTTTTACAGGCAGAATAGAAAGAGGAAGAGGGGGATACGAACAGCAAGAGAGACGGAAAGATTTCAGGGATCATCGAGTAAATTCTGACACTCTAAGCCAGAAGAAAGAATTCTGAGTGATTTTTATTTTTTTGCCCTCCTGGGAGGGATCTTAACATGGAAGGGACTCTCCAAGCCAGTTCACATGTCTCAGACTGTGGAAAAGCCCTTCTGGGGCTCTCTTCTGGAAATTATCTGCAGTTTGGGGAAGGTGGGCTGGGGGAAGTTGGTGAGGATGAGAGTTCTCCTGTAGCATGGCTTGGGCACTGCAGACTCACCTTGATTCTGCTGAGTGAGTGGCTCTTGTGGCAGAAAAGTATGTCCCTTGAGCTGGCATCTGATGAGGAGTGGTTTAGGATGGGCCAAAAGGAAGGCATTTCCTGCCAGTGAAGTTAGAGGGAAGTCCTTGGTTCTAGAGAGAATTCAAAGATCTTGTGGGGGTTGGCGTTAGAGGACCCGGTCCCTCCCAGCCCTGGGGTTCTGTGTGTTCCTTTGGAGATTTTAGAATCAGTGATACCTAGTGTTGAGTGCTGTCTCTTGGAAACAAACATGAACATAAAATAAGAGGGGGTGCCTTTGGAGGAAATGAATGGAGGGTCAGGAAGCCTTTTGGATTTCCTGCTCTGTGCCAGGATTTCTACTGGGTTGTGCAATGGCTCTGAGATGAATAAGACAGCCTTTGCCCCTAGGACCTCACTCTTTATGTAGTGAACTGTGACTTTTGTTTTGTATTTCCCTGTCATTGACTGTGTTGAATTATGCATCCTTTCTGTATCTAACAGGAAGCACCATCATGATGGCTGTTGAGTGAAAGGTACAGAATTTGGCATGCTGGGAGGAAATAACAATGCTACTATTTATTAAGATGAAGATCTACTGTGGTATTTTAGATAGTTGGCTTTTGAAGTCCAGAGGATGAACGTGTCAAGTGGGCATTTTTTTCCCCCTCCAATTGACAGATATTTTAGAGTAAATGATAAGAGCATAGGGGACAGATCACCTAGTTTTAATCTACTACTGCCAATTAGCCATAGGACCCTGAGAAAGTTACCTACCTCTCTGTGCCTCTACTTCCTTATCCCTAGGATGGGGGTGATATAATAGTATCTATTGCTCTTCTCATAGTAGTGCTGTTGCAAGGAATAGGTGAGTTCTTAGATGCAAGCTTTAGTATCTAGTACATACTCAGAGCTGAAAAATGTTGGTATTTCTATTACCAGTGAGGAGATTGAAGCTTGGTGAGGTGACGTGACTTGTCCGTGGTCACTTACCTGTACCTGGTGGGGCTGGAAGTCAAATCCAGTCTCAGAGGGAGGCAGAGGGTGGGGGTCACACACTAGCCTTGGCTTCCACCTTTTGTGATCTTATCAACTAGATAAGGGAGAGGAGTAGAGTTCTTGACTTTTGAAGTGATATCTGCTAGAGAGAGAAGAGGCCCTTTGTCTTAGGGGACTCTTGAGTCTTGGTCACAGTGTCTTCGCTGAGAAGAAAGACCCCAGCAGGATGTAGCCCTCTGGGAAATCCTGTGCTCTCTGAGCCCAAGAAAGGGTTCTGGCTTCCTTCTGCCCCTAGATGCCCACTACTATGCCCTCACCTGGGGGAAAATTCTAAACCATTGTTTCTAGGCCAAGAGTAGTTGGGAACCAAATAATTACACAAAATGTACCTGCCAGTATGTTTCCTTTTTTTTCTTTGCCCCCCCTTTTTTTGAAAGCCTGAATTAAACCTTCTTCTATGTGTACTTTTCAACAGGATGATAAACTCTTTGAATCAAATTTGTTAGGCCTTGAGAAGTATTGGGTAGGTGAACAGGAGTCACATGGTATCCATTTTGACTTTGAGCCCTGATAAGAATTTTCTGGTGTGTTAGTGTTTCCTCCTGGAATTAAGACCCACCTAGTGAACTGATATGTTGTTGATACTGTAGTGTGTATATGAGTGTTGATGTCAAGAAATCCTAATTGTTTTATGCCTTACCTTCCTATAACATCTTCATGTGAAGACTGGCACTTGGGTGAACCCCACAACTCTGACAGCAACCCTGTAGGTTGCAGATTGAGGCTGTAGGTGGAGGTGTTGTGCGGGTATAGTTTGTAGATGTAGTTTATAAGTGTAGGTTGTAGATATGAGTTGTAGGTTATAGGCATAGTGTGTAGGTTGTAGGTATAAGTTGTAAGTTACTCAGTGAGAGCATGTAAACAAGAAATAGAAACAAAGGGCTTTTCACTTCACAAGGTCACATGCCATTGGAAACAGCCCTGGACCTAGAACCCGGATCTTTTGGGGCCAGGATCCCTGGTCTTTCTGAGTATATATTCCTCCATGGAAATGATGACTCTTTGCCCCTCCCCTGCTCATGCTCTGTCTCTCTCTCTCTCAAAAATAAATAAACATTAAAAAAATTAAAAAGTGGGCACCTGGGTGCCTCAGTTGGCTAAGCGTCTGACTTTAGCTCAGGTCACGATCTCACAGTTTGTGAGTTTGAGCCCTGCATCAGGCTCTGTGCCGACAGCTCAGAGCCTGGAGCCTGCTTCGGATTCTGTGTCTCCCTCTCTCTCTGCCCCTCCCTGCTCATGCTCTCTCTCTCTTTCAAAAATAAATAAACATTTAAAAAAATTAATAAATGATAAGGTGTATTTCAAAAGTATTGTTTATATTTTGCTATTATAAATATACATAAACATAGACAGAGGAGTCACCTTGTCTCTGGTCTCTTTACCTAGAGATACTCATTGGTTACCATTTGATACATTTCCTGTAACCCTCTTTACTTTGTACAGATTTACAAATTATTTCAATTTCCTTAGCCATGATTGTACTCTATCTAATTTTGTATGCCTACCCCCAATTACTGTAATAAACATTTTTTGTGCTGTTATCAGTCTGTAAACATTTTTATGACTGCATGTTATTCAGTATGGCTATACCACCATTTCTTTGTTAGCCTTTCTCCAGTGTGGGATATTTAGGCTGTTTGTAGTGTTTGGCTTATCACTAAGATAACAACAATCATCTTTAAAAAAATTTTTTTTAATGTTTAGTTTTAAGAGAGAGAGAGAGAGAAAGACAAAGCACAAGTTGGGGGTGGGGGGACAGAGAGAGAGAGAGAGGGAGACACAGAATCCGCAGCAGGCTCCAGGCTCTGAGCTGTCAGCACAGAGCCCAACCCAGGGCTCCAACCCACAAGAGCTGCAAGATCATGACCTGAGCTGATGTCAGGTGCTTAACTGACTGAGCCATCCACGTGCCCATCAACAGTCATCTTTGAGCTAAGTTTTCTTGAAGATGATATCGTTAGGTTTCCAGGGGAATGTGGGGCTGGGTGTTTTCCACACTCAGGAGAGGCTGGGGGAAGCCTAGTTAGTCCCTGGTGGGAAGTCTGGCCTGGGGTTACACGGCTGCCTGGCTCAAGTGTTCCCTTGGCAAGGGGCTGCCTGGCCCAGAGGCCAGCACTGGGCAGTGTAGTGTATATAGAGGGAAGTGTTCTGCTTTCTTTAGACACGAGTAGGATATGCAGGTACAGAGCTAAGGAAAATGGATGCCTTTCAGAGACTTGGGTTTATAGAGCCAGTGGAGATGGGCATGGGGTGGGAAGGGGGAGCCATACTCCTCTGGCATTTCTGCCCTGAGTTGTCAATAAACAATAGGCAGTTTTCTCCCACAACCAAAGCCTAAGCAGGGAACAGTTGACCCTCCTTTGTCAGGGCTTGGGAAATGCTACTAGGTAATCCTCAGAGGGATCTTGGAAGGTCAGTGGCTGGAGGAGTGGCCAGGGAGTGGCATAGGGTTGGGTGAATCTTGCAAGGGGAGGGGTGGTAGAGGGGAGAGAGAGGGGCAGAGTCTGGCATGAAGACCCAAGGGTAGGGTGGATATGGAAGAAAGACTGGCCCCTTCATTTAAGGAGGTTATGTTCCTTGGGAGCCCTTCTTCTAGCCCTGGATGTCCCCAGCTTTGGGATGCTTTCCTCCTTTTGTTTGTGTTGTTTTTGCAAATGAAACAGTCAAGTCTTGGAGAAGTTAAAATATTTGCCCAGGGCTGGGTAGCCATTGAATGGGGATGGGAAGCTAGACCAGAGAGCTCCAGCTTTCCTAGTGACCCATCCACTGTGTGATGTAGCCCCTTACATGTATGGGCTTGTATTCGCTTGGGCTCTCTGCTCCTTGGGGGTCAGGGTATTGAATCATGTGTGATATGCCCTTGTTAAGACTCAGTGGACATGTTAGCAACCCTGAGTGGTTAGCAACTGCAAGGGCCTCTCACAATGTGGATGGTCAGCCTGTGTTTGGTGACTGTTCATCCATCCATCAGAAACGCACATGCATTCGTTCTACAAATATTTTTAAGTACTTACTTTGTCTGTTCTGAGCATAGCAGTAGACCTTCTATTCCTGCAGAGGACAAAGTTGTCACCAAGAGTTAGAGAATTAATTAATTACAAATGGTAGGAGAGCCAAGGAAGAGAGTGGTTTCAGGTTGCCAAGAGAATGTATGTAGAGGGGGCACACCAGAGTTTGGGAAGACACCTTTCAGCATCACCCAGATGCCCTGCCCAGAAGGCAGGGTCCCGTAGGGCCAGAAGAGGGTTCTGTTAAAATAACTAGATTTTTTCCGCTTGGACTTTGGTTTTGTTCTACTATGGACCAGCTGGGTTACTTTAAAAAAACCATTTGCCTTTTTACATCTTGTTTGCTTTATCTATAAGCAAGCGTATATGAATGAAGAGATTGTAAAATTCTGCTATAAATAATCAAGCCACCTTCTCGCCTCAACCACCACCAGCATGGTAGAAACACACCGAGGAAATCCTAACCCTATCTTAAAAATAGTCAGTACATGTAATATTTTAGTGTTTGTGTTTTCTCTTTTGAGTGGAGTTTGGTCACTGGCTGGTTCCTGGTGGGTAAGATTTGGAGGGAAGCGTTTTCCAGGCTTAAATGCATTAAAAAAAAAAAAGATCTGGGAAGAAATATACTAACCCTTGCTCCTTCTTACTCAGTGAGAGCACGTTTTCCACCTCCTTCATTTTGGTCCCTCATCCGCTGGCAGCCTCTTGCCTTCTTTGCTTGGTCAGATGATGTTCCAGAGAGCCCAGTGCCCAGCAGGGGGGAATCTGCCCCTTTTGCACATATCATGGGGAGGCTCGAAGGCATCTTGTTGGACTCAAATGACATGTTATCACATGCCTGCTTGGAGGATCCTTCTGCATTTGACATATTGCATGACACTCAGGGGGTTTTGCATCACGCTGAAATGCGTGGCAGGCCTCCTCTCCCTCTGAGCACCAATTTAGTGCATTTCCTCCCCTGTTGCTGCTTTTTGTAGGAGATTATTTCTGACGCATATTGACTTGTTAGTGGAAAATGCTTCAGAGGGATAATGAGCTGGGTAGTTTGCCTCTTCATTTTTCTTTGTTATTGTTGTTGAATTCATACGGGCTCTCCACTTACACTTTATTGATTCCTGAGTTTAGGGGATGGCCCTGTAATTGACAATTTCCTCCAGAGCAGAGAGAAGGGCTGTATCTGTGGATGCTGATTCCACCAGAAGCAGTATGCTTCCAGGACCGAGGTTCTTGCCTGAGATAGGGGCACTTCTGTCCAGCCCTGGCCTGACACAGCTCAGTGCCCTTGGGCAAGTCCCTTGCTGTCTCTTTCTTGGCTCTGGTGTTTCCTTGCCATCCTACCAGGGATCAGACCAGATGACAATGGGTGCTGGCCATCCCAGTTCTCACATTTGCCAGACTAGAATGGAAGCCCTTTTCTCTGGTGGTTTAGTGTTTGAAGACCTGGGCTTTCCTGCATTCATGGATGACACCGCTGACCCCATGTGCTCTTGCCATTGGTTCCCCAGGAGGCCTGATGAATGTGTGCTGAGTCACACACACGCACAGCCAGAGTCCCTTGTGACTAAGCTGTGCATTTTCAGGAGGGCTGGCAGGGCCAGTCGTGCAGCCTTTGGACTGGGACAGCCTGAACTCAGTGTTGCCCAGATGGGGAATAACCATGACCTTGGTGGTGTGGGGGAGGGGCACCTGCCCATGGAGCTGACCAGTCTGGGCTTGTGCGTTGCTCTCTCTATCCCAGTACTCTGGCTGTCAGCTTTGCTTCTGCATAGATGAATTACTCTTGTTTCAGACTCTCATGGAAAATCTTACTGTCAAGTTCTTAGGACAGGATTAAGGAGAATAGGTGATAAAGGTCATCAGCATTATTTACAATCTCTTGACTTTTATTCACCTCCGTGGCCTGTAGACAAGCTGAGTGCTTACATGAGTGGCAGAGACTTGGGATTTGGAACCAGGCACACCCGAGTTTGAAGCTGGCAGTGGGGCTTTTGGCCGTGTCACCTTGGAAACCAGCCTCCCGAGCCACGGTTTACCTTCTCTAACATGGGAGAAGGCGGCATTGACCTAAGCGGTTGGCTGGTAAAGACTAAATCAGTGGAGGCTGTGTTTTGCAGCACCCCCACACTGGTGGGATGCTTTTAGGTGGGACACAGACGGATTTCTTATTATAAAAATAGAATGAGCACATCAGAGCTTGTGCTTTCGCAGATACAATTGCTCAGGACAATGCTAATTTTAAAGAAGTGAGACAAGTTGAAGTTGACTCAAAGAACAATGTGCAGTGAATTTTAGTGCAGGACATGCAGACGTGGCAGAAATCAGGAAGGTGGGTGAGTAGGACAGAAATTTCTGGGCACGACGGAGCTATGTTGTCCTAAAAATCTCAGACAGAATAAATACGTGGTGGGAGCAGGGTCAGTCAGTGTGTCTTTGCTTTCTTGTCTGGTACTGGTGTGGGGAGGGCGAAGGGTGCTGGCTCTGGTGTGAGGAAGGCATAGGGTGCTGGCGGAAGAAGCTCAAAAGAGAAAAGTTGTTGGTAACGCAACTTTGTGCATTGACTCCACCTGATTGGATGCTGTCCTCTCCCAGCTCCCAGCTGTGAATTCCACTAAGTGATTCTGGATGAGATGACCACTCTTCCAGATTTTTCCAGGGCAAGTGTTAGTCATTTCAGAATGAGAGCCCTCCAGCTAAAGGAGATCTTGGCGACAATCTACTCCATTTTATATGAGACTCACGTGATTTCTTTAAAAAAATGATTTTATATAAACAAAAGAGAACACAGAGAAGTATAGAGTTACTCAGGGACACACAAATCGCACAGTGGCTGGGACAAATCTTTACATGTCTTTCCCTGAAGATCTTTCTTTCCGCTCTCCTGCTGCCCATCATGGGCATAAGCCTCATTATTTGGAGTGTGTGTTCTGAGAACAGAACCCACCAGGCCTCAGGTGGGTAAGCCCAGAGGGTCTGCTCTTCAGCATCGCCTGTGTTTCTGTGTTTCTCCTGTTGGAGAGACTCTGTGCGAAGAAGAGGAAATGACTTTTAAAATTTTGGTTTTTGTGTTTGCACTGTTGCAAGCTGTGTGGCTTGGGCCTGCAGCCGACCTCCCAGGGCCTGAGTTTCTTCCTGTATAAGGTGCTTTGATGTCTGTAGGTTTAAACGAGATAAGAGATGTGAGAGGCCTAGTGCTTGGCGCCCCAGGTAAATGTGGTTGGAGCTGGGGTCAGGCTGTTCACTAAACTAAGCCCCCAGCTCATGGCCTTCCTCAAAGGGGCTCCTTCTGGTGCCTTGAACTGGCCTGGTCACTCTGCCAGCTTGGGTGCTCATGCTTCTTCATCCTGTAGAGCTTTTGGTGTGGGGGGTGGGGTTAGAATATCTAGGAATCAAATCTCCCTTTTTTAAAAAATTTTTTAATGTTTATTTTTGAGAGAGAGAGAGAGAGAGAGAAAGAGAGAGAGAGAGAGAGAGAAAGCAAGCAGGGGAGGGGCAGAGAGAGAGGGAGACACAGAATCCGAAGCAGGTTCCCAGCTCCGAGCTGTCAGCATAGAGCCGGATGTGGGGCTCCAGCTCACGAACTGCGAGATCATGACCTGAGCCAAAGTCTGACGCATAAACAACTGAGCCACCCAGACATCCCTTCCTTCTTTACACTTCTTATTTCCTTTTTCATGATTTCTAGATCGTCGTCTGTAATTTTATGTCATGTAGTTATTCTGTGCTAGGTTCTACGGATCCACGAGTGAATTAGATATAACCCTTGCTTGGAACAAAGTGACAGTCATATGGGGGAGCTGTGTTGGGAATGCATAGAACACTGCTTGAGAAGGGTGAGTGTAGCATGCCAGGTGAGATCCCAGAGGAGGAGGCCCCCTGACCCAGTCTAGGAAGGGGCAGCTGGAGGGAGAGGCTTACACAGTAGATAGTACCTGAGCTGGGTCCCAGGACATGCGGGGAGTTAGTTAGGCAGCATCCTTGGCGGGGGGGGTGGGGGGGGTGGGGGTGGGAGGCAGGGGTGCAATCCTGGTGGAGAAAATAGTATGAGAAATGTCCGGGGTGGATAGGCAGCATGGCCCATGTGAGAAACTAGGCAGTGTGGTGTGGGGAATGAGGGGGCAAGAGCACAGGGCTGGAACTCTGCATGTAACAGCAGCCCCCCGCCTTCTGACCCTGGTCCCTCTGTCCTCCCAAACCCCTTCCAGGTGAGAGGTCTCGGCGGAGAAGGGTCTGTGTGCTCTGCCTTTTCTGGGTCCTTTTTTTGGTGTGTGGTAAATTATATATACCATAAAATTGACCATTTGAACGATTTTGAAATATATGCTCACAGTGTTGTGCAGCCATCACCACCACCTGGTCCCAGAACTTCCCCATCACCCCAAACAGAAACCCCATACCCTTTAGTGGTCACTCCCCACCTCCTCCTTCCTCCAGCCCCCGGAACCACAGATCTACTTTCTGCTTTCTGTGGATTGGCCTGTTTTGATATTTCATAGAAGTGCAATCATACAGTATGTGACCTTTCGTATTTGGCTTCTTTCATTGAGCATAATGTTTTAAGGTTCATCCAAGTAGCACTGTCTCATTCCTTGCTCTGGCTAAAGAATCCTCCATTGTATGGGTATTCCACCTTGTGTTGATCTGTTCATCTGCTGATGGACGTTTGGGCTGTGAATGATGCTCCTGTGAACATTTGTGTGCAAATGGTTGTTTGAGCGCCTGTTTTTAATTCTTTTGGGTACATGCCTCGGAGTGAAATTGCTGGGTTACAATGGTAATTCTGCATTTAACACGTGGAGGAAATTGCTGGATTCTTGAGAGTACATTTAAAAATTTTTTTAATGTTTATTTTCATTTTTGAGAGAGAGAGAGAGACAGAGTGTGAGCAGGGGAGGAGCAGAGAGAGGGAGACACAGAATCTGAAGCAGGCTTCAGGCTCCGAGCTGTCAGCACAGAGCCCGACGCGGGGCTCTAATCCACGAACTGCGAGATGATGACCTGAGCCGAAGTCGGACGCTTACCTGACTGAGCCCACCCAGGCGCCCCCAGGGAGTTCATTTTAGCTCCACCCTGTGCTTAGAGCCAGGCCCTTCTCATGTGTGCTGTTGGGCACCAGCTCTGGAAAATGCACTGAATAGTTACCAGGTGCCAGGCATGGTTTTGCATCCTTACCAGCAATCCCAGGCGATGGGCACTATCCTTGTTCCCAGATTTCTGATGAGGAGACTGAGGTGCGGAGTGGTTAAGCATGATACCCAAGGTCACACAGCTTGTGAGTAGTGGACTGGGGATTTGAAGCTAGACAGACAGTCTCCAGAGCCTGGTGTTTCTCTGATATACCACAGGATGCCTCAGAGAGGCCTAGGAGTGGTCTGGGAGTGTTCACAGACGAGGCTGCAGGCTGAGCCTGGGAAGCCTCCTGATGTGCGGTGGGAGGCTGTGTGTGCAGCATGGAGCCCACATTTGCCCTCGGGGCCCCTCAGCTGCACCCCCACCCTTTGGTTCTTTTTTCTACCTTGCCTCTCCCCACCACCCCACCGCAGCCACCAGCCTCTACTCTTTCTCTTTCCATAAAGGAGAAAAGTTGATGGGCTCTTCTAGAAATAATACCATAGAGAGACCCTGCCCTCTGGTTAGCCGTGGGGAAGGTCCAGGAGAGAGTGCTCCTTCAGCTGATCTGAGGGGAACCCACGGGACCATCCAGCCCAGGGGTTTTCATGGGGCTTGCGGGTTGCAGAGATGACCCTGAGTTGGGCTCAGGCTCAGGTGGCTAAGGGCACCCCCCGCTTGTGACTGCCACAGGCTGGTCTATGTCATCTGCTGTGGTGTAAGCCGCACCCACAGAGGACGCTTCATACTGGGCTGCTAGCTGCCTGTGGAAGAGCCTGTGTATGTTCCCTTGGCTGAGGCTGAAGGTGGGGAACCTTTGGGAAGGGGTGGCTGGGCCTTGGGGAGTGGGAAGGCCCTCCTGGAAGTTGAAGATGGAGCCCCAAACCAGTTTGTCCTGTGGGAGCTGGCCCAGATGATGGTTTACAATGCAAATTTGGGAGCATGCCAGGGCCATATTAATACCGCATGAGGCAGTAAGGGGACCGCAGACTTGAAACCGGAGCTCTGCCCTAGAATGGAACTGAACAGTGGGCCTTGTCTTAAAGGGACATGACGTGCTCCCAGAAGTATGTGCAGCATTATTTCCCTCTAATGCTGTATACTATATTTGCACACAATGCCCCCGAAGGGTTTAAAAAGGAAATGGCATTGTAAGATGGGAGACGTTTTTTATTGCACATGGTGGCACCATTTAATGCTCACTGACTTTAATTATTGTTTCTTTTGTTACCTTGGTGAGAGGTGGGGGGGAGTGGAGAGGGAGATGGAGAGACAGAGACAGAGACAGAGAGAAAGAGAGAGAGAGAGAGAGAGAGAGAGAGAGAGAGGACAGACCGTAAGTCTTTCCCTGATATCGTGCTAAAATCTATCTCAGCTAGTAAGCAGGTGGAGAAATCTGGGACTCTTTCACAGGTAAAGCAAAATGAATACTAACACTTTGAAAGCTTAGGATCACTAATGACACATAATTCTGCCTTCAAGGTGCCAATTTTGATTCTTCTGCTCTTGGGGTTGAGTTCATGGCTGTGCTCATTGTTTCCATGGAGAAGGGCAAGTCCGTGCTGTTTCCTGTTGGAATGTGTGGGCCACTTGCATTTGTCTGGAAACCAAGCAACTCCAAAGTGTCAGTATCTGGATGCCATTGGCTTAAGAGGAAGAAATGGAAGAGATGTCAGGAATCTGTCTGAAAGGGTAGCCTCCGTTCAGATGGTGGCCTAGAGCGTTTTTTCCTTGACATGAAAGGAAGAGCTAGCTCTGTGTGGTCTAGTATCAGTGTTAAGCGTGTTTCAGAATATTTTCAGAAATACTGCATTTCACCAATCTTTTCAGAGTCGTGGTCTGCTACAGTAGCTATCATGCTTTTGGATGCAGGTGATGGGAAACACGGACTCAAGTTGGCTTATGTAAGGAAACATACCTGTGGCAAGTAGGACAGAGATGGCTGGGGTGGGGGTGGGAGCTCTCAGGTGTGGATGGTTCTGGCTGAGTGATATCTGAGGCCTTGGCTCCTCCTGTTTCTTTACTCTATGGCCCTTGGTGACAGCTTCATCCTAAATCTGGTTCCTCTCATGGCTATGAAATGGCTGTGGCAGTTTTGGGCATCACATCCGGTCATGGCAATGGCCAGAGGCATGGTGGGATCATCTCTTCCAGTGAAGACTTTATGGAGAGAGGAACGTTTCCCAAGGCCCCCAGCAAATTCTCTATCTGTCCTGTTGACGAGAACTAGGCCAATTGCCCTGTACAAGTATCCAGTAGAAGAGAAATGACCTTAGACTGGGCAGGACTCAGGAGCTGGCAAGGGAATGGGCCCAGCTTACTTGAGGCCCAAGGCAGTATAGAAGAGAGGTAGGAACCTGAACAAAATGAGGCTGTGCTATGAACGAGGAAGGGGGTGATGTCTAGCTGTCGCTTGCATTCACAAATAGCAAAGGGCAGCCCCCATGTACTTGGGTGCACAAGGCATTAAGGAATGCTTGAACCTGGGAGAGAAATCAGAGGTGAGCTGCTCCAGTCTCTTCATTTCACAGATGAACAAACTGAGCCCTGGGAGTGGGGGCGACTTGCCCAAAGCCAGCTGATCCACCCTGGAACCCGGCTCCAACTGTGTGGGCATGGCTGGCGCTTGGGGGGTTCTGGCTGATGTTACACAGCTTATGGAAGAGTACCGGAACCCAGGGTGGGAGGATGTTGTCAGGACTTCTAGAAACCATTTGTAGGGCCTGTTATATTCCTTTACAAAATGTATCAATCGACCACTGTGTCTCTAAGCCTGCCCTTGCTGGGTGTTATGAGTGTAAATGCAGTAAAGAAGTCTCAAGGCATCCACAAGAGGACAAAGTTCCAACCCATGAAGGCATAGTCAAAGCTGGGTATGTGTTCTCTTCTGGGGAGAGTCCTCATTTTTCGTATTTCACTGCCTATTCCAAGGACTTACAACAGTGTCTGGAACACAGCTGTTAACCCCACAGATAAATGTCAAATTGCATTGATGAAAAATGCATGAGGCCATGAAAATGTTAATTTTGCATTATTTTAACCTGATGAGGTGGGTATAAAATTAAGTCATGCTAGTGATTCTCTAGACCGGATTGTCCAAAGAAAAATATGCTCTCCTGACAGCAAACATGTCTGGCCTTATTTAAGGAGTGTGGTCTTGATGGTTGGGTATTGATTTGGTGAGGGAATCAGGCGGTGATGGTGGCACAACCCACTGGTGCTGAGGGAAGCTGGAGGTCGTGTCCATGCGGGTCATTCGTGACTGCCCTGGGCTGCAGGGCCAGAGCGAGTATATCCTCTCCTGCCTCCTGCACAGCCCTCGGGACACTTCCTGGAGCCTTGTCTTACCATCAGGGTGGCTCTGGTTGTCTATTATGGTCTGATGTCAACTGCCAAAAATGTGGGTGGGGAGTAGTTTGTGGACAACTAGACCCAGATCCCTTGGTCCCTAGATGCCACCCTAAATAAAGCCAAATGAGTGGCCTACAGTGTATCAGTGTGCCTGGCATTTTTGTTTTCTCCCCCAGAACCGAGTCACCAGGGCTGTAAATCATTCAGAACTCAGAACACCACACACACCATGTCGAAGTTTCTAAAATCAGGCTCTGTTTCCTGTGCCATCTTGAGAGTGTCAGAAACTCCAACACATTTGAAGGTTCCCAGAAGAGAAAGGAATAGCCTTCTTATTATTCTCAGAGAGTACAATGTGCACATTCTTGGCTTCCTCAACATTTGGATTCTTGAGCCCGTTTGGCGTGGGGACAGAGAGCAAACTCCACCAAATCTTCTCCTCTTGTCATGCCGATGGAAAGTTCTCCATATCTGTTTTATTACTCAAGCATTCCATGTCCCCTTTCGACATCTCCTATACCCTTCCTGCTTGCCTTTGTGCACTGGAGACTTATCTTACTTTGTAGGTGGTTACAGTGGAGTTCTCTGCAGAGTGAATTTTTGTAAAGCAAATCCTATTCTTGCATTGACTTCACTTGGGCCGTGAAGATAAGTTTCCAGGAGGAAATATTTTAATAATTTCTTTTCTACTTTTTAATGGAACTATACTATGGTACGGAAAAGTGAACATACCATAAAGTCTATGCATCTATGCAAACTGAACCCACCCATGTAACCAATAGCCAAATCAAGAAACAGAGCATCTCCATAATTTCTTGAAATAAACCCTTCACTAGAGGTATGTTCTTTCGGTAGCATTTCTGCACTCAGTATCTCCCCTCTGACACCCCTCTGAAACATCACCAAACTGAGGGAGTTTCTCTCCCTTGCAGGGGTTACCTGGGTTTTGTATTTCTTATGTGTTAGCTTTGGTCTTTGTTTTTATTTTTTATTTTTTATTTTTTTATTTTTTTCAACGTTTATTTATTTTTGGGACAGAGAGAGACAGAGCATGAACGGGGGAGGGACAGAGAGAGAAGGAGACACAGAATCGGAAACAGGCTCCAGGCTCTGAGCCATCAGCCCAGAGCCCGACGCGGGGCTCGAACTCACGGACCGCGAGATCGTGACCTGGCTGAAGTCGGACGCTTAACCAACTGCGCCACCCAGGCGCCCCTGGTCTTTGTTTTTATTTTTTAATGAGTATCTACCTCCATGTTAAATACACCCAACCTGTGAACAGCCATATTTACCAATGAGACCAACTGGGGACAATCTTATTTAACACTTTCGTTGTTTAACCCTTTTGCTGTTTTCTTTTCTTACATATTTGCTGCTTTCTTTTTTACTGTTCCTACTTGATTGTTCCTTCAATTGGGTCAGCTCTCCTTTTGCATTTATAAAGTGACCCACCTTAACAACCCATAACTATTCATCAAGCTCCTACTACGCGCCAGACTTTCTGGAAGACAGTGTGTGTGTGTGCAGTGGAAATAAGATCCAAGGCTGAGTCATGACTTCTCTTCTCAAAGATGTGCTAGTCTTGGGGTGGGAGTGGGGGCACAGATGTGTGCTAGCCTGACCATGAACTTGCCACATCAGTGAGATATCAAAGAGGCTGAGAGATTTGGGGGGGGGTGGTCACCCCCATCTGAGGGTGGGGAGGAGGATTCAGGAGGACTGTGTGAAGGAAGGGACATTTTACATTGCCTCTTGGAGACATGATGCCTCTTGATGGGACCCATGCTCACAGTTATGATGTGAGCGACAGGGAAAGGGATCTTATTGTGCTTTGATAGTAGGTCCCGCTATGTAATGCATGAAGCTGACTCAAAGGGAAGATTTTGGGTTTATTAAAGGAAATTAGAGTTCTCTGTGCTACCAGTTCTGTAAGTTCAAAATGCCATCCAATGGGTTTGCTTAAACAGTTGGTTGCCCTGAGACTTGTTTCTGGTTCACTTGGCAGCTGGGCAGAGCTGGAACCTTTGAAGGTTGCCCTCCGAAGGTAGAGGCCAGAAGCAGACCCTGAGCCAGGCACCCCAAACTGCCCTTACCTGTCCCACTGTCTTGCCAGCTTTGCTGGAACCCTGCTCTTGGGCAGCGACAGCTGGGAGGTGTGGGTGAGGGGCTGTTGCTAAGAAAATGATTCCAGCTTGCCTTGTGTGGCGTGTGTGTTTAAATTAGCATCTTTAACTGCAGTTCCCAGCAGTTACTCAATTTTGAAACTACTGGGGGTTTGGGGATGGGGGGGGTGGTGTTGAGGGGGAGGAGAGGTGATTTGAAAAGGCAAAACATTTGGAGGTGTTTTTTTTTTTATGAAGTTAAATAGAAGAATATCAGCTGGGTGAGTGCAAGTCACAGGCATGGTTACAGAAGTCCTCTGTGGGTCACAGAGTCCCCCTACTCTTCCCCAAGAAATTGAAGGTGGCCCCATGGAGCCGTTTGGAATGGCTCTTGGTCCTAAGTCCTCTTAGGGTCCCCAGAAATCATGGTATTGGGTGAGGATGTGGGGTGGGCACATCTGATTGATACCCAACCCCAAGGCAGGGGGGCTCGGGCATTTGGGAACGACGTCCTGGTGTGGGTGTCATCCACCCACCCAGTCATCTCTCACAAGGGGCCGGGTGGAGAAGGGGAATCTAATAATAAAAATGAAGATGTTAAAAACAGGCAGTGATAGTGCTCAGGTTTATTGGGTGCCTCCCATGTGTGAGGGACTGAGCTGAGAGCTTCACATCCTCTGACTTGTCTGATCCTTACAGTGCCTCAGAATTGGCTCCCTGTTATCCATGGTTTGCACATAATGGAACTGAGGCATGGAGAGGTCAAGTAGCCTGCCCCAAATCACTGAAGCAGTAAGTGGCAGAGCTGGGGTAGAAATCCTAGCTTTCTGGCACTAGTGTGTAGGCCTCTAACCTTGCGTTTTGCTGCCCTAGGAATTAGGAACCAGGAAACTGAGGAAATGAGGTGAGAGCAAGAATGTGTAAGTAGAAGACAAGAGAGGGGACTCAGAGATTTGCTGGGTTGAAAGTAGTGCCTCCCGTGGCTTTTTAAAGGTTGCTTTTGGATGAGGGTGACACAAAGATGTCAGTCTCTCTTGACCTCAGGGCCTTTGCATGTGCTATCCTCTGTGGCTAGGATCATTGTCTTGCCTGCTTGTTGTACGCCGGCTCCTTCTCATTTGTCAGGTCTTAGCTTAAAGTCATTGGAGCAGAGAAGACTTCCTGATCATCCAGTAACACTCACTCAGCAAGTATTTATTTTGTGTCCGTACACACCATTCTAGGCATACTGCACAGCTAGTGAACAGACATAAAACGCTGCCGGTGAGGAGCTTAATTCTATTTGGGAGAGGGAGAAAATACACAATAAACACAGCATATAAGGACAGTTTTGTACTGTGTGATTTTGTAATTCTCTGTTTCAGCATTCTGCTTCTTTCAAAGCCCTTACCACAATTTATAATGATTTTCTTTGTTTCCTTGATCATCGTCTGCCTTGAGTGTCTTGGTCAGCACTGTGTCCCAAGCACCCAGCCCAGAGCCTGACACAAAGTCGATGCTCAGCAAGTGTTTGCTGAAAACATGAGTGAGAAGTAAAGCTCTTGGACTTTGGGGGAATATCTAGACTGAGAAGTTTGGAAGAATTTTCTGCAGTTGAGCCTTTTGAGATGTCTTCCAAAGGCCAGTGTTGCTGGGAAAGATGGTGCCCACGTCAACACAGGGACCCTGGCTGAGCCGCTTTCCATGCCTTTCCCCCAAGGCAGTCTTTGAGAAAGTCTCTTGGATGCCTCGCCGCTGTCTCTTTAAAATAGGGAGGGCGGTGCCCTTTCCTCTCTGTGGCAGACGGGAGGGAGGGCGAGGGATGAGCTGGCTGCCAGAAGCAGTGGACTGTGTGGTACGGGGTGACCCGAGGCCTGCCCCGGGTGCCGCACATACGCAGGCTGAGGGACAGTAGAGGACACGCCATTCCCGTCTCCATACCTGGGTCCCCCCCTGATGTGGGGACCAAAGAGAACACATCATTATCATGAACAATTAGGATTAGAATAGGAGCTAACATTTAGGGAGCACTGCTATGGGCAGACTCCTTGCCAAGCCTTTTAAGGGCGCCCTGTTGTTCAGTCTTTACGGGTCCCTGTGTGATGTTGGGAACGTGCTGGGGGAGTGACTTGCCCAAGGTCACAGGGCTGGTGGAGCTGGGAACCCCACCCAAGCGAGCCCCAGACCTCACACTGTACAACCTCAGACAAGTCCATTTGTTCATCGTTAGTGTCACCACGCAGAAAGCTCTTACATGGTCAGAAGATTCCTAGCTTGAGCCCTAGAAAACATTTTCCACTCTGCTTTTCACCAAGCGAGGCCTTCACTGTGGAGGTACTTGCAGACTTCATGTACTTCGTAAGCACTGGTGTTATTTATTGTTCTTGCTATTATTAATGAAAGCCAAACTAACTCAGTCTTTGGGCTCCAGAGGCAGCAAGAGGGAGCTGAGTGACCTTGGTTGGGATGTTGATACTCTTTTGCAGTCTCCTCTCGATTATCCAGGCTAATGGAATGGGAAGCCGTGCCCACAAATAGTCATAAAACAAGAAAATCAATTATCTGCTCACTGGGGTGTTGACTGACAAGTAGGTACTAAGCCTTTTATGAGGCTGGCCTTCAAACATGACTCCCCTCTCCGGTGAGCTTTTAGAAAGTGCGAGCTGGGAAGTAGTCCGTGCTTTGCAAAACAGGGATGGAGACACAGCTTTTGCTCTGGCCTTTGATCTCTGGGTAGAGATAGTGTGTGGATAGCGTCAGCAGCCAAGGTGGGGCTAGTGATGTTTTCCCCTTTCCTAAAGCAACTTGGGTGATGGAGCAAGTTTTGTTAATCCCCGCTGAGCATTTCTCTGGCTGGTGCAGCCGCATGGAAAATGTCAGCGTGCTGTCCGAGCCAGGCACAGGCCAAGGCCGGCGTGTCTTAGAGCTCTGCGGGGCTGACGTGGCGTGCAGCTGGAAGGGAATGGAAAGGTCACAGAGGCCTGGGACAAGGGAGTGGACGGAGCCAATGGCACTGTCCGGTAACATTATATGGAAGATGAAATTGTAGCGTGGAGTGGAGCGATGCCGGGCTGGGGAACGAAACCTCAGCATTTTCCATGATTAACTTTCTAATAGTAACCGTGTGTGTACAGCCGGTGCTTAGCAACGGGGAGATGATCTTCACTGAGTGTGCATTAATACAAGGGCACGTGGCTTCTCACCATTGTTGGGTTTTCCCCACTTTGTTTCTGCCACCGTCCTGTGGAGAGCCATCTGGGAGGCCAGCCCGCAGACCTGTTGTCCTTGATGGCAGAGCGCGGAGGCCGTTGAATTTGTGTCCTTTCCCCATTGATCTGTCCCTCCCGCTGGAATCCCAGGCCTCAGGTGACCACATACTGCCTCTCAGCTGCAAGTCAGGAAGGGACGGATGCTTAGCAAGATTCACCCAGAAGCTGGGGCAGGGCTGGGTACCAGCACTTCTGTCCTGTGCTCTGGAAAGCAGTTCTGTGCTCTCAACTTTCTTTCCTCAGTCCCCTCCCTCAAAATCAACACTACATCTTAGATTTGTAAGCACACCCGAGAGGGAAATGGCGGGTTCACATCAGCGTCGATGACTTCCTGTGTTACCACCCAGGAACCCCCCCCCCCCCGCCACCCGCCCGGAGAACTTAAGAAAAGGTGCCTGGGGAGGGCATTGCTTATCCCAAAGGAAAGCTGGATGGCAGAATTTCAGGCCCTGTGTGGCCTGCTGGGTGTTGGGTGTTGTAGGTGTAGGTGCTGGGGATAGAGTGGTGACACAGACCCAAATCTTCTCTCCTTTTGGACCTTAAATTCCAGTTGGGGAGGCAGGAACGTCATAGGTGGATAATTCTTTAACCTTAGATAAGTGGTTTAAAAATATGAAGCAGGCTAAGGGGTAGTGAGTGGTATGAGTGTGAAGGGGCATCTGCTTTACATAGGTGGCCATGTAGAGGCATGATGTGTCCAAGGAAGTGGCTTTCACAGGGAACCAGAGGGACCTGCCTGGAAAAGGAAGCATAGGGGACCTGTGGGGGAATAGTGCTTCAGGCATGTGGAACAGCAGCTGTGAAGTCTCTGGGGAGGGAGTGAGCCCAGCTGCTGGAGAGATCCCCTCACTACTCTAAGTGCCTCCTTTCCTGCCTCTCTCCCCAGCTATATCTCTTCCAGAGAGCTTGTCACCATCCAACGTATCTTGTATTTATTCCTTGCTTTGTTGCTGTGGCTTCTTGTCTGCTTCTCCAACTGCAGTGTCCCTGGTACCCATAAGAGTGCCTGGGAGGTACTGATACTCAGTACCTTCTTGCCAGATGAGGAACGGATGGAAGCCCGTGTTTGGAGCCAGTGAGCAAGGTGGACGGTGGGAGGAGATGTGACCGGCGAGGTAGGCACGTAGGGATGAGGAGGAGAGGCTGGGAACACCCCTTAGGTATTTGTATTCTTGTCTTACAGCCTGCTGGATGGGGTGGTCAGGGAACAGACCTTCTTGCCCCATGAGCCCTAGCTCAGCAGAAAGACCGGCGGGTCACCGTACCTCCGAGCCCCCTGTTCCCAGAAGCTGAGATGTTCATTAAGTGTGTAGCTAATGAAAAAAGTGCCAATACTGCAGTGATGCCTCTGTTGCGTTCCGGAGTCTCCAGGGAATCCAGATCTACACGTTCAGCCATGGTGCAAAATCACCAGGAGCCTGGGCTCCTTCTGAGGGATGCCGGTGACCCCATCCCCAGGGACCCTGAGGCATCCGTGCTCGGTGCTGGCTTGTGTTTTCCAGGGGCTGCTTTGATTGTCTGGTTGCTGCTGTGTAATTGCCTTCTGGTCCGTTAATGGAGGAGGCCTGGGTTCCCATTACGTTGTGTCCTTCCCATGCAGTCTGACATAGGCCAGGCAGCAGGCAGCAGAGGGAGCGATTCTTGCTGAAGACCCAAGGGCAGTGCCCACCTGGTCCCCATCTCTGCCTCTGCAGCTGGAGTTTGCCCTTGGGAGAGGAGGCACCAGCGCCTTCTCCCAGCAGCACGCTTTCCCTGCGTTCACACGCATGCAAATGCACCCAGGTGAGCACGTGCATACGCCCACCCTGGCATGCCCGCCTCCCCTCACCCTCGCCTGTTTTTACACATCCCCATGAACTCCCTCACCCCTCACCCACCCACTCAGGCCCACACGCTTCCACTCCCCCATCCGACACATTTGCTCACACACCTGTAGCTCCCCACACACGCCTCCATGGGTGGACCCTCTCCACCCCTCAGTCTACCTCTGTGCACTCAGGATGCTCACCCCACATCACCTCCCCTGGCACCCCCTCATCAGATCCTCTTACATTTAAACAGGGGGGTTCTTGACTTGCTTTGTGGCATCGGAGCCACAGAAACGTGATGAGGTGTGAGGAGTGGAAAGTTCTGCAGGTGTCCTGCTTACTGATAGCAAAGGAGGAGGAGGAGGAGGAGGAGGAGGAGGAGGAGGAGGAGGAGGAGGAGAAGGAGGAGGAAGGGGTCCCAGCTGCCTCTTGGGTACAGAAGGGGCTCAGTGCAGGCCTTTGGGGAAGGATCTTACTTTCTCCTTCTCAAATTCATTCACTTAGCCAGCATTTATTGTGCCTGTTGGTACATCAAGCACTGTTCTAGGCAGCAGGAATACACCAGAGAACAGAGCAGACACAGGCTCTGCTCTCTCGGGCTACATTCTAGAGGTAGAGCAGATCACAGACAGGATAATGAAGTAGACAGGGTCAGTCAGATAGTGTGGGGGCAATAGGACAAATAAAGGAGGGAAACAGGAAAGGAATGATGAGGAGGGCACACTTTCATACGGGGCAGTGAGACAAGCTCTTCCAGAAGCTGAGTTTTGGGCAGGTGTCTGTTCAGAGCACAGCCGGAGGGACGAACAGCACTTGCAGAAGTGTGGAGGGGTGGCGGGGGGGTGGGGGGCTGCAGTGGAGAAAGGCCAACAGCGTAGCCATGAGCGGGGATAACAGGGAGTGGTGGGGAGTCCCTCCGATGGAAGCTTCTTAACATCGGTCACCCCCAAAAAGATTGTGATGCCCAAAATCCCCTGGATGCATGGAACTCATCTCAGTGGTCTTGTGTGTTCCTCTCATGGTGCCTGGCACCGATCCATCCCCAGAAAATACTTGCCCCTCAACACATTGCTTTGTTCAGTTCTACACAGAATTTCTTCTGTGTTATGAGATATCTGCGCTGGCTGCTAGGGATGACAGGATGGAATGAGCCAGCCTTCCCTTCGAGGGGCTCCCAGCCGGCGAGGCGGGCAGCTGGACAGATGCGTGAATATTAAGTGCCCTGAGAGGGATGTGCCAGGGCTCTTTGTGCCAGGCCCCTGTGCCAGGGATGTGCCAGGGCTGGTGAGGGGACCCCGTGTAGGGGACAGCTCTTTGGAAAAGCTGATTCCTGAGCAGAATCCTCAGGAAGGAGAGGAATTAGCCTAGAGTGAGAGGGAGGAGTTGGAAAGAGACATTGCAGGCAGAGAGGTGAGCTACAAGGATTAGGGAAGTGATGCCTGGAGAATATATGCAAGCGGACTCCCGGCAGTTAGGGGCTCGAGGAGTGCCGTCTGCTCTTGCCTTCATGCTCTGTTTGTGCTGGGCCAGGAAGGAAGCAAGACGGGTCCCAAACACTTCACCCTTGCGTTGATGCTGTCATGGGGGTGAGCCCTGTGGCCGTGTGCCCCCCTCCCCAATCCCTATGGCTGAGAGTACCTGAGTCACCTGTTCCCTGTGCCTCGTGGTCATCCTCCTACTTCCCCCCTTAAAGTGGCAGGAGCCAAATTTCCTGGCTTATCAGTCAAGCCTCACCTTCTGGCTGGTGCTGCTGTTTGAGGGGCAGGCCAGGAGGGCCTCCCTGGGGAGAAGCAGAGAAGGAAGAGGTCCTTTGAACATGTTGCCCAGAATCCAGTCACTGCACCCTCCCTTTCAGAGGGAACAGACAGACTGGTGGTCTGCAAGTGTGTTTGGATTGGCCTGCATGCTTTAAAGTTTTGTCTTGTGTGTGTGTGTTTTTGTTTTTGATTTTGTTTTTGATTTTTGTCTTTGTTTTGCATTTACTGCCTACATTTACAAAGTGGGAGGTTTGGGATTTAAAAAATGGGTTTTGGGGTACCGGGGTGGCTCAGTCGGTTGGGCATCCACCTCTTGGTTTCGGCTCAAGTCATGGTCTCCTGGTTTGTGGGATTGAGCCCCGTATCGGGTTCTGCGCTGACAGTGAGGAGTCTACTTGGGATTCTCTCTCTCCCTCTCTCTCTGCCCTTCCCCCCACTCGTGCCATCTCTGTCTCTCTCAGAATAAATCAATAAACTGAAAAAAAAAATGGGTTTCTAGTTTTTCTTGAAGAAAAGCTTGTGGGCCTGAGTACCATCATGGTCATGACTGGCTGGGCAGAGTTGTGGCCCTTGCTGTGCACAGGCCCTTACTTACCATAGCAGCCTGGTTCCCACGGGCATGTAAGCTTGGACCCCTTCTTTTGCGTGTAGGAAACAAACACAGTTTTGTGTTTCTGGAAGTTCTTGGGGATGGCTTTTGAGTCCTTAAGCTCTTCTGGGTCATTCTCATTTCTCAACTACAAGCCAGTAGGTGGGAGCCCCCTCTCTGTTTTCATTTGCTCCAGGACAGCTCGGCGTCACTGTATGTCAGAAATAATGGGGGATATTGTTGGAAGACACAGGTCACATCACCCGGCGTCTGTAAAAATGGTGTGTCCAGATGTGGGTGAAGAGGTAGAAGGTCTGAAGTTCTTTGGAAATCTCAAAGGCTGAACATGGAGAGCTCATGGGTGCAGAGGACAGGGACATGGCCAGGGACTCCTTTTCTGTGCCCTCACTCCCCAATTTCCCTGTCACCCAGGCTACTCACTGAGCCAGCTCCTTAGTGAGTCTTTATAGAAAGAAAGAAGACATGACTGATGTGGTCAGGGTCTAATTAGATGGTGACCCCTTCCCCACACCCCATAACACCGTGTCCCCTTCAGCCCCTGGGATTCACACATGGTCATTTCCGGAAAGCGGGAAGCCTTGGGGCAGGCTGGGAGGAGGCACTGGGAATTTGCCTCTCGAGGCTTTGCCGAAGTAGGGAGTCACGTTCTGTTGTCTCACTTCTGGTCTGTGCTCCGAGGAGACTGAGCTTACACCACCTGGGCGAGCTGCTTTGATGGGGCCACACGTCGATTAGGATCGGATGACCACCTGGGGAATGTGCCAGCGGGGGCAGCCAGGACACAGAGTGGTTTGCTTCCCTTTGCCAGTACTTTCCAAGGCCTGGTGCTTGCCCGCGGCTACTGGAGAGGCCTGGCCTACCTCTGAGGGCAGGTCAGCGCACCCTTGGGCTCACAGGTCTGCGAGGCGGCACTGCCGGGGGCGGCATCAAGGCCCGATGCGCCAGGCGGGGGGGAAGCCACATGCCGCCAGCCACTGATGGTAGTGGGGAGGCTCCAGGCCCAGGTGCCGGGCGGGTAGATTGAGTTTTCAGCCTGCGGAACTTCTAAAGATAGGCCTGGGTGGCGCTCTGGTGGCAGCGGGAGTGATGGGCCATCTGTGTGAATCACAGGCCCGCCCGTCGCAGTGAGAAGGGCCCAGATGCAGGAGGGGGAGGGCCAGTGCAATGAGGGCGACTCAGTCCCGGCCACCCTCAAGGAGGGGCTTTTGCTGCCTGGCTCCTGGAGGGCTGCAGCTGCCTGTCCTGTTTGTGGTTTCCCGTGGGGTGTGGGAGCAGGTAAAGCACGAGTGGAGTGTAGACGAATCGTCAGTGTGATCTGTGCTTCTCTGGCCTTGCAAGCCTCACATCGTGAAGCACATGGGTTGCTTGGTTTCTTTCTTTCTTTCTTTTTTTTTAAATGTTTATTTCCTTTTGAGAGGGAGACAGAGACGTGAGCAGGGGAGGGCCACAGAGAGAGGGAGACACAGAATCCGAAGCAGGCTCCAGGCTCTGAGCTGTCAGCACAGAGCCCGATGCGGGGCTCGAACTCACAAACTGTGAGATCTTGACCTGAGCTGAAGTCGGCTGCCTAACCGTCTGAGCCACCCAAGTGCCCCTTGGTTTACTTCTTACATCACCACTGGGAGTCCCTCCATGTTCACCACTGCGCCCCCCGCTCCCCGCCCCAGCCCCTGTTTTCTTTGAATTATTTGGCTGGCTCTTCGGGGTACTTGTGACACTTTCTCACATTCCTGCAGCACTCTACAGTTTGCAAAGCAGGTGACCCATATTTCTTGAGCTCCTTCCAGGTGCTAGACCAGCGCTGGGGAAGCAGCAGTGAAGGGGCAGGAGTGGTGCCCGCTCTCAGGGACGCAGGAGACGCTGATGCTCTCCTCTAGGAAGATAATAGTGTGAAGTGCTCCCATAGGCTTCTTTGTGAGAAGGAGAAAGGCCTCTCTGAGGAGGAGACATTTAACCCAAGAGGAAGGGAGCTGGGCAGAGATTTGGGGGAAGATCATTCCAGGAAGTGGAACAGCTACTGCGTAGCCCCTGAGGCAGGAATAAGCTGGTCTGAAATAGCAACAGAGCCACTCTGAACAGAGTGTAGGGTGCGGCGGGGGGTGGGGGGGTCGGGTAAAGTGCTATGACAGGAGGTTGGCAGGGCCGTATCTTGGGGGGCGTGGTAGGCAACGGCGTAGAGTCTGGATTTCCTCCTCAGTGTGACGGAGTGTTATTGGAGGGCTTTAGGCAGCCGAGCGTGTGATGCGATGAACATTTTTAAAAGCCTGCTCTTGCAGCAGCGAGGCCAGGAAGCGGGAGGCAGGAACAGAAGCAGTAGGGCCTGTTAGGAGGCCACTGCATTTTTCCTGGTGAGAGCTAAGGGTGCAAGTGTGGCTCGGGCTCCAAAGCGTAGATCAGTTATGCTGCTTCTAAGCTTAGAGCATCCGCGTTAGAGACAGAGGGAGACACGGAGGTTCGGAAGGTGCTGATGGCTCGTCCCATGGCCGGCAAGCAGCAGGGCTGACAGCTGCAGCCAGAGCCCCGGTTTCAGGACTTAGGCACTCCCCCCACCTCAGCTGTGGTGTCTGAGGAGGCCGCCTGCCTCTCTTGCATGGTGTGATGCTGGCATGTGAGGTGAGGGTGGTCCCTGTGGGTCCTTGTATCCGCCTGCTCCGGCTGCTGTAACAAATACCCTGGACTGGGGCGGGGGCGGGGGGCAGGGCTGAACATTTTCTCACGAGTCTGGAGGCTAGAAGTGTGAGATCGAGGTGTTTGGCAGGGTTGGTTCCTTCTTCTTCTTTTTTTTTTTTTTCTTAAGTTTATTTGTTTATTTTGAGAGAGACTGAGAGTGGGGGAGGGGAAGAGACAGAGAGGGGGTCAGAGAGAGAATCCCAAACGGGCTCCGTGCTGCCAGCACAGAGCCTGACGCAGGGCTTGAACTCCCCAAACCGTGAGATCATGGCGTGAGCCAAAATCAAGAGTCAGACGCTTAACTGACCGAGCCACCCAGGTGCCCCTAGGGTTGGTTCCTGCTGAGGCCCCACTCCCTGGCTTGTAGCTGGCCGCCTTCTCCCTGTGTCCTCACAGGGTGTTCCCTCTGTACCTGGCTATATCCTAATCTCTATATCTCTGAGGGCACTGGCCATATAGGTGTCTAATGACCTCATTTTTAACTTAATCACCTCTCGAAGGCCCTATCGCCACTCACAGTCACCTTCTGAGGTGCTGGGGGTTAGGACCTCATATACGAATTTTACGGGGGACACAGCCCTACCAGCCTGTTTCCTCACAGGCCAGCACGGTGGGTGGCATGCAGTTACTGCATGGTGCTGACCTCCTTTGAACACTTGGGACCCACACTTGGCTTGTCTCCAGGACGATGGGCAGTGGTAACAGATATTTGCAGGTGGCCGTGTGCAAGAGTTCAGCCCCAGTGCCACGAGTGCGCGGGGGCCTTGGAGGTCCACTGAGAGAGCAAGTGCACTTTGTGCGAGGCGGTGGGTGGAAGAAGGAGTGACAATAGCATCTGTCCTAGCCACTGACTTTATGGTGCCACCTGAAAGCACACAGACGATGGGCTGTTGGCCAGATCAGGTGGTTAAATAACAGAGTAATTGAAAAGAGTGACCAGTATTTATTGAGCACTTACTAAGTGCCAGGCATTCTCCATAGCATCCCGCCTGCTGGGATGCAGGCTTTTGGCATAACAGAAATTCTGTGAACTAGAAGATGAGGAAGCTACATCTTAGAAAGTTTCAGTAACTTGTCTGTGCTTGTTCCAGGCACTGGTGGAGCTGGGATTTGCAGACGTGCTCCTTCTGATTCCAAAGTCTGGTTATCCACCATAAAATGCTTCCTTTAAGAATGTGTCCCAGAAGAGAATGGCTGTTTCAAGTTCTGAATGAGACTTGATTTCTTTGGTGTTGCAGGAAGGGCAGTTGACCCTAGATCCATGTGAAGGTTTGGATGCCAGCCGTCCCTGCCTCAGTCAAAAATCCATGCATAGCTTCTGACTTACCCCAAACTTAATACTAATAGCTTACCAGAAGGCTTACTGGTAACATGAACAGTTGATTAACACAGTTGATTGTGTATGTTATATGTATTATTTGCTGTATTCTTACCATAAAGTAAGCTAGAGAAAAGGAAATGTTATTAAGAAAATCATAAGGAAGAGAAAATACATTTACAGCATCGTACTATAAAAAATCTATGTATAAGTTCAAAGCCATGCTGTTCAAGACTCAACTATATACAGCTTTCATCTGTGTCCCGTGTTAAACTTGTATGTAAGGAGTCTTTTACTGTTTATGTCAGTGGTTATAAAGGTGGGGTCCCTAGATCAGCAGTATCTCCTAGGAATCTGTGAGACATGCAGGTCCTACCTTGGATCTCCTCAATTGGAAACTGGGGCTGCTGTCAGTTTCCTGATATGCTCACGGGGAGTTTGCACTGGGAAATCCAGGGCTGAATGTCTTCAGGAGCCAGATTTCAAGGCTGTACGTGAGATGAGGAACAACACAGCATCTCTCAGAGCCAGTCCCATGTGACGCTGACAGGTGTTATGCCAAAAAGGTGTCGGTGGTCGATAGGCTTCTTTATTGTGGATCTTTAATACGGTGATTATTCTTTCACTCTTTTTGGAGATGGCGATATTTGTATTTCCCAATCTTACTTGACTGTTAAATGCCTTTTGTGGGGAGCAAACAGCAGGACTAATGTTTGTGAAACATGACACTCCATAGGGGTTTCGGGGGGAGATACAAATGATCGAATTGGGATCTTCACAACGAGTTTTTATCAATTAAGTTGTATTTACTAAGAGGTATGCAGTGTTCCTTCCTGTGGCAGAAGCTATGAACAATGCCAGAAATGAACAGGGATCATTATTTATCAGATGCCTTTTTTGTGGCGGGCACAGTGCAAGGCCCTACAACCTTAACGGGTTGATAGCCTGAGTCCCAGTTAGCAGATGAAAAATGGAGGCGCAGAAAGGTAAAATTGCAGGGAGTACAGTGGGTAGGTGGTGGAGCTGGGATCATACTCCAGGATTGTGTGAGCCCCAGATCTCTTCTCTTTCTATTTCTGCATCACCTCCTGGAGCTTGGGGAGGGAGACAGGGAGCACTCGTGGAACAGAGGACCAGACCTGCAAGTTGCACTGTGAGATGATGCTCTGCAGTGCTTAGGGCTGGAAGAAGGCATGAGCCATTCCCCAGCTCAGTTTTAAAATGACAACAATGACGACGACCACAGCAACATTGTTTCTCAATGACAACGACCACAGCAACATTGTTTCTCTGAGTATACACATAACAGGAAACTCTGAAAATAGGTAAAAGTATAAAAATGCATACCCGTTAAGATGGGTAACAAGTAACAAGTGTCAAGGGAGGATGTAGAGAAGTTGGAACCTGTGTGCATTGCTGGTGGGAAAGTGAAACGGTACAACCTCTGAGGAACACGGTATGGCAGTTGCTCGAAAAATTAAACATAGAGTTACCGTACGATCCTGCCCTTTCCCTACTGGCTGTATACCCCGAAGAAATGCAGACAGGGACTTGAACAGA
The DNA here is from genome assembly GCF_022837055.1 of Prionailurus viverrinus. Classification (NCBI taxonomy): domain Eukaryota; kingdom Metazoa; phylum Chordata; class Mammalia; order Carnivora; family Felidae; genus Prionailurus; species Prionailurus viverrinus. The sequence goes on along the minus strand of NC_062571.1, from coordinate 38,205,160 downwards.
TATTGGTACGCCCATATTCATGGCAGCTTGATTCACAACAGCCAAAAGGAGGAATCCTCCCAGGTGTTCACTGACAGAAGAATAGAGAAACATACACCCTGGGATATTATTCAGCTCTGAAAAGGAAGGAAATTCTGACACGTGCTACCACACAGGCGAACCTTGACTGACGATAGTGTGCTCAGTGAAAGAAGCCAGTTACAAAATACTGTTACGGTCCTACTTTGAAGAGAGGCCTAGAGTACTCACATTCAGAGAGACAGAAAGGAGAAGTGTGGCTGCCTGGCGTGGTGTGCAGAGATGCTGGGAGGTGTGGGGAGACTTTAATGGGAGCACTGTGTCAGTCTGGAAAGATGAGAAAGTGCTTGAGATGGATGGTGGTGAACCGTGCACAACCACGTGAAGACACTTAGTTACGCCACAGAAACGTACACTTAAAAAGAGTTACAATGGTAAATTTCATGTTATGTGTATCTCAGAACACTTAAAAATAGCTACAGTGGTAAAGTTCATGTTGTGTGTATCTCACCGCAGTTTTTAAGAAAGTATAAAAAATGAAAGCAACTGTTAACATCTCAGAGATGATTGCTGTGGATGTTTGGGTATATTGCATATCAATTGTTTCTCGATGCGTTTAGGTGCACGTATGGATCTTTTCCCATGCCATCAACAATTCGTTGAAAATATACTTTTTAGTATATCATATAGAGTATATCACATAGAGTTACCGTACAACCCTGCCCTTTCCCTACTGGCTGTATACCCAGTGCACCCGTGTATACAAATGTGCATCACATTTGTTTGTCAAGTAGATGTGCTGCAGTCTGTTTAACCATCTCCCTGGTGTTGCTTCTGGAAGTTATTTCCAGTTTTTCACTGTTTCAGGCTGTGCTATCGTTAAGGTCTGTGTATGTCCATTTTTATTCACACCACAGATTGTTTCCTTAGGACAGGCTCCTAGAAGTGGAATTTGCTGGGCCAGAATGCGCATGTTTTTAAGATTCTCTGTACACATTGCCAAGTTGCTTTCCAGAAAGGTCATGCAGCTTTCATGCAATCTCACCAGAAGTGTGTAAAGAAAGGGTGTCTTTTTCCATTACCTTCCCTAAAGGGAGCCTAGAGGATGCAGAGAGAGAAAGAGAGAGGTAGCCTGGTCGCTTTGGATGCCAGAGCTGGGTCTCAGCCTGTGCATTTTTCTTTCGGGCAGTAAGTGGGCGCCTGCTTAGCCAGCCAGGACAGCACTGATTTGTGCTCTGGCCAGCCAAGGGTTCGGAGCCTGCCTGCAGGAGAGAACAGCCAGTTCAGGGATAATCCCTTGATATTGGTGCTCTGGTTCCAGTCTGGAGATTTTTATCAGGGCTGATTGCCAGTCCAGCACTGGGCTGGGGCAGCCAGCAGTCTGCTGAGCTGCCCAGGCAGGGTTCACTGAGCTTCCTGATTGGGCCCTCAGACCTCATTTCAGGGGGGAAAACGCTCGAGAGTCTCTGTGTTGCTTTCTTCCAGTATACCCTGATAGAACAGGTGGCCGCTTTCTAACAGGCATTTTCCTGTTCAATGGGGAATGGAACTAAGTTGGAAGAATATATACTTCCCTGTGGGCTCCATATAGCCATTTACCTTTTGAATGAAAAAAAAAAAATTTAGAGGCCGCAAAGCATTTTCTGTTTTTAAAAGTTGTTTATTTTTTTGTGGATCGTAGAAACAAATGTTTGCTTGTTCTTGCCCATTTGGGAAATAGTGTGCTGCTCTTTATTCTGAGCTGACGGCATAAACACAGGTCTGGAATGAATGGCCTATTCCTCCGGAATTAAGCTCCACCGGTGGTGGGAGGGGCTTACAGCTCTGAGCCTGGGACTCCCCTGAAGGCTTCAGAGGAAGCCATCTCTCTTTCTGTTTCCCTCTCCTTTTTTTTTTCTCTCTCTCTCACTCCACATTTAAAAGCTTTCCCTCCGTGTCCGTCTGTCTGTCTTTCTCTCTCTCTCTCACACACATGTGCACACATGCTGCTTGGGAACCTCCATGTCCGTCTGTCTGTCTGTCTGTCTGTCTCTCTCTCACGTGCACACATGCTGCTTGGGAACATCTACTGATGTGTTCTTGGTTTCTCTCTGGTGTTGTAGGAAGCCCTGATAAGGTTCCCTGAAGATTCCTACTGATTTTGGACTGTTCTTGAAAGGACACGTTTCCTGGTTCTCACCATTCCCAGGGGAGTGGGGCTCTCTTGAGCTGTACCCCTTGGGTGTGGAGGTGATAGGAAGAAACAGTTATGGGCCTGATGGTGAGGGTCTGACTGAGGAGGCTCACTGTTGATGGTTCCAGAACTTTCAGAAGAAAGTCTGATTAGCTCTACACATGAACCCGTGGGGTTCAATTCACCAAAGAGGGATGGGGGAGCCGTGCTACAATTCCCTGAGAGGAGAAAGAGTGTGTCTTTCAACAGGGACTATGGTTTCAGGGACCGGCTTTCCCTGCACCTGTTCTAGTCTGTTGCCAAATGCTAGTGATTCTCTCTCAGTCATTGCCTGCATGCACCCCCCTTCTCCATTGCGGCTGCCTCATGGCTTGTCTAGTGCGGGCTTCCATTGCCGTTTGCTTTGGACCATTGCAGTGGTCTTCCAGTGGGCCGCACAACTCTCTCATTTCTGATTAGTCATACATCTGGCTGCCCAGTTAAACATTCTAAATGTTAGCTGATTATTTCACTTTCCTCATCAAATACCCTTTCATGGCTTCTCATTAGTTGAAAGGAAAACAAAAAGTCCAAATATTTTTTTCTTGGTGATCAGAGAACTCCCTATTTCTTCCCTGTCTTCTCTCCCCTTTATGTCTCTGGGTACCAGCCCACAAAATTACTCCCTGCCCCTGCCTCACGTGGTAGTTCATTTTATCCTTTCTGCTTCCTTGTCTATGCACTCGTAGGTCCCAGTAATTCTTTATAGCCTGGGGCTAAATCCTTCTCTTCCAGGATGCCCCAAACTAGAAGTAATCCCTCTCTCTCCTCTACCCAGTACCCTCCTCCCCCATTCCCTCTCCTAAAGCACTGAATTTTTGTACTTTCTGTTAGAGTTTCTTGACTGCTAGTCATATGTCCACAGTCTTTGTAAGACTCTGATTTGCTGTTGAGTGCCCACCTTTCCAGGGTTTGGCGTCTTGCACATTCACATGGCAAATACGCGGCCATATCTGGTGAATAAAATGAACAAACGACCCGGGGTGTTCAGTGGTGTTGGGCCTGTCTTTTCACCCTGCTCTGTTTGCCCTCCCCTCCCCTGCACTGGTTCCTGCTGGTGAGCAACTCGCAGCCCAGGGACCACTTCACTTAAGCACTCTCATTTATTTCCAGGCACGTAGCAAGGGGGCAGCAGGTTAGTGATTCATGAGTAGGTGGAGAAGGTGAGCGCCTTGAGAGCTGCTGACTCAGCCACCAGCCGCCAACCTGGGGCTCCTCTGGGCGATGAATCAATGAGTGGATGGTATGAATGAACAGATGGTCACGGAGTCTCAGGGGACCTGGGTCTCCTGGATCTGTGCTTCCCAGCTTTACAAGTGCATGGCCCGGAGCCTCATGGGGAGTGCTGGAAGCCTCTGTATAAACATGGCATGTTTTCCTGGAGAACCAGTTCTTTCTGAAGGTTTGGGAATAAATGTTCTTTAATATTCAATCACAGTTATCATGGGAGAAATGCAAATGTATTAAGAGATAAAATGTAACACTTTAAAGCAGCTTCCTGCCTGCTGAAGGCTTGCTTGAGGTCCCAACCCAGGATCCCCTTGGAAAGTGGGAGGTTGGTGCCTGCTCTTCTCGCCTTCAGGGGCTGTGCTGGAAAGTTTGCAAGGATCCGGGCTAGTTCAGTACCCCCCACCCCACCTGTTGCTAGTTTCCCATCACTGCCTCCTCACCCTATGGCTGATCTGAAGCAGGGTGTAGACTGTTTCTTGGAATTGCACAGAGCTGGGTTCAAATCCCTTCTGCTGTGTTGACATTGTATCCAGAGGGCGATGGGGGAAGGGATGCTCCCATTCTGTCTTTGCAGAGGAGAGATGTGAGTGCTAGAAACCATAAGACTGAACAGTACGTGTGGAATAAGGTGAAGTGTAAGCCCCTGGGGATCAGTGTGAGAAACACACTCTTTCAGGCAGGAGTATAACCAAAACAGGGGACATTTGGGAGCACTCCCACTGATGATGCTACCTGGCTGTACCCCCTTGTGGAGTGACCCTGCAGTGCACACCCCAGCAACCTGTGTTCCTGCCCCTCCCTGCAACATGCCCCCTTTCATCAGGATGAACATGGTTTAGCTGTGTGACCTTGGGCAAGTCATGTGTTGTCTCCCTCAGTGCCTGACTTTTTTTTTTTTAATTTTTTAAATGTTTTTTTTTTTTTTTTTGAGAGAGAGAGAGAAAGAGAGAGCATGAGCAGGGAAGGGGCAGAGAGAGGCAGACACAGAATCTGAAGCTCACTCTAGGCTCTGAGCTGTCAACACAGAGTCCGACATGGGGCTCGAACTCACGGACCATGAGATCATGACCTGAGCTGAAGTCGGACGCTTAACTGACGGAGCCACCCAGGCACCCCTGTGCCTGACTTGTTACATGAGGAAATGACATGCTCCAGAAGGTTGTTGTAATGACAACTCCTGTAAGATGGGTTGCAAAGATTTTGGGTCTGATGCTTTGTGACCAATATGGCAAGGACTCCATTCTGCACTAGAGAATACAACAGCATTTTTGCAGTTCAAACATGGGAGTGGCCAGTTACTTGCTCCCTAGGGTTTCCAGAGAAGTAGTTTAAAGAATGCCAGCCCCATGCAGGCACGGACGTGCCTGACTTGCCCTCATCTCCTTACCTGCTGGAATGGTGCTGGTACTTAGTAGGTCTTGGACCAGTGCCGGATGGCTGGATGCAGGAGGTAGATCCATTAAACACCTGACAGCAGACAAGCACCGGAGGATGTGCTCAGAATCTCTGAGAATGTTAGTTGCTAAAATATTGTGAATTTAAGGACCTCTTCAACTTGAAGTAAAGCTACCAGGCTTTTCTGGATCTTTCTTTAGGAGCCTAGAACTAAACTCTGGGTCACATGGAACGCCCCGGCTGGGTGGCATATGGATATGTCTAAGATATAAGTGAAGTGACCTTTCTCTCCAAGTCACTGGTGCTAGAGGCGAGGTTGGTGTACTGTCTCTTTAAGGGATTGAACTGACTCTTTGAGCCTTGGAAGAAAGAAAGGGAAAACCTTGACGTGTATTAAAACAGTGTTTGAGGGGATTGAGAAGTCAGTCTGTGGGAAGCCTGCCATGATTCTTCTCCAGGTAGATTGCTTTACCTGGGCCAGTAATTAGTCTTAGTTATGAGGTCTTCCCCTGTTTACTAGTGAATTACTGTCACACAAGTTGTACATTGCCTTTGCTATGTTTTGCTCATATGGCTTGAGCATACTTCTCCAACAGACTTAACACCCCTAGATATGACGTGTCTCTTGTGCCTTTGTGTAAACTGTATATTCATTGCTTCAAAAAAAAAAAAAATAGACATTGATTCCTAAGATGAAGAGGTGATAGTTTGACCTTTAAAGTACCCTCGTATACTTCTCAGGGATTCTTGAGGTGGCGAGGTTAGTTTTTGTTTGGAAGGTGGATTTTATTATTACACCTTTAAACCAAGAAGTTTGGGGGCGCCTGGGTGGCGCAGTCGGTTAAGCGTCCGACTTCAGCCAGGTCACGATCTCGCGGTCCCTGAGTTCGAGCCCCGCGTCAGGCTCTGGGCTGATGGCTTGGAGCCTGGAGCCTGTTTCCGATTCTGTGTCTCCCTCTCTCTGCCCCTCCCCTGTTCATGCTCTGTCTCTCTCTGTCCCAAAAATAAATAAAAACATTGGAAAAAAAAATTTAAACCAAGAAGTTTGTTACCACCCCACTCTCCATCTCTGACCTAGAGGGTTTAGAGTTACTGTATCTGCAACATTTTTGCCCCAAAGCGTATGATTTATCTGCATTTCTTTGACAGTGTTACCAAGTGGTCTCGGACAAATCAAACTAAATTGAACAGTGTTTATTATGCACTAATACTATTTACCATCAACATTATCATTTTTTTATTATAGGGACTTCAATTTGGTATCTGTTGGGGATACTTGGAACTTTACACAAGTAACCTCATTCAATCCTTGCAAGAACCTAGGAGGAAGGTGTCATTGCTATTTTAGCTTAGAGGGTTCAAGTGGCTGTCCACAGGTGGGTGAGTGGGAGTGGTGACATTTGACCTCGGCGAGGTGAGAGTTCAGGCTTTGCCATCAGACAGCCCAAGTCCTTCTAGAAGCATAGGGGGTGGTGCTGTCTCCTAGACCAGATAGAGCTGGGAGTTTGAGGACCAGCCAGATGGTCTATAGTAAGCCGGAAACTGATTCCTCTAGGGCTAAGATGAAGTTCCGAGGGATGGCGTCCTGGAGGAGAGCGCCCTGGAGGGGCCCGATGTGGAAGCTTTGGGGCAGGAGGAGGGGCAGGTGTGTAGGGTGAAAGAAGTAACCTGAGAAACGATTCAGAGGTAATTGGTTCAGTGTTCTGGCCTCAGTCTCCCCACCGTCCTGGGCACATTTAACTGTGAATGAAGCAAGGCAAGATTCATCGTCTCCATGTAAGACAAGTGCTGGAGAGAAGAGGCATTCCTGGTATCAGGAGCACAATTCTCAGTGGAGTATCAAGTAGAAACTGCTTTTTCTGTGATTTTTTTCTCTCTTCCCAGTTACTGTGGCTGCTGTGTTTCATGGCAACTTGATGTCGTAGAAAGATTCTTTTGGTGCCCTCAGATGTCCTCAGTGTGTTTTCGTCCTTTCTGCTAGGTTTTCTGCTCTCTGACCTTGGGGTTGCCCCAAGCTTCCCTGTGCCTCATGAATCTCACCTGGCAGAGGAGGGGTTACACCGGTTGATTTCCTTGGGCACTTGTAGCTCTAAAGCGCTTGAGCATATGATCTAATCATGATGACACATAGAACAGTGGAATTACTGCCACATCTCAAATTTGAACGACATCTTTATGAGTGAAGAAATTGTCTCCTGCCTCCTGGGACATTTTCACTTCACTGGGACACACCTGACTCCAATCTGCCTAGGGATACAGAGAATTTGCTACGTGGCCCAAGGCCTCTGCCTGCTCCTGCTCCCTCCTGCCCGGGGTAGCGGTGCCTGTTTGGTACCTGAAGGCCGCGTCCTGGGACATGCCTGGGGCTCCCCTGTGTGCTGGCTTTCTCTCCTCTGCAGAGACTAGGGCCTGGGGTCTGCATCTGCCTCTGCCCAGCTCTGCAGACTCTCCAGGAGGGGGAGGTGGAATAGGGCCCAGAGGCAGGGAGGGAGGGTGGTGTGGGCGGGGGGGGGGGGGGGGGGGGGAAGAGGCCCCGAATGACAGGCTCAGTGACTCACAGAGCCTCTGCTCCAGCCCAAGGGAGAGAGAGAGAGAGAGAGAGAGAGTCGGGGAGGGGTTTGTGGCAGTGCCTCATGCAGCTGGGTAGGAACCAACCCCGAGATGCATAGATTCATTGTCAGGGGTGGCAGTCCTCCCTGGGCACAGGAGTGGACACCGAGCTGGGGTGGGGGGCAAAGAGCAGCGCGGTCCGAGGTGGGACCTGCTGTGCATCCCTGGATCAAAGTGAGAGCCGTCCACGAGTGCTTAGGCCGCAGGCACTGTGGGTGCCTTACAGGAGTGATCTCATTCTCTCCTCACAGCCCTACCAAGAGGGAGGCATTCTTCTTCTTCTCAGTTGGTGGATGATGAATCTGAGGCCCAGAGGGGTTAAGCATCTTGTCTGAAGTCACCCAGCAATGACTAACCAGGGTCTTGGGAGCCTATGGGCTGAATCACTGCATCCTTGGCATGGAACCTGCCTCAGAATCACCTGCAGGGCTGGGCCCCACCCCCTAGTTTCTGATTCTGGTTAGGTCTGGGATGGGCCTGAGAATGTGCATTTCTATTCCGTTCCCTGGTGATGCTGATGCGGGGGCAGGGGGGGGGGGCAGAGCCATACTTTGAGAACCACTGTTCTATCCTCACATCTCCCCCCATCCCAGGCTCCTCCCCCATGAAACAAGAGGGATGGAGTCTCCTGCCACGAATGCCGTTCTTCTAATTACTCCTAATTATGGTTAGTTTTGGCCAATTTAATTTCTGAAAGAGCAGTGCCGTTTGACAAACTTTTGCTACTGTGTTTCTGTCCTTGTCTCTTTTTATTTTTGAAAATTTGCCGCTGGGGCGCCTGGCTGGCTCAGTCAGTGGAGCATGTGACTCTTGATCTCAGGGTTGTGAGTTCAAGCCCTACACTGGGCACAGAGATTACTTAGAAAGAAAACCAAAAGAAAATTTGCTGCCCTCTGTTTTGAGCTGCTATCTTAGTGCATAAAGCCCTTGACTTTTAGATATCTACTTTGGATTGCACTCCTTAGCAACACAAAATCTCCTGAATTGTCCGATGTCTTTCATCTTGACTTTCTCTTGATCTGGATACCAATGCCTCCAACCCGGCATCATCTCTACTGTGTGTATGTGTGTTACATGTATATGCATTTGTTATTCTGAAAGCAAATGTATTTTGACCCTCTGGCTTTCTTCTGCTTTTTATGTTTCTTGGCAGTCTCTTTTGTCTTGCGATGATGAACCATTTTCAAATTTAATTTTATATTTTCCTCTGATACATCAGAAGGTTAGCTCTATCGTTGTTGCTTCTCAGGTATTTAAAATATTCTTCATCCTTGGGGCGCCTGGGTGGCTCAGTCGGTTGAACGTCCGACTTCGGCTCAGGTCATGATCTCGTGGTTTGTGGGTTCGAGCCTCGTGTCGGGCTCTGTGCTGATGGCTCAGAGCCTGGAGCCTGCTTGGGATTCTGTGTCTCCCTCTCTCTGTGCCCCTCCCCTGCTCATGCTCTGTCTCACTCTGTCTCTCAAAAATAAATAAATGTTAAAATTTTTTTTAAATATTCTTCATCCATCTTTTGCTGATGGTTAATGTACAGAGTGAAACAGCAGCTCTTGGCTCTCTACCACGTAAGGTAAGTGACAGTAAGTCTTCCCTCTTCTCATTCCTCTACTCCTATAATAGTACAATCATATTTTTATTATATCTTCTGGTATTTTAAGCCTCTACTTAATTTATTACTGCATTACTACTCTACTAAATGTATTACTGCATTTTATCGTTTTTACATTGTATCTTCTCTTTAGAAAAGTTTAATTTTTAATTTTTATTTTAATTTTGATATGTCCCAATTATAACAATTATTGAGACCTAATGGGTCTTCATGTTCATTGCCAGATGTTTATTACCAGGGGCCTTCCCTATTATTGAATTCTTTACTTTGATTAATGTCTTTCCTGTAAATATGAAAAGCCTAACACCTATAGAAGCTTTCTGAAACATCTGTTCTGACTTATTGCACTTTGTTTCTCCTAATGTCAAGGACAGCTTGGCCCTGTTGGCTGAGTTTTGCCGGGGAGCAGTCGGCGACCAGCCTGAGTTTTCTCCCTTCCGTGGGTCATCTGCCACCTTCTTCACCGTGAAATAAATAAATACATATGTATCCATTTGGTCATCAGTGAGCCTTTTGATCTTCAGACGTGGGTGTGTCTTCGGTGTTGGAAACTTTTCTTGGCTTTTCATAATTTTTCAGTTATTTTTTTTCTGAACTGGCGGCCTGCCCTCGCTAACTGTTATCTTTTTGTATAGCCCAAGGTCTTAGATGTCACAGCATTTGTGCTTGTGTCTTTCTTCCTCTTCATTTTGGGAGTGCTTTTTAAATTTGTCCTTCACAACACACCTTGTTTCAGAGATAAGGTTTCTTGGCTTTGATTGCAGACAAGGAGTAGATGAGTAGATGGTGTCTCGGTGCTTCAGCTATCCTCAGAGTTCTCTTTTAGTGAGCATGTGCTGTGCTGTAGGCACTGTGCTAAGCATTTTGTGTGCATTACCTCTGAGGAGCCTTAGAACAAGTCTGAGAGGCCTGTGGTTTGAATGTCTTCAGTCTACAGATTGAGAAGCAGGTGCTGAGGGCGACTGAGCTCTACTCAGCCTCACCCAGATAGTGAGCGCTGGGGCCAGGGTTCAGGGCCAGTGCTTTCACAACAGAGCCCATGCCCTTGGCCATGATGATAACGCTGTCTTTCCAAGCCGTGATTCTTTTCCAATCTCTTCTTCACTTTGAGGGCTGTATTCTCTACTTTCTGTGTTTAAGAACGCTTCCACAGGTCTGGTGGGAGGTTTATTATGCTTTTCATCTGTGAATGTGGATAGTGTTTGCCTATAAACAGGAAGGATCAGTTCTTCCGGGTCCCCATGCCATCCACTGCACTGCTCATAGAATGCTCCTCCTCCTGGCTCTTACAGCAGATCATTGGTTGATGAAACGAAGTCTTACATGACCCAGCAAACTGTAAGGCAGGGCAAGTGAGCTCCTACCATGAGGACTTCCAGAAGGGAAACTTAATCCCCATGATATTTCTTCCCTGAGTTTGGTGAACCCATTGCACCGTGAGCCAACTGTTTGCATCTGGCTGGCTGTTTGACCTGGCCACCATGCCAGGTACAAACTGTGCTTGGATCTGCCCTTCCTGGAGCTGCCACCTGCCGCATCAGGGACAAGTTCCTGCCCCCAGCCAGTTTTCTTCTTGGTGTACCTGCCATGTGATTCCTGGGGCTTCCCGTGGCGGCTGCTGACACACGCTGTTGTCGCTTCCCGGTGACAAGAGGGAGCCAGGTGTGCTCAGCATCTCTGCCCCATGCTGGGCTCACTGTCCCGTTCTGTCCTCCTGATCTTGGTGGCTCTGACGTGCAGCTCCTCTGCGACCTCCATTTCTTATTGTGTGTTCTTCCTGCCACTTCTCACAAAGCAAGGCTCTCCCAGGGGCCTCATGGCCTTCTCTCTGTCTTCATCATATTTTCTTCAGACATTCTTTTAGGTCGCTGGCACAGGAATGGCACCTGTTCCTAGCTTCCCACTGCAGGTTTGCCAGGCCTGCTGTACTCGTTTGCTTGCGACAATAGGAATCCAGGCAGGAAGTTGTTACAAGGCTGTGCGCATGTCACCATGGTGACTTATAAATGGACAGATCCCTCCAAAGCCAGTGGCAGGACTTTTGTCTCTCCACTGCCCAGGCTCCTGAGTGTGGGGGTGGGGGTAACTCACCACCTCTTCCTGCTGGTGGTACCTCCCACTTTCTACATTTCTCCCCACCTCAGATCTCAAGTCTTAGCAGGGGAGGACTGGGGCCCCTGGATTTGACATTGAGTTGGATGAGCCATTGCAGCTTCAGACTCTAATGACTCTGGTGGCCCAGGTCAGGTTTCTAAACTAAGCTCTCAGGAGATGAGAGACTTTGTAATACAGAGTGGGTCCTCTACTACTGTAATCCTTATTCATCACATGGTTTCAGGCTGGGAACTCAGGTTTTAGAAGACTGTCTGGAGGTCTGGAACTCAGAGGTGGACACAATAATGTGGCACTGATTCACTGTCAGAAGGTGAGAGACGCAGTGTCAGGGATAGGTTGGGTATGTGAGCTCACTCACCCTCAACCAGCGTGGACTCAGGGTATCACTTCCAAGTCCATCTGTGTCTGGTGCTAGGCACAGTCACATCCTTGAAGTTTACATGATGGACAGTCACTAAGGTAGTTGACACTCTAGAGGCATCAAATGTGGTTTGCAAACTAACGTTACTCCCAGGCTAAGAATGATGATCCCATTGGACTTTGATTATTCATAAATGACAGTTGATAATAAGGCACGCTCTGTTTCAGAAAACTCATTAAGGGGGGGCGGGTCACAGAGTTTTTCCAATGAGAGCTAGGATGGAAAACCAAGAGAGGACACATTCAGATGAGTGGTTAATCCCCCAGGCGAGTGTGAGGTTTGCTTCCTGAGATGTTGCTTGCTCCCATGCATTGGCTTCTACAAAGACCTTGGAGGACACTGATGTTTTCATCCGCATTGCCAGTGGAGTAGATGGTGATTTCCTAGTGAGAGTACAGGAAGAGCAAGGTTGGGTGGGAGGCTGGTGAGGGAGGGGGGCAGGAAGCGTGAGGAGGGGAGGACAAGGAGTTGAACTTTGGAGAGGTTGGGTTTGAGGTACTCATGGGATACTGGGTAAAGACAGCCAGTAGACTGTAGGGGTGGAGAGAATATTTCCATGGTGTTGCAGGGGGTGGCAGCAGGCCTCTGCTTAGCTCTGTGTCTTGGGAAACTCACTTAACCTTTCGGAGCTTCAGTTACCTTACCTATAAAATTGGGATGTTCGTAACTTACTCATGGTGCTGTTGTGAAATCAAGTAAGTCAATAAGGGTGGTGTTGCTGGTCTGACAGGGTAGTCAAAATCTCTTCCTAGAAGGGTGCTTTTTCTGGAACATTCTGTGTAGCATTCATGAGGTGCTCTCCTATCTGGAAGGCCTGTCCCCTGGTGAGGAGGGCCTTGATTAGAAAGATGACAGTTGGATAGGATTTTCTTGTCAGTGAGGTGGTAAGGAAGGGTCTGGAGTCCAGGATGGTACTGAAGGCTGGCCAGGGTGTGCAGTGAGATGATTCGAGGGCCCTGGGGTCAAGGAAGAAGAGGTGGGTAAGAGAGTCCTCAGGCAATCTTCGTTGGAGATGAAGAGTGTCCACACCCGTGGAAGCCTTCTGCCTCCTTCTGAGGCTGGGGCTTTTCTGCCTCCAGAGAGTGCTCTGCTTCTTTATCAGACTGATTTTCACTGAGGACCTCTGGCCACCTTGGTGCAAGTGCGTGTCGCAGGCAGGATGACTTCCAGAGACTGGCAGCCTTCTGTGAGAAACCACAGGGAGTGAGGCAGAGGCCGCTCGGGAAGATGTCTGTCTCCAGTCTGAGGGTATCCTTTTTGCCTCTGCAGAGTGTAGGGCTCCTTTGCTCTTGTGCCCACCCCTTGGGCCTGGGGCCAGAGCACTGCCACCTGTGTCCACGTGTGCCAGCCTCTGAAACAGCAGCCTTGTCTTGGGCTCCAAGCATGCTTCCTTGCCGGTGTCTCAGGGGGACATTCCAGGAACGATGCTTGGGGAGTTTGCATTTTCTCCTTTCATGAATGTGACAATGGCCTGAGAAGTCAAGGAAGTTCAGCTAACTTTCTCACTGGTGCACATCATCAGGGGTGCAGAGGGCAGCGGGATGGGCCACATTCTGTTTTCTGGGGCTATAGAGCAGGATAGGTCTTGTTAGGGATGACACTTGATGCTAGGGTTCAAGGTCGGGCTGCAGCATGCTGGAGGGGCAGTGAAGGGAGCCTGACCTTAGTTAGACCAACTGTAAAGGAGTCCATCTCAGTGAATGGAGACACGAGGCACAAAGGCTGGGGCTGGGCTGGAGCCAGGAAGTCCTTTCAGATGTCTAGCCTACTTCTCGGGACTCTGCCCCAGTATAGGAGCAATGCTAGGAATTCCAACTTGACTGTTTTTTTTTTAATTTTAATCAAAAAACTTTTAATGTTTATTTATTTTTGAGAGAGGTAGAGGGAGAATGCAAGCAGGGGAGAGGGCAGAGAGAGAGGGAGACACAGAATCTGAAGCAGGGTCCAGGCTCTGAGCCATCAGCACAGAGCCTGATGCGGGGCTCGAACTCATGAACCGTGAAATCATGACCTGAGACGAAGTCGGACGCTTAACTGACTGAGCCACCCAGGTGCCCCCCAACTTGGCTTTCTTAAAAAAAAAACTTGTTTTTTCTTTGCGGAACCCAAGTATTATAGGTTGAATTATGTCCCCTGAAACAATACTGAAATACTAGCCCCATGTCTCTATAAATGTGACGTATTTAGGAAATAGCATCTGCAGATGATCAAGGTGAGGTGAGGTCATTGGGGCTGGCCCTACTTCAATATGACTGGTGTCCTTATAAAAAGGGGAAATTTGAACGCAGATGGGCACACAGGGAGGACGCCGTGTGAAGACGATGGCGGAGGTTGGGGTGAGGCATCCATAAAGCTAAGGAATGCCGAGGACTGCCAGCAAACCACCGGCAGCTAAGGGGGAGGCACAGAACACATCCTCTCTCACAGCCCTTAGAAGCATCTGACACTGTTGACACCTTGATCTCAGACTCTGGCCCCCAGAACTGTGAGACACTATGTTTCTGTGGTTTAAGACCCCTAGTTTGTGATACTTTGTCATGATAGCTCTTGGCAAATGAGTATACCACACTTTCCAGATCCCATTTTCCCACTTCCTGGAAAACTGCTCCCACTGATGTCAAAGGACTGTGTGTATGACCATCTGAGCCCGAGGAGGTCACCAGTGGTAAGTGCAAGCTGCTCTCTGATCTGCAGAGAATCCAGTGAGCTCCTGTGTTCACAGGCTGCCTCTGGGACTTTGTTCCCCATTTCCTCCCCATGCACCTGCCTGGCCAGCCCCTGCTGCACCCCCTGTGGGGCCGGGTAGCAGTCGGAGCTGCCCCTGCCAGGGAATGTGTGTGTCGAGCCCAACCAGGCAGCCGGGATGGACTCCTTCTGCACAGCCCCACTGAGGAATTTCCCCAGCACCCATCCTGCCCGTGGCCCTAAGCCCTAAGGGTAAGGAAGACGAGGTCCTTGTCATTGGGTCGCTCACGGTCTGTTTGGTGAGACGCGCAGACTGAACAGAAACCACCTTTCATTTATTTATTTTTTATTTTAATTTTTTTAAAAATAATTTACATCCAAATTAGTTACCATATAGTGCAACAATGATTTCAGGAGTAGATTCCTTAGTGCCCCTTACCCATTTAGCCCATGCCCCCTCCCAAAACCCCTCCAGTAACCCTCAGTTTGTTCTCCATATTTATGACTCTCTTCTCTTTTGTCCCCCTCCCTGTTTTTATATGATTTTTGTTTCCCTTCTCTTATGTTCATCTGTTCTGTCTCTTAAAATCCTCATATGAGTGAAGTCATATGATATTTGTCTTTCTCTGACTGACTAATTTCACTTAGCATAATACTCTCCAGTTCCATCCATGTAGTTGCAAATGGCAAGATTTCATTCTTTTTGATTGGCGAGTAATACTCCATTTGTGTGTGTGTGTGTGTGTGTGTGTGTGTGTATACACACACACCACATCTTCTTTATCCATTCATCCATCAATGGACATTTGGGCTCTTTCCATACTTTGGCTGTTGTGGATAGTGCTGCTATAAACATGGGGGTGCACGTGTCCCTTCGAAACAGCACACCTGTATGGATAGATACCTAGTAGTGCAATTGCTGGGTCGTAGGGTAGTTCTATTTTCAGTTTTTTGAGGGACCTCCATACTGTTTTCCAGAGTGGCTGCACCAGCTTGCATTCCTACCAACAATGCAAAAGAGATCCTCTTTCTCCGCATCCTCGCCAACATCTGTTGTTGCCTGGGTTGTTCATGTTAGCCATTCTGACAGGTGTAAGGTGGTATCTCATTGTGGTTTTGATTTGTATTTCTCTGATGAGTGATGTTGAGCATTTTTTCATGTGTTGGTCGGCCCTCTGGATGTCTTCTTTGGAGAAGTGTCTATTCGTGTCTTTTGCCCATTTCTTCACTGGATTATTTGTTTTTTGGGTGTTGAGTTTGATACATTCTTTATAGATTTTGGATACTAACCCTTTATCTGATATGTCGTTTGCAAATATCTTCTCCCATTCTGTCGGTTGCCTTTTAGTGTTGCTGATTGTTTCCTTCGCTGTGCAGAAGCTTTTTATTTTGATGAGGTCCCAGTAGTTCATTTTTGCTTTTGTTTCCTTTGCCTCCGGAGACGTGTTGAGTAAAAAGTTGCTGCAGCTAAGATCAAAGAAGAAATCACCTTTTAAAGTCAAGTGCTGTGTGGTGAGTTTCTGCGGTGTTCAGAGTCCTCTGCAATGGTTATCCTGTTTCACTGAGTGGCACGGTCAGTTGTAGATTTACCCCCCGGCCAGTGGTTATTACCTTTGGAATGTTTGAGTCCACCCCCTTCATATTACTTCCAACTCCCAGAAGGTGAAGACCTCTCCCTGTCCTGTTCACCTGGCGTGGGGGAAGCCAGCCTTTGCCTAGGGCTTGTCATTTTTGGCCGCATTCAGCAGGCCTGCGTGGGATGTTCCATCAGTTCATCCTTATTATGCGGGGGAGGAAACCAAGACTCTGGAGTGGAGTGATTTGCTCAATGCTACACAAGCAGAGCTAGACCAGGGGTCCCCTGGCACATGGTAGGGCCATAGGAAGTATGGTAACTTCACAGACACCATATCAGCGTTCTGTGTTTAATGGCACCTTCAGTGTTCCGTAGGGGCCAATCTTGTGTCTTCAGCTAAGACAGTGAGCCATCCGGGACAGGGATCACCTCTTTCCTGCAGCCCCCGGGCTCTCAGCCCCAGCTTGGGCACACATTCCCCTCCTGTGCTGATTGACGAGCATGGTGTTAAACGTGTGGCCTTTTGCGGGCAACTCGAGGAGGGCGATGAGCTTTATAAATCTGCCTGGTGCCTAAAATTGAACCACACACATAATTCACTGACACGTACTTTGCTCATTCGGGCTTGCATTCTCTCTGCCATCCTGCCTCCAGCTCACGCTTGACGCCTTATGGTTTTGGACTTCGCCAGCACACAGTGGCACGTCTGGCTTGTCCCAGATTCCTGACCTTTAG
Organism: Prionailurus viverrinus; assembly: GCF_022837055.1. Lineage (NCBI taxonomy): Eukaryota > Metazoa > Chordata > Mammalia > Carnivora > Felidae > Prionailurus > Prionailurus viverrinus. The sequence goes on along the minus strand of NC_062571.1, from coordinate 38,188,557 downwards.
GCCTTGGGTCCGCATGGGCAGCTTACTGCTATCCGAACACCAGGGCCTGGCCCTCAGTGAGGCTTCATCAAGTGTTCTGCTGCTTTTCCTCTGCTTTCGAAGCACCGTGCCTGCCTGGGGGTGGGTGGAAATGGGGGTGATAAACTAGGGCACCCTGGGATGGGGAAGGGCTCCTGATCTGCAGCCAGGGTTCCCCATTTAGAGAGACTTGCCAGAAACCTGGAGTTGTTATTGAGTCCATTTAAAGGGCCTGATCCAGGGCCAGGAACTTCGGGGAATGTGAAGACACAATCACTGTTTCCAGAGGCTAGACAAGCAGCAGAGGATTCTAGTTAAAACTTGGATTTGTGTTTAACTACCAGTTCAGATCCCCAGTTACTAGCTTTGACCTTAGGCAAATGATTTCATTTTTCTTAATTTAATTTCTTTGTAAACTTCTATGCGGTTTTCATGAGCATTAATGTAGTGCATGACACGTTTCAGGTACCCAGTAAATATTAGCTTAAAACACTGGCCCCTCCACCTCCGCTGTATTGAGAAGAACTGACCCGCAGACCGTGCCTCCTGTGAACCGCCTGGGAGGCACTTTACTGGCATTAGCAGATTTCATCTTCTCAGGATCTGGGAAAGACTGAGGCACAGACTGTTGCAGGGAGCTGTTTGAAGTTCAAGGTATAGAGCTGGGGTTTGGTGTAGGCAGTCCAGCCCCTGATCTGTACCTTTAATTGCCATGCTACATGGCCTTGCTTAGACCCACTTATGAAATCTTGGACCACTTCCAGGTACCTCAGTTTCCTTGTCTTTAGAATTGGAATGATGAGGGTGCCAGCTAGGACCCTTAGGAGAATCCCTTGAGCTTTGTGAAGGGCTTAGCAGGCAGGATGCCTGGCACATCATAAATAGTCAGTCAATGACAGCAATTTCTTGATAGGGAACACATGTGCACAGGTGACCAACAGTGCAAGCTACACGAGGCAGAATGCCAACAAGGCTATACAGCTCTTTTATTATAGGTGTTTAGAGTGTAGAGCTCAGCATGGGCTGATTAGGAGAGATGGGGAGGGGGTGGCCCAAGGGAGGAGGGCAGTTTGGACAATGGGGAGGAGGTGGGAAAGTGGAGGGTGAGGAGGCTGGGTGCCAGCATGGTTGGGACAGTTGGGGATGTTAGGTGTGAGGTTTGACCTGTGGGCGGTAGGGAGACACTGAGGGACGGCAGGCTCACGGGGATTGCTTCAGAGTCTTCTGGCCTGTTAGAGGCGTGGCTGTCACAGACAGGAGGGACCTCTCATTCATTCGAATCCAGCTGCCCATCCCTGGTAAACAGAGCAGTAGTCACAAAGGAAGGGACCAGCTGGACACACAGGATGCTTGCCCAGTCCTTCCATCTGCTATCCCAGGGGGCTAGCCCTGGACCCTGCACAAATCCAAGGCCCCGAGTTTATTGACTTTCAGCTGCTGTTTGTGTCACAAATGCCTGTCCCACAAGGGGCATTAAAAATAACCCAGTGGCTAATAGCATTTCTCAAAATAACTGCTTGCAGAGTGCGTTGCTAGAGCGAATGGCTACTAAAATTAGACTCCTGGAGCGTGTGTGTGTGTGTGTGTGTGTGTGTGTGTGTGTGTGTGTGTATGCATGTGCATGTGCATTAGTGTGACTTTTAGACCCATCTCCCCCAAGGTGAGGTCCACAGTTTGTGCCTTTTTGTTCTCTGGCTCCTTCTGTCGTCATTGGGTGTCCCAGGGCTGTGGTTACCTCTCATCCTTGCAATGCCCTGTTCTATCCCCCAATCCTTGGCAAATTGGGGCAGCTGCTGCCCTACATTGCCCAGTTGTGCTGCCCCAAAGAGCAGGATTTTGAAGAATCTTGGGGGGTGGGGTGGCCTCATTGTCGCAGTGGCCTCATTCCTTGGTGTGCCAGGTAATAATAGCACGCCGTGGGGGGAATCTCACTCAGCCTGCTGTCCAAGGGGGAAACTGGGCCATGGAGCAGTGAGGCAGCCCCACTCAAGGTGCCCTAGTAACTGAGGGCACGGACACATGATTTGCCAGCCCTCGTTCCAGGTCGAGTCTCTAGAATTCTTCAGTGGTCTTCTGTGACAGTCCGTTGGGCCACCAGACAACTGGGTCAGTCAAGCCCAATCAATTCTCCATTCACTCATAACAGAAAAGGGAATGTGGGGATCCTTAGAACAAGTTGCAAAAACAAAGTGAGTCAGCACTGGAGGGGGTAGGGAATTTGGATGCAGGACAAACAGAATCTGAGAGCCAGAATTTGATTTTCCCTTAGGTAATGACTCGCACAGAAAGAGGTGGGCCCCAGCGTCCCCATCTTTGACATGGAGGAACATCCAGTGATTCATTAGCGTGTGTTTATTGAGCAGCTACTGTGGGGCTGACTCTGTCGTAGGCTCTGGAGTTACAGTGAGAGGTGCAAGGTAAGAGCAAGCTCAGGACGCACAAGCCAGTGGTGACCCCCGAGGGCCTGGTGTTCTGTGTGGCCCAAGGGAAGAAATGCGTCCTCTGTACGTTAGCTACATCCCTTTGCCTATTGGCCTTGAATTGCCCCTAGAGATTTAGGTTCTGGAGAGGAAAGCCTGTGAATTTTTTTACCTGCAATGGAGGCCCAGGAAGAAGTGAATTTCCCATTCTCTGGGGGACCTGCATGTGGCGGAAGGTGTGTATAGTGGAAAGATCATAGGCCCTGGAGTCAAGTGGACTCTGTGACCTTTGACAAATTGCTTACCCTCTCTGAGCCTGTTTCGTCAGCTGCTAAATGTGAATCAGCGTGGCACGGACATCCAAGGGCTGTTGTGAAAATTAAAAGGCATAATCGATCCAATCCAAAGTGCCTAGTGTTGCATCAGTATTAAATTAATAAAAACTGTGTTTGCCTGGGAAGTTTCAGTAGTCATTGCTTTCAGTCAGGGTGACGGTGATTTCATTTTTGAGTATTAGTAAGTCATTGCTGTCTGTATGGCCATCAAAAACCTAGAGTCACTTGCTGGAAACCAGTTAGGCCAATTTCTTTTCTTTCTTTTTTTAATCTTTATTTATTTTTGAGAGAGAGACAGAGCGTGAGCAGGGGAGGAGCAGAGAGAGAGGGAGACACAGAATCCCAAGCAGGCTCCAGGCCCCGAGCTGTCAGCACAGAGCCCGACGCGGGGCTCGAACCCGTGAACCGCGAGATCATGACCTGAGCCGAAGTCGGATGCTCAACCGACTGAGCCACCCAGGCGCCCCAAGTGAGGCCAATTTCTAATGCTAGAGTCAGGGTGAGGGGGGGATACAGTTTGAAAAGTTTACATGTATTCAGACCTTGATAAGTCACATTCTATGGCACATTCTTTTTGGGCACTGAGTGTTCAAGAAGAATCTTTTCCTCAACCCCCCATGTAAAGTTGGACCCTAGACATCAGGCCAGACTGTCTTCTAACCCAGTGATTCTTGGCCAGGCATGGCTTGCCCCTCCCCTGGGATGTTACTAGTATCTGGTAGGCGGAGGGCAGGGGTGCTGCTAAATATCCTATAATGCACCAGATGCCCCCACAACAAAGAACTGTCTAGATCTAGTCAGGGCTGTGAAGCCCTCATCTGAAGGTGAGGAAACTGAGCTCTGGTTGGGGAATTGACTTGCTAAGGTCACCTGCACATCCAAGCTAGAGCCGGGACCCAAAACTGAGTTGACTGATCAGAGATCAGGCCCTTTTCTAATGTACCTTGGTGCCTTCATCTCATTGTGTGAAGCAAATCATTAACTTTAGTCGCGTTACTGAGCTCTTATTCTACGCTTGATCACTTTCAAGGCACTTTGTCTTGTCATCTCCTGAGTTCTGCTCTGGGAAAGCCAGGTTTTCCTATTCCAGGCTTGCGGATACAGAGGGTTGTTAGATTTGGCAAATAGAAATAGAGGATACCCAGTTACGTTTGAATTTCAGATAAATAAGACATAGTTTTTAAGTTTAAGTATGGCCTCTGCAATATTTGGGGCATGCTATTTCAATACATTATTTCTTGCTCATCTGAAATTCAGATGGAACGGGGCATCCTGCTTTTGACCCTGCAACCTTTTAGTCTCTACCTGCTGCCCTGAGATCACACACAGGCCATGGGACCTTTCCGCTCCTACTCGAGGCTTCCGGCATTACTCATAGGCCCTCTGCCTGGAGGGCAAAGGTAGAAAGGGGCAGGTGGCTCTGAGAGTTGAGCAGGCATCCCTAACTCCTGGTCCACAGGTGTCTGGGAGAGACTGGCCATCCATTCTGGGTTAAAGAGCCCATAAGCTGAGAGGGTGGTCGAGCTGTCCCTTTTTTATAACTTCAGCTGAAGTGTCAACAAGTGAGCTATGTCCCTGGAACACCAGGTTTGGGGAGAGGTCTGGCAACTTTGCCGCTAAATTAGGAGCAGTGTCCTTTCCATCTCGCTGGCCTCCAGAGAATACTGCTACCTGGGCCTGAGGAGCACCTGGGCTGCAGCTATGCTCCAGCACCTTCCAGGACTAAGTACTGTCCCTGCATGGTCCCTGGCTCTGGGCCTGCCCTTGGGGCTGGGGCTGGGCAGCTGCAGTTAACTCATGGGGAGAGGACGAGGGCAGGGGATGATGCACCCACAGCACTGCCTCTGAGCCAGTGGGCCTGGCCACTGGAAACCCCTTTGTTAACAAGCGAGGCGAGAAGGGGATGCTGGCCTGGCTGCTCTGCCCTCTGAGCCTCACCCTGACCTGCCCCCTTTGGCAGCCTGCTACTTTGTTAGTCTGGACACGGGGTCCAGAGCGGTTCGAAGTCAGGTGCTGACAGCCCATGTGGAGGGTGGTGCTGTCGCCCTGCCCCACTCCTTCCACGAAGCTCACCCCCCGCCAAGGTCCAGGCTTGTTCCTGGGTGTGAGGATGCCATCTGTCCCCTCTCCCCAGAGCGGCTTCTTGCTGGGGGAGCTCCTCCCCACAGTACTTCCTGAAGGGCACTCAGCTGGCCAGTGCCTCAGCACGGTGGCCTTTCTTCACGTGGACTGGGAATAGCTTTTGAGGGTCTTCGGGGGTAACTGCTTAGGGAATTTTCCACATTGCCTGCCATCTTGTGGACATCCGTGGGCCACCAGAGAACCAGTGAATATACCTGGCCTTTGCTGTATGTATCTGTGCATAATAATGCGTTTTGAGTGAATACATGAAAGAGAAGAGAGGGGTAGTTCTGTTTTGTAGAAGGTGTCTGATGATAAAGGCTGAGGCCACTGCTTCTCAAACTTGAGCGGGCATCAGCATCACCTAGTGGCCTTGTTAAGCCAGAGACCAGCCCCAGCCTCGGGATTCGTGGCTCTGTAGGTCTGGGTAGGGACCAAGCCGTTGCATTTCTAACAAGTTCCCAGATAATGCTTCTAGTCTGGGGTCACGCTTTGAGAACCACTGGCTTAAATTATTGCCTTTCGCAAATGCCTTGTTGCATTTCAATGTTACTTTTATTAAAATAATCATTCATTCATGAATTACACATGTCTTTATCGAATACTTACTATGGCCCATAGTAAGGGCATAAGGTGGGGGCATAAAAGGATAAAAAAGGCCTCAGGAAACTCACCGTGCAGTGAGAGAACTGGACGCTGAAAACAATGGTGAACGGATGTAAGTGCTTTTACTGGGGTACTGTGTCCAGAGTGCAAGAAGTGAATGCCTGTTGGTGGAATTCAGGCCCAAGGATTTGTGAGAGTCTTACTGATTTGGATTCCATTACATATGCCTGCTTCTTGGGCTGCCTGGATGGATTCTTTACATATGCCTACTTCTAGGGCCGTCCTGGATGGAGACCCTCCTTGGATAGAGACTATCTTAAGCAGGAGAGCACCCTTCCGGGTCCCTAGTGTCAACTTGCTGCCTGAGTTTGTGGGAAATGCTGCTGACATTTACCTCCAGGGATTCTTGGAATCTGCCATGCTCTTAGAAAGCTAATTTCCAAGAGTCTGAAGCGGTCCTGAGCTGATGCTTAGCCAGGGACTTGTCATGGCCCAAGGAGACATGTCCTTGCAGCAGGGGGAAGAGGCCTGGGTACCTTTCTTCAGAAGTTGGGGGGTTGAGGAGGGAGGGAAGCCCCCCACCATGGTGACTGACTGCTCAGGGCTACGAGCTCCAACAAGAAACTGAGGAAGGAAAATGTGCTGCCGTTACTATCATTAGTAACAAGAGTATTCGGGACAGCTCATACTACTGGATTGTCTGCTGTGTGCAGAGCACTGTTCTGTACAAATACCTTGGATTCGTAACAGACTGAAAGGGTCGAACGGTTAAGAATAGTCAGTGCTGGTGGAGCACACACCCTCAGTGTTCTGAAGCACTCTGCACGCATTACTTCATTCAGTCCTTGAAACAGTCCTCAGAAAGGGGGCTTTCACTGACTCCATTTTAAATGAAAGAATACTGAGGCGTGGAGACAGTGAGCCCCCGGAGCCTAGGCTGATTGCACTGCTCTCCTGCTCGAGCTGATGGTGGTGAGGGGTGGGAGGAAGGTGAAGGTGAGGGTGAGGGAAGGGCATATTTCCGCTTGTACTATTAACTCTGTCTAGGTGAGATTGCAAAGCCCTTGAGAGCAGGGACGGGCCTCAGACACCTTCCTGCTCTCCCAAGATACCTTACAGGGTGTCTGATGAAAGACACAGCCTCACCCAGAACTGCTGTCTGGTCTACACCTGGGGTGACCAACCGTCCCGGTTTGCTTGGGACTGCCCTGGTTGTAGCACTGCAGGTCTGGCATTCTGGGAAGCCTCGTAGTTAAACTGGGCTGACTGGGATGGTTGGTCACCGTATCCCTTATATGATAGGCAAGGCCACTGGTGCCAGCGGGGAATGCCATGTGCTCCGAGCCTCAGCCTTGGTCATTGGTGGAGACGGATCCTGGGCCTGCTCTCTGCTCACAGTGCAGTGCTCTCTTCTCCCACAGCCTGTAGAAATGAGGCTTGGTCCGTTCTGTGCCCGGGAGGTGCAGTGTGGGTAGGTAGCCTCTGTCTTCTCTCTGGGTTCCTAGGTGCTTCTCAGCCTCTGTTGGAGAAAGGACTCTCATTATCAAGAGGCTTTGGCTCAAGGCTCCTTATGGGGCACTCATGCTCGGTTGGGAGTTATTAGGGTAACTCTTTGAGGGGCAGTGTCTGCCCTAGGGGCTTACAGTCAGTGAAACGGAACATGCTTTTCCTGAACAAGAGCACAGCCATTCTTTAGTGGGAACGGGGGTGGGGGGGGGTGGTGGAGGGGCAGAGCAAGTGACAAGTTCCCAGCATCAGATGTTGAAACTGGGATCCCTTCCCGTGTTTGGTGGGGACACTGAATTCTAGACCCGCGGTCTTCAAAGCGGTATGCACAAAACCATTTTTTTTTTTTGGAATACAGGAAGAAAATATTAAAACATCAATTTTACTTACTTTTTATCATCCTTTTAAGTGGCTATTTCTGTGTGTATTTTATAGCATATCGTGATAAACGCAGTATCGCACCTGATATAAACATACATGTACACGTGTGGGGGTGCACGTGGATGGGGGCTGCTCATGTGGAAGTCTCTCTCTGCCTCTGAGGAAGAGGTATTTTAATGATAATGGGATCTCTTGGCTGGAGGAGAGATGTTAGAATCACTTTCCGCAGGGGGAGGTCCAGATGAAGAGCAGAATGAGTTTTAGTGGAAATTGGCTTAGAATATCCCTTGGTTGATGTTCAACTGGTGCAGACGGCACTTAAGAGTCTCTGTGGATGATGTGTGCTCTACTTGTGGTATCAAGTGTCAGGAGAGCGGTCCCTGCACTGGGGAGCTGGCTTCCTGCAGTCACGTTCTGCCCACCTTATTTTATCACGTCTCTAGCAGGATGGACGTGTCAGCTGATGAGTGACAGGAGGCAGTGTTAGATCAGCGGTTCTTAGAGTGGGGTTCCTGGACCAGCAGCAGGAGCACCACCTGGCAACTTGTGGGAGAGCACCGCCTGGCAACAACACTGTTTTGCTTCATCCCAGACCCTGGGAATCAGAGAGTCTGGGCTGGGGGCCCAGCGTGCCTTGGCTTAACCAGCCCTCCAGTGATTCTGATGTCCAGGGGAAACTGAGAACCACTGAGATACAATGGAGTTTGAGTCTTGGTTCTGTCCTTGCTGCTTCTGTGGCCTTGGGCAAATTACTAACACCCGGAGCCTTGGTTTCTCCATCTGATTAAATGAGGACTCTAACCTCTCTCTCGCAACTTCAATATGAGGATCAAGAGAGGAGATGCAAAGTGTTTACCACAAAGCAAAGCATATAGTGCCAGTTAATTGTTTTGCTCATTAATTGCATTGTGATGGGGCAGCAGTAACTTCTGTAATGGGGGAGGGATGGAAATGTCTGACTCCCCATTCCTTCACGCACTAGCGCTGTGACCTTGAACAGACCGGTCTCCTTGTCTGTAAAGTGTGACCCAACTAACAGGATCAAATGAGACGAGTTGCCTCAAGTGCTTTGTAATTTGTAAGCTACCAGGCAAATATGAGAAATTTCCGCATAGTTGTTGACTGAGGTGGCTTGTACTTTGTCCCCTTGGAAAATATTTTTTCTCCTCCCAAATAGTAAAAGAAAGTCAGGAATCCCACCATGCCAGACCTCCACTCTAGGCTGGGTCACACAAGGATTTTATTGCCCCAGGAATCATTATTGCTCTATGCCATCTCGTTCCCTCCTACTCTGACCTTCTTAGGCCAGATCTTGTCCTCAGCTTGCTTCCCCCTGTGGTCTTATGTTGATCCTTTATTAAAACGTCAACTGCAAGTCATGAAAACTGCCTGGTTTCCTGGAGGAGGTGAAGGTGGTGGTGACTGTCCAGCGTGCCCTTTTGTCATTATGATAATTGCTTGGGTGGCCATGCCAAGACATCAGATAAATTGCCTCCTCCCCTTAAATGCCTCAGTGCTGTTTTTGCAACATGAATTTTCCAAGTGTAAAGATAAGCTTTGCTAGTAATTTCACCAGATTCTTAAACGAGGGAAATGGGCAAACAGCTTTCCTTTCTCCACACTCTCCCACTTTTTCCATGGCGGTGTCCAATGACAACACATCCATCACTAGAGAGGCCCCGGGGCCAGCCAGCACTGGCTGCTGGAAGGCTCCCGTCTTCCCAGAGAGTACTGAGGGCCCCGGGGAGGGGGGGTCTGCAGAGCAGAGATAGAGCCGGAGGGCCCGGGGGGAAGAGAGCCCTCACCCTGTTATTTACCATCAGCAGGTCTTGTCTCTGGGAGGAGAGGCACACCTCTTCCCTCCTCCTGGCCTGCCTCAGTGAGCCACACACTGATGAAGTGAAAGTATATGTCACAACCACGTGTCCTCATTAGAGGCTGCTGATGAATAGGGATGGCAGGAAAAATGAGTCGAGCTCTGCTGGGGCATTTCTTCACTTTTCTAGCAAACTGCCAGGATGTCCTTCCCCTGTAAGAGTGAAGGGAGCGGAGGAGAGAAGAAGGGTCAGAGCAGAGAGACTTCTGATATGCTTTTAGTGGTGCAGCCAATTAAAAAGAAATTAAAACAGAAATCTCTGATGGCTGCTGGAATGCAAAAGTCTTCTCTCTTGGCCTCTTTAAACCCTTGAACAAATTAATTGGATGGATGTTGACTGGGTACCAGCTGAAGGCTTAGGTACCAGTTCTTTCTGTGGTGGGTAGAGAGGAGTGTGTGTGTGTGTGTGTGTGTGTGTGTGTGTGTGTGTGTGTGAGAGAGAGAGAGAGAGAGAGAGAGAGAGAGAGAGAGAGAAATGGAGGGAGGGACTCAGGGGTTGTGGGGCAATTTGGGGATTGAAAGCATGCTGCATGTGATTTGAGCATTTTGGTATATAGGAGACAAAATCTGCTGAAGTTTCATTTTAAAGATAATCAGAGGACTGGGAGAAAGACCTTCTCTAGCCTTGGAGAAAACAGTTGGAAACTGTGAAGACTCTTGCTTCCAAATGCTGCTTTTTCCCCTGTAGACACTAAACCTTGCGAGGGCTCCGGTGAGCTGTAAGGAAGACCCATGTGGCCGGGTGTTGCTGGGACGGGCAGTGGAAGGTGTGGGGTGGCCCCATGGTGCTAGCAGTTGGCCAGGGGTCGGATGGGATGACTTTACCCCTATGCTGACATACACTTGTCTAGAAACTTTTTCCGCTGTGCGGTTGGGTGGTCTTGGAAAGAGACAGGAGGATGCTGCCTCCCCTTCCCGGGACCTGGACATTTGGGGTCACCCAGGTTCCTCCCTGACCTTGTAAGGTCCTCAGCCCTGCCTTCTCCACAACTTCTCTTTCCTTTTTGCACAGTCTGCTTAAGAACTTAGAAAATGGTGACTGTGGCCCTTTGACCCAGAGATCCGGAATGGTTGTCTTACCGTGGTCAGGGCAGACGTGCAGGGATGGAGCAGAGCCCCATTGTGCCTCTGTTTCTGGCCCCTGGGCCATCTCTGCTCCATTGCAGGGACAGGGTTGGCATCCCTGGGAATGGTTCCCACCACACACTGAGCCATAAAAAATTAATCTACAGGGCTATCAAATATTTAGTCGGTCTGGTGAATGAACACTTGCAGATTCTTATGAATTCTTTGCTTTGATTAAATAAAATTGAAGGATGGGAGTTGTCTTTTTCAGCACGTTAGCAAAAGGCAAGTCATGGCCGTTACTCTCTGCCCGGGATCCGGTGCCTGGGAGCAACTGGAATCCGGCAGAACCCACCTGCTTCATGTTTTAGCCCTGACTCTCTGTGCTCCAGAGTTTTGGACTCACCCCAGTTGTGGCCAAGAAGGGTAGTGCTAAGACCAGCGAGCGGCCCTTTACACTTTATGAGGCATTATCCCAGCAGATCCCAAGTTCAATATTCTCAACCTTGGGTAGCCCTCTGATCTTCACAAAATGGGAATCATAATAATAATTGATAATGCTGCCTTACTTATGAGATTATTGTGTGAGATGTATATCAAGGTCCTTGTACCTAGCACCTAGTAGGTTCACAGAAAGTATCACTATCATTATTGCTTTATTTCTACAATACTGTGATTGAGTCGCATCACTCCTTGGATTTGGGAAGGCACGATTTGAGGGGAGGATGTACCTCTGGAGGCTGCAGCCAGCAATTTCTTGGAGTTATAAACTGACCATTTTGTTAACGAGCCTACTTGTTCATCTGTTCATTTATTCAAGGCTGTTGGCTCATGCTAGATACAGGAGGTGTAAGCCATCAGACCCCGCTCTTAAGGAAAATATGCTTCCACTGGGGGGAAATCACATGTACACGCTAGGTATGTATGTACGTGTTTGTGTCTTAATATGTTCATCATACAGGGAGAAAAAGGTTCCTAAAAATCAGGATTATTATGGGTAGGGTTCTTAGGGAGAGCTTTCTCAAGAGGTAAAATCTATGCCCGGGAAGGGGTGAAGAAGCCTATGGCAGTCCCTGGGGTTTCAGAAGAGCTCAGAGGGGGCTCTGAATGCTCAGCATGTCTGGGGCGAATTTAGGCTTAAAGGATGCAATTGCTCCAGGAGAGGGGACTGTCTCCTTATTTGCCTGGCTGCTTTAATAGTAAAGGAAAAGTAAGCGTGGCCCTGTTTGAGTGCCTTTGGCTCAGCCTGAGGAAGAACCACCCTGCTGCAGTTTAGTGGGGGGCACTGTGGATTGGGTCTCATCAGACCAGAGTTGTACAACTGTGATCTGCCTGCTGGAGCCCTGGGTCACTGCTGGAACCTGGAACTGGACCCCTGCGGCTGGATGGGAGGCAGGCTGAGCCAGCCCTTCCCTGTCAGCCCTGTAGCTAGCCCAGGTCTGGTGGGAAGCGAGGGACACGTCCTGATGTCTGGATGACCTGTGGCGTATTGCTCAGTGGCTCGCACTCGCGGGGGCAGATACCAACGTCACAGTCGACATGTGTTGAGACATCCTGGTGGGTGAAGTCGGCAGGTCCTGAAGGAAATGCACCAGCTTCTGTCTTGGTTGAAGGCCGAGGTGCCCCATGGGACCATTCTTCTCTTTAACCTATCCACTTAGTCAGTCGATGAGCAAGGATTTCCTGAGATTTGAGGTGTCAAATATTGAAAAAATCCCTAGACTTGGCTCTGTAGGGGTGCATGGAATTGTAGCAGAGCAGGGACTCCCTCCTCTGCCCAAGGAGCTCCCAGTGCAATGGAGGCAAGCAAGAGAGAGACACACACGAAAGGTTAACAACTTGTACTAGCCTCAGAGACAAGACCGTGGGCAGGAGTTCAGGAGATGTCCTAAGACAGCATCTACTCAGTGACACGAATGTCTGGGGTGGGGAGTGACTGCTGGGCACGGTGGGGAGAGCTGCCTCCTTGGTCGGCCTCTGTGTCTTTCTGCTTCATGAACTTGTCTACGTGAAAAGAGAGAAATTCCATTTCTCTCCAAACTCCAACGAGGATGAAGAATACCTCTGGACATTCTTTTCTATTTCTCAGTCCCCCTCTACTGCTTATGAAAGTCCTTTGGACACACGGTAAAATATTTGCAAAGAACAGAAGCCTGCAAAGAAGCAGAAATAAATTCACCTGTAATCACATCAGAAACATTGCTACTAGTCATGTTTTGCTTTATTTTCTTCCAATAGCATTATTGTACATTTTTTCTTCACAGTGCTGAGGTCACAGAGCGCTTGCAATTTAGTGTTCTGCTTTCTTCTTTAACGTTGTCATATTATCGGTATTTCCACATGTTATTGGGATCCGTAAACATATTTTTAAATGACTCATGTCCCATAATATGGATACTCACCTCTTTTCTTTCATTTCCCCTCCTTTTTAAATTACAAATAGAAATGCACTGAATATCTTTTTTCATAATTATATATATTACCTCATTTGTTCATTTACTTTAGAAGCCTTGAATCCCTGCAATGTGCAAGACAATGTGCATTGAGCCCTGAGAAGGAAAAGGCTTTTAGGCATAGGTAATTGAGAATGTCATAGGACAACTTAGGAGGACACCATCTGGAATCACAAAACATATCACACAATCACACAAATCACAAAACGTATCACACAGTTTTGTGATGTTGTCTGTAGCCAGTTCCTGGTTTGCCCTAGCACCATGGGCAGGTTGATTGTTCTGGGCCTCAGTTTCCATATCTGTAGTCACTAGATGGGTTTGAAGCTCCTTCCTGCCTCCAATAATCTGTGATTCTAACTGCAAATGTAAGATCACGCAGGGGTACCTCTTCCCTGAGGACTCACTGAGGCCTGGTGCACAGGTGCTGCTGTGGGGCCTGTTTTCTTCCCCTCTCGGTCATGATCATGGTGTCCATTTGCCCAGCTCTTCTTCTGCACAGTAGTTGAGGGCTTGACTGCAGCCTGGATCTGTTTGGAATTAGCACGGACATAATAGAATTTTATAAAACTGTGAGCAGAGCAACCAAGGAAGGAAGACTCTTGACCAAATGCTGACATGCCCAGAGAGGTCCCCTTTGAAACTTGAGCAGGATAAATGGGAGGGATTCTTACCCCATCAAGCCCATGATAATATCAGAGAAAGTATTGTCCTGAGAAGTGTTGAAGGCGGAACACTGCAAAGACTTTGGAAACATGCCATAGAATGAAAGGCCAGAGGATAGCTGGTACCTGCAGGGTATCCTAGCCCGGTGATTGGGTGTGGCAGTGCCCCAGTTCCGCAGACCCCAGATAATGGCATTCAAATTCATGACCTCTTATTCTCAGTTTATACATAACATAGATTGAGACAAGCCAGCACATTTGGATGGGGACTGAGAGACCAGCTCATTTATTAAGGATAGCAGTTTCTTGCTGGGGTCAAGCCTTTAGCTTTGCTGCCTCAATGAACTTAATGTTAACAATTCATGCAGAAGGAAACAGGTTCAGAGAATTGACCACTACTCAGCTAATTCTTTAATGCCTGGGGGTACAACTATAAAGGTGGGCAACAAGGAGTGTGGGGGGGGGGAGGGAGTATCATCCATCTAAGTGATAAATGACAAAGTGCCACCTCCTGTCCCTTACTCATGACAGACATCCTCAATCTCTCAGGATATTCTTTCCACATCAAGGTGGCTTGATAAGTTGCTGTTCTGAACTCTAGGGATGTTTGTTCAAAGAACTGGGTACCATCTTGAGTAAAAGCAGTGAATGTGGAAAAACACAGATCTCCCTCGTATTGTCAGCCTCCAGAATGAAGATTGGTTCATGTTATGATAGCGAGTTCTGTTGTAGGCATTTCCCAAAGGACTTGTCTCTGTGCTTTGTCGTGTGTTCTCCATAGCAACACCTGTGGGACGGGCACGCTTGGTATTATTTCCATGGAACAGATGATAGAGGCTCAAGGAACATAAATGGTCTGCATGAGGCAAGTCCTGCAGCTGGGACTTCCCCTGGAAACCTGGTGTCCCTGCCTCCAGGCAGCAGTTTCTTGGGTGTTCCTTTTTAAAAAAAAATTAAGTTTTTTTTTAACCTTTTGAGTTTGCACTAACATGAATTCCTCTAGGGTAGGGTCATGTCTTACTTATTGCTGTATCTTTGACTACTTTTCCTCCTCAATCTCAAGTACTGTGACTAACACAGGAAGTGATTAAGAAAGTATTTATGACATACAAGTCAGCAGAAAGCTCGCTTCCTTCCTTCCTTCCTTCCTTCCTTCCTTCCTTCCTTCCTTCCTTCCTTCCTTCCTTCCTTCCTCCCTCCCTCCCTCTAGTAAGAAACCTGTTCCCTCCCTCCCATTCTGGCCTTTCCCACTCTGGGGGTAGGGGAGTGCCCTGAGCTTTAATCACAAGAGCGGCTCTGGCTGTGAGGCTACCCGGGGAACAACCACACCTGTGCAGCAGATAATGACATTATCACTCCGCTGGGGCTTTCTTTCCCACAAACAGGCTAGTCATTAAACCCTTATTTGCAGCCCTGACAGCAGGAGCCACAAGCCTCTAACCAGCTTAAGACTGGGGGCGGGGGGGTGGGGGGTCCTCAGTAGAGGGATCCCTGTGCAGAAAGCCTTCCAGGACAGTGGCAGTACCTACGTTGCAAAAGGTGGAGGGCTCAGGGAGCAGGTGGCCCCATGGGTGAGCTCCGGGCAAGGCAGCAGGAGAGAGGCCTGAGCTAGGAGGAAGTGGGGCTTGGAGGGTGGGAAGTAGATTGGATTTAGGGCTGTAGGGAGAGGCGGGAGGCCGAATAGCCTAGCTCCCCAGTCCCCCTCTGGACCATCTTTGTTTTCTGATTTATCATGTGTCCCCTTTGGGGATGGCCTTTTGACATGTGCTAATTATAAGCTGTCCTTCGGTGCATTCTGAGAGTTCTAATAATTAGAAATTCTAATTCCAGTCCTTTGAGCTACTCCCAGCAGCCTTATCCGGTGAGAGGAGCACTTGACACATTTGCTCTCCTGCTCAAAGTCACTGCAGGAGGCCAGCAGCGGGCTGCCTGGAGGAAGGATGCAGATTTGGGGAGTAAGGATGGAAACTTCTCTCCATAACCCAATGTCTCAGAAGAACATCTCTATGTGGTTTGTTCGTTTTTAAAGAGGAATATTTTCAAGGCAAACGGGACGGGGCCCCCCTGGGTTCTGATCTTAGCCTGGTGGAGCCTCACTGTGGGACCCTGGACAGGACACTCTTGGATCTCAGTATCCTCGCCTGTATACCGAGGGGATCAGATCTGTGATTGCCCAGGGCCCTTCCAGTGCTGAGATTATTTGAATCCATGAAATGTGGTGATAGTGTGTTCGGGGGTGAAGCCCCTGGCTCCCCCAGGGCCAGCTACAGGACTTCATTTGCATGTCGTTTGATAATAAGATATTAAATAACTTCATTCAAGGTCAAAGTAAGGGCCCAAGCCCCGTGTTTTTTTCTGCCTTACCACACTGTCTGCTTAATCTCCCCTAGCCTTGGTTTCTTCATCTGTAAAATGGGGACGATACTACCTGGGAGATGGTACCGGTGAATCTCTGTGTAAAGTGCAAAGCACTGACCGTGGGGAGGGATCTCCATATGGTCACCCTAGCCTTGCATAGATCCTTTGGAAGAGGTGCACCGTGGTTTCTTCACGGCCTCATCCCACACAGGGTCACAATCTGAGAGCATCTCCGGGGCCTTGTAGCAGTATGGCGCCCAGGACTATGGTAGGGAGAAGATGGGCACTCCAGCTCCAACTTGGACCGAAGACTCCCCCTCCCTTGCTGGGGAGTCACCCTGTGGGACTGATAGAGGTGGACGTCAGTCCTCGGGGTCCACCCTTCCGTCTTGTCCACTAGTGACGGTGAGTGTGCTTGGTGTGGTAGGATGTGTTACTGGTGCACAGAGTGTACACTCACGTTGTTTCTTCACAAGTGCAGGGTGGGCGGAGGGGGCTGCTCAAGGTCTTGCAGCTAGGGGACTGAGGAACGCGACAGGGGCAGGGAAGGAACTGAAGCTTTGAGCTCCAAGAATCAGCCCCACTGCCACACCACAGCCCCCCTACCCCTGTGAGCTTCTCCCACGGTTTTGTCTCACTCTGCCATCCAGAACCTCCCTGTCTGGGCTTGGGCCCCAAAGCTGTCCCTTGCTAGTGGGCATCCTCAAGCCTTAGAACTTAGTGCTGGAGAGACCCTTGGATGTCATCAGGTCTGACTGTTTTAGTTAGTTGGTGCTGGAGTGGGGGTAAGATGATTGAGTAGTTCCCAAGGCCACATAGCTTGTTAAAGCAGTCTGAGATGACCATCTCTCCCCACCAGGAACACAGTGCCCTTTACCCCCCACCCTACTGCCTTTCTTGTCCTGAAGTTCCACCAGCGGGTTGTATACTGGTGTAGTGAGGCCCAGGGTTTCATTTTATTTAGCCGATCTTTGAGAGAGAGGGAAAAACAGAATGTAAAGCCTCTGCGTGTGCCCCGTTCTCCCTGTATTTGTCAGCTCAGGCTGCAGCAGCAAATACCCCGGACCTGGGGGCTAGATGACAGACATTTACTGTCTCACAGTTCTGGAGACTGGAAGTCTGAGATCAAGGTTTCTGTAGGGTTGGTTCCTTCTGAGGCCTCTCTGCTTGGTCGTCTTCTCCCTGGGTCTTCATGTGGTCTTCCTGTGTGTGTGTCTGTGTCCTCCCATCCTCTTTTTATAAGGACACCTGTCAGATTGGCGTAGGGCCCACCCTAGGACCTTATTTTAGCCAATCACCTCTTTGAAGACCCTGTCTCCCAACACGGTCACCATCTCAGGTACTGGCAGTTAACACTTCAACATATGGCTTTGGGAGGGTGGGGGGACTCGCCAGCCCCTGACATTCCCCCTCATGTCACCTTGTGTCTGTTTGGCCCCTGTGGGCATTTGCGTTCCCAACTCTATCTTCTACTGGGAGCCTTGGTGAATGATCAGGAGAGACTCCAGAATGGAAGGAATGTCCCGGAAATGCTAAAGAGGGGGAAGCAGAGGGGCTGCCTGTGGCCACCCCCCACATTCACCCCACAATGGCTGCTCCCCAGACTTGCCTGGAGTAAGGGTAGGAGGACCAAGCCTACTCAGAAAACATTCAGGGCCGAAGAGGGGGGAGGTAGTTCTAGGGAGTGTAACCGATTAAAATAATCATATCAACCGGCTCTCAAAGAGACATATTTATAGCCATGGTGACACATTTTTGAGAATCCAATTTAGATCAGACTCCAGGAGTCTTATTTTTAGGCCCAGAGGAGATCCCTGTAGGCAGGTGACCTGGTCTCCTGTGGCTTTGTGTCCATTCTGTCCAATTGGAGACTCTCAAAGCTGGAAGACATTTGGAAGGTCCTATCAGCCCAGCCTTCTACCTGACGCCTGTATCACTGTTCCCGTGGTCCCCCTGAGGGACCATTCCACCTCTCTCAGATGCTTCTAGTGCCAGGGAACACCTTTGTATCCAAGGGGCCCATCCTATCCTAGGAAAGTCAGAAGGAACTTTCTTCTTTCTAAATCTTCTATCTGCTGGTCGGGTCCACCTTTGGGGTTAGAATGTGTCTAACCATTGGGCAGCTCTTCACAGGTCTTGAAGACAGGGCTGATGGCCTGTTGGCCTTCCCTGCTCCAGGCTATGGGCCCCAGTTTCTCCGTCAGCAGCTCCTCTCAGGATTTCATTCTACCCTGTTTTCTGATGAATGTGGATGTTCAGTTCTGGGGTGTAGTACCTTCCTCAGTGCCCTCCTCATGGGGCCGGCTGTCATTCTGGGTCCAGATAAAACTTGGCCAATTGTCGTCAACTGGTCTTTGATGAGAAATTGTAGGAAAACAGAGTACTTCTCAAAAGGAATCACTCAACAGACAGCTGTGCTATCAGTTTGGCCAGGAGAAAGGTAGAGGCTGAGTATTGATAGAGGGAATCTGCCCTATGTGAGGGGTGGCACTATGCCCCTCTGGGGACCCAGGTCAGGCCACAGGATGGGGGGATAAGCTAGAGGACGCTGGTCAGTGGTCCTGCTGGGAAATGAACTTTTGGGTATCTTTGGTTTGCATACCCTACCCTGCCAGGCCTGAGAATGGGGTGGGGTCCTTCCAGCCCCATCTGTGGGTGCCCTGGACAGGGAGAGCTTGGGGGGGGGTCCCTTGTGCAGGGCCATGTCCCCTGGCTCACAGAAGGCACACCTTCAGTGTCACACTGAATGGAACATGTACATCCAAGACTCAGCTCTGTGGCTGACCTACCCCTTGTGAGACCTCGAGCAAAGGTCCCCACTTCCCTTATCTTCAGATTCTATCTGCCTCCTTTGCTGTTCTGAGGATGAAATGGGGTGACGCCTGGGAAAGAACACAAGCCCCAAAGCTCTCCACAAGTGTCACAGGTGAATGGTTAGGCAGCTGCCTCCACCTACACAGATATTTATATCATAGTGCCCAACACCAACAACAGAACAGAAAGAAGTAAGTTAGTTTTGAGAGGTGGAAAAACTCATACTTTAGAAGGTACTTCACTGGAGCTGTTAGAGTAAGATTGGCCTGATTGTCCAAATACCAGTTTTTAAAAAAAAATTTTTTTTAACATTTATTTATTTTTGAGACAGGGAGAGACAGAGCATGAACGGGGGGGGGGGGCAGAGAGAGAGGGAGACACAGAATCTGAAATGGGCTCCAGGCTCTGAGCTGTCAGCACAGAGCCCGACGCGGGGCTCGAACTCACGGACCGTGAGATCATGACCTGACCTGAAGTCGGACGCCTAACCGACTGAGCCACCCAGGTGCCCCTCCAAATACCAGTTTTTATGTTTCCTTCTAAAACTCTATTTTCTGTTAAAGGCAAGAATACAGTGTGCGTGTGTGTACATGTGAGTGTGTGTTTTTATTCTTTGGACAAATGAGGGGTGTTCCTCTGTGAACGGGGATGCCCACATAACGTCTCCCCCTCCCTGCCCGAGTCTGCCCCTGCTCACCTCCTCAGCTGGCATAGTTGTGTTTATATTACCTAAAGGAACACAACAGAAGAATCCAGTTAAGCGTCTGATTTCAGCTCAGGTCATGATCTTGCAGTTTGTGAGTTTGAGCCCCACGTCAGGCTCTGTGCTGACAGACAGCTCAGAGCCTGGAGCCTGCTTTGGATTGTGTCTCCCTCTCTCTGTGCCCCTACCCTGCTCGTGCTGTCTCCCTCTCTCTCAAAAATAAACATTAAAAACATATATATATATATATATATATATATATATATATATATAAACATTAAAAAAAGAAAAGAATCCAAGTTTGGGGACAAACAAATGCCTAGAAATTACACCTCTCAGGGAAATCACTTGCTGACTCTTCTAGAGAAACCCTCGTTGCTTGAAACAAGATGAGAATTTCCCAGATTAGACCCTGCAAGATGGCAGATTCTGTGGGCAGGCTTTTAAAAATGATGAAATTACTTGTTCACTGTGATCAGGATTATAGTCGAGTGGCTTATTTCTACTCTTCTGCCTGGCTTGCAGCTAAAAATAAGATTCGGGAATTGGGTTTTTCTCTTTTGTCCTCACCACAGAGCAACCTCTGTGAGCACTGGCATTATGCAGAGGCCTCATGTAGTGACCAAGCTCTCAGGCTCTGGGCGCTCAGGAGAACGTGTATGGCCTTTGGTTTATGTTTCTGGAGGATCCCTTCTCCTGACTCACCATTTCTCCGTGTGGATACTCCATCTGGTGTCTTCATCCCACGTCTTCCCTTTGTAGTGTCCAGGGAGGGACCTTAAAGGCATAATTCTGTGGCATCACCTCCTTGGTATGCTCAGTCAGAATCACTGCTGGACTGTAAACCCCATGAGGGCAGGGACTGGGTCCATCTTGGCCTTCAGAGTAGCCGTGGCATTGTGTAGGCAGTCCATAATCATTTGTGGGATAAGTGAATAGATTTCCATTTCTAGGATCCTTTCCAGAACTGGCACGGGGACAGAGAACTTCACTTGCTTCTCTTTCCCAGTTCCCTCCAAACAGTGGGCGACTAGTGGAGAAGCTGGCTCCGGGTGTTTCTGCCCCAGGCCCCAAATCCTGTGCCTCTCCAAATGAGGCTCAGAGAGCAGAGAGCCAGAGGCACAAGTAGGCATCCAACCTTTGCCTCCTTGCTCTCACTGTGACTGATGGGATTAAAGAAGTCTGGCAGCATTTTTAGGTCTTCATCTGCTATTAGCTGATTAAAATGAAAAAAAAAAAAAAAGAAAGAAAAAGAAAAAGAAAAATCTGCATCCTGGGACCTCCTGTTCTCGAAGCAGCTGAAGAAAGACTAAGGAGCTATCAATGACTTCCTGGCTTATGTGGCCCTATTTTTGGCCTCAAACCCATTGTGAATTGCTATCTTTCCCCCCAATCGTCAGCAGGAAAATCCATCAACAAATTAAAATTCCCTTCAGAGTCAGAACGGCTTTGGTTTCTGGGTTTCTAAATGACCTTAATTTTAATCACCAATGCCATGCAGGTTTGGAAGCAACCACAGCCACTGAACCTCTTGCTACTTGCTGAGGCAGCAACGTGCTGGGGTTTTCACAGTCTGCAAGCTTCTGGGTTCATGGGTGATCCCTCTGGAAGCCTTATCGATTTCTAAAGAGCTTCGTGCCCCTGCTTTCATTGGCCTGACCCAAGCGGTTCTCGTGCAGCTTTTATAGCTAAAGTCACACACCCATGGCAAGTTTTCCACCACCTTCCAGTGAACTTGTCCTAGGCCCTCAGAGGACCCCTTCTGGCGGCTGTTGCATGCAGGGGCCCTTTGCAAGACAAACCAAGAACCAGACACAGGTCTCAGGCTGCCACGATAGGCTGGGTTATCCTGGGGTGGCCGGGAGCCCTGTCCAGCACCATGTCAGCTCTCCAGCTCATTTTGAAGTAGGCCGTCTTGACCAGGAATCCTCGGTCTCCAATAAACCAAAATGGAGGCCTCTGCTTCCCATAATGTGGGGATTCTGATAGCCTGTAGATGTTTTTCTGTCATTGCCATTTTCTGGAGCCACATCCTATGTTGTCTAGACATTGATAAACTGGAGGAGAACCAGGCTTCCTACTTAGGCCTTCGGAGGTGTTGGTGGGGAGAACGTGGCGATTGACAGGCAGGGCCCTGAAACAGAGATGAGCAGGAGAGGCAGCCGGATGAATGGGAGGAACGCAAGTGGACCGAGTGCAGGTCTGGGAGTTTGGACTGGTCTGCTGTGAGGTCCTTGGGGTGAGGGGGGGGGGCCGTGAAGAGATTGGGCTTGCCTGCAGAGTTTAGAGCTATGTGTGTTCATTGTATGCCCCTTTGCTCACACAGTAAGGTAATCAGTTTGCCAAGACTGGGTTGGGTTAATGCTACTTGTTAGTAATAAGAAGTGTAAGAAACATTTACTGGGCACTTACTGAGTGCGAGGAACAGGGCACTCGTCACAGCTGTGTGAGGAAAGGACTATTACTCTCCGCATTTTCCTGATGAGGGAAGCCAAGCTGGCCAAAGTGTCATAACAAGTACCACACGCTGGGGTTGGGCGGGGGAGCTTAAAACTACAGACATTTGTTTTCCTACTGTTTTGGAGGCTGTCCGAAGTCAGGCAGGGTTGGTTCCTTCTGGGGGCTGTGAGGGCCTTAGCCTCTAGAAGGTCGTCTTCTCCCCGGATCTTCACGTCATCTGCCCTCTGTACCTGTGTCCGGATTTCTTCTTCTTGTAAGGACATCGGTCATATTGGATTGGAGCCCACCCTAACAGCCTCATTTTAAAGACCTTATCTCCAAATACATTCTGAGTTACTAGAGATTAGGAATGCAACATGAGTTTTTTTGAGGGGTGACACAGTTCAGCCCGTAACAGGCACAGAGGGGCTAGGTAACTTGCCTGAGGTTGCACAGCTACAGGATCAGAAGTCAGGGGTCTGTCTCCAGAATCCCCTGGTGTTGCACATACTGAAAAAAATAATGAAGAAACGCCAAAGCAAGGTAACGCAATTGTGCACAAATGCACGTTGCATTTAAAACAAATATTTTAAGTTTAGATGAATTAAATAAAGGAGCTCTTTTAAAAAGAAAAAGAATCAAATACATTATGATTCTGCCATTCAGAGGACAATTACTTAATATGTGAACTTAATGTTAATTCTTTGTGTACCACCGGGGATGAGATCTGGTAACAGGATCAAAGTGGAGACTTGGTGGAAAGTGGGATCTCTTCCCATTCTGTGTGGCATCTCTGTGGAGGTGTACATAACCCCGTCAAGGATCGCTTTGAGGTCTAATTCTGGGTTCTCTGTGAATGTAGACTTGGCTAGTGGGCCCTTGCTCCTCCCTGCCTCCTTGGGGTAGCCTTTCTGAAACTTTGGGGCTACCCAGTCTCTAGTCTTGGACTACTGTGCTCCACTTCCTCCCAAGTCTGGATACCTGGGTTCTGAACTCTCCAGGGAAAAGTGGTGACCTTGGGAAGGTCATATACCTTGAGCTTACCTTCCCTGTCTCAAATGGAGGTGTTGTAATAAAAGGTGACCTTTATGGGTCCCAGCAGATCCAAATGTCCCCACAATTTTGATGCTGTGACTGAGAGCTCTTTCTCCCGATTCTGTGGCTGAATGTTGTGCTAAATGAAATTGTAGTGCCTGGAACCCTGTTGGATTGTACCCGATGGCACCCAGATGCCATCAGGGACAATCAGGGTCTTCTGATCGCCTGGCATTACATCCGCTGAATGCTGCTCCCCCAACATCGTTGCAGATGACCGTGTGGCAGGGTGCCGTTCCATGGTGAGGGACTGCAATCAGGAAGGAGGAGATGATTGAAGTGTGGTCGTTTGAGCTAATGTGGAGCCTGCTCAGTCCTACCCATAGTGTAGCCATGGCCTCTGCAATATAAAATTGGTTTTAACAGATGGATCTGTAAGGCCAGGAGCTATGGGAGGTGATGCGTGTCAAAGTGAGGTGGCAATAGCTTTGTAACACGGTGTCCTTCACCGTCTGGCCTAGAAGTCACCCTGAGATCTTGGGACAGGCTCTGTGTTCTTCCAGCTGTGTGTTCCCAGCACAGCTTTCTAGCTTTCTTTTTCTTTCCCTCCCCTTCCCTTTTATTCCTCTTTTCTCTATCTCCCTCTCCTTCTTTCCTTCCTTTTTTCTTTTTAAAACTTAAAAAAAATTTTTTAAGTTTATTTATTTTGAGAGAGAGAGAGAGAGAGCGCACAAGCAGAGGAAGGGCAGAGGGAGAAGGGAGAGAGAGAATCGCAAGCAGGCTCCGCACTGCCAGTGCAGAGCCTGACATGGGGCTTGATCTCACAAACGTGAGATCAAGAGTTGGACACTTAACCAACTGAGCCACCCAGGCGCCCTTTTCCTTTTTTCTTTTAAGTACTGTTGATCAGAGCTTTCAGATCAAAGGTGATAGTTTGCCTCCTGTGGGCATTGCCATTCTGTGTGACATAACATGCATGCCCTTGGTTCTGTGAATGGGCACCAAAGTGCACGTAGAAGGGTTATTTGCCCATAGTCTTTCCTTTCTCTTATCTTTCTGACCCCTTACTATCTTGCCACAGCTAGATTCAGCCCACCTCGTGCATTATTATTTCTCTGACTATTGAAGCCTCCAGTGACAGGTTGTAAAATGTAATGACTCTTTTCTTGGAAGTTGTCACAACTTAACATACCCGTGCTATAAATAATAGGTGTGCGTAATTGATTTGCTTTGTGTCTCACTGGAGGATAAGCTCTTTGAGGACAGGGACCCTGTCTGCTTTCACTGTAGTACTCTCAGAGCTTAGCACACTGTGTGGATTGCAGTAGGTCTCAATGCTTGTTTGTTGAGTGAATGAGGGAGGTGGGGGGTTGGATAAGTCTTCCTTTGGGGCTGAAGAAATGGGTTCAAGCAGGTAGTTGGTTTGCCCAAACATCTCTGGTTGCCATCAGATGACATAGACCTGGGCTCTGCCATTGCAATCTGTTCAAGGGGACCACAGCCACACCCATTACTCTCCTGCCTATGGGGAGCCTACTGTCTAGTTGGAGAAGCCAGGGGAAGGTGGGGGAGGGTCATGCAAGGAAGTGTGCTAGGCTGTATGACAGGTGAGACACAGGCAGCCAGGATCCAAGAGTCAGGGAGCTCTGAGCTAGGGATGGGTGGGTCACCCTGAGCCACACAGCTGGTCTTGGCCTCCACCTTCAGCAGCTGTGGTTGGCTCCTGATGTTCCTGCCAAGGGTGTGCCTTTGCTGGACTTCTCACCTCCTTCCAGCTGTGCTCCTGCCAGGAGCACTTTCTGGGGGTGGTCCCGTTCCCTGCCAGGGTGGATTTGGGTCTGTCTTTTCCCTCCCAGCATCCCATGGGCATCTCCATAGACTGAGGAAGGGTGTGGACTATCTAGCCCCAGGGCCACAATATGGGCAGGGCTCTGCTGTAGTTGTTTGGTGGCTAAGGTATGGAACTGGGAATCTGGGAGGGCCTGGCTCACTCTCGATATAATATATGAGGGAAGAGCTCGTTCTCCAGAAGGGCCCATCCCTGAACAGTTTTTGTTTGTTTTACCTTGGAGGAAGGTGTAAACAGTCATTAGATGCCTGTGTTTGCCAGGTGCTAACAGGATGCCCTATATATGGTGTCTTATATAATCTTCCCTACAGCTCTCTGAAGGTGGTATTGTTATTATCCCCATTTTACAGATGAGAAAGCTGAGGTTCAATGTGTTTAAGTGGCTTACCTAAGGTGGGCACAGCTAGTGAATAGAGAGTCCAGATTCAATCTCTGGCTCCCCAACGCCGCCTCCCAAGTATTTCTGTGTTGCCGTGATGAATTCTAAGACCCAGGTAGAGCCAGGGAGCTCCAGAGACAGGTGCCATAGAATGGAAGACCTAGCCAGGACACCTTTCTTTCCTGCAGACTGCCTGGTGCCCCTGGGTCAGGGGCCCTTCCCAGTGCCTGGAAGGCCAGGGAGTTTGCTCTTGGCGCTCTCAGGAGTCAGCAGTGGGCAGGGAGCCCGGCTTCTGCTGAGGTCTCCCTGCTACTCCCAGCCTCACCAGAGACTGTGACTGGGCCCCAGGTGAGGGCTCAGGAGGACCCAGACCTGGCCTTCTCAGAGCAGACCATCTGGATTATTGGTGTGTGCATGTGTTCCATTTTGGGTGTACTGAAGTCTCTCATCTGTTTTTGGTTTAGAATTTGAGCCCTGTCTCTTTGTTACCACCCCTGTAGATTTATACACAACCATAGTCCCGTGTAGAAGACAGGTGCTTGGCCGTCTGAGGCCCTGGAGCTGATGGAAGGAAGCAATGACTTTGATGAAACAAGATAAGCAACAATTTAGAAACTTTCTATCTAAGCTCTGTGATGTAATTTCCTCTCATGGCAGATTTATCTCCTCAATTCTGTGCAACTCAGACCAGTACTGGAATGGCTTCCCCCTTCCTGTCTGCACACCCGTCTGAGTTGACTGTCAAGGACACGGGTGCCCTGAAGCCGTGAAGAGAGTTTGCCTTAGAAGGCAGGGAGCCAGGCTCTGGATTCTGGCCCTGCCTGTCATTGGTTGCATGACTCTGACCGACACACTTAGCCTCTCTGAGCCTAGGAAGCCTCGTGTCTCAGAGGAGAATTCAGTGGTGATACCTGAATTACCTTAAGGCAAGGGATGGTGCCAGACTGGGGATTTCTGGGTGCAATTCTCTGCCTTACTTAGCATGCCTCAGATTTGCTGCTTTCCCATTAGCAAGAGGCAGTACCTTTTTCTTTTCTTTTCTTTTTTTTTTTAATTTTTGTTTTTGTTTTGGAATTGAGAGCCATTAAGGTTAAAGTGGAATTAAGAGACCATCTTCCTGGCCTCATTGTGTCCTTCAGGGATCACCTCCCCACCTTCCTATCTGTGCACTAATGGCCTAAAAAAAAGGGAGGGGAGCATAGCCGGGTAAGAATGGAATCAGTTTATTTGTAGAGACCCTCCCCCTTCTCCAAGGGCTTGAAGACGGAGTCTGACTTGAGCCTCCTGGAACTTATGAGAAGGAAACGAGGCTCACTGGCCCAATAGCCCAGATGAGGAAACTCCAGCACCCAGAAAGGTCAGGTAGTTCTCAGAAAGTCACACAGCAATTTGAAGGCAATAGAACTCAGGGATTTTGACTCCCATCCAGTGTTTCTCAAACTTTATTATGCACAAGAATCTCCTGGGAATCTTGTGAAAATGCAGATCAGGAGATCTGGGGTGGGGCCTGGACATTCAGTATTTCTGACAAGGGCCCAGGTGTTGCTGATGCTGCTGGTCTGGGGACCTTGCCAGGAATAGCAGGGGGCTCGCTGAAGCTAGGAGGCTGGGGTCTTTGCAGTCTGGGCGAGTGGGAGTGAGCCCTCTGTCCTGTGTGAAATCTCTCCTACCTCCTTACTGATGTGTGTGCCCCCAGCTTTTCCTAAGTTTTCTTTTTCTTGTGCCGTCAAGGCCTGGGCTGCTGCTGGGGTGCTTCCCCGGCCCATTTTCTCCTGTCTCATCCTGCTCTGTGTTTGAAGTAGACGTCACATCTTCGCTGGTTTCTGCGAGGCCCCCGGCTTACAAGTCTGCTCTAGGCTCATAGTCCCCGTTCCAGGGAGACTCGAATGCCTGAATTAACTCCCTCTGGAGCACTAAACTGCCCTGAGTGCTAACCCAGTTTGTATTTTTAGAGTGTGCTCCATCAATTACCTCACTCGCAGAGCCGCTCTCTCTGCTCGACAGGGAGGGGCAGCAGAGTTCGTCCTCAGGCTTTCCTGAGTTGCCCCTCCTGGTCCTCATCCCTCATGAAGTCATCCTTTTCCTCTCGGCACTGTATCCTTAGTGCTCAGGATGGAGAGATTATCCACCCCATTTGGTAGATGTGGCGGAAACGCAGGCCCAGAGCAAGTGACAGTCCCCAGGATTAGGGCCCCTACGCCCTTCACCTTCCTGCTCGGGCGAGGTCATGGAAAAGGGCCATTCTCCCATGTCAAGCAGGGCTGGGGACTCTCTCTGAGCCACTGTTTTGCAAGAGGCTGATCTGAAGGGAAGCCAGGTGGGGGGCCATGACCCATGCCACCCTCTGGTGGACTGGTCTTTATTTATAAAGTTCAGCTGGAAAATCCTCATGCCAGAAAAGACGGCCAGGGCCACTACGCTCCTGCCCCCCCACCCCGGGGACACCTTTGACCCGGGCCCCAGACAAGTCTTGCCAAATGACTGGGTTTGTGTTTCAACCCATTTTCTCCCACCTGTGGCCAAGGCGTTAAAGAGCAGTGCTGCCCCCAAGCTGGGCCGGGTAGGACAGGGCCTCTCCAGGTCGGGGGGGGGGGGGGGGGGGGGGGAGAGGGGGAGGGGGAGGGCTGCTTCGAAATTCAGGGTGACACAGTGGCTGGCACTTCTTAACCAAGCTCTGTCTCTGGACCCAAGGCCTGTGGATTGGCAAGTTCATGACTTCTTCCACCAATTAAATGTGAGCGCCGGCTGTGGTCAAGGCCCCAGGTGGGGCTGCCCAAGGGCTCAGAGCCAGAGGGGAGTGAACAGAACACAGTCCCTTTCTCAAGGACCTTGGACCTCTTCCTGGGAAAGCATGCTGTATACATCTGTAAAAGTGAAAGCTGAAAGCACCAGGAAGTGTGAGAGTGTGTGTGTGTGTGTGTGTGTGTGTGTGTGTGTGTGCCTGTGTCTATGCCAGTGTGTGGCACACGAATCTATGTGTGCTTGTCCGTGTGTTTATATGTGTATATCTGTATGAGTATGTATGTGAGTATGTGTTTGACTTTGTGTGTCTGTGAGTGTGCTTTAGGCTGTGACTCTTTGAAGTCCACCTTCAGTGGGGAGCAGGCAGACAGCCTCAGGACCTGGCTGCTCTGGAGTGTGGCCCTGAAGCCCAGCATCGTGGATGGGACAGGGACATGTTCCCTGTGGAATATCTCTGTTTGGCTCTATCCTGGATGTTCCTCCTGCCCAGAAGACAGTGGGCAGCACTCATAGTGAAGGGAGGGGAACAAAAAGGAAGGACTAATTCCACTTCATTCAGCACGTGCCTGGCCCCCCGCTGGGTGACAGACTCAGAAGTGCACCAGATTTGCTCTAGTGTGGGGGACAGTCCTCGCCTGTGCTCTGCCTGGAGGGAAACTGAGCAGGAAGTGAAGAGCCTTTGGAGGACCGGTAGCCGAGCCGAGTCCTAGGTGGAGGTTAGAGTGGCTCCTGGAAGTGAGGAATCTATGCCCTCTTGCCTTCACTGCTGCAGCCTTGGTAAGCCGAAGACTACACTGAACTGAGATTCAGGATACCCAGTGTCTTGTCCTGATCCTTGCCGTGTGATCTTGAGAAAGTCACTTGGCCTCTCTGGGCCTCGCTTCCCCACCTGTGGAACGAAGACCCTGGATCATCTCATCTTACAGGAGTTATTAGATTCTGCAGCTGAATGAGTCACTCCACAAAATGCAGTCTGAGCTATTTGGCCCGCAGAGCCTAAGATACTTACTATTTGGCCCTTTACAGAAGAAGCTTGCCACCTGTGTTATAAGTGCTTTATAAATATGGACTTATTTAATCCTCATAACAGCCCTATTGAGATGGTATTGTTATTTATTATTATTATTTAAAAAATTTTACATCCAAGTTCGTTAACATATAGTGAGAAGGTATTATTATTGTGCCCACTTTATGGATGAGGAAACTCAAGCGCAGAGATATCAGATACCGTGCTTAAGGCCACACAGTTAGGAAGTAGGAGATCACACATGAACCCAAGCAGTGGGGCCCAGAGGGCTGGAGCTCTGGCCACCCCGTAGTACCGAGAAAGGACCCTCGGAGGGAGGATGGGCTGAGAAGATTGAGGTGCTGACCTTGCCAGGCTTTTGTCCGGAGTAGTGATGTGTCAATGCTCTGCTTCAGAAATTGTCATAACGCGGATGTCTGGGGACCACCCTGCCTCTGGGGATCCTCAGTCTCCAAACTGTTTCTCTTAAGCTCTAGATAGTTCTTAGAGGCAACACCTGCATGTCATTAGCTGGGCCCTGCTCACAAGAGCTTCTCCATAAAGACTTCCTAATTTAGATTATTGGTCAGTGTTTGTACAGTTGCCACGTGCTGTGGTCTGTGTCCTAGCTGCCTGCTCTAGCTCATAAATGCTTGGAAGGCCTGGGTTGTGTTTTGCACGGTGTATTGTTCAGGACAGAATGGCGTCTCGTCAGGCCAGAGGATTCTGGGGCCACAGTGCTATCAGAAGGGAGCTGTCAAATTGCCTGCACCTCGAAGAGGGTTCGACCAAAGCCAAGAGTTATGTGCAGGGAGGATCAGTGATGTAGCAGGTGCTGTCCGCGCCCCGTCCCCCCCCCCCCCCCCCCCCAGTGCTCTCCATTCCTATCCTGTGCTCCCGGTCAGTGCCCGCCCTTCCTCCTCACTTCTCAGAGCCAGAGTGAGCCCAGAAAGAGTCAGTGCCTGCAGGAACAACCCCAGCCACAGACCCCCCAGCATCTGGCCCCTCAAGTGGCACAGCCACAAGGCATGTTCTACACCAAAGCTTCTCACAGAACTTTCTATGATGATGGAAATGCTCTACACCTGTGCTGTCCAATATGGTAGCCACTGGCTCATGAAATGTGGTGAGACTGAGGAACTGAATCTTCAGTTTTAATTTAAATGCCAGTAGCCAGTTGTGGTTGGTGCCTGCCATGTTGAGCAGGGCCATTCTGCCGTTTCCTGGAGGTCCCCAGCAGGACTGAGCCTGGCTCCGTTGCCGTTAGCTGTGTCCTCACTGTTAACAAACCCTGCGTTGAATTCCTCACCTTCTCCACTCCCCAGCTGATTCTTCCCTGGAATTGCCATCCAAATAAACTATTCATTCCAGCCATATGAAATTGCCATTTTTTTTACATCAAAAAATTGTTGAATGTTAGTACTTTCATATGATTTAGTTTGCACCGAAATCCCCAGCTTGGGTCTGCTCTCTGGGTGAACCCAACCTCATGAGGTATTGAGGTTTGTATTGATTTGTGTGCATAAGCTAGGGGAGGGAGGTTTGAAATCATTCCCTGCTCAGGCTAGATTCTAATCCCAACTGTGCCTCAAAGTGGCTGTGTGGCCTCGAGCAAGCCACGAACCCTGTCTGTGCCTCAGTCTTCAGTGAAGATAATCCTGCCTGCACCTTGGCCCGGTTCCTGCCCTTACCTGCCTTGCAGGCTGGTTGGAAGGAACAAGGGAGCTTGGAGACGGGACTAGTCATAACAACGGAGCACAGTGAGGATGAAAGGTGCCTTTCCAAGATGCACTGCCCTGGCTGCACCCTCTTTCTGGCTGCAGGGATGCTTGCTCATGGCTGATGGAAACCGGACTGCATGTGTCTTTGATAATAGGATGGGCGTTCCTGGCTGCCCTGGATGCCAGTGTCCTGAAGCTGTCTTTGCATACTCTGGTCTTCTTGGCAGGGTGAAGTTAGCCTCTAGCATGAGCTCCTGAGCAGGAACACTGGAAAAACTCACCCTGGCTGCCATTTGATCAGAGCAAGAGCATGATTTAATGAATGGCTGCCGAGGGCCTCACATTTGTTTCCCTTGTCCACAAAGTGGCAGTAAACAGTTTAGGTGGTGACTTGAAGGCTTATCCTTTTTAGATTTTTCCTGGAGTGGAACTATTGGAATGGACGGGCTGGGAGCCTTGCACTTGTAGTCAATGTGGATTTTCCTAGTTCCCTCGATCTTCTTGAACTTCCTAGAGGTTTGTTCTTTCAGCTTGGGTTGGCCTTTTCCAGAAGCTCAGAGCCCCCCAGAATATGCTGGAGGGAGGCTGGTCCATCAAGAGACCGTTCAGGAAACCAGGGCTCATGCTAACAAGTGCAGTAGGAGTTTATATGGGGAACTAAGTACAGAGGTAGTGGAAGAGATAACAAGCTGAGCATATGATGGGGAGATGACCCCCAGAACAGCAGTAGCAGGAAGCTGCTAGCATCCCTAGGGCTGGGGAAACAGGGAGAGCTGGTTTCCTGGAGCTCAGAATCCAGTAGCATCTGGGGATGTTGGAATTTTGGAAGGCCTGCTGGGTGGAGCAAGATCACAGAGGAAGTGACTCCTTGGGGATCCAGGGGACCCAGAGGGGGTAGAACCACTGTGGAGACACCACCCAACACACAGAGAGAGGGAGAAGTGTCCTGGTGTCTCTTCTCCTTTTTGCAGGAAGAAAAACAGTCTTCTGCCTGTATTCCTATTGGCCAGATCTGCCAGCAGGCAGAGGGCAAGAGAGTGGGGTGGGGGAGGGGGAAGTGCGGTTTGTAGAGGGGGAGTCAGGAGTGGGTCAGCATGGGGGCCTAAGAGAGCCTTCAGAAGAGAGGTTCTAATCCTGGAGCCTGTGAATGAGCTTCAGGGAGGCCAAGCACCTCTGGGGAGTGTAGGCTCTGTTTTGTGTCCATGTATATACACCCGTTTTCTAGAAAGAGAGCCAGCATCCTTCTTCGGATTCTCAAGTTGTCCTGCGCCCACCGAAAGATCTAGCACCACTGATAACACCACCTTGTCTTACTCATGGGAAATCTATGCATGCAGAGAAATACACTTGACCTCGTGGACTAGGGTCCCTTCTGCTAACTGGCTATTGTCCTTCAGTTGTCCTGGTCGCGTGAGGATGTTAGGAACGTCCCCTGTCTGCTCTCTGCCTCTCCAGAACTAGCTGTGTGTCTCTGCTTGCCGGTCGGCCTTCCTGATCTCAGGCCCACAAAACCGCTCCATCTAGCATGTTCCTGCAGCTGTGGCATCCATGCCATTGATCTAGATCCTGGTCTAGGTGCACCACACAGTGAATGAGGCAGGCAGAGCTGGCACTGGGAACAGACTCCAGTTCTCCTTCATTCAGTCTCCCTCATTCAATAATGAGGATGGACCTTGCACCTACCATGTGCCAGGCATTTTGCTGACCATGGGGGAGACAGCGCCAATCAAGATAAATGATGACCCTGCTGTCATGGAAGTGGAGGTGGCATTAGAAAACAAACAAGGGAACAAAGACACAAACAAGATAATTTCCGACCGTGATCAGTGCCAAGAAGATAACAGAATGGGGAAATGGGATAGAGTAATGATGGTTGAGTATGAGAGTTATTTTTGATGGAGAAGGCCTCTCCTAGGAGGACAGGTTTAAGTAGAGATGTGAGAGATAAGGAGTCAGCTCTCTGAGAGAAAAAGCATGGCGGATGAGGGCAAGAGCCCATGCAAAGGCCCTGGGGTGGGAATGAGGACTCCAAAAACAAAAACAAAAATACACTGTGCCCATGTGGCTGAAGCCAAATTAGAGCTCCTGCCATGACAGTCTGATTCTTCGGACTAGCTCCGCCAGGCCTCCTGCACGCTCTTCTTGCTTTAGTGGGTGAATGGGCGGCAAAGTGCCCCTTCCTTCGCCATGCTCTATTCTCAGCAGGGTGTGTGGCAGGTGGCTGGAAGCTGGCGTTCTGCTCCCCAGAACAGTGGCTGAATGTTTTGGTGTCTCTGAGATGTCAGGAGGATGGCAGATTGTTTCTCTTCAGTCCATCAGTCACACAAAAGCCCAGGGAGCAAAGAGCACAGGCTTAATTTATTTTGTTTATTTTGCAGAGGAAATAGCACTTCCTTGGAGTGAAAGCTCTGAAGACTAAAAGCTGAATGGAGAGGGGGAGTCTGGATTAAATGAATGGGCTGACCAGCTCTGACCCACTTTCTACCCAACACAGCAGTGATGGAGAGGAAATTGCATTCTGGCTCTCTCTGCACTGGCCCAGGGGCCGGTCACTTCTCTAGCCTGCCCTTCCACAGGGGACGGGGCTTCTGTGCAAGTCGGGCTTCCTGGAAGTGTTCTTGAAGGTAGCTCATGAGGGGACGGGAGGGTTACAATGTGCAGCGGCCTCATGCCCTGCCTGAGTTCATCTTGCACCCTTCGAGCCTGCCTGATATTACTCCATCACCTCAGCCGTGAGGGCAGGTGTACATTTAGGTGAAGGTCATTTTAATGGTTCTGTGATGTAAATGAACTGGGAGGGAGAAATCGCTGCTCTTCTGGACTCCAAAGGAGTGATCAAAATGAGGAGTTCTGAGGAGGTCTGGAGCAGGCTGGGCAGGGAGGGCAGGGGACATTCCAGCTCATCTCTGCGAACTAGTGCTGTGATTGCAGTGAGCAAAAGGTGTCCATGAAGGGCTTGCTGCAAGGACTCCTGGGTTCACATTCCTGGCTCCACATTTCATTATTTGTGTGGTCACAGCAGGTTCCTAAGTCTGTTTTAGAGGCCGCAGCTTCCTTACCTCTAAAATGGAGGTGTTGATACTTGTCTGTCCCACCTCTCAAGGTTGGTGTGGGGCTCCAAAGGGAGGTAGGATTTGAAAGTGCTGCCAGGCACATAGTAGGTACTTAGTAAATATAGTTTGTTTAATTGCAGGAATACATGAATAACTGAAAGAGACCAAAGCTGGTATATTACCTGGAACTTTACGACTATAAAGAGCGAGCATTGAAAAACCAGTGATGGGGGTGCCTGGGTGGCTCAGTCAGTTAAGCATCCGACTTTGCCTCAGGTCATGATCTCATGGTTTGTGAGTTTGAGCCCCTCATCGGGCTCTGTGCTGACAGCTCAGAGCCTGGAGCCTGCTTCAGATTCTGTGTCTCCCTCTCTCTCTGCCCCACCCCTGTTCATGCTCTGTCTGTCTCTCTCTCAAAAATAATAAATAAGTGTTAAAAAATAAATATAATGAAACAACAGTGACAAAGAGGAAGTTAAGGTGGACTTTTGCAAATCATCCATGAAGCTCCATCATCCCAGGGGCCTGGCCAGCTCTATCAAGTACCCTCATTGCAGGAAGAACAGTGCTCTGGACATAATGCAGGTTGTCCTGCTCTCATCGGATCGATGACCACAAATCACAACCCTGTTCTTGGGCCTGTTTATGGACTTCATTCTCCTCAAGGTTGCTTTAGACAGCTGGTCGTATGAAGATCTTAAAAGGGAATAGAGCCCAAGAGTGAGGGAAGGCTCTCACTGTGGCATTTTGAGGGTGCTTCACTAGTGAAATAATCCCCAAATGAAGAAGGAAAGGTGAAGGCATCAAAGAAAGAGCACGTGTGCATATGCAGTGATCACTGACAAACTCTGATTTTAACAGACCCTTATGAAGAGGAATGAAGAGTCATCTTACTTAGGACTGATCAAAAGAGGTTTGGGAGGGCTGAAACACAGAATGAACTAAAGCTAGTAAAAAGAGCTAAAGATAGCCACAGGCCTTTGTAAAATAATAGCCCCAGAGTTAGAACGTGAAGGAGACAGGATAGTATCACTACTCTGGAAAAGTGATACTGTTAGCAGACAGAGGAACAAAATAGAAAAGTGAGCATTCTGTTTTTTCTCTCTGTCTTCTCCACCTGGAATGAACTCTCTTTGGAAGAAAGTGTCTTGCAAGGAACTGGAGAGTCATTTTAAAATGCATTTCTAGGATCAAGTGGGTTCTATAGCAGGGCCTTCACATGCACTTTGGATGTGACTGCAGAGTTGTGAGGCAGACTCTTTCGATTGATTATTATTTTTATTATGGATTGTATTTTCCTGCTTCTTTGCATGCCTGGTAATTTTTGATTGGATGCTAGACAGTGAATTTTACCTTGTTGGGTGCTGCGTATTTTACTACTACTATAAATATTCTTGAGCTTCGTTCTGGGACATGATTAAGTTCCACAGAAACAGTTTGATCCTTTTGGGTCTTGCTTTTCAGCTTTATTAAGTGGGACCAGAGCTGTCTTAATGTAGGGCTAATTTTTCCCCACCGTAGAGGCAATACCATTCTGAGTACCTGTATTAGTTTGCTGGGGCTGCTATAAGAAAACACCACAGACTGGGTAGTTTACAACAAATTTATTTGCTCACAGTTCTGGAGGCTGGAAATCTGAAATCAAGGTGTTGGTAGGATTTTATTTTTCTTCTGAGGCCTCTCTGTTTGGCTTGCAGATGGCCATGTTCTCTCTATGTCCTCACATGGTCCCTCTGTCTGTGTGGTCTGTATCCTAATCTTTTCTTAAAAGGACACCAGTCATACTGGATGAGGCTCCTGCCTAAGGACCACATTTTGGTTTAATTACCTTATTAAAGACTCTGTCTCCAAACAGTCACATTCAGAGGTTCTGGGGGTTAGCATTTCACCAGAGGAATGTTGAGGGGACACAATTCAGTCCATAACCTGGTGACTCATGAATTTTGAGGTTTTCTGTTCTGGCTGATTGGACATGACCTATTTTCAGCCCTATGTGAGCTCCAGGCTGTTCTCCGTGTCCCTTCAAGATGTTTCTCTCCTCCACCTTGGGCAGTTTCCTCACAGGCCTGTGCTGATCAATACTTAGCTGAAGACTCAGGAGGCCCCTCTGCGGATCTCTGGAGTGTTGTCTTGGCAGCTTTCTCCTCTCTGATGCCTTGCTCTGTGAATTCTAGCCGCTTTGGCCTCCCTGGTATCCCAGCTCATCTCCTCAACTCATTGAGAGTCCTGGGCTCTTCCTCAGTCCCCTTCTCTGTGCTGTGGCCTGGACACTCTCCAGGTGGCTGGCCGGGGCCATCGTGGGCTCCTCTCATTTGTCTCTGCCTGAACTCCAATGTCTGCAAACCCTTGTTTCCAATGTTGCTTCTGGTTTTTTGTAGTTGTTTTGAGGAGGGGGTTGTTAAATCTGGCTCCTCTTACTTCCTTTGGAGAGTGTTTGAAGAGTGGGGAATACCCCTGGTGTTCTGGAACTTCTTGTCCTTGCTAGTATTTCTCAGTGTGTGTTAGAAGATGGGTTCTGGAATCTCCATTCTAATGATGCTGTGGCTTATCCTTGGGAATATTTTTTTTATTGGATTATTAAGCTGAGTGCTTGTGAGCCCTTAGAGATGCAGGTGGTGGTCACATTGGGCTCCATTCATGCTGGAACCACCAGTTGTTAAAGAACTGATGTCAACCCATAGGGCTTCCTTCACCGTGACTTAACCTTACTTGGTCATGTCAGTGAGTTCTTGCTGCACACCAAGATTTCCTTTTGTCCTCATAGCAACCCTCTCAGGCGGGTTCTATCATCCCTGTTTTCCAGATGGGAAAACCACAGAGAGGTTAAGGAAATTTCCCAAATCTAGAGTTTGAACTTAGTTCTGCTGGCCCTTAAATGAGATGCTATGTTGTCCAATATCTTCATCAGCATTTTGATTCAGGAGGCTCCAAGAGCTGGAATTTCAACTCAATCAGCAAAACAAAAACAACAGATTAGATGCAAGAGGAAGGATGCTTCCTGATCCCTGCTTTGAGATAAGAAAAGATCCCCAGAAGCGGATGGAGGCTAAAACTTATTCCTGCAAAAGGCCTCAGTTTTAGAAGGGAACTTTGACATTATTCAGTCCCCAGGTTACAGCTGGTGTTAGTGGTGGCCAGTGGCCAATCACTTTTGTGATAATATCACACTCACAAGTAGACAGGAAGCTTCCGGGCAGGACTTTCCCTTAATTGCCCCAGTCTCTGCTGTGTGAAGGGCTTTTCCTCATGCATTTCTCAAGTGTACCATTATTTCTGGATAATTGGATAGATGAATACAACCTTGGATGGGTACAACCTTGTTAATTGTAAATAAATCATCACCTCACCTCTCCATCACCATCAAAATGTCTTTCATGCTCCAATTAAATTAACCTACTTACTTCATTCTCTAATGAACTTTTCCAAAAGATAACCCTCTGACTCCATCTAGAGAAGAACTCTGGTTAGATGTCAACTACACTTTGCTCCCTTGGGTGCCCACCTCGTTCTCCCATTCGAGTGTGGCTTCCTCCATGTGATCATCAGTAGGTAGCAGGGAGGGGACAGTCTTGATGAATTTGGTTAAAAGAGTGTTTTGCTGGGGCACCTGGGACCTCAGTCAGTTAAGCATCCAACTCTTGATTTTGGCTTGGGTCATGATCTCACAGTTTGTGAGTTCGAGCCCTATGTTGGGCTCTGTGCTGACAGCATGGAGCCTGCTTGGGATTCGCTTTCTCCCTCTCTCTCTGCCCCTCCCCTGTGCATGCTCTCTCTCTCAAAATAAATAAACTCATAAATAAAAAATGAGTACTTTATTGTCTTGGAATGCCAGCCTGTGTCCAGAGCAGTGATCAAATATAGGATCTGTACTTTTATTTCCACTGCTGTTAGCAAAGCTTTGGTGGGAAGGAGGCTCTGGGGGAAGGGGTTCAGTCAGACCCAGAAATACTTGTCAAGCCTAGTTTCCTGTGGCAAAAAAAAAAAATTTTGTGGATTTCAAAAGCGTTATGTGAACATCCGCAAACTTTTATTTACTGTGGGCTTGGAATTGAGTGAGAAAAAAAAAAAACCCAAGCACATGGGTCCTGGAACATACAGGTGCCCCACATGGGGATGGCTGGTGGCCTTGCCCATAAACAGGAGGGGCAATCACTAGAGCATGTGGTCCACACACTGTGGAGACTGACCACACCCGGGTCAGGTGGACACCCGGCCTCTATTTGAATACACCCAGATTTCTTTTCTTTCTTTTCTTTCTCTTTTGGCCAAAACAACAGAAATTTTATTTTCCACAGTTTGGGAGGCGGGGAAGTCCAGGATCAAGGTGCTGGCCAGTTTGGTTCCTGGTGAGAGCCCTCTTCCTGGCTTGTTAGATGGCCACCATCTCATCACATCTTCACGTGGCCTTTTCTCTGAGTGCACACAGAGAGAAGAAGATCTCTGGTGTTTCTTCTTATAAGGGTGCCAACCCTATCAGATTAGGGATCTGCCCTATGACATCACTTAACCTTTATCACCTCATCATGGGCTCTCTCTCCAAATACAGTCACACTGGCGACTGAAGCTTCTACAGTGAATTTTGGGAGGATGCAAACATTCAGTCCAGGACAAAGGGCAATAACAGTAACAATAGTAAATTGACAACTTAGATGTTGTAGCACTTTACAGTTTGCAAATACTTGCAAACTGTTTTCGTTTTAACCTCTCAGCAGAAGGTAAGCCGTGAAAGGATTATTACATCACATTTGCAGATAAAAAAGTCTTGAATATGCCCAGATTTCTAACCCACGTCCCATGTCACCTCTACAAGAAGCCACCCCTGTACCCTAGCTGGAAGTGAGCTTCCCCCTCTGAGCCCCAGTTGCCCTTGACCCATATTTCTGCTGTTAGGGCTCTGGTCACTTTCTGTCTGGGATTTGAGTTAGTTTCTTACCTTCTTACTTCCTCAGCTGGACTGCACCCTCCTTGGAGGCCAGGGTCTGGGTCCGAGTTAGCTTTGTGACCCCTTCAGTGCTTTGCACAGAGCAGATGTGACGTCTCATTAGTGGTTCCTTTTGATCTGCCTAATCTTCTGCAGCCCAGTGTATTGCGCAGGGTGAAAATTAAGGAAGGTTCTTCCCCTATTTAATTCAGGGCTACCTCTGGGTCCACCTGCCCTTGTATTTCAGGGACTCAGGGGTTCAGAGCTGGTAGGAAGTGGCTTCAGCTGGGAATCAGGCTAAACTGTTCAGAGTTTGGGTCTGCTACATTAGCTGACCTGTTGTCCTGGGTCTCCTGCCGCTCCTTCCCTCTCCTGGACTCAGGACAGGGTGACCCTTTGGGTGGGTCCGAGGCAGGCCATGACTGGTGAAACTCTGAATTCTCTAAGATTTTTATCCTCTTGCTAACTGGATACCTTAAAGTTTAAAAAAGAGGTTTTTTTTATGAAAGTGACTTTATGTTTTTATGGTAGAAAACTTGGGAAATAACAGAAAGTTATAAAGAGCAAGCAATTTCTTCTAATTTTACAGCGTAGCAATCATATTTTGGTGTATTTTATTATTACAGTGAAATGTTATTCTGAAACAAGGATTGGGTCATAATATATATAAAGCTTTAAAAATATTGCTTTTTGGGGCACCTAGGTGGCTCAGTCAGTTGAGCATCTGACTTTGGCTGAGGTCATGATCTTATGGTTTGTGAGTTCAAGCCCCGCAGTGGGCTCCGTGCTGACAGCTCAGAGCCTGGAGCCTGCTTCGGACTCTGTGTCTCCCTTTCTCTCTGCCCCTCCCCTGCTCATGTTCTCTATTTCTCTCTCTCAAAAATAAATAAACAACAAAAATTTTTTTAAATATTGCTTTTTAAAACTAAAAGTAACATCTGTGGTATTCAAATAATTCATAAAGAGAAAATGAAAAATATAAGCTTTCTGCTAATCCACCCTCCCTGATCCCTGAAACCTCTCTCCAAAGGTACCTACTCTTCAAAAATTCTTTTGTTTCTCCCAGGGGTAGTGGTGGTGGGGAGGAGAACACATATACTACCTTTCATATGCATGACTAGTTAGGCTTAGAGGCTAGAAACAGGTAATGAGCATTTCCTCCTTGCTAGTGATATTTCAAAGATATTTAAAATTTTTTTAATGTTTATTTATTTTTGAGAGAGACAGAGACAGAATGTGAGTGGGTTAGGGGCAGAGAGAGAGGGAGACACAGAATCCGAAGCAGGCTCCAGGCTCTGAGCTGTCAGCACAGAGCCTGACGCGGGGCTCGAACTCACAAACTACGAGTTCATGACCTGAGCCGAAGTCAGACGCTCAACGGACTGAGCCACCCAGGCGCCCCTCAAAAAATAGTTTAAAGGGCACCATTCCAGTCTGTCATGAAGCTGTCTCATCTTCCCATCTCTATTCTCTGTTGGGCATTTAGCTTCTTTCCAGTTTGTTATTAAAAGTAATACTTTAAAATAAAAACACTTTTTACGTATAAGTTTGCCCCCCCGCTTATTTTTTCTCAGGACAGAATTCCAGAAATGGAATTCTTGTAGCAAAGGACAGAAACTTATGGCTGTTGGTAGATACTGTCAAATTGTGATACATTTCTTCTATGGAAATAGG
Organism: Prionailurus viverrinus; assembly: GCF_022837055.1. Taxonomy (NCBI): domain Eukaryota; kingdom Metazoa; phylum Chordata; class Mammalia; order Carnivora; family Felidae; genus Prionailurus; species Prionailurus viverrinus. The sequence goes on along the minus strand of NC_062571.1, from coordinate 38,148,417 downwards.
ACCATTTCTCTTGCCCATAAATTATTTTTGCTGCTTTGAAGATTAAAAAAAGTAGTACAAGAAGACCCGCTCTTTATAAAAAATTCAAACAATGTGGAAGTACATGGAGTGAAAAGTAAAAGGGGCACCCTCTTCCACCTCCCTCTTTAACTCGGAAATAAGCCCCGTTAGAGCCGGACCAGGCTTGGACAGACCTGAATTCGAATTTGGATGTTGCCGCGTGATGGTGGGCTAGTTATGCAGTTGCCGGGCCTTGGTTTCCTCATCTGTAAAATGGGTGTGCCAAGAATCACCTCGCTGGACTGTGAGGATGAAGTGGGCATGTGCAGGGGGCCTGGCCAATGGTAGGCACTGTTACAAGCGTCGGCTTTGTTGAATGGCTGACGGATGCTGGCCCTTCTCTGTGAGACTGCTTTCAGCCTGGCCTGGTAGAATCACAGTGCTGGGAGCTATGCTAGCAGGAGGCAGAGAGTTTCCAGCAGCGGCTACACTGAGCTTATGTCCTAGTTTGTTCGTCTAGGCTCTTTGGGGAGCGGGATATCATCATCCCTTTATTAGGATGGACACACCCTGGATTACTTTTCCTGAGAACTCTGACATTGAGGAGAGAAGAATCAGGCAAGAGAAGCCCCAGCTTGGATGGGCATTGACTGAGTGTCCCCTTGGAATGTCAGCCTGCTCGAAATTGTAGGCATGACACCATAAACCGTCCTATTTATATTGCACTAAACTCTGCAAATATCTTTAGTAACACTAAGCCTTGGGTTGTTTTAACAGCATCTCTAATTATAACCTTTTTCACATTTACCACACTGTCACACCACCCCGATTAAAGCAAGGCTGTTCGCACCCAGTGGCAGCATTGCTGATGAGAAGGTGCCACTAAAGCTGACCTTCCAGGAAAAAAGGCTGAGCCATCACTTAGAACGCTAAGGACCCAGTGAGCTGTTGTTCTGGATCCTGGGCTCTGAAATGTTCCAGATGGAGCATCTCCCGGTGGTCCTCAGGCTGCATGTGAAAGATGGAAGGGAGCAGGTGTGCTATGCGAGTTTCAGGGAGCCAAAGGGACTTTCCTAAGGTGGTGGTCTGTGTTTCTGGCCTCAGCAGCCTTTAGTTTACCTGCCAAACAGCCTGGAGGAGGGGCTGTCTGTGTGGGAGGTTGGTCAACAAGTTGGGCATTAAGTGGTTCTGTGTTTGTCAAACATTCATGGGATATCTTTGACGGGAGGAACCCAGGTTGTACTGATAATGGCCAACCAGTGAGTACTAAGAGGGGATGGGCACTGGTGCAGACTGGCTTTTCTGGAAACAGACCTAAGTTTGGCCATAGGATGTTTGCTGGGGATCGATACCTGTGAAAGGAGGGGCGGAGGCAGGCAGCAGTGGCCACAGGGACAAGTGGAGGGCTGGTGCAGGCCCCACCAAGCCCCCACCGGCCCAGCCGGGAGTTCAGGGTAAATATTGCCCAACAGAATTGATTTCTTGTGGCTGCAAGGGCTGGGCCTCTATACCCCACCTCAGGCACTCACCAGATGCTGACTAGCCCGGGAATGGTGTGACCTTGGCTGAAGCCACCCCCTGCAGCTGAGGCTGAGCCTGATGGAGCCAGCTGGAGGCCGCCTGCTTCACTCCATGAAGCTCCCCTGAAGGGCATGCCCATAGGCAGGCACAGCTTGATGAAGGAGCCGGAGCTCCTCCTGAATCCTGAAGGATACCTCAGGCTTTGGTAGTCACAGAGGAACAGGGAGGGCTTCCAGGTGAGCACAACAGTGTGAGCAAAGGTGTGGAGGTACAATGATAGGGTGTCATAACCAAGAGCCAGAATGCACAGCATCAAAGTTTCCGGCCATTGAGAAGCAGCCCAGGGGGCCACCCGTGTGAGTGACCCGCCTTGTTGTTTGCCTTCTACCCCTGCCCTGAAGCCCGTTTTTCCCGTCACCGTTAGGGAAGCCAAGCCAAACGGGTGATGTGTCTTCCCGTGTGACCCAAAGTGGCCTTTCCTCTGTGTCCTCCAGCCTCTTCACCTTGGGTGACTGGGGAGATTATCTGCTTCTTCCTGCACAAAGCCTGGATTTCCAGGGCTCATCTCGATGAAGGTGGAGGGGACTTCTAGGGCAGCTGACCAGAGCCTTGAGAACCTCCTTGAGCCAGGTCACCCCGTTCTCATTACAGGCTCTTCTGAGGGGGGTGCAGGGATAGAGCATCCCAGCTCCCAAGTGTAGGGGCCATCGTTGGCCTCTTACCAGCATCTGGGAAGGTGGCAGCCAGGCAACATATATTTACTGGGCATCTTGGAGCCCCTCTGATGAAGAAAGGCTGGTCTTTGGCCTGACAGCTTATCTGTTTAGATTCCTGAGCTAGCCCCTGAGGCCAGGGAATTTTCATAGGCAGTGACTCTGTTCAGCTTCACTGGTGGTCTCTGTGTGTGTGTGTGTGTGTGTGTGTAGCAGGGGGGTCTCCTTAGCCAGGTGTATATGACAGCAGGAGTTCTATGAGAAGAACACAGAAACAGAAACATCATCCCCAGGAAGGCAGGTTACCTGGGTCCAGCCAGCTCTCCCCCGACACCTGCCCTACCCATCAGCATTTCCCTCTTTTCACATGTGCTGTTCCAGTCCCCTGCCTTCCTCTGCTGCCACTTGCCCAACATGGGCCACACCTTGAACATCAGTCCCTTGAAGTTGGATTCCCTCTCGAGTACTCTCAGAGGCCCCCACTTGGGTGTTGTCCTGGTATTTTGGAATTTGACAACAGAGCAGAGCTAGAATGGCCTCGTGGCCTATTTGGGTAACCTCCCTCGGCCTTGACTAATGACGGCAGTGACATCTGTGGACAGTAGGCAGGTCCCTGGTGCAACCCTGTGTGATTGAGTTTCCTGAGTTATTCCATATCAGCAGTCCAGCAGCCAGATCGCTGGCTGCTGATTGTGCTCGCTCGTACCTGGTGCGGAGTTTGGGTTTCAGGTCCCTCCCACTCAGTACCGAGTCGATTAGGAAATACTGCATGGCTGAAGTAACAAGTACTCTACAAGTATAGTGATAGAAGTGTCCGAAGGTTAATTAGAAATTTTCATTAAAGGAGCTTGTTGAAATTGGTCACTCGTCAGTATCGTTCTCATCTGCAAATTAACCATAGGGACCTGTGTGTATTTTTATTTTCCCACATGTGCTTGCATTGTGTGTGTGTATGTGTGTGTGTGAGAGAGAGAGAGGAAGAGAGAGAGAGAGAGAGAGAGAGAGAATGTTTCTGCAGAAGATCTAGAGGTTTGTTGTTCACTCTAACCTCCCTAGCAGAGCAGAGGGCCTGCACCAGTTCAGCACACAAGATATTCTTGGAGTTTGCCTTGATAGAAGGCTAAGATAGCAGCCACATTTTCCTGCTGTGGTTTTCTTGGGCTTTTCTGAATGCAGACAGATGCTGCTGGGCTGTATCGGATGTTGGGATTCCAGCATTCCCACCCTGTTTGGGGCAAGCCTTGGGTCTCTCCTAGTTGTGTAGCTATAGTTGGTTGCTATGGAAACCAAGTCTCACAGTATGGCATAGAGTCTGTTTATTTCTCCACGTCCTGCCCCTGACCTGGGAGATAATGGTGATGGTGACACTTCTGTTCGTGGCCCGTTGGGAATTCCCTATGCCACCAGCGAGGCTTTTCCAGGCCCCGCCTGTGGCAACCACAGGGAGAAGCTGGTGATTCTTGGAGGGGTGGCTTTTCCCTTGTGCGGGGCAGGTCTTTACCTTTGGACGGGCTGCCCAGCTGCTCCCGCAGGCTCCACAGTGCTCGCTGGGGCAGGGGGGCCTTGGGCCTTTGGGAATTACTGGGAAGTGCCCAGGATAACCTCTGGAGTGTCCGGGAACAGCCTCTGCCTCTTAGCATGGAGACACCCAAGGCAGATTGCGTGGCATTTTACATCTCACGGATCAGCCGATAGGATAGTGGATATAATTGCCTTGTGGCAAGTTAAAGTGGCTCCAAGTCAGCTAACAGGTGCCTTTTCATTATTAATTCTCATCAAGGACATTAGTTGCTATTTAAGGATCTAGCTGCTTGGCCACCTACACCATACTTCCTCTGGATGCCTGCAGTTTTTGAAGAAGAGAGAGAAAAAGTCTTTTTCTTTTCCTTGCTACTCATCCTTGGAGAATTCACTTTGGTGAAATGTCAGGTGATTCTCAGGACTGTCTTTTCTCCAAGCAGAAGGAGTCTGGAAGTCACCACAAGAATTCTTTGTGCTGGGAAGTCTCAGTTCCATTAAGCAAGCTCCTACTGTGTGCCTGTTACCCTTTGAAATTACATCCTGGTGCTTCTCAAGAGTGCCTTGCAGAAGGCATTTTTAAAATTCTCCTTTCTTTGATGAGGAAATTGAGGCTCAGAGAGGTTAAATGTATCACCAGATTCGCCTAGCTAGGAAGTGGGACAGCTAAGTTTTGGCCCTGGCCTCTGATTCTGTGTTCCACCTGAGTCAGTGCAGGGCCAGGTGAGCCTGGTTCATCATGTGCTGCGGTCTCTGCACTTCACGAGGGCTGTTATTTTCTCTGACGAGTAGATGTTTCACCCTGTCCTCTATTGTCCCCAGAGGCCCAGCCCAGATCAGCCTCCCTAAGGAATTTTCCAAGCCATGACCACAACCCATAAGTGGCTCTGAATGCACATGAAGCACGAATGTCATGGGGCTTAGTGATGGATCTGATGAAGGTTGGTGTCTGTGGCAGACTCCGTGAATGCAGTGGCTTCGAGACCAAGAACATCTGGGCCCCTGTGTGTAGGAGTGTCCCGGAAGCCTGCTGGGACCATCAAGAAGACCATTCTTTGGGGAAAACATTCATGTAGAAGCAGTCTGGCCCCTCAGTGGGAGACCGGTGGCCTCTAGGGGCTTTTTCTGTCACCCAGGTTCTCATCTGTTGTGTGTACCCACCCACTCCTGGATCTTGGACAGCCTTGGGCTGTCACCATGGTATTCGTGCCGCTGAGCAAACACGTTCTTTGAAAAGCAAACATGTGTTAGGCAGGAGGACTCTCCTTGCACCTTGGTCACCTGTGTGGAGTGAGGGCCCCCTAGCTAGGACAGGAGGAAGGATGGTGACAGAGGGTAAGCTGTAGGTGTCAGACACGTATGAAAACATGTTCAGATTCACACTGGCCGGGATCAGGAGTCCCAACTACAGGAGCTGAATGTGTAGACTCCTGTTGTCACCTGGCCTTTTGCTGGGGTGTGAATGGGGAAAAGGGGAAGGGCAGAACCCAGCCATTTATGGAATGCTTGCTGAGTCTGATGCATGCTGGGGCTGGCGACTGGGTTTTGGTAAAAGCAGCCCAGTGACACTCCTGTAGGGAGCATTGCCATGTGCTAGGCTCCAGGTGAAACCCTCTACATGCTCTCTCTTGCTAGTCCTTGTAAGCATCCTGGGAGATCAGTACCATTGTTGTGCCCACTGTACCGTTGAGCCAAGGCATTGAGTGTTTCAGCCCCTTGACCAAGTTCTTACAACTAGTAAGGTAGCAGATCCAGAAGGCAAAGCCAGGCTTATCTGACTTCAAATTTGGATGCCCACTGTGGTTTCAGGGTTGGGAGGACAACTGAAGAGTTAGTTGGGGCAAGAGAAGGCTCATGTGCAGGGCACAGGAAGTCCACTTGGAAGGGGAGGAGACCAGTGGGCAGGACTGATGGCTGATGACAGGTTTCAGTGTGGCAGAGGTCTAAGTGTCAAGGGAAGGGGGGCTGCTGGGGTGTCAGGCTTCCTCTCGTGGGCACCAAGAATCCAGAACAGGTGTTCCTGCCCTTGAGTTATTCGCTGAGCTCACCTCCTGGTTCTGGGTCCTGAGAGTCCAGTCCTTGGGGCATTTCCTATAGCTGGGAGTGCAGTGGGGCTTGAGTGATGGCTGCACATAGGCACAGTGGGTGGTAAGGTAGGAAAGGCTCTGGCTGACTGGAGCTAGGTCAAGGAGACACCTCAAAACAGACCTTTTGAGTCTTCTGGATGGTCTCTCTCCTGACCCCGTGGCCCCTTCTAAGAACTGTGAGTGGTCACGCAATCTCCATGTCTGGCTCTGCTGGGAGAGGCAGGTCCCCAGCAGACCTAGGGCCTTTTTGAAGCTGCCTTCGGCTTTCTGGCTCACACAGAGGGCAAATGGCAGGGATCGAGTGTGTGAAACCCTCACCCTCCTCAGTCTGCCGCTTGGTGGCCCTTTCTTTGCTTGTAAGACAGAAAAGGTCTCTGCTTATTGTCCAACCCTTCTATTTATAGTCACCAAATGATTAAGCAGATCAACGTGTCTGGGATCAGAAGGGGCTGCCTGGCTGGTGGGCCATATGGTGAGTCTGCAGGGTCGCCGTGTGGCTAATAGGAGGAGAGAGGGGAGTTTGGAGAGCCTCTTGTCGATGTTCATGCTTCATTTCTTCCCAGTGTGTTTCTGGTCAACAGAAGGATTAAAAATAGCATTAAAAAAATTCTGTTCACTGGATGTGATCCTCGGGGGGCTCTTTGGATCACATTAATCACTTCCCTGATGACACAGTGTGCTAAATTCTGAACAGCCCGGGGAAGACTTCCGATGTCCCCCTACCTGGTCAGTGTCAGACGTGTGTCATGACCTTTCCTTTGTCAACACCTGTGACAATTCACCAGGTTCACCCCTTGGCACCCCCTAGTGTATCCAGTGGGTCACCTGTAGACACTTTGGTCATGATACGTCTCTACCCTCATTCCAGTTCTTCCATGGCTCCCTGTTACCTACGGGGTAAAGTTTAGGCTTCTTTGCCTAGTGTTTGAGGCCTCTGAGGCCTGGCCTTAGCCCATCTTTCTAGCTCTGTACCCTGTTCTCCTGAGCCACCGTCAGTCTTTTAGGGCTCCTTTCCTCTCCAAATATGGGGGCTGCCTCTTTGAACTTTGACTCTTGCTAGAATGTTTCCTCTTTGCCTGTTTAAATTTTCCTCACCCTGCAAAAGCCAGTTCACATTCAGTCTCCAGGGCTCCCGACAATCTCAGAATGATCTCACACTTTTTTTTTTTTCTGGACCTTTAGAGCAATTCTGTCTGAACGCTTTCATTTGGCAATTAATCATGTTCTGCCTAGCAGTGTCTTTCCCACTATTATCTCAAAGAGTTATTTAAATATTTCATCAGCATTTAAGTCTTGATATTTGTCCTGCCACCTCAACCAGACTGAGTGTCATTGGAGGACAGAGGGAGGGTCTTAACGTCGGCTTCCGCAGCAGGCGGTGATGTGTGGTGGTCACCCGCACAGGCTCCAGAGGCTGCCTCTGCCTTTCATTCTCGCTCTGCCTCTTACTAACCACATGACCTTGGGAAAGTCTCAGCATCTCCGTGCCTCAGTTTCCCTACCTGTAAAATGTATATTAAAATCACACTTGCCTCAGAAATGTCCTAAGGATTTAGCGAGTCAATACTTTCAGAGAAAAGGCCTAGAGCAGGGCTCCGTGGTGCCTGCTGAGATGCCTATACTTGCCGTCCACCCAGCCCCTGGCCCCTGCCTTGGACACAGTACATGGGCCAGATTTGCTTATTCTGTTCATTTGGTATAACATCATTTGTACAGATGGGAAAGCTCTGGCCTGGAGGGGGTGAGAATGTTTCCTGTGGTCACACAGCAGGAAGTGGTGGAGAGCCAAAGGGGGCAGGACTGGGATCTCAGGGCTCCAGGAGCCCCAGGGCCTTTCTTTTCATATGCTTTCCCATTGAGGGTCTTTACTATGCCAGGGGCACAGAGACAATTTTTTTTTTAAATGATTGAGCATCTTTTCCAAGGAGCAGATGCCATGGGGGCGTGGCATGGAAGTCGTGGCCCTGCAGCAATTCCAGGGAACCATTCACATTTAGTTCTTTGGGATTGGCCTTCCCTCGAGGTGCACAAAAGGGCCTTGGGATGGGAGGTTTCCCTGACAACCTTCCCATCTCACTCCTGGGCCTGGTGATGGAGCCTTGAGGCCACCTGCAGCCGGAAAACACAAAAGCGTCAGAGCCAAGTGTGCTTTTGAACCCTGCTTGAACAGGTTGAAGGCCTCTGAAGGTAGGTACATCTGCCCCTGCTGTATGCTGCCCCTCCTGCTGTCTCCTGGCCACGTTGCGAAAGACCCCTCAGGGTTCGGGAGGAGGGGTGTCGAGGACCTATTTACTCTCCCTCCCCGTTTCGTGCCAGGGGAGAAGTCGTTTTGTCTGGGACACGTGTTGTGATGATGTGCACGGGTGTTCCAAGATCAGTGCTTCCCTTCTTGCCTGCCCCAACCCACCCCTAGTCCGGGAAGAGGGGAGGGGTGAATGGCCAGAAAATGCCAAATGATTTCTAATTCAGAAATGGTAACATCTGACCTGAGCCTCCAAAGTGCCTTCCAGGCTGCTTTTCAGATAGAATCAAAGGTGACAACCTTTGGACAGGTTTGTGATAAAACAAAATAGTAAAATGTAATAATGTTCATGTAGAATCTAGGTGATGAATATTCATGTGTTCTCTGTGAAATTCTTTCAGCCTTGCTGTATGTTTGAATTTTTTTATAATACAATATGGTGGGGGGAAGGAGTGAAGACTTTGCAGCTGACTGCCGGGGTAGTCAGTCCCAGCTTTGCCCCTGTCTAGCTGTGTGACTTTGGAGAAGTTACTTAACTTCTCTGAGCCTCAGTTTCCTCATCTGCAAAAATGGGGGATAATCATAGAACATATCATAGGTGGTAAGATAATGCATTTGAAGTCCTTCTTAGGCAAGGGCTTGAGACAGTGTGTGATACACTTATCTAATTGATAAGCACCAGCTATCATTATTATCACTTGTTTGGATAGGGTCTTAGAAGAGGACATTGAATTAGGCAATGAGAAGGCCATTAGTAATGTGAAAGAATTATTCTAGGACTGTGGTCTGGTACGGAGGAGAAGCTGATAAAGGGGTTTAAACAGACAGGGGGTAGGTGGAGAAGTCAGAAGTCTTGTTAGAAATACGAGGACAGGGGAGGGAACCGGGGGGATGGAGGAGACTTGTCTGTGGGGCACAGGTGGAGAGAAGGGGCGGGAGGGAGGAAAGTGCCGCCTAGCTCCTCAGAGTGTGCCCCGATGAGGGCAACGCTGTGTCACCTGGCAGTTCGTCTGAGAAGCAGAATGCTTGCCCTCAGTGACGTCGGAGAAGTGTGGGGCTGGAATCCCCAGTCCAACTTCAGGACCGGAAGGGCCCCGCCAGCCTCCGGCAACATGCCCAGAGGCACAGTCACACAGCCTGTGTCCGGAGGCAGAGGCAAATGGTCCAGCCAGGCACGTTGTCGCCTTCCCCTGAGGTCAGGGAGCCTTAGATGGGACCCCAGCTGGACTTTGGCAGAAGCTCTTCCTTGCTCTAGTGACTGAATTGGTTAGTTCCACCCGGCAGCTTTCTGTCACCCTTCCTCTTGTCCATCTCCTCTGACCGGTGGTGTCTTGTAGGAGCCACGGGGCCAGTGAGGCCAGTGCTGGATGGTAATGAAGCAGGGGCCACACAGCAGGCCTACTGCACACCCTACGATCAAGGGAATTTCTGGACTCTGTTAACCCAGAGAACACGTCCAGGTTCTGTGTCACCCTCGGGGTGTTTACATTTTTGAAAAATTAGATGCCAGCAAAATATTAAGGGTCCACATGAAGGTGTAGATTTCTAGCTTCTCTTGAACAGCAAAAATCGACTGATCAGTCAGCCTGGGACCTAGCAGTTACCTGGGTTTGAGTGGCAGGTGCCTGTGATCTCTAGGTCACCACAGTCCCTGGTGGCCCTTTCAGTCTTACATTCCAGCCTGACTCTTCAGACCATTTGAGTTTGTCACCCTGGTCTAATGCAGGAAGTGGACACTGGCCAGCCAGATTAAGGGATTTGCCTGAAGCCGTCTATTTTGTCCACAGAGCAGGCCCCTGGCTCCCAGGGCAGGTCTCACACCTCTGTATGGGTGGTCCCTCTCTCTGTAGCCCTCTCATTAGAAGCCTCATTGAGACTCTGAGAAATCCCGTAAGCCTGGTCCAGTGTTGTTTCTGGCTCTCAGGTGGCCCCGGGGCAGCGCGGTGGGGGGGGAATGAGATAACTGTAGTAATAATAAAATAATTTATAAAATTATCACAAACCAAGCTCCCCTTGGTGAGTCGTTTTGAATTTTCTACCCATGAATGTTCTTAATACCTTTTCACCCCAAAATTTTAGCTGGTATAAAAACTATATAATAAGAACTTGAAAAGACATTTAGGAAACCAGTCATGATCTCACCAGCATAGCCCAGCAGCAATCTCTGTCTTTGATATTTAAAAATGCTTTAAATCACGGAAAAAAAAATTCTTATTCTTATCTTATGCCACTGACAATAATTTTAACCACCCTCCCTTCCTCTGTTCCACCTCCTCTGTTCTACCTCCCCTCCCTGTCTTTTCTTTTCCCTTTCCTTCTATTCTTTCCCACCTGATAACTGCAAGGTAACACAATGCTTCTATGTCCAGAGTTTATCACCTGACAGAGAATACAGTCGCCCAGTCCCGCTCAGTCAGCTGCCTACGCCCACCCTTGGTAAAGGAGTTCTCTGCTGTCTGCTGTCTGGCTGGCCAGATAAGTTCCAGATCCCGGGATGCAGGAGGGGAAAGCTAGGCAGGCATCATGGAGAAGCCGGAAAAGCCTCACTAGCCCTTGCTTTTCCATCTACTAAAGTAGAACATTTTGGCCGGAGGTTAGTGTGTGTGCGTGCACTTGTGTGCGTGTGTAAAGAGGTAGGGCTGGAATGGTAGACTTTTAGGCACCAGGAATCCTCTCCCTTTCTAGCCCGGTACACTCAGATCTTTTGATGCCTCTGACCGGTAGTAAGTTTGAAGCTTGATACTGTCATCTTTGTTGTGCCTGACTTTCTTGGCATTTATGTGTATTCAAAGAGTGGAGCATGTTTCAGTGTCTGGTGATACCAAAATATCAATGGTACTTCCCTGGGAAGACTATGCCGAATGCTGCTGGTAACAGCCCGGGCTTTTGGTGCCATAGTAGCTGTGTGACCTTGGGTCAGTTACTTTACTTCTCTGTGCCCAGGTTTCTTTTCTATAAAATGGAGATGATCATTCCTAACCCTGCCGGGAGAATTAATTTAATGAGATACTGTATGTAAAGCACTTAGCAGAAAGCCTGGCAAACAAACAGAGCAGGGATTCCTGTTCCCTCCCCCTTCCTTTCCCTGCTAATTTTCTTTAGAGCTTGAGAACCTGCCAAGGAGTTAATAATCTGTTAACAAACACTAATGTGTTCCAGGGAAACTCAGACTACAGCGGATTGCTTTTGGAGAGTCAAGAATATTCGTGTAGTGTAAATAGTCAACTCCAGTTTAGGTCTAACTTTGGTGAGCCTCTAGTGTTGCCTGTTTAGGGTTTTGTTGCTCAGCTGTACCTGGGATTCTGAGAACTCTGTTCTCACCTCGCTCACCCTGCCAGCTGGGTGACCTGGGCACATTCTCTCCCCTCTCTGGTCTTTGATGTCCTTGTTTGTAACCTGAAGACCGTAGGATATATTTAACCTTGGGGGAGGACGGGGCAGAAACTTGGGAACCTAATTCAGCCAGCGGCCCAACGTTGTTTGAGCATTGTCTGTTTCCCTTGTGCCTGATTTCTTTGGCATAAGCCACGTGCTTATGCTGTTACAGAATCTGGACATGGACAGAAACGCTACAGTTAGGTTGAGCTTTAGGGTTTCCCCAAGGGTGGGAAGCACACCGTGGGGAATGTGCCAGAGAACTTCTAGTTATATGCTCACAAGACCTTGAGTCTCCAGGAGGAAGTTAGTTCCTTTTCAGCTTTCTTCCAGTTCTTCTGGTTACCTGAGGGAAAAGTCTCCTTGAGGTATTTTGAGCACCTCTCCACCCTCACCCTTGTCCCTTTGGAACAAAGGCACAGCCACCCTCAGGCGAGAGCCTTTGTCAGCTGTAGCAGCTAGTTGGCATCATGTGACCCGGTTGTGTTTTGCATTGTGTTTATTTTGAAGGCTATCTTCTAGGTCTCTTTTATAAGTAATACCAGCTTTTTACATATGCCAGTGTTACACAGTTTCATTAAAAATACTTACCTAGGGGTGCCTGGGTGGCGCAGTCGGTTGGGCGTCCGACTTCAGCCAGGTCACGATCTCGTGGTCCGGGAGTTCTAGCCCCGCGTCAGGCTCTGGGCTGATGGCTCAGAGCCTGGAGCCAGTTTCCGATTCTGTGTCTCCCTCTCTCTCTGCCCCTCCCCCGTTCATGCTCTGTCTCTCTCTGTCCCAAAAATGAATAAACGTTGAAAAAAAAATTTTAAAAATACTTACCTAATATGAGTCCACTTAAAGAAACAGCCTGGGGCGCCTGGGTGGCTCAGTTGGTTTAGTGTCCGACTTCGGCTCAGATCATAATCTTGCAGTCTGTGAGTTCGAGCCCCGCGTCAGGCTCTGTGCTGGCAGCTCAGAACTTGGAGCCTGCTTAGGCTTCTGTGTCTCCCTCTCTTTCTGCCCCTCCCCTGCTTGCTCCCTCTCTCTCTCAAAAATAAATAAACGTTAAAAAGAAAGAAAGAAAAATCTAGGTCATTAATAGTGTGGGTGGCATGTGAATAGGGCAGAGGTTGTGAGGGGGCTGTGAATAGTACTGACTGAGTCAGTCTTCTGGATTAGCCCCCTTGACTCCATTGCTGACCTTGAGTCCATTTCTGATCTCAACATTGACAAATAACATGGGCGTCTTCTACCAGCCTACCAGTTCCTTGAAGTCAAGGGCAGCATCTTTTTCATCCTTGTTGTCCACGCATGACATAGAGACGTGCCACATTACTATTTTTCGTCTGCTTAACACACATATTGGTGGACTGCCTGATTTCCAGCAGTCTTGCGGTGGGCCCTGGGGTCTGGGAATGGGGGCCAACATGCCCCAGTCTCTCGGGGTTCTGAAGACACAGGTAGATGCAGTTGTCGAATATGGAATGTCTTCGTATGAAAGAATTCACCTTCGTTATGACTCAAAACCCCACCTCACGCAGACACATTGGCCTGTCACCGAGAAGAGGGTTGAGCTGGCATCCCAAGGTTGGCATCAAGATGTGTGTGTAGAGAGCAGTTCCAGTAATGGCCGCTTCTCCAGAGAATGCTATTTCTCAGTTCTTCTCATAGGCAACTCTATTCCACACTGTCCAGAATCAGGATCCTTGCCCGGGAGCCCGCCGTGCTCCCCGAACCTGGCGGGAAGGATACTTGGTCTGGTGCAGCGCAGTTTCCTAGTGGTCAGCACTTCTGTAGGGGAAATGGCCCAGATGGTAAGAGATGTGCCCTGTGGCAGATGTTAGAGAGCATGCTTAAGAATATGCTGCCCCAACCGTGGCCACCACGGCTCGATGACTAGCCTTTGTGTGTTCCTTCCAAGAGGCAAGTGTATGGTTGGGGGAACAGAAGGAAACTCGAAGCCAGCTGGTGATGGTGGGGAGAAGAGTCCCGTGCTGGGTGAGAGAGGGATACCTCTGAGGCGATGGCATGTTGGTGCCAGAGGAAGTGTAGCTGACCTTAGCTAGTAGGAGGCATTCTGTGGCTGGATGTGGCTCTGACTGCATTGCTCTTAACGTTGTAGTCTGGGCTTCGGGTTTGGGGTGATTAAGACATTGTGCTACGCTCTGCTTGCTGCCACTGTGTAGACTGGGATGTCAAAACGATCTGTCAAAAAGTGAAATCACTTTTTTATGAACAGTAAAACAGATCTAATGATTGTGGCCTGATTTCCCAGCACTTGGCCTTCCTTAGTTTTGAAATATGAAATATCGTCACTTCTTTCTTATCACGAACAGACTTTGCTGACCTTTTCTCAGCCCAGCACTACCCCATCCTTGACCTTGACCCCTCCGTGACCCTAGCTAATCCCCTGCCTCACACCTTTCTTGGTCCTCTTCTCTTTCTCACCTCACTCTTCGTTCCTCTGTGTCTCTCCCACCAGGTATAGAATAGCAAAGTCAGTTTTGCATCTTGCTTGGTAATTTAAAAATTGTTGAAACTTTACGAATTTGTTCTTTAAATTGTATCAGAATGTTCCAGCTTTAAAATGACAGGGCAGAGAAAATTCTGGTTTGAAAATGGGGGCCTTTGAGGCGCCTGGGTGGCTCAGTCGGTTAAGCATCCGACTTCGGCTCAGGTCATGATCTGGTGGTCCAGTCCGTGGATTCGAGCCCCACTTCAGGCTCTGTGCGTAGAGCTGAGAGTCTGGAGCCTGCTTCAAATTTTGTCTCCTTCTCTCTCTGTCCCTCTCCTATTCTCGCTCTCTCTCTCTTAAAAATAAATAAACATTAAAAAAAATTAGAAAGTGGGGGCCTTTTGGGTTTTCTGCCTCCTGGGCTTGGCTCAGCCACCACCTCCCCACGTGATGATACCTTTCACTTTCCCGGGACTCCTTTTTCTCATTGGCCGCCAAAGGGATTTGGGCCAGATGAGCGGGTCTCTTTATTTCTGGATGTCAGTCTGCTCCTTGGTGTGACAGTGACGCCCAAGCTAATCTCCAAGCCCTCTTCTCATTTTGATGTTCTGTGTCTGACCCTTGATGACCGTACTTGAAACCACTTGTGGGACTAGGAAGTGAAATTAGGACACCTGCTTGTTTTAGATGCACTTTTTAGGGATGGCATCATAATAGAAGAAGATCAACAACTGAGCAGAGCCCTTCTCTGTCTTGTTCACCACCCTCCACCCGGTGCCTGGACTAGTGTGAGTAAAAATGGGTTGAGTGAAAGAACACGAGGCAGTTGTGCGTTTTGTTCAAGGCGATAAATAAGGCTCCAGAAGGCAAAGTCCCTTTGGCTTCACCTTAAGCGTTACCATACTGCAGTAACTTGACGGTGCTGGGAAGGGGAGAGAAGGAGTGAAGGTGTGGCTTTCAGAGTCTGGAATCCTGCACGTGGGAGAGACCTGCCATGTGCTTTCCCCATCCCGAGGGCCCCAGCCTCTGAGTCCTTTGCTGTCAGTTTTCTAACAGCACAGACTCCAGGCAGAGCTGCAGACATCTAGCAGTTGCTGCTGCATTCATGTTGCAGCTGTTGGCTGCAGCCGCCCTGTGGCTGAGCTCAGTGGCCTGCGGTCACCTTTGTATTCTTCAGACTGCCTGGAGCCGAGGTAAACCCAGAGAGGGGCCCCAGGCATGCCCTCCGGCTTAGACCCTTCCCCATTCCCATATACTTAGGCTCTTCTGCTTGGAAAGTCACAAAGAAAGTCTTCTGCTCCCCAGGGCTGAAAGAGT
Source organism: Prionailurus viverrinus (assembly GCF_022837055.1). Lineage (NCBI taxonomy): Eukaryota > Metazoa > Chordata > Mammalia > Carnivora > Felidae > Prionailurus > Prionailurus viverrinus. Next base: position 38,133,207 of record NC_062571.1, on the reverse strand, counting down.
ATCCCTGGGACACCAGAGGCTTAGGGGTGGGATTCTATTTCAGTCCTCATGCAGAATTATAGAATGTCACACCATCAACACTTTCCTTCTGGATATTATTTTGATTGTTTTGCAATCTGAGAACGGGAGCTGGTCTTTGGCTCCTCCAGTGCTTGGTCTTGGCAGCTGAGCCCATCAGGGGAGTGAATGATCACTCATTGCGTGTGGTTGGGCCCACAGTGACAGGAAACTGGTACCTTGACATGCTGCTTCTAGGAGAGTCACTGGACCAGCTGATCTGAGCTGGGAATTGATCTCTTATCTCTTGGAACTGATGTTAAGTGCAGAGATGGACAGTGGACACTTCACTGGAGATCGAAGTTGCTGTTCCTAAAAAGAGTAGTTCTCTGCTGTCTGGAAAGGCCAGGGTGGAATATGACCCAAGAAAATCATGAGACAGGATAGAGGGGAGAGTGGAGAGTCTTTACTATGCTATTGACGATCTGTGAATTTTAATCAAGGCATGGCAACAGTGGAGGCCTTGGCTTTTCTTCGCTAACATATTCCTCCCATCAGCCTTCATCGAGGCCCACTCTGTGCCAGCCACGATACAAAGGTGCACTGTGATACAGAGATGGGTTGATACAGAGATGAGTTACATCGAGCGACGCTAATGGGGATTGCACTTTGATGGGCTGGCAGGGTTCACGGATGTGATGTTGCATGGATGGCACCTCCCTGCACCCTCCTGTGGTTATCACCAACGTGAGGTCCTTCTCTATCTGCCTGCAGAAAGTACTTGCTTTGTTTGCTCTCCTGGGGGATGTTCATGCTAGTATTTGACTAGCTCTGGCTTCCCAGGTGGATGTTCTGAATGTTGGTGTAGAACCACATTGTCCCATGATCGTGAGAAGATGGACTCCAGTCTTGTAAATAACATCCAAGGCATTTATGCAGGAGGCAGTAGACTGGGGCTCGGGACTCCAGACTTCTAGACGTGGCCCTGCCACTCATCTGTTAATGATACTTAGAAACATGACTGGCTTATTGCCTCCATTCATCTGGTCAATGGGGTGGATAGTTGCCCCTGCACACGTACACATTAGCACATTTATAAAAATCTCACAATATAGTCTTTGAAACATTACTCTGGAAGATGCAAATAGATAATAAAGGAGTTTGTTTGAGAAAGTTTGCAAAATACTAGATTAAACGAAATTGTCCCATGGGTTTTTTGCTACTGCAGAAAATTTCAGGGTGTTTAATATACTAATATGGGGAATCACCACCCCTGGGGGGGTATAGTATGCAGTGATTCCCAATCTTAGTTGACCATGCAATACTTGTGTTATAGGGGAGCTTACTGAACTAATGTTCCTTGGAATCTACTTTGGAAATTGCTAGCCTAGATCGGTGGTTCTCAACTGGTGGTAATTTTGCCCCCTTGAGGACATTTGGCAATGTCAGGAGATATTTTAATGGTCACAACTAGGGAGGGAGGCAGAGTGTCACCAGCATCCAGTGGAGAGAGGCTGGGGATGTTGCTAAGCATTCTACAGCACACAGGACAGATGCCCACCATAAAGGCTTATCCGGCCCAAATGTCATAGTATGGGGTTGGGAAACCCTGGCCTAGGGGGTCCCTAAACCACCCCCCACTCCTCCCAGCTCTAACACTTTAGGGGATTGGCTGGTTTGGTGACAGTCTCCAATGTGGTACACCAGTTTATCTGGAGGGATCTTTGGCCCTTGAATGCCATTGCTCTCTGGAAGGCAGAAGAGGTGAGGCCATTCTGCCTTATCCTTGTAGATACTTGCACACTGCTGGCTCAGGAGCTGCATATCCGTGTATCCATATGTTCAGTAACCATGGTCTGGCATTTCTGGCAGCTCAGAGGCTGGTGGCGAGGTGAGAAGAACACGAAGTCTCCCTTTCCTGGGTCTTGTTTTCACCCTCAGTGGCCAAGCTGGGGGAGCTCACTTTGCTCTGTTGCCCAAGAAACTTGGATTTCAAAACCTGCTGCCTGCCAGGAGCTGTTCCCGCAGATGGAGCTGAGATTCCAAGAAGAGTCTCTAGCTCACACAGATTCATCATCTTTATGAAGTTTTAAAATCACAGATGGTTTTTATGGATACTCAAGGTATTCCAGCTTTTTATGCTTTCTCTTGACCCCCTTCCCCCGCTTCTCCAAACACACATTTTTCTCCAGTAACCAAAACACAGTAAGTAACGGAAATTCCATCACAGGCTGGCCCACAGAGACCTGAATGGGACCAGTGCAATTATATCTGAAGCAAGGCACTGTCATGACTAATTAGCCTCTTACAGAAGTGAATTTTCCTATGGACAACGTCAGGGAATCAGCCTGCCATGTCCTGAGGTACACTCTTTGTAAGCTTCCCTTCCTCTCCAGGCTTCGGAGGTACATGGTCTCTGAGGACTCTCTGCCATTCCTGCACCATGTGAATGGTCCAACCCAAGGTGGAAACTCATTACCCCCCTGCCCTTCGCCCCATCAACCATGCGCTTGTTCTCATAACAGTGGACCTCGTCATCATTAGGGGTATGAGCCATGTTTGGAGAACTTGCTGCTTCATCAGAAGGCAACGTAGGCCCTGATGAGTGGGCTCACAACCCCAGCTCTGTCACCAACGGTAATCTAGGAGGCCTTGGGGAAACCGTGTTGGGATTTGCCATCTATGTCTTTCCCGTCTGTAGCAAGTAGAGCATTATCCTGTGTCCAGAGATATCAGATGAGATTGAATGAGTGAAATTTAGGCAACAAACTTTATTAACCACTGGCCCCAGAGGGGATTGTATGAAACACGTTTTTCAAAAGGACACTCCGTGATGGATGACTTATTGGGGGAAACTCCAGACCTTTGCTTACTTGGTTCAGATATTTATTGAATGGTAACCATGTGCTAGAGAGTGCTGCTCTTTGTTCTGAAGGTTGCAGAATCTGTAAAATATGGAGACACAGAGAAGGGCAGAGAAAGCCCTTGTGGGGTTTTGGGTCAGGCTTAAGACAGAGCAACAAAGACCTCCTACTGCTGGTCAGCACTGATTTAGTATTATGAGTCCTGGAACTTTGCCGAGTGCTTTTGGCGTCTCTGCTGACCCTCATGACCTCCCTCTGTGGTGGATATTAATAGTCCCCTTTCCAGGTGAGGGAACTGAGGCTCCTGGGAGGTTAAGAACCCATCCAAGTTATTAACTAGAAGAGTTGGGATTTGAACTAATTTCCAGCAGATTCTAAAGCTGTGCTGTTACTTTCTTGCCTCCCATGAGTTTTGAATCTTGAATCTTGAGTCCTTAGCTTCTAGCTGGTACCCAGACTCCATGCCCTAGTGCCCCAGTCAGGCTCCAAGTTCTAGGGGAGGGTCTGAGGGACCATCCAGGCTGTGATAGCACCATGGTGCTCACATGCAGTAGATGAGCTGTCTAGCTCTTCCTTTGGAAAGAATTGCTGTGCACTGTGCTCAGAAATCTCATGTACTACGTGTTAGAGCTGAACTCCCCCAAGAAGAATTTACCAAATCCTGGCTGCAACTCATAGGTAGACTATAAAGTCAATTTAGCAGGTTACAACCAATGCTTACAAAAAAAAAAAGATATAAAAGTACATCCCTGGTAAAAAGGATGACTTCTTTGCTGCAATCACTTATGTACTAGATATGTATGGGTCATGATGTAAAACGTCTTTCTCACTTTGGGTGAAGGTCACGGGTTTGAAAGTACTGCCCTGGAGGGTTATCGGGGATGCAGCAGACACTCCAGAGGGAGGTTTGCTGTGTTTGCTGTGGGTCTTTGCTCGGGGGATGGGTTGAAGGAGCAGGTCATGACAGGTTGGTCAGTGGGGGTTGGCTGAGAGCCCACTCTGAGCCGGGCTCTGTTAGGTGCTTTGGGAGCTTCAGGCATGCTGGAGAGGAGGCCCCTGCTGATCCTCAATCTTCTTCCTTTCTGTCCAGAGAACAGACGTCTGCCCAACCAGACAGAAGAGGTAACAGTCAACACCTAAAGAATAATAACTGAGCTGTGCCGCGTAGCCATAGTTAAGAGCCTGAACTCCAGAACAGCTGGCCCAGGCCTAAATCTTAGGCCATCTCACTGCTTATAGCTCCCTGACCTAGGGTGGATCACCTTACTTCTCTATGCTTCAGTTTTCTCATCTGTAAGATGGGCACAACAATGGTCCACACTGGGCAACATTGTTGTGTGGATTGAGTTAGTATTTGCAGAATGCTCAGATCAATGCCTGGCACAAGGCCACCAACATACCTACACTTATGTACTATATACCTAGTTTGCCATATGAGCTTTATTGGAGTGCCTAACAGAAGGCTTTACCAAGATAAGACCTGAAGCAGGCTTGAAGCTCACCGCATTTAATATCCTTTTTCTCATCATGATCATCATAACTGCTCTTTTTCATCATAAATATATTCCAGACACTGAATAGAGTCCTGCAACCCAATGGAGTGGGAATCATTATGCCCATCTTACAGATGGGGGAAATGAGTGTTTAAAGAGGAGCCACGCCAGGCCCCAGACCCAGGTTGGTCTGGCTCTGAAGCCTGTGCTCTTGAACCACTGGACACATTCTTTCCTTGACCTGCTGCCACTGCTTCCTTTGAATATGTGGCAGATTAGGTCCTTTCCTGGTCCTGAGAAAGGGTAGCATCCTCTCCACTGGGCAGAGGGAGGGTTGGAAGCCCGGTGTTCCTGGGGAGTGCTCAGGTCTGCCCTGAGAGGCAACTCAGACATTCACTACCAAGACTTGGTTTCCTGATGGCTCCTGCAGCTACTTAGCCTCCAGATGGCTTTGTCTGGTTGTGCTGATATCAGAGATGTGTCTCATGCCCCATGCCTGGCTCATCTTCTCTCAGTCTCAAGAGCCAAGGCCCTGACGGGACAAAGAGCCCGTGACAAACGCTGGCCCCTATTTGAAGTGCTGTGTTAAAGAGGGTTCCAAACAGGATGCACGGCCCTGCAGGGACTCATGCATTTTTAAACGCCCCCCCACCCTGCCTTCGGAAACTACCGGAATCATTAGGGCTCTTAGTCATCCGGTTCAGCACTGGGGAACTAAGGATCTTGGCTCTGTTCTCAGCAGGAGAAGTCCTTCCACCTGGGAAAGGCAGAAGGGCAGCCTACCCTGCCTCGCCAAGTGAACCCACCTGAGGACCCATGCTTCTTGGTGGGTGTGGGCTGATTGGCAGCTGACCGATGGCAATAAGTGAGGACAGTGACAATGGCTCTCAGCTACAGGCCATTGATGGACTTAGACTTAGCACCCCTTGGATGTCCAGGTCTTTCCCAAACACTGTGGACAAATATGAAGGAGGAGGCAGGGCTGGGGAGACACCCAGCCCACAAGCCAAAACCTGAATACTGTGGGAACTGGAGGAGAGGGGGCTAGGAGAACTGTCATGGTCTTGAAAACTTCCCACAGGAGAGGAAACTCGGGTGAGGGGAACCAAGGGTTTGGAATTACTACATAGGTAGGTAGGTCTGGGCATTGTCTTTACACATAACATTTACTCCTTCAGGAAGCAACCCCCAGCCCTCCAACACTTACCCATTCATTCATTCGTTCGTTCATTCATTCATTCATTTGTTCTTCAACAAATATCTCTTAATGTGCCTGCTGTGGTCCATGCCTTGGCTATACCATGGTGCACACTCTCCTCCTGGGCTCGTGGTCTAATGAGGGACTTCTGTGTTAAACAAATAAATCTGCAAACATCTGTGAAATTAAACCTATAGAGAGTCTGACAGAGGAAACCAATGGGATGTTGAGAGGCGAATAAGGGGGACCCCACTGAGACTCAGACGTGCTGCGTGTGCCTGTCATAGCTGTGCCCACCCATCAAGGCCAAGCAGAAGCCCTCTGCCTTCATGACATCAGCCTCTTCTATGAAAATTATCTCCCACCGTTTCACAGGCTTCTGCCATGCTCTGTCTTCCACTCCGGTGTCATATTCTACCTTTATTTAATTTCGGGCACTTGTCTTTTTTGCCATGCTGTGTCTTCAGCTCCTGGAAGGAGAGGCTATGTTTTATTGGATGAGAACCTACTGTGAGAAGTCCCTCTATGAGTGTTGTACAGGTAGATTGTTGTTGAATGAATGAATATGGGCCTCCATTCCTATCCCAGAGACGCCCTAGGGGATGTGTCAGGGCCCTGTGATGAGAGCACAGGTTCCATAGCCATCCTGCCTGGGTTTGGCTCAGCTGCTTACTGGCTGTGTGCCCTTGTCAGGTACCTTGACCTCACTATCCTGCTGGAGTCTCATCTGTAGAATGGGCAATGTTAGCAAGGTTGTAATGATGAAAAATGTTATGACATGTGTGCTGCTTAGATTCGTCCTTGGCCACACTCAGTGCTTTAGAAGTTAGTAGTAGTGTTCCAGAAACGTCCAGCATCTCACAAAGTTCTCGTAACCTCCTTGCAAAGCATTTATTATTTTTATTTTATAGCCCAGAAACCTGAGGTTTTGAAAGTTTGACTAACCTGCAGCAGTTTGTGTGGCAAATGAGATTTTATTTTATTTTATTTTTTTTTTTAATTTTTTTTCAACGTTTATTTATTTTTGGGACAGAGAGAGACAGAGCATGAACGGGCGAGGGGCAGAGAGAGAGGGAGACACAGAATCGGAAACAGGCTCCAGGCTCTGAGCCATCAGCCCAGAGCCCGACGCGGGGCTCGAACTCACGGACCGCGAGATCGTGACCTGGCTAAGTCGGACGCTTAACCGACTGCGCCACCCAGGCGCCCCGCAAATGAGATTTTAATACAAAACAAAACAAATGTAAAAATGAGGCAAACTTGCAAGAAGACTTTTGTCTTCTACGACAGCGTACTATTTATCTAACTGGCTTAATTCTTAACACTAGTTGGAGGCTGAGATGTAGATGTTCCAGAAGTCTGCTCTCCTGGCCAAAGACAAATGTGCTGTTCATGGACCAGCTGGATACTTGAAATTAGATGCTATCCTTGGAAAGGATGAAGGAAGGAATACTTAACTTCTGGTTAAGTGTGTGTGTGTGTGTGTGTGTGTGTGTGTGTGTGTGTGTCTGCTCCACCCTGTCTCAGAATCAGACCCTTCTCTTATTTTTCAGGGACCTTGAGGTGGGAGACAGCATCCCGAAAATCTCATGATCTGTTGTGGCAGAAAACATGGCCTTGGCCCATCTCTAAAACATTCAAAGTCCTTCAAGTTCACACAGACTCCATGTGAGCAGTCAACCCTGGGTTGGCATGAGTTGGAGAGGCAAGGAAAGTGATTAGTTCTGATTTTTCATTCTGTGGCTTCTGAGCTTGTGGAGTCTCCATCCCTTGGTCCTCTTTCTCTCCATCAGCAATGACAAGCTGTATCTACATTCCCTTTCTTGGCTCCCTTAAATGCTCCTTGGGCACATAACTGTGTCTGCCTCTTTTGAGAATAAACATTATGGCCCTTATTTTTTCAAAAGGAGAGGGGTATAATTTGTGGCTAAAACCAGGGCACTCAGGCTGTGAAAATATCTACTGCTTAGTTGTTTTCATGTTGATGAGAGAAGGCATTTCTAGCTCAGACCTGGAGGAAAAGAAGCTCTTTGTCATTGAGAAGCTCTTTGCAAGTGTCTCTCAATGAGAAACAGGACCAGTGGAACCAGGATGGGGGAAAGCCAAGTCTCCTTAATTTATTCATTGACTTTTTTTTTTTAAACTAAAAAATAATCACACGCTTTTTGCCACAACAAGCCCTGGGGCAGGAATCCAATAGAATATCATACCAATACTAATTAGATAATCTAATTTCCAAAGAGAGACCCCAGCTCAAGCTCCTAACAGCTCGCAGTGATGCAGAGGTGGCCACCAGGATCAGAGAGCTGAGGCCCGTTGTTCCCCTGAAGTTCTGTGCACATCCACCAAGGTTAGGGCTTGGCCAGAGTTTCATATGTATGTGTGTGTGTGACTCTCATAATCTGTGATGGCAAGAAACACCCTATTTGTGGGAAAGATTGCTACATAGTGGGTGGTTTGAAACAAACAAATTTATTCTTTCATAGTTCTAGAGGCCAGAAGTCCCAAATCAGGGATTTGCAGGGCTGAGCTGCCTCTGGAACCTGTAGGGTGGAATCTGCCCTGCTTCTTCCGAGCTTCTGGTGGTGGCTGTCCATCCTTGGCATTCTTTGCCTTGCAGCTGTAGCACATCAGTCTCTGCCTCCGCTGTCATTTGCCCTTTTCCCTGTATCTCTGTGCTCACATGGCCTTCTCCTCCCTTGGTCTCTTTCTCCTCCTCTTGTAAGGACACCGGTGATCCTGATCACTTGATTACATCTGCAAAGACCCTGTTTCCAAAGAAAGTCACATTCACAGGCACTGACGGTTAGGAGGACTTAAACATATTGGGGGGGTGGGGGACACAGTGCAACCCATTATGTGCTCCTTGCACTGATGCTGGGAAGATGGTTCAGGGTTTCCTGTACCAGTGTGAGCAAGTGGGCGGTTCTTGGGAATCAGGTCCTTGGAATGAGGAGGAAACCTCAGGTGGAGGATTTATGCCTTGAAGGTCTTTTTTTCCCAGATCAGTGTTTCTCAGAGTGGGGACCCTCAGCATCAGCTGAGCACTAGTGAGAAATGTAGACTCCAGACCTCCTGAAGCAGTGACTCAGGCAGGGGCCTGCAATCTCTGCTTTAACAGGTCTTCCGGGAGATTCTGATGCACCGTGAAGTCTGAGGACTATTCTAAGTTCTTACCTTTTGTCCTCACTGTCGTACTTTCTAATGGGGTTGTCCATGGACAGTGTTAAGTATTTTGGGTTAAAGTGGAAAGTTCTTTGGTCAAGTGAGTTTAGGAAGTACTGTATTGGTCTAAGCCAAGCAAGTTCCTTGACTAGTTCTGAGCTTTTGATATGCTTTACGCACTAGACCTTGCAAATTTCCAGGAAGAGGAACAGTGGCATTTCCAAATTTCATTGGTGAAAGAATTATCCTCCCTTGAATGGAGTATCCCATTGGACTGGCATTCTGCAGAGTACACACTGGGAAAAACTGCTCTCATCCACATATCAAGGCATTCAACACATTTTTATGAATCACCTTCTAGGAATCAGGCCCTGTGCTAGGGGAATACGTCCATGAACAAGACATAGTTTCTCTCTCCATGGAACTTATAGTTGCATGCAGGAGCTGGCAAACTACAGGCTGTGGGCCAAGTCTGGCCTGCCATCTGTTTCTGTATGGCCTGCGAGCTAAGAATGGTTTTTGCATTTTTTAAATAGTTGAAAAATTTTTAAATGAAGGATATTTTATTTATTTTAAATATGAAATTATATGAAATTCAAATTTCAATGTCCATAAATAAAATTTTATGGGAACACAACCACTCTTTGTTTACATATTGTCCATGGCCACTTTTGCTCTATAATGACAGTTGAGTAGTTGCCATAGAGACCGCACCACGTATGGCCCACAAAACCTAAAATATTTACTGTCTAATCCTTTGCAGAAACAGTTGGCCAACCCCTAGCTGAGTGAAGCAAAGAGGCTCTGAACAAACATTTGCAGGTGCCTTGAGTGTTACAGAGGACTACACAGAGATGGAGGTGGATGGTGCAGTAGGGAAGGCTCTCTGGAGAAAGATCTTGAGGATGAGTAGAAAGCCTAGAATATGACCAGGCAGAGAGGGTTGATATAAGAAACTGTACCTGCAAATCCAAGAATCAGAAAAGAGGACCACCCACTGAAGGAGTGGAAGGAAGTCCAGTATGGCTGGAACATAAGGAAGGTGAGCCAAGAGTGGTTCCATATGTGACCAGATGGATGCCAGGCAAAGGCCAGACATACGAGAGCATCTGTGAACGTCATGCTGAGGATTTTGAGTGTTACCCTAAGAACAATGGGAATGAATTGGAGAGTTTAAGCACTGGAATGATATGAGCGATCTAAACTTTGCGAGGTCTCTCTGGCTTCGATGTGGGGAACGGATGGGGACTGTAACAAGAGTGGCAGTATGCAGATAATTATGAAGTTTGACTGTCCATCACGGGAGAGAGAATGGGGCTGGAGAGAAGCGGATTTGGGATGTGACGGCTCTTTATGACATCTATGACATTTACCCTCCCTCCTGCAGGTTCTGTGCTCTCCTTGACAACCTAAAGAAACTGTCTCCTTGGTTCTGGGCCTGCCTCCTCTTAAAGCCTTTTTATTAATCACCATGGATTATTTGTTGCACACCTACTACATATGTATCTGGCATGGTGCCAGAGATAGAATAAGAATATATATATATATGTACATATATATATGTGTATATATATGTACACACTATATACACATATATACATATGTATATATATATATATACACTTACTATAGAATATGTCCTACAGATAATATAACTATATTCTATATCTATAAGAATTAATAAGGTCAGGTTTCTGACCTCAAGATTCTTAGCTGGGAGAATGATGGATGTATCCACAGTGCTTGAATGTAGCGAGGGCTCATAACCAGGGGAGCAAGTAGTTCTCTTAGGGAGCAGAGAGTAAGTGTTGAGTGAACACTCATGGCAGATATTAATTTTAATTAAGAGATCTGGAGAGGCTTCATGGTGGAGGTGGCATTTAAACTGAGTCTCGAAGAACTTGTAGGAATTGGGAAGGAGGCGAGGGATAATGAATCCAACACGAGCGAAGTGATGGGTTTGTGATGGTATGAGGTGTGTACAGGGAAGGGCTGGGGGAGCAGTGCAGGGTGGTGGAAGGCTCACTCTTTGTCTGATGGCTAGGGCCCTGCCTACGTCATTTCATGACCTTCTGAAGCAAGTACAACTCATAAAACACACCCTTCCTCCCCATGACCTTGTTTATAGGCACAGCCTTTAACCTGAGCCAATAGCAACTGTTGTATCAGCAAATCCTCTTGGAGGGTTCTAGCCCTTCCCTCCTATGGCTATTTCTGATTGCCTTTGACCTCTGCTTCTACTTCTTTCTTCTGGCTGGTGCCTGGCCCCTGGCTGTACCCCAAGACCAGTGACTTTCAATGCAGTTTGCTTGGTTCTCGGTTCTGTTGTCCCAGGCTGTGACACAGAGTCATTTGTAATCTGGTCTTCTGTCCTTTGCCAAAAGATACTTAATAAATGAGGGTGATGATGATGGGTCCCTTAAGAACAGTTTGGCTGATTTAT